>NC_137178.1:2230833-3689166 GCF_951804945.1 Podarcis cretensis | reverse complement strand
GACAATAGCCTTCCCCTGTTGCTTTCTTCCACCCTCACCACTCTGATCATGGAGGTTCCATAAAGCCAAACAAGTAGCCATTGATAGACCCAATTCTACACCCTCTTCAAAGTTGTCTAAGCCAGTGACAACTTATGATGGCCTTC
Organism: Podarcis cretensis; assembly: GCF_951804945.1. NCBI lineage: Eukaryota > Metazoa > Chordata > Lepidosauria > Squamata > Lacertidae > Podarcis > Podarcis cretensis. Next base: position 3,689,020 of record NC_137178.1, on the reverse strand, counting down.
CTTGGCACGTGCCAACTCAGAGGAAGCGACTCTGATCTGGCAAGAGTCCCCCCTCTAGGCCGATGTGGCATGAAGTGTACTCAATAAATAAGCTGATTTATTTATATATTCATATTTAATTCTATACTCTATTTGTACTCATTTGTCATCATGCTGGTGACTTCACATGCTCCAGGATGAGGGAAGCATCAGAGACAGACAGGAAGCAGGGCAAGTGAGCAGAGCATCCAGTGAGCAAGGCGGGCTTGTGACTGTTGGGCAAGGAAGAGGGGTGATGGGGAGAGGTGAGCACCTTACTGTTGTTGTTACTTCCATAAGACCTCCAGGCCTAGCCCATGAGTAGGTTTTGTAAGAAGGCAGCAATTTCCATCCTAACCTGTGTCCTTCACAATCAGTACTATTTCCTTTCTACTGCAGTTCAGCTTCTACCAAATGCTATGTTATTAATAATAATAATAATAATAATAATAATAATAATAATAATTTATTATTTGTACCCCGCCCATTTGGCCGGGTTTCCCCAGCCACTCTGGGTGGCTTCCATAGAAACCAAAAATACACTAAAATCACACATTAAAAACTTCCCTGAACAGGGCTGCCTTAAGATGTCTTCTGAATGTCAGGTAATTGTTGATCGCTTTGACCATCTGAAGGGAGGGCGTTCCACAGGGCAGGCGCCACTACCGAGAAGGCCCTCTGCCTGGTTCCCTGTAGCTTTGCTTCTCGCAATGAGGGAACCGCCAGAAGCCCCTCGGCGCTGGACCTCAGCGTATGGGCAGAACGATGGTGGTGGAGATGCTCCTTCAGGTATACTGGGCTGAGGCCGTTTAGGGCTTTAAAGGTCAGCACCAATACTTGTGCTCGGAAACGTACTGGGAGCCAATGTAGGTCTTTCAAGACCGGTGTTATATGGTCTCGGCGGCCGCTCCCGGTCACCAGGATTAGTTGTAGTTTCTGGGTCACCTTCAAAGGTAGCCCCACGTAGAGCGCATTGCAGTAGTCCAAGCGGGAGATAACCAGAGCATGCACCACTCTGTCGAGGCAGTCCGCAGGCAGATAGGGTCTCAGCCTGCGTACCAGATGGAGCTGGTAAACAGCTGCCCTGGACACAGATTTGACCTGTGCCTCCATGGACAGCTGTGAGTCCAAAATGACTCCCAGGCTGCGCACCTGGTCCTTCAGGGGCACAGTTTCCCCATTCAGGACCAGGGAATCCTCCACACCTACCCGCCTCCTGTCCCCCAAGAACAGTACTTCTGTCTTGTCAGGATTCAACCTCAGTCTGTTAGCTGCCATCCAACCGCCAACCGCCTCCAGGCACTCACATAGGACCTTTACCTCCTTCACTGGTTCTGATTTGAAAGAGAGGTAGAGCTGGGTATCATCCGCATACTGATGAACACCCAGCCCAAACCCCCTGATGATCTCTCCCAGTGGCTGCACATAGATGTTGAAAAGCATGGGGGAGAGGACAGAACCCTGAGGCACCCCACAAGTGAGAGCCCAGGGGTCTGAACACTCATCCCCTACCACCACTTTCTGAACACGGCCCAGGAGAAAGGAGCGGAACCACTGTATAACAGTGCCCCCAGCTCCCAGCCCCTCAAGACGGTCCAGAAGGATGTTATGGTCGATGGTATCAAACGCCACTGAGAGATCCAGCAGAACTAGGAAACAGCTCTCACCTTTGTCCCTAGCCCGCCGGAGAACATCAACCAGTGTGACCAAGGCAGTTTCAGTCCCATGATGAGGCCTGAATCCCGACTGGAAGGGATCCAAATGGTCCGCTTCTTCCAGGCGTGCCTGGAGTTGTTCAGCAACCACTCACTCAATCACCTTGCCCAAGAATGGAAGATTTGAGACTGGGCGATAGTTGGCCATTGTGGCTGCATCTAAAGATGGTTTTTTAAGAAGCGGTTTAATAACCGCCTCTTTCAGCGGGTCTGGGAAGGCTCCCTCACGGAGGGAAGCATTCACCACCCCCCAAAGCCCATCGCCCAGTCCTTCCCGGCTAGCTTTTATAAGCCAGGATGGGCAAGGATCAAGGAGACAAGTGGTTGGTTTCACTCGTCCAAGCAGCCTGTCCACATCCTCGGGGGTAACAGATTAGAATTGATCCCATACAACTTGACCAGACAGGACTCTAGCACTCTCCTGCCCCGGCCCTGCTCCCACGGTGGAGTCTACATCTTTTCGAATCTGAGCGACTTTATCTGCAAAAAACTTTGCAAAATCATTGCAGGAGATCATGTGGCCCGTACTGGGCCCTGATGGAGCATGTGGTTCCGCTAAATTGCGAACCACCTGAAAGAGTCTCCTGCTGCTGTTTTCCGCAGATGCAATAGAGGCGGTGAAGAAAGTCTTCTTCGCCGTCGCTATCGCCACTTGGTAGGCTTGACATTGAGCTCTAACCTGTGTCCGGTCAGCTTCAGAATGAGTTATCCGCCACCGGCGCTCTAGCCGTCTCAACGATTGTTTCATCGCTCTCAGCTCTGGGGAAAACCATGGGGCTGTCCGGGCTCCATGCAATCGGAGAGGGCGCTTCGGAGCCAAACATTCAATAGCCCTGGTTAACTCCACATTCCAGTGGGCCACCAGGGGATGAACTGAAAGGCCATCAACATGGGATAAAACATCCCCTACCACTCTTTGGAAACCATTTGGATCCATTAAGTGGTGGGGGCGGACCATCTGAATCGGCCCCACCTCCCTGCAGAGGGGAAGGGTCACGGAGAAGTCCAGTTGCACCAGGAAGTGATCTGACCATGGCACTTCTTTCGTTTCGCTTTTACTTAGTGTCAGATCACCAACATCCATAGAGGTAAAACTCACTGTCTGCAATTTAGTTTAAATTTCTTAACTTATTCAACTTGGAAAACTATTTACATAACTTGTGTTCATTTTAGTATCAAAACAGTGGAAAAGGGTAATTTGTTATGTGTCATTTGAGGGGTAAAACAATAATTATATGAAAGAATGCATATCATGTTCATTTGACCAATTTCCGTTCCCAAATCCTGACCACAGACGAGCATACGAACTGCAGCAATTTCTGCTTTCCCACCAGTTTTTGCTGGAATTACCCAACATGAGCCACATTTCCCAATGTGGCTCTTTTCCTTTCCTTTCTCGCAGATTTTTTGCTTCCATCCCCCAATGATGGGTAGGCAAAGCACTGGATTCTGCTGCCACTCTAGAGCTGGTAAAGGCAACTCTCTCTCTCTCTCTCTCTCTCTCTCTCTCTCTCTCTCTCTCTCTCTCTTTCTCTCTTCCATCAAATAATTGCAAATCAGAATGACGTAGCCGCTTTCTCCAAAAGAACCTGAGAGCTTAACTGGCTCTTGATCTAGGATGAAAAATCCATCAGTCATATTAAATAGGGGAGCTCACGGCCCCTTTTTCCTGGCTGAACATTTGCAGGAGATGAAAACTGCTGTGACCCTCAGGAGAAGGGACTTGGGAAAGCCCATAGAAGACATGGGGAAACTGCTGGGGGAGCTGGCCTGCTTGATGCTCGCCTGTTAGCCCGCTCCTATGTGTGAGGTCATGTGTGGATCTGCCACGCAAGCTTGGAGTTTGGTATGGTTGTGCGCACAAAGCATCTGCCACCTTGACTGTGGGATATTTAAAATGCTGTCAAACCAACAATTCGTCTTTTGGAGATAGGCACATGATAGGAGCTGAAGCTTGCAGAGTTTTCTTGTAAGTTTGCTAGAGAGAACTCTGTGAAAGGCATTCCCAATGGGCCCTGACAGGCAGAGGGCATAGCTATATATATTATCTTCCCTGCCTGTGTGCATCCTCTCTTTTTTCCTCTGTTCTTCATCACCAAGCCAGAAATGTGAGAACATCTGCTAAGTCTGAACTACATGCTCAGACTACATCTTATGCTAGAATTAAGCATTCCTTAATGGATTGCCATTTTCAGCTTGCCTGAACAAAGCTGCTGTATCTGTTGCTCTTCAACAAGTATTCAAAGTGAGTAAATGTGTGTGTGTTTGTTTGTTTTACATTTCTACAAGACTGTTTGTGTGGTTGTTATTTTAAGAGGGAGAAAAGGGGGAAAACACCAGGAGAATCCAGTCTGCTTTAAAGCATCCTGGATTACTTAAACTAAAAGACTAAAACTAACCTATTTAAGCTTCACTTTTAAGGGATGACACTGCTGAACTCAAAATGTGAGGAAGGAAGGATAATATCTAGCAAATATATCCTCTCCTAGCATCTATTCACATCCCGAAGTGGATGACCTTGGCTTCCATCACTCCTTCTCTATAAAACCCAATTGACAGCAATCTGTCACACTACAGCACAACCAACATGTCAGGGCAGGGCAGGGCTTTGATGATGGGAGTGGTTGTGTTTCCTCAGCACCTCCCATCAGGAGACAAAGTCAACAGGCTACCATCTGAGAGGGAACAAATCTGTTTACAGGCTCTGGTACCATCTTTGTGCCTTCCTACAGAAGTATGAACTGGGACTGATGCAGAAATCACACGTTACTTATAAGAGACACATGTTGACTAATTGTTCCGATACAGATTGCCTTGTTTTACAAAAGAGGTAAAGGGGTCAGTGCTGTATACATTCCAAAAACATTGCTTTCTCCAACCACAAACCCTTTCCTGGTAATAAAATGTTCTGAGATATTCACCTCACTGTCCTCAGAATGATCAGAGATTACCTGAGATTTAGTTAATAAAGAAAATGTAGGGAATAAAAGGCAAGCTTAACATTGTCATTAAATGAACTATGGGTGTAACGTTGACATTTTTATATAGGGAGACTATGACACAGAGCCACAGGCCTAGGACTTGCTGATCAGAAGGTCTGCAGTTTGAATCCCACAACGGGGTGAGCTCCCGTTGCTCGGTCCCTGCTCCTGACAACCTAGCAGTTCGAAAGCACATCAAAGTGCAAGTAGATAAATAGGTACCGTTCTGGCGGGAAGGTAAACGGTGTTTCCGTGCGCTGCTCTGGTTCGCCAGAAGCAGCTTAGTCATGCTGGCCACATGACCTGGAAAAACTGTCTGTGGACAAACGCCGGCTCCATTGGCCAGTAAAGCGAGATGAGCGCTGCAACCCCAGAGTCGGTCACGAGTGGACCTAATGGTCAGGAGTCCCTTTACCTTTACCTTTTTATGACACTCTTGGGGCATGGGTGGCGCTGTGGGTTAAACCACAGAGCCTAGAGCTTGCCAATCAGAAAGTTGGCGGTTCGAGTCCCCACGACGGGGTGAGCTTCCGTTGCTTGGTCCCAGCTCCTGCCAACCTAGCAGTTCAAAAGCACATCAAAGTGCAAGTAGATAAATAGGTACCGCTCCGGCAGGAAGGTAAACAGTGTTTCCGTGTGCTGCTCTGGTTCACCAGAAGCAGCTTAGTCATGCTGGCCATATGACCCGGAAGCTGTACGCCGGCTCCATCGGACAGTAAAGTGAGATGAGCGCTGCAACCCCAGAGTTGTCCACGACTGGACCTAATGGACAGGGGTCCCTTTACCTTTACCTTTATGGCACTCTTATGACACCAGAGTAGCTTTAGCTGTACCCATGCTGAGTTGTAACAAATAAGCTATGTATCAAAAGGAACATGGCATTTTACGGCATTCTCTTTATTGTAACAGTGAAGATGGAGTTAATTAATCCCCCAGTGGTAATGATTTCTTTATCATTTCGGGGACTTCCTCGTAAGGCTCACCTTCGAAATCAAGCCTGTAATAGAGAGAAAATTAACTATTGCATCACACTAACCCCAAATTCCATTATTTCCCTGGAATCTGGACATAAACATCTCCTCTTGTATACTATCAATAATTGTACACTTACTTCACCTATCAAATGTAGATGCATTTGCACCTGAACCTCACTGTTTTGCACCCCTTACCTATGTAACCAGAATCTATGACGTATTTTACCTACCAAACCGAAAGGTATAAAAACTGCACTCACCTGGAGACGGGGTTTTCTTGCTTTGCTATTTTGGAACCCTGTTGCAACTGTAATAAGGGATCATAGCTTACAGCTGCCTTGCTTTTCCTTACCTTTGGTTGCCAGTTTCCTGGTTTTCCGACCACATTCCGAACAGAGCAGATCTTGAGTATGAAAGCTCGATTATTATACAAATGCCCTGATGTAAGTGGGTACAGTAGGCTTGCAACTAATGCGATTGCAGCTTTGCATGGGTGGTGAGAAAATACTGTATTTTTCTGTGTATAAGATGTCCCCATGTATGAGATGACCCTTATTTTTTTTTTAACCTGAAATTAAGTTGTTTAGCTTTTTTGTGGCGCAGGGGAAGTGACTTCCATCAATTGGTCACCTGCCTGCCTGCTACTGCTGATCGCTTGCCATTGCCATTGCCAATCTCACACCTCGCTGCAGCCACCAATTGTTTGCCTGCTCACCACCCCCAACAGCCCACTTGTTGCAGCCGCCAATTGCCTGCCTGCCTGCCTTGCCACAGCTGCCAATCGCCTGCTCAATTGCTGCAGCCACAGCCAATCGTCAGCAGGCCTTGCCGCAGCCACCAATCACCCGCCCAATCGCCACTGCCAATCTCCTGCTTGCTGCTGCCATTAATCGCACATCCCCCCTCTGCATTCACTATCCGTGTATAAGATGACACCCAATTTTTGCAAAAAGCATTGTCTTATACATGGAAAAATATGGTAAATCAATAAATAAAGGGAGACACAGGGCAATAGACGAAAGGGGCCATCCAAGATCTTACATAACCTCCTCTCTTTGGCGATCACCCGTAGCCAAGTAAGATGGTCTTACATGAATACTGTCTTAATAGTGTGTCTGTAGGTGACTGTGGAAGCCAATTCTGGATCCACATGTCCTTCCACAGTGGGGACATACCGGTAGCTTTCCAGGAGGGAGTTGATCACAGTGAGGATTTGCCAAGCGTGCCTTCCTCTTAGCACATTTCTCCCTTTCGTCCTGAGTTTGTGTGTCTTAAAAGTCCATGACACCTTTGGTAAAGGCTGTTCTCCGGTTGGAGCACTCGCAGGCCAGTGTTTCCCTGTCCTTATACTGCATTTTTTTTAGATTTGCCTTGAGAGATTCTTCAAACCTCTTTTGTTGTCCACTGGCATTTCACTTTACATTCTTAAGTTGATGATCCTTGTGGTCTCTTCCCACTCTACAATTCTAGGATTCTAAGCTCATTTCACTGCAGTAAGTCTGCTTTGGAATGCAGCCCCTGTCCAGCTTACAGTAGAAAAATCTTAGGATCAGACAGTAAAGTGTATTTTCTCCTATGTATAAATTTGGAAATACTGCCATCTAATGGCTCACAGGATTATTGCACTGTCACAACTAGGGAAAAAAAAAACCCTTTTACTGTATAAGGCCTCTTTGGTGCTTGCAGTGCACTGTAACCCTTCAGCAGAGTTGGATTTAGGGCAGTGCAAGGGGTGGGGTAGCACTTGACACAGAGCCCAGGAGGCCACCTTCTCAAACCCCAGTAAGTGCTTGCCCTGCTATGGGAAGGAGGTATGAAGACTCTTGACAGGTTCCTAAAGTCCTCCTCACTCACTAGATCCTCACCTTGTCATGGTGAGAGGGCTTTCACGTTCCCATGAACCTTGTGAGGGAAGCCGTACTCCCAGCAGGGTCACCCAAGACGGTAATGTCAAAGGGGAGGAGCTAGACAAAGAATGATCCAAGAAGTCCTCAATGGCAGAACAGGAGGATGATAACAAGCGGTATGTTACAATGGCTGTGAAGGAGAATGAAGGCTGCAGCAGATAAGAATCTACTAGCGTTGTGACTACTCATGCCATTGGAACAGGGCCTTACTGCGAAGACTGTGTGTTGGTCAGTGTGCACTGATCTACAAACATAAAACAAATTCACTCACAGGCATCTTCCCAAAACCCATTTGAAACCCCAAACCCCAAAGTCCCATGGCGATCGGCAAATGGTAACGGGGACAGGATCGTGAAATCTGGAAGCCCCTAGTCACGAACCGGCACATGGGCGGTGGATACAGATTCAGTCGTTCTGACTCAAGGAACAAGGCAGTTGAGCAGCTCGGCAGCTGTATCCACGCCTGAGCAGCCCTTTTTAGGATCCACTCTGCTCACCTCAAAAAGGTGGAGGGGCTAGAAAAGGTGCCCTCCCTTTTCCCCTGAGTGGATTACTGCACCTAGTGGGGTCACCACCCAGCAGTTGTAAAAGACAATTGAACTTTGGAACATGGAATATACAGACTTCGTCGGATAAGACAGATAACAAGCATCCTGAACGCAGAACTGCCATCATTGCAAGAGAGCTGCGACGTATTAACATTGATATTGCAGCGCTTCAAGAGACTCGAGCAGGCAAAGGACAACTGAAAGAAGTAAAAGGAGGCTACATATTCTTCTGGAAAAGTCTATCTGAACAAGAACATTGATACATGGGGTAGGATTCACTATCAAAAACGATCTTTGAAGCTCCTGTCAAAAGTCCCTATTAATGAACGACTCTCAATCCTTCAAATAAAGCTCACCACAAAACCAACAGGCTACTATTATAAGCGCTTATGCACCAACACTGGATGCAAAATGAAGACATTAAAGAATTTTTTTACTCTCAGCTGGATACCGTCAGAGACACCTAAGGAAGATAAAATTATCCTCCTGGGTGATTTTAATGCAAGAGTTAGGAGAGATTTCGATCTGTGGCCTGGGACTATTGGAAAAGAAGGAATTGGCAACAGCAACCAGAACGGAGTCTTACGTTTGACTAGATGCGCAGCGCATAACCTTGTTATTACCAACACACACTTTCAACAGAAAATAAATTTAAAACATCATGGAGGCATCCTCGGTCAAACCATTGACACCTCTTAGACTATGTTATTGTCCGTGCTAAAGATCGCTGTGATGTGCTCTGTACCAGAGCTATGACGAGTGCTGCCAACTGCTGGACAGATCACCGACTAATGCGCTCCACGTAGGCTATCAAGATTATATCTCAACACAGGCTTCAAAGAAGAAAACCAAAGCACAAAATGAACACTCAAGCCCTTCAAGATCCCATTAAGTGGGATTGCTTCCAAATGACTCTGAAAGACCATCTCCTTTCAGAATTCCCTGATAACATTGAGGAACACTGGACCAAGCTAAAAACATCCATTATTGCAGCCTGTGAACAAACTATTGGATACCAAACCAAGAAACACCAAGACTGGTTTGATGAGAATGACAGTGAGATTGAGCGCATGATTGACAAGAAAAGGAAGATCTTTCAGATCTGACAAAGAGATAGAAACTGTGCCTCTAAGGAAAAAACTTATGCCAATGCTATGGGTGAGGTTCAAAGAAGAACCAGAGAACTAAAAAACACCTGGTGGATAAAAAAAAGCTCAAGAGATCCAGCACTTAGCCAATACTCATGATGCACAGAGTTTCTTTCAAGCCACAAAGACTATCACAACATATGCCCCCTACGCTCAGCAGACGGTATCACACTTCTAAAAGATAAAGAAGCTATTGCACTGCGCTGGAAAGAACATTACCAACATATCCTTAACCGTAACTCCCCCGTAGCTGCTGAGGTCCTCTCACAAATTCCACAAAAAGAAGTTAGAGATGAACTTGCAGTATCTCCAAATCTGGGAGAGTTGTGTCCAGCTATTAACCAAATGAAAAACAACAAAGCCTGTGGACCTGATGGGATATCTGCCGAAATCTTCAAAGTGGGCAGAATTGAACTTACACAACAACTTCACAAGCTCATCTGGGAAAGAGAAGAGATCCCAGCAGACTTTAGGGTTGCCAAAATTATCAATCTCTTTTAAAAAGGTGTAGAATCTTCACCTATAGTGGTGTGCATAGATGTAACCATTCTTTCTCCCTATATCCATTTGGGTAAAGTGTCATGTGCAAAGCAGCCCTTCATTAAGAATAAACAGTGCCCTTCCTCTCTCATTTACCGTGACTTACTACACTTTGATCTTCCTTCCTCCTATTTACTCCTATAACTGCATTGTACATTGTGTTGTTCTCGTTTAGTCGTGTCCAACTCTTCGTGATCCCCTGGACCAGAGCTCGCCAGGCACTCCTCTCTTCCACTGCCTGCCGCAGTTGGTCAAGCTCATGCTGGTAGCTTTGAGAACACAGTCCACCCATCTCGTCCTCCGTCGTCCCCTTCTCCTTGTGCCCTCCATCTTTCCCTGCATCAGGGTCTTTTTCAGGGAGTCTTCTCTTCTCATGAAGTGGCCGAAGTATTGGAGCCTCAGCTTCACGATCTGTCCTTCCAGCGAGCACTCAGGGCTGATTTCCTTCAGAATGGAGAGGTTTGATCTTCTTGCAGTCCATGGGACTCTCAAGAGTCTCCTCCAGCACCAGAATTCAAAAGCATCAATTCTTCGGCGATCAGCCTTCTTTATGGTCCAGTTCTCACTTCCATACATCACTACTGGGAAAACCATAGCTTTAACTATACGGACCTTTGTTGGCAAGGTGATGTCTCTGCTTTTTAAGATGCTGTCTAGGTTTGTCATCGCTTTTCTCCCAAGGAGCAGGCGCCTTTTAATTTCGTGACTGCTGTCACCATCTGCAGTGATCATGGAGCCCAAGAAAGTCAAATCTCTCACTGCCTCCATTTCTTCCCCTTCTATTTGCCAGGAGGTGATGGGCCCAGTGGACATGATCTTCGTTTTTTTGATGTTGAGCTTCAGACCATATTTGGCGCTCTCCTCTTTCACCCTCAATAAAAGGTTCTTTAATTCCTCCTCACTTTCTGCCATCAAAGTTGTGTCATCTGCATATCTAAGGTTGTTGATATTTCTTCTGGCAATCTTAATTCTGGCTTGGTATTCATCCAGCCCAGCCTTTCGCATGATGAATTCTGCATATAAGTTAAATAAGCAGGGAGGCAATATACAGCCTTGCCGTACTCCTTTCCCAATTTTGAACCAATCAGTTGTTCCATATCCAGTTCTAACTGTAGCTTCTTGTCCCACATAGAGATTTCTCAGGAGACAGATGAGGTGATCAGGCACTCCCATTTCTTTAAGAACTTTCCATAGTTTGCTGTGGTCGACACAGTCAAAGGCTTTTGCATAGTCAATGAAGTAGATGTCTTTCTGGAACTCTCTAGCTTTCTCCATAATCCAGTGCATGTTTACAATTTGGTCTCTGGTTCCTCTGCCCCTTCAAAATCCAGCTTGCACTTCTGGGTGTTCTCGGTCCACATACTGCTTAAGCCTGCCTTGTAGAATTTTAAGCATAACCTTCCTAGCGTGTGAAATGAGTGGGAAAGTGCAGTAGTTGGAGCATTCTTTGGCACTGCCCTTCTTTGGGATTAGGATGTAGACTGATCTTCTCCAATCCTCTGGCCACTGCTGACTTTTCCAAATTTGCTGGCATATTGAGTGTAGCACCTTAACAGCATCATCTTTTAAAATTTTAAATAGTTCAGCTGGAATATCATCACTTCCACTGGCCTTGTTATTAGCAGTGCTTTCTAAGGCCCACTGTGTATTCATAAGGGATTTGATTTCGATTGTATCTTACTGGCCCGGTGGTTTTTCCTACTTTCTTCCTACTTTAAGCTTGAATTTTGCTATAAGAAGCTGATGATCTGAGCCACAGTCAGCTCCAGGTCTTGTTTTTGCTGACTGTATAGAGCTTCTCCATCTTTGACTGCAGAGAATATAATTAATCTGATTTCGATGCTGCCCATCTGGTGATGTCCATGTGTAGAGTCGTCTCTTGTGTTGTTGGAAAAGAGTGTTTGTGATGACCAGCTTGTTCTCTTGGGAGAACTCTATTAGCCTTTGCCCTGCTTCGTTTTGAACTCCAAGGCCAAACTTGCCAGTTGTTCCTTTTATCTCTTGATTCCCTACTTTAGCATTCCAATCCCCTATAATGAGAAGAACACCCTTCTTTGGTGTCATTTCTATAAGGTGTTGTAAATCTTCATAGAATTGGTCAATTTCAGTTTCTTCAGCACCAGTAGTTGGTGCATAAACTTGGATTACTGTGATGTTAAAAGATCTGCCTTGGATTCGTATCGAGGTCATTCTATCATTTTTGAGATTTTTTGAGATTTGTTGACTATGAGGACCACTCCATTTCTTTTACGGGATTCTTGCCCACAGTAGTAGATATGATGGTCATCCGAACTGAATTCACCCATTCCCGTCCATTTTAGTTCACTGATGCCCAGGATGTCAATATTTATTCTTGCCATCTCCTTTTTGACCGCATCCAACTTACCAAGGTTCATGCTTCTTACATTCCAGGTTCCTATACAATATTTTTTCTTTAGAGCATTGGACTTTCCTTTCGCTACCAGGCATATCCGCAACTGAGCGTCCTTTCGGCTTTGGCCCAGCCGCTTCATCAGCTCTGAATCTACTTGAACTTGTTCTCCGCTCTTCCTCAGTAGCATGTTGGACGCCTTCTGACCTGAGGGGCTCATCTTCCAGCGTCATAACTTTTATATGCCTGTTGTCTTTGTCCATGGAGTTTTCTTGGCAGGGATACTGGAGTGGCTTGCCGGTTCCTGCTCCAGGTGGATCACGTTTGCTAAAACTCTCCACTATGGCCTGTCCATCTTGGGTGGCCCTGCACAGCATAGCTCATAGCTTCTCTGAGTTATTCAAGCCCCTTCGCCACGGCAAGGCAGTGATCCATGAAGCGGAGTATATTGTGAGCTTCATCTAACGTTAAAGATAAAACATTTTTCTGAAAGAAAAGCTTTGTGTTCATTTGCAAATGGACGTTGTCAGAGCTGCCTCTAGGTCCCAGCTCACAGAGGACCAACGCTAGGCTGTAGTAATGTACAAAAGTCTTTATTGAAGTTCAGTTTCCATTTCAAAGCCACAGCGTGCAGCCCTACGTCTTAAACCCTAGATCGGCGAAGTCCCGTCTGAGTCTCCTCCCCTATGACACCAGTTTAAGATCCTAGCCCTGCTCCACCGTTTACGCTGCTCTCTCCTCCTCTGGGTCCTCCTGCCCGCTGGGGCATTGCCCTTTCTGGACTCTTCCGACGCTGAGTCGCTTAGCTCCTCCCCCTCCCTCCGGCGGGCTTTAGGACCCGGTTCCCAATCCTCATTCTCTGCTGTCCCGCGCTCCTGTACATTTGAACTTGCCTCTCGCGCCAGCCCAGTGACCTTTCTCCTAACCGTTACAGTACTTCGGTCACTGCTTCCGTCTTCCGGGACACTGGCCGGATCTGACCTCTCCTCCGTTGTCCGACTTTCTGATGGAGGCGTGGTCAGCCCTGCCTTATCTTCTCTCCCTGGTGGGGAATGCACTGGCCCCGATCCTTGGGACTCTTCCCCCCCACTCTGCTCTGGTGGGGAAGCTGGTCCTGATTTCCAGCTACTGCTCTGGGAGTCCCTGCTGCCCCCTTGCTCCTGGGGCATTCCCCTTGGGAACCCCCTACCCCTGGCCACTGGCGCCCCCTTCTGTGAATCTTCCGATTCGCTGGAGAGGCTCATGGAATCCCTCGGTCCACTGTCCTCTTCTCCTACGCTCCCCTCGGATTCTTCCCCTTCGCTCTCCATCTCCTCTCTTCCCTGTGCCTCTGCTCCTGAGCCCCTGACAGACGTGCTCCTATCCTCCACCTCCTTTTAATGGGAGGAGCTCAAGCTTTCTGAAACATGATTTAAAAGGTAAATACATAAAAACCACACTCAGTTTGACCACATTAAGCCTTGTGGCCAGTGAGAAAAAATTTAACGCCACAATGAAACAATTCCCTTGGGAATCCTGACTGGTTCCAATGCTATCAATTGTTTGAGACGTATAAAAGTGACAAACGAAAAGGTTTTGCGCCAGAAAGTTCTAATTCTTTAATTTTTTTTAATAGATTTTTATTAAATTTTCCACCGTAATAACACAAACTACAAAGCAAAATGATACACAAAAAACAGATAAGGAAAAAGGAAGGGGGGGAAAAACAAACCAAAACAAAGGGGTGGTGGTAAAAGGGGGGGAACAATAAGCAAATAGACAATAATAACAAACTTAATTCTTCACAAATCCAACTTTTTAAACATCTTGGTTGACTTCCTCAAATCCCTCCCTTCTGAATTTCCTTGTAATTTAAAAGTAACAGCTTTCCAGTATCATTATTAGACTAAAACAATTTCCAATTATGGTCATCTTATTCACTTCTCTTAACATTCTGAATCCCATTTATTTAATTATAGCTTAATTTATCCTAGGCCTATTTGTTACTTTCAAGTAGTTTCTAATTTTTTATATTATAATATTTGTTCAAATAGTCCTTGAATTTCCTCCAGTCCTCTTGAAACTCCTCTTCTTTCTGGTCGCGGACTCTTCCAGTCAGGTCAGATAGCTCTGAAAAGTCCATCATCTTCATCTGCCAATCTTCCACTGTTGGTAGTTCTTGTGTTTTCCAATTTTTAGCAAGTAATATTTGAGCGGCTGTTGTGGTATACAAAAATAATTTAACATCTTTCTTGGGCAATTCTAAACCTGTTATTCCAAGGAGAAAGGCCTCTGGTTTCTTAATAAATGTATATTTCATCATTTTTTTCAGTTTGTTATAAATCTTGTCACCTTGGGACAAGTCCACCACATATGGAAAAAAGTACCTTCTTTTTCTTTACATTTCCAACAAATATTATCACTATTGTGATAAATGTTTGCTAGTTTTACAGGGGTCAAGTACCATCTATATATCATCTTCATAATGTTTTCCTTTAATTTATATTTAATTCTAGGTTTTCCCCCCTGCCAGATAAATTTAGACAATGCCTTCTGCCATTCTTTAAAGCATTTGACATTATCAATGATTGGTAAAACTTGGAATAAAAACAACACCTTCGGCAATACATTCATCTTAACCACCGATATTCTGTTAGATAAGATGGCGTCCAGCACGTTTCCTTGCTGCGTCACTGGACGTCTGTGCCGATCGAAAACTTCTTCCAGCTCCCTTAGCTCTCTTACTTAAGGCTTTAGCAGAGTTCACGCAGTGGGGAAAGCTGTTGCTTTGTGTGGGTAATAAATCGAACTGAATGCAGGCTTTTCTCTTATCTCCAATAGTCTTTAATGAGTAGAATAACAACATAAATCAGCCCGGCGAATTGGCTGGCATCTTTCCGCTTCACCGTCAAAGCGAAAGAGAGACACACACAGAGAGAAACACTCCCCTATGTGAACATAGCCACGCCTCAGAATGTGAGACTTCACTCAGAACTGTTTAACCCTGTAAGTTCTGATTCTCCTCACACCCCCTCTCGTCTCGCATCTTGAGGGAAACTGTGAGCACACATCTACAGACCTCTTTGAGTTCAACTCCTTTCCCATTGCCTCTTGCCCCTTCCTGGCTTCTGTCTCAGGCAACTGTTGAACTTTCTCGAAACTCTCAGGTTCGCACTGTGCGAAACCAACCCATGCGCTGGTGACCTGAAACCTCTCAGGTGGTACCCCCTTCGTGGAGCGTGCGGAACGTCTGAGCACTGTCTCAGGTGCTCCCTCTGACCCATTGGGACCAGCAAGTGTGTCACTGGTACCAGAAGACTCCCCCTCTGACTTACTGCGTCTTCGGGCCTTTTGCACTTTGCTCACGGGAGACGAAGGCTCACTCTTGGGCTCTCGTTTAACAACCTGTGGAGATGCCCAATCCTGTTCCTGACCCTGGTCAGCGACCTGGTCCTCATCAACAGGTTCAGCTTCTGCTTCTCCCTCCTCCTCAGAATCAAGCAGACATTCTGAGAGAACGTCAAGATTCGCATGGATCCACTTCCGGAGGCGGCGCGAACGGCAATGGCGGTCCTCTTCCTTTCGTGAGGAGAAAGCTCCGTGGAAACTGGGTCGTCCGCTACGGCGAAGCGGAGACCCACATCGGAAACCCACAGGCAGCAAGAGCCTGTGGTCTTGAGACTCGGCGGGCGCCAGAAGCGGCTCCCGAAACACTGAAGGAACCCCGTAAGGGGCTCCGGAACGTGGAGGGGGTAGCGGCGCTGTGAGTCGTTTCGCAATCTACAGAGTGAAGCCGCGCTGCTGCTGCCGGTGAGCGCTGACCTCTTTTCCTGGAACCTTTTGATTCGGAAAACAACAACTCGTGAGTAAAGAAGGACTTTTAAAAATTTGAGACTAAATTATTGAATCTGGCTGAAAGCGGAGCGACGTAAAACAGGAAGTCCGTCTTCCGCTGTCATTGAACTTCAAAGCAAAAGAGCTGGAGGAGTGGAGGCGTGAAAAGAATCTTTAGTTTAATTGATCTGAGCACCCACTGAACTTTTTCTTAAACAAATAAGGACTTTAAGTATTTGATTCTCTGATTTTTATTTGTATTGGGATACCTTTCTTCTATTGGAACTACAACTGGAATGAGAAACCCAGGTGCTGGAGCTGCCTGAGCAACATGAGCTGTCAGTTTTGCAGACCTGGTTATTGTGTATTAGAACTTGCAACAATCTGAGGGGATTTGGACTTGTTACTTTGAAACATCATTTGAAACACCAGTATGCACTGTCTGAAACAATGTGGCTGTTAATACCAACTATGCCTAAAACCTGCTATTGAAGGTTCTTGGACATTATATTCGATTTTAGTAATTTTATCAGAATTGGATTCTTCCCTTAAGACATTTCAAGCTCCCCCTAGAGGATTTGGGATTTACAGCAGTGACATCATTTCACTTTCCTTTTCCCCGACCTCCTGTTTGACTGTTTCTCTCTGGGCCGCTGCTTTCTCATGGGAACAACTCAGCTTGACCTTGACTTTTAGATAACTCTGGAATGAGTGGCGCAAGAAGGAGGGGAAGAACCAGACAAGCAACTTTGACAACTTTAACCTCAGTCTCACAGACACGTAGGTCATCTGTACCTACTTTGCCTTCAGAGGAAGAAGCTGCAAGCTGCTTCCCTGCCAAGGGCAGGAGAGGGAGAAATTGAACAGTTACAGTTGGAAGATATGGCCTCAGGAGCAACTGCTTCTATTTTAGAGAAAATCTATGAAAAATTGGAATCTTTGGATAAGAGAGTGGAATCTTTGGATAAGAAAGCCGATGAACAAACAGCCAAAATTGATCAAAACACAGAATGTCTAAATAGATTAACTGGACAAGTATCACAGAACGTACAGGCAATTGGGCAGTTGACGGAGGCCACAGTAGAAAATCAGAAATTGGCTGAGGACACTAGCCAAAAATTAGAAAATTTAGAACAAGAGGTAAGACCACTCTGTAAACAAGTAGGTGAACATCAGACCTATCTATCTATGATAGAACTGCGGAATTGGGAGACCAATTTAAGGATAAGGTCGATACCAGAAGTGGAAGAAGGCAACTTAGCTGAGTTTCTGACTAAAGAATTCACCAAGTTCTGGAATTTAGAGGAAAAGGACTTTAAAATTGTGTCAGCTTACAGGCTTGGAAGACTTGCAAAGAAAGAAAAGCCCAGGGACTGTTTGATAATATTGAGATCAAAGGAGGAAAGGGATAAGATTTTGGGCCTACACTACGAGAAGTCACTGGACATTTTGGATAGAAGAATTGAACTTTATAAAGACATTCCTAAACAACTGTTGGACCTTAGATCCGCCTATCTTGAATTGGTTAAATTGCTCAGGAGCAACTCAATTATCTTTAGGTGGGAATTTCCCCAAGGATTATCTTTTACTTTCGGAGGGAAGAAGGTTAAAATTAGAACACTGGAAGATAGAGACAAATTTCTGACTACATACAGAGAGGACCTTCAAAAAGGAATTGAACTACCCTTTGGGCCTGGAGCACCGGCGGTACCGGCACCCTTGGAACCTGAAGATTCTGTGAATAAGATACCACCCCCGGAAAAATAATCAGATTATTTCAGGATGTCTCTGCAACTTCTGAGCTGGAATATAAATGGCTGTAACATCCCGGAAAAAAGGAGGAAAATATTTCATCTATTGAAAAAAGAACAATTGGACATTATTTGCTTGCAAGAAACACATGTGACTAGGCTCCATAGAAAAGTGTTAATAAACAAAAGATTGGGCCAGGAATTTATATCTTCGGACAAAGTAAAGAAGAGAGGTGTGGTCATATATGCAAAAGAGAGCCTGTCACCCAAATTCCTATTTAAAGACGAACGTGGAAGAATTTTAGCAATTGAGATACAACATCAAGGAGAGAAACTTTTGATATTAGGAATCTATGTGCCGAATGAGGGGAAATCGGAATTTTACAAGAAGTTGCATGAGACTATGCTGGATTATCTGGACTACAACAACAACATTTTGATGGGAGATATGAACGGGGTCGTATCAACCAACATGGATAAGTCACAAAGCCAAAATGTTACAAAAGATGGCAGACTACCAAAGACCTTTTTTGAAATGATAGACAATATGGATTTGATTGATATTTGGAGGACAAAGAACCCCTTGGGAAGAGAGGGAACATTTTTCTCTGAAGCCCAACTGACTTGGACAAGAATCGACCAAATATGGATATCTAGAGGTCTGGCACCCAAGGTCAAGAAGGTGGAAATCTGCCCAAAGACCTGCTCCGACCATAATGCAGTAAAGATGGACTTGACACTAATACCAACCGGCTCCTTTAGATGGAAGATGAATGACAATTTGTTTAGCGATCAGGAGATTATTAAGAAGGCCCAAAAAGCTCTAAAGGACTATTTTGAGATAAACTTGAATACTACGGTGGAAAAAAGAACCATCTGGGATGCAAGCAAGGCAGTGATGAGGGGGTTCTTGATACAACAGAATGCTGTAAAGAAAAGGACACAAAATGAGAGGAAAGATAAAATTCTGGAGAAAATTAAAGAATTAGAAAAGAAGCTAAGATCAAACCCGAAGTCACAGCCGACGCTGAGAGAAATTAAGCTTCATCAAGCACAATATTCTAAATTGATAAACCAGGAAATAGAGTGGAAGATTAAATTAATGAAACAAAAAACCTTTGAATCGGCAAACAAATGTGGAAAACTGCTAGCTTGGCAGTTGAAGAGGAGACAAAAACTAAATACAGTTACAAATTTAGAGATTGAAGGAAGAAACTTTCAGAACCCTGTGGATATTAGAAAGTGCTTCCAGAGATATTTCAAAAAATTATATACCCAAGGGCCGCAAGATGAGAATGAGATTAAACAATTTTTGGAAAAAAATGGACTGCCAAAATTGTCACAAGAAAATAGATCAATCCTGAACTGTAAAATAACACGATAAGAGATGGAGCAAGCCATTCAAAATATGAAATTGGGCAAATCTCCAGGACCAGATGGGCTGACCTCCAAGTATTATAAGACATTAAAAGACTATTTGATACAACCACTGATGGATGTTAGCAATGAAATTATGGAGGGCAAGAGGGCGCCAGAATCGTGGAAGGAAGCTTTTATCACATTGATACCAAAATCGGAAGCTGAAAAGACACAACTTAAGAACTATCGTCCCATCTCTCTTCTAAACGTGGATTACAAAATTTTTGCAGATATTATGGCAAGTAGATTTAAAAAAGTTTTAAATGAAGTAATTCACAAGGACCAGGCGGGCTTTCTCCCAGGTAGACACCTGTTTGCTAACACAAGGAATATTGTTGACATTTTGGAACTTTTGCAAACAGACATAAATACAAAAGCAGTGTTAATTTTCATAGATGCGGAGAAGGCCTTTGACAATATCTCCTGGAAATTTATGAAGGGAAACTTAAAAGAAATGGGAGTGGGGCGGGGTTTTGAGAATGGGATTGATGCAATATATTCAGAACAAAAGGCTAAACTGATAGTTAACAATGTGGTTACAGAAGAGTTTAAAATTGAAAAAGGAACACAACAAGGCTGCCCTATTTCCCCTTTGCTATTCATTTCGGTTCTGGAAGTGCTCCTGAATATGATTAGAGGGGACAGGTTGGTGGAAGGAATTCAGGTCGGAGCGAAACAATATAAACTTAAAGCTTTTGCAGATGACCTAGTTTTGACCCTGCAGGAGCCAGAATCTAGTACGAAAAGAGTATTACAATTGATTCAAGACTTTGGTCGGGTGGCGGGATTCAAACTAAACAAACAGAAAACCAAGGTATTGGAAAAAAATTTGACAGTTACAGAGTCGGAACGGTTTCAGAGAGAGACAGAATTAAATGTGGTTAAAAAAGTAAAGTACCTAGGGGTAAACATAACAGCAAAAAATCTGAGTCTATTTAAGGATAATTATGAAAAATGTTGGTCAGAAATTAAGAGAGACTTAGATAGTTGGACAAAATTGAAACTTTCTTTGCTAGGCCGAATTGCTGCTATCAAGATGAATGTATTGCCAAAAATGTTGTTTTTGTTTCAAACACTACAGATTGTGGACAAGACGGAGTGCTTCCGGAAGTGGCAGAGAGATATCTCTAAATTTGTCTGGCAGGGCAAAAAGCCCAGAATTAAGTTTAAGATATTAACTGATGCGAAAGAGAGAGGGGGCTTCGCCCTGCCGGACTTAAAGTTGTACTATGAGGCCGCAGCTTTCTGCTGGCTAAAAGACTGGCTACTTCTCAAAGACAATGATGTACTGGACCTGGAAGGTTTTAACAATGCTTTTGGTTGGCATGCATACTTATGGTATGATAAGGTTAAAATCAATAAGGCCTTTAAAAACCATATTGTCAGAAAAGCAGTGTTTAATGTCTGGACAAAATATAAAGACTTATTGGAAAATAAAACTCCAAGGTGGCTATCACCTCTGGAAGCTAAGGCCCGAAAAAGACCCAATATGGAGGCCAAATGGCCAAAATATTGGGAAATTTTAGAAAAAGATGGAGACAATTGGAAATTGCAGAGTTTGGAGAAAATGAAGGATAAAGTGCGAGACTGGCTACATTACGCTCAGATTAAAGAAGTTTTCAAAAATGACAAAAAGTTAGGGTTCCAGGTGGAGAAATCGAAATTGGAATCAGAACTGTTAGAACCTAAGACTAAGGTACTTTCAAGAATGTATAACTTGCTGTTAAAATGGAATACACAAGATGAAATGGTTAAATCGGCTATGATAAAGTGGGCACAGGACATTGGGTACAATATCATGTTTGAGGACTGGGAAAGGTTGTGGACCACTGGGTTGAACTTCACTGCATGTAATGCTTTGAAGGAAAATGTAATGAAAATGATATATAGATGGTACATGACCCCAGTTAAACTTGCCAAAATATACCATTTGTCTGATAACAAATGCTGGAAATGTAAAGGGAATGAAGGAACATTCTTTCACCTCTGGTGGACGTGCCCTAGAGTGAAGGCCTTCTGGGAAATGATATATAATGAGTTGAAAAAGGTATTTAAGTATACTTTCCCTAAGAAACCAGAAGCTTTTCTCCTGGGTATTGTCGGCCAGAGGGTGATAAAGAAGGACAGAACTTTTTTCCTGTATGCAACAACAGCAGCAATGATACTCATCGCCAAGCATTGGAAAACTCGAGATCTACCCACACTGGAAGAATGGCAGATGCAACTGATAGACTATATGGAACTGGCTGAGATGACCGGCAGAATCCGAGACCTGGGAGAGGAAAGGGTTGAAGAAGACTGGAAGAAATTTAGAATTTATTTACAAAAATATTGTAATTTGGTTGAATGTTAAGAAGGATGCCAGACTATAAATAATTGAGCACCACTAAAATAGATGTAATCTGGATGACAAGTGTGATGGAGGGAAACATAAACCTTTGGGAGAACTATTAGACTAAATTAAACGAATGTAAACAAGATGATAAATTGCTGGTAAAAGTTTATAATGATGTAAGTGGGAGCGGGAGACGTGAGGGAGTCTAAAGAAGCTTTGAAAATATGTTATGATACATGTTATATTGTTTATTATTTTTGCATTTTGTATTTAAAAAACCTTAATAAATATTAAAAAAAAAGATTCACATGGATCCTTGACCAACCATTCTGCTCACAGAACTCAGCATTTCTGCTGACTAGAATCCTGGACTGATCACCATCTGGATATGCAAACCTCCACCCCTTTGTCCCAGGCTCATACCCACAAAAGATCATTTTCCGGGACCTCGGGTCACCTTTCTTTTGTTGAACCTTTGGCACAAGCACCCAGGCTTCGCAACCAAACACATGGAAGAAATGCACCTTCGGCTTCTTCTAGTGCAGCAAGAAATACGGGGTGTCACCTACCACTGAATTGTAGGACCTGTTCATCGTGAAATTGGCCATCTTCATCGCCTCCCCCCAAAAACTCTGAGGCAAACCAGAGTCAAACAGTAAAGCGTCAACTGCTTCGGCCAGTGCCTTGCTCCCGCGCTCTGCCACACCAATCTCCTGAGGAGAAGTAGTAACCGTCAACCTGTGATGTATTCCCTTCTGGCAGAAGAAACTCTGCAGAGCAGACCCAGTGAACTGCTTGCCTCGGTCACTCTGGAAACCCTGCACCTTGGTGGAAAACTGTAGTTCCACTGCCGCAACCCAATCTTTGATCAGTTGCGCTGCCTCGCTTTTCCATTTCAGCGAGAAGACCCAGGCGTTCTGGGTAAAATCATCTGTCAGCGTCAGCGCAAATCTGGCCCCGCCCAGACTCTCTGGCATGGGTCCACAAAGGTCTGTGTGCACAAGCTCAAAAGGCTTTGTGGTTACCCTCTCCAATCTAGGATAACTGCACCTTTTTACCTTTGCCCTTTTGCATGCCCTACAATCGAGGGGTTTACCACATGCTTTCATCTTGCAACCTACAGTGCACTCGGGCAACTTCTGGATACCTTCCCAACAGCCATGTGACATTCTCCTGTGCCACAAATGAGCACATGAATCATGAGGTGGAACGTTTGCACACTTCGCCTGTGCTCCCTCAGTGTCCCCCTTACCCTCCAGAGGTGTCTCCAGAACAAAGAGGTTGTTCTGACATGCAAAACTGACCAGTTGTCTCCCACCCCTGGAAATAGAACAGACATTATTTTCAAAGCAAATCTTATACACATTTCCAACAGTGGTTAAATGTCTCTGTGACCCATCAGGAAAAATGACTGTCTTTCCAGTTGAAACAGCCCTGCAGTTCCACATTTCACCACTAGGTGGCGCTGGCATCAGATGGTGACTGGCTCCTGAGTCAATGACCCAACGCAGCACTCTGCCCTCACTGGAGTTGTCCTCTAGCGTTGCCATGGATGCTAGATAAGAACCGTTCTCCACACTTCCTGTGTCACGTCCTCCCTGCGCATTCCCACGCTGGCCCCCTCTCCTGGACTGGCTGCCATGGAAACCTGGCTGACTGCCATGGGAAGCGACCTTGGAGACATCCTGCCCGGCCTCTCTGGCTCCCCCGGGGCAGGATCGACGCAGATGTTCAACCGACCCACAGATAAAGCAGCGACGAGTGGAAAATGCCTGAACTGGGCCTCCAGCTGGCCTGGCCCCCCCTCTGCAACCGGATGGGCTCTCTGTGCCAGCTCTGCCCCCTCTGCAACGGCGTTCTTCCTCGTCACACACAGTGGAAAACTTTACAAACTTGCTTTTGGCCTTCTCTGCCCCCTCTGGGCTGCTGAGCTTTTACACAGACTCCTCAGCACCTCCCAGGCAGCCTGAGCCGACTCAACGCCCTCCAAGTGGGGCAACAGCAAAGCGTCCACGCTTGCTTTCAACATGCAGAGCTCCTTTTGCATTCTCTGCTTGCTATCCACCAGCAAAGCAGCCTCAAAGCCTGCTGCGTCAACCTCAGCAGCAACTGGCGTGGGTGGTGCTGGCTCCTTCTGGGCTATACTCCAGAGCCCTGTGGCCAAAAACCATCCCTTTACTCTTCTAACCCAGACATCCCAGGACTGGGTTGTGAGCTTTTCAAATGGGACGGAATATGACTCCTGGCTGTCTGCCATCTTCTCCCCCGGGGCTCAGCGTACTCACGTAACAGCAGCTCCTCCGGCACCCGGTTCAGCAGATCAGATCCTCCCAGCGAGCTTCTCTCTGCCTCAAAACGTTAGGCAAAACTCCAACTGGCTCCAGCTCAGCTCAGCTGGCTCCCCCCCCCACAGGCACAATGCTGCAACAGCTTCAAAAGCTTGGCTGACCCCCCATAACCTGTTAGATAAGATGGCATCCAGCACGTTTCCTTGCGTCACTGGACGTCTGTGCCGATCGAAAACTTCTTCAAGCTCCCTTAGCTCTCTTACTTAAGGCTTTAGCAGAGTTCACGCAGTGGGGAAAGCTGTTGCTTTGTGTGGGTAATAAATCGAACTGAATGCAGGCTTTTCTCTTATCTCCAATAGTCTTTAATGAGTAGAATAACAACATAAATCAGCCCGGCGAATTGGCTGGCATCTTTCTGCTTCACCGTCAAAGCGAAAGAGAGACACACACACAGAGAAACACTCCCCTATGTGAATATAGCCACGCCTCAGAATGTGAGACGTCACTCAGAACTGTTTAACCCTGTAAGTTCTGATTCTCCTCACATATTCGTCCCATCAATGAAAGTTTTAGGTTTGACCATATCTCAAGATCTCTCTTGATTTCATTCCATAATTTTTCATAGTTATCTTTATAAAGATTCAAATTCTTTACCGATAAGTTCAAACCCAAATATTTAATTTTTTTCACAGAAACAGGGCCTGTCCTTTCAAAAAGGTTTTTTCTTTCCTCATTATCTAAGTTTTCCCCCCCTAAAACTTTGGTTTTGCTCTTGTTTAATTTAAATCCTGCTACCTGCCCAAACTCTTGAATCAGCTCCAGTGCTTTTACTGCACTGGTTTCTGGATCTTGTAAAGTTAAAACCAAGTCATCAGCAAAGGCTTTTAATTTATATTGCTTGGCTCCTACTACAATGCCTTTAACCTCCTCCTCTTTCCTCAACATGTTTAGCAAAACCTCCAGAACAGAAATAAATAGCAGAGGGGAAAGCGGGCACCCTTGCCTGGTTCCTTTCCATATGTCCGACAAATTGTATTTATCAGTCATATCGAAGAAAATCTTTGGTAGTCTGCCGGATCTTGGATTTTTCTGTCCCTGTGTTTTATCCATTAATGTTGATGCTACTCCATTCAGGTCTCCCATTAAAATCAATTTGTAATCCATATAATCCATGAGTTTTAAGTCCAGATTCTTCAAGAATTCCACTTTGCCATCATTTGGTGCATAAATTCCCAGCAAAAGAAATTTATCGCCTTGTGCCGTAATTTCAACTGCAATGTACCTCCCTTCCTCATCTTTAAACAACAATTTGGGGTTCCATTTTTCTTTAACGCAAAAAACCACGCCTCTTTTTTTCACTTTGTCAGATGAAATAAATTCCTGCCCAAGTTTCTTACTCTGGAGAACTTCCGTGTTGGCTGCCCGTTCTGCTGGAAGGGTGAGCTCTTTCGCTTGAAAGAGCACCGGTGCTTTGAAGGCTGGGGAAGCTGCTAGAGTGACCCGGTACCCCTTAAAAACCTTAGATTGAGCATTCCGAGGACTTGGTTTCCTGCGGGTGCCTGGAACGACTCCCTCACCCCCGGTAAGTTCTTGATAAGGGCTCTGAGAGCAGGTGGGGTTGGAGACGGAGACACTTGGGAATAGACTCGCTTCCTTCAGTGCATGAAGCTCTGAGTCCGGCAATCATGAGCGGCCAATTTCTCCAAGCAACTTTGATTGGAAAAGAGTGAGTAATAAATTAAAAATTGGACATTTAAGTGAAAAGGACAGGGACTTAAAAAAAGGAGGTCAGTCCCTTCCTCTGATTAAGAGACAAAACAGCTACATTAGCCGAAGCCGCGATCTAAAATTTATGACTTTCTAAAGACTTTCAAGTTAACCTTGGGATTTCCCCTTCTAGCAGGGGGAAGGGGGAAGATACTTTTCAGATTTGTTTAATCCTTGCAGACAGTTTGGATTTACGAGGTATTTTCTTTGTGGAAGCGGACTACTCGGTTGGGAAGACTAGACTCCATTGTGATGTTGTAAAGAAAAGGACACTTTCAACTTTCGTTTTCTTACTTGGGGGAAAAAAAGTAACTGCAGCTGCCTGAACTCAAAGGTTTTTCTTTTCCCTTCTCTTTTAAACAGTACTCCTACCCCTGGATATAAATTGTAAATTGTGACTGTGTTATTAACTTCTGGGGAATTAAGAAAGGATTACAAGTTAGAAAGACTGTTGACTTTTATATTAAGACTGGTGGAGAGGCTTGAGAAGAGAAACTGTCTGCATCCTTACCCCCCCCCCCCTTGTGTTTGAGACTGACCTTGAACAAAAGAATTGCAAGTTATGGATGGGGGAGAGAAAGGAGAGAAAGGAGAGAGGACAGAGAAAACAAAAATCAAAGCAAGAAGGGACTCTAAGTCACCAACTTTTGAGGAGTCTGTTGCAATTGTTTCAGGAAATTAAAACAGAAGTAAGAGGAAATCAAAAGTCTATACTAAGATGACACATGACTGTATGGTGATTTTTAAAACTAAAGAGCAGAGAGATGTTATTTTAGAAGAAACACATGTTATAAGACTTCATAGGAAAATTCTCCAAAATCAGAAAGTTCTAAATTTGAATCTGATTTGGTGAACTCTAAATCCAAAACTCTGTCCAAAATGTAGGTGAAAGCAGCAATAATAAAATGGGCCCAGGATTTTGGGCATGTTATATATATGTATTAATGGGAAAACTTGTGGAGGGTGAACTGGAAATTCACAGCTTGCTATATACACTGAGACAGAACTTCCAGAAAATGTTTCATGGGTGATCTCTGACACCCTGGAAGCTCTCTAAAATGTACAAAAATGTCTCCAGCACCTTCTGGAGATGTAAAGAGGAAATGGGCACAATGTTTCGTGTGTGGTAGCGGTGCAGGAAAATAGAGGTGTTCTGGAAGGACATTTATTCAGAGCTTAAAAGAATGCTAAATATAGCTTTTTTTAAAAAAACAACAACCTGGAAGCCTTCCTACTGGGGATCATAGATCCAGATATTCCCATAAACATTAGAGAGATCTTCCTTTATGCCACAGTTGCTGCCAGGATGCTTATTGCATCAGATTGGAAAAGTGACAATGTTCCTTCTAGGACAGAACTGATTCAAAAACTGGTTGAATACTCGGAGTTGAATAATTGGAAAAAAAGAAAAAGAAACCAAAACATGTATTCATTTCTAAGTGGGAAGTAGTTAAAATATATTTGAAAAATAATTGCCACAGTCTAAACTCTGTTGTAGGGGACGCGGGTGGCGCTCTGGGTTAAACCACAGAGCCTAGGGCTTGCCGATCAGAAGGTTGGCGGTTCGAATTCCCGTGACGGGGTGAACTCCCGTTGCTCAGTCGCAGCTTTTGCCAACCTAGTAGTTCGAAAACATGTCAAAGTGCAAGTAGAGAAATAGGTACCGCTCTGGCGGGAAGGTAAAAGGTGTTTCCGTGCACTGCTCTGGTTCGCCAGAAGTGGCTTAGTCAGACCCGGAAGCTGGCCACATGACCTGGCCAATAAAGCGAGATGAGCACCGCAACTCCAGAGTTGTCCAGGACTGGACCTAATGGTCAGGGGTCCCTTTACCTTTTTTAACTCTGTTGTAGCATTTGAATAAAATCTGTAGTAGTTGGTAGTAAGAATCAAGACCACAGATAATTAAATATTTATTTATACTTTATTTATATTTTTGACAAGTTTTGGCAAGAAGTTAATAATGAATATGTGAAATATGGAGTAGATGGGAAGTTGTATGTAAAGAAAGAAGATATTCTTTATTCTGTTTATTAGATTCCCCCCCTTTTCTTTTGTTTCTTTCAGTTAAGCAAATACAATTTTAAAAAGAAAAGAAACACACATGGGCTATTACTGAATTCTTCCACACTTTATTTCACTGCCCAACTAAGCCTTTGCAGGTGTAAAACAATGGCTCTTTTCCAGCCTTGGAATAGCAGGACTGAAAAGGTGGTATAGAGTGCAGATTATCAATTATCTCATCCACTTTTTAATAGGCTTCCTTTTGCAGATGCACCGTTTTAAGCCTTGGCACAAAACATCATGCCAACAGTAATAAATTTTGTCGCAGCCCCTTGTGATGATGACACAGTTGGTTGTATCTGGTTTTGCAGGACCTTTATTTCTTGGACGTAGACTATCCCAGTAGCTGAAAAGGAGAGGAGAAACTACTCAGTCTGAATACTTATTTTATTGTGTACCTCTTAGAATCAAATACTTGCCTATCCTCCAAACACTTATTCATTATTTTTGCAGTAACCCAGAGGAGTAACATTCAGAGAAGAATTCTCTTTTGGTCTAGCAGACTCCCCTGCCTCTCTGCCCTACCCTGTAGTCAGAGCTTACACACTTTCTGCACTACCACCAACACCAGATGAGTCTCATTTTATTCCCTGTATCAAGAAGTTTGTAATGATTGCTTTTTTATGTTTTGATATATGCTGTGAGCTGCCCAGAGTGGTTGGGGGGAAACTAGCAGATGTTATTATTATTATTATTATTATTATTATTATTATTATTATTATTATTATTAGTGTCTGATTGGAAGGCAAATCATGTGTTAGCCTGCAGAAACACGTACATCAAACCAGCACTTATTGTGCTTTTCTCAGGAAAATAAGGGGGGAGGTATTCTTATAGGCAAACCCTATAAATTAATAAATGGTAGGATTTTGATTATTTGGAGTGTTGAAGGGAAGATTGCAGGCCAGTGAAAAAATACAGGCTCAACCTCCTTTCCAAGGCAGTGCCTCAACTGTGACAAAGTTGCATGGTGTGATGGCCTGGGACTTGGGCTTGGACTCGGAACCAGAGGGGTCTCAATCCGCACCAGATCCTTTGCCTCAGGCGGCATCTGAACCTAGTCTGGGGCCTGATTCTGAAGAGCCCCAGTCTGCACAGGTTCTCCTGCAACAAGCACCAGCTGGGCCAAGTCAGGGCCTGAGCCTGCCCTGGCTCCAGATGCAGGGATGACCTCGTTGCCTTCAGCTGGGCCATCACTTACAGCTGCTCCACTGCCAGTTGGGTCAGGAGAGGCTGAGGCAGTCCATGGGTCCATTAACCCACCGACATCTCCCGAGATGCAGAGACTAAGGTCTGAGAGAAGCAGAGACCTGAGTACTCGCGGGAGGAGTGCTTGCCTTTGGGCGAGACAGGGAGGTGAGTCACCGGGGGATCAGGACCAGCTGTTACCCTGACAAAGAAAAAAGGCTGTCAGACCCCACCCCAGGTTGTGGGAGCAACATTGCTGTTTGCTAGAACCTGCCTGAGACCCTGAGCCTGACCTTGCCTAGTTTCCTGCCTCATGTCCTGCCTTGGCCTGTTAGACTGATTCGGGACTGGACCTGGACCGCGTTGCTCGGGTTACCCCCGGGCCCAGCACACACAGCTTACAGAGAGGGCAATCCTAATACACTCCTTTTGGTCCTAATCAGGTCCACCAAGGAATTTGATAGTAGCATTTTCCAGTCTTTGTCTTTTGTCCATTCAGAGAACAAAGCAGGAGAAGACAGAGAGGGAACAGGGGTTGTGGAAGGTGTGTCTACCATTGGCAAGTGCCACAGCTCAGTAGCAGAGCATCTGATTTGAAAGCAGAAAGTCATTTTATGACTTACTAAATGTCTGCTCTATGTTTGTGCTAGGGAAGTTGGGAAGAACCTTTGAAAGTGGGATACTTTGGAGTTCACTGGAAAGAGGACATTTTTAAGGGTTTACAGCCGACATTTCCACACTTTTATTTGCTGCATCTTTTGCTGTCTTAAATCTCTGTTGGGGTTCTCTCATCAAAGAGTACTCACCCCACACTTGGGTCTTGGCTTCCAGGATTCCCAACACACAGAGTGTGGGCTGCCTTTGCACTCTGATTGAAGCAGGGGTGTCCAAACTTTTTTCTAAGAGGGCCAGATTTGATGAAGTGAACATGCGTGAGGACCGACCAAAGTTGTTGTCTTTTTTTGGATTGAAGTTGTTTAGCTTTTTTAAGGATTTTACCCCAGAATATAAACTGCTGCATGGGCCATATTAAACTAACCGGCGGGCTGGATTAGGCCCCTGGGCCTGACTTTGGACATGCCTGGTAAAGGATCAGAGAAGCTTGAAAAGCAATTGCTTTGGTGCACCCTGTCAGCATTGCCCTTGAGCCAGTGCCACCAACTGGACTCATCCACTTCAGCCTCGACTGGGCCAGGCAATCTGGGGTAGCACTTCCAGAGACCACCTTCTCACAGGAACAGGTCTAAGTGCTGTGGACTCACAGCTTAGAGCTGTGAGCACCGGATTCACTTCCACAAGAATACCGTCGTTGCACAGCAGAGTATACCAGAGTATAGCAGAGCATAAACTACTCGGAGAGCAGCTCTGTAGAATATCTTCTTTATTCTATCTACAACTATAATACACAACTATATACAGAGCTAAATGAGGTCTAAACGAAAAATGCTGAACTGCACTGAGTGTCTGCAGCTGCTCTTAGCAGCAACCTTATCTATACACACAATCTCTCTCTAACACTCAGTCTCTCTCTCTCTCCGACACTGACACTTTGATGTGGTGCTAGAGCGGAATAAGTAGAGAGCAGAAAACCACCCCCTCCTCTCTGGGGAATCAGCAGAGAAAATCAGCAGATTCTTGGATATGGGAGGGGTGAAATCTCCTCATCCTCCCCCATTTCATCCAACCATTCAAGAATCTAAACATAACTGCAATTTACACACACACTCCAAAAGTTGTTCTCTGCTTACAACCTTTGTTAACATATCTGCAGGTATCTCTTTCCCGGGCATATATGACACTTTTACAATACCATTTTGAATACATTCTCTAGCTCGATGGAGCTTGATTAGCAGATATTTTGTCCTTTGTTTACATCCCTCTGAGTGGAGCAACGTTATACATGTTTTATTATCCTGATAAACCTGAACAGGAAAAGCGACCTTCACTTTTATGTCATTAAACAGTTGCTGCAACCACTCTATATCCATCAGGGAAAGAGTTAAAGCATTAAGCTCTGCCTCACAGGAACTTAAGCTTACTGTTGCCTGCTTTCTGCAACACCAATTAAAAAGACATTGATTGTACAAATAACACACTCCTGATGTGCTTTTGCCATCCATTGTGTCACTTCCGAAACTGGCGTCAGCATAGATCTTGAGACCTCCAGACTTTTGACTTGTAAGTCTCAATCTGTAATCCACAGTTCCTTTTAAATATCTTGCTATCTGTTTTAGTGCTTTCCAATCTTGAACTGCGGGTTGATTGGCATACCTGCTGATTAAATTCACACTCACTGCAATGTCTGGCCTTGAACATCTTGCTATGAAATTAAGTTTACCCAACACACTTCTGAAAAGTGTTGCATCAGGAAAAACCTCAGCATTTGTGTCATGCTGATAACCTGCGACCATAGGGGTATCCACAGGATTTGCATCAGTCAGGTTCAACGTCTCTATTACATCAGTGATCTTACGTGTCTGATGCACCAAAACGTCACCCTGAGCATTTCTCTCAATCTCAAGAGAGAGATAATTGCTAACTTCTCCTAGGTCTTTTAAATCAAAATGCTTTTGCAACTTTGCCAAAATGCTTTTGTAGATGTTTTCATTCTTCCACACAAATAATATGTCATCTACAAAACAGATGCAATAAAGCTTATGCTGATTGGACTCTTTAACAAAAACACATGAATCAGCCTTTCCTTGCACAAAACCTAAGGAGAACTGCACTTCAGTTAGCTTGGTGTGCCAGCACCGTGCACTCTGTTTCAAACCATACAGGGATTTTTTCAACTTGCAAACCATTCCTTCTTTTATCTGCACACGATCTGGAGGTGACATATAGATATTCTCATTTAGAACGCCATACGAAAACGCAGTATTGACATCATGATGGGAAATTGTCATACCCTCTTCGGCAGCTATCTTCAACAACAGTCTAACACTTTCAAACCTTACTGTTGGAGAATACGTTTCATGGTAATCCTGATCAAGTGTCTGAGACAAACCTCTCGCCACTAATCTGGCTTTATATCTGACTACTTTTCCGCTCTGATCAGTCTTTACCTTGTAGACCCACCTACTGTCTACACATTTCATACCTGGTTCTCCTGAAACCAATTCCCAAGTATTGTTCTGTTTCAGGGAATTCAACTCTGCTCTCATGGCATTCAGCCAAGGTTCTGCATCTTTTGCAGATAGATTTTTAACTTCCTTATAATTGGCTGGTTCAAAGACCACACCAGAGTTGCTTGTGACCTCAGCCTTAGCGAACTCTTTAGAAAACCCTTTTGGTGGTACACCCTGAAAACATTGGTCATGCAACTTCTCATTCTTATCAACAGATAAATTGCAACACTCTTTCTCAGTTGCTTTTGCAGTGGTACCTGAAACAAAAGGCAATTGGTACAAACCATTTACACATTTTGCATACAGAATGAGCTTGCCATCTCGACAAATTTCACAACGAGATTTAGCAAACACCACCTTAAACCGCTGACGATCAAGCTGGGAAACACTCAACAAATTGTCCTGAATATGAGGAGCATACAGGACATTCTTAATAGTAGCATTCAGGCTCTTTAAAAACACAGTTCCCTTAGCCAAACTCGTGAGAACAGTCCCATCTGCTTGATGAATTTCTTTCTCTTGCTTCTCAAGCTGAACAAAGAGACTTTCATCTTTGGCCACGTGGTTGGAACTGTTACCATAAAGAAGCAATGCAGAAGCAAGCAGCAGCAGCTACGTCAGCTGCTGGTGGCTGGAAAGCCAGACAGGATGTTTGTGACTGTTACCATGGCAAGGAAGGGGCAGTCCATTCTCCGTATTGAGCACAGGATATTAGCTCAGTGTGTGTCATATGACCTGTACAGGATGTACATGGGTGGAGTTATATACTCTCTCTGCTGTTGTTTGTGAAGAGTGCAGACATCTTTATCTGTATGGCTGCTAAAGACAGAAATAAAGACATGTAGATACATTTCTGTCTGAGTCTAATTCCCCTCCCTGGGGAGCAGGGAGGAGAGAGAAGCAATGGTGTGTTTTTCTCACAGTCTGGGAAAAATCGCCGATACAGACCTCGCCTGTTTACCTGCCGGGAGTCGCAGGGGGAGGTCAAAAGGAATTCAGCCGGTGCCTGGAGAGGTAGGCACATTCCTCTGACCGAGGCAGAATTCCAACAGTGGTAGCAGAGCTGCTGGTTTCTTCGATCCATGGAAGTCTGCAAAAATAGTAGCAGAGCTGCTGTTTTCATCGCTCCATGGAAGCCTGAAGTGAGGGGCTGATCCTCTGCAGCCAGAAGCTGACCAGAAGAAGCTGACAGCCAAGCCACGGAGCCCAAGGTATGAGATTTTCGGGCTTAAAAGTGTGAATGCAGATTGATTCATTCTCTGCTTCATGGGAGCAGCGTTTGGGAAAAACAGCTCCAAGTGAGAGAGGCCTGCATTCCAGAAATTCTTGTGGTTTCCTGTACTAGAAAGGAATGCACTGTTGCTAAGCAACGCCCGTCAGTGTGGTGGAAAGTTACACGAAGTGAGCTGGACTACCAGGCTATGCCTCAGAGAGGCAAAAACAAACTTTTGTTTTGACTAGGCTCTCACAAACTCTTGGAAGGGACTTTCCAACGCAGCCAGCGTTCAGAGATGCCAGGTGCCCAAGAGCGTAAACAAACCAGCTATTGAATTTTAGAGGCTTGTGTTTGAGAGTTAAAGGCAAAGGACTCAAAATGGATGCCAAGAAGGGGGGAGCTTTGCCTTCTCCACCCCTCCTGACCAATGACAATTATTCATCTTGGTCTATTAAGATGAAGGCCCTGCTGCAGAATCAGAGACTGTTTGGGGTGATTGAGAACCCCATCCCTGCAGCACCAACGCGTGCTTGGGAGTCACAGGATGTGAAGGCCAGAACGGCTATAATTCTGTGTGTGTGAGACTCTCAGCTTGTGCATATACAGGATTTACAGCACGCGAAAGAGGTTTGGGACACGCTGAGAAGGACACATCAGAGAGATGCAGGTTCTTCAGCGTTGCTGTATTTTGAAAAGCTGACCAATCTGAGGCTTGCGCCTGATGGAGATGTGCAAGCGCACCTGACGGAAATGAAATATCTGCGCCAACAGATGGTGGAACGCAATTTCCGTCTGGATGAGGAAGTGCTTTGCTTCATGGTGATAAACAGCCTGAATCGGACTTACAAAACCGTTGCCAGTCAGCTTGGGTCCCTACCAGCAGCTCAGTTGACCTCAGAGAGGGTCTATGCCGTGGTTCTGAATGAACAGGACAGACTTGCTGCACTGGAGGTGAAGGACAGGGGGCGACAAGAACGGGGTTCTAACACCCCCACTGCTGTTGCTACTGGAGAAAATGCTGTAGCTTTGAACGTTGTCTGATGTTACAATTGTGGACAAACTGGGCATCTTCAGCGGAACTGTAAGAAGCCACGTCAGCACAAAGGAACCAAGGGAAGTTCCACGAAGTCTGAGGCATCAGGCAAAAGTCATGCCAAGTCACAGGTGAAGCCTGCAAAGGCATTGATGTCGCTAAAAGCCACACCAGAAGTGGGGAATTCTTTTGTTCTAGACACGGGAGCGACAGTTCATATGTCCCCAAACAGACAGCTATTTTCGACGTTTAAGAAGCAAAGCTTCGCTGTACAACAAGCCAACGGTCAAGAGCTGGAAGCCACCGGAATTGGGACTGTGTATCTTGAAAGTCTGAACTTGACTATAAACAATGTTTATTTGGTTCCAGGGTTGAAATACAATCTGCTCAGCGTTTCGCAGATTGCTAAGAAGGGACTAAAACTGTCCTATGATGATGAGAGCTGCGAGATCTACAAAGATGGAGAGCTGTATCTTTCTGCCAAAGAGAAAGATGGACTGTATTTGTTGACTTTTGATCAAAGTGATTACATGAAATGTAATTCTAACATGATTTCTTTTGCAGGTGTAGCCAAGAAGAACGCCAAGCAGGTCACCTCGAGGGTCGACAGGGCATTTCAGCGGGTGTATGCTGATGTGATTGGTCCTCTAGACCATCTAGAGGCAATGCAAAGTATTACCTAATGTGTGTTGATTCTTTCACAGGTTTTGTCTGGATTTATCTTTTGGAGAAACCAAAAGACGCCTTAGAAAGGTTTAAAGAGTTTTGTGACAAGGTTAAAAATATGCATGATGCTGGCATAGATTGTCTTTGCACAGATGAGAAGCCAATTTTTCTCTTACAGGATTTCCAGAAGTTCCTGCAGAAGAAAGGGATAAGACACAAAATGGCTGCTTCCGAAGAAGCATGGAAGAGATGTGTCTGTGTTAGGGTGAACAAAGAATTGCAAAAGGGAATGGAGGTGCAATTGCTAAGTTCACATCTGCCACATGAGTACTGGGCTGAGTCGATAATGTCATTTACTTATACGTGGTTGAGAAAGTTTTCAAAAGAGTTGGGAAGTTCTCCTTTTGAGAAACTGTTCCAAAGAAAACCTTCTGTAGCCCATTTCAAGGTTTTTGGGTCTCATGTGAGGACAGAAGCTCTGGGTGGAGTAAAGAATGCCAGAGGCATTTTTGTGGGTTATGAAAAGGGTCTCTACAGAGTAATTTTGTCTGAATCTGGTCAGGTGATTCTCACAAAATTTCTAGAGAGTGCTCCTGAACAGGAGAGAGTGATTGTTCACACATTTCCCACAGGAGATGATTCTGATGATGATGATGATGTTGATTTTATTGAATTCAGTAGTACTGATGATGACAGTGATAGCTCAGACAGCTCAGTTGTCACAGTCATTGAGAGAAAATCTCACATAATGACTAGACCCTCAGAAGAGGAGGATGAACCATTGATTATGCTTAGTACTGGTTCTCCAGAGAGTTCAGAGACTGAACCAGAAAGCAACACCTCTTACGTAGGTCTGAGAGAACAACGAAGGGTGTACCACCCAAGAGGTATTCAAAGGAGTATGCAAACCTAGCTATTGCATGTGTTGCTGTTGTAAACGACCAAGGTCAAATTGAAGCTGTGTCTGAGTCAGAGACAAAGGCACAACAGAGAGTTCCTAACCAAGGTAATGCAGATGCACTCATTCCTTGGAAGTCACACAACCAGAAAGGTACATTGGTAAAACCAGTGGCGGGTAGTTCCAAGTGTGGAACTGAAACAACAGGGGAATGTTATATATATAACAACTGTTTGTTTTCTTCTCTGGATCACACATTGCACGCTGCACGCATTGATTCTTTAGGGGGAGGATGTTACCATAAAGAAGCAATGCAGAAGCAAGCAGCAGCAGCTACGTCAGCTGCTGGTGGCTGGAAAGCCAGACAGGATGTTTGTGACTGTTACCATGGCAAGGAAGGGGCAGTCCATTCTCCGTATTGAGCACAGGATATTAGCTCAGTGTGTGTCATATGACCTGTACAGGATGTACATGGGTGGAGTTATATACTCTCTCTGCTGTTGTTTGTGAAGAGTGCAGACATCTTTATCTGTATGGCTGCTAAAGACAGAAATAAAGACATGTAGATACATTTCTGTCTGAGTCTAATTCCCCTCCCTGGGGAGCAGGGAGGAGAGAGAAGCAATGGTGTGTTTCAGAATATTCTGAATATTCTGAAATTTCTGAATATTCTGAAATTTTAGAACAAGAAGGTGGTGAATTTAAACTACAAAGTTTTGAGAAAATAAAGTCCAAGGTACGAGATTGGCTCCATTACTTTCAAATAATGGAGGCCTATAAACAAGACAGGAAAATTGGTTTCCAGGTGGAGAAATCGAAATTAGAAACAGAACTGTTAGAACCCAATACTAAGAATTTATCAAGAATGTATAACTTGCTGTTGAAGTGGAATACAATAGATGAGACAGTGAAGCCAGCTATGATTAGATGGGCACAGGACATAGGTCATGACATTATGTTTGCTGACTGGGAGCAGTTTTGGACCACAGGTATTAAATTCACGGCATGTAATGCCTTAAGAGAAAACATTATGAAAATGATTTACAGGTGGTACATGACTCCAGTCAAGCTTGCGAAGATTTATCATTTGCCCAATAATAAATGTTGGAAATGTAAAGAGACTGAAGGTACCTTCTTCCACCTTTGGTGGACCTGCCCAAAGATTAAGGCCTTCTGGGAAATGATTTACAATGAGATTAAGAAAGTACTTAAATGCACCTTTCATAAAAAACCAGAGGCATTTCTCTTGGGTATGGTCGGCCAATTGGTGCCGAGGAAGGATAAAAACTTTTTTTTGTACGCTACTACGGCAGCAAGGATTCTTCTAGCAAAATATTGGAAGACACAAGAGCTACCCACGCTGGAGGAATGGCAGGCGAAATTGATTGACTTTATGGGATTGGCAGAAATGACCGGCAGAATCCGTGACCAAGAGAAAGAGACTGTGGAGGAAGATTGGAAGAAGTTTAAAATATATCTTAAGAGCTACTATAAAATTGAGGAGTGCTAAAATGTTAAGGGAGAGGAAGACGTAGAATTACAGCGGTAAATTTTGTTTGATTTAGGGTGAAATTGAAAAGGAGAATGAATTTAAATTTAATTGGTTAAAAGGGTTGTTGAATAATTGCTAAAAAAAAAAAAGGATGCAAAAAGGGGAAGGTATGGGGAAGTCCGAGAAAAGAGGCTTATGAAAATGAGGTTAAGAAATTTTGAATTCATATGTTTGTTTGTATGTTGTTCTTGTTTGTGTTGTGTCTTTTAAAAATTGGAAAACTAATAAAAAATTTCTAAAAAAAAAAAAAGAGAGAAGCAATGGTGTGTTTTTCTCACAGTCTGGGAAAAATCGCCGATACACACCTCGCCTGTTTACCTGCCGGGAGTCGCAGGGGGAGGTCAAAAGGAATTCAGCCGGTGCCTGGAGAGGTAGGCACATTCCTCTGACCGAGGCAGAATTCCAACAGGAACAGCCAGAGTTGACTACAAAGAAACTCCGCCCATGTTGATTGGAGCAGCGAGAGATCAAAGCCTTTGAAGTAGCAGGTGCTTGTGGATTTCGTCTTCCTCCCCCTCTGCCTTTGACGTTTCCCTTCTTCTTTGAAGATTTCTTGCTGCACTGGAAACTCAAATGGCTTTGTGCTCCACACGAAAAGCACCGCTTCAATTTCAAAGCTTTAACAGCAGCAGTTTCACTTTCACTTTCCCCTGCTGAAAACTCAGGCACATTTGCAAGCACATTTTTAACAGCACCATTGTCTCAGCTTTCTCTAACAACCTGTCTGCGATCCCACTCATTCAAGAGCACGCTAGACACATAATCTTCTGTTAGCCGGTCAGAAGGCATCGTAGAAATCTGGGCAGCTACTCCATCATAAGACTCATCTAGGCTATTTATCATTAGCATTGCAAACACAGCCTCTGAAATAGCCAGGTCTCACTGAACAAGGTCCTGTCTGAGACATTTTAACTGAGATAGATGGCTAGGCAAATAACCACCTTTCTCCAACTAGCCTGCACAGCTTCTTGAAGAAAATTACACTGGAACCAGCATTCTGCCTCAAATGCATATCTCCCAGTTTATGCCAAACAGCTCGTGCAGTCTCTTGATCCTCTAAGTTCACCAACAAGTGGTCTGCAACACTCAAAACAATTGTCCCTCGGGCTTTCGTGTCTGCAGCATGCCACTCAGGCCAATCATCATCATCCTTATCGGGAGGGTCATCTTCTATAGTGTAGAATAGCTTTTCCCTCTGTAAAAGCGCTTTCATATTGACCTGCCAAACTGCATAGGTTTCAGGTGTGAGGAGAGGAAAGGACAGAGCCATCTGGCCAGGATATGCACAGGCCATGTCTGCTATTACTTAAAGCAAGACACTTCCCTCGTGCAACACAGATAAAGCCTTGGACTCCTTCAGCCACTCTCTCTCCCACTCAGAGCGCAATGAGCAGGCAAACAGGGATGCTATCTTCTTTCTTTGGCAGTCAGCAACATACCTCCATAAATCAAGCAGCAGCAACAGCAACAGCGGCAGCTTGAACACTCTGCTCCAAAACAGCTCTGCTTCTGGGCACCGCAAATCAGTCCAGCATGCAGCCTCTGTTCTGCCGTCCGGCAATCAGCAACAGAAACCTCTGGCGACTGGGACTACCGGGACGACTGGGATGACTGGAACAGTGACTGGTCAGACGACTGGAACGACGACTGGGCCCATAACCGATGTCAGCATCACCCTTGAGCCAGTGCCACCAACTGGACTCATCCACTTCAGCCCTGACTGAAAAGCAATTGCTTTGGTGCACCCCAGGTCCCTTCCCCCTGGACTGCTGGAGGAAGTGGAAGGGTTGGTGGCAGCAACGGCCAGAGAATAAATCCCACTGGTTGCGCTGCAGGGTTGTTGTGTTGCAGCTGGGCAACAAAGGTGGCGTGAGATGCTCATTTAATCACACCTTTCCTTCCCGTGCATTTTGTTCTTTTCTGTTTTAATTTTGTGTTTTGTAAAGCACTTTGAAGCTCTCTGGAAACTAATTGGTCTA
The DNA here is from genome assembly GCF_951804945.1 of Podarcis cretensis. Taxonomy (NCBI): domain Eukaryota; kingdom Metazoa; phylum Chordata; class Lepidosauria; order Squamata; family Lacertidae; genus Podarcis; species Podarcis cretensis. Next base: position 3,649,724 of record NC_137178.1, on the reverse strand, counting down.
TAAATTAAACCATCATAATAAAGAACAATATAAACACACAAACATCTTGGCTCTCTTCAAATACTTATTGGTTATGAAAGTTCCCAGATGAGGAGGAGTTTGGACTTACAGAGTTTCCACGCGAAAGCCCTTTTGATAGCAGCGCCAATCTGAGCCTACCATGGAAATTCCAATAAAATAATCGGTCGGTCTGGGCTTCACTACGGCTACAGCAAAGGCCTACATCACAGAAAAGAAGAAAGTCTAGATAAGGGGGAAACGAAGGAGCAAAAATGCCTAGGTCTTGGTCTCATTGAGGAGCAGGAAACTTCAGCTGGTAGAAATGCAATGGGCAGATTGATCACCAGAAGAAGACGGTTTGCGCATGTAACACCAATCGGGCACAACTGCACTGACTGCTGATTAGTAGTCCAAATCGAAGTGCTATAAAGCTTTACATGGCTGAGGATCCAATACCTTAAGGATTGCCTCTCCCCTTAGGAACCCACCATACCCCGTGCTTGTCATCTGAGGCCCTCCTCAATGTCCCAGAGAGGTTAGAAGGATTGCAAAAAGAGAAGGGGCCTTTTCTGTGGTGGCTCCCAATTATGGAATGTTCTTCCCAGAGAGGCTTCTCTGGCGCCATCATTACATGCCTTTAGGCATTGGGCAAAACCATTCCTCTTTCCCCAGGCTATAAAGTAATCTATAGCCTGTAAAAGTTTGGGGGAGAGGACTGTTATTATGATGATTGTTTTATTAATAATAACCTGTCTGTTAGTATGCTTTTTTATTACTTCATGGCAGAGTGGGGATTCAAATCCCGGTTTCCCAGGTCTCATTATTCCTGGTCTCCCCATACAATTGTATCCTGAACTATTGTGTTTCTATCACTGAAAAATATGTAATTTTTTAAAATGTACACTACCCTGGGTTCTTATGATAAAAGGAATAAATGGAATAAATGGAATAAATACTAATACTAATATGCCACCTTTTCCTCCAAAGGAGCACAAGGTGCTGCATGCCCTTCTTCTCTCCCCATTTGTCCTCACGACAGTCCCATGGGGTAAGTTAGGATAAAAGGCAGTCCTGACCAGTAAGATTCAAGGCAGAGTGGGGATTCAAATCCCGGTTTCCCAGGTCTCATGTCTGTCCCTTATCAGTCTCTACAACCACGGCAGACGCTGAACTCCACGGCAGTCACACTCCTCCATTGTCCCTTAAGAATTTATTCCATGATCTGCTCACCTCCTCCTCCTCACTTTCAACACATAACAATTTTGTATCGTATTTCATCCTTTCGCAGTATTGTATGCACTGTTTCCAAGTCCTTGGGGTGGCAATGAAGTCAAATAAATATAGGGCTCCATGCCAAACAATCCATTCCTCACGTAACCTGTGGTGAATGTCACCTTTGAGCAATGCCCAGAATGTGAGAGGAACAAAAAGAGAGAAAGGACAAGTGAGGTTGTAGTAGAAGCCAGCTTGTAGGACTCTGCAGAGTTTAAAACACTGATATTAGGGGGAACCTTGGGAGCACCTTGGGTGGGGGAACCACCCCCACTGAAGAAAATCTAGCATTGTCCTCAAAGACCCACTAGGACCCACTGGCAACGCACTTAAAGGATAAAGTTGCTCAACTTCAGAGTGCATTTGTTTCTCCAAATGTTGCATCTCCAGTTGAAGAACCCAGTGGCTCTATAGAGGATGTTTAGTGGGATCAGTTTCACCTTATGCAATTAGCTGATGTGGAGAAGGTACTGGCAGCAATGCATCCAACCCCATGGCCCTTTCAAAGCTGGTAGATTACAGAAAAACATCTTGCCTCTGCCGGAGCAGAAAAGGCATCCTCTCTCCTCTGAAGCACAGAGAGAATCACTCTGAGAGAACAGTGAAAAACAGGAAACCAGTGTACGTCACATCCAGTCTCCCTTTCCCGTGAGAAACTCCAGAAGTACCTCTGACCGGAATGTAAACATTGTCTTGTGACAAGCATTTCGCTGCACAGTGAAGAGAGCAGAAACCAACAGGCCCCTGAACTCCAATCCCTCCTGGCTTATCAAATCTATCGGAGGGGGCTGACTGGTTGGGTCCAGATTGTGGTTAATGCTTTGCTGCATGAGGGGGTGGTCCCTGCTGCATTGAAAGAAGCAGTGGTGTGACCACTCCTAAAGAAAGCAGCTCTGGACCCTCTGGATTGGAACAGCTATGGGCTGTTGCCAATGTTCCCTTTTGGGGGAAGGTAGAGGAGAGGGCCATGGTAGATGCCCCAATGGCTAGAAGTGGCTTTTACCAGCTGCAGCTGGTTCAACAGGTCTGGTCATTCCTGAACCAAGATTCCTTGCCACAACAGTTCATACTTGGCTCAGTTCAAGACTGGAGTACTGCAGAATGCTCTATTTGAGGCTTCCCTCGTGCTTGACCTGCAGTTGGTGCTGAATGCTGCAGCATGATTGCTGACAGGAGTGAGGCCTTGTCAGCATATAACTTCTTTGCTCAGGGAACTGTGCATAGCTTATTTGGTCTGAGAAGTACCATTCATTTCCTTCCCTCTTTCTCTTTTTGCACCCATTACAAATTCACTAGCCAGCTTTCTAACAGATTTGGGTCCACAGCCCAAAGTACCAGACACAGACTGAGAGGTGCAAGGGAGCTCTGCCAGGTCTCCTGTGAAATTTGACCTTGCTGTAGACAATTCCTTCTAGACAGTTTCAAAACTGTTTTTGAGTACAGAGTATATACCAAAAAACCTAGAACGACCCACCATTTGAACAGTAGGAAAGAAAATATAGGAAACAAATGCTGTACTACTGATGTGATGGGAAAGAAAATACTTTTTTCTTACTTCACAGGCTCAGGATGAATTCCCTTAGCATGGAAAGGAGGACATGTGGGGACTGGTCATTGAGTCATGAGTCAAGTTCAGTATTTGGCCCTCAGGACAAATGCCTCAACAGACATGCTAATGCACCAGTCCTCAAAGGACTAGGGGCTTAACCAGACAATAATAATAATAATAATAATAATAATAATAATAATAATAATATAGTAATAAATATTTATACCCCGCCCATGCTAGGTTTCCACTGTAATGGAGCTGTTGCCCTCATAGGCTCAACAACATGGCCTTTTGACTGTGTCCATACTATTTAAAATCCTGTACCTGATAGAGAACCTGTACATAGTACACAGAGAACTTGTGACCTTCCCTATGTTGCTGGTTTACAGCTTGAGACCGTCACCCTGCAATTTCACAGTGAAGAGCCCTAGTGGGCCAGAGCTAGTATGCTCATCCCTACAGCCCTCTGCGCATGTGCTCACTTAAAACACCTGAAGAGAGCTACCCATTCTCTGTTTCCAGCTGTGCTAATCTGACTGATATTTCAAAATGGGATTGGCACCAGAATGTGCCATTCTAGCCTGTAATGGAAAAGAGAAGTCCATCCCAATGGTTATGAAATCGCCTATTGCCTCAAAGGTTCTGGCACCTTGACCTTGACCGATAAAAGTGGTTTCTGAGTAACTTACTAATAGCCTGCTGTAGTTCACTGATTTTCTTTTTCTCTTCGGATATTGCCGCAGATATATTCTCAGCTTTCTTGAATTTTGTGATATCTAAGAGAGTGGCAACAATTGAAGTCAGGAGGAATCTCAAACAGCCATGTACAGATACTGAAAAGCCATGTTTCTCAAAATCTAATATTTACTTTTCATATATAGGAACCTAGGAAGTTGCCTTATACAGAATCAGACCATTCATTAATCTAGATGAGAATTGTCTATGCTGACTAGCAATGGCTCTCCAGCGCTTCTGAAAGAGGTCATTCCCACCTCTGCCTGGAGATACTGAAAATTGAACCTGGGGCCTTTTTTAGCACAACAACAATGGCATTTGCACATCCACTGAGCTGCAGTCCTTTCCTGGAGCTTCTGGATAGCTCAGTCAGTAGAGCATGAGACTCTTCATCTCAGGGTTGTGCATTTGAACCCCCCATTGGGTGAAAGATTCTTGCACTGCATGGGGTTGAGCTAGAAGACCCTTGTGATCCCTTCCAACTCTGCAACTCCAAAACGTAGGTTAATCAGCCTCATATAACCCACATGCTTAACTCTAAATAATGCATTAAGGTGTTCAAGCCATAAAGTATGCTGTCCTGCCAGCCTCAGCTACATTGGGAAGAAATAGGTAATCAAGCCTATTGTTTCCCCCCAGGCTACTTGAGAAGCTCAGTATGTGATGAGGTTTGATCTGGTTGCTCAAGCTCAAGCTCTTGAGTTCCTGTACCAATACTCCAGGAAATTCCTCCACATTGTTGCTAAGCTACGTTTTCCTGGTTTGATCTGATTGCTCAAGCTCAGCCACATGCTCCTCATGAGCCACTCTTGAGTTCCTGTACCAATAGAAGAGTGACTAGTGGGGTGCCACAGGGTTCTGTCTTGGGCCCGGTCTTATTCAACATCTTTATCAACGACTTGGATGATGGACTCAAGGGCATCCTGATCAAATTTGCAGATGACACCAAACTGGGAGGGGTGGCTAACACCCCAGAGGACAGGATCACACTTCAAAACGACCTTGACAGATTAGAGAACTGGGCCAAAACAAACAAGATGAATTTTAATAGGGAGAAATGTAAAGTATTGCACTTGGGCAAAAAAAATGAGAGGCACAAATACAAGATGGGTGACACCTGGCTTGAGAGCAGTACATGTGAAAAGGATCTAGGAGTCTTGGTTGACCACAAACTTGACATGAGCCAACAGTGTGACGCGGCAGCTAAAAAAGCCAATGCAATTCTGGGCTGCATCAATAGGAGTATTGCATCTAGATCAAGGGAAGTAATAGTGCCACTGTATTCTGCTCTGGTCAGACCTCACCTGGAGTACTGTGTCCAGTTCTGGGCACCACAATTCAAGAAGGACACTGACAAACTGGAATGTGTCCAGAGGAGGGCAACCAAAATGGTCAAAGGCCTGGAAACGCTGCCTTATGAAGAACGGCTAAGGGAGCTGGGCATGTTTAGCCTGGAGAAGAGGAGGTTAAGGGGTGATATGATAGCCATGTTCAAATATATAAAAGGATGTCACATAGAGGAGGGAGAAAGGTTGTTTTCTGCTGCTCCAGAGAAGCGGACACGGAGCAATGGTTCCAAACTACAAGAAAGAAGATTCCACCTAAACATTAGGAAGAACTTCCTGACAGTAAGAGCTGTTCGACAGTGGAATTTGCTGCCAAGGTGTGTGGTGGAGTCTCCTTCTTTGGAGGTCTTTAAGCAGAGGCTTGACAACCATATGTCAGGAGTGCTCTGATGGTGTTTCCTGCTTGGCAGGGGGTTGGACTCGATGGCCCTTGTGGTCTCTTCCAACTCTATGATTCTATGATTCTATGATTCTATGATTCTACTCTAGGAAATTCCTCCACATTGTTGCTAAGTTTTCCTGCCGTGCACCATTTCTGAAGCACATGGCTTCAGAGTTTGTAAGCAAATCATTCTTTAACTTACCAAGTGTGTGTTCTCGTTTGCTGGGGGAAGAGGGAAACTTTGGAACTCACTTGGAAGAGCCTATTTTAAAGGTCTAGCAGGCTATACTTTCATGCTGACATTTGCTGCATATTTTGTGGCTGTGAATCTCTGCTGGGTTCTCTCACCAATGGGTACTTGCCCCAAACTTGGATCTTGGAATTCAGGAATTTTCTTTCTTATATCAATATATTTTTCCACCAACACGGCGCGCGCACACACACACACACACACACACACCATGCTTATGGAGAAGTTGAGAATAGAATGAGCTTGAGGCAAACCTCCCATTTCTCTTCGACTTCCCTGAACTGAGTAATGAGAAGAAATGGTGGGCTGTGGAAGGAGCTCCTGCGCAGACAAAAAGTAACATATGACTTACCATCTGCCTCAAAAAGATCCGGAAAGGTGTCTTCTACCATTTGCAGAATCTTTGTCGTTCCTTCTTCAAATATGGCTCTCCTTTGCACTTCCTTAACATCTAAAGGTGATGATGGGGAAAGTTGTTCATTGCATGTGGGAGAATAGCTTTGCTTCCCCCAGCACTCCTTTGGAAGGGATTAAGTTGCATTTGGAATGAGACTTGTGTCATATAAGTTCCAGTATGCAATATACTTCCCAAAATTCGTAAAGGAAGAATTTCTCCTCTAGGAAGGTCCATTTTCAAGCCTCAAGATCTAATTTAGAGTCCTTAGCCCAATATCTTCATAGATAGACAGATAGATAGATATATGAATGAGTGTGTGTGTGTGTGTGTGTGTGTGTGTGTGTGTATTCTGAATTGCAAAGGTGCCGGACCGTTACAGGAGATGGACATGATGGCTACCTCATCTTGACAAGGAGATCGAGACCTAGAATCCCCTCCTCCCTCCACCTGACACTTGACGGAGGTGTTCTCCATGACGTCTGTGGGTACTCCAGCCTCTCGATACCCTTGGGAGTTGAAGAAAGCATTTCAGCCTTGGGAAGCTCTCCTTTCCCCTTGCCTGAGTCTCTCTCACTAGCAGGAGAGCTGCTGCCATCTCGCAGACCAGAAAAGGAAACCAATTATATGTGGGATTTCAACCATCTGCCCAAGGTGGATCATACTGTACCTGCAAAGCCACTTCCAGCCCTGACTTTACCTGCCCCACAGGTGAAGTCATATGAGATCAGCTATGGGGCAGGTGGGCTTAGCTTGGCTGACCAGGGTCGGGTCTACCCCACTCTCAACAGTCCAGATTTGTCAAGAAAGGAACAGCTAAATGCACATATTTACAGTGGGGCATGAACATTAGGAAGGTTTTCTACAGGCTCCCAAAAGCAACAGTCCAGCTCCCAACCTGCTCCATCAGTGAGGTAGTGTAGCTGCTCTGGGTTCTTCTCAGATTTGAGGACCCTAGGCCGCAACAGATGGTAGAGGTTGCAGTGTGCTCACCCAAGGAAGGGGTTAATCGCCTGAGTACAAAGGAGCAAGGCACATTCCAGAAGAACTCCCAGAAGAACCAGTTGGGAAACGGGTGGTTCTGTGGTCTAAGCCACTGAGCCTAGGGCCTGCTGATTGGAAGGTCGCCGGTTCGAATCCCCGAGACGGGGTGAGCCCCGATTGCTCAGTCCAAGCTCCTGCCAACCTAGCAGTTTGAAAGCATGCAGTGCAAGTCAATAAATAGGGACCACTGCAGCGGGAAGGTAAACGGCGTTTCCGTGCGCTGCTCTGCTTTCGCCAGAAGCGGCTTAGTCATGCTGGCCACATGACCCAGAAAAACTGTCTGTGGACAACTGTCGGCTGCCTCGGCCAGTAAAGTGGGATGAGTGCCGCAACCCCAGAGTCGTATGTGATTGGACTTAACTGTCTGGAGTCCTTTGCTTTTTTTTAACAAACCAGTTAAAAGTCTCTGAGCATTTCTTCAGGGACAACCCTACGGTGCCACTGGTTTCAATGGGAGAGAGTACATTAAAAGTTTATCTCACCAACTGAAATCAGGAGGTGAAAGGGCTTAGTGGAGACCAGAACCTATCCTTTCCTTTTAAAGGTCTCCACTGAAATGAAGCAAACAAGAGTGAATTGTAATTCTGCCCATTACCCTTTTATATTTTCCTAGGAGACTGGAACTTACACAGATAGGTCAGCATTATTGCCCCTATAACGGAACCCATCACAAGCACTGCGCCAACATACAGGGAATATGAAGATTCGAAGAACTTTTTCACTTTTTCCTGCAAAGGTGTTAGTTCTCCTGGATGGACAGGAGGAGAGAAAATTCTGCTTTAGCCATCAACAGACAACATCCCAGTGCCACCCCAGTCAAGAAATTCCCTATAATCTCTGGCAACCCATCTAGATCAACATATGGCAGTCAGCTTCCTAAACCCATGGTGGGGGGTTGCTCCACTGTGAAATGACAGGGGGCCAGACCCTTGGAAGGTAAAGTGGATGAAGGAATCTGGCATGGAAGTACTGCTTCTTGAAGACACTTTTCTGCCCGTGTTCCCAGCCTGGAGGCCTCAGGAGCATGAAGAGACATCACACGGGACCAGAAGGACCTTGGTCTGACCCAGCAAGCTCTTGCTATGTTCTCATAGAATAATAGACGAAGGCGGAAGGGACTACGAGGGTCATCTAGTCCAACCCCCTGCAATGCATGAATCTTTCCCCAATGTGGGGCTCACACCCATGACCCTGAGATCAAGTGTCCCACTCTGCCCACGAAGCATAATGTTCTTATAGTGAAAGGTAGAGCTGAGAAGAGACTTCACGTCGAGAAGTTGATCCTCAACTAGCAGAGTGGATTGGACACCCTCAATGTGTCTGTTACCCCGGCCTGGAACAAGGACACAGCATACTCATGGGAAGATTGGGGTTGTGGAGTTCCATCTGGCTGCCCTCCATCAAGTAAGTGGAAGGGGCTGCAGCAGTGGGTGGGTTGTAGTGAGGGTGAGGGCACATCAAGGAGAGCTTTCATTTCAAGCTGGGGCTGTTCACTGCCAGCAGCAGATGGTGGACACAAGCTCAAATTCATTGCTCCTCAGTTGGACTTGGTGGATGCCCTGGACCTATAGAAAATGCTTCTCCTCACTCTGGTCCGCCCCATCACAACTTTCCTTTAGTGTTCCTTCCTCCTCCATGTGCTAATGAACATACAGACCTGGTCCTTTGGCGGCCTTGTCTCCTGCAGGTGGTTCAGCTTTCTCTGGCTTATCTATATAAAGACAGCATGAGTATAGTAATGTTATATGATGAGATGAGATGATCAACATAAAAATAAACATCGAGTAACAGCCCGAAATAGCTCAGCTAAGTCAAGTGTCTACAGTACAATGTACTGGAAGGAACATATCAAGTCAGCAGATCTCTGTGTTCCCGTGAAGAGAAAATAGTAACCGAAGGGACTTACCTGGTGGCTTTTTAGGAGCCATTGAACTGGTTTCTTATTTTTTTCACAACCTGTGGGAGTATAAAGTAGACAGTGAAGTCAACGCCTTACTTAAAAGCAGAGTCACAATGGGCAATTCATAGGCAGTGTTGCCATGGAGACCCTCTCCCAGTTAATATAATTGTTAGAGGGAGTTACTGTAACAATGCACTTACCTGCATTTCTTATCCCTCTGATCTACCTCTCTACAATCCCACTATCGAACTCTGCAGGCATCTTTTAAAGTGTAAAATACATTTGTTAGTCTTTAAGCTGCCAAAATAATATGTATTGTTTTTGCTGCAGAAAGACTAATAAGGCAACTCTGAAGATGTTCTTATAATGCTAATTCCTTCATCCTTGACCATGATTGTTTAAAGCAGTTAAGGAATCACGGTTTCACTGCTTGTGCTATTAGAAAAGAATTCTCTCTCTCTCTCTCTCTCTCTCTGTGTGTGTGTGTGTGTGTGTGTGAGAGAGAGAGAGAGAGAGAGAGAGAGAGTACATATGTACTTTGCTTGTTGAACTTAATTCATTCTGGGAGTCCGTTCGACTCCAGGAACCATTTGAAAACCAAGGTACGGCTTTCAATTGGCTGCAGGAGCGTCCTACCCACATGTGTTTCTTGTAGACAAATCAAGTCCAAATGTTCTTTTTTCAATAAATGAAAGACTCTCCACCTTTTTTCCGGGGAGTTCAGTCCATTCACATTCCAACTCAATACTTGCAACGCCATGATGTAATTACTCTGATTTTCCTCCAACTGCACCCAATGCTTGCTCTTCTTCTGTTGGTAATGTTGGTGTCACATTCACTGGAGGGTCCAGTCCAAAGGAAAATGTTGATATATCCAATATTCCCCTATTTGATGATCTTCTGTCCAATGCTCTTTGCTCTAGTCCTCTGTCTGGTGATCTTCCATCCAATACTTCTGTTTCTTTCCCAAGTCCCTTCTGGAGATCATCTTCGTATTTATACAAAAACCTTCCTTTGAAATTGAAGGATAGACCTTGGGGAAATTCCCACCTGAAGATAATTTTGTTCCTTCTCAGCAGGTCAACCAAATCTCTATAGTTAGACCTAAGATCCAAAAGATATTTTGGGACGTCTTTAAAAATTTCCACTCTTGACTGTTGTACTTCCAAAGTCTTCTGATAGTGCCAACCCAAAATTCTGTCTCTCTCTTCTTTAGTTCGGAGGGTGATCAAGCAGTCTCTTATTCTATTCTTCTCTCCCCCTCCTTCTAAGTCTGAAGGCACTCACAATTCTGAACTCCACTTGCTCCAAGTCCAAGTCCCAAAAATCAGCAAATTCCTGCGTGAGAAAATCTACCAAACTTTCCTTCTCCAGTTCAGGTACAGCTCTAATCCTCAGATTTGTCTGTTTTTCTTTGAGCTCAATCATAGAAAGCGTCAGCTTATGGTCATCAAGTTGCCTCTGTAGATGTGGGACTCTCTCTGCCTCCAGTTGTGTTACTTTGCCTTCCACAGCAGCAACTTTTTCCCTGGCTTCCTCTGCGGTAGATTCCTGTATCAATTTCTGGATAGTTTCTGTGTTAGTATTCACCTTTTGTCCCAAATTATTTATACTTTCTGTATTTAAATCAATTTTAATAGTTGCGGCATCCACTTTCGCATTTGTCGCGTCTGCTTTCTTGTTAAGCTGTTCCAATGCGTCATTTATCTTACCCAATGCAGCCGCTAAAGCTTCTTCTGTTGACATTCCTCTTGATTTAGAATGTACTGGTACAGCCGCTGAGGAAGCAGACGGACCTGATGTTGAAGCTCTCCTAGGTTGCTGCCAGGTCTTCCCAGACCTTGTTGTTTTTTCTGGGATTGACTGGTCTATTTTTCCCTTTCCATCTGCCATAACACTTAAAAAATTCAAGGTCAGTCACACATTTCTTATCTTGCAGCTGGGAATTCCTTAATCCAGCTCTTGTGACAGTTTCAAAAGCTTCCTCTAGAGGGAAACAGTTGCTATTTGTAACAGTCCGTAATGTCCCCTTTTAAAATGCAGTTCAAACAGGAAAGTTATTTTCAATTTTCAGTTACTTTTTTTTAAAATCAGACGGAGACAATCAAAACAATGTATCTCTCTTATTTGACAAGCTATCAATGAATGTTCTATTCGCAGTGAATAAACATTTCAAAGCACATCAATCTTACTGGCAGCCCGTTTCCAGGTTCGGAGCAGTGGTATTTTAACCTCCTTCACTCTCTCCTGCAGGCATGTACAATCCAACACTCCCCCCCCCTCTTCTCCTGCTTCCAAGGGGGGTTTGATATTTTTAACAGATGGAAATTTAGTTCTTTACAGTAGACTTTCCAAGACTTTAGCTTGCAGCCTCTTTGCTTCAGTCTATTTACAAAAGGGGAAGGCGGACTTCCTGTTTTGAACCTCCCCCCGTTTGATGCCAAATTAAGACATTTAAAAACCCAATTCTTCACTCTACTCACGGGTAGTTGCTTCAAAATCAAATTGTCCACAGGAAAAAGTCAGTGCTCCCCAGCAACAGCTATGCGGCTTCGCTCCGTGAAAAAAGCAGTCGGTTCGAAGCACCGCACCACTCACTCTACATCACTCCAGATCCCCGAAACCGGGTTTCCCCGCGAGTAGAGGAGGTGCAAAAGGTGCCAGCCGAATCCCACATTCACAGGCTTCACCCGCCTGTGATTTATAGTGGGTCTCCACCTTCGCCGTGGCGGCCAGACCCAGATTTCCACGAAGCAAATTCCTCCCGGTCAGAGGAATTCCGCCATTGCCGATGGTGCTAACCTGGAAGTCCTAAAATTCAAATCTACTACGGTAACTTGGAGGACCATCCCGCCACATTCCATGATAAGACCTTCAATGTATTGTTGGCGACAATTGTATTGTTGACCTGCAGAATTCCTTATTGGAGTTATAACCTCATAGTCAAACAAGACTTGAACTTCATGTTTTCCCCAGAGGTTTGCATGGCATTGGGTGCTAAAAACTCTATTGAACTGTTCATTAAGGAATCATTATATCAATCCAGTTCTACAGTTGGATTTAATTCCCTACCTTTGTCCACAAACACAGACCCACCTCCTATTAAAGGGTTAATAACTCCTTTTTAGTAGTTGGAATTTGGCTTGTTGATTTCAGGTCAGCGAGGCCTAATTCTTCCGGATTAAGAAATCTTCTTTGGAGTCATTCAACAGAAGTTATAGAATAAAGCCACTTCTGACATTAGGAGGAGGTGGTGTTGTGGGCTTCCAGCCCCCGCACAATCAGGGGAATCCTCGGGCCACGTCATCCCCTGAGCCAGCCAATTGGCTGGCTTGGGGTGTGTGGCTTGCCTCATTTAAGGCAAGCGTGGCCTCGGGGTCTCCCTCTTTGGTCTGTGCAGCTGCCGTGGTTGTTATGTAGATGTGTTGGGAGAGGGAGCGTCATCACCTCCCCCAAATATTGAAGGGTAGTCCGGTAAAGGATTCCGGGGGGGGGGGCATGGCCTCGTCCAAAGCCTATGAAGGTCAGGGCCTAAAGTGCCCCCTCGAGTGGTGACCCCGGGGGAGTCACTAATTGATGTGCATCAGCAGGACTCCCCCTACTGGTGGTTAACTCTTCCCAGTCTTCAAGCAAACAGGCTGAAGCCGGATAGTCGGTTAGGACCAATGCCTAAGCCAATACTGCTCTTTACCTGTAACCAATAAAGTTGTGGCCAATATTAGCTTATTAACCTAAACAATGGTGTCATGTGTCTTTATTTATACTGGGGGGAGGTGGGAACTCACCACGCAACTTGAAGGGACAGTACAGTTATATTCTCTGATAGGAGGGTGTTCCTTACCGATTTGGTTATCTTTATTTATAGAGGGGAGTTTCTCCACCTCATCCCTTTGTTTAGCGCACCGACCCCTCTCACTCTCCAGGCTTCAGGAAGCTCCGTGCAACCCTCTGTAGTCCGGCGAGAAGCTGCGCCGGGCTCCCGAGGGCTGCGCAGAGCTGCCTGCACTCCTGGGCTCCGCACAGCTCCACGCAACCCCCCGGAGCACGGCGCGAAGCCACGCCCGGCTCCCGAAGGTTGCGCAGAGCTGCCTGCGCTCCCGGGCTCGGCGCAGCTCTATGCAACCCTCCGGAACCTGGCACGAAGCCACGCTGGGCTCCCGAAGGTTGCACAAGCTCCCAGAGCTTCGGCATCACTCTGCCTCCCGTTCTGGGGGCTGGGGTCGGGGGAAGCTCGGGTGCCTGGCGGGGGGGGGGGAATAATTTTTTCCCCTTTATTCCCCCCCCCAATCTAGGTGCGTCCTATGGGCCGGTGCACCCTATAGGGCGAAAAATATGGTATTTCTTATACAGTCCTTTGGTGACTTCTTTAGCATTTGCCTTTGTCATTTCAGTAATTGCCGGCTGAGTTTGCCTGGCTATCCTTTCAATATCTTTTGAGTCTGAAGCTCTCCCTTGATTTGGAAAGTTTTCCAGCCATGTTGTACGCGGCCCATTGCTTATTGTAAGGAAGTTTTCAATGAGAGTTAATTCTAGGCAGACCATATGAAGCTGATCCTGGAATTCAGTGACTCTCCTCTGTTTGTGTACATTTAGAAATGGCTTGTTGTCTGGGTGGGCTTCTACTAAGCTCAAAAGAATGCCTCTGTATAAGCTTGCCATTTTGCCCCAGTTTATTTCTCAGTTTTGCCTTGTTTATGTTCTCTGCCAAGGCCAATTCTAGGGCCAAATTTATCAAAGGACTTGTATTCCCAAATTCTTGCATGTCCCCTTGCTCGACTCTTTTTTCTTTTTTTTCTTTTTTTTTTATTGGAGGTTTCTAATTGTTTCCTTTTTTTTAATAAAATTTTTTATTGATTTCCAATTTTTTAACATAAACAAAAAACAACATAAAAACAAACACAAAAACTCATATTTTCTTAACCTTATTTCCATAACCCTCTTTTCCCGGACTTCCCCATACCTTTCCCTTTTTGCATCCTTAATTTAGTACCATTATTCAGCAACCCTTCTTAACCAATTAAATATAAATTCATTCTCTTTTTCTATTCCACCCTAAAATTAAACACAATTTTCCACTGCAATTCTACGTCTTCTTTTCCCTCAGCATTTTAACACTCCTCAATTTTATAATAATTCTTAAGATACATCTTAAATTTCTTCCAATCTTCTTCCACAGTCTCTTTCTCTTGGTCGCGGATTCTGCCGGTCATTTCTGCCAGTCCCATAAAGTCAATCACTTTCGCCTGCCATTCCTCCAGCGTGGGTAGCTCTTGTGTCTTCCAATACTTTGCTAGAAGAATCCTTGCTGCCGTAGTAGCGTACAAAAAGAAATTCTTATCCTTCTTCGACACCAGCTGGCCGACCATACCCAAGAGAAATGCCTCTGGTTTCTTGTTAAAGGTGCACTTAAGCACTTTCTTAATTTCACTCTTTTTTCTGTCCTGAAGGGAAAACTGTGTGATTTTACTTTGTCTTCTCCAAGGTTCAGGAGAGCTACTTGTAAAGTTTGGCATAATTCCGTGCTCGCTTCGGCAGCACATATACTAAAATTGGAACGATACAGAGAAGATTAGCATGGCCCCTGCGCAAGGATGACACGCAAATTCGTGAAGCGTTCCATATTTAAAAAAAAAAAAAAAGTTTGGCATAATTCCCAGAGCTTTACAAGCCCTCCTTTTATACACCATATTGGTCAGCCACTTGGGGAGAGAATGGAGCAAAAGCTGAAATCTTAAGCTTACAGAGAGTCCCACAAGAAGTTACATCCATCAAAGTGGAGAGGGGCTAATTGTTTGTTCCTTTTCTTCCTCACCTTATCAGTAAAACACTGACTCTCTCTCAGTGTTTTTCTCAGCCCTCACCACCCCTATCACAGCAGTCTCCCCAACAGTCTCTCAGCTGGGTTTTCTCATCCGGTAAGTTGCAATTACAGTTGTACCTCAGTTTTTGAACAGCTTAGTTCACAAAGAACTTGGAATTCGAACGCCGCAAACTTGGAAGTAGGTGTTCCAGTTTGCGAACTTTTTTTGTAATCCGAATGGGCTCTGTTCTGAGTGTTGCACTTCCGTTTTGAGTGCCACACTTCCATTGCCCACTTGCTTACTTCCCAGCCCAGCCTTCCCTCACTCAGTGCTGGGGCCGCAGGCAACACCCAGAACCAGAGGAGGGGGTAGATGTTGCTGCAGCAGCAGCTGCGGCAGAGGGACCTAGCACTGGTGTGTGTGTGTGTGTGTGTGTGTGCGTTTGTGTGTGTGTGTGTGTGTGTGTGACATCCCTTGCCTGCTCACTTGCTGCCTGGCCCAGCCTTTCTTCACTCAGCGCTGGGGGTGGGGTGGCTGCTGGTGATATCCAGAATCTGAGGAGGGGGTTGTTGATGCTGCAGAGGTGGTGGTGGAGGAGGGACCCAGTTGCGGGGGGGGGGTGGCATCCCTTGTCCACTTGTTTGCCGCCCGGCGCTGGGTCCCTCTGTCACCTTTGTGAGGAGATTTCACCCCTCCCATATTCAAGAACCTCCTGACGAGTCTGCTGATTCTCCAGAGAGGAGGAGCAGTGTACTGCTTTCTACTTATTCAGCTCCAGCACCAAGTCTGTCAGTCAGTCAGTCAGTCAGTCAGTGTGTCGGAGAGAGAAAGAGACTGAGTGTTAGAGATCGTGTGTAGAGATAAGGTTGCTGCTAAGAGCAGCTGCAGACACTCAGTGCAGCATTCATTTATGCTTAGACCTATTTAGCTCTGTATATAGTTTTGTATTATAGTTGTAGTTATAGAATAAAAGAAGATATTCTACAGAGCTGCTCTCCGAGTTGTTTATACACTGCTAGACTCTGCTATACTCTGCTGTGCGATGACTGTATTGTGGAAGTGAATCCGGTGCTCACAACTCTAAGCTGTGGGTCCACAGCACTTTGACCTGTTCCTGTGAAGAAGGTGGTCTCTGGAAGTGCTACCCAGCTCGTCTAGCCCAGTCGGGGTTGAAGTGCATGAGTCCAGTTGGTGACACTGGCTCAAGGGCGATGCTGACACTTTGTCGCCTTATCATACCACAAGCAGGTATGGTTTCCATATTGATTTCCATATCCTTCCAAATCTAATCATCTTGTGTTCTTTAAGGATATCAATTCCCTTAAGCAAATCAGACTGAGAACCCACCTCTTTCTTTAACATCCATTAATAATTTAAATTTAATCCTCTTTCCTCTGCCAGATAAATTTTGATAACTCTTTTTGCCATTGTTTGAAGCAACTCATATTACATTTCACTAGGATTGTCTGAAACAGAAATGACATCTTAGGAAAGATATTCATTTTCACCACCAAAATCATTCCCATTAGAGGAAATTTCATTCTACTCCATCTCTCCATTTCTTCTTTAATCTTACTCCACATAATGATATAATTGTTTTGGATCAGATTAGCATTGTTATTTGTTATCCCAAAACAGTAGCCAGATATTTGACCTTCTTCATCTTAATACTTTCTTGCAGTTTCTCTTTCCCTTGCCAGTCTAAATTTTTTGGGTATCATCTTAGTTTTCTTCTTGTATCGCAATACTGCTTCATTACTTCCAATAGCTTAACCACAGGGTCCACCAGGTTTTCCAAGAACAATAGCGCATCATCTGCAAATGCCTTCAGTTTATAAGAATGGGAATCTACTTGAAGGCATTGTATATTACTATTACGGAAGAACGGAAGATCGCAGCATCCCCAAGGAAATTCACTATGGACTCCCCTCTCCCGTCTCCACTAATTAGATTTGGGACAACTGGACTGTGAGCAAAACAAAAAACAAAAACAAAACAAAACAAAACAACTTCACTTATTGGGAAAATAGTTGCTTTGCCATTGTGTGTAGCTCATCAGGCCCTGGAGATTTGAATTCATTCAAAGTAGCTACTGTAGGTGTTCCCTTGCCACTTATTTCCCTTTCTTGGGCCCCAGTTCCTTCCTTCCATTGTTCATTCAATTCTCTCCACACTAGGCACTGTTTTCCTTTCGTGCGAAAACAGAGGCACAGGAGGTTGCATGCTACAATAGTGTGGCAGGAGAGGGTGGAAAGTGTGGCAGGAAGATTCAAGGACAATCAAAGAAACATTTCAGCATTTGAGTGTAGTATAATCAAGTATTGTATCGTATTCACCTCCTCCAGTGTATTCTAGCCAATTTCATGCATATATCTTTTTCCTGCTGACACTACTGCAGTGATATTACAACAGGTGTCAAGGATAGGAAGTGGCACCCAGACACACAGCAGCTGCTGCTGACAGCGAACACCTGATGCTCTACACAAAGAAGCGCCTGCTTGATCATGGCACCCACAAAGAACAGCAGAGCTCTTTCTTGGCATTTCCTGGTAGTTGGTCACTGAGTGTTAGTTTTGTTCTGACTGCTGTGGTGGCTGAAATTTAGATGACTATTTGGAAGGTTTAGCTGTTGTTAGTTATTCAGGCTAATGACTTCATCAAATTGATAAATGTATGAATGAACAAAATGTGCATCAATTTTTAAATAAATAAATACATGACAGTTCAACTTCTGTCCCCTGGGTGATAGAAAAGCATTTCTACACTAAATGCTTCAGGAAAGAGAGGGCTCTGATCCTGTTAGATAAACCTTGATCTAATACCACAGGAGTCCTTTCCAGACCTTCTAACATATCAGTAATCAAAAGGACAAACTAGAAACCAGATCTATCTGTTCTAACATTGCTAGGTAGATACACACAGTTAATCAATTGAAACGTACACAGACTGAATTCTTCCACACTTTATTTCAGGACCCAACTAAGCCTTTGCAGGTTAAAACAATGGCTCTTTTCCAGCCTCAGAATAGCAGGATTGACAAAGTGGCATAGATTGCAGATGGTCAGTTATTTCATCCACTTTTGAATAGGATTCCTTTTGCAGATGCACCGTTTTAGGTCGTGGCAATAAACATCAAGCCAACAACTATAAATATGCTCACAGCCCCTTTTGATGATGACACAGTTGGTTGTATCCGGTTTTGCAGGACCTTTATTTCTTGGACGTTGACTATCCCAGTAGCTGAAAAGGAGAGGAGAAACTACTCAGTCTGTATACTTACTTTATTCTGTACCTCTTAGAATCAAATACTTGCCTATCCTCCACACACTTACTCATTATTTTTACAGTAACCCAGAGGAGTAACATTCAGAGGAGAATTCTCTTTTGGTCTAGCAGACTCCCCTGCCTCTCTGCCCTACACTGTAGTCAGAGCTTACACACTTTCTGCACTACCACCAACACCAGATGAGTCTCATTTTATTCCCTGTATTGCAAAGTTTTTAATGATTGAATTTTTTAATGTTTTCATATATGTTGCGAACTGCCCAGAGTAGTTGGGGGAAACCAGCAGGCGGGTGTGGTATTATTGTTGTTATTATTATTATTTGATTGGAAGGCAAATCATGTGCTAGCCTGCAGAAACACATATAGCACTTACTGTGCTTTCCTTAGGAAAATAAGGGGGGAAATATTCTTACAGGCAAACCCTATAAATTAATAAATGGTAGGATTTTGATTATTTGGAGTGTTGAAGGGAAGATTGCAGGCCAGTGGAAAAATACAGGCTAAGCCTCCTTTCCAAGGCAGTGCCTCACCTGTGACAAAGTTGCACGGTGTGATGGCCTGGGACTCGGGCTTGGACTCGGAACCAGAGGAGTCTCAATCTGCACCGGATCCTTTGCCTCAGGCGGCATCTGAACCTAGTCTGGGGTCTGATTCTGAAGAGCCCCAGTCTGCACAGGTTCTCCTGCAACAAGCCACAGCTGGGCCATGTCAGGGGCCTGAGCCTGCCCTGGCTCCAGATGCAGGGATGACCTCGTTGCCTTCAGCTGGGCCATCACTCACAGCTGCTCCACTACCAGTTGGGTCAGGGGAGGCTGAGGCGGCCCCTGGGTCTAGTAACCCACCAGTGTCTCCCGAGATGCAGAGACTGAGGTCTGAGAGAAGGAGAGGCTTTTGGGCGAGACAGGGAGGTGAGTCACTGGGGGATCAGGACCAGCTGTTACCCTGACAAAGATAAAAGGCTGTTGGACCCCGCCCCAGGTTGTGGGAGCAACATTGCTGTTTGCTAGAACCTGCCTGAGACCTGTGCCTGACCTTGCCTGGTTTCCTGCCTCGTGTCCTGCCTTGGCCCTGTCGGACTGACTCCTCGTGGAACCCTTGGATTCGGGACCGGACCTGGACTGCCTTGCTCGGGTTACCCCTGGGGCCAGCACACACAGCTTACAGAGAGGGCAATCCTAATCTTAATCAGATCCACCAAGCATTTTGAAGGTAGCATTTTCCAGTCTTTGTCTTTTGTCCATTCAGAGAACAAAGCAGGAGAAGACAGAGAGGGAACAGGGGTTGTGGAAGGTGTGTCTACCATTGGCAAGTGCCACAGCTCAGTAGCAGAGCATCTGATTTGAAAGCAGAAAGTCATTTTATGACTTACTAAATGTCTGCTCTATGTTTGTGCTAGGGAAGTTGGGAAGAACCTTTGAAAGTGGGATACTTTGGAGTTCACTGGAAAGAGGACATTTTTAAGGGTTTACAGCCGACATTTCCACACTTTTATTTGCTGCATCTTTTGCTGTCTTAAATCTCTGCTGGGGTTCTCTCAATAAAGAGTACTCACCCCACACTTGGGTCTTGGCTTCCAGGATTCCCAACACACAGAGTGTGGGCTGCCTTTGCACTCTGATTGAAGCATCAGAGAAGATTGAAAGGCAATTGCTTTGGTGCACCCCAGGTCCCTTCCCCCTGGACTGCCGGAGGAAGTGGAAGGGTGGTGGCAGCAACGTCCAGAGAATAAATCCCACTGGTTGCGCTGCAGGGGTGTTGTGTTGCAGCTGGGCAACAAAGGTGGTGTGAGAGGCTCATTTAATGACACATTTCCTGCCTGTGCATTTTGTTCTTTTCTATTTTAATTTTGTATTTTGTAAAGCACTTTGAAGCCCTCTGGAAACTAATTGGAATATAAATTAAATCATCATAATAAATAAAAATATAAGCACATATATATCTTGGCTCTTTTCAAATACGACTTGGTTATGAAAGTTCCCAGGTGATGAAGAATCTAGACTTACAGTTTCTTGATTCTAAACGATCTATCATAGCAATGCCATTCTGAGCCTACCATCGAAACTCCAATAAAATAATCGGTCGGTTTGTTCTTCACTCTGGATACAGCAAAGGCCTACAACACAGAAAAAAAGAAATTCTAGTTTTTCTCTTAAAACTTTCCACATAATGCCCCTTCCCCAGGAAGACAAAGTAGACTATATATTGTTCTATGTGTAGCAGTAGCTCATAGTGGTAGGATTTATCATAAACTACAGTATACACAGCCGCTCAAATACCTGAATGCAGCCATCTTGACTCAAACATGGGGAGCTCACTACATCACTGGAAACTCTGCAAAGTCAGTGTGTGTTTATGGAGAAACCCCTCCACCGAGGGCGGAGACTGCAAGCACAATGATGTGTATTTTGTTGATATTGCAGTGTCCCAAGTGCACAGCGGAATGATGAGGAATACGTGCACATACTCTAAATTGCTTTATTTACATTTCAAAGCTGGTAGATTACAGAAAAACATCTTGCCTCTGCCGGAGCAGAGAAAAGCATCCTCTCTCCTCTGAAGCACGGAGAGAAACAACAGACACTGAACTGCAAAGAACAGTGAAAAAAAAAGGAAACCAGTGTACGTCACATCCAGTCTCCCTTTCCCGTGAGAAAACCCAACAGCAATTGACTGTGGAATGTAAACACCTGTCTCGTGACAAGCACTTTCGCTGCACAGTGAAGAGAGCAGAAACCAACATCCTCCCCCTTTCTGTGAACATCACTGGGCAGCGTGTTCGTACAATATCAGTACAAACCCAACTTCTGCACATAGGTACAGTGTTGATCCCTTGATACAATCTTGGACAATACATCAGCAGGAATTTCATTACCTGGCATATAGGACACCGTTACGAGTCCCTTCTGAATACGTTCCCTAGCATGTTGCAACTTCAATTGCAAGTGCTTCGTGCTTTGCTTACAACCTTCAGAATTCAGCAAAGCCAAACATGCTTTGTTGTCCTGGTAAACCTGGATTGGACATTTGACAGGAATTTTCATGTCTTTGCACAATTGTAACAACCATTCACAATCTTTAAGTGAATAAGACAGTGCATTCAGTTCAGCTTCACAAGTACTTAAGCTAACTGTTGTTTGCTTCTTGCATGACCAATCAAATAGACCCTGATTGTACATATAGCAAACTCCAGACGTGCTTTTCCTGTCTGTAGTGTCACTTCCAAAACTTGCATCTGCAAATATCTCAAGACCACCAGACTTCTGATTGTTAAATCTCAGTCTGTAATGCATAGTGCCTTTCAAATACCACGCTATGCGTTTCAGAACTTTCCAATCCTTAACAGTAGGATTGTTGACTTGTCTGCTTAGCAAATTACAGCTAACAGCAATGTCTGGTCTTGAACATCTGGCAATGAAGTTTAGCTTGCCTAGCACACTTCTGTACAGTGTAGTGTCAGAAAATGCTTCTTCAGTGTCATCTACCTGATAACCTGTTATCATCGGTGTGTCTACAGGGTTAGCATCCATCAGGTTTAGTTTGTTTAACACATCAGCAATTTTCCGTGACTGGTGTACTAGAATGTTACCATCTTGATCTCTTTCTATTTCCAGAGATAGGTAGTTGTTTACCTCTCCAAGATCTTTCATGTCAAAGTGTTCTTTCAGTTGAGCTAGGGCGTTATTGTACATTGTGACATCTTCCCAAAAGAATAAAAGATCATCAACATAAAACAAACAATACAGTTTCTTTTGACCCTCCTCTTTGACAAATACACATG
Organism: Podarcis cretensis; assembly: GCF_951804945.1. Lineage (NCBI taxonomy): Eukaryota > Metazoa > Chordata > Lepidosauria > Squamata > Lacertidae > Podarcis > Podarcis cretensis. Next base: position 3,627,988 of record NC_137178.1, on the reverse strand, counting down.
GATCAGCTTTCCCTTGCTTAAAACCTAGAGAAAACAATACCTCAGTGAGTTTTGTGTGCCAACACCGTGCACTTTGTTTGAGACCATAAAGGGACTTTTTCAGAGCACAAACATATCCCTGTTTTACCTGTACGCCATCAGGTGGAAGCATATAAAGAGATTCACCTAGAGATCCGTACAGAAAAGCTGTATTCACATCGTGGTGACTAATGTGTAAATTCTCCTCTGCAGCTAGCTTGAGCATAAGCCTAATGCTCTCATACCTCACTGTGGGTGAGTAGGTCTCGTGATAGTCTTCACCTGGTACCTGTGCAAAACCTCTGGCTACCAATCTGGCTTTGTGTCTGACTACCTTGCCATTTTGATCAGTCTTCGCTTTGAAGACCCATTTGCTTCCAAGCAGTTTCATTCCTGGAACTACTGGAACTAGTTCCCATGTTTTGTTCCTTTCCAAGGAATCAAGCTCAGCCTTCATGGCATTTAACCATGGCTCAGCTTCCTTTGAATCCAAATCCTGGATTTCTTGGAAACTTGAAGGTTCAAATACCTTCTTGGAGCTTTTAACAGCTGTTACTGCTATCTTGGCAAACTCATCAGCAAATCTCTTTGGAGGTCTGCCTTTTGTGGCTCTTTGTGACCTGCGAATTAGCCTTAGGTCTTCAACACTCTCCTCTTCCTTCTTAGGAGAAAAGTGACCTATTGTGAACAATGGTTCCTCCAATTCTTGATCAGAACTTTCAGAGGGTCGCATAGAGGCTTTCGCACTCTTGAAATCCTCTGAATCACCTGATTCAGTTTCAGACTCAGAATCAGAACTTTCATCAGTGGGTGTGGGTTGCTGTGGCTGCTTTTGACTATCCTCAGTCTCATCACTGTCATCAGGATAACATTGGAAAATTCCCACATTCTCCCCCCACTTGGCATTGTACTCAACACTTCTTGTGAGCTTAATAGTCTTAAAGTCAGTCATCCTTATTCTGTAAGAACCTTTCTCATAACCTAGAAAGATACCATGCAAACCACGCTTGTCTAACTTGGAGTTTTGTGGTGAGTGAACCCACATGTCAGAACCAAAAATTCTCATGTGTTTGATGTATGGCTTTTTGCCAAACATCTTCTCATACGGGGTACAACCAATCGCTGAAGACAACCTGCGATTATAACTGTAAGTGAAACATGAGAGAGCTTCGGCCCAATAACTCTCTGGAAGATTGGCATCATGCAGCAAGGTTTTTAACCCTTGAAGCAACGTCTGATTTGCCCGTTCCGCAAGCCCATTCTGCCATGGTGAGCGAGGACTAGACAAATCGTGTTGAATTCCTTTCTCAGTCAGAAAAGTTTCAAACTGCTGAGAAGTGAATTCTCCTCCGCGATCACTGAAAAGAGTCTTTACCTTCTTACCATGCACATTTTCCAACCAAGCACAGAATTCCTTGAACCTAGGAAAAGCCTCTGATTTCTGCTTGAGATTGTACACATAAATATACCTGGAAAATGCATTAATGAGAACCATGAAGTACCTATTTCCACCCAAAGAGGGCGCTAGTGGTCCAACCAAATCAGCATGAACAATTTGGTATGGTTCTGTAGCTTGCCTACTAGACACCTTACCTTTCGCAGCCATTTTCACCTTGTTTGCTGCACATGCCTTGCACTTCATGTGGTACCTGCAGGGTTTAATAGTCATACCTTCAACCAAGGCAGGCATTTTAGATACTGCCTCAAAATGCAAATGACCAAATTTTCGATGAAAATCATGAATACATTCTGCATGCAAACCTTTGTTAGAACCTGCAATGCAACAAGTGTCATCCTGCACAACATCATCATAATACAAAACATATAAACGATCAACATATTCAGCATACAATACATAATCATTTTTCTTTGTGATGATGCACCTTTTGTTCTTAAAGGAAACGTCAATTTTCCGCTCGTTCATCTGTCCAACGCTGAGCAGATTATGTTTGGCATCTGGCACATAAAGTACATTCTGTATCGATAAGTCCAAACTGTGAAGAACAACAGTTCCGTAGCCTTTACTGGGGATTGTGTGGTCATCCGCCTGGTGAATCGCACCTTCCTGCAGTGTAAAAGACACGAACAGTCGCTTATCGTTGCACATGTGATGGGTTGCAGCTGAATCAACAACGAAGAAAGATCTAGACGTCTTCTGGACCTCTGCAACTTTTGGAGTGAAGTGTGAGACCATTGCCTTGTGCTGCGTTGTCCTGGACACCGGACCTTTGCCTCTGCCTCGGCCTTTTCCACGCGATGAGCTTTCGCTGCGCTGCTCTGTCTTGGCCCTGGGATATTTGCATTCCCTCTTCATATGGCCTAGACGTCCACACGAGTAGCATTTCACTGCCTTCAAAGCTTTAGCGCCATCTGGTGGTTCCACTGTGGGATGACGACTGTGAAGTCTCCCCCTTACCCATGCAGCTATCACCCTGGCAGTTTGCTTCATTCTGAATCATGGCAGTATCACAGGCTACTCTGAGCTGAGCATGTGGCTGATTGGCTTCAGATTCCCCACTTGCTTCAGCCAGCCTTCTGCAGCTAGCCATCATGACTCTGGCATTAGCCTTCTGCGTCATCTCTGCTGCTTTAAATCAAGCTGCTTTATACAAGCTGCATCTCTGCTGCTTCAAGACCTCATTCCAAAGGCAAGTTCAAAAGTGCTTTCTCTCTGCTGCCTCAAATAGTGCTGCGTCACTATTTTCTGCAGCTGCTTTACTCCAAGAGCACTTTTAAAAGTTACTTTCGATTTCCCCAGCAAAGTAACTTGATCCTATGATCCTTTGCCTGTGTCCGGCAAACGGCTTTAAAAGTTCAAAGTCCAGCCATAAAGCCATTAATTAGAAGCTGGCAGGCTGCCCGGAGCAGTAGCACATACCTCATCAATCATTTTGACGTGCAGAGATAGTGTCCGATCCGTCCCTCTGCATTCCGATCCTTTTGCCGGCACTCCGATTCTTTGCTCCTTTGCCAGGAGCCCGATTCGACTTCTGGAGTCCGTTCTCAAATCACTGCGTTTTTTCTGGGCCCGGAACCAGGAATGTTGATATTGCAGTGTCCCAAGTGCACAGCGGAATGATGAGGAATACGTGCACATACTCTAAATTGCTTTATTTACATTTCAAAGCTGGTAGATTACAGAAAAACATCTTGCCTCTGCCGGAGCAGAGAAAGGCATCCTCTCTCCTCTGAAGCACGGAGAGAAACAACAGACACTGAACTGCAAAGAACTTTGAAAAAAACAGGAAACCAGTGTACGTCACATCCAGTCTCCCTTTCCCATGAGAAAACCCAACAGCAATTGACTGTGGAATGTAAACACCTGTCTCGTGACAAGCACTTTCGCTGCACAGTGAAGAGAGCAGAAACCAACATATTTTTCTTCTCTGTTTTGCTGTGAGGCTCACTCTTGTATGATAGGGCTGCCATAAGTTTGAATTTTCCCAGACATTACCAGGATTTCAAAGGTAGAATAGAGATCCCATGGGGAATTTCTGAAATGTGGCGCTATGCCCTGGATCTTAGGCAAGTCATTGTTTTTTACATTGTTTTTTTGTAGCTGAAACTGACACAATGGCTGCTACATTGGCAGACCCTTTGCTCATAAAACCTTAAAATCTGCCAGTTGGTGTTCAGGTGAATACAGGTTAAGAGGGGTAAAGGGTGCTTTTGTGGCTACAAATGTTTACAAGATTCCTTTGGGGAAAACATATATCCCTTTGGGGTGTCATTTTCTTCCCTCAAGAAAAGCAAGAAAAAATAGAGGGGTGAGTATGTTTATATCTTTTCAGTCCTTTTCAGGAGGTCTGAAAAGAATGGGGAAGGCCAATAAGAATGATAAGGCGGAAACGAAGGAGCAAAAATGCCTAGGTCTTGGTCTCACTGAGCAGCAGAAAACTTCAGCTGGTGAAAAATGCAATGGCCAGGTTGATGACCAGAACAAGTTCCCCTTAGGAACCCACCATACCCTGGGCCTCTCTCTCTTTTATTATTATTGAAGATTTTATTAGACAAACAGATTCTTAAAATACGTGCAATACCAACAAAATAACATTCACTATGTTATAAAGATGATAAAGAATATAAATGTAAAAAGAAAAGAATGGAAAAGAACAGAAGAAAGAAAAAAACAAAGAGAAAGAAGAAGAATGAAAGTGTGAATAAAGGCAAAGACATAATGATATCCACTGTTTGAGTCAGCAAAAAAAAGAAACTTCCGACCATAGCCAGTGTACTAATTTACAATTAAACTATTATTTACACAGTTGTGCAAAGTTGTTTTTTGTTAACTTAATTTAACTTTATCGAAAAATACTTTATAATGCATGGCTCATTCAATAGCTGCCAGAAAGCATCTGAGGCTTTTCTCAATGTCCCCCACCCCTGAGAGGTTAGGAGGATTGCAAAAAGAGAAGGGGCCTTTTCTGTGGTGGCTCCCCAATTATGGAATGTTCTTCCCAGAGAGGCTTCCTTTGTGCCATCATTACATGCCTTTAGGCAAAGGGCAAAGCCATTCCTCTTAATTAATCTATGGCCTGTAGAAGCGTGGGGGAGAGGACTGTTATTATGATAATTATTTTATTATCAGGCTGGTCTGCTAGTATACTTTTTATTATTTCATTGTGTTTCTATCTCTGATATTCTATAATGTGTTTTTAATGTTGTACACCACCCTGGACTCTTTTGATAAAGGAGTATTTTGATAAATGAAATAAATAAATAAATAAATAAATAAATAAATAAATAAATACTAATACTAATACTAATACTAATACTAATACTAATACTAATACTAATATGCAACCTTTTCCTCCAAAAGAGCTCAAGGTGCTGCATGACCTTCTCGTCTCCCCATTTGTCCTCACGACAGTCCCATGGGCTAAGTTAGGATGAAAGGCAGTCCTGATCAGTAAGCTTCATGGCAGAGTGGGGATTCAAATCCCGGTTTCCTAGGTCTCATTATTCCTGGTCTCTCCATACAATTGTATTGTGAACTTGAGTACTTGAAAAGAGGTTTCTGACTCTTGCTCGTGGAGCAGAGGAGCAGGAAGCCATAATGTTCCCACTTACACATGATGGGAAGTTACCCAGAGGATCAGGATGGAGCAGCATCCTGCTGTGATGGGTCAATCCTACCTCTTATATATGAAATGTATATATAATGCCAGAGGTGCAGCAAAAAATGTCTGTCCCTTACCAGTCTCTGCAACCACAGCAGACGCTGAAATCTACCCCCAAGTCACACTCCTCCATTATCTCTTAAGAATTTATTCCATGATCTGCTCACCTCCTCCTCATCATTTTCAACACATAACAATTTTGTATTGTATTTCATGCTGTTGCAGAGTTGTATGCACTGTTTCCAAGTCCTTGGGGTGGCAATGAAGTCAAATAAATATAGAGCTCCATGCCAAACAATCCATTCCTCAGCTAACTTGCGGTGAATGTCATCTTTGAGCAATGCCCAGAATGTGTGAGGAATAAAAAGAGAGAAAGGAAAAGTGAGGTTGTAGTAGAAGCCAGCTTGTAGAACTCTGCAGAGTTTAAAACACTAATATTAGGGGGAATATCAGTGCTCAGGAGCACCTTGGGAGCACCTTGGGTGGGGGAACCACCCCCACTGAAGAAAATCTAGCCTTGTCCTCAAAGACCCACTGGCTACACACTTAAAGGATAAAGTTGCTCAACTTCAGAGTGCATTTGTTTCTCCAAATGTTGCATCTCCAGTTGAAGAACCCAGTGGCTCTATAGAGGATGTTTAGTGGGATCAGTTTCACCTTATGCAATTAGCTGATGTGGAGAAGGTACTGGCAGCAATGCATCCAACCCCATGGCCCCTCAGCTCCAATCCCTCCTGGCTTATCAAATCTATCAGAGGGGGCTGACTGGTTGGGTCCAGATTGTGGTTAATGCTTTGCTGTATGAGGGGGTGGTCCCTGCTGCATTGAAAGAAGCAGTGGTGTGACCACCGCTAAAGAAAGCAGCTCTGGACCCTCTGGATTGCAACAGCTATGGGCCGTTGCCAATGTTCCCTTTTGGGGGAAGGTAGAGGAGAGAGTCACTAGCCAGCTTTCTAACAGATTTGGGTCAGCAGCCCAAAGTACCAGACACAGACTGAGAGGTGCAAGGGAGCTCCACCAGGTCTCCTGTGAAATTCGACCTTGCTGTAGCCAATTCCTTCCAGACAGTTTCAGAACCGTTTTTGAGTACAGAGTAGTATACCAAAAAAAACTAGAATGACCCACTATTTGAACAGTAGGAAAGAAAAGATAGGAAACAAAAGCTGTACTACTGGCATGATGGGAAAGAAAATACTTTTTTCTTATTTCACAGGCTCCTCTGTCCTTCTGCAGGATGAATTCCCTTAGCATAGAAAGGAGGACATGTGGGGACTGGTCATTGATTCATGAGTCAGGCACAGTATTTGGCCTGCAGGACAAGTGCCTCAACAGACAACTGTGTCCTCCAAATCAGCCTCCTGATTTCATCATGCTAATACACCCACTTGTTCCTCAAAGGACTATGGGATTAACCAGACATCCGTAATACTACTACTACTAATAATAATTTATTTATACCCCGCCCATCTGGCTAGGTTTCCACCGAAATGGAGCTTTGCCCAGAAAGGTTCAACAACATGGCCTCTTTGCCAGTGTCCAGATTATTAATAATCCTGTACATAATAGAGAACTTGTACATTGTACACAGAGAACTTGTGACTTTCCCTATGTTGCTGGTTCTAAAAAATGTTGGGAGCCTCCATGAGGACATTCTTCTTGAGACCGTCACCCTGCAATTTCACAGTGAAGAGCCCTAGTGGGCCAGAGCTAGTATGCTCATCCCTACAGCCCTCTGCGCATGTGCGCACTTAAAACACCTGAAGAGAGCTACCCATTCTCTGTTTCCAGCTGTGCTAATCTGACTGATATTTCAAAACGGGATTGGCACCAGAATGTGCCATTCTAGCCTGTAATGGAAGAGAGAAGTCCATCCCAATGGTTCTGAAATCGCCTATTGCCTCAAAGGTTCTGGCACATTGACCTTGACCAATAAAAGTGGTTTCTGAGTAACTTACTAATAGCCTGCTGTAGTTCACTGATTTTCTTTCTCTCTTCGGCTATTGCCATAGATACATTCTCAGCTTTCTTGAATTTTGTGATATCTAAGAGAGTTGCAACAATTGAATTTGGGAAGAATCTCAAACAGCCATGCACAGATACTGAGCAGCCATGTTTCTCAAAATATAATATTTACCTTTCATATATAGGAACCTAGGAAGTTGTCTTATACAGAATCAGACCATTCATTAATCTAGATGAGAATTGTCTATGCTGACTAGCAATGGCTCTCCAGCGCTTCTGAAAGAGGTCATTCCCACCTCTGCCTGGAGATACTGAAAATTGAACCTGGGGCCTTTTTTAGCACAACAACAATGGCATTTGCACATCCACTGAGCTGCAGTCCTTTCCTGGAGCTTCTGAATAGCTCAGTCAGTAGAGCATGAGACTCTTCATCTCAGGGTTGTGGATTTGAACCCCCCATTGGGTGAAAGATTCTTGCACTGCATGGGGTTGAGCTAGAAGACCCTTGTGATCCCTTCCAACTCTGCAACTCCAAAATGTAGGTTAATCAGCCTCATATAACCCACATGCTTAACTCTAAATAATGCATTAAGGTGTTCAAGCCATAGAGTATGCTGTCCTGCCAGCCTCAGCTACATTGGGAAGAAATAGGTAATCAAGCCTATTGTTTCCCCCCAGGCTACTTGAGAAGCTCAGTATGTGATGAGGTTTGATCTGGTTGCTCAAGCTCAAGCTCTTGAGTTCCTGTACCAATACTCTAGGAAATTCCTCCACATTGTTGCTAAGCTACGTTTTCCTGGTTTGATCTGATTGCTCAAGCTCAGCCACATGCTCCTTATGAGCCACTCTTGTGTTCCTGTACCAATACTCTAGGATATTCCTCCACATTGTTGCTAAGCTAAGTTTTCCTGCCGTGCACCATTTCTGAAGCACATGGCTTCAGAGTTTGTAAGCAAATCATTCTTTACCTTACCAAGTGTGTGTTCTCGTTTGCTGGGGGAAGAGGGAAACTTTGGAACTCACTTGGAAGAGCCTATTTTAAAGGTCTAGCAGGCTATACTTTCATGCTGACATTTGCTGCATATTTTGTGACTGTAAATCTCTGCTGGGTTCTCTCACCAATGGGTACTTGCCCCAAACTTGGATCTTGGAATTCAGGAATTTTCTTTCTTATATCAATATATATTTTTTCCACCAACACACCACACACACACACACACACACACACACACACACACACACACACACACCATGCTTATGGAGAAGTTAAGAATAGAATGAACTTGAGGCCACCCACCCATTCCTCTTTGACTTCTCTCAACTGAGCAATGAGTAGAAATCACATTTGGTGGGCCATGGAAGGAGCTCCTGAGCAGACAAAAAGTGACATATGACTTACCATCTGCCTCAAAAAGATCCGGATAGTTGACTTCTACCATTTGCAGAATCTTTGTCGTTCCTTCTTCAAATATGGCTCTCCTTTGCACTTCCTTAATATCTAAAGGTGATGATGGGGAAAGTTGTTCAACACATGTGGGAGAATAGCTTTTCTTCCCCCAGCACCCCTTTGGAAGGGATTAAGTTGCATTTGGAATGTGACTTCTGTGGTATAAGTTCCAGTTTACAATGTACTTCCCAAAATTTGTAAAGGTAAAATTTCTCCACCAGGAAGACCCATTTTTCAGCCTTAAGATTTTGTTTAGAGTCCTTAGCCCAATATCTTCATTATATATCTCATTTCCCATGCAGGTCTTTAGGGAATTGCTTAGAAAACAGAAGCAGCAGGAAGTCGTAGGGGTACAATACTATGTGAGTTTCCTGGGGAAAGAATTTCTGAGTAGAGAAGCCTTCACTGCTATGGCCGCTCATGGTAGGGGCTTTTGAGGGGGGAAAAATTTGTGAGGACATTTTCCCCATCAGGTTCATGTAGAAGAAAGTGATGTAGGAAAGGAAGGACGAGCCTTTTTGACCCAGCAGGCCAGAGCCATCTCTCTTTCCAACCCCACGGGCTAACTTCGAAAGGTGGTTGGTTGGGACAACTCACTTGTAAATCATCTGATGCTATAATGACATGAGTGGTTGACACCTGTCAAAGTTGTTAATGAGCTGAATACTGGGGACAAATGTGTGGTGAAGGTGATCATCCCAGGAGTTATGGAGTAGAATAAAACCCTGGCTGATGACCGAAGAAGGCCCCAATGTCTTTTTTGAGAGCAGTAATGTTTTTTCTGTGTGGAATGTATGAGAAGCAGAAATACTGACAAAGCCTTAGTTGAGCTAAGAAAGTGCATAAGTGTGTAGAGGCACAATATTTGTTACTCCATGTGGCTAGCAATGCTGAGTGACCTCTGTGAATCTCCTGATAAGGCTTGGAATCATATTAACCCCCTGAAACACTGCAAAAGTGTTTTGTGCAGGTGATTACTCTATGACCTGTCATTTGTGAACTTTTCTGTGCTTGTTTACCCCCACACATTTTGTACTGCTCTGATCACTTTCTTCCCAGGGGAAGTTCAGGTCATTTCCATTTCCCAGATTCATTTCCTGTTTGGATTTTCTGCTGCTGTGTTCAAAACAAATCTTTCCAAACAGATCTTAGCCTTTTGAATTCTATGGGGGTCATCTCCCACTTAGTGGGAGAACCCCTCTTTAAGAACCCCATTTTCAAAATACTGCTGTGCATTGTTTTGAAGGCACCTGACCACAAACATGTATACTCAATTCACACACACCCTTGACCTGCCCCCACATTATTATTATTATTATTAATTATTATTTACTTATTGCTCTCATGGTATCTTGTATATCCTTGTTGCCATGAGATCTCACAAGTTCATCCCAGAGCCCAGTAAGCAAGTCTGAGAACATAAAGGTCTTTCTGTGCCAAGAAAACCTGGTACTTGAAAGCTCTCTGCCTTAAGAACAATTATTTGTGGGGTTTCAATCAAGTGGTGTTTGACCACATAACGTTGGTAATAATATTTATTAAGTTTTCCATTTTAATAATCCAATAAGAACAACAGTAAAATATTTCAAATTACAATACAATCAAAAAAGGCTAAATATATTGCCAAATTATATATCTTTGGGTGACTTCCCATGCTCTGAATTTTGTGGAGTGCTAATCTAATATCAAGGGACGCGGGTGGCACTGTGGGTAAAAGCCTCAGCGCCTAGGGCTTGCCGATCGAAAGGTCGGCGGTTCAAATCCCCGCGGCGGGGTGCGCTCCCGTCGCTCAGTCCCAGCGCCTGCCAACCTAGCAGTTTGAAAGCACCTCCGGGTGCAAGTAGATAAATAGGGACCACTTACTAGCGGGAAGGTAAACGGCGTTTCTGTGTGCGACTCTGGCTCGCCAGAGCAGCTTCGTCACGCTGGCCACGTGACCCGGAAGTGTCTCCGGACAGCGCTGGCCCCCGGCCTCTTGAGTGAGATGGGCGCACAACCCCAGAGTCTGTCAAGACTGGCCCGTACGGGCAGGGGTACCTTTAAGGTAAAGGTAAAGGTACCCCTGCCCGTACGGGCCAGTCTTGACAGACTCTGGGGTTGTGCGCCCATCTCACTTAAGAGGCCGGGGGCCAGCGCTGTCCGGAGACACTTCCGGGTCACGTGGCCAGCGTGACATCACTGCTCTGGCGAGCCAGAGCCGCACACGGAAACGCCGTTTACCTTCCCACTGGTAAGCGGTCCCTATTTATCTACTTGCACCCGGAGGTGCTTTCAAACTGCTAGGTTGGCAGGCGCTGGGACCGAGCAGCGGGAGCGCACCCCGCCGCAGGGATTCGAACCGCCGACCTTTCGATCGGCAAGTCCTAGGCGCTGAGGCTTTAACCCACAGCGCCACCTGCGTCCCTGGGGTACCTTTACCTTTACCTTTAATCTAATATCACATTGCATTTCTTAATTAGTCAATAAACCATTCTGATATTAATCCTTCACTTAATTTTCATTTATGTTTACAACCACTGGTCTGTTCAAACTTTCGTCTTCATAGTTCTGTGTGAAATATTTTCCCTTGTTGTTATCCACATTCCAGCAATTCCATTTTCGATTTCTGCCAGCAGGAGCCATAATACACCACATCCCAGACAAAAAGATACCATTAGCTCCTGGCAGCCATCCGGAAATCCCCTCTGTAGTCTTGCACCATACAAAGTAGCTCCAATCCAGAATTTTTTCCTTCCTTCAACTGAGGGAACAGCAGTAGTGTTTTTTCGAACCCAACAGTATTTCAAACTGTTGCCTTTTGGGGGAGGTTTACCACGTAAAACTGCAAATACATATATATCAAAAGAGAATAAAAAAGGCTCACCTCCCCCTGGGGCTATACAATTAGTCCATCAACTAATTCAACAAGTGAATCAGTCCTTTGTACTGTTGTTCCTGCTCCTCAGCGATCTTTAGTTTCATTTCTGCTCACGGCAATATTTTAACTGTATCATTGTCCCACATTAATCCCGGGCAGATATCCAGAACTCTCCTCTTGGTCTCCTTCCAGCTGTTGATGAGGTAATGCCTCCACACTAAAACGATCACTCCATAAGGAATTCCTTTCATCTTTCCCTTAATGATCATTGCCAGAATCATAGTCAAAATATCATACAGTCCGTTTCGTAATTAAGATAGTGTCCACTTACATATTTGAAGCCATTGTGTTTTGGTGACGACGAAAAGTCTTTCCCCAGATCAAATCCTTCTCAGTAGCTGATTAAATTTGCAAATTATTTTATCTCCCCTGGTTCAGGACATGCCTGTTAGTTAAGTCTGAATTTTTATATTAAAAAAAGGTGTCCTCTGCTCCTGGTGCTGTCTTTGGAGAGTTGCCACAACCATGCCGTGTACACCCAGCACCCCATGCCCCCTCTTCCTTCTGGATGGGCAGCAGATATTGGACAATCTGCAGGTGGAGTGCCCCCGACCCGGGGTCGGGGGGGGGGGGGGGTCGGGAGGATAATTATTCCCATATTATCCTCTATTACCAACACAGAAGGGCTCTGGTGTAATTGGCACAGTCGATTGCCATGGCAGACAAACAGGAAGTGCTTGACCACACTAGTGAAACTGCACTAGTTAATTGTGCCCAAGATCTGATTATACTGTGCCAGCAAAGCCACTTTCAGCCCAGCTCTGAATTCCCCTGAGATCTTGTGAGAGCATCCTGGAGCCCCTTAAGCAATTCTGAGAGTTTAAAAGCTCTTTTTGTGCCAGGAAAACCGGGTGGTTTCATTTTTTTGCCAATTAATTTTTATTAATTTTCCAATTTTTTAATAGGTTAACAACAAATTAATTCAAATTAAACACACACACACAACTGCCCCGCTTTAGAGATGCTTCTTTGCTCCTTCGCTGCTCACAGTAAAGTGCTTTTAAAAAATAATAATTCTAATACTTTCCCATCCATTCTCTATTTCAACCGGCTGTGCATGTTCAAATTCTGCTTAGACTTTTATTGAACTATTTTCCCAATTGATCAAATAGAATTGCTCCTCCTTTATCAATCAATACAGCTTGTTCATCATGCCTTTATGCCTTCATGACATTTTAATTGATAATAATAATGATGTGTTCTGCTTTAGCCCTAGCATTCTATTCAAGTTTTACAATCCTCACAAACATTGGGGGGAAATCTCCTGGTCAACCTTGTTATTTAGTTTCTTTTTCACAAAACAGACCTACACTCTCTACTTTCCCTGGCTTAAGGCATTCTGCTCCCATCATTCACTCCTTGGTATGCAGCTCACGAACCCCAACAAACCTTGATCGTATCCTAGGGTTGCCATATTTCAAAAAGTGGATTTTTTTGGATTTTTTTTGGTCAAAGCTGTTGGGCTACATACACATACACACACAAATGTGATTATGAGCTATTTTTAAGGAAATACACCAACACCCACACTTCAGACAAGTGTTTCGTGCGTCCAGATTTTCCTGGACAATTTAGCAATTTCCACCTGGACACTGTTTCCGATGGCCAAATCTCAGCTATGTTGGGGAAATTCTGGATGTATGGCAACCCTATTTTACCTATTCTCTAGTCCCCATTAGCCCTGTCCATGCCAAATGCTGGAAGGAGAATGAACTTTATACCTTTGAAACATCCAAATTGCTTCTCCCCTTCATATTGCCTGATTCATTCTTGTTTACAAACTACATCCAAATTTTAATATATCAACTACATAAAACTCAGAACTGCTTCCTCCTCTCTCTCCAATTAGGTGTTGAAAAACATTATTCTTCCACACCAACCACACAAGAGTCACCAGTTCTGTTATGCAACTCTCTTTAAGCAAAAACAGTCTTTGACAGGGTCTCTTCTCTTTAATCTGCTGGCATCTGTTTGACCCCAGTGGCACTGCCTATACCCAATACTGAATACGGAGGCAAGAATGGAACTTGTGAATCTTTACCATGTTATAATGCATTCCCCCACCAGCCCAGCCCACCCCCACCCCATTATGCCACCAAAAACATTACCACCACCTTCTGTCCTTTGTGTCGCCAGACTCAGTCTCCTTTTTCTTTGCATACCCACAGCTTAATGTTCACGACTGCTTCTCCCTCTCTGTCTGGGTGCTTTAATTAACAAAGATAGCATCCTTATTCCGCACAGATGGTTTATCACACTCGACTGTATACCCAGTTATAATCCATCTGCTCCTTTGCACATTCTTTTCCACAGGTCAGGGTAGGTCTGGAGAAGTCCCTCGTAATCCTTTGCAATAACACAACTCCACTCATTCCCTTTAATTGAGCAACTTGGCGAATGCATCCAACATAGTTAATTTGAGTTTTAAACCCTTTCTTCTGGAATCCTTAGAATTCCAATACTCGGGGGTGGGGGGAGCAGCTATAGAAAACCCTTGCAATTAAAATGACTTGGAACATTGTCTGCCCCTTCCTTCTTGAACGGGCTCGTCTTCGCAGGGATAACATCTTTATGAAAGGGGAATCTGAAGCGTAACACAGTTGTAGAATGAGGCTGTCTTTGTTAAACTCCTTCCATTCAGTGGCAAGCCATGTTTTAATTCTTGCCATAAGCAGTCCTTATGCAATTTGTCTCAGACGTTCTGCTGCCAAGAATCTCAAGGTTGCCCATCGGAGTCCGTTTCGCAAAAGAGGAGATCATATTTCCAAAGTCCTGTCTCTTCCTCCCCTCCATTCATTCCAAACCACAGTCAATGTTGCCAACCAGGAGAGATTCCCCTACTAAACCATTTACAGTTTTTCCTGAGAGCTCCTCCTGCTCTCCACAACCAATCCTCCTTCAGCACTGCAAGTTGTAAATCTTTATAGCCTCTTCACTCCACAGTGCAAGTTGTAAACTGCATCAAGTCAATTAGAGGCAAGTTCTTCTCCCAGTAAACTCCCCGCCTTCGCAGTCTCAATGCAGTTCACAAACCAGTTCAAATCTTCACACACCCAGTTTTAGCTCACACACTTCCAGCCTCATAAATCTCCTTTAACAAACCTTACTTGAAGTGTCTTGAAGAGAGGGTAGATTTTAAACCTTGGAGACATATATACTAGTAAAAACAAAATAATGCCTCTCTCTTTTATCCATTTTCTACTATGGCAGGAATTTTCAAATGAGCCTTGTTCCTTCCATTTCATCTTGTACAGAGCACTCCTTCAGTTTTCAATCCAATATTCCGAATTGCAAAGGTGCCTGGTCCTTACAGGGGATGGACACGAAGGCTTCCTCATCTTGACAAGGAGATCCAGACCCAGAGTCCCCTCCCCCATCCACCTGACACTTGGAAGAGGGTCTGTGGGTACTCCAGCCTCCCGATACCCTCAGGAGTTGAAGAAAGCATTCCAGCCTTGAGAAGCTCTCCTTTCCCCTTGCCTGAGTCTCTCTCACTAGCAGGAGAGCTGCTGCCATCTCGCAGACCAGAAAAGGAAACCAATTATATGTGGGATTTCAACCATCTGCCCAAGGTGGATCATACTGTACCTGCA
Organism: Podarcis cretensis; assembly: GCF_951804945.1. Taxonomy (NCBI): domain Eukaryota; kingdom Metazoa; phylum Chordata; class Lepidosauria; order Squamata; family Lacertidae; genus Podarcis; species Podarcis cretensis. The sequence continues at coordinate 3,612,931 of NC_137178.1, read as the reverse complement.
AAGCCACTTCCAGCCCTGACTTTACCTGCCCCACAGGTGAAGTCATATGAGATCAGCTATGGGGCAGGTGGGCTTAGCTTGGCTGACCAGGGTCGGGTCTACCCCACTCTCAACAGTCCAGATTTGTCAAGAAAGGAACAGCTAAATGCACATATTTACAGTGGGGCATGAACATTAGGAAGGTTTTCTACAGGCTCCCAAAAGCAACAGTCCAGCTCCCAACCTGCTCCAGCAGTGAGGTAGTGTAGCTGCTCTGGGTTCTTCTCAGATTTGAGGACCCTAGGCCGCATCAGATGGTAGAGGTTGCAGTGTGCTTATCCAAGGAAAGGGTTAATCGCCTGAGTACAAAGGAGCAAGGCACATTCCAGAAGAACTCCCAGGGGGAGGGACAGAACTTTCAGGAGACAAACCCAGCACAGATAAAGCTAGCAAATCTCCCGTTTCTCTACTGTGCTATAGACAGAGACCTGAAAGAAAGTGTGGCTATGAATTTCAGATGAGAATGCTTCCTCTCTTCCAACGAAGGACAAAGGAACAGGGGAATGGGAAATAGGATGGAAGGATACGAATGTGGGCCCAGGAATTTATGTTGCCTTACAAACCAGTTAAAAGTCTTACATGTTTATCTCACCAACTGAAATCAGGGGGTGAAAGGGCTTAGTGGAGACCAGAACCTATCCTTTCCTTTTAAAGGTCTCCACTGAAATGAAGCAAGCAAGAGTGAATTGTAATTCTGCCCATTACCCTTTTATATTTTCCTAGAAGACTGGAACTTACACAGATAGGTCAGCATTGCTGCCGCTATAACGGAGCCCATCACAAGCACTGCGCCAACATACAGGGAATATGAAGATTCGAAGAACTTTTTCGCTTTTTCCTGCAAAGGTGTTAGTTCTCCTTGATGGACAGGAGGAGAGAAAATTCTGCTTTAGCCATCAACAGACAACATCCCAGTGCCACCCCAGTCAAGAAATTCCCTATAATCTCTGGCAACCCATCTAGATCAACATATGGCAGTCAGCTTCCTAAACCCATGGTGGGGGGTTGCTCCACTGTGAAATGACAGGGGGCCAGACCCTTGGAAGGTAAAGTGGATGAAGGAATCTGGCATGGAAGTACTGCTTCTTGAAGACACTTTTCTGCCCGTGTTCCCAGCCTGGAGGCCTCAGGAGCATGAAGAGACATCACACGGGACCAGAAGGACCTTGGTCTGACCCAGCAAGCTCTTGCTATGTTCTCATAGAATAATAGACGAAGGCGGAAGGGACTACGAGGGTCATCTAGTCCAACCCCCTGCAATGCATGAATCTTTCCCCAATGTGGGGCTCACACCCATGACCCTGAGATCAAGTGTCCCACTCTGCCAAGAAGCATAATGTTCTTATAGTGAAAGGTAGAGCTGAGAAGAGACTTCACGTCGAAACCTTTGATCCTCAACTATGTTCTCACAGAATCATAGACTTTTAGAGGCATAATGGACCACGAGGATCATCCAGTCCAACACCCTGCAATGCATGAATCTCTTCCCAGTGTGGGGCTCAAAACCATGACCCTGAGATTAAGTGCCCCACTCTACCCACAAAGCTTAATGTTCTTGTAGCAAAAGGTAGAGCTGAGAAGAGACTTCATGTCAAGACCTTTGATCCTCAACTAGCAGAGTGTCTGTTACCCCGGCCTGGAACAAGGACACAGCATACTCATGGGAAGATTGGGGTTGTGGAGTTCCGTCTGGCTGCCCTCCATCAAGTAAGTGGAAGGGGTTGCCGCAGTGGATGGTTTGTAGTGAGGACAAGGGCCCATCAAGGACAGCTTTCAGTTCAAGCTGGGACTGTTCACTGCCAGCAGCAGATGGTGGACACAATCTCAAGTTCATTGCTCCTCAGTTGGACTTGGTGGATGCCCTGGACCTATAGAAAATGCTTGTCCTCACTCTGGTCTGCCCCATGACAACTTTCCTTTACTGTTCCTTCCTCCTCCATGTGCTGATGAGCATACAGACCTGATGCTTTTCTTGCTCGTTTTGCTGTTCTTTTTTTAGCTTTCACTAGCTTCATACCTATATAAAGACAGCATGAGCATAGTAATATGATGTGATATATGATATGATCAAGATAGAAATAAACATAGAGCAACAGCCTGAAATATCTTAGCTCTGTCAAGTGTCTACAGTACAATGTACTGGAGGGAACATATCAAGTCAGCAGATCTCTGTGTTCCTGTGAAGAGAAAATAGTAACTGAAGGGATTTACCTGGTAGCTTTTTAGGAGCCATTGAACTGGTTTCTTTTTTCGCTTCTCGGCCTTTTGCCTAAGATCAAGTGTAGTGAACTGGTTTCTCTTTTTAATCGCAACCTGTGAGAGTATAAAGTAGACAGTGAAGTCAATGCCTTATTTAAAAGCAGAGTCACAATGGGAAATTCATAGGCAGTGTTGCCATGGAGACCCTCTCCCAGTTAATGTAATTGATAGAGTGAGTTACTGTAACAATGCACTTACCGGCATTTCTTATCCCTCTGATCTACCTCTCTACAACCCCACTCCTGAATATCATCATCATCATCATCATCATCAACATAATTTTATTTGTATGCCACCTTTCCACAGTTAAAAGCAATGCTCAAGGCAGCTTACAACATGACAAGATTTGCATAATTACAAAAGTCCTAAACAATGCATAAACCACATCAAAAAAATACACAACCAAATGGAAAACAATTTCCACATAAATCAAAATCTAAAACTAAGAATACAGCATTAATGTCACAGTTTAAAATGACATAGGTAAAAAATAACAGCATTTAAAAAAAACCAACAAAAAAACCAAAAACGGAGCCCTCTCTGACCAGCAGCAGCAGCAGTCCTTTATGGAGCATGTCAGGCCCCGCCCTAGGCCAGATGGTGAGTGACAGGACTGGGGCCCTCAGGCGCTCAGCAGGAGAGTCTATCATGTCTATAGAATGCTGCAGGTATCTGTTAAAGTGTACAGTGGACGCTTGGCTTGCGAAAGTGATCTGTGCGGGATGCACCTTTGCAACCCGCAGCATTTGCAACCCGCTTCTACACACGCGCAGGTTGCAATTCAGCACTTCTGTGCAGGCACAAAGCGCAATTTAGTGCTTTTATGCATGCGCAACCGCCGAAACCCGGAAGTAACCCATTCCAGTACTTCCGGGATTCGGTGGTCTGTAACCCAAAAAAACGCAACCTGAAGTGGCTGTAACCCGAGGTATGACTGTAGTTTGGTTCTCATTAACACAATACATTCTTTAGTCTTTAAGCTGCCAAAATAAAATGTATTGTTTTTAGTGCACAAAGACTAATAAGGAAACTCTGAAGATGTTTTTATACTGCTAATTCCTTCATACTCGACCATGAATTTTTTTAAGCAGTTAAGGAATCACTGTTGTGTGTGTGTGTGAGAGAGAGAGAGCAACTCCCGGAATAATAATAATAATAATAATAATAATAATAATAATAATAATAATAATAATAATTTATTATTTATACCCCGCCCATTTGGCTGGGTTTCCCCAGCCACTCTGGGTGGCTTCCAACAAAATATTAAAATACAATGGTCTGTTAAACATTAAAAGCTTCCCTAAACAGGGTTGCCTTCTGATGTCTTCTAAAAATCTGGTAGTTGTTTTTCTCTTTGACATCTGGTGGAAGGGTATTCCACAAGGCAGGTACCACTACCAAGAAGGCCCTCTGCCTGGTTCCCTGTAACTTGGCTTCTTGCAGCAAGTGAACCGCTAGAAGGCCCTTGGTGCTGGACCTCAGTGTCCGGCAGAACGATGGAGGTGGAGACGCTCCTTCAGGTATACTGGACTGAGGCAGTTTCAGGCTTTAAATGTCAGCACCAACACTTTGAATTGTGCTTGGAAACGTACTGGGAGCCATTGGAGATCTTTCAAGACCGTTGTTACCATAATTTTCGCCCCATAGGACGCACTGCCCTATAGGACGCACCTAGTTTTTTTTGGGGGGGGGGGGAATAAAGAAAAAAAATTATTTCCCCCCTAGGCACGGGGCTGGCGTGGGGGAAGCCCGAGCTTCCCCCGATCCCAGCCCCCAGAACAGCCTGCTATCCGCATGCCTAGGGAGCTGCACCGGTCTCCCCAGGCTTACGGACAGCTGTGTGAAGCCCGGGCGCGCTGAAGAGGCTTCAAAATGCAGGTCGCGCAGAGCTGCGAGGAGCCCGGGAGCGCAGGCAGCTCTGTGCGACCTTCCGGAGGCCAGCGCGGCTTGGCGCCGGGCTCCAGAAGGTTGTGCAGAGCTGCCAGAAGCCTGGAGAGCAAGAGCTCTCCAGTTTCTCCAGTTAGAGAAAGACTATTTTGCTTGAATCTGGGGGATGTTAACCTGTGATATTGCAGTAATGGTTTCATGCCCTGTACAAAATACAGGAAATAACTTGTTGGTGCACATTTTCAATTTATTTCAGCAGATGGAACTGTTCTTCATTTTATTGTATCCAGTGTTATCTGACTGCTTTTCTGTAGGGATGGTTGATTCCTACATCTTAAGGCATGTGACCCATAAACTTCGGATCAGGTGACTTCTTACAAACATATTTTGTTTGCAAAAAGCAAGGATAGTCATGCCAGCAACTTAGCAGTGGACACACATTGCTAATTAAAATACAGTCTTCACCCGTTTCGGCATCTGGCTGGCCAGTGGATCTATCCCAATATCTGAAAAGAAGAGGCAGCACTAATTAGTAGAGGAAGGATGCTTATTTCATCTCTACCTTCCAGCACTATATAAATGTTAAACACACACACACCCTCTTTTATATTTGTGATGGTTTGTTCAAAGGTTGGTTTCTTTTCTCAAATCATTCCCAAGTGTAGGATCAGAACCACTGTAATACATTGTCCACAAGGTCACACTCCTGTCTTGCTCAGCTGACTCAGTCCTGTTGCCAGGCCTGAACCCAGATTGGAACAACAATTAATATTACTATTGTTGTTGTTGTTATATTTGTACCCCACCCATCTGACTGGGTTGCCCCAGCCACTCTGAGCAGCTTCCAACATATATGAAAACATAATAATCTAGATGATTTGTGTTCTCCCAAGAATGTGTGCAGCTGTCCCACCACAACCCTCTGCAGCCCCTTCCCACAAAAGGGGTATTTGTGACCAGTCAATAGTTATTTCTGTCTTTAATTACACAACCTGAATTTGCCAATATGTGACAGAATCCCACCCCACAATAGCAACTGCTTAGAAGAGCCCTAACTCAGCATGTTTGACATGGATTAAGGAATGGATAGTATTTAAAAAAAAAAACAGAACTTCTGGGTTAGCGCCTCTGGCAATGGCGGAATTCCTCTGATCGGGAGGAATTTGCTCCGTGGAAACAGGGTCTGGCCGCCACGGCGAAGGCGGAGACCCACTAAAAATCACAGGCGGGAGAAGCCTGTGAACCTGGGATTCTGCTGGCACCTTTTGTGCCTCCCCTACTTGTGGGGAAACCCAGTTTCGGGGATCCGGAGTGACGTGGGGTGAGCGGCGCGGTGCTTCGAATTGATTGCTTCTTTCACGGAGTGAAGCCGCATTGCTGTTGCTGGAGTGCGCTGACTTTTTCCTGTGGACAATTCGATTTTAAACAACTACCTTGGATTGACCTTGGACTATTTGAGAATGTTGACAGAAGAAGCTTTAGTGATTGCATTATGCAAGATAAGTCACTTGTTGGAACAGCTCCACAAGAAGACAGATGTTATGATTACTAAAATTGATAACTTGGGACAAAAAGTGACTAATTTGGGACAAAACGTGAACATCAATACAGAAATTATTCAGGATCTGATACAGGAATCTACTTTGACAGGGCAAATTGTCGAGAAGGTGAAGGAGAAAGTTGTTGTTGTTGAACCTAAAGTAATACAAGTGGGAGCCCCAGCCTTACAGAGAGAAATTGAGGACTATAAGTTGAGGCCTTTTATGATTGAATTTAGAAAAAGTCAGATTTTGAGGATTGGAGCCCTGCCTAGACTGGAGAAGGAAAGTTGGATAGATCCCTTCATGCAGGGATTTATTGACCTTTGGGATTTGGACTTGGGTCATGAGGAGATTGGAGCTGTGGGGGCCTTTAGATTTGGAGGAATTTTGAAACATGTCCTGATATTCCTTATGGATTTTAGATTTAACCATGGAGATTTGGCTGACTTGTTGAGAAGGAATAAAAGCATTGCTAGGTTGGAGCTTCCCCGAGATCTGCTCTTCAGCATCAAAGGAAGGAAAATAAGAACAAGATCAGTAGAAGACAAAGTAAAGTGCATGTATAAATATGAAGAAGACCTGCAGAAGGGACTTGGAAAAGAGTTAAGAGCCTCGGACAGAAGATCACCAGGTTGATGGGCTATATGGAATTGACGAATGACTGGCAGAATCCGAGACCAGGGAGAAGAGATGGTGGAAGAAGATTGGAAAAAGTTTAAAGTTTATTTTTAGAAATAGAAATATTGTAAAATTATTGAGTGTTAGAAAAATGTTGGAATGAAATTTTATGGTTTTAGTAGAAATGTTATAAGGAGTTAAGCATAAATAAGCATTATAGTATTAATGGAAAATAAGGGTAAAAATATGTTAAGATATTTATATGACAGAAAATAGAGAAAGATGGAAAGGAATTGCTGAAACAATTAATAGAAGTGGAATACAAAAAGGGAGGTGAGAGGAGGTCGATGAAACAAGGGAATGAAAGATAGAGTACTGAAATGGTATGATGTATGTTTTTAAATTGTTTTTGTTTTGTTTTGTTTAGGTCAGTGTGTCAATGTTGTGTTTTGTATTGTTTATATATTGTATTGTATTGTATTTTCCCTTTCTTGTTTTTTTCTCTTTTTTCTTTTTGTCTTCTTTCTTCTCTTTCTTTTTTGTAAGTTTTAAAAGTAATATATATATATATATATATATATATATATATATATATATATTAAAAGGATAGTATTAAAAAACCCCACACTAGATAGTTGGATCTGGAAGGATATGGTTGCCACACATATCTGTGATAAGAAAAAGTGAAGGTCCGTAAACGGCTTTTTTCCCCAACCAGAACTTAAGCAAACTTAGTTTTGGCACCTCTCAGGTGGGTGCCTGTCAGGGAATTGGAGGCAGAGAAGGAGGAGAGGGGGAGAGAATGGGCACTTACAGAGATCCTGTGCCTTTAATTAGCAGTTGCTCTTCTTCAGAGGAGGAAGAAAACAAAAGGCTGTCGGGAGAGAATGAATCTGAGAGGGGAGGGCCATTTCCGGGGCCCAGCCACTCTCGGAGCAGAGGTAGAAGGGGGGCTGGGATTAGGAAATGGATTTGCTGGGGGAAGAAGCGGAAGTTGCCATTCAAGGCAACTGACTGATCATGATGGTGTCGTTCTTTGAACTCTTGTAAATACTTTGAAGCTACCAATAAATCACTGTAAAAATGGCTGGATTCCCGAATTGCTTATCTCAGCTTGCATTCACAACACTTCTCTAACAGTGCCATTTCCATTCTAAGAGAACAAGGGAGGTGATCGGGGTTCCAGCACCTCTTTTTCTAGAAAAATACCACTATGCATAAAGACTTCTTAAATCACTCTGTGATGAATTTATTTGGATTATGGACCAGGTATAATTATCTACTTGAAGGGAAAACACCACTGTGGTTATCCCCCATAGAGGGTTGTGCTCAAAAAGAAATATGAAGGAGAATTGGGGGGTTTACAAAGATATATTGTTATGCTGAAAACAGTTATAAGCTTAAAAAAAGAAAAGAAAAGGAAGACCTGGTAGTGGGTTGGTTTCAGTATCAAGTAAATGAACTATTTAAGAAGGATGTGTTTTATGGAACAATGATCTGGTACTGAATGGGGTTGCTTGGCAGTAATGAAAAACTGATTTCTAAAATATTATTAGAATGGGACACTAAAGATGAATTGGTTAAGGCAGCAATGACACAGTATGGAATTTACGGCTTGTTATACATTAAGAGAAAGCTATCTTAAAATCATGTACAGGTGGCATTTAATGCTAAATAAACTTGCCAAGATATATAAAAATGTGTCAAGTAAATGCTGGAGTTTTAAGCAGGTAGATGAGTCTTTCTTTCATTTGCGGTGGACATGTAAAAAATCTAAAGATTTTTGGTAAATGATATTAATGAAAATGTTTAAATGGGCTATTCCCCAAAGACCAGAAGCTTATAATATATATATTATAATCAAATCAAATTGCTGATAGGTTTCAAGATAAAAGCAGCGGAAGAAAAATGACCAAAAAGTTGTAAAAGAGAACTTTTCATAATAAATGAAAATATAATGCAGTAGAAAAGGTCTGAACAAAAAAGGTCTGAACAAAAAAAAAAGAATTTGCTGGCTCTTACCATGTTCTTTTAGAATGGCAATGGCGACCACCTGAGAGGTGCCAGAAATGATTTCCTGTAAGTTCCCCCTGAAAAGAGCCCTGGTGAGTTAAATAGACAAACACAAAAAGAGGCTGCCAGTTTGCCCTCATGTAGGAAGTGAAGCCAAACATGCTATTTGGAAACAGTCCTGCAGTTGTTGAGAGGCTCCCTCAGGCCACACCGTAACCATCTGTGTTTGTATCTGGCCTTTTTTCCTGAGGGGTGTGTATACTGGTGTCAGAAGCAGGGACACATGATCTGAACCACCGAGGTGTGCCAAGGTCTTGACCCCATATGCCCGTCTAATGTTCGTATACGCCTTGTCAAGAGTATTTTCTCCTTTTGTTGCACACTCAATGTGCTGATGGAATTTTGGGAGTACTGCCCTCACATCTGTGTGATTGAAGTCCCCCGCAATAATGTGCACAGCCTCTGGGTATCTGCTCAATTTAGCATTGATGGTTTCATGCATACTACTCATGGCCCTGCATGCATTTGCAGTTGGTCCTATGTACACCGCTGTTAACACCACTGTTGTAAATTCCCGGGGAAGATAGAAAGGTCTGCATTTAATTGTCACTTTCTATTTATAACTTCATTTTTGTTTCTCAAAATCTCAGCTTTATCATTTAGTTGCTTCATTTCTCCGTACATTTGTATAGTGGGTTCTTCTATTTCATCAGATGTTCCTTCTAGTCTTGACATAGTTTCATCTAGATCCTCTATGTCATTTCTTATTCCACTATTCCATTTCAATAATCTCTGGTTTACTTTCATTCCTCATTTCATTGACTGTTCCTTTTAATCTTTTCCATTTTTAATCTATTTTTTTTCCCTTCAAAGTTTCTATTTTTCTATTGAGAGACTTTGTTTACTCTGCTATCATCTGCTTAAGAGCAGTCACAGAAAAAGGAGTTTCCAACTAAACATCAAGAAGAACTTTCTTACAGTAAGAGCTGTTGGACAGTGGAAAGGCCTCACTCAAGAGGTGGTAGACTCTCCTTCCTTGGAGGTTTTTAAGCAAAGGTTGGGTGGCCATCTGTCATGGGTGTTTTAGCTGAGATTCCTGCTTTGCAGGGGGTTGGACCAGAAGAGCCTCAGGGATCCTTCAAAGTCTAAGATTCTATGATCATATGGTGTTCTCAAAGTGACCTGCAGAGATTCATTGATACTTGAGACACTGAGACTTAAGAATTCAGCTTCTGGGTCCCATGTATCCAGGTCTAACAATGTCTGTGCCCCCGATCAAACATTGCCAAATACCAAGTATTAGTGTGTGTCCTTTTGGAGTGTTTCTGATGTGACTGGGCAGTAAGAACACTACCAGCCCACTCCTCATTGACAGAACAGTTAAAAATGTTTGCAATGGAAGAAGAAGAAGAGTTTGGATTTGATATCCCGCTTTATCACTACCCTAAGGACTCTCAAAGCGGCTAACATTCTCCTTTCCCTCCCCCCCGCCACAACAAACACTCTGTGAGGTGAGTGATCAGGGCTGAGAGACTTCAGAGAAATGTGACTAGCCCAAGGTCACCCAGCAGCTGCATGTGGAAGAGCGGGGAAGCAAACCAGGTTCACCAGATTACGAGACTACCACTCTTAACCACTACACCACACTGGCTCTCAATGGAAGCCTGTATCTTGTGGAAAACAAAACCAGTGCTGGATTCTAGATTCAAAGAATACCAGGAGCTCTTGTTTAAAAAAAAAAAAAGGAAAAGGAATGCAGTGCAGGAGATAAGGAAATTTTGTTCACAAACTCACGTTACTTTAGTATCCACACCACTAATCCATTCGACACCATGAGGTTTCTTTGGGTTCTTCTTGACGCCAATCCAGAAATTGTGTCTCTTATTCCTAGCTTCTGTATCTATATAGAGCTTCAACAGAACAGAACAAATCAGACTCAAAGTCTTTACTGGGCATGTAGGGCTATAAACGAAATTGTCATGTTTAGGAATGTTAGAGAATTCTGCTGGAAACAGAGGCAGAAATTGCTACTGTTTACTTATTTGTCCTGTGTATAGCTTGGAAATTTATTAGGTAGTTATTTTCTTAAATTAAAAAAAATCCATTGTTCACCATCTAAGTCTCAAAGCAGCTTACAACAATAAAAACATACAAAATAAAAAAAATAAGCATAACTCTCAGGAATGTAAAATCTCAAAAATGTAACCAAAAAACCTTATACAGTGGTACCTCAGGATGCGAACAGGGTCCGTTCCGGAGCCCCATTCGCATCCTGAATAGAATGTAAGCCGCAACTGCACGGGTCGCGTTATCCACTTCTGCGCATGTGCGCGACATCATTTTGAGCATCTGCACATGCGCGAGCAGCGAAACCCGGATGTAACGCGCTCCGTTACTTCTGGGTTGCCGCGGAGCGCAACCTGAAAGCACTCAACCTGAAGCACATTCAACCCGAGGTATGACTGTAAAAGATCTGAAAAAGATCTGTGATTCAATCCAAATATGATAGGTAATTGCTGCTGCTGCTGCTGATTTCAATCTGGAAACAAAATATATTTGATTACATTTCCCCCAATTGAATTACATTTCATCTGGAATGAAATAAATGGAGTAGAATAATGTAATGAGGACATAATTTGCGTAATTATATAATAGTTTAAATTACTCCAGCCCATCAATAAGTGGTGCAATGTTTTGTTGTCAGACTTTGCGTGGATTGGTAGCAATGCATCTGAATGCCAGCTGCTGGAGAATGTGGGAGGGGAAGAGTGCTTTAGTGCTTGGATCCCACTCATGGGTTTCCCACAGGCATCTCTTTGGCCACTATGACAGCAGGATACTGGACTAGATGGGCCATTGGCCTGATCCAGCAGGCTCCTCTTATGTTCTTATGGGTTGTAGATATGCCATTCTGCATATCTATGTTCCATTTGTGAGTCCTAGAGCGTGAAACAGGCACCACCAAAAGTGGAGAGAACTGAAATTGTCTTGCATCCCTGGCTGCAGGTGACCTTTGTAGGCACCGAAAAGGAATAAAACTCATATGTATGGTGCAGCTGATCAATGGGACACAGTACAGTAGTGGGCAGCCTGAGGAAGCTCCATCAGACCTTGATTCCTGCCCATAAAACCTAGAGTGAGAGGCCAGGGTGAGGCCAGCAGGCTCAGGGGACCTTCTTTGTTGGGAGACATGTTGGAGTCACCTGTGAGTTTGCTTGAGTCCTGGGATGGTGGGTTTACTCCTGAGAGAATCATTAGACTAAGAGGTGTTCACTGTAGATAAAGGGTTAGCAAAATTCCAGTTCTGATATCAGTATATTTTTATTAGTGTTGTATGATCAATGGTTTTGTAATATTTGTAATATTTGTGTTTGTAATCTGCTCTGCCCTGTTTAGAGATATTTCTATATATTAAGCAGTATAGAAATGGTTTAAAGGTAAAATAAAAAATGAAACCATTAGCCTGTGCAAGATTATTCCTAATTTGTATGTGTCCAGCTCACCTCTTCTTCCTGGGTTGTAATGGAAGCCAGATGGGTATTAACCTCCTGACATCTATTCACAGCAACTGGCCATGATACTTTGTCATCCGAAAACAAGTAGATGTTCCATCTAAAGACCCTCCATCCTGAATTAAGTTTCTGCCGAACATCATCTTTGATCCAAGCCAGAAAAAGAGCAAAACAGAAGGAGATTTAGTGTGTAGTAGGTCTGTGCAGATTTTTCTTGTGCTTTTCTTCTAAAAATTAATAAATTACAAACTCAAAATGAATTACATGCATCTATTTCATTACAATCTCTCATAATGTATTTAAAGTAGCAGCTTATAAGTACATGAGAAGAGCTCTGTGGGATCAGGTCAAAATGGGCCCATGTAGGCACTGTGGTCTAAACCACTGAGCCTCTTGGGCTTGCCAATTAGAAGGTCGGCGGTTCGAATCCCCACAACAGGGTGAGCTCCCATTACTCGGTCCCAGCTCCTGCCAAACCTAGCAGTTCAAAAGCATGCCAAAAAGTGCAAGTAGATAAATAGGTACCACTCCGGCGGGAAGGTAAACAGCGTTTCCGTGCTCTGCTCTTGTTTCACCAGAAGCGGCTTAGTCATGCTGGCCACATGACCCAGAAAAACTGTCTGCGGACAAACACCAGCTCCCTCGGCCTGTAAAGCGAGATGAGCGCTGCAACCCCAGAGTCGTTCACGACTGGACTTAACTGTCAGGGGTCCTTTACCTTTTTTAGTCCAGCAACCTGCTTTCACAGCAGCCAACCAGATGCCTCCATGGGAAGCCCACGTGCAGGATCTAAACACAACAGGACTCTCCTCAGTTGTGATTCTTAGCAACTGGGCCTCAGAGGCATCTCTACCTCGAGAATGTGGCCCTGGTTTCACTGTGGAATGGCATGGTGAACTGGGCAGCTGCCATTATGACACCCAAGTCGCCTCTCCAGTGTTGTGGAGCTGACTTGGTATTCCTTGATATTCTGGTGAGCTTAGTGCTATGAAGCGAGCCGGATGAAGACTAGAGCACAGGTGGCTCAAGATTATCTCTTCTTCTTCTTCTTCTTCTTCTTCTTCTTCTTCTTCTTCTTCTTCATTTGTACCCCACTCATTTGGCTGGGTTGCCCCAGCCACTCTGGGCGGCTTCCAGCATATATAAAAACATAGTAAAACATTAAACCTTAAAAGCTTCCCTATTCCGGGGTGCCTTCAGATGTTTCCTAAATGTTATATACAGTAGTACCTTGGGTTAAGAACTTAATTCGTTCCGGAGGTCCGTTCTTAACCTGAAACTGTTCTTAACCTGAAGCACCACTTTAGCTAATGGGGCCTCCTGCTGCCGCCGTGTCACCACCACGCAATTTCTGTTCTCATCCTGAAGCAAAGTTCTTAACCCAAAGTACTATTTCTGGGTTAGTGGAGTCTGTAACCTGAAGCGTCTGTGACCTGAAGCATCTGTAACCCGAGGTACCACTGTAATTACTCATCTCCTTAACAACTGATGGGAGGGCGTTCCACAGTGTGGACGCCACTGCTGAGAAGGCTCTCTGCCTAGTTTCCTGTAGCTTCACTTTTCACAGTGAGGGAACTGCCGGAAGGCCCTTGATGCTGGACCTCAGTGTCCAGGCAGAACAATGGGGGTGGAGACACTCCTTCAGGTATAAAGGACCGAGGCCATTTAGGGCCGTTTAGACTTGCACTGAAGTCATCCAAACACTGCTTGGAGGACATAACCATGCCAACAATGGACCAGTGCAAGCAGCAAGGAAGGATCATTGGGCAGCTTGTACTGCATTTTCTCTAGTGCAGGGGTCAGCAAACTTTTTCAGCAGGGGGCCAGTCCACTGTCCCTCAGACCTTGTGGGGGGCCAGACTATATTTTGAAGGGAAAAAAAGAAGAAAGAAAGAATTCCTATGTCCCACAAATAACCCAGAGATGCATTTTAAATAAAAGCACACATTCTACTCATGAAAAAACATGCTGATTCCCAGACCGTCTGTGGGCCAGATTTAGAAGGTGATTGGGCCGGATCCGGTCCCTGAGCCTTAGTTTGCCTACCCATGTGCTAGTGACTATATGCCTGGCCACTTGCCTCGACTTCTGTCCCTCTTTGCTTCTTATATGTAACAGAAAGTGGTTAGTGCTTCATTGCATGAGGGGATGGTCCCTGCTGCCTTGAAAGAGGTCGTGGTGTGACTACCAGTGGTGTAGCATGGGGGGTGCAGGGGGGGCCGGACGCACCGGGCGCAACATCTGGGGGTTAGGGTTAGGGGGCGCAAATTACTTGCCTTGCCCCGGGTGCTGACAACCCACGCTACGCCACTGGTGACTACTCCTAAAGAACTAGTCATAGACCCCTATGACCCGGGTTTACCAAACTTGGGTTTCCAGCTGTTTTTGGACTACAGCTCCCATCATCTCTAGCTAGCAGGACCAGTGGTCAGGGATGGTGGGAGTTGTAGTCCCAAAACAGCTGGAGACCCAAGTTTGGGAAACCCTGCCTTAGACTTAAATCTATTCTGACCCATCACAAATACCTTCGGGGGTGGGGAGTTAGGGGGAGGTGATGGAAAAAATAGTGGGGAGGCAGCTACAGGGATTCTTGGATGACACAGATTTAGATCCATTCGAATCTGGATTCAGGCCTGGTCATGGGACAGAGTTACCCTTGATTACATTGAGGGATGACCTCTGCAAGAGAACAGGACAAAGGGAGCACAACCTAGTTCCCACTTCTTGATCTTTCTGTGGCTTTTGATACTACTGCCCATGGGATCCTTCTGGGCCAGCTCCATGGAATGGGAATGGGGGGCGCACTGTGCTGCAGTGGTCCAGAGAGTAGCATTGATCAAGTGCTTTTTTGCCCTCATGGTGGTTATTTTTTTTTTTATTTATATTATTTATTCAATTTATATACCACCCATTATCAAAAGATCCCAGGGCAGTGTACAACATTAAAAACACATTACACAACAACAGTAATAAAAACATAATTTAAAGCATACTGAGAGAAAGTCTAGAAGAAGAAGAGAAGAAGAGTTTGGATTTGATATCCCGCTTTATCACTATCCTAGGGAGTCTCAAAGCGGCTAACATTCTCCTTTCCCTTCCTCCCCCACAACAAACACTCTGTGAGGTGAGTGGGGCTGAGAGACTTCAAAGAAGTGTGACTGGCCCAAGGTCACCCAGCAGCTGCATGTGGAGGAGTGGAGACGCGAACCCGGTTCACCAGATTACGAGTCTATCACTCTTAACCACTACACCACACTGGCTCTAATAATAAAGCCTAATAATAAAACAATCATAATAACAACAGTCCTCTAACCCACACTTTCACGAGCCACAGATTACAGTGGTGCCCCGCAAGACGAATGCCTCGCAAGACGAAAAACCCGCTAAACGAAAGGGTTTTCCGTTTTTCGAGGCGTTTCGCAAGACGAATTTCCCTATGGGCTTGCTTTGCAAGACGAAAACGTCTTGCGAGTCTTGCGAGTTGTTTCCCCTTTCCCCCCTTTTTCTAAGCCGCTAAGCCGCTAATAGCCGCTAAGCCGCTAATAGCGCTAATCCGCTAAGCCGCTAATAGGGATGCTTTGCAAGACGAAAAGACCGCTAGACGAAGAGACTCGCGGAACGGATTATTTTCGTCTTGCGAGGCACCACTGTATTTAACAGCCATAGGCCTGGGTAAAGAGGAATGTTTTTGCCTGGCGCCTAAAGACATGTAATGATGGAACCAGGTGAGCCATTCTGAGGAGCCACCACAGAAAATGCATGTTTTCATGTTGTCACCCTTCGCACACCTCTGGGATGGGGGGACATAGAGAAGGCCTCAGAAGACAAGCTCAGGAGACGCGGTCAGTTTGCATGGGGAGAGGCAATCCTATTGAAGTCCTGAGCCATGCAAGGCTTTATAGTTCAACACCAACACTTTGAAATGGGCCCGGAAACTACTCAGCAGCCAATGCAGTTGTGCCAGGATTGGTGTTATATGCTCAAACTGTCTTGTTCTGGTGAACAATCTGGCCATTGCATTTTGCACCAGCTGAAGTTTCCAAACAGTCTTCGGAGGCAGTCCCAAGTATAACACATTGCAGTATTCCAACCTAGGGGCTACCAGGGCTTAGAATGCAGAAGTCAGGCTATCCCTGTCCAGATAGGGATTTCAGCTGGGCTGAAAGAAGGCACTCCATGCCACTGAGTCCACTTGGACCTCAAAAGACACGTGGTTACATTATTGAGTGCCACAGGGCACTATTTTAACCCCAATATTATTCAATGTTTATATGAAGCTGCTGGGAGTGGCCATTTGGAGTTTTGGGGGAAGGTGCCATCAGAACACTGATGACACTCCACTCTATTTCTCAATAACATGTGAATCAGCAGAAGCTACACAGGCCTTTGACTGGTGCCTGGACACAGAGATGGGATGGATGAGAGGAAATAAGCCAAGCATGAATCCTGGGAATACAACAGCACTGTGTGGGAGTAGTTCACTTGGCCACAAAATTGGTACAACTGCCTGTCCTGGGTGGAGTTGTAATCCTTCTAAAGGAGCCGGTATGCAAATAGAGGTGCTCCTGGATTGAGCTTTGTCACTAGAAGTGCCTTTTACCAGCTGTGCTTGGCCTACCCCAAGCAGCCCACCCCCCATACATTCGAGAGCCATGTAGAAAAGTGACCTTCAGGAGGTGGAGCCTAAGGGGAGGCTCCTTTTCCACTCCGGTTCTTCATCACGATGGTCTCAGCATTACTTACCAATTTCAAGTTGCAGTTCTTCGTTGAGCATGGTCAGATTGACAAAGTAGTCCGATAAGTTCACAACCATTGCAAATTTCCCATAATCTAAAAGGTTTACAAGAATCCAGGTCAAGATCTTAAATCGCAATCTATATCTATTTCAAATCATCTCCCTACATTCTGCCATGCAGGGGAGGACCAGGCTTAATGTTGCATTTTAATCTTGTTTTTTAAGTTGTATTTCAATCAATTGTTTTTATACCTGGTGTTAGCCACCCTGAGCCTAGTCTTGGCTGGGGAGGGCGGGGTATAAATAAAATTTATTATTATTATTATTACTATTATTATTAGGCCCATGGGCACATTTGCATATGCTGAGAAAAATCAGGACACGGGCCTTGCGCCTCCTTCCCAAAGTCTGGGAAGCTTCCGCCCACCTAGTCCAGCATCCTGTTCTCACAGTGGCCGACAGTGGGAAACTTGCAAGCAGGATCCGAGCAGAAGAGAACCACGCCCTCCTGTGGCTTCCAGCAACTGAGATTCAGAATCATTGCTGCCTCCAAGTGTGGAGACACAGCAGCGTTAGAAATCAGCCAGGCGCTGGGCGCATTTTACACCATTTGCAACCAAGTGAAGATGCCCGGATGCCAGGACGGCACCTGACGTCTCCACCATCTGGAGGTGCATGCCTGGGGAAGAAGACGCGGTGCTCTGACAGGGTGCAAGAGCTAACCCACCTCCTTACCAAAGCTGGGCAAAAGCAGCTCATGATTTGGGAAGGCGGCGGGAGAGCTCTCGCACCCTGCCAGAGCATTGCGCCTTCTTCTTTAAGTGCTTGCAATGGTTCCCATGTTTCTTTGGGGGATGTCAAGCACTTTAAATGTGTGCTGAATGAGCTTTAAATGTATGTAAGGTAAAAGGTAAAGGTAAAGCACCCTGGACAGTTAAGACCAGTCAAAGGTGACTGTGGGGTTGCAGCGCTCATCTTGCTTTTCAGGCCGAGGGAACCAGCATTTGTCCACAGACAGCTTTCCAGGTCTTGTGGCCAGCAAGACTAAACCGCTATTGGTGTGGATATGACCTTGTGCTACTTTGACGGGGCCCCTGGCACAGTTTTCAACCCAGCCTTGGCCATCTCCTATTTTGAGAATTCAAGGACCAAATGCCCATGTGTGCATGTCAGAAGAAGCATGCAAAGCCCAGCGGAGGCGCAGGTATGGTGAACACGGCCAGGTGCAGCTTAGAGGGACCTGGAGCAAAGTAGCCTCTGATGAGCCTCTTACTTGGTCAGGGTTATTTGGTTGTGGGAATCATTAGCACCAGTCTAGATGCCTGCTTAGTGTCACACAATGCTCACAATATAGCATCACTCTCAGGAACTGTAGGGAATTAATATGGCACATAGATGCAGACATCTGGTGCTGCTTTGATCACTGAGTTGCAGGTGACTCTGGTAGACCCTGAGGTCTTAAGCAGTGATTTCTGAGCTCCACAGGGAGCCATCTGTTATATAAGCATAAATAGACAACACTCCCCCCCCAAAAGGCTGCAATATAGATAGATGATAGATAGATGATAGATAGATAGATGATAGATAGATAGATAGATAGATAGATAGATAGATAGATAGATAGATATAGATAGATAGATAGATAGATAGATAGATAGATAGATAGATAGATAGATAGATGATAGATAGATAGATAGATGATAGATGATAGATGATAGATGATAGATGATAGATGATAGATAGATAGATAGATAGATAGATAGATAGATAGATAGATAGATATAGATAGATAGATAGATAGATAGATAGATAGATAGATAGATATAGATAGATGATAGATAGATAGATAGATAGATAGATAGATAGATAGATAGATGATAGATAGATATAGATAGATATAGATAGAGATTTTGTTTTTTTAATGTTGAGTCAGTCCATTACAGGCTTTGTGACAAAAGTCATTTCCAGCCTAAGATATGCCTGGGATTCACTTCCAGACCAGCGCTGTTAGCTAACGGGTCACAATCTGCACTCCTGTCAGCTTGAGGCAGCGAAGCAGCAGGATAAGATTATAGAGCAAAAGGGGAAAGCCGAGGCGTGGCTACCCTAATGCTCAAGAGCATGGGTAGGCAAACTAAGGCCCGGGGGCCGGATCCGGCCCAATTGCCTTCTAAATCTGACCCGTGGACCATCCGGGAATCAGTGTGTTTTTACATGAGTAGAATGTGTGCTTTTATTTAAAATGCACCTCTGGGTTGTTTGTGGGGCATAGGAATTCATTCTTTTTTTCTTTTCTTTTTTCAAAATATAGTCCAGCCCCCCACAAGGTCTGAGGGACAGTGGACAGGCTCCCTGCTGAAAAAGTTTGCTGACCCCTGCTCAAGATGCACGCCATGCTGACCCCCAGGATGCACGCTATGCTTCCGCGGGTTGCGCTACGTCCCCAGGAAGCGTGCCAGCCCTGCCCCCACCTGCTGTCTGCCCCACGGTGCCAGAGCATGAAGCGCCGCCACTGCTGATCAGAAGAGCCTAAGGATGTCTGATTGGTTTAGAATGACAACTGTGGGTTGCAATTGCTATGGGAAGTCGGATATAATTAATTGGTTGGTTATTTGTGATCACGTGCCTAGGTTAGAAGTGTGTAGGAGTAGATGCTTGTGAAGATCATTTCAGCCTCCCTCAGAATTTTTAGGAGGCTGACCCGATGGACTCCTTTATTCAGTAAAGACCTATCTTTTCACTTGGAGCCTCCAACCCTTTCTTTCGGGTTTCTGCGAGGGACATATCCAGCCTAGGAAACTTTTTTAAAAAAATCTATAACACCGTCACATTTCACTGGCAATCCACCCCTTTCCCCTGCAGCCTTTATTCCAGCTGAGCAATTGGAATAGGCTTTTATTGTGAACCACTGCTATATTTTTATGACACGGTGGTGTATAAACATTTTCAGAAATGGAAAAGTACTGGGGGAAACGACCCTAAGCAGTGTTGGGGAGACACTTGCAGAGAAAGAAGCTTTCTGAAAACTCTGACCAAAACACATTGCTTACCATTCATACTGTTCCACTTTGGGTAGTAAGTATTAGCAAAATCCCGAACCTTCTGCTGTGCTGCTAACACTTGCGCATGCTTTTTATAATTGAGAACATCTAGAAAGAAAGGAGGAATGAAACACACTAGTTTTATGCCAGCTGGAAGTGTGGCTCTACCCTATGTAAGTATACCTGAAGGGGCTTGCATGTGGAGCAGGTGGAAGGAGGAGGAGAGGTCAGGTCGGGGCAGCAAAGGGGGCCAAGTTGTGGTGGAATTGCATCATGCTACACTTCCGGGTTGGCACCATAGCCGAATGGCGGATTTCCTCCGAGCTCCGGAGGGAATCTGCTTGACAGGGGTCGGGTCCTGCCACGCTGGCAACGCGGGGACCCTTAAAAACCACAGGCGCGGAAGCCCGTGGACCTGGTGACTCGGCGGGCACCCTTTGCGCCCCCCCGACCCGCGAAGGAGCCTTTTTAAAGGCTGCGGAGCGGGGGACGGGGAGCGGCGCGGTGCTGTGAGTCTTCTGCTTCCCCTGCCGAGCGAAGCCGCATGCCATTCGATGGAGAGCGCTGACCTCTTCTTTTGAAAATTTGGACTAAAGCCAAAAACAACAACCCGTGAGTAATTTGGAAATTGGACTAAAAACTTTCTTGGATTCGGTACGAGCGGGGGAGGTGCAAAAAGGAAGTCCGTCTCCCCCTTATTGTATATAGTTTAAAGCAAGGATTTGACAACTAAGGTCGAGAGAAGAGCCTTTTCTTTATCTGATAAAAGTCATTAATTCCACGGATTGATAGTATAAGTAACTGTGCTGGAGGAGGAGAGTTAATTTTCTGAGTTAAAGTGCCACCCATCCCGGGACCGGGAGTGATCTGTGAGAGGAGCCTGCTGAGGAGATATAGAAGATTTTGACAGCTGTCAAATTAGCTGTCAAAGTCGGGAAAAATAGAGAACTTTGTTACTGATGTTCTTGCTGGTTACATTAGAGTTAATATAGATACAAACTGTTGAAAATAAAGAAGAATTGAAACAAACTAACTTGGCTTTTGGGTTGGAAGTGAAAGGAATACTAAACAACCAGAATCCCTCTAGTGGGGGTTCAGGGACATTACAAAAATGGAAATAGGTCGAAAAATACTAGCTGACCTGGATGAGGTTAGTTTTCTCGTGAGAAAGTTGTGCAAGTTGCAAGAGCAAGGTCATGTTTTGTCTACAAGTGCTATAACTTTGAAGTCAACAGTAAAGGAATCTACTGAGCTGGAAAAGGATTTGATGTATAAAACCCAGGCAGCTGAACAAGAAAAGAAACTTGAGAAAATTGAAAAGGAGGAGCAGGAAGGAGGGGCTGCAAAGCTGCAGAAGGCAAAGGAGAGCCGGAGGCTTGTCAAGATGGACATAAAAGAAAATAAGAACTGGAGGATAAAAACTGGGTTTGAATTGGAAATTGAGAAATGGAAGGATCTCCTTTGGTGGAGATCTGAAGATTTATGGTCTATAAATCTGATCAAGGTGGAAGTTGGAACCTTTCGGCTATTTGGACTTGGAAGAATTGAGAATCAAGACTTGAGCCTAACTTTTAAATATGGAGATCCGGCTGGAAGGAACAGGGACATTATAGGGATAGTGCCCCTCCGAGACATGGTGTTCAACATAAAAGACTTTCAAAGAAACCGGCAGAGAGAGACTGAAAGAGATTTAAGGGCCTCAGACGTGAGGCTGCCAGGCTGATAATAGATGGACAAATGGATAATGGTTTGGGGATCGAAACCGGGGAAGGGAGGGTGGGGTTTGGAAATCCAAAGGGTGTACAAAAATATTCTGATTTATTCTATCTTTTTTTCTTTTTGTGCTGTTACTAGTATTAAAATGGGGAATTCGTGGAAGGGAAACTGGGTCAATCTCAGAAAAAGTTTTCAAGTATAATGATTGATGTATATATGCTAAAAGTTGATATACAAATTGAATTTAATATAACAACAAATTAAGGTTAAAAATTTAGGGAGAAGAACTTGTTGAAATAGATTTCTGGACAGGGAATACAAGAAGGGGAGGCGAGGGGAAGTTCTGGAAAAAAGGTATTGAAAATATGGATTGCAAATGTTGAATTTTTCTTTTTCTTTGTTTTATTTTTCTTCGTTTTTTTGTATTATTGGAAATTCTAATAAAGATCATTTAAAAAATAAAAAATAAAGCGCCCTGCACGCGGAAGCAGAAAAAAAAAAGGAATTGCATCATGCTAGACCGATGGGCAGTGGCTGAGGAGGTGCACCAGCCAGAGGGAAGGAGGAAGAAGAAGAAGAAGAGTTTGGATTTGATATCCTGCTTTATCACCACCCTAAGGAGTCTCAAAGTGGCTAACATTCTCCTTTCCCTTCCTCCCCCACAACAAACACTCTGTGGGGTGAGTGGGGCTGAGAGACTTCAGAGAAGTGTGACTGGCCCAAGGTCACCCAGCAGCTGCATGTGGAGGAGCAGAGACGCGAACCCGGTTCCCCAGATTACTATTCTACCGCTCTTAACCACTACACACAACACTGGAGGGGGGAAGGGAGAGGTTGTTCCTTCTCCCTTCTGCCTGTTGGTGTTCACGCAGGGCCAGGCTCCTTGTCAGTCACACCAGCAGGAATGCAACCACCATTTGGGGTTGGCTGAACTCAAATATGGGGAAAAACATGTCCCGTTTGAAGTCTGAACAGTACAGGGGACTCTTTTGTCTAAAACAGGGGCAGTGCCATTTTTCTAGGGACAGGTGGTATCACTGCTGATTGCAACATGAATCTACACCTGCCTAGTTCTGGGGTTCGCAACCTACGGCCCATGGGCCACAAGAGGCCCACAGAGGTCGTTTAACCAGCCCACAAGCCACCTCCGAACCGAGCCACCCAGTCGGCCTGTCCCCGCACGCTATGCTAAACTGGCGCAGTGTGGTGCGGGGATTCGCTTCCACGGTGGCAGAAATCACGTCTGCACAGACAGAGACGCCTGAAATCACCGGCCCACAGAGGGATCTCCGCTGGAGTGAACTGGCCCAGGCAAGGTAAACCTTGCTGACCCCTGGCCTAGTTAGTTACTAAAAGTCTTTGAGCTATTCAAGGGCAACACTGAAATGCCACTGAAATCACTGTGTGCGTGTGTAAAATTGGACTCTCATCTCGTTCACTGAAATCAAAGGGAAGATAAGGGGCTTCTTCTTGATGCCATTCTTTTCTCTCTCTTTTTTAAAGGATTCTTTACACTGAAGTTAAACCAGCTAAGGCAATGGTGGGGGGAGGGGAGGTTCCTTTGCTAGAAGAGTTAAACTTACACACTGTGACCAATGCAACTGTTCCGAGGAAGAGGATCGTGGCAGCGCATGCGGCGGCAGCTTTACCCACAGGGGAGTTGACCCATGTTACTCCCTTTTTCCAAAGATCGTCGGTCTTACCTTAGAGGACAAGAGGACAGAAAACCTTACTTTTACCACCCCGCAGGGAAGCGATGGGCACAGTCAGTGCAAAGCAGAACTCCACACCCTGCCCATCATAGTGATGACAGGTGGATGTGGCTTTGGGGGGGGAAGCCATCTTGAGCAAAGCAGGACTCCTTGGTGGGCCAGGATTGGCCTGCAGGCCAGAGGTTCTGTACCACTAGTTTAGGGGGACACCTGGGCTCTCAACAGCTTTCTCCTTGGAGAGCTGAATAGGCGCCCAATAGCTAAGCAGGATCACAGTCCTCAGCTGCAGGCAACTCCACAGCAGGCCAGGAAGCCTGCACCAAATCCTTTGCACTGCACAACATGCACTTACTTGGAGTCTCGATACCTGCCTCCTCTTAGCAAAAGCAACGCTCCCACAGTTATCATCATCTCTGACAAACCTTCCTCACAGAGTTGCTATGGTGAAAAAGGAAAAGGAAGAGTTGTGCACATTGCCTTGAAGTCCTGGGAGGAAGGACCAGATGGAAAGGAGATGAATGGCTTGGAAGTCTGTGACCTACAACGCCAAATCCATTATGCGCATGCACATGCACACACGATTGTGGGTTTGATTCCTATATGGGCCACCTGCAAATTCCTGCATTGCAGAGTGCTGGGGTGGGGTGGAGGTTGGACTAGAAGATCCTTGGGGTCCCTTCTGACTCTATGACTCTGTGTGACCTTTTTCCAAGGACCTCAAGACAGTGAACCTCATTCCTCTTCTTCCTGTTAATGATTACAACAAGCTGTAGGCACAGGCAGCTTTTTAAGCAGAAGCTCAATGGCCATCTCTCATGGATGCTTTAGCTGAGATTCCAGCACTGCAGGGGGCTGGACTAGATGACCCTCGGGGTTCCTTCCAACTCTATGATTTTATGAAAAATGTTAAATGTCAAAGAAATGATTGTGTAGATACCCTACCTCATATTCCCATACAGTAATATGAATTTGGTTAATTTTCTCCCTCTCTCTCTTAAACAATATATCATATATATATTTTTTTTTGGGGGGGGGGGGATAATATAGGATGGCAGTTTTAGCAGGAAACATACCATGACTTCCCTTTTGGAGATTGTAACATGTGGGACACACCCTGCCTAGAAATACACTTTCTCCCATCTATGCCTCCCTACCCCACAATTGTTTTTCTTATGGTGCCCCCACTGGAATTTCCTTTCATGTGCTTTGGAGCATACAGACCCTTGGCTGCTGGTTGTGCTGGTGCTTGCTTGGCAGCAGTTTCGGGCTTTTTACGTTGCGGGAGGTTCTTTTTCCCTTTCCCCTTTATATCTGAAAAAGAGCAATGGAAGCTTAATGTATACATGCTTATCAATATGGAGCCGCAACCAGCAATACCTAAACAATACCATGAAAGTTACATAGATAACAAAATACCCTTTAAACCAGGCTCAGCCTGCTCATTGGCTCTGAGGAGGACATCGGCTCAGGTGGCAGCCTATGAACACCTGAAAATGGTGGCAGACCTGGGCCCCTGAGGAACATGCTGCTCACTGCTGCCCAGGAAGAGCAGGGTTACCACTGCCTGATCCTCTCCAGCCCCCCTTTCCCTTCCCAACCACCTTCAGTACCATAGGGTTTCCCCAGGCCACCTCCAGTTGCCTCTGATTCTGCCCCTGATTCTGCACTGCTCTCTGCCACAGCCTCTTCCTGCTCACTAAACCTTGTTGCCTCTTCAGCTTTCAAGACCTCCTTCTCCCTGTCTGCTCCCTCTTCTCCCTCTGACCACTCATCGTCATCCCACCACCAACCTCCTGGCTCTTAATCTTGTTCCCTTGGCAGTTCATTAGTTGGTACCTCCCGCCACCCCTCTGCATCCAGCCAGTCCATGACATTCCCCCTCCCTGGGGAGTTCTACTAGGGCGACACTGGGACTCCAGGCTGCAAAAGGAATGGAGTGCAACTTGTACAGCACGTTGGCAACAAATATTCACACAGTTGTTCAAAAATAATTTTACACCATTTATCAAATATGTGAGAAAGAGACAATTGCTTACAAAGTGCCACGAAAACTTACAAACTACCTAAAATAAAGTGAACTTGCAATATCAGATTTTACTAGGTTCTTACAAATTCTTGACTCAGATATTCAGTCTTGTATGCTTAAGCCAAGAAATTGTCTCTTCAGAGATATTTAGCACTAGTAGACGCATCAAGATGGCCTGAAGCTCAACATCAAAAAAACGAAGATCATGGCCACTGGGCCCATCATCTCCTGGCAAATAGAAGGGGAAGAAATGGAGGCAGTGAGAGATTTTAATTTCTTGGGCTCCATGATCACTGCAGATGGTGACAGCAGTCACGAAATTAAAAGCCGCCTGCTTCTTGGAAGAAAAGCAATGACAAACCTAGACAGCATCTTAAAAAGCAGAGACATCACCTTGCCGACAAAGGTCCGTATAATTAAAGCTATGGTTTTCCCAGTAGTGAAGTATTGAAGTGAGAGCTGGACCATAAAGAAAGCTGATCGCCGAAGAATGGATGCTTTTGAATTCTGGTGCTGGAGGAGACTCTTGAGAGTCCCATAGACCGCAAGAAGATCAAACCTCTCCATTCTGAAGGAAATCAGCCCTGAGTGCTCACTGGAAGGACAGATCCTGAAGCTGAGGCTCCAAGACTTTGGCCACCTCATGATAAGAAAAGACTCCCTGGAAAAGACCCTGATGTTGGGAAAGATGGAGGGCGCAAGGAGAAGGGGATGATGGAGGACGAGATGGCTGGACAGTGTTCTCGAAGCTACCAGCATGAGTTTGACCAAACTGTGGGAGGCAGTGGAAGACAGGAGGGCCTGGCGTGCTCTGCTCCATGGGATCACGAAGAGTTGGACACGACTAAACGACTAAACAACAACAATGTTTAAGCCAAGAAATTGTCTCTTCAAAGATATTTAGCACTAGTAGACGCATCAATGGCACGAGACAACTGAAGAAGCCCATAAAACTGTGCTCAGGGAGTGTGTTATTCGCCAACCCCAACAAATCAACCCCACCGGGGGCAAAACAGCAGCCCCTCAACTGCATGGACTGCTAGGGCGAAACGGGGATAGAACACTGACACCCTGTCATCTTTATTACTTCATACGCTGCTTCATCAGCACCTCACAGATACCGGGAGCAATGCTGAACTTACCCTTTTCTTGAATCTCCTTGGACTTATTTTTAAAAACAAGGGAAAAAAATGAAAAAAAATGAGTGTAAAATTATTTTTGAACAACTGTGTGAATATTTGTCGCCAACGTGCTGTACGAGTTACACTATCTTTATTAATGGCACAGCTTGCATTTTTCTAGCAAGAGTAACAGGAAGGGAGGCAGGTAGGTGGGGCTGGTTGAAGGCAGCCCGGTGTTGGTGGGGAAGTGGCCCGTTTGCCTTAAAGAATCAGCTTCCTGGGGGCCCAAATGGGAGCAGAGAAGCTCCAGCTTAGCATTCTACTAGCACATCCCTCCCTTGAGAGGCAATGGGGCAGAAGGGAGCCACCACCACCTCCTCAGGGAGGACCTGCAGCCAGAGACAAAATGACCTGCATGCCTGTGAGAAGAGGGAAAAGAGCAGAAACAACTTACCCGCCTTTGCCATTTTAGGTTGTCATTTTGATTGCTGTCCCTGAGTGTGGATTGTTGTTCTCTATTCTTTCCCTACAATCACATAATGTGGGCAGGGTATGGAGTGGAGAAAGAATATATTAGGACAAATGCAGCATTTGAAAACCGGTCACATGAGTTCTCCATATGTCGCAAAGTTGGCATTAATAATAATAATAATAATAATTATTATTTATGCCCCGCCCTCCCCAGCCAGAGCCAGGCTCAGGGCAGCTAACAACAATAAAATTACAGTAAAATTACAGTAAAAACATAATGGGGGGGGCAATTTAAAATACAGGTTAAAATGCAATTTAAAATGCAGCCTCCAAGATGTGCTATTATGTCTCCCCTCCCCTTTGTGCATACTTCAAGCAGCTGGTAGAGTCTGAAAGATATATTTGAAGGGAAAACCTGCATTCAACTGAATCCTCAAGAATGGAGTGAAGATGGGAAGGAGGAGGAAATGAGCAAACACGTAATAAAATAAGATAAAGGAGAGCTGGACAGTGGGCAGCACTCTGAAATGACTCCTGACCACTGGTCCTGCTAGCTAGGGATGATGGGAGTTGTAGTCTAACAACAGCTGGAGGCCCAAGTTTGAGAGACCCTGATGTAGATGATGAAGAAGTACAAAGAAGAAGGTAAGAAATACAATATAATCTAATGCCTGGTTGCATTAAGAACCATTTAGGGAAATTTAATGAAGGCAAATCAATAGAATTCTTCATTCAAAGATGCAGCACAAAGATGTTACCATAAAACTTAACATGGGTGTCAGTTCTTAAAAAATTGGTGTCCCAGATCTTATCTAAGCATATCTCAACCCTAGCTCTCTTTCCTCTTTCCACCAGGTGTTGCTCACTCACCTGGCTGTCTCCTGGGGCACCTCTTCACTTCCCTGATGCACACCTGCTTAGTCTTTCTTCCTCTTTTCCAAGGGTGCATGAGGGGCCAAGTGGAATGGCTCCATTGTTGAACTGGCAGAGCACTTGGCCAATCAGGGACTGGAAGAAAGTGAATCAGGGAAGTTCTGGAACGTTCTGCGTCACAGAGGAAGATGGATGAGGCTGTTGGCAGAAGGACCCCGGGTGGAGAGAAGACAAGTGCAACAGGGTGCTACAACATCCAAAAAGGAGCAATGTAAGGTAGGGAAATATTACTACATAGATTCTAAATTGTATCCTCAAGCCTTTCAAAAGTGTTTTATACTGTACATTAGTGTTACATACATGTTTTAAACAAATAGATGTCACATTTATGTTTTGCGTCAGGAGATGGAATTTGAGCTCTAGGTCTTCAATATAATTTTTATCATGTGTGTATTTCTTTTTTTGATAGCAGAAAGAACAGTGAACCCCCAAAGAAACGGAACTGCTCTAAATAATCAGTTAAATGCGAAGGAATTGGCATTATGATAACGTTTTCAGAGTAGCCATGTTAGTCTTATGTGACAAAAAACAATATTAATTTGGCACCTTAACTATGAACAAATGTAGCATTGTGCTGTTTTGGGCTACATGCCACTTTAGCAGACAAATGCTGTGTTAGCATGAGTTGTTTATAGAAATGATTTGGGCGAGGAGTTTTAAAAAGTAGGGTCAGAGGAAAATGAAAAGTGCCCACAAATTTCTTAACAGTGTGATTTACAGGTTACAATAATATTATTATTTTTTTTTTGGGGGGGGGTGTCCCCAATGCCAGCACTACCTATGCAATAACCCATTGTGACTCCCCTTTTAATTTAAATATTGACTTAGCAATCTACTTTATGGTCCCACATATAGAGAAGAAAATGAGACACCAATTCAAATGGCTCCTAAAAATCCACCAGGTAAATTCCTTCCATTACTATTTCCTCTTCATAGGAACACAAATGATCTAAGCCACAGGCTTCAATGAAGCTCAGATGGCCACAGTTGTGAAAGGGTGCTGTGAAGGCCTGCCAATGAAACAACCCAGTGCTCCCCGTGGGGACCTGATATTGCTGTCCCCCCCCCCCGCCCCACCCCCAGTCCCATGCAGGTGAACTGCAGAGACACTGGCACGGGAATCATAGAATCATAGACTCATAGAATTGCAGAGTCATCTAGTCCAACGCCCTGCGATGCAAAGGAGCCTCAGCTGAAGCATTCATGGGAAAGTCCCGCTATGAGGGCTGCTACTTCCACAAGCTCATCAGCATCACCTTCCCCTTCCTTCCTTCCTTCCTTCCTTTTTAAAAAAACATTTTTAATTGCATTTTTCAGAAATGGACAAAGCTCCTAAGCTATTGTTATAGGAACACAAGGATGGCTTGTAGAAAATCATGCATTCTGAACTTGGAGCAACTAGCTCAGACATCTTTAAATGCAGGAGTTCACAAGGTAGATGAGGGAACAATAGGCTTTACTTTTTTTTTCCTCCCCAGGGTGAGTGTGAGTGATATAATACCTTCATGTATTATTAGACTTATGTTGGTTATAGGAGGCTGGTTATCCCACAAGAGCCATGCCATTCTCTGGCAAATGACTGTTGGTTGTTGGAGCACCGTTTACTTTCTCCCAACTTCTTCTCTTTCTTAGATTGTACATTATGGGCAGAACAGCGGTCATTCTTTTCTGTAGTAAAACAGATCCGGAATTTTGTTGAAGAATATGATCCATCTTCTGTAGGCGTGGATGGTAAGCAATGTAAAGCAGTAGGAATGTGAAGGAAATCTTCTTTTTCCTTCTGCCCAACCCTGGGGTGTTTTCTCCCAGCAGAAGTGATTTCAGGGATGCATCTCAGCTGGAAGAAAAACTGCTTTGGCAAAAGTTTAATGCAGTGTAAAGTGATGAGCAAACGATGGGTCTTTTGAGGGCGATATTGATTTATTTTCATCATTTAGATCTCATCCTTCACCCATAATTTGCCGGGCAGATCACAGCACAGAACGATCTACATGACACCCCACATGTATTACTTGGTAACAAAAACTTGTTAGAAGGCAATCGCTGAAAGACTTGGCAGAAGAAGAAAAATCTGCCAACCTAAAATCGAAACTCAATGGGAGTGGGAAGTTTGCCTGGCTCCCCTTTCCCTACACAAACACCTACATTCACAATATCCAAATAATAATAATAATAATAATAATAATAATAATAATAATAATAATAAAATTTATTTATATCCCGCCCTCCCCAGCCGAAACCGGGCTCAGGGAGGCTAACAACACTGAAGTAGTGCAACATCATAAAAACATTATAAAAATTAATTAAAATCAAAATTGATGGCAACCATAAACTAAAGTTTTGTAAAGATTGCCAAAGGAGGGAGTCAGGCTGCGCCCTGACCAAAGGCCTGGCGGAACAGCTCTGTCTTGCAGGCCCTGCGGAAAGATGTCAAGTCCTGCAGGGCCCTAGTCTCTTGTGACAGAGCATTCCACCAGGTTGGAGCCGCAGCCGAAAAAGCCCTGGCTCTAGTTGAGGCCAGCCTAACCTCTCTGTGGCATGGGACCTTCAAGGTGTTTTTATTTGAAGACCGTAGGTTCCTCTGTGGGGCATACCAGGAGAGGCGGTCCCGTAGGTACGAGGGTCCTAGGCCGTATAGGGCTTTGAAGGTTAAAACCAGCACCTTAAACCTGATCCTGTACTCCACCGGGAGCCAGTGCAGCCAACCCAAGAACCCATGTCTCCTGGAGAGACCCTGTGTTGGCCCAAGGCATCCCAGCAGAAAAGGAACATAAAAGGGATTCAAAATCAGATGCATTACATGGACAGTTCTAGCACTTGTCCACACTGGAGTTTTCTGTGTGTTTGCATTTAACTTGCATGGTCCACATGATGTTACCCTCAAGCAACAGCAATTGTGATGCTTCACCCCCCTGTAAAGTTGGGTTTATCCAATATAGGAATAATCCAGTGTTAGGGCGGTGGTTTTCAACCACTGTGCCGTGGCACCCTGGGGTGCCTTGAATGATGGTTAGGGGTGCCATGGGCAACACTGGCCTCTATCCCTCTTCCCCTCCCTCCTCTGATGCCCTCTCACATCTCTGCCTCCCAATGGCTTGCACAGCTGTTTGTTGCAGCAGCCCTGGGTACAAGCTCCCCAAGCAAATGGTGCCTCTGGGGCTGGCCAGGGGGTGCTGGTTGCCAGGAGCTGAAGCGGGCTTGGAGTAAGCAAGCAAGTGGGTGAGGGAGCCCAGACAGCCAGTTCACCTGCCCTTGCTGTTGGGAATGGACAGACAAGTCCCAGGCCCCTGTGAGGCAGTGTGAGGAAGCATCTCTCTTTGGGGTGGGGGTGGGGGGCAGTTCAGAGACCAGGGGTGGTAGCAATGACTGCCTGGAAGACTCTCAAGGAGAGGAGAGGAGGCTGAGGGAACACTCCACAAGGGAGGGTGTTCAAAAAAGGGTGAGAGGCTGCCAGCTCTGCAGGCAAGGGGTGACATAACTGGGCTCCTAAGCCCCACAGGAGTGCCACAGAAAGAATGTAGTTGGTCAAGGGAGCCGTGGACTCAAAAGATTGAGGTAGGGAGAATCAGGCTCCAAACTGCTCTACTTGGAGTTGCGAATGCTTTGTTCTGTTACTGTATTTCTGGTTTGGGGGAGCAAGTCACTTTCTGCTGCTCCACTTTCTATGCCCACTGTGCCCTCCGAAGTTTCATCTCCTGCAGTTCCCACAATTATTTAAAATATGCTCTGCTGGATCCCTCATATTTGCACAAAATCAGAAGCATGTGTGTACATAATGTGCACTGCTACCATTTCCACAGATGACATTGAACAGAGAGAGGGATTGCTGCTGCAGTTGCTGAGCCAACTCTTGTCCACATTTTTGATTACAGACCTTGCTTATTCAAGTATGCATACAAAGGCTATTTGCAGGGGTGGCGCTGTGGTCTAAATCACCAAGCCTCTTGGGCTTGCAGATATTAAGGTCAGCGGTTCCGCACGATGGAATGAGCTCCCGTTGTTCTGTCCCAGCTCCTGCCAACCTGGCAGTTTGAAAGCATACCAGATCAAGTAGATAAATAGGTATTGCTACGGCAGGAAGGTAAACAGCGTTTCCATGTGCTCTGGCTTCCATCACGGTGTTCTGTTGCACCAGAAACGATTAAGTCATGCTGGTCACAGGATCTGGAAAGCTGTCTGTGGGCAAATGCCAGCTCCTTCAGCCTAAAAAGCAATACAGTGGACGCTCGGGTTGCGAACGTGATCCATGCGGGAGGCATGTTCACAACCCACAGCACCACATCTGCACACACGCGGGTTGCGATTCTGAGCATGTGTGACCACCGAAACCCAGAAGTAACCCATTCCGGTACTTCCAGGTTTTGGCGCGTCCATAACCTGAAAAAAAACCACAACCAGAAGCGTCTGTAACCCGAGGTGTGACTGTATGAGCGCTGCACCCCATAGTTGCCTTTGACTGGACTTAACTGTCCAGGGATCATTTACATTTATCTTTACCTTTTACAGTGGTGCCCCGCAAGACGAACGCCTCGCAAGACGGAAAACCCGCTAGACGAAAGGGTTTTCCGTTTTGGAGGCGCTTTGCAAAACGAATTTCCCTATGGGCTTGCTTCGCAAGATGAAATGTCTTGCGAGTTCCTGCGGGTCCCCCCCCCCTTTCCCCCTTTTCCTAAGCCGCTAAGCTGCTTATCAGCTGATCCGCTAAAAGCCGCTAAACCGCTAATAGCGCTAATCCGCTAAGCTGTCAATGGGCTTGCTTCGCAAGACGAAAAAACCGCTATACGAAGAGCCTCACGGAACGGATTAATTTCGTCTTGCGAGGCACCACTGTATATGTAGGGACATTAACAGGGTTTTCCTGTTTACCACAACTTTGACTTTGTTCATTGGCTAAAAATACTGAAACTCTGGAGCAGGTTTCTTTCACAATGAAATTGTGTTAAATAATGCCTGTTGCTGCTATTGTTGGATAAATAAATAAAAGTTTACAAATAGTGCCAGCATTTTCTCCATCCATCATAGATGACAGACATAACTAATGGTGCAAAGCAGCTCTATGCATTAATCTCTTCAACTATGTGTTCCCAGAGGGCTTTTGTTACTGGACTGGTCTGCTGTCCAAAGTTCTGCTTCTTGTTTCATGCCAGGGTGTGGCAAACTCTTGAGAAATGGTTTCTTAATAGTATAATTCCCCTGATTTGAATTGTTTCAAACCTTTTAGACCTTGAAATACTCGCTGTAGCTCAAGGCTTAGCAGACGAACTGCTCAACTCGACTCTCCTAAATGATGAAATTATTTGCGACTCTGGTGCTGAAAAACTGGAGCACGGGGGGAACTCGCTCTGAGGCTCAGCACCTGATTAAAAAGAAATCCTCTTTTACAGAGCTCCTGAAGATGCAGGTGTCCTACCATCTAATGCACACAGCACCTTAGTTGTAGTTGAAGCTGGTTCTGAGATGTATGTTTGGTTGAAAACACAATATTTAGTGCATTTTTTCCTCAAACTCCGCTCCAGAAGGTTAATTGAACTTACTAGCTTTGTTGTTTTTTTAAAAAAATAATATTTATTACTTTTAAACACTACAAAAAGGGGGGGGGGAGAAAAAAAAGACAATACAATACAATATAAAAACATTACACAACACTAACACAATAAGCTAAACAAAACAAAACAAAAACAATTTAACACACATCATACAATTTCAATGTCATATCTTTCATTTACTTGTTTCAACGACCTCCTCACACCTTCCTTTTTGTATTCCACTTCTGTTAATTGTTTCAGCAATTCCTTTCCATCTTTCTCTGTTTTCTGTCCTATATTTATCTTAACATATTCTAACCTTATTTTTCCCTAATACTCTAATAATCTATCTATACTTAATTCCTTATAACATTTCTACTAAAGCCATATAACTTCATTCCAACATTTTTCCAACATTCATCAATTTTACAATGTTTCTATAAATAGTCTTTAAACTTTTTCCAATCTTCTTCCACCGTCTCTTCCCCCTGGTCTCGGATTCTGCCAGACATTTCCGCCAATTCCATATAGTTCATCAACCTGGTAATCTTCTGTCCGATGCTCTTAACTCTTTTCCAAGCCCCTTCTGCAAGTCTTCTTTGTATTTATACATGCACTTTACTTTGTCTTCTACTGATCTTATTTTTATTTTCCTTCCTTTGAGGTGAGCAACCTTCCTGGGATCCAAGGTTCTGAATTGGGCACTGGAGCAATTCAGTGAGCAATTGCTCAGCCCTACTGGTATAGAAATACATTGATGGACACACACCCCAAAAGGGGAAGGAAAGTAATGATATCACAGTAAATATGGATCTATGTCTACTAGTCAAATAAACATGCTCATGTATTTGCCTACTCAGAGGTTAGGCTCATTGCAGGATTGCAGCTTTGATATGATGTACTGTAATTCAGCGAGCAATACATTTTGACCTGATAGGCTCTTGCTTTTTAATCTGCATGAACGCATAAGCTGGCTTCTACTGAATATCCTCCTTTCTTTTTTCTTTCTGCTATTCCTGCATTGCTGCCTTGGCCTCAAGACAAGATTGCTGAATTGTTGAAGGACCCACAATGGAAGATGCATAATAGGGCCTTGTACTACTTTTCCAACGAGAAACAATCGTGGGAAGAGTCCAGAAAGCGTTGTATTAAGAAAAAAAACTTCATTAATTTCTGTCAGCAATGGTGAAGAACAGGTTAGCAGAACACTGGGATGCATAAAAGGCAAAGAAAATGTCTCACAGGTATTTTGTTTTGTTTTTTGTTTTTTGCACATGAACATTTTATTGCTTCCAACTCTCCTGTGATCAGAAGAAAGGTGGAGGAGCACCTTTACAAGGTGTGTGCTCCAATGAAGGGAGCATATTAGAGGTGTACAGAAATAGAAGCAACAACAGACAATTTAAACAAAATATTACACAGATACACATTAAAATGTTACATTAATACAACGTTACTAATGAGCTGTTAATACAGGATGGCAAATATGGTCTAATAGGCATTACTGAAACCTGGTGGGATGAGACTCATGACTGGAATGTAGAAACTGAGGGTTATAACATGTTCAGAAGGAACAGAGAAAACAGGAAGGGGGGAGGAGCAGGATTATATGTAAAGGATATGTACACTTGTGGCGAGATCCGTGACCTGGAGCATAGAAAGCAGGATGAGCGTATATGGGTAAAAATTGTAGGTGAGGGAAAGAACAGTGGTCTTACTGTGGGTGTCTGCTATAGCCCTTCAGACAGAAGACTTTGATAAGGACTTCCTAGAGCAGATGACCAAACATTCAAAAAGGAGAGAGATAGTAGTCATGGGAGACTTCAGCTACCCTGATATTTGTTAGAATTCAAACTCTTCCAAGAATGGAAGGTCCAACAAATTCCTCCATTGCCTCACTGACAATTTCATTTCTCAGAAGGTGGAATATGCAACAAGGGGATCATCTCTCTCAGACCTGGTCATCTCCAAAAGGGAGGAACTGATGGACAAAGTGGAAGTACTGGCAATCTTGGGAGGAAGTGATCATGTTCTCCTGGGTTTCATAAGGGAGAGGCAAAGAAAAACTGAGTGTAGTTGGACATGCACTCTGGACTTTAAGAAGGCTGATTTCAAAAAGCTTAAGGAATTGCTGTGTGAATCCCATGGTCAGAAATACTCAAAGAGAAGAGGGGGCAGGTCCAAGATGGCTTGGATTTTCTTAAAGGTGAAGTATAGAAGGCACAAATGAAGACAATTGCAACAAGGAGGAAAAGTGGGAGGCACCTAAAGAAACTGTGTGGTTGCATAAGGAGCTTATAGTTGATCTACCAGCTCTTAGGAGAGGATGCTGTCATTATTAAGATCCAGCGTGGCTTTCTCAAAAACAGTTGGTGTGATGAATCTCATTTCTTTTTTCAATGGAATTACAGGCTTGGAGTATTGAGGGAATGCTGTGGACATAGTGTACCTTGATTTCAGTAAGGCTTTTGACAAAGTCCCCCATGATATTCTTGCAAGGAAGCTGGTAAAATGTGGGCTGGATGATATCAATAGTCTGAGCCAGTCAGATATTCCAGAGGTAATCCAGGGCTTCAACAGGAGCACCAGTCATATCATCCAGAAAAACCAGCAGAGCTGTCTGAAAAGTCAGTGTATCCATTAGCCTCCAAGGGTAGACCATCCAAATAGGTCTTCTGCCTCTGCAGAGGAGAGAAGATCTCAGCAGGAAGCATTCTGACCATGAAAAGGGGCTGATATGAATATCCCCCACTTTCAGATCACCTTGTTCCTGCCTATTTGAGAAATAGGTCCAGAATGTGGCCTGCCACACGCCTTGGGCCAGTAACTCTCAGTTTGCATTTCTTAGTACAAAAAGTATTGATCAGATGTGTAGAGATCTTTCCTATTCTAATTCAAGAAGGTTCTGGAACCTTCTCTGTGTGAAAGAAACAAGCAGAAAGTTCATGATGTTTGGGTTATGCCTTCAGAGAAGCTGAGTACAGCTGGCTTAAACTGGTTCTCTTATCTCTTTCAGTTAAAGTCATGCTGGCTAAAAAAGTAGGGCCAGAAGGAGCCTGGCTTTCACTCTCTCTTTCTGTCTCTTTTCTGTCTGGTGTGCTGTTCTGCACATAGTATGCTTAGTGTTAAGGTTTAGACTGATTATAAATTATTGTAAGTTTAAGTTAGGTCTGCTGCAACTGGATTTCTTATGGACAGGGGCAATCCTGAATGTATTGGATTTGTGACCACCATTATGCTAATTTGCCTTCAGTAGCAGTAAAGCTCTGCTGGATGAAATACAATTGCCTCTGGTCTATTTTGGGGGGAATCCTGCAATTTGTTTACATTTTTACTCTGCAAACTATACATTGGAATCTATTCTGGAACAATGTTGAGTAGAAGTAAGTCCTGAGCCATCCCAGAGCCGGTCACCTCAGCATGGATGTTTAAGTTCCTAAAAACCAGCAGTCTGAGTGTCCTCTATCAGCTCAGGCAGGGGGGCTGCTGGGCAGAGAGGCAGGTGATAAATTAGCAGAACCCCATTTCTGTCCCAGCTGCCCAATGCCAGGAACACATTAATTGGACAGAGATCCTGGAGAGAGAGAATTTCTGTAGACCACATAAACTCTTCCTTCCTGACCCTCCAGTCTGCCCTGATGCTGCCCTGAGTACACAGGTGGGCACAGCTGGCTGAGACTTAGTCCTCACGCCTTGACTGCTGGACAAAGAAGCAGGTGGTAAATCAACAGAATCCCATATCTGTCTCAACTGCCCAATGCCAGGAATACACAATCTAGCTCCTCTTATTATAGGATAAGCTTTAAAGAACTCAAGCCCCCTTCATCAGATGCATCTGACAAAGAGGACTTTAGTTCCCTAAAGCTTAAGCCATAATAAAAAGGGATCGTCTTTAAGTTATCACAAGATTAGTATTATTTTACAGGTCTGTAATGTTTTAGTGTCTCCCTGGGGATGAGCCACTCTCTGGAAACCTTTGAAAGGGGAATCTAGACACTCATTTCTTCTTACTGGTTGTGCTTTTTTGCAGGACTTTATAAACAATGAAGGAGCTAAGTTTAAGAAACACTTCTGGATAGGACTAAGGAGGAATAACAAAAAACTGAATGGATTGGAATGGCTTGATGGTTCAGCAGTTCTTGAAGTGTGAGTTTGTAAATAAACATTCTTAATGCCTTTATTGCAGACAGACTCCCAGAAATCCATTTTCGTTTGTCAACTTTTAATTTGTCAATAGGGTCTAGAAACTTAGCTCTTGTCACTTTCGTTTGCACTCAGATTTTGAAACTTTCCCGTGTTAGTTCAGGCACAGGGACCTGCTCTTCATTATGCATGGACCTAGCTTAATCCATTAACTTCAATAGGTCTGATTAGAATTAGCAGTGAATACCACTCATGACTTATTTCTATTCAAGTAGATGGCAAGTGGAAGCCAATGGGTTTTCTTTAGGGGTGAGGGAAGTTAACTGATAGTGGTTTGTTTGGAGAGAAACAAAACATGCGTTTGGGTTCACACATTATAAAAAGCCAGACACTGGTTTCTTTCGGGCTTGTTTCCTCTGCTAACAAGAGGAACATTCTAAAACATTGGGGTTTTAGTTAAAAAAAATTGTAAAGGAGGTGCAAGGGGGGATATTTAATAGCTGCAAGACATTTAGTAGCCATTTGATATATTTTTTTCAATAGATTTTTATTGAGATTTTAAAGGTTACAAAAAAAAAATATAAAGAACATATTTAAACAGAAAAAATATACAAAACAATACAAGAACAAAGGGGGGAAAACAGAAAAAAGATGCAGGTAATTAAAGGGGGAAAAAACAAATCAATCCTTTACATAACTTTCTTTCCTTTGCTTATTTCCTTGACCTCCTCACACCTCCCTTTTTTGTATTCTAATTCAATTAGATATTTCAGCAAATCCTTTCCAGCTTTATTTCTATCCTAATGATTTATCTTAATATACTATAATTTTACATTCTGTTCTTTCACCAATTAACAATCCATTTTTACTTAATCCTTTATATCTTTTCTGCTAAAACCACATTACTTCATTCCAACATCCTTCTAACATTCCTTAATTTTACAATGTTTCTGTAGATAAACTTTAAATTTCTTCCAATCTTCTTCCACCAACTCTTCTCCTTGGTCTCGGATTCTGCCAGTCATTCCCACCAGTTCCATATAGTCCATCACCTTCATCTGCCATTCTTCCCGGGTGGGTAAATCTTGTGTCTTCCAGTACTTTGCAATAAGTATTCTTGCTGCTGTTGTGGCATACATAAAGAAAGTTCTATCCTTCTTTGACACCAATTGGCCGACCATGCCCAGGAGAAAGGCCTCTGGTTTCTTCTGAAAGGTATATTTAAATACCTTTTTCATTTCATTATAAATCATCTCCCAGAAAGTCTTAATCCTTGGGCACGTCCACCAAAGGTGAAAGAATGTACCTTCAACATTTAGTAGCCATTTTAAACTGTTATCATTGATTGCTTCGTTTTTTCAGGAGCCCTTGGTGAGAAACCTATCTCTGCAATGTTCCTGCATACGTATATTTATTGCTCCAACAAAGAAAATAAAGCGTTTAGTTTGAATTGATTTGTGCTGCCATCTTTTTTTCAGATTCTGGGATACTGAGATGAAGCAGCCCAGCACATCACCAGATGACAACAACTGTGTTTATATCACACAGAAATGCAGACACAGATATTGTTGGCACGATGCTGCCTGTTGGCACAAAATGTCATTTATCTGCAAGAAGGCTCCAGATCAGAAATGGGAGAGGTAGAAGCCTTTAAGGGAATAAAAATGTGCTCTGTGATTTCTGTTCAAAATGAGCCTAAACCCATCTGGGTGCTTTAAATCAATCAAGTAAAGTATTACATATGCAACACCACTTGTGTTCTTACTTTCTATCTCTATTATTTTGCCATTCGCTATCTATACAGTGGTACCTTGGGTTACAGACGCTTCAGGTTACATACGCTTCAGGTTACAGACTCCGCTAACCCAGAAATAGTGCTTCAGGTTAAGAACTTTGCTTCAGGATGAGAACAGAAAGGGTGCTCCGGCGGCGCGGCAGCAGCAGGAGGCCCCATTAGCTAAAGTGGTGCTTCAGGTTAAGAACAGTTTCAGGTTAAGAACGGACCTCCAGAACGAATTAAGTACTTAACCCGAGGTACCACTGTACAGTACAAGTTACACAAAAAGGGCAATAGTGATGTCACAGAACAGGGCTTCCCAATGAGAGATTGATGGCTGTTCTTTGCTGACCACTTCAGAACAGCAATACCTTTTAATTATTAGAAAGCAGGCAGCTGGTGGGTCTGGAAGCACTGGTGAGAAGAAATCTCTCTTGGTTTCTGATTAAGTGAAGCAGAAATATGGAGGAACTCCCTTAGGCATGTTTAGGGCACCTCTCAAGTTACTAGGAGACCACATTTTGGCCACATCAACACCAGACACTCAAAGCACATTCCTTTCCCAGGAATCCCCCAGGATCCCAGGAACTGTAGTTTAGGTAGAAGGTAAAGGTAAAGGATCCCTGGACAGTAAAGACCAGTCAAAGGTGACTGTGGGGTTGCGGCGCTCATCTTGCTTTTCAGGCCGAGGGAACCAGCATTTGTCCACAGACAGCTTTCCAGGTCATGTGGCCAGCAAGACTAAACCGCTATTGGTGTGGATATGACCTTGTACTACTTTGACGGTGCCCCTGGCACAGTTTTCAACCCAGCCTTGGCCATCTCCTATTTTGAGAATTCAAGGACCAAATGCCCATGTGTGCATGTCAGAAGAAGCATGCAAAGCCCAGGGGAGGCGCAGGTATGGTGAACACGGCCAGGTGCAGCTTA
The DNA here is from genome assembly GCF_951804945.1 of Podarcis cretensis. Classification (NCBI taxonomy): domain Eukaryota; kingdom Metazoa; phylum Chordata; class Lepidosauria; order Squamata; family Lacertidae; genus Podarcis; species Podarcis cretensis. The sequence goes on along the minus strand of NC_137178.1, from coordinate 3,572,932 downwards.
GAGGGACCTGGAGCAAAGTAGCCTCTGATGAGCCTCTTACTTGGTCAGGGTTATTTGGTTGTGGGAATCATTAGCACCAGTCTAGATGCCTGCTTAGTGTCACACAATGCTCACAATATAGCATCACTCTCAGGAACTGTAGGGAATTAATATGGCACATAGATGCAGACATCTGGTGCTGCTTTGATCACTGAGTTGCAGGTGACTCTGGTAGACCCTGAGGTCTTAAGCAGTGATTTCTGAGCTCCACAGGGAGCCATCTGTTGTATAAGCATTAATATACAACACATTTTCCCCCCAGAAAAGTCTGCAATATATATATAGATTGAGATTTTATTTTTAAAATGCTGAGTAAGACCATTACAGGCTTTGTGACAAAAGTAATTTCCAGCCTAAAGTATGTCTAGGATTGATTCTGGGATCATTTGTTTGCTAATAAATTAAAACTGTTTTATCGCTGAATCAAAACAAATGACTACTATCTCGCATTCCCCTGTTCCTTTCTCTTTTAACATTCATTTCCAGAGGGAGGGTGGGAGGGAGGGAGGGAGGAAGAAAGAAAGAAAGAAAGAAAGAAAGAAAGAGCATTATTCTATGAAAATCATAGCCACACTTTCTTTCAGAACTCTTTCCATAACACACTATAGACCTCTGAATGAACAAGGTGGACTTGTGTTCCAAGGCCCCATGACACTTCAGTTGCCTATGGAGTAAATAACCAAACAAGACATTATATAGGTTGATGGACTTGAAAAGGCCTTCAGATCTCTTAACTCGTGTATGGTAAATCCATGGCACCTCTCCCGCAACCTTAACAGTTCTTTGTGATGTCAGCAGAACTGTGCATGGTCCTCTCCAACGAGCTGCAAGTGGGTCTTCTTTCCACTCTTTGACCCACACTTCAGTACTTCCACTTTGTCCATCAGTTCCTCCCTTTTTGAACAGGTCTGAGAGATGATTCCCTTGTTGCATATTCCACCTTCTGAGAAATGAAATTGTCAGTGAGGCAATTGAGGAATTTGTTGTGAAGCATGTGAAAGTATAGTTGGTATCCACTTAGGGTGAACAAGGATCAGGCAGACACAGCTTTGGAGAAAAAAGAAGGTGAGGTTTTATTGCTGAGCAATAAGGACCCAGTGGAATCTCTTCCAAAGAACTGGGACCCCGAGAGACAGAAATCCTGAGGTCTTTATACCTGAGCAAATCACAGCAAATCACAGATCATGAGACAGTCATGAGACAGTCACGAACACCAGCGAAAATTAGCCAATTAGCATGCCATGCTTACGGCTCCTGGTCAAGTGCAGAGTTCTACTTCTGCTTTCCGTTGCCTGCAATGATGTGCTGTCTAACCTTTCCCCTAGTTCTGACAGAACAGGGAGTTTTGGAGTTTCTGTGGTTTAGCCCTTCCTGTTCTGTTGATTAAATTAGCCTGTATTTGAGGGGATTTTGTACCAGTGTCTCTGATTCATGTCTTCCCCTTGTTCATGGCACAAGGATGTTTCGAGGGGAAAGGTCGGTTCTAAATTGCTGTTCCAAGCAATTAGCAGTTAGCTAAGGCAAAAGCTTTCCTTTGATTCAAAATGGATTATAAAAATACTGTAAGCCCTGTTATGTGTGAGCATACATGAATATATTGATTACTGATAACTGATTATATGAACAGCATAGGGGTAGCCCTTCTTTCCTTGCCTCAGTTGAACCTTCCATTGTTGAAAGAGTTTGAATTCCAACAGATATCAGGGTAGTTGAAGTCTCCCATGACTACTATGTCTCTCCTTTTTGAATGTTTGGTAATCTGCTCTACGAAGGCATTATCAAAGTCCTCTCGCTTCGAGGGCTATAGCAGACACCCTCAGTAAATAAATAAATAAATAAATAAATAAATAAATAAATAAATTTCATTTGTATCCCGCTCTCCCCAGGCAAAGCCAGGCTCAGAGCGGCTAACATCATATAAATAAGACAATATGCATAATACAATATACAATATGCAAATAAAATAACATTCAACATATATTAAAACAATACAGAATAATATTAAATATCAGCAGTTCAAAATTTAACAGAAATCCACTCAAGAGTTACAATAAGTAATTTCTAAACTCCAATCAATAAAACAACAGCAAAGCACAGTGCACAACATAATACAATACAAAATGAGAAGCAGAGACAGGAGGGTGGAGCAAGGCAGGTGGAAGGAGGCCTTGCCTGATGGAGTCTCTTCCCTCATAGTAAGGCCACTGTTCTTTCCCTCACCTACATTTTTTACCCATATACGCTCATCCTGCTTTCTATGCTCCAGGTCATGGATCTCGCCACAAGTGTACATATCCTTTACATATAATGCTGCTCCTCCCCCCTTCCTGTTTTCTCTGTTCCTTCTGAACATGTTATAACCCTCAATTTCTACATTCCAGTCATGAGTCTCATCCCACCAGGTTTCAGTAATGCCTATTAGACCATATTTGCCATCCTGTATGAAGAACTTATTAGTAACATTGTATTAATGTAACATATTAATGTGTATCTGTGTAATATTTTGTCTAAATTGTCTGTTGTTGCTTCTATTTCTGTACACCTCTTATATGCTCCCTTCATTGGAGCACAGACTTTGTGAAGGTGCTCCTCCACCTTTCTTCTGATCACAGGAGAGTTGGAAGCAATAAAATGTTCATGTGCAACCCCCCCCCAAAAAAAAAACACCTGTGAGACTTTTTCTTTGCCTTTTTTGCATCCCAGTGTTCTGCTAACCTGTTCTTCACCATTGCTAACAGAAATTAATGAAGTTTTTTTTCTTAATACAACGCTTTCTGGACTCTTCCCATGATTGTTTCTCGTTGGAAAAGTAGTACAAGGCCCTATTATGCATCTTCCATTTTGGATTCTTCAGCAATTCAGCAATCTTGTCTTGAGGCCAAGGCAGCAATGCAGGAATAGCAGAAAGAAAAAAGAAAGGAGGATATTCAGTAGAAGCCAGCTTATGCGTTCATGCAGATTAGAAAGCAAGAGCCTATCAGGTCAAAATGTATTGCTCGCTGAATTACAGTACATCATATCAAAGCTGCAATCCTGCAATGAGCCTAACCTCTGAGTAGGCAAATACATGAGCATGTTTATTTGACTAGTAGACATAGATCAATTGCTTCAGAGACTCCCAACTCCAATAGCCAGATCTGCTTAGTTTCCAGACTGCCAATCGGAAGGGCTCTGACATCGAGGTGGAGGACAGATCCCCTTACACCTCTTTTCCTGTCTTGTGCCAAAGCTCCCTCCTTGCAGCATCCTTGCAAACTATACAGTGGTGCCCCGCAAGACGAATGCCTCGCAAGACGAAAAACTCACTAGACGAAAGGGTTTTCCGTTATTCGAGCTGCTTCGCAAGACAAATTTCCCTATGGGCTTGCTTCGCAAGACGAAAACGTCTTGCGGGTTTGCTTCCTTTTTCGTAAAACCGTTAATACCCGGGGAATCTGCGCTCCGCAAGACAAAAAAATCTCAAGGCGAAGCAACTCGTGGAACGAATTAATTTCGTCTTGCGAGGCACCACTGTAGTAACAATTCTTTTTTTTTGGGGGGGAAGCAATATACTAGATATGAAATGATCATTTTCCCTGGGTTTATCCTTTCTGTGCAATTCCTATTAGGCATGGCAGATAGCCAATCAGGAAAGAGCATAAGTTGAGTGGGAGGTGTTCCTAGAATGTAGAAGGCTCTACATCACAAGGAAAGCGGTTCTAGGTGTTGGGGGGGGGGATGATAGAAACTCATGAAGAAACAGAGGCAGAGAGAAACTTGGAAGCAATACTGTCTCTACAAGGAAAGGCTATGATATTGTGGTATTTTAATTTCAGAAAAAGGCAACTATGGCTATCGTCCCCTGGTCCTTATGGTGAACATCCCAGGGGCCCATAATCTACATCAGATCTCTCTCTCCAGAATCAAGGACACAGCCCCAACCACAGAGAGGGATATCTGATGTCAGATCTGCACCCCCTACTGCCATGGAAAACTCTGCAGCCCTAGCCCAGCAATGTTAGAGGCTGGGATCCAATGACTAAATGCTAAAAAAATGGAACGTTGTTTGGTGAAAGTTTGGTCTAATGTCAGAGGAGGACCATGAGATTACTTGGATCCAAAGGATCCAATGCCTTCTTGTTTAGGGAAGTTTTGTTTGACGTTTTATTATTCCCTTGTTTAGGGAAGTTTTGTTTGGCGCTTTATTGTGCTTTTAATTTTCTGTTGGGAGCCACCCAGAGTGGCTGGGGAAACCCAGCCAGATGGGTGGAGTATAAGTAATAAATTATTATTATGATTCACACAACATATTCCCAAACCAGGAACTCATGCATGCCTGCCCACATGTTGGTGTAATTCAATCCCATTTATTTCCCTACCATTGTTTCTAACAGGAAGGAAATGGGCTGAAAAATAAAATAAAATAGGGTCTGGATGTGAGCCTGTGGGGCAAGGCATTGGACAAGGTGCTACAACCACCTTTGGTTCTCCCTCCTGCACACCTCCAAACTCATGTCTAAGGCTTGAGTGGGTGGGTGTCAGGATGCTGTCAGCAGCTCCCGATTGCTTGTCCAGGAAAGTATAAAGACAAGGGAAGGTTTCTTACTGTCCTTTTTTAATTTAAAATTTACAGAGAGAGGCTATAGAACCCAGCCTCTTGGATAATGACATTGTCCCGAGTGAATCTCAACCTCCCCCATCTCTCCCACTTCCTCATTCTTCATTCATCATCGTCAACATCATCATCACCACCATCTCTACAGGTGCTGCTATGTGCCCTCTGTCTTTGAGCTCTTTGCTCTCCTACTTTTAAGGCTCCACCATTTGGGGGAGCTGCCCTACCAGATGCCCCCACAAGTGGCCCTGCAAAGTGTGGTTGGGGTGGGAGGGGATGATGCTCTTTTCAATACTGCAATCAAGCTGCCATGTTTTTAAATAATAAAAAAAGAACAGGGTGGTGATACAATGGCTACTGCAATCGACACAAGATAATATCACCAAGGCAACTACCTGTAAAGAAACAATAAATGTCAATAAAAATGGCAAAAGTAGTTTCTTTCCCAAATCTGTTTCATCTTGAACTAGCAAACACAGTAAATATTGTCTCCACTTGTGATATACCAGTGGGTCAGTGCTCAGGCAATCCGAAGTGTCGTCACTAAATCTCTTAATCATCGAGCTGTCAAGATCTATTGTAACAGAACTGCACTGAATTACCACGTAGAATAAGAAAAATTAAAATTAAAAATACACTGAGAATGCATAATTAAAGCATACCTTTGTAGTAAATGAAATACAAAAGAAGACAGTATGTAAATGGCTTAAAGCAGGGGTATAGCTACAAGAAGAAATGTGAGACTATAACTAGTCCATTCATACATACATACATAGTTAATACCCCGTGTCCCACTAATACAAAATAAATAAATTTACCTGCCCATTTGGGGGAGTTGCCCTACCAGCTGCCCCCACAAGTGGCCCTGCAAAGTGTGGTTGGGGTGGGAGGGGATGATGTTCTTCTCAATACTACAATCAACCTGCCATGTATTTAAATAAGGCAGGTCTGGGATGTTAGTGCTGCAGCTGAAGAACCCACTGCTCTGTGACTCCTCTTTAAACGCCAGACCTTCAGCAGATCAGATGACATGAGGCACCAGCACAATCAACACACATGAAATGGCGGAGGCAGGTAGGTAGCTTCAGACTTTTGTTTTCTCTTCAGGAGAATTCATTGTCTCTGGCCACAGTTCATTCATGGTGGTGGTGGTGGGCCTCCATACTGCTCTTCCAAGTAAGTAAGCAGGGCACCATTTCCCATTTCTCCCTGTGCTTGTTGCCGGTGGTGGAGCTTCATGCTCCGGCACCGGGGGGGGGGGTGGCAAGGAGGTGGGGGAGGGGCTGATACACATCCTGGGGGTGGGGCACGCCGCCCACAGGGGCCTGGTGCACATCCTGGGGCGGGGCATGTGCCTGCAGGGGTGTGGTGCATGTCCTGGGGGTGGGGCACGCCGCCTGCAGGGGCATGGCGCCCAGTGCAGGCAGGGAGCAGCCGCGATGGCACCCTACCAGGATCGCGCTGCCGGGGGCGGTGCACTCCCCCTGCACTCCTCTTCTTCCGCCAGTGCTTGTTGCATGCAGCACTGCTTCCATTCCAATGTTATTATTCCTCATCTGCTAAAATGTAAGTTACTCACCTTCCTGTCCGTTGCGGTGAAAATGTGGAACTTACATAACTGACATAAGTTAAATTATTCTTTTCTTAAAAAAATAATAATATTTATTCAAATTTTAAAGGTTACAAAGGGAAAAAAGAAAAAACACCAAATAAAGCAAAAAAAACACACAAGACAATACATCCCAATAAGTAAAAACAAAAACAAAACAAAAAAGGAAAAAAGAACAGAAAAATACAAACAATTAAAAAAAACCAAATCGAACCTTCCCTTAACTTATCTTTCATTTGCTTGTTTCCTTGATCTCCTCACACCTCCCTTTTTTGTATTCTAGTTCAGTTAGGTATTTCAGCAAATCCTTTCCATCTTTGTTTTTATCCTAATAATTTATCTTAATATACTGTAATTTTACATTCTCTTCTTTCACCAATTAAATATCCATTTTTACTTTCTATATAGGGTCTGGTGACTTCTGTTTCAGTATATCTGAAGAAGTGTGCATGCACACGAAAGCTCATACCAAGAACTAACTTAGTTGGTCTTTAAGGTGCTACTGGAAGGAATTTTTTTATTTTGTTTTGACTATGGCAGACCAACACGGCTACCTATCTGTAACATTTTTACTTAGTCCTTTATAACATTTCTGCTAAAACCACATAACTTCATCCCAGCATCCTTCTAACATTCCTTAATTTTACAATGTTTCTGTAAGTAAACTTTAAATTTCTTCCAATCTTCTTCCACCGACTCTTCTCCCTGGTCTCGGATTCTGCCAGTCATTTCCGCCAGTTCCATGTAGTCCATCACCTTCATCTGCCATTCTTCCCGGGTGGGTAGATCTTGTGTCTTCCAGTATTTTGCAATAAGTATTCTTGCTGCTGTTGTAGTATACACAAAGAAAGTTCTGTCCTTCTTTGGCACCAATTGGCCGACCATGCCCAGGAGAAAGGCCTCTGGTTTCTTCAGGAAGGTATATTTAAATACCTTTTTTCATTTCATTATAAATCATCTCCCAAATGTCTTAATTTTTGGGCATGTCCACCAAAGGTGAAAGAATGTACCTTCAGTCTCATTACATTTCCAACATTTGTTTTCGGGCAAATGATAATTTTTTGCAAGCTTGACTGGTGTCATGTACCACCTGTAAATCATTTTCATTAAATTCTCTCTTAAGGCATTACATGCCGTAAATTTCATACCCGTGGTCCATAACTGTTCCCGGTCAACCATCATAATGTTATGTCCCACATCTTGTGCCCATTTAATCATAGCAGACTTCACTGTTTCATCCTGAGTGTTCCATTTTAACAGCAAGTTATACATTCTTGACAAGTTCTTGATTTTGGGATCTAACAGTTCTGTTTCCAATTTTGATTTTTCCACCTGGAAGCCAATTTTCTTGTCCAAATTGTAAGCCTCCATTATTTGGTAATAATGAAGCCAATCTCGCACTTTGTTTTTTAGTTTTTCAAAACTCTGCAATTTTAATCTATCTCCATCTTGTTCCAAAATTTCCCAATATTTCGGCCATTTGGCTTCCATATTGAGCTTTTTCTGAGCCTTTGCTTCCATTGGTGACAGCCACCTTGGAGTTTTGTTTTCAAGCAAGTCCTTATATCTTATCCAGACATTAAACAGTGCTTTCCTAACAATATGGTTTTTAAATGCTTTATGTGCTTTGACCTTATCATACCACAAATATGCATGCCACCTAAATACATTATTAAAACCTTCTAAGTCCAGAATGTCAGTGTTTCAAGAAGCAGCCATTCTCTCAGCCAACAAAATGCGGCTGATTCATAATAAAGCTTGAGGTCTGTCAGGGCAAATCCACCTCTTTCTTTAGCATCAGTTAATATCTTGAATTTTATTTGAGGCTTCTTGCCCTTCCAGACAAATCTAGAAATATCTCTCTGCCACTTCTTGAAACAATCCATTTTATCCAAAATTTGCAATGTTTGAAACAAAAACAGCATCCTTGGCAATACATTCATTTTTTATCACAGCAATTCGACCTAACAATGATAACTTCAAATTTGACCATATTTCTAAATCCTTTTTCAGTTCCATCCAGCATTTTTCATAATTGTCTTTAAATAAATTCACATTCTTAGCAGTCATATTAACCCCTAGGTATTTCACTTTCTTAACCAATGTTAATCCTGTCTACTTCTGAAACCTCTCTCTCGCAATCACTGTTAGATTTTTCTCTAAAACCTTAGTTTTCATCTTATTTAACTTAAATCCTGCTACCTGACCAAATTCTTGAATCAATTCCAGTACTCTTTTGGTACTAGATTCTGGCTCCTGTAATGTCAATACCAGATCATCGGCAAATGCTTTCAATTTGTACTGTTTAGCTCCGACTTGTATACCTTTAACCAATGGATCCCTTCTAATCATATTTAAAAGGACCTCCAGGACCGACATAAGTTAAATTATTCCACCCCACTCATTTGAGTGCAAAGTAGCACACTGCTGCTCTGGGCTCCTTTAGCAGAAAGGGCGAGAGAAATCTCTAAAATAAAAAAATAAAAATGCATCTGCTGAACATTGCTGTACATTGGTGGAAATGTGTGTGTGATGCTTCTGCTGCTGCTTCCCACCCCCACCCCAAATTGCAACTGCGAAAACAACAGGAAATGTGAAACCAGCAGCAACAGCAAAGCAGCCAAGAAGATTCAGTCGAGTCAAGAAGTTATTCCAACGGAAGAAAAGTGTATCAAAGGCAGCCCTAGGGAAAAGGCCAACATTTAAGGGTCTGTAGTAGTTTGTTGTTCACAGGGTGGAAGGAAAGCAGAAGAAAGGGAGGTTGGTGGATGGGAAGGATCTGGACCCAGTCTTGATGGCAGCGCGTGCCATGAGTGGGAAAAGCCTGACCAGCTCTTTGGGCCCAGAGGGGAAACCCACTGGGGAAGGACACAGCACATGTGGAATTTGCTGCCACATAGCTCAGTTGATTAGAGCATGGTGCTGATAATGCCAAAGTCGCAGCTTTTGATCCCCATGTGGGACAACTGCACATTCCTGCATTACAAGGGTTGGACTCGACAACCCCAACTCTACAATTCTATGATTCTTTGATGTAGTGATGGCCACCAACTTGGAAAATGTGCTGATCCCGGGGGATTACCGTGCGACGTGGTCCGAGTCCAGTCCGAGGTCGAGGGTGTGGTATGGGGGCTGTCTGTCAAGGCTGAAGTGGGGTCCAAGGCAAGGAGTCGGGTGAGGTCAGGAACTCTGGCAGAAGAGCAGGACAGGGTGCTGGCAGGAACAGGTTACCAATAATGTTGCTCCCGCAACCTGGGCCTGGGCTGGCTGGCTTTTATCTCCTCTGAGGCATAGGGCAGTCCCGGTCCACAGGTGACTCGCCTCTCCTGGCCTGGAGATGAGCACTCCTCCTGTGAGAACCTAGTTCCCTCCACCTCTCTGCCCTGAGCCTCTGCAGCTCAGGAGAGGCTGGAGGGTTACTGGACCCAGAGGCAACCTCACCTTCCCCTGACAGGGCTGGGAGAGGAGCACCTGCAGGCAATGGGTCCTTGATCACCTCCAGAGCCAGAGCAGATTCAGCTGGTGTCTGCTACTGAGGATCCGACACAGGTGAGGGCCCTTCAGGTTCAAGCCCCAGCCCCGGCTCAGCCGGTCCTGGAGGCAGGGACTCCTGTGCAGGCTGGGATTCCTCAGGTTCAGCCTCTGAATCCGATTCCCAGGCCATCACAGAAAACTTTTAGAGGGACTTAGGCAAATTCATGCCAGATTAGGCTATTGGTGCCTACTAGCCACAATGCCTGTGTTAGACCTCCACTGTTGGAGGGAGCATGTCTCTCAGTGCCAGTTCCTGGACATTCCTTGCAGATGGGGAGAGTGCTCCTGTACTCACAACCTGCTTGTGGTGCATCTGACTGGCTTCTGTGAGAACAGGATGCTTGACTAGATGGGCCTTGGGCCTCATCCAGCAGTCAGGCTCTTCTGATGTTCTTAGGAGCAAAAATCTGGTGTTTGAGTCCACTCTCTTGCTGGCTATGACACACACTGTGTGAAATCCATGTTGCAGATACAGTGGTGCCTCGCAAGACGAAATTAATTTGTTCTGCAAGTTTTTTCGTCTAGCGAATTTTTCGTCTTGCGAAGCACGGCTATTAGCGGCTTAGCGCTATTAGCGGCTTAGTGGCTTAGCAGCTATTAGCGGCTTAGCAGCTTAGTGGCAAGATGTTTTCGTCTTGCGAAGCAAGCCCATAGGGAAATTCGTCTTGCGAAGCACCTCAAAAAACGGAAAACTCTTTCGTCTAGCGAGTTTTTCGTCTTGCGAGGCATTCGTCTTGCGGGGCACCACTGTATTAATATTGTGCAGTCTGAAGCGACTGGGTGTCTGAAAAAATGACCCCTTTTGGAAATGAAGCATTGCACAGGCCCATGAAAATATTGTTCAAATTTTATTAGCAGAACTCTTCTAAATAAAACAGATCCAAATGATACATCCACATATATTCATACAATGTCTTGTGCTGTTTAGCACAGGCTCAGCACCTTAGAAAATATGAAATGATCCAAACAGACCTAGAAGCAGAGGTCTGTCTATCCCACAGACTTCATTCCAGCCTCCATCGGCCTTAGGCAGCTTATTCTCCCTTCAGGAGAGCTTTATTTACATATTCACTCCATGGAGTTTGGACCCAAAGGCAACTTCCTTCACAATGGAGATTTGCTTGTTGAGCTGAACAGGTTACTGTGAAAATCTTGTTTGTTGGGATTGCAGTGGGATGTTGGCTATGGATGACTAAAGCATCATTTTCTTTTCTCTTGTCCTTCAAGAAAGGCTCGTTGGGGCAAAAGCAATCCTCTATTCTCCGTACGCTCTATATGCTGCCATGATGGTTCTTGTGGGCTGCATCGTTGTCTCAACTATTATGATCGTCTTGTGTAAGTAACACTTGCAGGGAGCACGGTGGAAACCTTCAGGTTTACTCTGGCTTCACTGCTTCATTGTCAACCTTTCGAAAAGAGAAGGCGCAGTCCAAACTCTGCCGAGGCCCACTTCCTCTCATTGGTTTCAGTAGGTGAGGTAAAGGCCTGGCTAAATCTTTCCCATTGAAATCAATTTTTCTCCACTGCTGCCCCTCAATAACCGCTTAAATACTTGGTGTGGACAAGACAGTTACTCCGATGTGAACAAAACTGGAATATACTCGAGTGTGGATTTCATGCTCTTTATTCAGCTCATAGTAGTGAGGAATTGAAGTTCCCCCAAAATATCTGCTTTATACATATTATTTACACAAGGGCTCCACGTGATTGGCTAATTCTAGGATTCTCCTGTAGGCCAATCAGGTTGCGGATTCACTTTCACCTAGAGTTGGATTGGGTGGCTCCTGCGGACCAATAAGACTGCTGCATTCTGGATCCTATTGTTTTTTTAAAAAAAAATTATTTAATAATGGATCCTATTGTTCTAGGACCAACCAGACTGCTGCATTCTGAATCCTATTGTTCTAGGACCAATCAGGCTGCTGCATTTTGGATCCTATTCAACTCAGTACATAGCAAAACCCATTGCCTTTTTAAAACTTGTTGTTATCTTTAGCTTGTTGTTTAAGCAGGGGCGATAGTAGGCTTTATTTCACCCAGGTGAATGCCTCCATTTGGCAAACACACCCAATGCACATTTGTGTGCACACAGTCAGGCTCGGAGCCTCAATGGCGTTCCTCTGGAGGCCTCATCCCATGCGAAAAACCTGGCTAGCCCCCTCCCCCCCCCTTGTAGTTACGGCTCTGTCTTAAGTGAGCTGTGAAGGCTTCTTCTTGTCTCAGCTTGTGTGGCTGGAGAAATCTACATGCTCTGCGTGTGAAAGCAAAGCTGTACTTCCACTTGGCATGACTAGTATCAGAACATTTGTATAAATTTCCCCCTCTCACCTTTCCATTAGATAATCGTGAAATGAAAAAAAGAACCATCTTCCTCAAAGGAGTGAATGAGATTTCAGATTACATGGGCAGGAAGTATCCAGATCTCCAGAGTTTGGAAGGTAAGCAACGAGTTGCAGCTGGGATGCTGAGCCTCCCCACTCAGCCCCTCCAATCATATTTTCCCCCAGCAGAGCATATTCCCACTGGTATGTCTCTGTTGGGACAGAAACCACAGGATGATGGGTGGGTTGCAGTGGTATATCGGTGGGTAGAATAAGTTTTTATTTTAACTGTCTTCTGCCAGGCCAGGCATCTGGGAATCCGAACCCCCCCCCCCCGACACACACACACAACAGGCAGCCAGGGAAAAATAGACAGCAAAAGCTCTTAAAGGTAAAGGGACCCCTGACCATTAGGTCCAGTTGTGACCAACTCTGGGGTTGCGGCGCTCATCTCTCTGTATTGGCCAAGGGAGCTGGCATACAGCTTCCAGGTCGTGTGGCCAGCATGACTAAGCCGCTTCTGGCGAACCAGAGCAGCGCACGAAAATGCCGTTTACCTTTCCGCAGGAGCGGTACCTATTTATCTACTTGCACTTTGACATGCTTTCGAACTGCTAGGTGGCCAGGAGCAGGGACCGAGCAACGGCAGCTCACCCTGTCGCGGCGATTCGAACCGTCGACCTTCTGATCGGCAAGAGCTTTTGCTGTGGTTTAACCACAGCAAAAGCTCTTACCAATGTCTTTTATTCGATATTCACAGAGAGAGGCTTAGAAAGGCAGTCTCTAGGAGTGATGGCGTTGCTCAGAGTAATTTCCTCCCCTCTTCCCTTCTCGCTTGTCAACAGCCCCACCCCCCTTACAGTGGCTGCTTAAGGCCATTTGTCTCTTAGCTCTCTGCTCTCCTACTTTCACTGCTTTCCGGATTCTGGGAGAAGGGGAGTCTGGAATGCTTTCTAGTGATAACATGTCAGCCAGCTGCCCCAGCACTGCTTCCTATCCCCTTCTCCCATTATTTCCCAGCTTTGCCCCTCTATCTCTGAGCTGCGACCTTCTGCAAATCACTATTGTAAATCTATACTGTCTTCCTCTTCTCTGAAAGTTTGAGGATGAGGTCTCCACCATTCCTCCTCAGTCCAGTCCCTGACACTGTCTGTCTGTCTCGTCCCTCATCCCAAATGGAGCCCAGGGCAGCAAATTCACCCATAGAAACTCTTTTTTTAATGTTTGGGTGGGGTGAGTGCTCTAAAAGCAGTTACAGTTAGGACATCTTTTAAAAAGTACATTTAAAGCAATAAAAAATTCTCTCTACCAGTGATCTCAGGGGTGCCCGGAACAATATCCTTCAGCCATTAAATGTTTGGGTAAACAGGAATGTTTTCAAATTCCTCCCAAAAAACAATTACAGAGACAGTCTCACAAACAGGGGGCCACCACTGGAAAGGTCCTATCATAAGATAACATCAACCTGGCAGCCCTTGACGGTTGCACCACCACAAAGGCCTTGCTTGATGATCATAGGGTCCATGATGGTTGATATTGCGGAAGGTGCAACGTTCGCAAGGAGGATGGTACGTAACATGAGGTTCCACTCTACTCGCCTGTAGTCTTGCTGACACAGCCCTATCTAACTTTGTTTACTGCTAACGTCTATTGTGCCTTTGTGGCCTTTGCCTGGATACATTTTGTTCCAATGCTGTTATCAACAGAGCTGTTTGAGCTTTATGTGTATAGCTGTTTGAGTTTATGTGATAGGGGGTGGTGGTAATTGACTTCCACTACCTCAAAGCTGAGTGGGGATTGGAACACACACACACACACACACACACACAGAATAAGGATAAGACTGTAGCTAGTTGCTTGAGATTTCCCTGACTTGAATTTTTGCAATCTTTTAAGATGTTGACAGAATTAACGTAGCTACGAATTTATCATTGAGGCTGACTGAAGAGAACAAAAAAAATAAGGAACTGCAAGTTGCAATTGGTAAGTTACTCTGAGACTGCAATGCTGAATACTGCAGGGAGAGCCCATTACAAAACAAAAACAAAAACCTGTTATTGACTTCAGAGGGGCGCTGCCAACCTCTGTATCTGCCACTCAACTTAAACTGGTTCCAAAAACCTGCCTGCAAGATGCCAAGCAGTGGAAATTTCTTCTGCAACCACTGCTGTTCAAATGCTGTTCTTTATATATCACACTCAAAAACAGTTCTGAAAGCTTTTAAAATGAATGAGCCACATACAGGTCTAATTTTACAGCAGACCTGGCAGAGCTCACACATACCTCTCAACCTGTGTCTGGTACTTTTGTCTGTCTGTGTAGATTTGTTAGAAAACTGGCTAACAAATTTTCAATGTATGTAAAAAGAGAAACAGAAGAAAATGAATTATATATCTCAGTGAAAATAGGCTAATGTTGTTGGTGGTTAGAATAAACAATGGAATCCTGTTGCAAACTTTCTTCTTAACATAGCTCATTAATGTAACTCGTTAATATAATATATAATAAAATATACAGAGACTTTGTAGTACAGTGGTACCTCGGGTTAAGTACTTAATTCATTCCGGAGGTCCGTTCTTAACCTGAAACTGTTCTTAACCTGAAGCACCACTTTAGCTAATGGGGCCTCCCGCTGCTGCTGCACCACCGGAGCACAATTTCTGTTCTCATCCTGAAGCAAAGTTTTTAACCCGAGGTAATATTTCTGGGTTAGTGGCGTCTGTAACCTGAAGTGTATGTAACCTGAAGCATATGTAACCCAAGGTACCACTGTATAACAAGGTCTTGGTATATCACCTGTTTCACATTATAAATAATGCTTAAAGCTCTGCAGAGACATTCAAGCTATCTTCTGATGAATATCCTTTCTCTCTCTCTCTCTCTCTCTCTCTCTCTTTATTCCTCACATATTTGTGGCTTGACGGAAAGATGACATTTTGGGAAGGCTTGAGCAACATTGGACGGTGTATAACAAGAAGTTATACTTGTTTGATATCTTTAAACCACCCAGAACTTGGCAAGACTGTGCAGATTATTGTGCGGGAAAACCTTTCTCCAGTATGATTAATGTTGAAAGTAGCGATGAGGAGGTTGGTTGGATGCTAGAATACACACAAAGCAGGGACAACCCATCACAGTATGATGACTACATAGCCTTCAAGTCCTATAACAGCTGCTTCTTGCTCCTCTCCTCCACGAGCAGTAAGAAGTCACATTGACCAGAGGAAACTCCATGGGTTTGTGATGTTTTCTGTAATATCCATTAAGGAGGAGGAGAGCTAGAGCCAGTCACAAGGCAGTTACTCATTCCCCACTAAGCAACAGTGTGCTAACTCTACCCTCCACCCACTGGCTACACATTGACTGCCAGCATTAAAACAGAAGATTATATCACTTTATTTGGACAGTCACAAATTAAAGTTCAAACTAGATGGGGGTACTGTGGCGATCACACAGGGTCCCCTGTCGTTTGATGGTCTATTGATCCCTGTGCCACCACTGTGATTGCCTATTCGCTGCCACCAACCCATTTCTCTCGGGTACACACGGAGTCCAGACAGTTGTTAACATTAACAAATAATCAAGTTTATTTTTATAAGCATGAACAAGTTTAAGGTTTCAGTTAATTTTTCTTGTCAATTTCTTAATCGTGGTTTCTTTACTGACCTATACGTTCCTAACAACTTCAAACTGATTATCCCAACTATCTATCTGACTCCACCTAACAGTTCCTCTCACACCCTCACCACACAATTCGACCAACCCCCAGACTTATCCTCCCTCTTCCTTCTCCAGCTCCCAACTCCCAGCTGACTTCCACACAACTCCAACTCTAACTCTAACTCCTCCCCTTGGCTTCCCACTGGCCAATCACTTCACACTCATTTAACCCTTTCCTTATGACCCACCTAGGAGGGCAAACGCCACAGGTACCTTTTTGGGGGGGAAGCAGCTCCCCAAAGTTGAGGTGAAGAGGTGTGGTGGGGCTGATTTTCAATGTGGTGGCCTGAGGAGGATGTAATTATTTTTCTTACTTAAAAGCAAAGCAATGGCTAAGCGGTGCTCCAGGTGTCTGCAAACGAGCGCCTTGAAACTGGCGAAATGGTGTGACGGCAGCTGGAATACTGGCACACAGTTCTGGTTGCCTCACCTCAAAAAGCATATTGCTGGGCACGCAAAACGATCGAGCAGGTGGAGCAATGACTCTGTGAGGAAGGATCACATGAAAGAGGTGTATGCAATTTTGCTTCATGTAGAAAAGGAAGAAGAGTTTGGATTTGATATCCCACTTTATCACTACCCTAAAGGACCGTATAGTTAAAGTCATGGTTTTCCCAGTAGTGATGTATGGAAGTGAGAGCTGGACCATAAAGAAAGCTGATCACCGAAGAATTGATGCTTTTGAATTATGGTGCTGGAGGAGACTCCCATGGACTGCAAGAAGATCAAACCTCTCCATTCTGAAGGAAATCAGCCCTGAGTGCTCACTGGAGGGACAGATCGTGAAGCTGAGGCTCCAATGCTTTGGCCACCTCATGAGAAGAGAAGACTCCCTGGAAAAGACCCTGATGTTGGGAAAGATGGAGGGCACAAGGAGAAGGGGACGACAGAGGACGAGATGGTTGGATAGTGTTCGCGAAGCTACCAGCAGGAGTTTGACCAAACTGTGGGAGGCAGTGGAAGACAGGAGTGCCTGGTGTGCTCTGGTCCAGGGGTCACGAAGAGTCAGACATGACTAAACAACTAAACAACAACAAAGGAGTCTCAAAGCGGCTAACATTCTCCTTTCCCTTCCTCCCCCACAACAAACACTCTGTGAGGTGAGTGG
Source organism: Podarcis cretensis (assembly GCF_951804945.1). Classification (NCBI taxonomy): domain Eukaryota; kingdom Metazoa; phylum Chordata; class Lepidosauria; order Squamata; family Lacertidae; genus Podarcis; species Podarcis cretensis. The sequence continues at coordinate 3,556,007 of NC_137178.1, read as the reverse complement.
GGCTGAGAGACTTCAGAGAAGTGTGACTGGCCCAAGGTCACCCAGCAGCTGCATGTGGAGGAGCGGAGACGTGAACCCAGTTCCCCAGATTATGAGTCCACCGCTCTTAACCACTACACCACACACTGGTAGAGAAAGAGCGTAGAGAAAAGTCTTTCTCCTTGTCTCATAATGCCAGAACTTAGGGACATCCAATGAAGCCAAACTTTGGAAGATTCAGGCCAGACAAAAGAACTTCACACAACACATAATGAATTTGCTCCCACTGGAAGTAGTGATGGCTACTAACTTGGATGGTCTAAAAAGAAGTTTAGACAGATTTGTGGGAGAAAGGTATATCAATGGCTACTAGACACAAAGAATATATTATGCTTCCACTGTTGGAGGTATTATTCCACTCAGTACCAGTTCCTGGGAATCCCAGGTGAGGAGAATGTTGTTGCACTCTCAGTCCTCTTGTAGGCTTCTCATAGGCATATGGCTGGCCATTGTGAGAACAAGATCCTGGCCTAGATGGCCCCATCTATCAGTAATTGATTAGCGTACTTTCTCCTCCAGCAGGAGAAAGACCATGCTTCCACTGGAACCTCCTGGACAGAGTCTTCAGAACCAGAGGAGAGCAATGTGACCTACTGAGACCTTGAGGGAGGTGGCAGAATGGGGTCCTCTGGTGTGACTCATCTGTCCTCTAAGCCTTCCATGAATTTTGTATGCATTGGGGCCTCTTTTCAGACATTTCAAGGAAATATGCACAGGGCAAGGGCAAATCCTGCTATTGTGATGTCCCGTCCCCCCCCATTATATCCCCACTAAATATCTGTAAGGAGCTATTGTCTTATTGGGCAAGGGATGTTGTCCAAAAAACATTTAAGAAATATATATAGCTTTTTTGTTTGTCTGTTTTCAGTAAATATTTTATTATTTTTTTCTGCAGTTATATTTGGAATCACAACTCAAAGGCTCAACTTATGATTTCTGGATTGGAATGTATAAAAGGGGTAATGACTGGTCATGGATTGATGCAACCCATAGGTTTACTGACACGTAAGTCTAAACAAATTTCTTCTAAGGTCTGGGTTATACAACATTGTGTGTGTGTGTGTGTGTGTGTGTGTGTGTGTGTAAAATGTGTATATATATATGTGTGTATGATTTTTTGGGAAACCAAACCCAGTGGTGGATATATGACAAGATCCACCACTGGGTTTGGTTTCCAGAAAACCTAGATATTCATTTCAAATTTGAAAGGGAAGTTTGTAAAAGGCTAGGACTGTGTTGTCATGGAACATGTATATGTTCTCAGGGCACAATGTGCAATCCAGCTTAAAGGCCATTTCAGGAGAAGAAAAGGCGGTGCCTGGGGAGCCATCGCCACAGTTGCCAGACCATGCCAGCCAGAGGATGTGGCTTTGCTCAACTCCTCCAGCTCAAAGAAAAACCTTTCTCTGCAGCCCATACCATCTCCATGCCATAGAAGCCAGCGGACATCTAAATTGATTCATGCTTCCTCTTCTTTTCAGATACTGGATGCCTGGGCAGCCAGATAACAAGGGCTTTGCACGTCCAGGAACTGAGAACTGCGTTGGACTAATTAAAAATTGTGCTACCCAGCTGAAATGTTGGCATGATGCACCCTGCTCTTCTAAAAAAAAATGCATTTGTAAGATGCTTCCTCAAAAGAAGTGGCTTACATGAAACTGGATTCCAAGATCTCTGTAAAAAAACAACAACCAATGACGATGGAAAAAGCCCACCCCCTTAAAAAATAAATAAATGCAGAGGCAACTAAAATGGCTAGTTATTCAGCTCAACGCTCTGACATCAGGTCCTAAGAATACATCGCTTCTGCTTCCTTGAGGCTTAAACAAGACACCTTATTTGCCAACTGCAAAAACTTAAGTAGCTTCATGAAATAAAGCATAAAAGAATCCAACCACACTCCATTTGCTATTGTACTTAATTGAGATGAGAATCCTGAAGTTAGGTTGTGAGGGAGAACCAATGTTGTTGAATCACCCAGCCAGAGATGAGCAATGCTCTTAAACTCCTCCATCATGTTCCAAACAAAACAAAACAAAACAAAAAACAAAACAAAACAAAACAACCCCTCCCAATTTACTCTGCCTGCTCCCTGTTTGGGTTTGTGTTATCCACCTCCCCCCCACTTTAGTGCCTGTTTGAAACTGGAAAAGTGTTGGGTCCTTCAGAGCCAAGCCTTCCCTGCCCTCCCCCTCTTCCCAGCATGCTCCCAGACTCAGTGGCGGAGCTTCATGCTCCGGACAGGGGGCAGAGAGCAGGTGGGGGCAGGGCTGGCGTGTGTCCCAGTGGTGTGCATCCTGGGGGTGTGGCGTGGCACCCATAGGGGCATGGCATCCAACGCAGGTGGGGGACAGCTATGATGGCACCCCGCTGGGATCATGCTGCCGGGGGCAGTGCGCTCCCTCCGCACTCCTCTTCCTCTGCCAGTGCCCAGACTGCCACCGACATGTACCCTTTCCAATCCTATTAATGCCAGTGCTCCTATGTCTCATAAAAGGGGCCCTAGGAATTCTGGATAATTATATCCACCACAATTGCTTCCTTATTATGTACTTCTGATTTCTAGTTCATCTTCATCTTGATGAACTATCCAGCCTTCACCAACCTAATACCCTCAAGATGTCTTGGACTATGGTTCCCATCAGCTGGGGGCTGTTGGTAGCTGTTGTCCGAGATATCTGGAGGGCACCAGGTTGATGGAGGCAGAGCTATATATTACATCATCTTTTAAGGGCTACTGTGATCTTATATCAGCTTTCTTGAACCTGATACCCTCCAGGTGTCTTGGGCAAATAATAATACAGTAGTACCTCAGGTTAAGAACTTAATTCGTTCTGGAGGTCCATTCTTAACCTGAAACTGTTCTTAACTTGAGGTACCACTTTAGCTAATGGGGCCTCCCGCTGCTGCCGCCGCACGATTTCTGTTCTCATCCTGAAGCAAAGTTTTTAACCCGAGGTAATATTTCTGGGTTAGCGGAGTCTGTAACCTGAAGTGTCTGTAACCCAAGGTACCACTGTAATAAAATTTTATTTGTATCCCGCCCTCCCCTGCCGGAGCTGGGCTCAGAGCGGCTAACATCATATTAATAACACAATATACATAAAAACAAGCAGTCAATCGATTAAAATGCATCCCAAAATTAATTAAAATAAGTTATAATTAAAATTAAATTAAGCAAATGGCAGTCCTCAGCTTAAATTGAAAGAGGTTAATACTTGCCAGGACCACTGTTTCCACTGATATTATAAGGACCTGTGAGTGTGCTGGGAAACTTCCTTCATGCTTGTTCTTATACAAAGAGAAAGTGAGTCAGACTGAACCCTAGCCAAAGGCCTGGCGGAACAGCTCTGTCTTGCAGGCCCTGCGGAAAGATGTCAAATCTTGCAGGGCCCTGGTCTCTTGTGAGAGAGTGTTCCACCAGGCCGGGGCCACAACTGAAAAGGCCCTGGCTCTGATTGAGGCCAGTCTGACCTCCCTGGGGCCCGGGATCTTCAGGGTGTTGTTATTAGCAGACCGTACGGTCCTCCATGGGACATACCAGGAGAGGCGGTCCCGTAGGTATGAGGGTCCTAGGCCGTATAGGGCTTTAAACCAGCACCTTAAACCTGATCCTGTACTCCATCGGGAGCCAGTGCAGCTGTATAGTACTGTGATCCCACGGCGAAGACCCCTAAGTAGTCTCGCTGCGGCATTCTGCACCCGCTGGAGTTTCTGGGTCAGTTTCAAGGGCAGCCCCATGTAGAGTGAGTTACAATAATCAAGCTTTGAGGTGACCGTTGCATGGATCACAGTGGTGAGGTCAGGGCGAGAGAAGTAAGGGACCAACTGCTTAGCTTGGCGGAGATGGAAAAATGCCCCTTTGTTATAGCTGCAACCTGTGCCTCCATAGAAAGGGAGGCGTCAAAGATTACACCCTAACTCTTGATGGAAGATGCTGACACTAGTTGCGCCCCTGCAAGGGATGGGAATTGGCCCCCCAACCCCATATCATCTCAACGGAGCCAAAGGACTTTGAAGGATTTAACTTCAACCGGATCCCATGTATCCATCCAGCCACGGCTTTCAGACATCTGGTCAGTGTGTCTGTGGCCGAGTCAGGGTGGCCATCCATCAAGAGATAAAGCTGGGTGTCATCAGCATACTGATAACAGCCCAAACCAAAATTCCAGACGAGCTGGGCGAGGGGGCACATATGGATGTTAAAAAGCATTGGGGAGAGAATTGCGCCCTGCGGTACTCCGCACACCAAGGAGTAGTGCGATGACAACCCCCCTCCAGCTCCACCCTCTGTCCCTGACCAGAGGGGAATGAGCACAGCCATTAAAGGACTGTGCCCCGAATCCCTACATTGGCGAGGTGGTGGTCTAAAAGTTTGTGGTCGAGCATCTCGAAGGCTGCTGACAGATCGAAAAGAATCAACAGCCCCAACCCGCCTCGATCCAGCTGCCTATGGAGGTCATCTGTTAAGGTGACCAGTGCTGTCTCGGTCCCATGCCCAGAGCGAAAACTGGACTGGAATGGATCCAAAGCCAATGTTTCATCCAGAAATCTGCCAAGCTGGTCAGCTGCTGCTCTCTCAATCACCTTACCCAGGAACGGAAGATTTGAAACTGGGCGGTAATTTGATAGATCTAAAGGATCTAATGATTTTATTTTTTTTTAAGAGTGGACACATCACTGCCTCCTTCAATTCCCCTGGGAATGTCCCTTTGCCAAGGGACAAATTGATGCTCTCACCCAGGGGAGCCTGCACTTCATCTGGACATGCTCTAATCAGCCAGGACAGGCACGGGTCGAGAGGGCAAGTGGTGGGCTTTCCAGCATGGAGGAGTTTGTCCACATCTGCTGGGAGGATCTGGTCAAAGTGGTCTAATACTGGACCCGAGGACAGTTGAGGTCTCCAGTTCCATTATTGTATCCAAATTGGCAGGGAGGTCACGGCAGAGTGACAGGACCTTATCTGCAAAACAGCTTGCAAATGCCTCACAGTTGTAAGTCTGATTTGTATTTAAATTTGACTGTCCCTCTAGGGACGTTAGATACCTAATTATGCTAAAAAGTTGTGCCGGGAGAGAGCTAGCGGATGCAATGGAGGCTGAGAAGTAAGACTTCTTAGCCTTCACTGCCATCTCATAGGTTTTCATAAACGCCCTATAAGATGTTCTTGTGGCTCCATTGCAGGTACTGTGCCATACTCACTATAGCCATCTGAGGTCCCGCTTCATTTTCCGGAGCTCCTTGGTAAACCAGGGGGCCTGGTCTCTGTGGGGTTGCAAAGGGCACCTAGGTGTGATCTCATTGATGGCCACCAAGAGCCGGGTATTCCTACCCTCAACAAGCTCAGTCAATGAGTCACCAGGGGGAGCAGCATCCCGCAAGGCCTGATGGAATCGATCAGGATCCATCAGCCTTTGCGGGTGAGCCCAAATATGCTCACCACCTAAGCAGGGTGGGGACGGGAAGTCAATCCTGGCTTTCAGGGCATAGTGATCAGACCATGGCAGCTCCATCAAGGGGGACATGATCACATCTATGCCTGCACCAAAAATCAGATCCAGTGTGGGGCCTGTTTGATGTGTGGGGCCCAAAACAAACTGGGGGAGCCCTAGTGTTGCCATGGAAGACACCAGGTCCAGAGCCTGTAAGGAGGGGGCGGCATCAGCATGGACACTGAAGTCCCCCAATACCAATAGGTTGGGGGGCCTGCCGCCACCTCCGTTAGGTCTGACAGGGTACCTGCTGGTGCGCTAGGTGGCCAGTACACCAGCCAAACAGCCAAGCTCTTCTCAGCACACCACACCAGGCCGACACATTCAATGCCAGAGATCGATGGTGATGGCAGAACCCTGAAAGAACAATCTTCTCGGATTAACAATGCCACCCTTCCCCCCCCCCCCGGCCCATGGTCCACAACTGGTGGAGGACGGAGAAACCCGGGGGCGCCATCTCTCGTAAGGCAACTGTTTCCCCTTTGCACACCCAGGTCTCCGTCACACAAGCCGGTCAACCCCCTGTGAAGTAAAGAAATCTCACAGAGTGGCGGTTTTATTGCCTATAGACCTGGCGTTGCACAACACCAGTGACCAAGGTGAGTAGTCCTCACCCTACCTTCATCCCTCGGGATGGGGCACAGATTGGAAGGGGTGCGAGCATATCCATATCTCAGACCCCTTCGCCTGTGGAATCCGCTCCCACCACCATACCTCCCTCACCCCTCCGTAGTAGTAATTCCAAGCCCCATGCCTGCCTCCTTTGAGATCATTGATGTTATTCTTTCCCAGTTTACTATTCCACTTATAATATCAACAGCTCAATACACACAAATAAGATGGGCTGACTAGTTATCTGCAGAACTATTACATTATTTGACAACCTTCTATTGCAGTTTAAACTAACTGACTAACCAATTAATTAAAATTGAACCACAAAACAACTCACAAACTAAACAAGCTACCATGTAACATACATTCGAAGGTGGGCGATATCTGGCCCTCCTGGCACAGATATTGGGCACTAAGTTGGGGAAGGCTGCCTTCAATCATGGTTTCCCAAATGTGGTTACAACAGTCTTTCTCCTGAAAGGCTGTGGGCAGCAAAGCCTTTTATTAGCCTGTGACCTGTAGTTAAACTACTGGAACTGTTAACTACTCCTTAAACTATATTTAAGTAGTTGGGAGGTAAAAACTGCAATCCTTAATATGCCCCGGAGGGTGAGAGTGTTGTGACTATATATGAACAAATGTTGGGATGTTTTAGAAAACTTTTAAAACTCATCAGCAGAAAATTAATTTCAGTTTACGAAAGGTGAAGGTGTGATGTACAAATACAATTAAAGGAAAATCAGTTATACATTAGACTTAAATTAATCTCCAGAAAAACAAAATGTAAGGTACAGTTTTTACCAGAATTTACAGGAAGGGGGGGTTAGGGTCCTATCTCCTATAAATGAGATATTGTGCCATAAACCATTTCTCAAAATGGTACCATTCACAAAAACAGCCTACCCCCATCATTGTGCTGTCCTGTCTCCTTCTCTAAAGTGTGCCCGTATATAAGGGTAGAGCAGCTGCGAAAACCCTTCCATTCATAAGTCCTTGCGCTGACCTTTCGATTCATAAAGCGCTGGACCAATCATCAAACAACATTCAAATAACTGTCAGACTTACAGCCAATCAAGTCCTCTTATGTTGACAGCTACTGAAATCCCATCCAATTGGAGTTACAGAGCAGTGCTCCCTGACAAGGGCTACACAGGTACTGAAGCTGTACTTCAGCTATCAAACCAGCCTCAGTTCAGTTCAAGTAAACGGAAACCCCACCTGGAATAAGGAAAGTGAAAACAAGTTATCAAAACCACTTTTGTTACATTGTATCAAATCTGAAGGTTACATATTATCCACTTGTGGAATTTAGGTTCCTCTTTTTAATTATTAATTTTTTATTTATACTCCGCCCATCTGGCTGGGTTTCCCCAGCCACTCTGGGTGGCTTCCAACAAAACAGTAAAATACAATAACCTATTAAACATTATAAGCTTCCCTCTGTAGAGAAAACCTTTAAAAATTCATATAAAATCACCCCATTGATGGATTTGCTCCATTCCAATGGTGTTCTGATAAGAAGGATTATGGCTACCAGAAGAGGAGCTTGGGAGATGGGCACGGACAGCCATAATCCCTGAAGCATGAGACCACGTACACAGCAGCCTCACTGCCTGGGTGATAATCTCTGGCAGCCTGGCAGCTGAGTGCCAGGCAGGTAGTAATCCCAAAGACAATAGCAAACCCAACCTCAATGGATTGGGGGTCTTGGTCAAGACAAAGGGGTGTGCTTAACTTGTCTGGGAAACAGAAACATATAAATACTTACCTTTGTTTTACCTAATGGGTGTGGGGTGGAGGTCAAAGGAGGGACGGGGCAAGCCTGATACTCAGGTTTCTGCCAGAAGACCCCTCTTAATTTGTGACATAGTTATGACAAATGTATGATGTTTTGCTAAGGGTGTTATGGGTAATATGGGAAACATAAAAAAAGATAGCCTTACTTTCTTCAGGGCTTCTTTCTGCTTCTTCTGAGTGGTAGTTTGAAGTCTTGCTGCAACAGTAAAGATCAGGCCTACTGACTGCTGTTTTGCTCCTATAATCTTGGCTAGCATCCTTGCTTGACAATCCAAGTGAGCCACGAATTTTTCCTTTAACATTTTGGTGGGAAGCCCATGGGCAGGCAGGTTGCTTAGATAGGAAGGCGTGGGCAAGAGATCTACAGAAGGATACGGGCGAGAGGCCTGGAGAAAGCAAATTGTTTAATAGCATTTTTTTTCTTTTTGTTTGTTTGTTTGTGCATGTTATTGTGTGCAGATGAGGCTAGAAGACACTCTATTTATGCCTCTTAAATTGATGGGTACCCATTCTTCCAAACATAGCAGATGGACTCCCCTTGGCAGGAATTCTTCTGGCAAGCCTTTCCACAACCAACAGGACCCCGATTCCCTCCTCCAGTTTGTGTCATCCAACTGGAGGGGATTGACAGAATGTGAAAACCTATCAAAGTAAAAGCTGAAATACCTCTGTGAGGGCCCATGTGTGGCTTATATCCATCACCTGGAACCCGGAACACAGTGTCCACCTCAGGGATCCTTCAACGAAGTTAGGGTGCGAACCCTTAGAAAATATTTAGAAGATCAAAAGCCTCGGCAACTAGAGGAAAATAAGTGTGAAACAGTTTGTACTAAAGTATTAGGTAAAGTGGTTATTACATGCATCGGAGGGTTGCAGCATATAAGTTTAAAGTCACCTACAATTTAACCATTCCTAATCCCTACCTATGGACGCAGGTGGCGCTGTGGGTTAAAGCCTCAGCGCCTAGGACTTGCCGATCGAAAGGTCAGCGGTTCGAATCCCTGCGGCGGGGTGCGCTCCCGCTGCTCGGTCCCAGCGCCTGCCAACCTAGCAGTTCGAAAGCACCTCCGGGTGCAAGTAGATAAATAGGGACCGCTTACCAGCGGGAAGGTAAACGGCGTTTCCGTGTGCGGCTCTGGCTCTGGCTCTGGCCAGAGCAGCGATGTCACGCTGGCCACGTGACCCAGAAGTGTCTCCGGACAGCGCTGGCCCCTGGCCTCTTAAGTGAGATGGGCGCACAACCCCAGAGTCTGTCAAGACTGGCCCGTACGGGCAGGGGTACCTTTACCTTTACCTTTACCTAATCCCTACCTATAGTCCACCATTCATTCAGTTTAAAGAGTAATCTCCACTGAGCATTATAGGGTTGAGAATGCATGCACCAGACTTCACTGTATATTTCCAGCTGGCCTTACTGCATAGCCTTTTAGAATCATAGATTTGTATAGTTGGAAAGGACCCCGAGGGTCATCTAGTCCAACCCCCTGCAATGCAAGAATCTCAGATAAAGTGTCCATGAGAGATGGCCATTGAGCTTCTGCTTAAAAATCTCCAATGAAGAAGAGTCCACAACCCTTACAATGGACAATGAACTGTATTCTACAGATAGCTGAAAAGAGGCCAACTTACACTTATACTTAAGAAGGGACAAATTTAGTAAAAAAAAATAATTGACTGGTTTTATTATTGAATAATGATTATAAGTTATTTGCAATCTTTTTGTCATAAAGATTTTTTTTTAATTACAAGACCTTATGAATGACAAATGATTTTTACCAAAAAGACCATTAAGAGATAATGTCAGAAACGTATATTTGAATTGTAACAGTGAGAAGCATATTAGAGGTTACAACCCACACACTTCTGCTGCGCTTTTCTGCTTATGTGGTGGCACCTCGGCAAAACCATTTCTTACTGTTTGTAGCAGAGTTTTCCCCAGAGGCAGAGGAAAAGAACAAGAGTCATACTCAAATTCACAGTCAATAACTTCTTTATTGCTTGACTGGTTGCACAAGCATTTCTGTTACTATTATATACAAGCTATTGACATTCCTTCTTTATCTCTCCAGCACGGTATAATCTCTGTCCAATAAATAACAATCCTGACACAGCAAAACTCACAGTATCAGCAGCATACATTGTCTTACTGCCAACCTTGTTATGAGCATGCATGGTGACAGCATGTGTGTGTGTGTGCTTTTGTCATGCAGAAATTGCAGCCTGCAAGTTCCTCCCTTTATCTGCACCTCCAGCTGACACCAATCAAGCCTAGAGTACCACACTAAAGAAAAATTCTGGAACCCTCTTTAAAGCTTCCAGGAACTTTTTTCTTTTTTCTTTAAGAATGTTTTCTTAACAAAGCAAGCTGTGTGGATTTTTTGGGATACAGAAAAAGCTTTCAGCAAAGTGAATTGCAAATTTCTGATTAGAGTTTTGCAAAAAAGTGAACTTTGAAGATAATTTTATTAAATGGGTAGGGTCAATTTATTAATCACAGACAGCTCATATAATTGTTAATGGACAACTGGCTAAACTCTGAGATACAGAAGGGTTAAGACAAGGATGTCCATTGTCTCCATGATTTTTCATTTTGGTTTTGGAAGCGTTGCTTAGAGATATTCGCCAAGGTGAGAGAATTATGGGGATAAAGATTTTAAAAGAAAATTACAAGTTACAGTCCTTTCTTTGCTGATGACCTGATGATAGTTACAGTGAGCGGAGACTCTGTGGATAAACTAAATGAATTTGGCATGCCAGCAGGTTTTAAGGTTAATCATCAGAAAATGAAGATGTTAATAAAGAACCTAAGGACAGAATATCAAAAGGCCTTGTTGGAGAACCAACTGGATTTCAAATTGACAGTAGAGATCACTTTATTAAACGTGCCATATTAAAAATTTGGAATAAATATAAACCTAGGTTGTGCTAAAAGACACCTTTATGGATTTCATCACAAGAAACTTTCTCCAGAAAAGAGATGACAGGCAAAGAGAAATGGACAACATACCAATAATCATTAATGGCATCAAGGAGCCTATAAAATTAAAACAAGAGAACAACTAATAGTGGAAAGTTGAAATTTTCAGTGGTTTTCTTATATACAGTTAACATCAAGGTTTAAATAGAAACTTTCGGTAAAGAGCAAGGCGAATGGACTTTGAAATTCAGTTGTGCACAGATGATGAACATGTTATTGTGGAAATGTATAAACTTTTGTTGAAATTTGAAACAGAAGAAGTTAAAGAAGGCATGATTAAATGGGCAAAAATGGTTATAATATACAGGTGGAACAGTGGGGTATATGTGGACAAAAGGGTTAAAATTCATATTCTGTTATGATCTTAAAGAGAACTTTTATAAAATGATGTATTGTTGGTACTTAACTCTTGAGAACCTGTAAATGGAATGTATAAGGGTATTTCAAATGTTTGCTGGAAGTGTGAAGAACATGAAAGGACATTTTATTATGCTTGTCGGATATGTAAAAAGGTAAAAAAAAATTGCATACAATTACATACATTGACACAGCAGATTTTAAAGGTTAATATCCTATTGAACCCAGAACCTATTCTTTTAGGGTTACTGGATATCCAATTGGGAAAGGATTTGGGAAGATTATTCCAATATATGGTTACAGCAGCGGGATTGTTGCATGTAGAAAGATTAAAATATAGAACCCTACTTACTGTGGAGGAATGGGTAATAAAATTATTGGAATTCACTGAGATGTCAAAGTTAACATGACAAGGTTCAGCACAGGACTTTCTCTGGAAGACGCTAACAGAATTAGACCATTTTAAAGGAGAGATTCAATTGCAGCAGCGATGAAACAATGGATCAAAGTGGGCACCGATCTGTGAACAAAATCTTCAACCCACACTTGGCAAAAATATTAACTGAATGGAACCTGGTGGACACTTGGTAGGCACTGCATCCAGAAGGCACGGAATTCTCATGTTTCTTCTGTAAATCAATGTAATGCATAGAAATAATAATAATAATAATAATAATAATAATAATAATAATAATAATTTATTTATACCCCGCCCATCTGGCTGAGTTTCCCCAGCCACTCTGGGCGGCTCCCAATCAAGCGTTAAAAACAATACAGCATTACATATTAAAAACTTCCCTGAACAGGGCTGCCTTAAGATGTCTTTTGAATGTCAGGTAGTTATTTATCTCTTTGACATCTGATGGGAGGGCGTTCCACAGGGAGGGCGCCACTACCGAGAAGGCCCTCTGTCTGGTTCCCTGTAACCTCACTTCTCGCAATGAGGGAACCGCCAGAAGGCCCTCGGCGCTGGATCTCAGTGTCCGGGCTGAACGATGGGGGTGGAGACGCTCCTTCAGGTATACAGGACCGAGGCTGTATAGACCTAATATTAATACCAAAGGGCAGGTGGTGGGTGCAGAAATCGGGTCTATAATGGTCTCTGATCATTCACCAGTCTCCATAACTTAAATTTTCACACACTCCCCCCCAGGACCTGGAACTGGTACTTTAACACTGGTCATCTCACTAATGCAGTCTCTAAAGAATGGTTAACGAAATCTTTGAACCTTTACTTTAAAGAAAAATGACTTGCCAGACATAGGCACCCTTATAATGTGGGATGCAATGAAGAGGGCGCTGCATAGGTGTGACAAATGCATAAATAGAAGACTAAGATTCTTACTGCAGAAATTAAAAACCTTGAGCTGATATACCAAAGGACAGAAACAGCCCAAATCTCTTTTTTTAAAAAATTAATAATATTTATTAAAGTTTTGAAAGTTACAGAAAAAAAAGAAAAAGAATTAAACATAACAAAACCATACAATACAATACAAAGACAAAAATACTACATATACATAACAAAAATAAAACAAAAACAATTAAAAAACACACATCCAATACTTTCAATGTTATTAACTTTCTTTTACTTGTTTCAGCAACCTCCGCACATCTCCCTTTTTTTGTATTCCACTTCAATTAATTGTTTCAGCAAATCCTTTCCATCTTCCTCAATTTTCTGTCCTATCATTTAACTTGACAAATTCTAACATTTTTTCCTTTAATCCATTTACAAGCTATTGTACTTAATTCTTTATAACATTTCTGCTAAAGCCATGTAACTTCATTCCAACATCTTTCTAACATTCCTTAATTTTACAATATTTCTGTAAGTAAACTTTAAATTTCTTCCAATCTTCTTCCACCATCTCTTCTCCCTGGTCTTGGATTCTGCCAGTCATTTCTGCCAATTCCATGTAGTCCATCAACTTCATCTGCCATTCTTCCCGGGTGGGTAAATCTTGAGTCTTCCAATACTTTGCGATGAGTATTCTTGCTGCTGCTGTTGCATACATAAAAAATGTTCTATCCTTCTTTGGCACCAATTGGCCAACCATGCCCAGGAGAAAGGCCTCTGGTTTCTTCAGGAAGGTATATTTAAATACCTTTTTCATTTCATTATAAATCATCTCCCAGAATGTCTTAATCCTTGGGCATGTCCACCAAAGGTGAAAGAATGTACCTTCAGTCTCATTACATTTCCAACATTTGTTTTCGGGCAAATGATAAATTTTTGCAAGCTTGACTGGTGTCATGTGCCACCTGTAAATCATTTTCATTAAATTCTCTCTTAAGGCATTACATGCCGTAAATTTCATACCTGTGGTCCATAACTGTTCCCAGTCAGCCATCATAATGTTATGTCCAACATCTTGTGCCCATTTAATCATAGCAGATTTCACCATTTCATCCTGAGTGTTCCATTTCAACAGCAGGTTATACATTCTTGACAAGTTCTTAGTTTTGGGATCTAACAATTCTGTTTCCAATTTTGATTTTTCCACCTGGAAGCCCAGTTTTTTGTCTGTGTTGTATACCTCCATTATTTGGTAATAATGGAGCCAATCTCGCACTTTGTTTTTTAATTTTTCAAAACTCTGCAATTTTATTCTGTCTCCATCTTGTTCCAAAATTTCCCCATATTTCGGCCATTTGGCCTCCATATTGAGTTTTTTCTGAGCCTTCGCTTCCATTGGTGACAACCATCTTGGGGTTTTACTTTCTAACAGATCCTTGTATCTCATCCAAACATTAAACAGTGCTTTTCTAACAATGTGATTTTTAAACGGTTTATGTGCTTTGACCTTGTCGTACCACAAATATGCATGCCAACCAAATACATTGTTAAAACCTTCCAGATCCAGCACATCAGTGTTTTCAAGAAGCAGCCATTCTTTCAGCCAGCAAAATGCAGCTGATTCATAATAAAGCTAAAGGTCTGTCAGGGCAAATCCACCTCTTTCTTTAGCATCAGTTAATATCTTAAATTTTATTCGAGGCTTCTTGCCCTGCCAGACAAATCTAGAAATATCACTCTGCCACCTCTTGAAACAGTCCATTTTGTCTAGAATTGGCAATGTTTGAAACAAAAACAGCATCCTTGGCAATACATTCATTTTTATCACTGCAATTCGGCCTAACAATGATAACTTCAAATTTGACCATATTTCTAGATCCTTTTTCACTTCAATCCAACATTTTTCATAGTTATCCTTAAATAGATTCACATTCTTAGCAGTCATGTTTACCCCTAAGTATTTCACTTTCTTAACCAATGTTAATCCTGTCTCCTTCTGAAACTTATCTCTCTCAGTCACAGTTAGATTTTTCTCTAAAACCTTAGTTTTCGTCTTGTTCAACTTAAAACCTGCTACCTGACCAAATTCTTGAATCAATTCCAATACCCTTTTAGTACTAGATTCTGGCTCCTGTAAAGTCAATACCAAATCGTCAGCAAAAGCTTTCAGTTTGTACTGTTTAGCTCCCACTTGTATACCTTTAACCAATTGGTCCTTTCTAATCATATTTAGCAGAACCTCCAGGACCGATATAAAAAGTAATGGAGAGATTGGGCAACCTTGTCGTGTCCCTTTCTCAATCTTAAACTCTTCTGTCACTACATTGTTCACAATTAATTTTGCCTTTTGTTCTGAATAAATTGCACCTATACCATTTTCAAAACCTTGACCTACCCCCATCCCCTGTAAGTTCTTCTTCATAAAACTCCAAGAAATATTGTCAAAGGCTTTCTCCGCGCCCACAAATATCAGAACTGCTTTAGTATTAATATTCACTTGTAATTTTTCTAAAATATTAATTATGCTCCTCGTGTTGTCAGACAAATGTCTGCCCGGGAGAAAGCCGGCTTGATCTTTATGAATTTCTTCTACAAGCACCTTTTTTAATCTCTTAGCCAAAATATCTGCAAAAATTTTGTAATCCACATTAAGCAGCGATATGGGGCGGTGATTCTTAAGTTGTGTCTTTTCAGTCTCTGTTTTCGGTATAAGTGTGATGTAAGCTTCCTTCCACGACTCTGGTGCTCTTTTCCCTTCCAATATTTCATTGCAGACTTCCTTCAATGGTTGTATTATCCATTCTTTCAAGGATCTGTAGTATCTTGAAGTCAAACCATCCGGTCCTGGAGATTTACCCAATTGCATGTTCTGTATGGCCCCTTCCACTTCCTGATCCGTTATTTTATAATTCAACATTAACTTGTTTTCCTGAGAGATTTTCTGTAGTCCATTTATTTTCAGAAATCGATCAATGTCCATTTCTTTCTGCTTCTCCTGTGTGTATAGTTGTTTAAAGTACCTCTGGAAGCACTTACTGATCTCAAATGGGTTCTGTATATTCTTTCCTTCCACTTCCAAATTCGTAATAGTGTTAAGCCAACAATTTTCCACACTTATTTGCTGATTCAAATGTCTTTTGTCTCATTTGTTTGATCTTCCATTCTATTTCCTGATTTCCTGATTCATCATTTTCATATATTGTACTTGATATAACTTTATCTCTTTCAGGATCTCCTGTGATTTTGGTTTTACTCTCAGTTTCTGCTCTCCTTCCTGAAACAGCCCAAATCTCTGAGAACTTTGAAAGCTGCGCATGCAAAACTGCAGCTCTTAGAAACTGAATAAAATATATGTTTGTATTTGTTCAAAAATAAAATTGCAGTAACTTTTGAAAATATATAAATATAGTATAACAGATCTGAAATAAACATTTTCCTGGGCTTATGCTTTATGTGGCATGCTGATTGGATATGATGAGCAGCCAATCAGGAAATGGTATAGCCTAAATGGGAGGAGTTTTGGAATGCCTGACATCACAAGGGAGGTGGTTCTTAGCCAGTGGGAGGATGAAACAACCTTAAGAAGAAATTAGAGAAAAGATTGTTCCATGGCAACACCAAGGTATCCAAACAGAAAGAGGTCTGATGGGTGTAACACTTTCCTTACAAGCTATGATATTTGCAGGGACTCATTCCAGGGCCGAAAGGTCACCAAGAGGGAAAATGATAGGGAGCTCTTATAAACTACAGATGGTTTTTCTCTTTTAAATACTAGAATTCAGGTCACCCAATGAAAGTGAGTGGTGGTATATTCTAGGGCTGTGTACAGGTGCCCTGCTAAGATTCATGGTTCCAGGTTGTAAATCCTGATCCAGATCATGATCCAGAAAATACAATTCTTTGGAAAAACCCATTTACTAGCCCATATCAAGGGCTGCTAGTTCAGATTGCTTTGAAACGGGATTAGACAACAGTCCCCTTCTTTCTTTAAGCCACGGCATCAGATGTTAGGCTGGGACTTTGCAAATAGAAAAAAAAATGGCACACTTGGAGAGCCTGGAAAACAGCTTCCCCCCTACTTCTTTTCCAGGACCAACACATGGTCTCCAAAGTCAATTGGATTTCTCCAACTGAGACCGGATCTAGTACTCCATCTTTTCTGATGATCAGGAGGTAGTTATATAATTAAATGAATATACCTTCCATTAAAGGTGGGGAAGATGTGGCCCTGTGATGGAGGGAGTTGACACCCAGGAACATCTGAAGACCTCATAGGTCCCACACTATCTATAAAATGGGGAACATCTTACTGGAGACCTGTAAGCTAAATGTCCAGGAGTTAAGGGAGAGGGATAGGATGCAAAATGAGAATGTGCTATATTACCTAAAACAATTTTAAAAAATGCCTTGGAATCCATATGGAACATCTCTTTTGGTTTAAAACTGAAATTTAGCCAGAATAAGAAAAAGAAAGACGTTTCAGTTATATTGGACTCAACAACATCTTTATGTTGGTTTGTCTAATACTGAGAGTTGCCGCTCTATACCTAGCGTGCTCATAGTCTTATTCTCCATTTGTTGTTGTCTCATTCTAGCTTGTTGTTTCACTGACAAGACTGAGAGGATGGGGAAGCCAGCGCCCGCAAAGCCCGCAAAGTCGGCAAAGCCTGCAGCTCCAGGAGAAGCAGGACAACCAGGAACTAAAAATGGTGGTCAGTATACAGCACAGTCATATGGGGTGAGGTTTCTCTTAAAGTAGAGGAATGCATGGGAAAGGGAAGTTGGTGGGGAGACAGGTAGAAAGTGGAACCAGACATGTTGTGCCAGGGAAAAGTGTGGAGAGAGGCCTACGCAGCTACTTGGGTGGCAGAGATACACTAAGCCGCATAGAAACCCCAGGAATCAGCCCACTCTTTGCTGCTGGCTGTTGTGTTCCTTTACTGTATGCAGTCCGGAATGGCTCTACCATTAGGCAGAATGAGGCAACTGACTCAGGGAGCAGGTGCTGGGGTGGGTAGAGATGTGTAGACCACACAAGCTGCACTGCACCTCCTCAGTTAGCCCGCTGCACCATCAGCAGCATCAAAACAGAACCCATGGCCAGCCCAGCCCAGCTTCTGTATGTGGAATTATGTGTATAGAGGGAGTATCTTGTCCAGGGCTTTGGGTATAGGAGGTGCAAGGGGCTTCAGCCATGTAAATATGTTGAGGCAAGGATCTCAGGCCCTGCAATATTGAGGGGCTAACATCCCCAACCATCACTGGGCACCCTATGTGTGCCCCCACCCCTGCCTGGGAGACAAGGAGCCAGGAGGGGGCTGGGACAAGCGAGGGGATCTTCACCTTCTCTCCTCCCAAACTTCATCCCAGGAGTCGAGAGGGGCCTGGGACAAGTGAGGACGATCTTTGCCTTCAATCCTCCCAGCCTCTGCCTGGTAACCTGGGAGCCGGAGGGGGCTGGGACGAGCGATCGCCTTTTTTGCTCTGCCTCCTCCTCCCTGCCCTATGCCTCACTTATACAAATTTCCACATTTACAAAAAGAAAACAGCCAAATACAGTTACAGATAGGTAGCCGTGTTGGTCTGCCATAGTCAAAACAAAATAAAAAAAATTCCTTCCAGTAGCACCTTAAAGACCAACTAAGTTAGTTCTTGGTATGAGCTTTCGTGTGCATGCACACTTCTTCAGATACACATCTGAAGAAGTGTGCATGCACACGAAATGTGTATCTGAAGTGTGTATCTGAAGTGTGTATCTGAAGAAGTGTGCATGCACACAAAAGCTCATACCAAGAACTAACTTAGTTGGTCTTTAAGGTGCAGCCAAATACAATTATTCATAAACACCCTTTTTCCTCTTCCATGGTTCCTTCTAATTATTATGCTCCTGCTACTGCATATTCTAATTACTGTATATAAGTTACTCCATTTAAGTATAACTTACTCCATATAAATTATTTCTCACTTTCTCCCAACTTAATTATATACTGCTGAATTTACTTTAATTCTGCTAGCATTTTTATTTGCTAGTTGTAATGGTTATAAGGGGTTACTTGTGCATAAGTTGCTGTTACTTTCGGCGAGATTGCCTGGCTAACCATGCCTCGGCTGACAGCCCTTCACTCCGTGGCCGTTCAGTCGCTTGCAGAATCCGTCAGTGGGCGTTTCTTGAACCTCTTCCATCATAGAAGTTGTTTGACGCCAAGTCTCCGCCTACTCTCCCTGCGCGGAACTCTTCTGCGCAAGGAAGGAGTGGGCAGAGGCGTGCCCGTGCTCTCTCCACTAGTCTCGGGCGAAGAGTCTTGGAGACCCCTCTCCGAATCCTCCATCTCCCTCCCTTCTCTACTGGTGTTGCGCTGAATTCCTTCCCCTCTGCTGGTCCCCTCTCCTGTATCGCTCGGGAGCCTTGCCTCCACCTCTCGCTCCGATGTCAGTTCCCTGACATCCACCTCCCTCCCAGGACCCCCTCCACCCCCGGCCCAACCCTGTGACGTAACTTCGTCTCCCTCTTCAGCCGACGATGCAGGGAATCCCCGGAAGGAGCTGCCGTCATCCTCCGAGGACTCAAACCCCGCTTCCCACCCGCTCCGATTTCTTCGCACGGGACGGGTTTCCCAGTCCGATTCCTCCTCCTCTGACGCTTCTCCTCCTTCTTCTTCGGAAGCAGGAAAACCCACAAAATCCTCTTCCTCGTCTGTGGTCCCAAATTGCTCCTCCCAGAATCTCTCTATTGGTTTGGGCTTACCCGGATACCTGTCGTGGAACTCCTCCACAAGATATCTCTCATCTATCTCCCCCGTGGGAACCCACGTGTTTTCTGACTCGGGTTCTCCCTCCCAAGCTACCAGGTACTCCACCTGCCACCCCCGCCACCGTGAATCTAGGATTTCCATCGCTTGGTTGTGGTGTTCCCTCTCCTCTACCTGCGGGTGTGTGATGCCTTCTCCCTCTCCCCCCCCCGGAACTCCTGTTCCCCCCTGTACGGTGAGAGTAGGGACCTATGAAACACCGGGTGGATTTTCATGCTGTCTAGCAACTTAAGCCTGAATGCCACAGGGTTCACTTGCTGCGTTACCTCAAAGGGTCCCAGCCGTTTTGGCCGTAGCTTCTTGCACCCTCCCTTAAAGGGTAGCCCTTGGGTGGACAACCACACCCGGTCCCCCACCCTTATAGTCTCCCCTTTCCGGCGGCGCTTGTCTGCTTGCCTCTTGTAAACTTGCTTGGCCCTTTCCAAGTTCATCTTAAGTTGCTGGTGCAGGGCCTCCATTTCTTCCACAAACTGTTCTGCCGCAGGCACACTCCACCCTTCCTCCCCCTCCTGGGAAAGGCCCTGGGGTGACACCCATAATTGGCCATAAACGGGCTCATTCCCGTGGACACATGCTCAGCGTTATTGTACGCAAATTCAGCCAGCACTAGTCTCTCTACCCAATTGTTCTGTCTCTCGTTGACGTAGCAGCGTAGGTATTGCTGTAAAATACTGTTCGCTCTCTCTGCTTGCCCGTTGGTTTCCGGGTGTCTCGCCGTCGAGAATCCCACCTCCACCTGCAATAAGTTCATGAGCCTCCTCCAGAACCGCAAGGTAAATTGTTTCCCGTGATCTGAGATGACCCTCGAAGGAGCTCCATGCAGCCTGCAGATGTGATCAACAAACAACCTGGCCGTTTCCTCTGCCGTTATTGCATGTGAGCAAGCTATGAAGTGGCACATTTTGGTTAGCAGATCCACTACTACCATGACTGCTGTCTTCCCTCTAGACTTGGGCAAATCTGTCATAAAATCGATAGATACCACCTCCCAGGGTCTTCCCGGTGTGGGTAAGGGTTCCAGCAACCCTGCGGGGGCAGCCCTCTCCCCTTTAGCCTGTTGGCAGCGGTCGCACCCACGTACATACTCTTGTACATCTTCCCTCACCATTGGCCACCAGAACTGCCTGGTAACCAGCAACCTGGTTTTGTGTTGACCAAAGTGCCCCGCCGTTGGGTTGTCGTGAAGCTGTTTGAGCACCCTTTCCCTCAAGGTCTCCCCTGGTACGTACATCGCCCCCTTGTAGTACAGCAGCCCTTCCCTTTCATCAAAGCCTCCCTGGTTTTCCCTCGCTTCCCGGAGTTCCCTGATTCTTGTTTGAGCGAATTCGCCGTGGCGAATCAGCTCGGTTAGTTCTCGTTTCCCAACCAATGCTCCCCCACACACCCATCATTCCTCTGGGAACACGTGTCTGACTTCCGGCAGTCCCTCTCCTTCCGTGTACTATGGCTTCCTGGACAGCGCGTCTGCCCTTACGTTCTCTTCTCCCGGCACGTACCGGATCTCGAAGAAGAACTTGGAGAACTCCTGTGCCCATCGAATCTGTCTCTGGTTGAGAACTCGAGCCGTTCTCCAGTATTCCAAGTTCTTGTGGTCCGTGTACACCTGGATCTCGTGCTGGGCCCCTATTAGCAGATGTCTACATCGCCGAAAGGCTGCGTAAATTGCAAGCAGTTCGCGATCATACACCGTGTAGTTTTGTTCCGACTTGCTCAGCTTCCGTGAAAAAAAGGCGCACGGTCTCCAGCTTTGCTGGCCCCACCTGGCTGCAACAACACCGCTCCGATGGCCCGATCCGATGCATCGGTCTCCAGCCTCATTGACTTCTGCAGATCCACATGCAGGAGTTGCTCCTCTGAAGCGAACGCCTTCTTCAGTCTTTCGAAGGATTGTTGGGCACTTTCTGTCCAGACGAACTTCCTTTTGCTACTGAGACAATCCGTGATGGGTGCGGTCAAGTGGGCGAAGTTTTTGATGAACTTCCGGTAGAAGTTGCTGAACCCGAGGAACCTCTGCACATCCTTCCGTGTTTTGGGGGTCTTCCAGTCCAGCACCGCCTGCACCTTGCTGGGGTCCATAGCTAGGCCCCTGTCCGACAACTTGTACCCCAGAAATTCAACTTCCCTGGCGTGAAATTGGCACTTCTCCAGCTTGACCCACAACTGGTGCTTCTGCAGTCTCTTTAGCACTTCCCTGACGTCCTTGACATGCTGTTTCTCATTGTCCGAATAGATTAGGACGTCGTCCAGAAATGTTACGCAGTTCTTGTACAGCAGGGAACCCAACACGTGGTGCATGAAGGCTTGAAAACAGGCGGAGCCTGACTGTAATCCAAATGGCATGACTAAGTACTCAAAGGCCCCCAGGGGGGTGAACATAGTGGTTTTCCATTCGTCCCCCTCCCTCATCCTAATCAAATTGTATGCTCCCCTGAGGTCCAGCTTGGTGAAGATTTTCCCCTTCCTCACCCGTGTTAAAATGTCATCAATTCTGGGCATTGGGAAGGTCACGGGTTCTGATACAAGGTTTAATGCCCTATAATCTACGACCAATCTGGGCTGATTAGTGTTCTTTTTGTCCACAAAGAACACCAGACTGCCCCCCACTGCCTGAGATTCTCTTATGAAACCTCTTTTCAGGTTCTTGTCAATAAAGTCCCGCAACTCCTGCATCTCCCGGTCCGACATGGCATACAGCTTACCCACCGGCAGCTGAGCCCCTGGGAGTAAGTTGATTTGGCAGTCAAAGGGCCTATGTGGTGGTAGCCTGTCCGCCTCCCTCTCGCTGAAGACCTCCTGCAGGTCAGCATACTGTGGCGGCACCTCTCCTCTCAGCTCCACCGTCATTCCCGCCACTCTGGCCACCCTCAACCTTGGCTCCCCCCCCCCCAGACAGTGTTCCAAACAGTGAGCTGACCCAAAGGTGACCGTCCGCTGATGCCAAGCCACTACTGGATCATGTAGTGCTAGCCAGCTCATCCCTAATATTATTGGGGGTCCCGCCAGTGTGGCCAAGTGAAAGGCAATGGTTTCCGTGTGCCTGGAAACCCTCATTCTCATTGGTGGGGTTTGATGCGTCACCTCCCCTCCCAGCAGTTCCCTGTCATCTATCGTTGTGACTTGGAGGGGGAAATCCAGGGGCAGTAGGTGGAGTTGGTGCTCTAGAGCGAAGTCCTTGCTGAAGAAATTGCAGGAGCTGCCTGAATCCAGCAGTCCCTTCACCTTGACTGGGTGTCCATTTGGGAGTTCTAGCACCACCTCTATGGCTATTGACGCCTTGGGGGGGTCTGGTTGGGGCACTTCAATTAGTTGCTGGCCTGGCTGCTGTGCCCGCTGATTGGCAGCCAAGCATTGGCGTTTCCCTGCACCTTCTCCTCTTCCCCCTCCTCCTCACCATCAGCGGCTCCCACCATCCCTTGCCAAGCCTTGCTTTGTGGACAGGCCTTGGCAAAATGTCCTGGCCGTTGGCAGAGGAAACACTTCTTGGTGCCTTTGCAATCCTTTCCCTCCCTCTTGCGTCCTCCGCTGGAGATTGAAACCTCACGCGCGCGCGCTCCATCGATTTCCATTGGATCAACGGACTGGGAAGGCTGCCTTGGCATCTCAGGAATGCGGTAGTCAAGGCAACGCTCTCCTCTCCCCTCCCGCTTCTCCAAAGCGCGCGCTTCCTGTCTCACTCCTATCGCAAGCACAGCTTTGGTCAATTCGTCCATCAATTGCAGGCGGGGCGCGCAGGAGAGCTCGTCCTTCACGGCTGGGGACAACCCCTCCTCAAACAGCATTTGTATAGGTGGAGAATATAGGTCCCACTCCAGCCGGTGTATTAACATCGCAAAACGGGACCAGTAGTCTCTAACTGATAGGTTCCCCTGCTTGCACCCCATCAGTTCCCGTCTGGTCACACTCTGTTCCACTTAGCTGGAATACATTGCGTCCAAAGCCTGAAAGAACTTCCGAAGGTCCTTCAAGGCAGCATTCTGCGTAGCCATTAGGGGCCTGACCCATTCACGCGCCCCATCCTGCAGATGCCCCACGATATATGCCACCCTCTCTGCGTCATCAGCAAAGTCATCGTGCTGCAGTTCCAAAGCGTATGCTATTTCCGTTCGGAACGCGTTATAGTCCTGGGGCTTCCCCCCAAACTTGTGTACCAGTCCTGGCACCTTCCTTGCCATGGGGGTGGGTCTGACCTGTGCATCCTGAGCTCGCCTTTCATCCAGCCGCGCCGTCAGCAGAGCCACACGCTGTTCCAAATCTCAGTTCCTCTCCACCAGATTCTGCACACCTGCAGCTTGCTCCGCGGCGCCGGCACCTCCAGTCTGACTCATGGTCTCCTGTCTGTGCACAAGTAACGTCAGTGACTGACGGATTGCTGTAATGGTTATAAGGGGTTACTTGTGCGTAAGTTGCCGTTACTTTCGGCTAGATTGCCTGGCTAACCATGCCTCGGCTGACAGCCCTTCACTCCGTGGCCATTCAGTCGCTTGCAGAATCTGTTAGTGGGCGTTTCTTGAACCTCTTCCAGCATAGAAGTTGTTTGACGCCAAGTCTCCGCCTACTCTCCCTGCGCGGAACTCTTCTGCGCAAGAAAGGAGCGGGCAGAGGCGTGCTCGTGCTCTCTCCACTAGTCTCGGGCGAAGAGTCTTGGAGACCCCTCTCCGAATCCTCCATCTCCCTCCCTTCTCTACTGGTGTTGCGCTAAATTCCTTCCCCTCTGCTGGTCCCCTCTCCTGCATCGCTCAGGAGCCTTGCCTCCACCTCTCGTTCCGATGTCAGTTCCCTGACACTAATCATCAGAAAATTTCCTCCAGACTTCCTGCTGGATATGTATAATGGAGGATGACAGAGACTGCTTGCTCTGAGCAGCCCGATTGCTGTGAGAATTGAAGAATGGGGCTCTGGCAAAGCACCTTCTCAAAAAGAGCCTGAAGGAAAGCAAAGAATAATATGCAATCAAGATATTAAAGGAATGATATATCGTTGGTATCTAACAAGGTTAACGCTTAGTGGGAAATGATATACAATAAATTGCAATGAATGTTCAAAATAACTTTTGTAAAAAAAAAAAAACCCAGAAACTTTTCTTTCTTTCGTTGAGACATTAGTGTTGCATTAGGAAGAAAAGGGGGTAAGAGGTGGAAGGGGAGAACAGTGACTGGGGTGGGGTGAGGTGGCAATGCTTCACCAGAAGCTTTTCTTTTGGGAATTATAGGGACAGAGCTACCTAAATTGTACAGAAATTTATTTATGTATGCTACTACAGCAGGAAGAATGCTACTTGCCCCAAAGGGGAAAGAAGCAGAAGTCCCAGCAAAGGAAAAATGGCTAAAAAAACCTTATGGAATATGCAGAAATGGTGAAACTTACAGGAAGGATAAGAAATCGAGACAACAAACTTTTTATAGAGGAATCGAAATGGTTTATTGAATATTTACAGAGAAGTTTAAAACAGATAAAAACATTAGGAGGATTATTATAATAATGTGCAGTTTCATAAGAGTATATATTTAAAGTAGATAATTAAATGAGTAAGTTAAATGAATTGGGATATGCAGAATATATTAAAAAATAATTTTAAGGAACCACAGAAAGAGGGGGAAGTCAAACTTTGAAATGTTAAAAAGATTGTAAAACTAATGAAATCTATAAACTTGAAAAGTATAGATTAAAACTTTTTTTAAAAGAAAAAAGATAGAGAAGTTTCCTCAAGCAGCAAGGCATCTCGCCTTGCTTCCTCCATCTGCTTAGCATCCCAAGGACCCACCCCCTGAACCACTGAGTGTCTCTGGCTGATGGCTACCACAGTGTATGGAAATCCTTTTTTCTGGGGTGCCAATGATATGTTGGCTACCGATGGCTAAAGCAGAATTTTCTGTCTTCAAGCATCTGTTTTTCAGGACTTTGTAACCCTCATGAAATCTCCCATAGGTGAATGCATTATCGTATCTGTGATTATCGCCCTTACTGTGTTGACACTGCTGATTTTCCTCCTATGTAAGTACACAATTGTCGTACATTGATACTACTGTCGCAGGCTTTGCTTCAATTCCAATAGCATTTCCAAAAAGAGATGGCAGGATCCACCTTCCATTTACCCATTTCACCCCTCCTTGATTTCAGGGGTTGAGTTACAGCTGTCACCCAGTGAGAGCAACGGCACTGTTTTGTTCTCCCTGAATAAGTGAGTTCCAGCACTAGGAACAAACACATAGACTAACACAAGTCCCTGGGACACCCTGGGCAATTCCCTTTCCCAGTTGCCATTCTCTGCTCCTTTCCCAACTAATCCTCATTTGCTGAGGGAGAGCCCCCATTCCTGATCCTCGCCACCCGGCCCTCTGCTAGGGCTCCAGTCCCTTTGAAGGAAAGTGCTTGGGGGAAACAGACTGCAGAGGAAAAGGCCATGGCCAAAGTGGGTGGGTCCAGAGCTTACCTAAATATCTAGATATATGCAGGGCCTTTTTCAGCCGGAATTCATCAGGACTCTGTTCTGGCCCCTCACAGGTGGGCGCCATTGCCATTTTAAGAGAATAAGGGAGAAATTCATGGTGAGTTCCTGTGCCTGTTTTTCTAGAAAAATAGCACTAGATAGATGAACACATGACCTACTTGCTTAGCTAATTCATTTTTAAAGGGCACTCCAAAGTAAGCAAATCTTGGGGGGAGGCAATCAAATGATCCAAGAGTTTGCATATTTTAAGCATATGGCAGAGTATGAGGCAGCCTGGCAAATGCAAGACTGTAGGACAAAGAGGAAATGTGCATCTAGAATGGAGTCAGCAAACTTTTTCCCTCAGACCTTGTGGGGGGCTGCACTATATTTTTTTTTTGGGGGGGATGAACGAATTCCTATGCCCCACAAATAACCCAGAGATGCATTTTAAATAAAAGGACACATTCTACTCATGTAAAAACATGCTGATTTCTGGACTGTCTGCAGGCCAGATTTAGAAAGCAATTGGGCCGGATCCAGCCCCCGGGCCTTAGTTTGCCTACCCATGATCTAGACACCCAAAAATTTAAAGCTCTCTAAGGAAGGCCCACCATTTAATGACAGAAGCAACAGGCCAAATGTAAACAGGACTTCAGACCATTGTAGGAATGTTCAGGGAGGCAGGACAGAATATATTGTTTATTAATATCCTTCCTAACTTTAGCTATCATGTTCTATAACTTAGCAGAGTTTTACATTCCCCTTTTAAACGCACACCAGATAACTGGTTGCGGGCTTCTTTAAGCTTCTTAATATTAGGTTCCTGGTAAGTCCCCTTATATCCCTCTTAAAAGAATAAACATACCACAATCTTGTGTGAAGTATATAAAAGTAGTTTACTCGTTTACTCACACATTCAGTTCACAGATGGATCCCTGAAAACAAAAGTAGTTAAAAAGCACATACATCTGGATCTACCCCATATGGGGGATTAATCCCAGTTACTGCAGACTGGCAGTTACTGCAGTTCACACGACATAAGGAAGATGGAAAAGAGAGAGGGTGCTGCGTGCCCTTTGCTTTTGTTACCTGAATAGGTAAGGTCATGCCCACCTCTAGTCACATACAAAAGGAAGTATGTCCCAGCCCAGGAGGAAAAAGGAAGTTCCAACTGGCTGGACCAAAAATCCCCCTGCATGTCCACTCTAGGAAAACAAGGAATGTTGTACTTATGTATCACAACCCACAACCACCAGGGCAGCCACAATCAAGGGCTGGGACAAGAATATATATATATATTTAAAAAATAATATCTATTACTTTTAAAGCTTACAAAAAAGAAAGAAAAGAAAAAAGACAGGAGAAAGAAAACAAGAAAAAGAAAAAACAATACAATACAATACAATATATAAACAATACAAAACACAACCTTAACACATTAAACTAAACACAATAAACAAAACAAAACAAAACAAATCAAAAACAATTTAAAAGCATACATCATACCTTTTCCATACTCTATCTTTCATTCCCTTGTTTCATCGGCCTCCTCTCACCTCCCTTTTTGTATTCCACTTCTATTAATTGTTTCAGCAATTCCTTTCCGTCTTTCTCTATTTTCTGTCATATAAATGTCTTAACATATTTTTAATCTTATTTCCATTAAAACTAATATACATATTTAAGCTTAACTCCTTATAACATTTCTACTAAGGCCATAAAATTTCATTCCAACATTTCACTCATTAATTTTACAGTATTTCTATATACAGACTTTAAATTTTCCAATCCTCTTCCACCATCTCCTCTCCCCGGTCTCGGACTCTGCCAGTCACTTCCGTCAACTCCATACAGTTCATCAACCTGGAGATCTTATGTCCGAGGCTCTTAACTCTTTTCCAAGTCCCTTCTGCAGGTCTTCTTCATATTCTTTGATGCTATAGAGCAGATCTCGGGGAAACTCCGGCCTAACAATATTTTTATTCCTTCTCGACAGGTCAGCCAGATTTCCACAGTTAAAGCTAAGATTCATAAAGTATTTCAGGACATGTTTGAAGATTCCTCCAAATCTAAAGGCCCCCAGAACTCCAGTCTCCTACTGACCCAAGCTTTGTCCCAAAACTCAGTTAATCCCTGCATGGAGGGATCTTTCCAGCTTTCCTTCTCCAGTCCAGGCCGGCTCCGATCCTCAAAATCTGACTTTTTCTAGGTTCAGTCATAAAAGGCCTCAACTTATAGTCCTCAATTTGCCTTTGTAAGGCTGAGGCTCCCACTTGTATTACTTTAGGTTCGACAACAACAACTTTCTCCTTCTCCTTCTCCTTCTCCACAATTTGTTCTGCTGAAGTAAATTCCTGTACCAAATCCTGAATAATTTCTGTATTGGTGCTCACTTTTTGTCCCAGATTAATCGCTTTCTGTCCCAAGTTATCAATTTTAGTAGTCATAACATCAGTCTTCTTATGAAGCTGTTCCAACAAGTAGCTTATCTTTTTTTTTAAAAAAAATGATATTTATTACTTTTAAGGCTTACAAAAGAAAGAAAGAAAAGGAAAGAAGAAACAAAAGAAACAATACAATATTGACAATACAAAACACAACCTTAACATCTAAACACCATAAACTATACAAAACAAAACAAAAACAATTTAACACACATCATACCTTTACCATAATCTAACTTTCATTCCCTTGTTTCGTTGACCTCCTCTCACCTCCCTCCTTGTATTCCACTTCTATACGTTATCTCAGCAAATCCTTTATCTTAAAATATTTTTAATCTTATTCCCCATTAAATCTAATATACCTATTTACACTTAACCTCTTAAAACATTTCCACTAAGGCCAAAAAACATTCCATTCCAAGATTTTTCTATCCCTCATTACAAAATTTCCCTATGTAGACTTTAAATTTTCCAATCTTCTTCACCGTCTCCTCTTCCTGGTCTCGGCCTCTGCCAGTCCTTTCCGTCAATTCCATATAGTCCATCAACCTGGAGATCTTATGTCCGAGGCTCTTAACTCATCTCCACATCCCTTCCGCCAATCTTCTTCATATTCTTTAATTCTAGAGAGCAGATCTCGGGGAAGCTCCGACCCAACAGCACTTTTATTCCATCTCGACAGGTCAACCAGATTTCCATATTTAAAACTAGAATCCATAAAATATTTCAAATCTTGTTTCAAGGTTCCTCCAACAACAAAGGCCCCCAAAGCTCCAATCCCCTCCCGACCCAAATCCATGTCCCAAATGTCAATTGACCCCCGCATAAGGGGATCTCTCCAACCTTCCCCCTCCAGTCCAGGCCAGGCTCCAATCCTCAAAATCTGACCTCTTCCAATTTCAGCCACAGAGGGCCCTGACCTGTAACCCTCAACATGCCTCTGTGAGGTTAAGGCTCCCCCTTGTATTACTTTAAGTTCGACAACAGCAACTTTCTCCTTCTCCTGTTCAATGATTTTCCCTGTTGAAATAGATTCCTGTGCCAGATCTTGAGTTATTTCTGTGTTGGTATTCACTTTTAGTCCCAAAATGTCAATTTTAGTAGCCATAGCATCTATCTTCTTGTGAAGCAGTTTCAGCAAATGATCTATCCTGCAAAATGCAGACACTATTATCTCATCTGCTGACATTTTAGTCCAAGGTCAGTCTCTAGTTCTCACAATTCTTATCGTACAGCTGGATTCCTCAGCTCGACTCTTATAACAGTTTCAGCTCAACTCTTGTAACAGTTTCAAAGACTCCCTCTAGGGGGGAGCAATCTCCACTTGTATCAATCCTTTCCGACACAATTCCAAATGTAATATAGTTTCAGTTTTCAGTTACTTTTACAATTGCTTTTTCTTCCTTTTAAAACGCAGAAGCGGACAGTGAAAGCAATATATTTCTCTTACTAACTGACTGTTTTTCGCTGTCAATGAACTCTTCCAAACGTCAATCTGTTGGCAGCCCGTTCCCAGGACTTCAGAGCAGTGATAATTTAGTTTTTATCACTCTATCCTGCAAGATGCACAGTCCACAATTTCCCCCCTCTTCCCCTGCTTCCAAGGGGGGTTTAATGGTTTCAATCGATGGAAGTTTAATCCTTTACATGAGGCTTTCCAAGACCTTAGCTTGCAACCTCTTTGCTTCAGTCTATTTACAAAAAGGGAAGGCGGACTTCCTGTTCTGAACCTTCCCCGCTCGTTGCCAAATTAAGGTGTTTAAAAATCCAATTTTCCATTCTACTCACGGGTTGTTGTTTAAAGTCCAATTGTCCACAGGAAAAAAGTCAGCGCTCTCTGACAATAGCAATGCGGCTTCACTCCGTGAAAGAAGCAGTCTATTCAAAGCACTGCGCCACTCACCCCACGTCACTCCAGATCCCCAAAATAGGGTTTCCCCGCGAGTAGGGGAGGCACGAATGGTGCCAGCCGAATCCCAAGTTCACAGGCTTCTTCCGCCTGTGATTTCTATGGGTCTCCGCCTTTGCCGTGGCGGTCAGACCCTACTTTTCACAGAGCAAGTTCCTCCCAATTGGAGGAGCTCCGCCATTGCCGGAGGCACCAACCCCGGAAGTGCCAACAAGTAGCTTATCTTACAAAATGCATTCACTAAGGCTTCTCCTGTCGACATTCTTAAATGGTCCAAGGTCAATCCTTGATTCTCACAGTTCTTATCCTGCAGCTGGAGATTTGCCAGCTCCACTCTTGTAACAGTTTCCAAAGCTCCCTCTAGAGGGAAACAGTCTCCACTTGTATCAATCCTTTCAAGCACAGTTCAAAAAGTAAAGTTAGTTTCAATTTTCAGTTACTTTTCCTCCTTTTTAAATGCAGAAGAGGACAATGGAAACAATATATTTCTCTTATTTATCTAACTGTCAACATGTTTTATTCACAGTCAATGAACTCTCCCAAAACTTCAATCTACTGGCAGCCCGTTTCCAGGTTCAGAGCAGTGGTAATTTAATTTTTATCACTCTCTCATGCAGGCTTACATGATCCAAAATTTTCCCCCTCTTCTCCTGCTTCCAAGGGGGGGGGTTTAATGATTTTAATCGATGGAAGTTTAATCCTTTACATAAGGCTTTCCAAGACCTTAGCTTGCAGCTTCTTTGCTTCAATCTATTTACAAAAGGGGAAGGCGGACTTCCTGTTTGAAACCTTCCCGTTTTGGTACCAAATTAAGACTTTTGTAAATCCAATTTTCTGTTCTACTCACGGGTAGTTGTTTAAAGTCAAATTGTCCACAGGAAAAAGTCAGCGCTCTCCGGCAACAGCAATGCAGCTTCACTCTGTGAAAAAAGCAGTCAATTCGAAGCACCGCGCCACTCACCCCACGTCGCTCCGGATCCCCAAAACTGGGTTTCCCCGTGAGCAGGGGAGACGCAAAGGGTGCCAGCCGAATCCCACGTTCACAAGCTTCTCCCGCCTGTGATTTTAGTGGGTCTCCACCTTCGCCGTGGCGGTCAGACCCTGATTTCCACGCAGCAAATTCCTCCCGATCGGAGGAACTCCGCCATTGCCAGAGGCACCAACCCGGAAGTCTCGAAAAAAAATATTAATAGAAGTCATATTCATGTTTTTGTTGATTTGATGTTATTTGCATTACAAGTCAGCAATTTAAATTCAATATTAAAAGCAGTTTGAAACCAAGAATCCCCTCCCCCAGCTCATCAGTCCAGGGTGCTAGAACACAATTTCTTCATTTCTTTTCTACCTACCTCCTTCTTAGATCAAAGGGAAGTAAAAAAAAGAGCGGAGGTTCAAATGGCAATGGATATGATTCGGACCTTTGTTGTTGGGCTTGATACAATACATGAAGACAAGGATGGTAAGCATTTTTTTATGCACATCCTCACTTTTGCTAGACCCTATTTAATTTAAACAGGCTTCAATTTCTGTAGTTTGGGATCCATATTGTGTGAGCAATATATATACTGTATTCAATGAAACTCAACACCCAATAGAGTTTATCACTGTTTCATTGCTCAGCAGAAAGAAAAGCAGATGGTTGTGATTCTCACATCTCCCCACTAGAAATACTGTCGCCCCTCATCAAACTGTAATTCACAATGTTTGTGATTCTGCAAGATTTTAGCACTAGCACAAGGGAACTCCCCTCCCCCTTCTCCCTGCATGCCATCACCAAAGCTGCTCTGCTGGGTGGGGAACAGATTGGAGGGAAAGGGGCTGAAGATTGCATTGCACAAGGAAAATTCCTGCACTGACATAATGTTCTCCTTAGCTCTATGCCGAATGAAACCCAGTATTCATCAGAAAAAGAGTTTTGGCGCCTCTGTTTTCTTAGATCTCACAAAGCATAATTGAAAACTACAAAGTATTCTTTGTATATTTGGCTTTACTGTGGGACTCAAGGTGGGAATTGGTTTTTGACTCTGTGATTCCCAGCAGAAAAGGAGGACATAGGAAGGGAACATTAGAGATACTTCACAAGCCGTTTTAATATGAGAATAGGATAGAAGAAGAGTTTGGATTTGATATTCTGC
This sequence comes from Podarcis cretensis, assembly GCF_951804945.1. Classification (NCBI taxonomy): domain Eukaryota; kingdom Metazoa; phylum Chordata; class Lepidosauria; order Squamata; family Lacertidae; genus Podarcis; species Podarcis cretensis. The sequence goes on along the minus strand of NC_137178.1, from coordinate 3,523,706 downwards.
TTTATCACTACCCGAAGGAGTCTCAAAGCAGCTAACATTCTCCTTTCCCTTCCTCCCCCACAACAAACACTTTGTGAGGTGAGTGGGGCTGAGAGACTTCAGAGAGGTGTGACTGGCCTAAGGTCACCCAGCAGCTGCATGTGGAGGAGAAGGGATCTGAACCCAATTCCCCAGATTACGAGTCTACCACTCTTAAACACTGCACCACACTGGCGGCATGGATTGCATGGGTCTTTGGTCTGATCCAGCTGCAGGATTCTTCTGAGGCCTTTCATTGGTAATCTCAGCCACAGAGAATCAAGTCTGTTCTCATATTCATAAGAACCCGATCCTTCAGCTCTGCTTCTTGTTTCAAGCTAGAGATTTTGAAAATGTTTGAAAATGGTTTCTTAATATTTGCAGATTGTTATTTCAGATACTCTTTTGCCTTGAACAATTTCAAATCTTTTAGACTTCGGAATACTCGCTGTAGCTCAAAACATATCAGAGGAAATGCGGTATATTGCCAACAGAAATGATGAACTGCAAAAAGAAATTGGTAAGATACCTTACAATGCTGAAGAATTGTAGCGCATTGGGAACCTGCCCTTAGTCTACACCAGCTGGAAGCCCCTCCTCTAGCTGAAAACTCTTAGAGCCAGAGCAGAGTGCTGCTCTCCTTTGCATCCAGCCACCCTAGGGAAACATCAGATATATTCAGTTCAGCTCTCCTGAACTGTTTAATAGATTTAGCCTCAATGGTGAGGAAAGAAAAGACTTTCCCATTTTTTGCTATAGCAGAGACAATCAAAACAGGTCAGCTAAAAGACCTGTACCCAGACCCCAAAGCTAGGTCAGGATAGGGTCCTCCATTGATCTGCACAGGTTTCTAAAGTGGGTTCTCCATCATTGGAACCACTTCTCATATAGCTAATGAATTTTAGGTGGGTTCACACGAGGCAAAATCCATTGACAACAAGAACCTTTATTAAACTAATGGAACTGGACAACAGGGACAAAGCAACTGCTTTATGCATTTCTGACGACCTGGGCCACTCCCACTCCCAATGTGATTGGCTTTCTAAACACCCAAGCTGCGAATCATAACTTAGAGTTAAAGGGCCAATGGCAATAGCCCAAATCCTCAAATGTCCTGTGATTGGATATCATGTCTTAAATCAAAACAGGGTTCTCATCAGGTGTATCATTCTGTGAGCCAGGCTGATCGTTCACCTTGTCCCTGTGCTCTGGTGTGGTAGCAGTGGCTGGAGCTGGGGCATCAGCCAGGCGGCAGCGCATTTGGTCCACATGCCGGTGGTGGACCTGAACATCCAGTGTGGTAGCCTTGCAGGAGACTAGTCACCCTGATAAGAGTGGTGGGAATCCAGGCAGGGCCATCCCCATAGTTCCAGATGTCCTGACCAATCCAAGCTCCTTGTCCACATTCTTGAACCTTACTGACTGAAACACACCCAACACAATGGAAACAGACTCTGCTCTGGACACCCTTTGAGATTATCCCATTAAATTGCCTATCTTGTTTTCTTTTTCTCTTCTTCCTCTGTATGTGGCTTGACTCAAAGACCACCTTATTGGAAACTTGAATGATGGTTGGGTTATATATGAAAGGACATTCTATTTCTTTTCTCATGAGCAATACTCATGGGTGGATTCCCAAAAAAGGTGTGAGAGGGAAGGCGCCAAGCTCATTTCTTTCGAAACATGGGAAGAACAGGTGAGCATCAAAGCTGAGTTTGGGAAAGGTTGGGGATCTTCTTGAGCCAAAGGGCTCCTATTATCACTATCCAGTTAAGAAGTTCTTGGTATGCAACCAAGACAGCAACTCCATCAGTCAAGCCATGGGTTGGGTGGGGCAGGGAGCAGCTGCTACCATCTGGGACTAACTAAGGTTTCTTGGAGCTGCTGAACTCTAATAGACTGAAGTTGGCAGTCAGAAAGGAGGCCTTGAAGGAGGAGGAGTAGATACTTGAGGGGCATCTATCCCCTTGATTGCCTGTAGAGTCTTCCTCTGCTATTTGAGATGTACTGAGTGCTCAGAAAGAAGGCTTCCCTCACCACCCTCTGGCAGGAGAGTATCATGGAGATGACTCTGTGAGATTTTGACCAGCTTCTACCCATCTGAAGCTGATACAGGCTCGTCTTATCTTGAGCCCAAGCAGAGTAGTCCACACAGCAGAAGGATAAGCAGTATGTGCCACATTCTTAACTTTATTTACACTTCTATGCTGAGAGAATACAAACATGCATCTTGCCTCTGTGAGAGCAGAGAAGCAACTCCTCTCAGAAACAAAGAACACCGAGAGAACAGTGAAAAACAGGAAACCAGTGAACGTCACATCCAGTCTCCCATTCCCGTGGGAACCCAACAGTAACTCTGACTGTGGAATGCAAAACAATGTCCCATGACTGCATTTGCTGCTCAGTTAGGGAAATAGAAACCAACATCCTCCCCCTTTTTGTGAACATCACTGGGCAGCGTGTTCGTACAATATCAGTACAAACCCAACTTCTGCACATAGGTACAGTGTTGATCCCTTGATACAATCTTGGACAATACATCAACAGGAATTTCATTACCTGGCATATAGGACACCGTTACGAGTCCCTTCTGGATACGTTCCCTAGCATGTTGCAGTTTCAATTGCAAATGCTTCGTGCTTTGCTTACAACCTTCAGAATTCAGCAAAGCCAAACATGCTTTGTTGTCCTGGTAAACCTGGATTGGACATTTGACAGGAATTTTCACGTCTTTGCACAATTGTAACAACCATTCACAATCCTTAAGTGAATAAGACAGTGCATTCAGTTCAGCTTCACAAGTACTTAAGCTAACTGTTGTTTGCTTCTTGCATGACCAATCAAAAAGACCCTGATTGTACATGTAGCAAACTCCAGACGTGCTTTTCCTGTCTGTAGTGTCACTTCCAAAACTTGCATCTGTTAATATCTCAAGACCACCAGACTTCTGATTGTTAAATCTCAGTCTGTAATGCATAGTGCCTTTCAAATAGCATGCTATGCATTTCAGAGCTTTCCAATCCTTAACAGTAGGATTGTTGACTTGTCTGCTTAGCAAATTACAGCTAACAGCAATGTCAGGTCTTGAACATCTGGCAATGAAGTTTAGTTTGCCTAGCACACTTCTGTACAGTGTAGTGTCAGAAAATGCTTCTTCAGTGTCATCTACCTGATAACCTGTTGTCATTGGTGTGTCTACAGGGTTAGCATCCATCAGGTTTAGTTTGCTTAACACATCAGCAATTTTCCGTGACTGGTGTACTAGAATGTTACCATCTTGATCTCTCTCTATTTCCAGAGATAGGTAGTTGTTTACCTCACCAAGATCTTTCATGTCAAAGTGCTTTTTCAGTTGAGCTAGGGCGTTATTGTACATTGTGACATCCTTCCAAAAGAATAAAAGATCATCAACGTAAAACAAGCAATACAGTTTCTTTTGCCCCTCCTCTTTGACAAATACACATGGATCAGCTTTCCCTTGCTCAAAACCTAGAGAAAACAATACTTCAGTGAGTTTTGTGTGCCAACACCGTGCACTTTGTTTGAGACCATAAAGGGATTTCTTCAGAGCACAAACAAATCCCTGTTTTACCTGTACGCCATCAGGTGGAAGCATATAAAGTGATTCACCTAGAGATCCATACAGAAACGCTGTATTCACATCATGGTGACTAACGTGTAGATTCTCCTCTGCAGCCAGCTTGAGCATAAGCCTAATGCTCTCATACCTCATGGTGGGTGAGTAGGTCTCGTGATAGTCTTCTCCTGGTACCTGTGAAAAACCTCTGGCTACCAATCTGGCTTTGTGCCTGACTATCTTGCCATTTTGATCTGTCTTTGCTTTGAAGACCCATTTGCTTCCAAGCAGTTTCATTCCTGGAACTACTGGAACTAGCTCCCATGTTTTGTTCCTCTCTAAGGAATCAAGCTCAGCCTTCATGGCATTTAACCATGGCTCAGCATCCTTTGAATCCAAATCCTGGATTTCTTGGAAACTTGAAGGTTCAAATACCTTCTTGGAGCTTTTAACAGCTGCTACTGCTGTCTTAGCGAATTCATCAGCAAATCTCTTTGGAGGTCTGCCTTTTGTGGCTCTTTGTGACCTGCGAATTAGCCGTAGGTCTTCAACACTCTCCTCTTCCTTCTTAGGAGAAAAGTGGCCTATAGTGAACAACGGTTCCTCCAATTCTTGATCAGAGCTTTCAGAGGGTCGCATAGAGACTTTCGCACTCCTGAAATCCTCTGAATCACCCGATTCAGTCTCAGAATCAGGACCTTCATCAGTGGGTGTGGGTTGTTGCGGCAGCTGTGGCTGTTGCTGCTGCTGTTGCTGTTGCCTATCCTCAGTCTCATCACTGTCATCAGGATAACATTGGAAAATTCCCACATTCTCCTCCAACTTGGCATTGTACTCAACACTTCTTGTGAGCCTAATTGTCTTAGAGTCAGTTATCATTATTCTGTAAGAACCTTTCTAATAACCCAGAAATATACCATGCAATCCACGCTTGCCTAACTTGGAGCTTTGTGGTGTGTGAACCCACATGTCAGAACCAAAAATTCTCATGTGTTTGATGTAAGGCTTCTTGCCAAACATCTTCTCATAGGGGGTACAACCAATCGCTGAAGATAACCTGTGATTATAACTGTAAACAAAACACGAGAGAGATTCGGGCCAATAACTCTCTGGAAGATTTGCATCATGCAGCAAGGTTTTCATACCCTGAAGCAATGTCTGATTTGCCCTCTCGCAAAGTCCATTCTGCCATGGCGAGCGAGGACTAGACAAATCGTGTTGAATTCCTTTCTCAGTCAGAAAAGCTTCAAACTGCTGAGAAGTGAATTCTCCCCCGCGATCACTGAAAAGAGTCTTTACCTTCTTACCTTGCACATTTTCCAACCAAGCACAGAATTCCTTGAACCTAGGAAAAGCCTCTGATTTCTGCTTGAGATTGTACACATGAATATACCTGGAAAATGCATCAATGAGAACCATGAAGTACCTGTTTCCACCCAAAGAGGGCGCTAGTGGTCCAACCAAATCAGCATGAACAATTTGGTATGGTTCTGTAGCTTGCCTACTAGACACCTTACCTTTCGCAGCCATTTTCACTTTGTTTGCTGCGCATGCCTTGCACTTCATCTGGTACCTGCAGGGTTTAATAGTCATACCTTCAACCAAGGCAGGCATTTTAGATACTGCCTCAAAATGCAAATGACCAAATTTCTTGTGAAAATCATGAATACATCCTGCATGCAAACTTTTGTTAGAACCTGCAATGCAACAAGTTTCATCCTGCACATCATCATCATAATGCAAAACAAACAAACAATCAACATATTCAGCATGCAATACATAATCATTTTTCTTTGTGATGGTGCACTTCTTGTTCTTGAAGGAAACATCAATTTTCCGTTCATTCAGCTGCGCAACACTGAGTAGATTGTGTGCAGCATCTGGAACGTAGAGAACATCTTGTATCCATAAGTCCAAACTGTGAAGAACAACAGTTCCGTAGCCTTGACTGGAGATCGTGTGGTCATCTGCCTGGTGAATCGCACCTTCCTGCGGTGTAAAAGACATGAACAGTCGCTTATCGTTGCATAAATGTCTTGTGGCTCCCAAATCAATCACGAAGAAAGATCTAGACATCTTCTGGACCTTTGCAACCTTTGGAGTGAAGCGTGAGACCATTGCCTTGTGCTGTGTTGTCCTGGACACCGAATCTTTGCCTTTGCCTTTGCCTTTTCCACGCAATGAGCTTTCGCTGCGCTGCTCTGTCTTGGCCCTTGGATATCTGCATTCCCTCTTCATATGGCCTAGACATCCACACAAGTAGCATTTCACTGCCTTCAAAGCTTTGGCACCATCTGGTGGTTCCACTGCATTCTGGGATGACGTCTGTGAAGACTCCCCCTTACCCATGCAGCTAGCACCTCGGCGGTCTGCTTCATTCAGAATCATGGCAGTAACATGGGCTACTGTGATCTGAGCAGATGGCTGAACAGCAATCTGAGTGGCAACGGACTCCCAACAAGCATCAGCCAGCCTTGCATTAGCCATCTCTGCTGCATTAAATCAAGCTGCGTCTGTGTACAGCTGCTTCATTCCAAAAGCACTTGTAAAAGTACTTTCGGTTTTCAAGCCTCCCAAGCCTGTGAGCCTGTGCCACGGCAAACGGCTTTAAAAGTTCACAGTCCAGCCATAAAGCCATTAATTTGGAGCTGGCAGGCTGCCTGGAGCAATGAGCACATACCTCTCATCGATCATCTTGACGTGCAGATAACGTCCGATCCGTCCCTCTGCCGCTGCCAGCGTTCTGATCCTTTGTTTGTTTGTTCCTCCCTCTGGGCCCAGAACCAAAAATGTGAGATTTTGACCAGCTTCTGCCCATCTGAAGCTGATACAGGTTCGTCTTATCTTGAGCGCAAACAGAGTAGTCCACACAGCAGAAGGATAAACAGTATGTGCCACATTCTTAACTTTATTTACACTTCTATGCTGAGAGAACACAAACATGCATCTTGCCTCTGTGAGAGCAGAGAAGCAACTCCTCTCGGAAACAAAGAACACCGAGAGAACAGTGAAAAACAGGAAACCAGTGAACGTCACATCCAGTCTTCCATTCCCGTGGGAACCCAACAGTAACTCTGACTGTGGAATGCAAAACAATGTCCCGTGACTGCATTTGCTGCTCAGTGAGGGAAATAGAAACCAACAGATTCTAGAGGAGCTTACAAGGTATAAACCCCTCCCAGTGCCTTAGCCCTGGCAGAGGGGCTACTGGGGTGCTACAGGGTATAGACATGTATGATACCCCATCATCATGCCATCAAGCATAACACAACCAGACCGATTCCAGTGTCTTTGGAACCAACCAACAAACTTGGATGCAGAAATTGGAGTATTTGCCACATAGGTCACTGTCCTGCTAGATGTCATCCATATCAGATCACAAATTCCATTGAAGGGATCATTAGGAAATGGATCAAAAATAAAAACTGCCAAAATTGTAATGCGTTGATACTGCAACCATACTTGGAATACATGGTATATTTTTGATCACTGCTTCCCCAAAATATGTGAATTGGGCCTTCAATGATGACATCTACTCCTTTTGAAATGTGTTTGTTTTATTCCTGTTGAATGTCTGTAAAGGACTATAGTCTCCAAGAGAAAATACAATGTCTAGAAAGTTGTTCTGTTTGTTCCTTCTCTCCACCCCACCTCACCCTAGCAATTTGTGTATAAGCACGTAAAAGACCGTAAACGGTGGTTTTGGATTGGACTCTTTAAAGACAAGGGAGTGACATGGACATGGCTGTCAGGGATAGTAGCTTCATTCACGTAAGTTTTTGAAGAAACATTTGTTAATGGTATGACTTCCAAAAAGTTGCGGATTCAGTTTACATAATTAATTCTTTCCCTCTCCAAATGTACTTTCGCATGCACTTTTCTCTATTACCAAAGATCTACATATGTACTCCTCCACATCATTGTCCAGGTGAGTGACTGCTGCTTCTCACTAGGTTGGAGAGGCAGGAAGGATACTCTTCCTGCTTCTCTAACCTAATGAATGTGGTGATTCGGAAGAGGCTGAAGGCATCCTTTTAAATGGTTTGTTCTGATTAGCTCAGCTTCAAAAGGAGTTGCAGGAACCTAAAGCTGAGCAACACTGTCTTTAGGAAAATATTTCTACAATTATCTGCTAAACAATCTGAATAGCCAGCAATCTCTAACCTAAAATAATAGCAGATGAGGCATGTATATGAGAGAGGGTAGTTCATGTCACTCTCTTGGATAGAATCACAGACACATAGAAATTTAGAGTTGAATGACACCCCAAGGATCATTTAGTCCAACCTCCTGTCAGCTGGCAGTTTGAGACAGTTCATTGTTCCCTTTAAGTATCTAACAACACTTTTCAACCGTGTTGATGGATGTACAAGATCAGAGTAAGATCTCACTCATCCACAGCTTGGTAGTAGAACAGCGAGCTGGTCTGGCATTTATTACCAAGAATAGATTAACAGAGAGTCACTTTCTATTTGTGCAAGGTCTCCTGGATCAAAATCCAATTCCATTCATCTCCATTGTTGCACCCAATACCAACCACTTATCCTTTTGGGCATAGGTATTGAGTAAACTTTACAAATGGGCAGTGGGGTTGTATAATACAAGCTGGGAACTTAAACCCTGTATGCCAGTGGTTCCCAGTTACCCTGTTTTCCTGAAAATAAGACAGTGTGTTATATTAATTTTTGATCCCAAAGATGCCCTAGGTCTTATTTTCAGGGGATGTCTTATTTTTCCATGAAGAAGAATACGGTACACATTTATTGTCTAATTGTGAGTCAGCCAGACTCCGTCAGGGCAGAGCGAGCAGCAGGCAGCAGCTTGTCCTGGCAGCGGCACAGGCTCTCTGATTTAAAGAGACCTCACACTGCCTGAATAGCTCCGGCTGCGGCCAGTCAGTGAGCTGCGCAGCTGCACCCGCCACTACGGTCCAGAGGAGTCAAACGCCTTATGGTAGCTTTGGGGGCCTTATATTCCGGGGAGGCCTTATGTTCGGGGGAGGCCTTATATAACAGCAAGAGGCAAAACTGGAAGTAGTTCTTATTTTGGGGGGATGTCTTACTTTCGGGGGGAAATGGTAGCTAAGTACTGCAGACTCCTTGTTTTTCAAAAGCCAAACCATGGGCCACCCTACCTTTGAACATTTTGATATCTCTGTGGCAGTTTTTCTTATGTGGATGGTGCCATGGAGCCCCTGGGTGGGTGGTCCGTGGACCACCAATTGGGAACCACTGTTGTATGTGATCTTAGACTTGATCAAAGCGCAAATCCAACCCAAACATCTCATGGGATTAAAAAAAACCTATTACACCATTATTATTAACATCAATTTAATAGATTCCCGGAGAGCTAAAAATAAGGGAGTTACAGATTTACACTTACCACAGAATCTTCGTGCTGTGTAGTGGGACTTGATTCAATATACAATGGACACTGGAGAATGCAAAGCCTTAGCAGAAGTGACAATAAGTGTGGGGCTAGGATGATACCTTTATCAACTATGGATAATTGATTAGAGTAAACTTAGAATCGTCATGTAAGATTTTGATAAGATCCATATGTGGTTATACATTTGTGGTTATAGATTATATTTTGTATTTCATTTGAGGACATAGCTATTTTTGTTTCTGTATAGTGTCATTGCTATCCTCATGCATGGGGTGAGTGATGGATGTGAGAAGTTTTTATATGCTCACAACAATCACTACTGTGTTATCTCTTTTTTATAATAATTTTTATTAATTTTCCAATTTTTAACACAAAACAACAACAACACACAAGCATCAACAAATACAAACACATACAAAGATATCATTTCTTAACCTCATTTTCATAAACCTCTTTTCTCGGACTTCCCCATACCTCACTCTTTTTGCATCCTTATTTTACAGTTTTTCAACAACTCTTTTTGCCAATTAAGTTTAAGCTCATTGTCATTCTCAGTTTTACCTTAAATCATCAAACAGTTTTAGCTGCAATTCTGCATCTTCCTTCCCCTTGACATTTTATCTCTCCTCTATTTTACAACAGTTCTTAAGGTATACTTTAAACTTCTTCCAATCTTCCTCCACTGTCTCTTTCTCTTGGTCGCGGATTCTGCCGGTCATTTCTGCCAGTCCCATAAAGTCAATCACTTTCGTCTGCCATTCTTCCAGTGTGGGTAGTTCTTGTGTCTTCCAATACTTTGCTAAAAGGATCCTTGCTGCTGTAGTGGCGTACATAAAAAAGTCTTATCCCTCCTTAACACCAATTGGCTGACCATGCCCAGGAGAAATGCCTCCGGTTTCTTGTGAAAAGTACATTTAAGTACCTTCTTAATTTCATTATAAATCATTTCCCAGAAGGCCTTAATCCTTGGGCATGTCCACCAAAGGTGAAAGAAGGTACCTTCAGCTTCATTACATTTCCAACATTTATTATTGGGCAAGTGATAAATCTTCGCAAGCTTGGCTGGGGTCATGTACCACCTATAAATCATTTTCATAATATTTTCTTTTAAAGCATTACATGCTGTAAATTTAATTCCGGTGGTCCATAACTGTTCCCAGTCAGCAAACATAATGTCATGACCTATGTCCTGTGCCCATTTAATCATAGCTGACTTAACAGTTTCATCTACTGTATTCCACTTCAGCAACAGGTTATACATTCTTGATAAGTTCTTAGTATTGGGTTCTAACAATTCTGTTTCTAGTTTCGATTTCTCCACCTGGAATCCAATTTTCCTGTCTTGTTTAAAAGTCTCCATTATTTGATAATAATGGAGCCAATCTCGTACTTTAGACTTTATTTTCTCGTAGCTCTGTAGTTTAAATTTACCACTTTCTTGTTCTAAAATTTCAAAATATTTTGGCCATTTAGATTCCATGTTGAGTTTCTTCACCTCCCTGGCTTCCATAGGTGATAACCACCTAGGGGTTTTATTTTCCAACAAATCCTTATATCGAATCCAAACATTGTATAATGCTTTCCTAACAATATGGTTTTTGAATCCCTTATGAATTTTAACCTTGTTGTACCATATATATGCATGCCAACCAAACCTATTATCAAATCCTTCCAAATCCAGAATGTCTGCATTCTCAAGAAGTAGCCAGTCTTTCAACCAGCAAAAAGCTGCTGATTCATAATACAACCTTAAGTCCGGTAGGGCAAACCCCCCTCTTTCTTTTGCATCAGTAAGTATCTTAAATTTTATTCTGGGCTTTTTGCCCTGCCAGACAAATTTAGATATATCTTTCTGCCACTTCTTGAAGCAATCTAGTTTATCCACAATTTGTAGTGTCTGAAACAAAAATAACATTCTAGGCAATACATTCATTTTAATCACTGCAATTCGGCCTAACAAGGAAAGCTTCAAATTCGACCATATCTCTAGATCTTTCTTAACCTCTGTCCAACATTTATCATAATTATCTTTAAATAAATTCACATTTTTAGATGTCATGTTAATCCCCAAATATTTTACTTTCTTTGCCACCATTAGCCCAGTTTCATTTTGAAATTTCTCTCTTTCAACATTTGTTAAATTCTTTTCCAAAACTTTAGTTTTTTGTTTATTCAGCTTAAATCCTGCCACCTGACCAAAGATTTGAATCAACTCTAAAACTCTTTTTGTACTAGTGTCCGGCTCTTGTAAAGTCAATACTAAGTCATCTGCAAATGCCTTCAATTTGTACTGTCTGGCACCGACCTGAACTCCTTTTACCAGCTGGTCCCCCCTAATCATATTCAAGAGAACCTCCAGGACTGATATAAAAAGTAATGGGGATATTGGGCACCCTTGCCGTGTCCCTTTTTCTATAGAAAGCTCATCAGTAACCACACTGTTTACAATTAACTTTGCCTTTTGTTCAGAATAAATTGCACCTATACCATTTTCAAACCTTTGGCCTACCCCCATCCCAGGGAGATTCTTTTTCATAAAGTTCCAAGAAATATTGTCAAAGGCTTTCTCCGCATCCACAAAAATCAACACTGCTTTTGTATTAATATTTACAGTTAACAGCTCCATAATGTCAATTATATTCCTTACATTCTCTGATAAATGTCTTCCTGGGAGAAAGCCTGCCTGGTCTTTATGAATCTCCTCCACTAAAACCCTCTTCAATCTTTTTGCCAAAATATCAGCAAATATTTTGTAATCCACATTAAGTAGTGATATAGGGCGATAGTTCTTAATCTGATTTTTTTCAGTTTCAGTCTTTGGTATAAGTGTAATGAAAGCTTCTTTCCACGATTCAGGTGCCTTTTCCCCCTCTAATATTTCGTTACAAACCTCCTTAAGCGGCTGTATTAGCCATTCCTTCAATGTTTTATAGTATCTGGAGGTTAGTCCATCTGGCCCTGGAGATTTCCCTAGTTGCATGTTTTGAATGGCACCCTCCATTTCTTGATCTGTTATTTTCTCATTTAAGATCAACATACTTTGTTGCGAAATTTTTTGTAATCCATATTTCTTAAGAAATTCTTCTATCTCCCCTTCATTTTCTGGCCCTTGTGCATATAATCTTCTGAAATAACTCTGAAAACAATTGCTAATCTCATTTGGTTTAAAAATGTTCTTTCCATCCACCTCCAAACTTGTGACTGTATTTAATTTCTGTCTCTTCTTCAATTGCCATGCTAGAAGTTTCCCGCATTTGTCCGCTGATTCAAATGACTTCTGTCTCATTTGCTTAATTTTCCATTCTATCTCCTGATTCATCAATTCCATATATTGCATCTGATAAAACTTGATTTCTCTCAGAATCTCATGAGACTTTGGTTTAGACCTCAATTTCTTTTCTCCTTCTTTTATTTTTTCCAATATCTTATCTTTCTTCTCATTTTGTTTCTTTCTCTTTAAAGAATTCTGTTGTATAAGGAAACCTCGCATCACGGCCTTGCTTGCGTCCCAAATCACTCTTTTCTCAACCTCTGTCAGATTTATCTCAAAATAGTCCTTCAAAGTTTTTTGGGCCTTTTTGTAAATCTCAACATCTTTAAATAGGGTGTCATTCATTCTCCATCTAAAGGAACCAGCTGTTGTCAGTTTCATTTCCATCTTCACTGCGTTATGGTCGGAGCATGTTTTTGGGCAGATTTCCACTTTTTTAATCCTTGGAGCCATTCCACTAGTAGTCCATATTTGATCTATTCTTGTCCCTGTCATCTGTGCCTCTGAAAAGAATGTTCCCTCTCTCTCAAGAGGGTTTCTTGTTCTCCAAATATCAATCAAGTCCATATTTTCAGTCATTTCAAAGAAGGTCTTAGGTAGTCTCCCATCTTTAGAAACCACCTGTCTTTGTGCTTTATCCATGTTGGTAGAGACAACGCCGTTCATATCTCCTAACAAGATCACCTTGTAATCCAAGTAGTCCATTAATGTCTCATGCAATTTATTGTAGAATTCTGCCTTCCCGTCGTTTGGAGCATAAATGCGAACTGTCAAAAAATTTTCTCCTTGGATTTGTATCTCAATTGCCAAAATTCTTCCATGTTCATCTTTAAAGATCAATTTTGGGGCCAATTTCTCCTTTGCATAAATCACCACTCCTCTTTTCTTAACTTTATCCGACGAAATAAATTCCTGTCCTAATCTTTTGTTTATAAGCAATCTTCTGTTACCCTTGTCACGTGGGTTTCTTGTAAGCATATCAAATCCAATTGTTCTCTTTTCAAGATATGAAATACCTCACGCCTTTTCCTGGGAAGGTTCAGTCCATTACAGTTCCAAGTTAGAAATTGCAGAGACATTATTGTTTAGTTACCTCCAGCTGCTCCCTGCGGCTGATCTTCTTCCAATGGTGACTTGAGTCCAAAAGTCAAGTTTCCAAGATCTGTTTCAGACGTTGATTCCAACGCTCCTTTCAAAAGGTCCCCCTCGTTTCTGTCCAGGAATTGTTCTTTATCTTGCACTGTTCTTATTTTAACTTTCTTTCCTTTGAAGTTGAAAGACAAACCTTGTGGAAATTCCCACCTGAAAGGTATATTGTTCCTCTTCAGCAGGTCAACCAGATTCTTAAAGTGTGTTCTTACCTCCAAAATATATTTAGGGATGTCCTTGTAAATCTGCACAGAGACATTTTGAATCTGAAGAGTTCTCTGGTAATGCAGGTTTAGTATTTTATCTCTTTCCTCTTTAGATCTCACAGTTATCAGACAATCCCTTGGAATCTTCCTACCTTGCCTTCTGCCCAATCTGAAGGCAGTTGTTATCTTGAATTCTTCTTCCTCTAAGTTTACCTGCCAAAAATCTGAAAGTTCTTTTGTGAGAAAATCCACTAGGTTGTCCCCTTCACTTTCAGGGACCAACCTAAATCTTAAATTCTTCTCTTTCCGTTGCATCTCCCATAAAGACAAGGCCGCCTCATGCTGGTCAAGCTTCTTACACACTGGTATTAGACTTTCCTGTGTGGTTTCTGCGGTTAGTTTAGCATCTTCCGCTATTTTTCGAATTGTAGCGTTTTCTTGGGCCAATTTGTTTATAGTCTCTGTATTAGATGTAATGCTCTTAGTGTTCAAGTCCAATTTTGTTGAAAATTCTGTCAGTTGTTTAGTATGCTCTGTGGTCTGCTTTGTCAAATTTTCTAAAGATTCATTTATTTTAAGCAATGCTTGTGTCACTGAATCCATAAATGCGTTTATTCCCTTCTCCTGTCCAGCTGCGCCTGTTGACAGTAAGCCTGTTATTGAGGCCCTTTTCTTTTGTGTTTTAACCTTAGATCTTGTTACTATCTCTTCTACAGGGCCACTCATATCCCAAGGTCGTTCCCACAGGAACAGCTTAAGTGGAAAAATCCAGTGACTTGTTTTTTAACAGTCTATGTTACAGCTGTTACCTTTCAGCCCTCTAGAGGGGGCATCATTGTATCCAATAAGCAAGCGCAACAAAGAAGCCCAAAGCCCTCAGAGGGGAGAAGTTTTTAACAACAGTCTTTCAATCTTTAAGTTGCAACAAATGTTATTTCTATAGAGTCCAAGAAAACTGTATCCAATAAAGTCACCGCTTTGCAGCAGTTCTTGTCTGACAGTCTGACAGTCCCCTGTCAAAGTGCTTCACCCAGGCAGTCCGTTCCCAGAGTCAGAGACAGCAGGAATTCTCACTTAATTTTTCCTCTCATGCAGGTTAAAATTAATTCCCTTTTCATCCCCCCCTGCTCCTGCTTGCTGGGGGGGTAGTTCAAATTCAATGTCTAGGTTAAACAGTTCAAGCAGTTCAAAGTTACTTTTCCTTCAATTGCAGCTTCTCATGCCGTTGCTTTAAGAGTTCATGCAGTCCGGGGGAGGCAGACTTGCTTTATTTACCGTCCCCACTTTCAGCCAAATTTCAATTATTTTAAAGTCCCAATAAGTTTTCCAATCCTACTTACGGGTATTCAATTTCAGTCCAAATTTCAGGAAGGAATCGGTGCTCTCCGCTAATGGCGACGCGGCTTCACTCCACGGGCTGGGTAGCGACTCTCAGCACCGCACGATCCCCCGATGCTCCTCCGGAGCCTTTAAAAAGGCTCTTTTGCAGTAAAGGGGGGCGCAAATGGTGCCCGCCGAGTCTCCTTGTTCACAGGCTTCCGCACCTGTGATTTTAGGGGTCCCCGCTTTGCCGTAGCGGTCAGACCCGAACTCGTGAAGCAGCCCTCTCTCCGGAGCTCGGGGAGAGAGCGGCCATTCAGCGCTGGCGCCGACCGGAAGTCCACTACTGTGTTATCTCTCCTACAAGAGAGTACGGATCTCTCTTCCAAAATTCTCTCTCCAACACCCACAACGGTACAGAGCAGATCTGAGGTTAGAATTCTAAAATATGGGGAGAAAAATCCACCACACTTATGAATGGATGTTAAAAGAGAAAAAGCTGAACATCTTTTTAATGGTAGAAGGCACAGGGAGCGTGTGAGGAGGTAGACATCCAATCTTGATTGATCAGTGCTGCTGTTTCTTTTCTTTTTAGGTACTGGAATGCTGGGGAGCCAAGACCAGGGAACTGTGGTGCATTGACCTATGAATGTGGAAGCAATTGCTGGATAACATCACACTGTGGGAAGCACATACGGTATATTTGTAAGAAGGTGCCTAATGATGTTTGGCTCTAAGAAGACACCTTTAAGATGAATGAAACTGGATTGCATAATCTCTACACAAAAACAAGAGATCACCAACCCCACTGTTTTAATGCACAATCCACATTCTGCCATCTAGATATTGGCATCTATGGCATCAGCCCTCAAAGTCACCTTGAAAACTCCTTATTCTGCAAGCACAGACGTAGATGGCTACAAAAATAAAGAATGGAAGCGTCCAATCATAGCCTTTGTTTAATGCATTTACAGTGGTACCTCGGGTTAAGTACAGTGGTACCTTGGGTTAAGAACATAATTAGTTCTGGAGGTCTGTTCTTAACCTGAAACTGTTCTTAACGTGAAGCACCACTTTAGCTAATGGGGCCTCCTGCTGCTGCCGCACCGCCGGAGCACAATTTCTGTTCTCATCCTAAAGCAAAGTTCTTAACCCGAGGTACTATTTCTGGGTTAGCGGAGTCTGTAACCTGAAGTGTATGTAAGCTGAGGTACCACTGTATTTGAAATGCATACCAATATTTGTTTCCTTACTTTGTATGTCCGATGCCCCATTGTCCCTCCTGATCTCCATGGTCACTATCTTACAAGCTAAATAAGGGCAATCAGTGGGTTCATAGGCTGCAGGAGACTAATTTTTCGTCCCAGGTGGTAAAATCATAGAATCATAGAATTGAAAGGGACCCTGAGGATCATCTAGTCCAACCCCTGCAATGCAGGAATGTGCAACTGTTCCTTATGGGGCTCAAACTTGCAGACTTGGCATTATCAGCACTATGCTCTGGCAAATGGAGCTATCCAGTGTCTCAATACAATGGTGGACTGGATGAGGGCCAATAAATCAATTTTATCTCCTTCACCAACTGAGACCATTCCTGGACAGCAGTATCCTGATCACTGTAGCCCATGTGTTAATAATCTGAAGGCTGTATTACTGTAATGCACTCATGTGGGTGGGGCTGCCCTTGAATCTTCAACTTCATCAAGAAAATCCTTGATCTCAGAAGATTTAAGTGATATTCGTAGCAGATGTTTTGAGGAAACACAACATTCAATTCCGTTGGGAGTTCCCTCAAGGGCTAAATTTTTCATTCAGTGGGTTTCCAGGTCCTTGCAAAATGGCAATCGGACTGAGAATCTGATGCCTCCATCAGATTCGGCTTCATAGAGTGAGGGGAAGAGCCCAAGGGCGATGCGCCTCCCCCCAAAAACCCAAGAGGAGCATTGGGGTGTCTCGGGGTCCTGCAAAACAATATTATAATTGTTTTCTGGAAGAAAGATAAGATTAACTCTCTGGAAACTATTTTACTTCTGGGAAAGTACTTTTGGATCTACTCTGAAGATGTCCAAATTAACGGATTTACAATTATGTATTTATTTTACTAAAAAGGCATTTGCTGGCTAAAAATCAAGAGAAAAAGAAGAGGACCAGAATACTCACTGTGAACATTGTCTAAAATAAATTTAATAAGATTGATTTATTATATGGATTCTCAGGGAGCCTCAACACCACTGTGTTAAATTTTTCGCTTATGGTTGTGGAAAGGAAGGTTCTTAGCAATTGAAATCTATTCAGTATTATTATGTTGGATCTTATAACTATTTTGACATGAATGGATGCAAAGATTTGTACATATAATTGTCAGAAACAGATATTTGTGAGCAAAGTGGCAGAGGTGGAGGGATTAGATTGGAAAAATAGGCTTCCACTGCTGAGTTGATGACCTTGACAAAGTACTGAGAAAGCTAAAAATAATACACACTGTGGTGGGAAAGAGCTTGGTGTTTTGGAATTAAACCCTATAGAGGAAGCTGGGAAATGAGGAGAATTGCCCCCACCACTCTGTTGGGAAACTGTGTACATGCAGCTACTCACACAGAGTCAATTAAGGTTTGGCAGACAGCCAAAAGCCCATGTGAAGGAGTAAGTCTGCCTGGTGATACAGAGGCATGGAGACAGCTCCATGATTGGTCAAGCTCTCTCAAGGGAATGATAATTAATGGTCTACTAACTGGAATGTGTTAGTTCGTTAGTTCAGTGGTTCAGTGTGTCAGTTTAGGAATTGTGAGTCATGTCAGAGAGAGCTAGCTAAAGATCTGTGTTCTGTTCCTGTAAATAGTCCACTGTATATAATAAACACCTAACTACAAGTTCCTGGTTCCTGCTTCGTCTATCCTGTCTGCAGCCAAGTTGCCAATTGCTTCCGTGGATTCTGCATTTACTCTGCTAGATCTGGCTAAGGTCCTGCAACTAGTCACAAAGTTGTGAAACACCAGTAGGTTTTGCCAATATACTCTAAATTGGAAATGGCAAAAGGAAAAAGCTCAATGTTAAAACTACCCAGCCAGACCGCAATACAAGAGAATTTAAAATATGAATTATTTGATTTGCTTTTATATATTAAAAGAGAATTTGAGCAGATAAAGGAAGATGTTAACAAAACAGCTTCTCAAATTCTTAAAAATACTAATGCACTTTCAGTGGCTGGGGGGCCATTAAACGAGATGAATGCACAAACCACCAAGGTGTGAATGGTAAACATATGAGGTCTGAGGAAAATGCAAGGGAAAGTAAGAATAGTCAAAGACAAAAATGGAATTCCATGTGAAATGATTTGGGAGATCCTGACTGATGAAAATGGTACCATGTGTGAAATGATTTGGGAGGCTTTGACTGTGCTGGAGAAGAAACAAGAAGGGAGGGCAAAAGGTTTACGAGGCTATCTTATGTGGTGGCAATGTAAAATTATTTAAAAGGCCTGGGAAAAGACATATAAAGATTTGAAGAAAAAGTGGGAAATGATTGTTGTTAAAAAAAATTGAAGTTATGATATTGAGATGAACAGGACTTGATGGACCGTTTGAGCGAAAAACTTGGCTCCAATATGCGAGTCTGGATGCCAGGTTAAGACCAGTCAACCACTATGGAAGGAAGAAGTCTTGGCCAAAAAAGATAATGAAGAAGACTGGCAAAATAAATTACTGAACTATGCAGGACAAATTATTACAAAAAAGGGCAACCGTTCAATGAATATTTTTAAAGCTTTGTGTATAGATTCTTACATGAGACAGAATAATTGCCACACACAGGAAGAACAAATATATAGTTTGAGTTGCTCACTTGTCCTTTTATAAATCATTTACTGTGTCAACACAACAAGAAGTTATTAATATTGCAGTTGTTGTACAAGCGTCTATTATTATGACCAGAATGTAATGGAAATTTAAAAGGTTTTGAAACACAGAAATAAAGCAAATAATCCATGAATTCTGTCAAGAGCTGGCAGGCTGCCGGCTTAGAAGAGAAGAGTTTGGATTTGATATCCCGCTTTATCACTACCCGAAGGAGTCTCAAAGCGGCTAACATTCTCCTTTCCCTTCCTCCCCCACAACAAACACTCTGTGAGGTGAGTGGGGTTGAGAGACTTCAAAGAAGTGTGACTGGCCCAAGGTCATCCAGCAGCTGCATGTGGAGGAGCGGAGATGTGAACCTGGTTAACCAGATTAGGAGTCTACTGCTCTTAACCACTACACCACACTGGCTTAGGTATTCAGCATGTAGTGGTTGTAATTACAAGAAGATTTATTGCATACAGTCATTAACCTCGGAGCCGTGCACACTAGCGGCTGCTCCTCAGAGAGTTGACCTTTATCTAGCCTGCTCTCACTGTGCTGATAAGGTACATTCTCTTCTCCTGAGAAGGGGCGTTTTAGCCCACTGCTGTGAAAAATGCAAGTCTGAAATTATGGACTTGGAATATTAATGGGATGAACGATAAAAAAAGCAATAAAATTGAATATTATTTGAAGAGGAAGAATTTGGACATTATTTGTTTGCAAGAGACTCATTTGGCAAGAAGACATAGAAAGGTGTTAATTAATAAAAAACTAGGAAACGAATTTATTTCATCAGACAGAAGCAAGAAGAGAGGGGTGGTGCTGTATATAAAAAATAAATTGGAAGCTCAGCAGATTTTTAAAGATGAGGAAGGTAGAGTTATTGCAGTTCAAGTCAAATGGCAAGGCGAAAAATTGATAATAGTCGGGGTCTATGCACCTAAGGGGGGACACAGGTGGCGCTGTGGGTAAAACCTCAGCGCCTAGGACTTGCCGATCGCATGGTCGGCGGTTCAAATCCCCGTGGCAGGGTGAGCTCCCGTCTTTCGGTCCCAGCTCCTGCCCACCTAGCAGTTCGAAAGCACCCCTAAGTGCAAGTAGATAAATAGGTACCGCTTTCTAGCGGGAAGGTAAACGGCGTTCCATGTGCTGCTCAGGTGCCGGTTCGCCAGACACGCTGGCCACGTGACCCGGAAGTGTCTGTGGACAGCGCTGGCTCTCGGCCTCTAGAGTGAGATGAGCGCAAAACCCTAGAGTTTGTCAAGACTGGCCTGTACGGGCAGTGGTACCTTTACCTATGCACCTAATGGAAATAAAACTGATTTTTATAAAGAGTTGGAGGAAAAGTTATTTGAATTTATGGACCAGAAAGTCATAATAATGGGTGATATGAATGGAGTGGTGTTAATGGAAATGGATAGATTAAGAGCAAGTGGGAAAGTTAAGGAAGGGAAATTACCCAAGACTTTTTTTTTCAATGATTGAGAATTGTAACTTGATAGATATTTGGAGACTAAGAAACCCATTAGAAAAACAATTCACTTATCATTCAGAAGCAAATCAGTCAATGTCAAGAATTTATCAGGTTTGGAGCAAATTAACACCAAGAAATACAACCAAAAGTACTTTCGGATCATAATGCAATAAAGTGTGTAATAATAATAATAATAATAATAATAATAATAATAATAATAATATATTATTTGTACCCCGCCCATCTGGCTGGGTTTCCCCAGCCACTCTGGGCGGCTTCCAACAAGGATGAAAAATACACTAAAATGTCACATATTAAAAACTTCCCTGAACAGGGCTGCCTTCAGATGTCTTCTGAATGTCAGGTAGTTGTTTATTGCTTTGACATCTGATGGGAGGGCATTCCACAGGGTGGGCGCCACTACCGAGAAGGCCCTCTGCCTGGTTCCCTGTAACTTGACCTCTCACAGTGAGGGAACCGCCAGAAGGCCCTCGGAGCTGGACCTCAGTGTCCGGGCAGAACGATGGGGGAGGAGACGCTCCTTCAGGTATACTGGACCGAGGCCATTTAGGGCTTTAAAGGTCAGCACCAACACTTTGAATTGTGCTCGGAAACGTACTGGGAGCCAATGTAGGTCTTTCAAGACTGGTGTTATATGGTCTCGGCGGCCGCTCCCAGTCACCAGTCTAGCTGCCGCATTCTGGATTAGTTGTAGTTTCCGGGTCACCTTCAAAGGTAGCCCCACGTAGAGCGCATTGCAGTAGTCCAAGCGGGAGATAACCAGAGCATGTACCACTCTGGCGAGACAGTCTGCAGGCAGATAGGGTCTCAGCCTACGTACCAGATGGAGCTGGTAAACAGCTGCCCTGGATACAGATTTAACCTGTGCCTCCATGGACAGCTGTGAGTCCAAAATGACTCCCAGGCTGCGCACCTGGTCCTTCAGGGGCACAGTTACCCCATTCAGGACCAGGGAATCCTCCACACCTGCCCGCCTCCTGTCCCCCCAAAACAGTACTTCTGTCTTGTCAGGATTCAACCTCAATCTGTTAGCCGCCATCCATCCTCCAACTGCTTCCAGACACTCACACAGGACCTTCACCGCCTTCACTGGTTCTGATTTAAAAGAGAGGTAGAGCTGGGTATCATCTGCATACTGATGAACACCCAGCCCAAACCTCCTGATGATCTCTCCCAGTGGCTGCATGTAAATGTTGAAAAGCATGGGGGAGAGGACAGAACCCTGAGGCACCCCACAAGTGAGAGCCCAGGGGTCTGAACACTCATCCCCCACCACCACTTTCTGAACACGGCCCAGGAGGAAGGAGCGGAACCACTGTATAACAGTGCCCCCAGCTCCCAGCCCCTCAAGACGGTCCAGAAGGATGTTATGGTCGATGGTATCAAAGGCCGCTGAGAGATCCAGCAGAACTAGGAAACAGCTCTCACCTTTGTCCCTAGCCCGCCGGAGATCATCAACCAGTGCGACCAAGGCAGTTTCAGTCCCATGATGAGGCCTGAATCCCGACTGGAAGGGATCCAAATGGTCCGCTTCTTCCAGGCGTGCCTGGAGTTGTTCAGCAACCACTCGCTCAATCACCTTGCCCAAGAATGGAAAGTTTGAGACTGGGCGATAATTGGCCATCGTGGCCGCATCTAAAGATGGTTTTTTAAGAAGCGGTTTAATAACCGCCTCTTTCAGCGGGTCTGGGAAGGCTCCCTCACGGAGGGAAGCATTCACCACCCCACGAAGCCCATCGCCCAGTCCTTCCCGGCTAGCTTTTATAAGCCAGGATGGGCAAGGATCCAGGAGACAGGTGGTTGGCTTCACTCGTCCAAGCAGCCTGTCCACATCCTCGGAGGTAACAGATTGGAATTGATCCCACACAACTGGACCAGACAGGACTCTAGCACTCTCCCGCCCCGGCCCTGCTCCCACGGTGGAGTCTACTTCTTCCCGAATCTGAGCGATTTTATCTGCAAAAAAATTTGCAAAATCATTGCAGGAGAACATATGGCCCGTACTGGGCCCCGATGTTACAGGTGGTTCCGCTAAATTGTGAACCACCTGAAAGAGTCTCCTGCTGCTGTTTTCTGCAGATGCAATAGAGGCGGTGAAGAAAGTCTTCTTCGCCGTCGCTATCGCCACTTGGTAGGCTCGACGTTGAGCTCTAACCTGTGTCCGGTCAGATTCGGAATGAGTTATCCGCCACCGGCGCTCTAGCCGTCTCAACGATTGTTTCATTGCCCTCAGATCCGTGGAAAACCACGGGGCTCTCCGGGTTCCATGCAATCGGAGAGGGCGCTTCGGAGCCAAACAGTCAATAGCCCTGGTTAACTCCACATTCCAGCGAGCCACCAGGGAATCGGCTGAAAGGCCATCAACATGGGATAAAGCATCCCCTACCACTCTCTGGAAACCATTTGGATCCATTAAGTGGCAGGGGCGGACCATCCGAATCGGTCCCACCTCCCTGCAGAGGGGATGGGTCGCAGAGAAGTCCAATTGCACCAGGAAGTGATCTGACCATGGCACTTCTTTCGTTTCGCTTTTAGTTAGTGTCAGATCACCAACATCCATAGAGGTAAACACCAGGTCCAAGGCATGTCCGTGGCTATGGGTTGGGCCAGACTTATTCAGGGACAGCCCCATGGAGGCCATGCTTTCCACGAAGTCCCGAGCGGCCCCTTGTAAGATCGTGTCGGCATGGATGTTACAACCAAGCTAGGTGTCTCCAGGAGAACATCCGCCACGACCTGAAGCAGCTCGGGCAGGGAATCCTTGGTGCAGCGGGGAGGTCGGTACACCAAAAGGAATCCTGTACTGCCCCTATTGCCCAACTTCCAGAACATGCACTCGGAAAATTGGGTCTTCCCAATAGGACGCCTGGTGCAAACTAATGACTTCCTAAAAATCACTGCAACCCCCCCTCCCCGCCCACATGTCCTGGGTTGCTGTGCGTAAGAGAAACCTGGTGGACAAGCAGCGGCAAGGACAGGCCCATCTGCTTCATCCAACCAAGTCTCTGTTACACATGCCAGGTCAAGTCCTCCATCCATGATCAAGTCATGGATGGCAGTGGTCTTATGAATCATTGACCTGGCATTGCACAGCAACACTTTCAGGTCATGTTGGTATCCCTTGCTGATTCTAGTATCCATCCGGTCAGGACCAGACCAGGAGGCAGGGATAGTCCTCAGACAACGACTAAACCTGCCTCCTCTGTAATGACATGGTCTGGTCTTAGCGTAACTCCTCCTCCTACCCGTGATCACTGAGATCGGTTGTCCCAGTGCATTCCCCCCTGTGAAACATGTCCCAGCCATTTTGTTGGCTGGGACCAACTCCCCAGCAGCCCTGACCCCTCCCCTTAAGAACAAAATAACACTTTTAAAAAAGAACAACAAAACAACAAAAACAACAACACCAACAACAACACAAATAAAACAATACAAACAAAAAACAATAAAAATTACAAAAACATAAAATCAAACAAATTCCCAGGCCCAATAAACATCCACCCCACCCCCACCCCCCACATACAAAAAATTCAAAATAAAATTTTTAAAACATTTTAAAAGCACTCTGCACCCCTCCAGCAGTAACAGCAACTGTCCTAGTGAGGCCCGTCAGGCCCTGCCCTGGGTCAGGTGGTAAGTGGCAGGAAGGAGCAGGGCCCTCAGACACTCACACAGGAGAGTCCTCCTGGGCAGCGGAGTGCAGCAGTCCTTATGAGGCTTCAGGCCCCACCCCAGGCCAGATGGTGAGTGGCAAGAAGGAGCAGGGCCCTCAGACACTCACACGCAGGAGAGTCCTCCTGGGCAGCAGAGCGCAGCAGTCCCTGTGAGGCTTCAGGCCCCGCCCCAGGCCAGATGGTGAGTGGCAAGAAGGAGCAGGGCCCTCAGACACTCACACGCAGGAGAGTCCTCCTGGGCAGCAGAGTGCAGCAGTCCCTGTGAGGCTTCAGGCCCCACCCCAGGCCAGATGGTGAGTGGCAAGAAGGAGCAGGGCCCTCAGACACTCACACGCAGGAGAGTGTGTTATAAAAGGAATAGAAGAAAAATCCTTTTGATGGAGAATAAATGAGAGTCTTTTGGGTGACCAGGAAATAATAGAAAAGGCACGTAAGAATTTATGGACTATTTTGTGAATAACTGTAATAAGGGTACAAAAATTAGTACAGTATGGGATGCCAGCAAAGCGGTGATGTGAGGGTTTTTTTTATTCAGCAGAATACGATTAAAAACAAATTAAGAGAAAAAGGGAGGAAAGAAATTCTAAAACAAATAATGGAAAATGAGAATAATTTAATTAAAAAAACCAAACAATTTGAAAATAAAGCAAAATATTAAAATATTACAAACTCAATTTGCAATGATAATAAATAAAGAAGTAGAATGGAATATTAAAAGAATGAGACAGAAAAATTTTGAATTTGAAAATAAGTCTGGAAAATGGCTGGCATGTCAAATTAAGAAAAGAAAGGAACAGAATACAATTAATAAAATTATAGTGGATGGAAAAGAAACAGACAATCCAAAAGAAATTAGAAAAGGATTTGTAGACTTTTATAGACATTTATATAAAAGAACTGAGAAAAGTGATATTAAAAAAATAGAAGAATTCCTGAGGAAAAAGGAGGTGCAAAAAATCCCGACTGATAAAAAAGACAGACTGAACGACCCAATTGAAATAGAGGAAATTAAAGAATTTAATGATCGCCGAAGAATTGATGCTTTTGAATTATGGTGCTGGAGGAGACTCCTGAGAGTCCCATGGACTGCAAGAAGATCAAACGCATCCATTCTTAAGGAAATCAGCTCTGAGTGCTCACTGGAAGGACAGATCGTGAAGCTGAGGCTCCAGTACTTTGGCCACCTCATGAGAAGAGAAGACTCCCTGGTAAAGACCCTGATGTTGGGAAAGATGGAGGGCACAAGGAGAAGGGGATGACAGAGGACGAGATGGTTGGACAGTGTTCTCGAAGCTACCAGCATGAGTTTGACCAAACTGCGGGAGGCAGTGGAAGACAGGAGTGCCTGGCGTGCTCTGGTCCACGGGGTCACTAAGAGTCGGACACGACTAAACGACTAAACAAACAAAATTAAAGAAGCCAAAAAACAATTGAAAAGTGAGAAGACACCGGGATCGGATGGATTCACTGCAAGATACTATAAAGAAATGAAACATATCCTACTTGTGCCAATGAAAGAAGTTATGAACAATATATTAAAGAAAGGAGAATTACCTGAAACATGGAAAGAAGCATATATTACATTTATTCCGAAGCAAGACTCTGATTTAACGCAAGTAAAGAATTATCGGCCAATTTCGCTGTTGAATAATGATTATAAATTATTTGCAAGCATATTAGAGAGCAGGATGAAAAAAATACTGAAAGAAATTATACATAAAGATCAGGCAGCTTTTCTTCCTGGCAGACAGATGAAAGATAACATAAGGAATATAGTGAATATAATTGAATACCTGACAGCCAGGAATGAAAAACAAGCAATGTTAATTTTTGTGGATGCGGAAAAGGCCTTTGACAATATATCTTGGGAATTTAGGCTAAAAAATTTGGAACTTATGGATATGGGTCAATTCTTCTTAAATGGTTTAAAAGCTATATATACTGATCAGAAAGCAAAACTGATTGTAAATAATATAACAACAGAAAATATTGTAATTGCTAAAGGCACAAGACAAGGATGTCCCCTTTATCCATTATTATTCATATCGGTACTGGAAGTACTTCTAAGGTCGATAAGGAAAAATGAGCGGATAAAGGGTGTTACAGCCAGTCGGAATGAATATAAGGTAAAAGCCTTTGCTGATGACTTGGTATTAACAATTGAAGAACCACCAACAAGTATCAATGAAGTAATTGAGGAGATAGAGCAGTTCGGTCAAGTGGCGGGTTTTAAACTGAATAAAAGGAAAACTAAGATAATGGTTAAAAACATGGAACAGGAATTGGTTGAAACATTGCCACAACAGATAGGTATAGAAGTGGTTAAAAAAGTTAAATACTTAGGAATTTGGTTAACTCCTAAAAATATTGATCTGTTTCAAAATAATTACACACCAATGAGGAATAATGTTAAAAGGGATCTAGAGGTATGGGGAAGGTTGAAACTATCATTTTGGGGAAGGATATCAGCAATAAAGATGAACGTGCTACCAAAGATGTTATTTCTGTTTCAAATAATTCCATAATCAAAGGGGCAGCAATATTTAAAGAGTGGCAGAAGATAATTTCAAGATATATCTGGCAGGGTAAGAAGCCGAGAATACAATATACGGTAAGTTATTAACAGATGCAAAGGAAAGAGGAGGCTTCGCCCTGCCGGACTTGAAATTATATTATGAAGCATCGTGCCTCTGTTGGTTGAAGGAGTGGATGAAATTGGAAAATACAGAATTGTTGGATTTAGCAGGCCATGATAATAGATTTGGTTGGAATGCATATTTATGGTATGGTAAAAAAAGGTCCATAAAGGATTTAGAAACCACATATTTCGAAGATCTCTTATTGAAATTTGGGATAGGTATAAAAACCTGCTGGAACAAAAAACACCACATTGGTTGTCTCCATTAGAAATGATGTGTGTAAAAAAGGTCAATATGAGCGGGAAGTGGATAACATATGGGAAATTGGTAATTAGAGGAGGAAAATGGAAATTGAAACCATATGAGGAAGTGAAAGAGTATGTTAATGATTGGTTACATTATCATCAGATTAATGAGTATTTAAACAAGATATTAAAGAAAAGGGCTTTTGTGAAAAAGAATCGAGGTTTCAACAAGAAATATTGAATAATGATTTTAAAATTCTGTCCAAAATGTACAAATTACTGCTTGAATGGCACTTGAAAGACAAGGAGGTAAAATCAGTTATGATTCATTGGGCAAAAGACTTTGGATATAATATACTGTTAAATGAATGGGTCAAATTATGGAAAGAGGGTCTGAGATTTACTGCATGCAATGCACTAAAAGAAAATGTCATGCAGATGATGTACAGATGGTACATCACACCAGTAAAGTTAGCAAAAATGTATAAAGTTAGTAACAAATGTTGGAAATGTAAAGAAAAAGAAGGATCATTTTATCATATGTGGTGGGAATGTAAAAAGGTTAAATGCTTCTGGGAGATGATATATAATGAGTTGAAAAAAATGTTGAAATATACTTTTATTAAGAAACCAGAAGCATTTCCCTTGGGTGTAGCTGGAAATGATATAAACAGGAAAGACTAAGCTTTTTTTATATCCAGTAACAGCAGCAAGAATATTATTGGCCCAAAAATGGAAGCAAGAAGAATTACCAACATTAGAAGAATGGAGGATGAAACTAATGGACTACGCAGAACTAGACAAGCTAACAGGAAAGATCCGAGACCGATGGGACCAGAGGTTTACCGAAGACTGGACTAAATTTATGGAGTATTTGAAAAGTATCTGTGACGATCAGATTACGTTTGTAGGATTACAAGAAGTTCTGTGAGGAGTAATTTAAGAAATATTGTAAAAATGGAAAGGGAGAAATGATTTGTTAGAAAATGTAAAGGCAATATTAAGTTAAGAATTGCAGGAGAAATAATTAAGACGGAGGATTATCAGAGGTGCTGAAGGAAGTCCAAATAAGGATATGTGTATAATAATTTGTGTGGTATGTCTTTAAAGTTTTGTATGCTAAAAACTAATTAAAAAATATTTTTAAAAAGAAAAGAAAAATGCAGGTCTTTCTCTGCCTCTTTTGACTGACTGCCCCCTAACCCACACGGACTGCTCATCTTGACTATGGAAAGTCCTGCCCATGACAAATTCTAGCACACGGGGGCCATTTTATCTAAATTATATAATTAGGTATTTGAACGATTGGTATTAATAATTGTATTATAAATTGGTATTGTTATTGGCTATTATTGGAATGTAATTGCAAAGTAATAAAAATCATTATTCAAAGAAAAGAAATATCCCTGAACATATGAGAAAATAAAAACTGGGATACAGCAATGCTTGAGTTTCTCACCAAACACAGTAGGTCAATTAGAGGCATTAGAAAAAGACACACCTTCCAAAAATGGAATAAAACAAAGACCATTAGATGTACTTCTAGATAAGTTTTTTAAAGGTTCAAAAATAAAACAGTAATAACTTTTGGGGGAAAATAAGTAGTATACAAGATCTGAAATAAACATTTTTCTGGGTTTATGCTTTATGTGGCATGCTGACTGGCTATGATGAGCAGCCAATCAGGAAAGGGTATAGCCTAAAGGGGAGGAGTTCTGGAATGCCTGACATCACAAGGGAGGTGGTTCTTAGCCAGTGGGAGGATGAAACAACCTTAAGAAGAAATTAAAGGAGAGAAAAGATTGTTCCATGACAACACCAAGGTATCCAAACAGAAATAAGTCTGATGGGTGGACTACTTTCCTTACAAGCTATGATATTTGCAGGGTCTCATTCCAGGGCCAAAAGGTCACTAAGAGGGAAAATGATAAGCAGGTTTATAAAACTTCAGATAGTTTTTCTCTTTTGAATACTAGAATCCAAGGCCATCCAATGAAACTGAGTGGTGGTATATTCTAGGGCTGTGTACAGGTGCCCTGCTCTGACTCATGGTCCCAGGTTGTAAATCCAGATCCAGATCATGATCCAGAAAATACAGTTCTTGAAAAAACTCGTTTCCTAGCATATCAAGGGCTGCTAGATCAGATGGCTTTGAAATGGGATTAGACAACAGTCCTCTTCTTTCTTGAAGCCACAGCATCAGATGTCAGGCTGCGTCTTGGGGAAAAACACACAAAATGACACACCTGGAGAGCCTGTGTAACAGTTTCCCCCTGCTTCTTTTCCAGGACCAACAGATGATCTCCAAAGTCTTGTTAGATTCAAGTGGATTTATATGCGTCCAACTGAGACCGGATCTAGTACTCCATCTTTTCTGATGACCAGGAGGTAGTTATATAATTAAATGAATATACCTTCTATTAAGGGTGGGGAAGATGTGGCCCTGTGATGGAGGAAGTTGACACCCAGGAACATGTGAAGACCTCATAGGTCCCACACTATTTATTAAATGGTGAACATCTTACTGGAGTCCTGTAAGCTAGATGTCCAGGAGTTAAGGGAGAGGGATAGGATGCAAAATGAGAATGTGCTATATTACCTAAAACAATTTTTAAAAATGCCTTGGAATCCATATGGAACATCCTTTTGGCTTAAAAACTGAGATTGATCCAGCAAAAGAAAATGGAAGACATTTCAGTTATATTGGACTCAACAACATCTTTATGTTGGATTGTTTAATAATAATAATAATAATAATAATAATAATAATAATAATAATACTACAGTGGTACCTCGGGTCAAGTACTTAATTTGCTCTGGAGATCCGTTCTTAACCTGAAACTGTTCTTAACCTGAAGCACCGCTTTAGCTAATGGGACCTCCAGCTGCTGCCGCGCCGCCTGAGCACGATTTTTGTTCTCATCTTAATCCGAGGTAATATTTCTGGGTTAGCGGAGTCTGTAACCTGAAGCATATGTAACCTGAAGCATATGCAACCCGAGGTACCACTTTAATAAATTTTATTTATACCCCGCCTTCCCCGGCCAGAGCTGGGCTCAGGGTGGCTAACACCAGTAAAATTACAATAAAAACATAATGGGGGGGGGCAAAAAAACCCAAAGTTAAAATAAGTTTAAAATGCAGCCTCATTTTAATAGTGACCCATAGATCAAAACCATAAGGGGAGGGAAACATAAGGGTCAGACTGAGTCCAAACCAAAGGCCAGGCGGAACAGCTCTGTCTTGCAGGCCCTGCGGAAAGATGTCAAGTCTTGCCGGGCCCTAGTCTCTTGTGACAGAGTGTTGCAGCACATCAGGGCCAGTACTGAAAAGGCCCTGGCGTTAGTTGCGACCAATCTAACCACCTTGCAACCTGGGACCTGCAAAAAATTGTCATTTGTGGACCTTAAGGTCCTCCGCGTGGCATACCAGGAGAGGCGGTCCCGTAGGTACATCGGTCCTAGGCTGCATAGGGCTTTAAAGGTCAAAACCAGCACCTTAAACCTGACCCTGTACTCCACCGGGAGCCAGTGCAGTTTGTAAAGCACTGAACGAATGTGATCCCATGGCAAGGATCCCGTAAGGAGCCTTGCTACGGCAACTGAACCTGCTGGATTTTCTGGGTCAGCTTCAAGGGCAGCCTTAACCGCGTAGAGCGAGTTACAATAATCAAGCCTGGAGGTGAGCATTGCATAGATCACTGTGGCCAAGAAGGGTAAGGGACCAACCGCTTAATACGGCGGAGATGGAAAAATGCCACCTTTGCTGTGGCTGCAACCTGCACCTCCATGGAAAGGGAGACATTGAAGGTTACACCCAAGCTCTTGACAGAAGGTGCTAGCACTAACTGAGCCCCCTCAAAAGACGGGAGTTGGCTCCCCAACCCCATGTCGTCCCGACCCAGCCAGAGGACCTCTGTCTTCAAAGGATTTAACTTCAACTGGCTCCCATGCAGCCATCCAGCCACAGCTTCCAAGCATCTGGTCAGTGTGTCCGGGGCTGAGTCAGGGCAGCTGTCCATCAACAGATAAAGCTGGGTGTTATCAGCATATTGATGACAACCCAACCTAATGCTCCGGACAATCTGGGCAAGGGGGCACATAAAGATATTGAAAAGTATCGGGGAAAGGATTGCGCCCTGTGGGACTCCACACACCAAGGAGTGCCGCGGCAACAACTCCCTCCCTAGTGCCACCCTCTGTCCCTGACCTGAGATAAAGGAGCGCAGTCATTGTCAGACTGTGCCCTGAATCCCCATGTCGGCAAGGCGGTGGTCCAAAAGTTCATGATCGACCATGTCAAAGGCTGCTGACAGATCTAAGAGAATCAGCAGTCCCGACCCGACTGACAGTCACCGCTCTATACCTAACGTGCTCATAGTCTTAATTTCCATTTGTTGTTGTCTGATTCTTTGTTGTTGTTGTTGTTGTTGTTCTTTGACAAGACTGAGAGGATGGGGAAGCCAGCGCCCGCAAAGCCCGCAAAGCCGGCAGCGCCTGCAAAGGCTGCAGCTCCAGGAGGAGCAGAACAACCAGGAACTGGAGGTCTGTATACAGCACAGTCATATGGGATGAAGTTTCTCTTAAAGTAGAGGAATGCATAGGAAAGGGAAGTTGATGGGGAGACAGGTAGAAAGTGGAACCAGACATATTGTGCCAGGGGAAAATGCAGGGAAAAGCCCACACAGCTCTTCCGGTGCCAGAGATCCACTAAGCCCTATAGAAACCCCAGGATTCAGCCCACTCTTGGCTGCTGGCTGTTGTGTTCCTTTACTGTGTGCAGTCTGGAATGGCTCCACCATTAGGCAGAATGAGGAAGTTGCCTCAGGTAGGAGGTGCTGGGGTGGGTAGAGATGTGTAGACAACACAAGCTGCACTGCACCTCCTCAGTTAGCCTGCTGCCCCATCAGCAGCATCAAAACAGGGCCCATGGCCAGCCCAGTAAAGTTTCTGTATGTGGAATTTGTCGGAGCCCCATACGACCCAGCTGTGATGGCTACTCCTCCAACGTATCTTCGGAACCCATCCAGGCTCTCCTCCGACGGTGATTAACAACCTAAACCTTTGAATGAGACTTCAGGCATGCACTCCATTGCACAGAGTACCCAGACAGCAGCAGAAGCAGCCAGAAATATATGCTACATTGCTACTTTATTTCTAACTACGCAAGACAGAAAAGAATATGTGTCTGCTCTCCATGAGAGACAGAAAAAAAGAAAAGGTCAAAGAAATAGGAAACCAGTAACATCAACATCCATCTCCCGTGAGACTTCCAACAGTCTGGAATGTCAACAGAGTCTTGTGACTCCAAGAACTGCACAGTGGCATAACTGAAACCTAACAGAATTATGTGTACAGAGGGAGTATCTTGTCCAGGGGCATTGGGTATAGGAGGTTCAAGGGGCTTCAGCCATGTAAACATGTTGAGGCAGAGGTCCAAACAAGCTGCAATACTGAGGGGCTCACATCCCCAACCATCACTGGGCACCCTTTGTGTGCCCCACCCCTGCCCCTGCCCAGAAGATCAAGAGTCAAGAGGAGGCTGGAACAAGTGAGGGGATCTTCACCTTCTCTCCTCCCAAACTCCACCCGGCAGTCCAGGAGTCGAGAGGGGCCTGGGACAAGTGAGGATGATCTTTGCCTTCATTCCTCCCAGCCTCTGCCTGGTATCCTGGCAGCCGGGAAGGGGCTGGGGTGAGCGAGGGCAAAAATCGCCTTCTTTGCTCTGCCTCCTCCTCCCTGCCCTATGCCACACTTATACAAATTTACACATTTACAAAAAGAAAGCACCCAAATACATTTATTCTTCAACTTCCTTTTCCCCCTTCCAGGGTTCCTTCTAATTATTAACTTCCTACTACTGCATATTCTAATTACTCCATATAAGTTACTCCATTTAAGTATAACTTACTCCATATAAATTATTTCCTACTTTCTCCCAACTTAATTATATACTGCTGAATTTACTTTAATTCTACTAGCATTTTTATTTGCTAGTTATCAGAAAAGTTTCCTCCAGACTTCCTGCTGGATACGGATAATGGAGGATGACAGAGACTGCTTGCTCTGAGCAGCCTGATTGCCGTGAGGATCGAAGAATGGGGCTCCGGCAAAGCACCTTCTCAAAAAGAGCCTGAAGGAAAAGTTCAGTTTCTGAAGGGTCCAGTGGTGTCAAAATACGCTCTCTAGATTCTCCCAAAGCTCCGTAGGTAGCTGAGAAAGATCTCAGATTGAGCTCGGACACATGGCACAATTGAAGACCCACAGCAAGCTGCTTCTTGTGCCTCTGTTGAAGCAGTGACATCTCCAAACAAAGGAATTTGGACCAATTCGACAAGGCAAGAAAAAGAGGAGGCTGTCAATAAAAGGTAGTATCAATAAAACAATTGCATCCATACTAGGGTGGCAAAGAGGAGGTGCCCCTCCCAGACACAGGTGTTGATCTGCATGTAAAAAATATGCAGGGACTGAATTCAGAATGAGAATGAGAAGTACAGTCTAGTGATTTTTTTTACAAGCATTCCACGCGAAGGATTTCGATTAACTTGTGATTTCTCTAAAGCTCTGGATGCAGAATTTTTGTGACTTTATAAGTATTTATGGCTATGGCTAAGGTAGGCAAGAAAACAGCTCCAGGCCCAACCAAAACACCAAGTCAGAGAAAAGGTTTAATTGTAGAAGGGGACACAAAGTCTGATTTGACAAGAATTTCATTAGAAAAGAGATGGGGGAGGGTATACAGAGACTAGGACAGAAGGCTGATTTTAAAAGATTTGATTCTTAGTTTGAGATTTGCCAGAAGATACGGCGGTGGAATTAAGTGAAAGAATAATAAAAGAACTTGCCAATTTGATTGAAATGGATGAAGAAACTGTTAAAGTGGCACTGGATAAATCTTTTTGTGCAAAATCAAGATATGCTAAAGCAAAAAATATGTCAGTTGATTGGGTTTCTTTTTTCAATTCAAAGCAATTTAAAGGCAGAATAATACAGAAGCATTTTCAGAAAAATCTCAATTTGATGACCAGAGAATAATAATTTTGAAAGAAATCCCGATGAGACTGCTACGGAAAGGAGCAAATTACAAGTATCTGACAGACACACCGTGATAAAACAAAATCGCTTTTCATTGGGAATACCCTGAGGGAGTCTCCTTTACATTTAAAGGGAGAAAGCAGAGATGTAGAGATTCCACAGAAGCAGATAAATTCTGGAGAAAGAGTTAGCAGGAAAAGAATTAGCAGGAGAAAGAGCATTTGGTTGGGAGCCACAACATGAAGAAGAATCAACAGAGGGGGAGAAGAGAGATAAATAAATAAAGGACAAAATGGCATTGATAATCTTAATGTGGAATGTAAATAGACTCCATAATAAAGCAAAAAGGATTGGGATTGAACATGTGGTAAAAATAAATAAATTTGGATGTTATTTGTTTTCAGGAAACACATATTGCATGAAACACAGAAGAATTCTGATCAATTAAAGTTTTAGGAAAGGGCTTTGTGGCCTCTGACTGTACAAAGAAAAGAGTCGTGGTAATGTGTACAGAAACCAGAATTAGATCCAGAACAATTATTTAAAGATGATTAAGGCAAAGTGCAAGTAGATAAATAGGTACCACTCCGGCGGGAAGGTAAATGGTGTTTCCGTGCGCTGCTCTGGTTCACCAGAAGCAGCTTAGTCATGCTGGCCACATGACCCGGAAGCTGCCTGCGGACAAACGCCGGCTCCCTCGGCCAATAAAGCGAGATGAGCGCCGCAACTCCAGAGTCGGTCACGACTGGACCTAATGGTCAGGGGTCCCTTTACTTTTACCTTTAAGGAGGAATACTGATAATACAGCTAACATCACACAAGTAGAGAAAAAAAAATATTAATAGATGTAAATGCACCAAATGAGAAAAAAACTGACTTTTAAAAGAGATGAGGAAATCTTATTTGAATATATGAATGAATAGATAATTTTGATGGTAGATATGAATGATGTAGCTTCCCTGGAATGGGACAGCACTATAAGAAGAAGCGATACAAAAGAAGGGAAGCTACCTAAGGCCTTTTTCAGATGACAGAAAACATAAGTCTAATTACTATGTAGAGAGAGAAACACCCACTGGACAGACAATTTACATTTTACTTATCTGAGAATAATTCAGCGAGTCGAACAGATTCTGTACGGACCGATAGAGATTTGTACACCAAGGTGAAGAAGGTAGAAATTTTACCCAGGACATTATCAGATCACAACTTTATTATTATAAAATTAAGAACAGAGCAAAATTGCTGATTCAGACTAAATGAGAATTTATTAAATGATCAACAGATATTAGAAAAGGGGGGATATATTTTTAAATCAATCTGAATCAGGAGACAAATTGAAAGTGGTATGTGATGCAAGTAAAGGAGTCTAAATATATATTTTTTTAAAGAAGTGGTTTAATACCTGCCTCTTGCAGTGGGTCTGAGAAGGCTCCCTCACAGAGAGAAGCATTCACCACCCCATGGAGCCCATCACCCAGCCCTTCATGCCTCACTTTTATGAGCCAGGATGGACAAGGATCAAGGAGACAGGTTGTTCATTTCACTCTTCCAAGGTGCCTGTCCACATCCTCAGAGGTAACAGATTGGATGAGCAAGTAAAAAGAATGAGAAAGTAAAATCCTCAGTGATACACTGGGCAACTGATTTCGGTCATAATATAGACATGGAAGCATGGGAACGATTGTGGAGTATGGATATAAAATCCACAGCATGCTACGGTTTAAGAGAAAATTATACGAAAATGATATATTGTTGGTATCTAACAGTGAGTACACTGGTAAAAAATTATAAATCTTGGAAATGTAACAAGAAAGAAGGTTCTTTTTATCATATGTGGTGGTCTTGTAGTAAGGTTAAAGCTTACAGGGAAATCATCTACAATTAATTGAAAAGGATGTTCAAAATAACTTTTGTAAAAAAAACACCCAGAAACTTTTCCCTCCCTCCCTCCCTTCCTTCCTTCCTTCCTTCCT
The DNA here is from genome assembly GCF_951804945.1 of Podarcis cretensis. Classification (NCBI taxonomy): domain Eukaryota; kingdom Metazoa; phylum Chordata; class Lepidosauria; order Squamata; family Lacertidae; genus Podarcis; species Podarcis cretensis. The sequence goes on along the minus strand of NC_137178.1, from coordinate 3,487,878 downwards.
TCCTTCCTTCCTTCCTTTCTTTCTTTCTAGATATACTTTCATTAAAGATTTCTTGGTTAACAAAACTATGTGCAATGTCTCTTATTTTTCAAGTTACATTTTCTACAGATCAGTTTCATTTGTTGAGACATTAGTGTTGTATTTGGGAGAACAGGGGGTAAGAAGTGAAGGGGGAAATGGTGAGTCGGGTGGGGTCAGGTGCCAATGTTTCACCTCAGATCATATAAATCTTTCACCTTTTGAAGCTTTTCTTTTGGGAATTATGGGGACAGAACTACCCAAATTGTATAGAAATTCATTTATGTATGCTACTACAGCAGGAAGAATGCTACTTGCCCCTAAGTGGAAAGAAGCAGAAATCTCAATAAAGGAGAAATGGCTACAAAAACTTATGGAATATGTGTGAGCATTAAATGCCCGTTTGCAGATAGTAAATTCAGTCCTTTACAGCAGAATGCAGAAGAAGCAACTGTGGTTGGAATAGTAATACCAAAGGTTTTATTTGTAAAGCAAATAACAGAACAACAAGAGGACACTCACGTCCATCTTCTTCAGCAGAGGAGCAGAGAGAGAGAGCAGAGAGAGGGAGGAGACATTTAAATAGTTCCCATATTCCTACATCAATTAAGTAAATAAAGGCAACCTGCAACATTGTGCAATGTGAGAATGAGACATTACAATACTAACAATATGCATAAATGGCAAAAGTTACAGGAATAATAAGAAATCAAGCTAATGGAAATGGTTTATTGAATATTTACAGATACATCGAAAACAGATAAAAACAGATAAAAACATTAGGTGGATTATTATAATAACGTGCAGTTCCATAAGAGTATATACAGGTATTGAAAGTAGATAATTAAATGAGCAAGTTAAATAAATTGGGATATGCAGAAGCTATTAAAAATAAATTTAAGGAACCACAGAAAGAGAGGGGAGGAAGTCAAACTTTGAAATGTTAAAATGATTGTAAAACTAATAAAAAAATTCCTTCCAGTAGCACCTTATAGACCAACTAAGTTAGTTCTTGGTATGAGCTTTCGTGTGCATGCACACTTCTTCAGATACACAGTGTGCATGCACACGAAAGCTCATACCAAGAACTAACTTAGTTGGTCTTTAAGGTGCTACTGGAAGGAATTTTTTTATTTTGTTTTGACTATGGCAGACCAACACGGCTACCTACCTGTAACTGTAAAACTAATGAAATCTATAAACTTGAAAAGTATAGATTAAAACTTTTTTTAAAAGTATTATGTTTATGGAGGGGGCATCTTGTCATTTGTCGGGGGGGGGGGAGAAAGTAATATCAAAGGCTCCTGTCTTCTGATCCAGACATTTGTAAGAAAAGGTTCATCACACAGCAAGGCATCTCGCCTTGCTTCCTCCATCTGCTTAGCATCCCAAGGACCCACCCCCTGAACCACTGAATATCTCTGGCTGATGGCTACCACAGTGTATGAAAATCCTTTTTTCTGGGGTGCCAATGATATGTTGGCTACCAATGGCTAAAGCAGAATTTTCTTTCTTCAAGCATCTGGTTTTCAGAAGTTTGTAACCTTCATGAAATCTCCCATGGGTGAATACATTGTCGTATTTATGATGATCGTCTTTACTGCGTTGACACTGCTGCTTTTCCTGCTATGTAAGTACATAATTGGCGTACTTTGCTACTACTGTGTTGGGCTTTGCTTGAATGCCAATAGCATTTCCAAAAAGAGATGGCATGATCCACCTTCCATTTAGCCTTTTCATCTCTCTTTGATTTCCGGGGATGAGTTACAGCTGTCACCCATTGAGAGCAATGTCACTGTTTTGTTCTCCCTGAATAAGTGAGTTCCAGCACTAGGAACAAACACATAGACTAACACAAGTCCCTGGGACACCCTGGACAATTCCCTTTCCCAGCTTGCAATTCTCTGCTTCTTTCCCAACTAATCCTCATTTGCTTTGGGAGAGCCCCCCTTCCTGATCCTCTCCACCCTGCCCTCTGCTAGGGCTCCAATCCCTTGAAGGAAAGTGCTTGGGGAAAACAGGCTGCAGAGGAAAAGGCCATGGCCAAAGTGGGTGGGTCCAGAGCCTACGTAAATATCTAGATATATGCAGGGCTTTTTTCAGCTGAAATTGATCAGGACCCTGTTCTGGCCCCTCTCAGGTGGGTGCTGTTGACATTTTAAGAGAAGGGAGGCATTCATGCTGAGTTCCAGCACCTCTTTTTGTAGAAAAATAGCACTGGATAGATGAGCCCTTGACCTATTTGCACACCTAATTCATTTTTTAAGGGCACTTGAAAGTAAGCAAATCTTGAGTGGAGGGAATCAAATGATCCAAGAATTTGCATATTTTAAGCATGTGGCAGAGCATGAGGCAGCCTGGCAAATGCAAGACTGTAGGACCAAGAGGACAGATGTATCTAGACAACCAAAAATCCAAAGCTCTCAAAGGAAGGCCAAACCATCTAATGACAGAAGTAACAGGCCAAATTGAAACAGGACTTCAGATCAGCAGGGCAGCCGCTGTCAAGGGCCGAGAGCAGAAAATAATAATAAATGTCATATTCATGTTTTTGTTGATTTTATTTCTTATCTGCGTTACAAATCATCAATTTAAAATCAATATTAAAAGCAGTTTGAAACCAAGTATCCCCTCCCCCAGACAGTCAGACATTTTAATCATTTCTTTTCTACCTACCTCCTCCTCAGATCAAAAGGAAATAAAAAAAAGAGACGAGTTTAAAATGGCAATGGATATGATTCGGACCTTTGTTGTTGGGCTTGATACAATCCATGAAGACAAGGATGGTAAGCATTTTTTTATGCACATCCTCACTTTTGCTAGACCTTGTTTAATTTAAACAGGCGTCAATTCCTGTAGTTCACTTTGGGATTCATATTGTGTAAGCAATACATATACTCAATGAAACTCATCACCCAATAGAGTTTATCACGGTTTCATTGCTCAGCAGGAAGAAAAGCAGGTGGTTGTGATTCTCACATCCCCCAACTAGAAATGCTGTCCTCCCCCATCACACTGTTAATTCACAATGTTTGTGCTACTGCAAGATTTTAGCACTAGCACAAGGGAACTTTGCCCCCACTTCTCCCTGCATGCCATCACCAAAGCTGCTCTGCAGGGTGGGGAACAGATTGGAGGGAAAGGGGCGGAAGATTGCATTGAGCAAGGAGAAATTCCTGCACTGACATAATGTCCTCCTTAGAATTATGTGGAATGCAACCCAGTATTCATCAGAAAAAGAGTTTTGGCGCCTCTATTTTCTTAGATCTCACAAAGCGTAACAGAAAACTGCAAAGTATTCTTTGTATATTCGACTTTACTGTGGGACTCGAGGTGGGAATTGTTTTGTGACCCAGTGATTCCCAGCAGAAAAGGAGGACATAGGAAAGGAAGATTAGAGATACTTCATGAGCCACTTATAATATGAGAATAGGATAGTGGATTGCATGGGTCTTTGGTCTGATCCAGCTGCAGGATTCTTCTGAGGCCTTTCATTGGTGATCTCAGCCACAGAGAATCAAGTCTGTCCTCATATTCATAAGAACCCGATCCTTGAGCTCTGCTTCTTGTTTCAAGCTAGAGATTTTGAAAATGTTTGAAAATGGTTTCTTAATATTTGCAGATTGTTATTTCAGATACTCTTTTCCTTGAACTTTTTCAAATCTTTTAGACTTCGGAATACTTGCTGTAGCTCAAAACAAATCAGAGGAAATGCGGTATATTGCCAACAAAAATGATGAACTGCAAAAAGAAATTGGTAAGATCCCTTACAATGCTGAAGAATTGTAGTGCAGTGGGAACCTGCCCTGATTCTGAAAGCCCCTCCTCTAGCTGAAAACTCTTAGAGCCAGAGCAGAGTGCTGCTCTCCTTTGAATCCAGCCACCCTAGGGAAACATCAGATATATTCAGTTCAACTCTCCTGACCTTTTGAATTGATTTAGTTCTATAGGGAGGCAAGAAAAGACTTCGTCATTCGTTGCTATAATAGTAGACAATCAAAACAGGTCAGCTAAAAGTTCTGTCCTTTATTATATTCACCCATGAGAGCCCCGCCTCTGCAGAGACAATCAAAAGAGGTCAACTGAAAGGGCACTCAGGGCCAATTGTGTCCATGGCCCAAGCCAAGGCAGGGGGTCTTCTGGGTAGTTACACCCACCCTGTGGCACTCCCTCCCACCAGATCTCAAGGGGGGGAAAAAACTATCTTACTCTCAGAAGACATCTGAAGGCAGGCCTGTTCAGGGAAGTTTTATATGGTTGGTGTTCAATTGTGTTTTAATTTTTTGGAATTCGCCCAGAGTAGTTGGGGGGAACCCAGTCAGATGGGCAGCAACAACAGGCAGCACATTATTATTATTATTATTATTATTATTATTATTATTATTATTATTATTATTCGGATGTTCCAGAGATCAGCCAAAGCTCAGCAGGAGCACCTGTAAGATCAGCTGGAAAATCCCCCAGAGCCATTTGGAAGCCCACTGGATCCATCCTGTCAGCTCAGGCAGGGAGAATGCTTGGCAGCAAACTGGGTGGTAAACCAGCAGAATCCCTCATCTGTCCCAGTTGCCCAATGCCAGCAACACACACGCTAGATTCCTGCCCCCTCTGCAACTGAACAGAGGGCCTGGAAAGAGAAAGAGAATTTTGATAAACCACAGCTACTCCCCCTTCCCAACCTTCAAGTCTGCCCTGATGCTGCCCTGAGTATCCAGGTGGAAACAAGTAGGTGAGGTTCTTGACTGTGCTCCCTGTTCCAGCTATGCCCACCCAGGTATTTACTGCAGCATCAACATGGGTTGAAGAGTTAATGTTGTTCTTGTTTTAAGATTTCTGAGCTTCCCAGATGAATATATGTTACAATGCGGCGACAGAAATGAACTTAACAAAAATAATTGAAATCTGCACAGGCATGCAAGGTGGTTCCCATTAAATTCCCTATCTTGAATTTGAATTTTAAGCTGAAATTGAATTCACTATTTTGTTTTCTTTTTCTCTTCTTCCTCCATATCTGGCTTAACTCAAAGACCTCCTTATTGGTAACTTGAATGGTGGTTGGCTTATATATCGAAGGACAATGTATTTCCTTTCTCCTGACCAATCTTCATGGGCTGATTCACAAAAAAGATGTGAGAGGGAAGGTGCCAAGCTCCTTTCTATGGAAACAGTGGAAGAACAGGTGAGCATCAAGGCCAAGTATTGAAAAAGGTAGGGGATCTCCTTGAGTCAAAGGGTTCTTATCATCACTGTCCATTTAAGAAGGTTACATCTACCTGTATGCAGCCAAGACAACAACTCCATCAGTCAAGCCAAGGTGTGGGTGGTGCAGGGAGGAGCTGCTACCATCAGGGGCTAACTAAGGTTTCTTGGAGCTGCTGAGCTCTAATAGAATGAAGCTGGCAGTCAGGAAGGAGATCTTCAAGGAGAAGGAGGAGGAGTAGATACTTCAGAGGCATCTATCTCTTGGATTCTCTGTAAATTCTTCCTCTGCTCTTTGAGATGTATTTAGTGCTTAGAAACAAACGTTTCCCTCACCACGCTAACCTTCTGGCAGGAGAGTATCATGGAGATGACTCTAGAGGAGCTTGCAAGGTATATCCTTTTCCCAGCCCTTTAGCTCTGGCACAGGGGCTACTGGGGTGCTGCAAGGCACAGACATGGGTGAGACCCCATCGCCATGCCATCAAGCATACCACAACCGGACTGATTCCAGTGTCTCTGGAACCAACCATCAAACATGGATGCAGAAATTGGAGTATTTGACACACAGGTCACTGTCCTGCTAGGTGGTTCCAAGACCAACTCTTCTCTGGCACAGTCATTTACAGTATCTGGAAATTATAACTCTGTATCATGACTGGAACACATATGTAGCCAGTCTTGGTGAGGGCATGTGAAATTACCCTCCACTACAATATTTCCTCTTTGGGATGCTTCCTTGATTCCACCACCATCATCTTCGTCATTCATCATCATCATCATCATCACCATAAGCATCATAATTTTGATCAGGGGGACAATACCACATCCAGTATATGAAATTATTATTGGAGATGGGAATACAATGTATAGTTTTGATCACTTTCCTCCAAAAAAATTTGAATTGCGTCTTCAAATGTGATACCTTCTCCTTTTAAAATGTGTTCTTTTTATGCCTGTTGAATTTCTGTAAAGGGCTATAGTCTCCCAGAGAAAGGGACATTGTCTTAAAAGATTTTATTTGTTCTTTCTCAACCCCCCTACCCTAGGATTTTATAAACAGGCAAGTACAAAGGCGTAAGAAGTTTTTTTGGTTTGGAGTCTTTAAAGACAAGGCAAAGAAATGGAGATGGCTGGCAGGAATAGAGGCTATATTCACGTAAGTTTCTGCAGAAACATTTGTTAATGGCATGCATTCCAAAAAGTTGCAGATTCTGTTTACATAATTGATTCTTTCCATTTCCAAATATATTTTGCCATGCAATTTTCTCTACTACCAAAGATCTACATATGTACTCCTCCACATCATTATCCAGGTGAATGAATGGTGCTCTTCACTACGTTGGAGAGGCAGGATACTTCTCTAACCTAGTGAATGCAGTGATTCGGAAGAGGCTGAAGGCATACTTTTAAATGGTATGTGCTGCTTAGATCAGCTTCAAAAGGACTCGCAGGAACGTAAAGCTGAGCAACACGGTCAGCTGGCAATTTAAGACAGTTTATGGCTCCCTTTAAATATCTAACAACTCTTTTCAGCTTGTGTTGATGGATGTACAAGGTCAGAGTAAGATCTCACTCATCCACAGCTTGGTAGTAGAACAGAAAACTGGATTGGCATTTATTACCAAGACTAGATTAACAGAGGGCTGCTTTCAATTTTGCAAGGTCTCCTGGAACAAAATCCAATGACATACATCTCTATTAAGATGCACCCAATACCAACCACGAATCCTTTTTTGGCAAAGGCACTGAGTAAACTTTACAAACCCTGTATGCCAGTGGTTACCAGTTAGCTAAGTACTGCAGACCCTCACCCAAACATCTCATGGGAGTAAAAACCCTAACCACCTACTACACCATTACTAGTAAAATCAATTTAATAGATTCACAGAGAGCTAAAAACAAGGGAGTTATAGAAGACATTTATCACAGAATTTCAGTGCTGTGTAGTGGGACTTGATTCAGTATACAATGGACACTGGAGAATGCAAGTGACAATAAGAGTGAGGCTAGGGTGACATGTTTGTCAACTATGGATAACTGATTAAAGTAATCTTAGAATCATCATGTTAGATTTAGATAAGATATATATGTGATAGATATCATATCATTTCAATCAACCCTATAATGGCTTTGTGGTTATAGACTATATTTTGTATTTCATCTGAGGACATAGCCATTTTTGTTGCTGTATAGTGTCATTGCTCGCCTCATGCATTGGGTGGGTGATGGATGTGAGGGGAGGTGGATGAAGGCAGATGCAAAATCATTTTTGTTTCTGTATAGTGTCATTGCCAGTGTGGTGTAGTGGTTAAGAGCGGTAGACACGTAATCTGGGGAACCGGGTTCGCATCTCCGCTTCTCCACATGCAGCTGCTGGGTGACCTTGGGCCAGTCACACTTCTCTGAAGTCTCTCAGCCCCACTCACCTCACAGAGTGTTTGTTGTGGGGGAGGAAGGGAAAGGAGAATGTTAGCCGCTTTGAGACTTCTGAAGGGGAGAGAAAGGCGGGATATCAAATCCAAACTCTTCTTCTTCTTCTTCATGCATTGAGTGGGTGATGGATGTGAGAGGAGGTGGATGAAGGCGGATGCAAATCTAACATGGTTTTAATATGCTCAGAAAAATCATTACTGTGCTAACTCTGCTATGAGAGAGTAAGGATCTCTCTTCCAAAACTCTTTCTCCAACACCCACAACAGTCCAAAGCAGATCTGAGGAGGATGTGGGTGCATATGGAAAGGAGAGAGGGACAGTTCTGTTGCAGAAATGGAAATCCTGGCAATAGCCCAAGTACTGCATTGGATACTGCCCAAACTAAACTGACTGAAAGTTCTTGTGTGTACCACTGAGCCTTCCAAAGTGACACCCTCACTTTTGGTAGTTTCCTATGAGAAATCACTTCATGTTTAAAAGAAAAGAGACAGTCTTGACCCACAGTTGTTGTTGTTTTCCTTACATGGTTAGAATTCTAAAGCCGGGGAGAAAAATCCATCCCAATTGTGGGTGGATGTTAAGAGAGAAAGAGCTGAACATCTTTTTAATGGTATAAGGCACAGGGAGTGCGTGAGGAAGTAGACATCCATTCTTGATTGATCAGTGCTGCTCTTTCTTTTCAGGTACTGGAAAAAAGATGAGCCTAAAAATCCAGACCAAAACCACTGTGCTGCAATAGGCCTTGATTGCGGTTTGGATTGCTGGATAGCATTACACTGTGAGCAACGCATAGGGTACATATGTAAAAAGGTGCCTGATGATGCTTGGCTCTAAGAAGATGAATGAAACTGGATCTCATGATCACTACAGAAAAACAAAACCAAGAGATCACCCCACCTCACTGTTTTAATGCACAATCCACACTCTGCCATCTAGATTATAGGACTCTATGGCATCAGCACTCAAAAACACCTTGAAAAGACCTTATTCTACAAACTCAAATGTAGATGGCTACAAAAATAAAGAATGGAAGATTCCAGTCATAGCCTGTTTTCTGTTTAATGTATTTATTTGCAATGCATACCAATATTTGTTTCCTTACTTTGTGTGTTTGATGTCCCATTGCCTCTTCTGATCTCCATGGTCGCTACCTTACAAGGCACATAAGGACAACCAAGCATGCCAGCCAATGAGAATGGGGGTCCCCTTCTAGCAGACTAATCACAAATATAATTTTGGCTTTATCACTGGGAAATTCCAGAGCCATGACTCTCATATAGGGATAACATTGGGCAACAAACACAATGAACTGCTCTTGATTTCTGTCAGAGGCTTTATGCTGTCAAGCCGGCATAGATAAAACTCCGGGCTCATGGCCAGTTCCAATCTATTTGATTTATTGACAAAGTTCAAAAGTACATCTCCAGGGTTTCAAATCACGTCCGACCCTTCCGGCACAGTTGCCGCATCTGCTTTCTTTTTACTTTTTCTTGCCCAACATGCAAGTCTGCGGAAACCACGCCGCTGACTTCCTCTGTTTACAGAATGACTGGTTCCAGGCTCATCCTCCTCCCTCCCTGCCTCTGGCTCACTGTCAGGCGACAGACTGCTAATGATCTCTTTCGGCTCTCTATAAGTGCTCGTTTCTCCCCTTAAATCTTTCCCTGTTTGCCTCTCCCTGACATCCACCCCCTCCTCAAAGGCCGCCTCCCGCTCAGGAGACCCGACTGTACCCATATCTCTTTCCTCTGGGGTGGTAGGGGAGAAACCAGCAAAACTACCCTCTTCCTCATCCGTCTCTTCGAGCACCCCCCTCCAACCCCCAATTCCTGGTGTTCCCCAGTCTACGCCTTCATCTTCCTCTTCCTCGTCCGATGCTGGGAAACCTTCAAATTCCTCTTCGTCGTCTGTTGTTTAGAACACCTGTTGAAAGGACCTACCCTTGCTTTTGGGTTTGTCAGGGGGAAAACTGTGGAACTCCTCCACCAGCTCCTTGTCGGAAATACTGTCTTCCAGGACCCAGGTATTCTCTGATGTCGGGGCCCCTTCCCAAGCCACCAAATATTCCAAATTCTCCCTTCTCCAATGAGAGTCCAGTATTTCCATAACCTCGTTGCACTGCTCCCTTTCCTCCCTTTCCCCTTCCCCTTCCCCTTCCCCACTACCCTGCCACCTTACCCCCTCCCTGTAGGGGAACAGCAGTGACCTGTGGAACACCGGGTGGATTCTCATGCTCTCTGGCAACCTGAACTTAAACCGCCACTGGATTTATTTGTTGGATAACCTCAAAGGGCCCCACCTTCCTGGGCTTGAGTTTCCTGCAGCCCCCTTTCCAAGGCAATCCTTGCGTGGACAACCACACCTTGTCCCCAACCCTGATAACCTCCCCCGGTCACCGATGTTTGTTGGCTTCCTTCTTGTATAACTCCTTAGCCCTTTCCAAATTCAACTGCAGCTGTCTGTGGATCGCTTCCATCTCCTCCACAAAGTGTTCGGCAGTGGGAACACTCCACGACTCCTCCCCCCTCCCGGGGAAAGCCCTTGGATGATGCCCATGATTGGCAAAGAACGGAGTCATCCCAGTGGATACATTCTCCGCGTTATTGTAAGCAAACTCTGCCAGGGCTAGTTTGTCCACCCAATCGTTCTGTTTGTGACTTACACAACACCGCAAATACTGTTGTAAAACAGCATTCGCCCTCTCCGCTTGCCCATTGGTCTCGGGGTGCCTAGCTGCCGTAAAGCTCACTTCCACCTGGAGCAGCCCCATGTTTGCACCAAAATCGTGAGGTAAATTGAGCCCCCTGGTCCGAAACCACCTGTGCAGGTAACCCATGCAACCTAAACACATGCTTTACGAACAGCTTGGCTGTTTCTTCCGCCATCACTGCGTGCCAACAGGGCACGAAATGGCACATTTTGGTCAGGAGATCCACCACCACCATGACCGCGGTCTTACCCTTACATCTGGGCAGACCAGTGATAAAATCCACCCCTACCACCTCCCATGGCTTCCCTGGTGTGGGCAACGGTTCCAGCAACCCCGCTGGTGCCGCCCTTTCCCCTTTGGCCCTCTGGCATGTGTCGCACCCTCGGACAGTTCCTTTACTTTTTTTTTTTTTAGATGAGGAATTTGGCACCTCCGACATTTCTATGGCAACAACACCTAAAGAACTCTATGTTGCTGACAATCTGGAGATATCCAGCATCAAATTTACATCTGGACCTTTGCCTAATGTTCCAAAAACCTATCAAAATGATCAACCTTCTCTACTGTACTCCTGGCGAGGCAGGATGGACAGATCTTCCCAAGCTGGCTCTTTGTTGGCCAGTGATCCACACTTAATAGCGCATACCTCATTAATACTCCCACAGCCACAGATAGAACCAACCATCCTCCAACCAACCCAGGAGGGAGAGGGGGATTGACAATTAATGAAACACCATGGGACTGTTCTCCCCACTTGGAGTGTGGTTGGTGTTACGAAAAAGGAGCAGTGCAGCAAGCTGCAGCTGGCTGGAAAGCCAAACAGGATGCTGATGTTTGGGGCTGTACCGTGGGAGCAAAGGGACAGTCTATTCACTGTACTGAGCACCGGATGTTAGCTCAGAGTGTCACCTGACATGTACTGGAAGTACAGGGGTGGAGTTTCTCTCTCTGCTGTTTGATGTTTGGAGAGTGCAGACGTGTTTCTCTGTACTGCTGCGTAAATACATTTCTGTCTGTCTCTTTCCCCCTCCTGGGGAAGATAGGGAGGAGGGAAGAGTGGTGTGTTCTTCTCACGTTTGAGGAGGCTCGCCGATAGAGACCCCGCCTGTCTCCTGCCGGGAGTCGCTGACAGGGAGGTCAACAAGTAATCTAAGCCGGGTGCCTGGAGAATGGCAAATTCCTCTGACTAGGCTTGAAGATTACAACAGTTGGTTGGGTTTTATCTTCTAGGGATACCTACCCCATCAAATCTCCACCTCTTCCCCATACCATTTTGACCCAGGAGTCCTGGCACAAGGATGACTTGTTATTGAAGGGATGTTACCCCTCTATTGGGGAGCCTAGTATGGGGTCTGGGATTTCCACTATTGAAGGGCTAGGGAGGAATGGCGGTGGGGCTAAATATCCCTATCGGCGAAGGGTTTCGAGATGCAGTGATCCTTGAACCCCTTCCAATCTACGCCCCATCCCAAGGGATGAGGGTAGGGAGAGCAAGGATTACCCACCTCCATCACTGGTCCTGTGCAATGCCAGGTCCATAGGCAACAAAACCGCCACCATGCGTGACTTTTTTGTCTCGCAGGGGATTGACCTGGCTTGCGTGATGGAGACCTGGGTACGGGAAGGCGAAGTAGTCTCCCTACATGAGATAACACCCCCAGGTTTCTCTGTCCTCCATCAATCGCGGACTGTGGGTCGGGGGGAGGAGTAGCATTGCTAATCTGGGAGGATTGCTCTTTCAGAGCTCTGCCATCACCGGTGATCTCCGGCATTGAATGTGTTGGTCTCGTGTGGGGCACCAAGAAGAGCTTGGCTGTCTGGCTGGTGTACCGACTACCCAGCACACCAGCAGCCACCCTGTCAGACCTGCTGGAGGTGGTGGCGGGCTGGGCCTTGGAGTTCCCAAACCTACTGGTTTTGGGAGACTTCAGCGTCCATGCCGATGCCGCTCCCTCCTCACAGGCTCTGGACCTACTGACTTCCATGACAACACTAGGGCTCTCCCAGTTTGTTTTGGGCCCCACTCATCAAGCAGGCCACGCGCTGGATCTGATCTTTGGGGCTGGCATAGATGTGATCATGCTTCCCCCTGTGGAAGTGCCATGGTCTGATCACTATGCTCTGAAAGCCAAGATTGACTTCCCGCTCCTTCCCTGCTCGGGCTATTTGGGCTCGTCCGTGAAAACAGATGGATCCTGATAGATTCTGACAAGCCTTGCGGGACCCTGCTCCTCCTGGTGACTCATTAGATGACCTTGTTGAGGACTGGAATAACCGGCTCTTGGCCGCCCTCTGCGACCCCGTCAAAACCAGGCCCCTTGGTTTACTGAGGAGCTCCAGAAAATGAAGCGGGATCTCAGACGGCTAGAGCGAGTATGGCAACGGACTCGTGACGGAGCCTCAAGAACATCTTATAGGACGCTTATGAAAGCCTATGAGATGGCTTTGAAAGCTGCTAAGAAATCTTACTTTGCAGCTTCCATTGCATCCGCTAGCTCTCCCTGGCACAACTTTTTAGAATAATTATGTCAATAACGTCCTTAGGAGGACAACTAAATTAAGCACAAATTCGACCCACAGCTGTGAGGCATTCACAAGCTTTTTTGTGGAGAAAGTCCTGTTGCTCCACCGTGACCTCCCTGCCAATTTAGATACAGTTACTGAACTGGAGACCCCTCGACTGACTTCAGGTCCAGTGTTGGACCATTTTGATCAGATACTCCCTGTTGATGTGGATAGATTCCTCCAAGTTGGTAGGCCCACCACCTGCCTCCTTGATCCGTGCCCATCTTGGCTGATTAGGGAGTGTCCAGATATTGCGTGGACCCCCCTGGTTGAAATTATCAATTTGTCCCTTGACACGGGGACATTCCCAGGGGAGCTGAAGGAAGCAGTAGTGTGTCCACTCTTAAAGAAAACTTCATTAGATCCCTTAGACCTATCCAATTACTGCCCAGTTTCAAAGCTTGCATATCTGGGTAAGGTAATTGAGAGAGCGGTTGCTGAACAGCTTGGTAGGTTTCTGGAGGAAACATCGGCTTCAGATCCATTTCAGTCCAGTTTCCGTCCTGGTTTTGGGACCGAGATGGCTCTGGTTGCCCTAACAGATGATCTCCGTAGACAACTGGATCGAGGCGGGTCAGGACTGCTGATCCTTTTAGATTTGTCAGCGGCCTTTGACATGGTTGATCATGATCTTCTGGACCACCGCCTCGCAGATGTGGGGATACAGGGCATAGCTCGTAACTGGCTGTGCTCTTTTATCTCTGGTCGGGGACAGAGGGTGGCACTAGGGAGGGAAATGTCATCACCCCATTCCTTGATGTGTGGAGTGCCGCAGGGCGCAATTCTCTCCCCGATGCTTTTAAACATCTTTATGCGCCCCCTTGCCCAGATTGTCCGGAGCTTTGGGCTGGGCTGTCACCAGTATGCTGATGACACTCAGCTCTATCTGCTGATGGATGGCCACACCGACTTGGCCCCGAACACACTGACCAGATGCTTGGAAGCTGTGGCTAGATGGTTTCGTGGGAGCCGGTTGAAACTAAATCCTTCAAAGACAGAGGTCCTATGGCTGGGTCGGGATGGCATGGGGATGAGGGACCAACTCCCTTCTCTTGTGGGGGCCCAATTAGTGCCATTGTCTTCTGTTAAGAGTTTGGGTGTAATCCTTGACACCTCCCTTTCCATGGAGGCGCAAGTTACAGCAACAGCCAAGGCGACATTTTTCCACCTTCGCCGCATCAAGCAGTTGGTCCCTTACCTTTCCCGCCCCAACCTGGCCACAGTGATCCATGCGATGGTCATCTCCAGGCTTGACTACTGTAATTCGCTCTACGCGGGGCTGCCCTTGAAGCTATCCCAGAAACTCCAGAGGGTGCAGAATGCTGCAGCAAGGCTCCTCACGGGGTCTCTGCCATGGGAGCATATTCACTCAGTGCTTTTCAAACTGCACTGGCTCCTGGTAGAGTACAGGGTCAGATTTAAGGTGCTGCTTTTGATCTATAAAGCCCTTCACAGCCTAGGACCCTCGTACCTATGAGACTGCCTCTCCCATTATGCCCCACGGAGAGCCTCAAGGTCCATAAATAGCAACACCCTAGAGGTCCCGGGCCCTAAGGAAGTTAGATTGGCTTCAACCAGAGCCAGGGCCTTTTCAACTCTGGCTCCGGCCTGGTGAAATGCTCTGCCTCATGAGACCGGGGCCCTGCAGGATCTGATTTCTTTCTGCAGGGCCTGTAAGACAGAGTTGTTCCGCCTGCCCTTTGGCTTGGAGCCAATTTGATTCCCTCCCTTTCTTTTTTCCTTTCCTTCTCCTCCTGCGATGAGGCTACATTTTAATATTTTAATGTTGTAATATTTTAATGTTGTATTTTAATTTTGTTTTTAAGTTGTAATCATTCAACTTGTTTTTATTATTGCTTGTAAGCCGCTCTGAGCCCGGCCTTGGCCAGGGAGGGCGGGGTATAAATAAATTATTATTATTATTATTATTATTATTATTATTACATCCTCTCTCACCCTTGGCCACCAAAATTCCCATGTGACCAGTAGCATGGTTTTATGCTGTCCAAAATGCCCTGCCGTGCAGCTGTCATGGAGTTGCTTGAGAATTCTGCCCCGAAGGTTTTCTCCTGGAACATACAAGGCCACTTTATGGTACAGTAGCTCCCCTTTCACTTCAAAACCCCCCTCGGCACCCCCTTTTTCTCTTAACTCCCCCATTTTTTGTCTGGCAAAGACATTGTCTCTGAGCAGTTGCATCATGTTAGAATGGCTCAAAGAACAAGGAATTGAAATTGAGCAGAATGAAATTGAGAGAGTGCACCGGGTGTTCACATCACGAGGAGGCTCTGGACTACCCAGGGATGTAATTATGGCATTCACAAGAGAGAAGTTAAGAGATCAGATTTATAAATCACTCCAGCTGAAAGCAGACCTGCAGTTTAAACAGCAAAAGGTCATAGTGAGACTTTTCTCAGGAAACGCTTCAAGACAGGAAATGTATGCAGCAGTTTGCACAAGCTCTCTACAATCATAAAATCCTCTTTACCTAGGCCTACCCTGCTACACTGCTGGTTTTTAAAGACAACAGGAAATATTCAGCTAAGAACCCTGGTGAAGCATTTAGGAGTTGGAATACAAGGACAGACTGAGCAAGAACTCTCAAGTTCGGAAGAATTACAGGTAGACCAACAGGGAGAGTCGAGTGAAGAATCTCAAGAAGCTCCAGTGCAGAGACAAGAGAATAAAAGAAGACGGAAGCCGAGAGAGGAAGGAAACAGCAAGAAATAATATATACTAGAGACATCTAAAATAGGCTTTTGTAAATATATATATGTTGCTTTTTTCTGATATAAACTTTCCAAGAGCGAAGGGAGAGGAGTGTGGTTTTCCAAGATACCATGAGACAGGGATCTTGGAGATCCCTAACTGAGTCTCAGGGGGGAAGGGGGAGGGGGGTTGAATGGGCCAGAATTAAAAATATAATATATGTACACAGAGGGATTCATTAAAATAAAAAGTAGTCGGGATAATGGATAGATCTTTAAAGGTTTTATCTTTAAATGTGAACGGGCTGGCCTCAAACACCAAACACTACAGAGTACTGACACTGGCAAAGAAAATGAAAGTGGATATACTATGCCTTCAGGAGACACATAGAGCCAAAGCAAACAATAGACCTTTGTTATGCTCTCAGCAATGGGGCCTAATAACAGAATCAAAAGTGACGAGCAAGGCTAGAGGGGTTGCTATACTATGTAATGCAAATCTTAGGCTGGAGGTTAAAAATTAAAGTATCACAAAAAATCTTTACAATAGCTAATATATACAGCCCTAACAGAAGACAGAAAAAAGTTATAAAGAAAACCTTGAATAGACTGCAGCTTTACGCTGAAGGGGAAGCTATCGTTACAGCAGACATTAATTGGAATATAAAGAACGACAGTACTTTCAGATTATCTAAATGGGGATTAAAGGCTATTTTTGAGAGGGGAAACCCCAACTCCAAACCTACCTTCTTCTCCAACAGACATAAGACTTTCTCTTATATTGACTGTGTGCTAATTAAATAAGGGAATGAAATCAGTGTTAGAACGGCAAAGACTATGGGAATATGGATTTCAGACCATGCTCCACTATTTGTGGAGCTGGGACTGGAAGAGGATGGAAAAAGCAGGTGATGGCGGTACAATAACCTAATAATGGCAAAAGAGATTGACAGGGAATATATCAGAAAACCATTTGGTTGGTATTTTAAAGAGAACAATGGTTTGGCCGAGATCCCGGTAGTATGGGACACATTCATAGCTGTTATAAGAGGACATTGTATACTGAAAGAGATTGCGATTAAGAAGGATTGATACTCGGGGAGACAGGAAAAAATTTAAGAGATTGAAATTTTGCAACAGCAACAGGTTCAATTTCTAAGGAGCAGACAGGAGCAGTTAAGAAAGTTAAAACAGGAATTGGATGAGCTGGAAGAGAGTTAGCATGTAAGTGAGTCCATCCGGATTGCTCACAAAATTCAGCACTCCTACTGATGACCACTCTTGTAGTATCCCCGTTTGGGTTCACGAACCTCCAAGATTTGGCGTGTGGTTCGTACCCACAAAAGAAGAGTTTCCTAGCCCTTGGACTTCCCTTTTTCCTTAACGCTTTTGGGATAAGTACATAAGCTTGATATCCAAACACCCGAAAGTAATTAACTTTGGGCTTCTTCCCGTATAAAGCAAAATATGGCGTAGTATCAATTACCAAATTATATATTCGGTTCAGAATATGAGTAGCCGTCTGCCAGGCTTCCGCCCAGTAACTTTGAGGGAGTTTAGAATCAAACAACATAGAGTTTGCCAACTCTTGTAGAACCCTGTTTTTACGTTCGGCCACACCTCCTTCTTGGGGGGAATAAGGTGTAGACAGATGATGCTTAATTCCCTTTCTCTTAAAGAAATTCTGCAACACAGACTCGGTAAATTCTGACCCTCTGTCTGTCTGAAAAGCAAGTACTCTAGTACCGAATTCAAGTTCTACTGCACGAACCCAATTTTTAACTGTTTCTGCAGTATCTGCTTTTGTTTTGAGAGGAAAAAACCATGTGATTTTTGTTTTGTCATCCGAGAGACACAGTGCATACCTCAAACCTCCCATGCTAGCAACAGGCATTGGGCCACATAGGTCCATATGCACAAGTTGGAATACTTTGTCAGATTTCCTATCTGAACTGGGATAGCTGCATCTATGAACCTTCGCCCTTTCGCATGCAATACAATCCAAATACTTAGTACATTTGTTCATTTTGCACCCTTCTGATAATTCAGGTTGCCTTTTAACATACTGAAAGTTAATATGTCCCAAACAGCGGTGCCATAAATGAACACAAGAATTATGGGTGGGCAAGTTCACACAACCAGCATGAACCTGTTCAACTTCATCTGGACTTGTCTCAAAATAATATAACCCATTTCTGCATTCCACCTGCAAAAGAGATACGCTATTCTTTGAAATAGTGCAAACCCCATTTTCAAACACAGTTTTAAACCCATCTCTATCAAGTTCTGACACAGACAAAATACACCCCTTCATTCCCTTTAGCACATAGGCATCAATTCCTGTATGCAAACAATTCAAGAACACTGTGCCTACGGTCTCTAAGGAACGCTTAGTTGAATCTGCCATTGTCACAACTTTAAGGGTTTGCAAATGCCTGCAATTCTGCAAACGGACACTAGATGGCGCCACGAGGTGGTGAGATGCACCACTGTCGATCAACCAGTGTAGATTGCTGCCTTGGCCACGCCCTTGCATCAACGCCATTGCTGAAGCCATGTGCTGTGTGCTGTGGGAGTAGCCATGACCTCCTCCTCTTCTCCGACGTCCCCTGGAACTCCTTGTCTGGTAACTAGGGGTAATGGCCTTGGTGCTGTCTTGACCAGGTTCATGTGTGCAGTTCCTGATTAAATGGGAAGAGGAACCACAGCGAAAACAGTATCTAGCTGCAAAAGCATTTACTGTATTCTCAAACTCAGCATCCCCACTCTTAGGCACAGCACAACCCCACTTTGATGACAAACCTCTTTCTCTTTGCCTTTTATCCTGTTCATCTGCAAGCCGAGAAGAAATGTATTCAAGGGTTAATTCAGCTGAAGGCAGAGCTTCCAAAGTTAAAGCTAGAGTCTGATAGCTTTTATCAAGAGAAGACAACAATATGTATGACTGCTGCTCCATAGAGAAAGGAATGCCCAGCTGTCTTAGTTGATTAAAGGCAGACACCATTTTGGCAATATGTTCTTTCACACATGCTCCTGGTTGGAGACGTAAATTAAACAAACATCTTGTAGCATGGATCTTAGCCCCTGCAGTGTTTCTGGAATTTAGCCGCTGCAGAACCGTCCAGACCTCATGCTTGTTCTTTAACTCAGAAACGTAATGCATTTGCTCTGGTCCCACTGCCAAAACTAGTAGACCTTGGGCTTTCCTGTCACGTTTCTGTGAAGCTGCTGCTGCTGCTTTGTCTTCTGCAGATGCGTCTGCAGCTGCCTGTAAAGGCGGTGCTTCAGTACAACTCCACAACTCTTTTGCTTGTAACCAAACCCTTACTCTAGCCTTCCAATCTTGCCAATTTTTCCCATTGAGTCGCCTAAACGGGACAGCAAAACTTTCCTGGGACTCTGCCATCCTCCCTGGGGCTTAGGAATGATACTCACACACCTGTAGACCGTCTCCCAGCATCTGAGTTGACTCCTTGAGGAATAAGACATCGTCCAGCGAGTACAAACTGCGCAGTGCCTGTTTAAAACTTTTTCTAGGCACGTTGCAGGACTCAAGCTGCTTTGAAGGCTTTCGTTGTCGGTAACCGCTTCTGTCTTCGCTCCAGTCCTTTCATAAATCGCTCTGAACTGCACTCCTTATCTCCTTCTTGACGTACAAACATCCATAACCTGTCCATTAAACTTTAATTAGTTTAATGTTAAGTAAATGTCCAGTGCGCTTCCAACGCCATAAGTCTTATCTCAGCAGAGAATTTCGCGCAGCGGCTGAAGAAGGCAGGAGAGTCAGTACCTTTCAATGAAGAATCCTGGAGCAAGCACTTTGGAACTCAGGGGAAAAACTTTATTCACAAAAGAAAAAACCCTGGTGATAAAGCACACATGCTTTTATCTCCGGCATAAAGAAAACTTTACTCTAAACTTAACTCATATCAGCAAACACGCCCATGGCCACAAACTGAGTCTGCGAGTCAGGTCAAGGGGGGAAGAAGAGGAAAGAAACACGGGTGAACTGACTCTTTATACAAACTAACTCACATTCCTGGATGCTTAATGACTTCCAGCTGCTCAGTGATTAGAGCAACTTGTTACCTCTTAACCCTTTAGCACTGACATTATGTCCTACTTAGCTCTATGTGAAATGCAACCCAGAATTCATCCAAAAAAGAGTTTGGGCGCCTCTATTTTAATAGCTCTCACAAAGCAAAATTGAAAACTGCAAAGTATTCTTTGTATATTTGGCCTTACTGTGTGACTCAGGGGGGAATTGGTTTTTGACCCTGGGATTCCCAGCAGAAAAGGAGGACATAGGAGGGGAACATAAGAGATATTTCATGAGCCAGTTTTAATATGAGAATAGGGTAGAAGAAGAGTTTGGATTTGATATCCCGCTTTATCACTACACGAAAGAGTCTCAAAGGGGCTAAAATACTCCTTTCCCTTCCTCCCCCACAACAAACACTCTGTGAGGTGAGTGAGGCTGAGAGACTTCAGAGAAGTGTGACTAGCCCAAGGTCTCCCAGCAGCTGCATGTGGAGGAGCGGGGAAGCAAACCCAGTTCCCCAGATTACAAGTCTACCGCTCTTAACCACTACACCACACTGGCTGCATGTATTGCATTGGTCTTTGGTCTGATCCAGCTGCAGGATTCTTCTGAGGCTTTTCATTGGTGAGCCAGGCTGATCATTCACCTTGTCCCTATGCTCTGGTGTGGTAGCAGTGGCTGGAGATGGGGCATCAGCCAGGTGGCAGCGCATTTGGACCACATGCCGGTGGTGGACCTGAACTTCCAGTATGTTAGCCTTGTAGGAGACTGGCCCAGTCACCCTGGTAAGAGTGGTGGGAATCCAGGCAGGGGCATCCCCATAGTTCCAGATGTCCTGACCAATCCGATGATCTTGTCCGCATTCTTGAACCTTACAGACTGAAACACGCTCAACGCAATGGAAACAGACTCTGCTCTGGACACCCTTTGAGATTATCCCATTAAATTGCCTATCTTGTTTTCTTTTTCTATTCTTCCTCCATATCTGGCTTGACTCAAAGACCACCTTATTGGAAACTTGAATGATGGTTGGGTTATATATGAAAGGACATTCTATTTCTTTTCTCATGAGCAAAACTCATGGGTGGATTCCAAAAAAAAGTGTGAGAGCCTTTAAAGAGCACGCCGCTCTTGGGGGCTTTTCCCCATGGAGGGAGAAGGGACTGACTGGCTGAGTCAGTCCCTTCTCCCTCCTGTGGGCTTTTGCTGGAGATGGGGGAATTCCCCCACCTCCTGCAATAGCATGGAGAAGGTCTGGAAGAAGTGCATAGGCTGCGTGCAGCCTGTCCGCTGCTCCCAGAGCTGGGGGGGGGGGTCATAATTTTTCCTTGATTCCCCCCTCTGAAAACTAGGTGTGCCCCATGGTCAGGTGCGCCCTATAGAGTGAAAAATACGGTAGTTTTGTTTTGTAGAGACAGAACGCTGCAAACATGCAGCTAGATTCTGTAGGCTTTCCTTTGTTTTTGTAAGCTTCTAAATAAACAGTTGATAGAATGGACACACTGGTGTCGAGTTACTGAAGACATCGATGGTATCAAACGCCGCTGAGAGATCCAGCAGAACTAGGAAACAGCTCTCACCTTTGTCCCTAGCCCACCGGAGATCATCAACCAGTGCGACCAAGGCAGTTTCAGTCCCATGATGAGGCCTGAATCCCGACTGGAAGGTAACCAAATGGTCCGCTTCTTCCAGGCGTGCCTGGAGTTGTTCGGCAACCGCTTGCTCTATCACCTTGCCCAAGAATGGAAGATTTGAGACTGGGCGATAGTTGGCCATTGTGGCCGCATCTAAAGATGGTTTTTTAAGAAGCGGTTTAATAACTGCCTCTTTCAGCGGGTCTGGGAAGGCTCCCTCACGGAGGGAAGCATTCACCACCCCACGAAGCCCATCGCCCAGTCCTTCCCGGCTAGCTTTTATAAGCCAGGATGGGCAAGGATCCAGGAGACAGGTGGTTGGTTTCACTCGTCCAAGCAGCCTGTCCACATCCTCGGAGGTAACAGATTGGAATTGATCCCACTCAACTTGACTAGACAGAATTCTAGCACTCTCCCGCTCTGGCCCTGCTCCCTCGGTGGAGTCTACTTCTTCCCGAATCTGAGCGATTTTATCTGCAAAAAACTTTGCAAAATCATTGCAGGAGAACATGTGGCCCGTACTGGGCCCCGATGTTACAGGTGGTTCCGCTAAATTGTGAACCACCTGAAAAAGTCTCCTGCTGCTGTTTTTTGCAGATGCAATAGAGGCGGTGAAGAAATTCTTCTTCGCCGTCGCTATCGCCACTTGGTAGGCTCGACGTTGAGCTCTAACCTGTGTCCAATCAGATTCGGAATGAGTTATCCGCCACCGGCGCTCTAGCCGTCTCAAAGATTGTTTCATTGCCCTCAGATCTGTGGAAAACCACGGGGCTCTCCGGGCTCCATGCAATCGGAGAGGGCGCTTCGGAGCCAAACAGTCAATAGCCCTGGTTAACTCCGCATTCCAGCGGGCCACCAGGGAATCAGCTGAAAGGCCATCAACATGGGATAAAGCATCCCCTACCACTCTCTGGAAACCATTTGGATCCATTAAGTGGTGGGGGCGGACCATCCGAATTGGTCCCACCTCCCTGCAGAGGGGATGGGTCGCAGAGAAGTCCAGTTGCACCAGAAAGTGATCTGACCATGGCACTTCTTTTGTTTCACTTTTACTTAGTGTCAGATCACCAACATCCATAGAGGTAAACACCAGGTCCAAGGCATGTCTGCAGCTATGGGTTGGGCCAGACTTATTCAGGGACAGCCCCATGGAGGCCATGCTTTCCACGAAGTCCCAAGCTGCCCCTTGTAAGGTCGTGTCGGCATGGATGTTAAAATCCCCTAGGACGACCAAGCTAGGTGTCTCCAGGAGAACATCCGCCACGACCTGAAGCAGCTCGGGCAGGGAATCCTTGGTGCAGCGGGGAGGTCGGTACACCAGAAGGAATCCTGTACTGCCCCTATTGCCCAACTTCCAGAACATGCACTCAGAAAACTGGGTCTTCCCAATAGGACGCCTGGTGCAAACTAATGACTTTCTAAAAATCACTGCAACCCCCCCTCCCCGCCCACATGACCTGGGTTGCTGTGCGTAAGAGAAACCTGGTGGACAAGCAGCGGCAAGGACAGGCCCATCTGCTTCATCCAACCAAGTCTCTGTTACACATGCCAGGTCAAGTCCTCCATCCATGATCAAGTCATGGATGGCAGTGGTCTTATGAATCATTGACCTGGCATTGCACAGCAACACTTTCAGGTCATGTTGGTATCCCTTGCTGATTCTAGTATCCATCCGGTCAGGACCAGACCCGGAGGCAGGGATAGTCCTCAGACAACGACTAAACCTGCCTCCTCTGTAATGACATGGTCTGGTCTTAGCGTAACTCCTCCTCCTACCCGTGATCACTGAGATCGGTTGTCCCAGTGCATCCCCCCCTGTGGAACATGCCCCAGCCATTTTGTGGGCTGCGGCCCACTCCCCGGCAGCCCTGACCCCTCCCCCTAAGAACAAAATAACAACTTATACAAAGAAACCAAACCAATAAAACAATACAAACAAAAAAATTTAAAAATTACAAAAACATCAAAATGAAAAAAATAATTCCCCAACCCAACCAAACATCCATCCCACCCCCACCCCCCACATACAAAAAATCCAAAAGAATTTTTAAAAAAACATTTTAAAAACACTCTGTGCCCCTCCTGCAGTAACACTGTCCTAGTGAGGCCTGGCAGGCCCTGCCCTGGGCCAGGTGGTAAGTGGCAGGAAGGAGCAGGACCCTCAGGCACTCAGGGGAGTCCTCCTGGGCAGCAGGCAGCAAGCACCACGCAGTCCTTATGAGGCTTCAGGCCCCGCCCCAGGCCAGATGGTAAGTGGCAAGAGCAGGGCCCTCAAGCACTCACTCAGGGGAGTCCTCCTGGGCATCGACCATCGACCATAACATCCTTCTGGACCGTCTTGAGGGGCTGGGAGCTGGGGGCACTGTCCTACAGTGGTTCCGCTCCTTCCTCCTGGGCTGTGTTCAGAAAGTGGTGGTGGGGGATGAGTGTTCAGACCCCTGGGCTCTCACTTGTGGGGTGCCTCAGGGTTCTGTCCTCTCCCCCATGCTTTTAAACATCTACATGCAGCTTCTGGGAGAGATCATCAGGGGGTTTGGGCTGGGTGTTCATCAGTATGCGGATGATACCCAGCTCTACCTCTCTTTTAAATCAGAACCAGTGAGGGCAGTGAAGGTCCTGTGTGAGTGTCTGGAGGCGGTTGGAGGATGGATGGCGGCTAACAGATTGAGGTTGAATCCTGACAAGACAGAAGTACTGTTTCTGGGGGACAGGAGGCGGGCAGGTGTGGAGGATTCCCTGGTCCTGAATGGGGTAACTGTGCCCCTGAAGGACCAGGTGCGCAGCCTGGGAGTCATTTTGGACTCACAGCTGTCCATGGAGGCACAGGTCAAATCTGTGTCCAGGGCAGCTGTTTACCATCTGGTACGTAGGCTGAGACCCTATCTGCCTGCGGACTGTCTCGCCTGACCAAATGCCAGGTGGAACAGCTCTGTCTTGCAGGCCCTGCGGAAAGATGTCAAGTCCTGCAGGGCCCTTGTCTCTTGTGACAGAGCGTTCCACCAGGTTGGAGCCGCAGCCGAAAAAGCCCTGGCTCTAGTTGAGGCCAGCCTAACCTCTCTGAGGCCTGGGACCCTCAAGGTGTTTTTATTTGAAGATCGTAAGTTCCTCTGTGGGGCATACCAGGAGAGGCGGTCCCGTAGGTACGAGGGCCCTAGGCCGTATAGGGCTTTGAAGGTTAAAACCAGCACCTTAAACCTGATCCTGTACTCCACCGGGAGCCAGTGCAGCTGGTATAGCACCGGATGAATGTGATCTCTAAGCGAGGACCCCGTAAGGAGTCTCGCTGCGGCATTCTGCACCCGCTGGAGTTTCTGGGTCAGTCTCAAGGGCAGCCCCACGTAGAGCGAGTTACAATAATCCAGTCTGGAGGTGACCGTCGCGTGGATCACAGTGGCTAGGTCAGGGCGAGAGAGGTAAGGAGCCAACTGCTTAGCTTGGCGGAGATGAAAAAATGCCGCCTTTGTTGTAGCTGCAATCTGCGCCTCCATGGAGAGGGAGGTATCGAAGATTACACCCAAACTCTTAACGGACGGTGCTGGCACTAATTGCACCCCCGCAAGAGATGGGAGTTGCCCCCTCAGTCCCATGTCGTCCCGTCCCAGCCAGAGGACCTCTGTCTTCGAAGGATTTAACTTCAGCCGGCTCCCACGTAACCATCCAGCCACAGCCTCCAAGCATCTGATCAGTGTGTCTGGGGCCGAGTCCGGGTGGCCGTCCATCAACAAATAGAGTTGGGTGTCATCAGCATACTGATGGCAGCCCAGCCCAAAACTCCGGACAAGCTGGGCGAGGGGGCGCATAAAGATGTTAAAAAGCATCGGGGAGAGTATTGCACCCTGAGGCACACCACACACCAAGGAGTGGCGGGATGACAATTCCCCCCCAAGCGCCACCCTCTGTCCCCGACCAGAGAGAAACGAGCGTAGCCATTGAAGGACTGTGCCCTGGATCCCCACGTCGGCAAGGCGGTGGTCCAGGAGTTCGTGATCGACCATGTCGAAGGCTGCTGACAGGTCTAGAAGAATCAGCAGCCCCGACCCGCCTCGATCCAGCTGCCTGCGGAGATCATCTGTTAGGGCGACCAGAGCCGTCTCGGTCCCATGACCAGCGCGGAAGCCGGACTGGAATGGATCCAGAGCTGATGTTTCATCCAGAAACCTACCAAGCTGTTCAGCAACCGCTCTCTCAATCACCTTACCCAGGAATGGAAGATTCGAAACCGGGCGGTAATTGGATAGATCTAAGGGATCTAATGATGTTTTCTTTAAGAGCGGGCGCACCACTGCCTCCTTCAGTTCCCCTGGGAATGTCCCGGTGCCAAGGGACAGATTGATGATATCCCCCAGGGGGGCCCGCACCTCTTCTGGACACGCTCTAATCAGCCAGGACGGGCATGGGTCGAGAGGACAGGTGGTGGGCTTTCCAGCTCGGAGGAATCTGTCTACATCAGCTGGGGATATCCAGTCAAAGTGGTCCAATACTGAACCCGAGGACAGTCGAGGGGCCTCCAGTTCCTTTATTGTATCCAAATTGGCAGGGAGGTCATGGCGGAGCAACAAGACCTTCTCCGCAAAAAAGCTCGCAAATGCCTCACAGCTATGTGTCAAATTGTTATTTAAATTTGGCTGTCCTTCGAGGGATGTTAAAGACCGAATTATACTAAATAATTGTGCCGGGCGAGAGCTAGCGGATGCAATGGAGGCCGAGAAGTAGGACTTTTTAGCGGCCTTCACTGCCATCTCATAGGTTTTCATAAAAACCCTATAAGATGTTCTTGAGGCTCCGTCACGGGCACCCCGCCATACTCGCTCTAGCCGTCTGAGGTCCCGCTTCATTTTCCGGAGCTCCTCGGTAAACCAGGGAGCCCGGTTTCTGCGGGGTCGCAGAGGGCGCTTAGGTGCGATCTCATTGATGGCTGCCAGGAGCTGGGTATTCCAGGCCTCAACAAGCTCAGTCAATGAGTCGCCAGGGGGAGAAAGGTCCCGCAAGGCTTGACGGAATCTATCAGGGTCCATCAGCCTCTGCGGGCGAGCCCAAATTGGCTCGCCACCCAAGCAGGGTGGGGGTGGAACGTCAATCCTGGCTTTCAGAGCATAGTGATCAGACCATGGCACCTTCATCGAAGGAAACATGATCACATCTATACCGACGCCAAAGATCAAATCCAGCGTGTGGCCTGCTTGATGTGTGGGGCCCGGAACAAACTGGGAGAGCCCTAGTGTCGCCATGGAAGACACCAGGTCCAGAGCCTGTGAGGAGGGAGTGGCATCAGCATGGATGTTGAAGTCCCCCAATACCAATAGGTTAGGGAACTCCAAGGCCCAGCCGGCCACCGCCTCCAGCAGGCCTGACAGGGTGGCTGCTGGTGCGCTAGGTGGCCGGTACACCAGCCAGACAGCCAAGCTCACCTCGGAGCCCCACACTAGGCCAACACATTCAATGCCGGGGATCGATGGCGATGGTAGAGCCCTGAAAGAACAATCTTCCCGGATTAATAACGCCACCCCTCCCCCCCGGCCCACAGTCCGCGACTGGTGAAGGACGGAGAAACCCGGGGGCGCCATCTCTCGTAGGGTAACAGTATCCCCTTCGCGCACCCAGGTCTCAGTCACACATGCCAGGTCAACCCCCTGCGAGGTGAAGAAATCTCGCAGGGTGGCGGTTTTGTTGCCTATAGACCTGGCATTGCACAACACCAGTGACGGAGGTGAGTAATCCTTGCTCACCCTACCCTCGTCTCTCGGGATGGGGCGCAGATTGGAAGGGGTATGAGCATATCCGTATCTCGATCCCCTTCGCCTATGACATCTGCCCCCACCGCCATACCTCCCTCGCCCCTCCACAGTAGGAATCCCAAGCCTCATACTTGCCTCCATTTACAGAATATAAAAGCAAACAAACAAAAACAATTACATAAAAACAAAACCAATCCCCACCCCACTCCCCAACCACCCCACCCCAACCCACAATAAATCAAAACAAAATAAAAGTACATGGATAAAAACCACCGCTTATGGTGGTACAACAAAGCAAAAAAAATAAAAACAGTTTAAAACATATAAAAACACTTCCAACAACCGCTGCAGCAGCACCAGTGTCCCCGAGGCTGCGTCGGTGGTGAGCGTGGGCCCCGCCCCCTGGCCTGGTGGAGAGTGGGCCTGCAGGGGGAAGAGCCCTCCCCACAAACGCACGGCAGAGTGGCAGCAGCAATGTTCCGAGGCCTCCGTGGAGCCTGATATGCTGAGGTGGAGTCTGGGGCCCGCCCCCAGGCCCAAGGTGGAGAATGGGCTTGCAGGGGGAGCGGTCCTCCCCAAGACTCACCGGCAAAGCGGCAGCAGCAGTGTCCCGGGCCTCCTTGGAGTCCTTCACGCTGAGGTGGAGTATGGGCCCGTCCCCAAGCCCAAGATGGAGAATGGGCTAGCAGGGGGAAGAGCCCTCCCCACAAACGCACGGCAAAGCGGCAGCAGCAGTGTTCCGAGGCCTCCGTGGAGCCTTATATGCTGAGGTGGAGTCTGGGAAGCCGCCCAGAGTGGCTGGGAAGGCCCAGCCAGATGGGCGGGATATAAATAATAAATTATTATTATTATTATTATTATCATGTTGACACAGACAAAGCCATTTTATGCTGCGTATAAACTCTGCTAAAGTCCGACAACTGAGAAGAGAGTGCAGCATGCAGTGGAAGCTTGTGGGCGCAATAAAAGTGTCAGAGTGCTCGTAAATGAGGCTAATTACAGTGCCGAGGCAGCAGACTCTGTGGGTCAAAGGATTTACGACCCACAAACTTCAACAGCCAACCACTATGGAAGGAAGAAGCCTTGGCCAAAAAAGATAATGAAGAAGATTGGCAAAATAAATTACAGAACTTTTATGTATTTAAAGATACAGTCCACTGTTTTAGCAACTAGGTCTAGAGTAGTCGAGTGTTCAAATAGTATCTCATCAATGCAACTTTCACGGGCTCTAGTGCAGTCTTACAAGTGGATACCAGTATTATTATTGCTTGAAGGTTTAATAGGCAGGTTATCAAAAGGTTCTTTCACAATGGTTTCCTCGTCATTCATCTCTGCTAGCAGTGTGAAAGAGTTTGAAACCGGGATATTAAAAATACCCTTTGTACTTTCAGGTTCACTAATTTTTGTTTGTTTAGCAAGAGGCAGGCATCTCAGTTCCTCTGTGTCGTCTAAATCTCTGGAATCTCTGGTACGTTTCCCAGTTCCTCTCCCACAAGCAGGGCTGTATAATTGCTTAGTCATTTCTCTCTTCATGCAGCCGCCCCAAGTTTCAGGGTCAATGGTTGTCTCCTCGATAGAAAGAGGCGTCCTCCTACTTACTAGTTAACACTAAAACTAAAAACTAAAAACTAAGGTTAAAAGTTAATAGGTTTCTATACTCATTAAAACAAATTTGAAAGATAAAAGATAAAAATAAGTCAGAGAGTTCACATTCACGCTAAGTGCCGTTCGCCAGGTTGGATCTCCGACTGTGGGAAGTCCTGCCCATGACAAATTCTAGCACACGGGGGCCATTTTATATAAATTATATAATTAGGTATTTGAACGATTGGTATTAATAATTTCATTATAAATTGGTATTGTTATAATGAGGCTATTATTGGATTGTAATTGCAATGTAATAAAAATTATTATTAAAAGAAAAGAAATATCCCTGAACATATGAGAAAATAAAAACTGGGATACAGCAATGCTTGAGTGTCTACCAAACACAGTAGGTCAATTAGAGGTATTAGAAAAAGACACACCTTCCAAAAATGGAATAAAACAAAGACCATTAGATGTACTTCTAGATAGGTTTTTAAAGGTTCAAAAATAAAACATTAATAACTTTTGGGGGGAAATAAGTAGTATACAAGATCTGAAATAAACATTTTCCTGGGTTTATGCTGTATGTGGCATGCTGATTGGATATGATGAGCAGCCAATCAGGAAAGGGTATAGCCTAAAGGGGAGGAGTTCTGGAATGCCTGACATCACAAGGGAGGTGGTTCTTAGCCAGTGGGAGGATGAAACAACCTTAAGAAGAAATTAAAGGAGAGAAAAGATTGTTCCATGACAACACCAAGGTATCCAAACAGAAATAAGTCTGATGGGTGGACTACTTTCCTTACAAGCTATGATATTTGCAGGGTCTCATTCCAGGGCCAAAAGGTCACTAAGAGGGAAAATGATAAGCAGGTTTATAAAACTTCAGATAGTTTTTCTCTTTTGAATACTAGAATCCAGGGTCATCCAATGAAACTGAGTGGTGGTATATTCTAGGGCTGTGTACAGGTGCCCTGCTCTGACTCATGGTCCCAGGTTGTAAATCCAGATCCAGATCATGATCCAGAAAATACAGTTCTTGAAAAAACTCATTTCCTAGCATATCAAGGGCTGCTAGATCAGATGGCTTTGAAATGGGATTAGACAACAGTCCTCTTCTTTCTTGAAGCCACAGCATCAGATGTCAGGCTGCGTCTTGGGGAAAAACACACAAAATGACACACCTGGAGAGCCTGTGTAACAGTTTCCCCCTGCTTCTTTTCCAGAACCAACAGATGATCTCCAAAGTCTTGTTAGATTCAATTGGATTTATATGCGTCCAACTGAGACCGGATCTAGTACTTCATCTTTTCTGATGACCAGGAGGTAGTTATATAATTAAATGAATATA
This sequence comes from Podarcis cretensis, assembly GCF_951804945.1. NCBI lineage: Eukaryota > Metazoa > Chordata > Lepidosauria > Squamata > Lacertidae > Podarcis > Podarcis cretensis. Next base: position 3,457,893 of record NC_137178.1, on the reverse strand, counting down.
CCTTCTATTAAGGATGGGGAAGATGTGGCCCTGTGATGGAGGGAGTTAACACCCAGGAACATCTGAAGACCTCATAGGTCCCACACTATCTATTAAATGGGGAACATCTTACTGGAGTCCTGTAAGCTAGATGTCCAGGAGTTAAGAGAGAGGAATAGGATGCAAAATGAGAATGTGGTATATTACCTAAAACAATTTTTAAAAATGCCTTGGAATCCATATGGAACATCTCTTTTGGTTTAAAACTGAGATTGATCCAGTAAAAGAAAATGGAAGACATTTCAGTTATATTGGACTCAACAACAACTTTATGTTGGATTGTCTACTACTACTACTACTACTACTACTAATTTTTTATTTATACCCCGCCCTCCCCGGACAGATCCGGGCTCAGGGCGGCTAGCACCAGTAAAATTACAATAAAAACATAAGGGGGGGGGGGACACAAATTTAAAATCCAGGTTAAAATACAATCTAAAATGCAGCCTCACTTTAATAGTAGCCCATAGATCAAAACCATAAGGGGAGGGAAACATAAGGGTCAGACTGAGTCCAGACCAAAAGCCATGTGGAACAGCTCTGTCTTGTAGGCCCTGTGGAAAGATGTCAAGTCCCGCAGGGCCCTAGTCTCTTGTGACAGAGCATTCCAACAAGTTGGGGCTGGTACTGCAACCCCGCATAGAGCGAGTTACAATAATCAAGCCTGGAGGTGAGCGTTGCATGGATCACTGTGGCCAGATCAGGACGAGAAAGGTAAGGGACCAACTGCTTAATACGGCGGAGATGGAAAAATGCCACCTTTGCTGTGGCTGCAACCTGTGCCTCCATGGAAAGGGAGGCATCGAAGGTTACACCCAAGCTCTTGACAGAAGGCACTAGCAGTCACTGAGCTCCTGCAAAAGATGGGAGTTGGCTCCCCAACCCCATGTCGTCCCAACCCAGCCAGAGGACCTCTGTCTTTGGAGGAATTAACTTCAACTGGCTCCCACACAGCCATCCAGCCACAGCTTCCAAGCATCTGGTCAGTGTGTCTGGGGCTGAGTCAGGGCAGCAGTCCATCAAAAGATAAAGCTGGGTGTCATCAACATATTGATGACAACCCAGCCCAAAGCTCCAGACAATCTAGGCAAGGGGGCACATAAAGATAGTGAAAAGCATTGGGGAAAGGATTGCGCCCTGTGGGACTCCACAACACCCTCCCTAGCACCACCCTCTGTACCCGACCTGAGATAAAGTAACGCAGCCATTGTTGGACTGTGCCCTGAATCCCCATGTCGGCAAGGCAGTAGTTCAAAAGTTCATGATCGACAATGTTGAAGGCTGCTGACAGATCTAAGAGAATCAGCAGTCCCGATCCAACTGACAGTCACCACTCTATACCTAACGTGCTCATAAACTTAATCTCCATTTGTTGTTGTCTCATTCTAGCTTGTTGTTTCACATACAAGACTGAGAGGATGGGGAAGCCAGCGCCCGCAAAGCCCGCAAAGCCGGCAGCGCCTGCAAAGGCTGCAGCTCCAGGAGAAGCAGAACAACCAGGAACTGGAGGTCTGTATACAGCACAGTCATATGGGATGAGGTGTCTCTTAAAGCAGAGGAATGCATGGGAAAGGGAAGTTGATGGGGAGACAGGTAGAAAGTGGAACCAGACATGTTGTGCCAGGGAAGAATGCAGGGAAAAGCCCACACAGCTTTTTGCGTGCCAGAGATCCACTAAGCCCTATAGAAACCCCAGATTTCAGCCCACTCTTGGCTGCTGGCTGTTGTGTTCCTTTACTGTGTGCAGTCCGGAATGGCTCCACCATTAGGCAGAATGAGGCAGTTGCCTCAGGTAGCAGGTGCTGGGGTGAGTAGAGATGTGTAGACCACACAAGCTGCACTGCACCTCCTCAGTTAGCCTTCTGCCCCATCAGCAGCATCAAAACAGGGCCCATGGCCAGCCCAGTAAAGTTTCTGTATGTGGAATTTGTCGGAGCCCCATACGACCCAGCTGTGATGGCTACTCCTCCAACGTATCTTCGGAACCCATCCAGGCTCTCCTCCGACGGTGATTAACAACCTAAACCTTTGAATGAGACTTCAGGCATGCACTCCATTGCACAGAGTACCCAGACAGCAGCAGAAGCAGCCAGAAATATATACTTTATTTCTAACTACGCAAGACAGAAAAGAATATGTGTCTGCTCTCTGTGAGAAACAGAAAAAAGAAAAGGTCAAAGAAATAGGAAACCAGTAACATGAACATCCGTCTCCCGTGAGACTTCCAACAGTCTGGAATGTCAACAGAGTCTTGTGACTCCAAGAACTGCACAGTGGCATAACTGAAACCTAACAGAATTATGTGTACAGAGGGAGTATCTTGTCCAGGGGCATTGGGTATAGGAGGTTCAAGGGGCTTCAGCCATGTAAACATGTTGAGGCAGAGGTCCAAACAAGCTGCAATACTGAGGGGCTCACATCCCCAACCATCGCTGGGCACCCTTTGTGTGCCCCACCCCTGCCCCTGCCCAGAAGACCAAGAGTCAAGAGGAGGCTGGAACAAGCGAGGGGATCTTCACCTTCTCTCCTCCCAAACTCCACCCGGCAGTCCAGGAGTCGAGAGGGGCCTGGGACAAGTGAGGACGATCTTTGCCTTCACTCCTCCCAGCCTCTGCCTGGTATCCTGGCAGCCGGGAAGGGGCTGAGGCGAGCGAGGGCAAAAATCGCCTTCTTTGCTCTGCCTCCTCCTCCCTGCCCTATGCCACACTTATACAAATTTACACATTTACAAAAAGAAAGCACCCAAATACATTTATTCTTCAACTTCCTTTTCCCCCTTCCAGAGTTCCTTCTAATTATTAACTTCCTACTACTGCATATTCTAATTACTCCATATAAGTTACTCCATTTAAGTATAACTTACTCCATATAAATTATTTCCTACTTTCTCCCAACTTAATTATATACTGCTGAATTTACTTTAATTCTACTAGCATTTTTATTTGCTAGTTATCAGAAAAGTTTCCTCCAGACTTCCTGCTGGATACGGATAATGGATAATCTTTTTGTGTAAAATCAAGATATGCTAAAGCAAAAAATATGTCAGTTGATTAGGTTTCTTTTTTCAATTCAAAGCAATTTAAAGGCAGAATAATACAGAAGCATTTTCAGAAAAATCTCAGTTTGATGACCAGAGAATAATAATTTTGAAAGAAATCCCGATGAGACTGCTACGGAAAGGAGCAAATTACAAGTATCTGACAGACACACCGTGCTAAAACAAAATCGCTTTTCATTGGGAATACCCTGAGGGAGTCTCCTTTACATTTAAAGGGAGAAAGCAGAGATGTAGAGATTCCACAGAAGCAGATAAATTCTGGAGAAAGAGTTAGCAGGAAAAGAATTAGCAGGAGAAAGAGCATTTGGTTGGGAGCCACAACATGAAGAAGAATCAACAGAGGGGGAGAAGAGAGATAAATAAATAAAGGACAAAATGGCATTGATAATCTTAATGTGGAGTGTAAATAGACTCCATAATAAAGCAAAAAGGATTGGGATTGAACATGTGGTAAAAATAAATAAATTTGGATGTTATTTGTTTTCAGGAAACACATATTGCATGAAACACAGAAGAATTCTGATCAATTAAAGTTTTAGGAAAGGGCTTTGTGGCCTCTGACTGTACAAAGAAAAGAGTCGTGGTAATGTGTACAGAAACCAGAATTAGATCCAGAACAATTATTTAAAGATGATTAAGGCAAAGTGCAAGTAGATAAATAGGTACCACTCCGGCGGGAAGGTAAATGGTGTTTCCGTGCGCTGCTCTGGTTCACCAGAAGCAGCTTAGTCATGCTGGCCACATGACCCGGAAGCTGCCTGCGGACAAACGCCGGCTCCCTCGGCCAATAAAGCGAGATGAGCGCCGCAACTCCAGAGTGGGTCACGACTGGACCTAATGGTCAGGGGTCCCTTTACTTTTACCTTTAAGGAGGAATACTGATAATACAGCTAACATCACAAGTAGAGAAAAAAAGAATATTAATAGATGTAAATGCACCAAATGAGAAAAAAACTGACTTTTAAAAGAGATGAGGAAATCTTATTTGAATATATGAATGAAAAGATAATTTTGATGGTAGATATGAATGATGTAGCTTCCCTGGAATGGGACAGCACTATAAGAAGAAGCGATACAAAAGAAGGGAAGCTACCTAAGGCCTTTTTCAGATGACAGAAAACATAAGTCTAAATACTATGTAGAGAGAGAAACACCCACTGGACAGACAATTTACATTTTACTTATCTGAGAATAATTCAGCAAGTCGAACAGATTCTGTACGGACCGATAGAGATTTGTACACCAAGGTGAAGAAGGTAGAAATTTTACCCAGGACATTATCAGATCACAACTTTATTATTATAAAATTAAGAACAGAGCAAAATTGCTGATTCAGACTAAATGAGAATTTATTAAATGATCAACAGATATTAGAAAAGGGGATATTAAGAGATTATTTTTAAATCAATCTGAATCAGGAGACAAATTGAAAGTGGTATGTGATGCAAGTAAAGGAGTCTAAATATATATTTTTTAAAAGAAGTGGTTTAATACCTGCCTCTTGCAGTGGGTCTGAGAAGGCTCCCTCACAGAGAGAAGCATTCACCACCCCATGGAGCCCATCACCCAGCCCTTCATGGCTCACTTTTATGAGCCAGGATGGACAAGGATCAAGGAGACAGGTTGTTCATTTCACTCTTCCAAGGAGCCTTACCACATCCTCAGAGGTAACAGATTGGATGAGCAAGTAAAAAGAATGAGAAAGTAAAATCCTCAGTGATACACTGGGCAACTGATTTCGGTCATAATATAGACATGGAAGCATGGGAACGATTGTGGAGTATGGATATAAAATTCACAGCATGCTACGGTTTAAGAGAAAATTATATGAAAATGATATATTGTTGGTATCTAACAGTGAGTAAACTGGCAAAAAATTATAAATCTTGGAAATGTAACAAGAAAGAAGGTTCTTTTTATCATATGTGGTTGTCTTGTAGTAAGGTTAAAGCTTACAGGGAAATGATCTACAATTAATTGAAAAGGATGTTCAAAATAACTTTTGTAAAAAAAAAGTTATTTTCTTTCCTTTCTTTCTTTCTTTCTTTCTTTCTTTCTTTCTTTCTTTCTTTCTAAATATACTTTCATTAAAGATTTCTTGGTTAACAAAACTATGTGCAATGTCTCTTATTTTTCAAGTTACATTTTCTACAGATCAGTTTCATTTGTTGAGACATTAGTGTTGTATTAGGGAGAAAAGGGGGTAAGAAGTGAAGGGGGAAATGGTGAGTCGGGTGGGGTCAGGTGCCAATGTTTCACCTCAGATCATATAAATCTTTCGCCTTTTGAAGCTTTTCTTTTGGGAATTATGGGGACAGAACTACCCAAATTGTGGAAATTATTCCAAATTATGGAATATGTGTGAGCATTAAATGCCCGTTTGCAGATAGTAAATTCAGCCCTTTACAGCAGAATGCAGAAGAAGCAACTGTGGTTGGAATAGTAATACCAAAGGTTTTATTTGTAAAGCAAATAACAGAACAAGAAGAGGACACTCACGTCCATCTTCTTCAGCAGAGGACCAGAGAGAGAGAGCAGAGAGAGGGAGGAGACATTTAAATAGTTCCCATATTCCTACATCAATTAAGTAAATAAAGGCAACCTGCAACATTGTGCAATGTGAGAATGAGACATTACAATACTAACAATATGCATAAATGGCAAAAGTTACAGGAAGAATAAGAAATCAAGCTATCAAACTTTTTATAAAGGAATGGAAATGGTTTATTGAATATTTACAGATACATCGAAAACAGATAAAAACAGATAAAAACATTAGGTGGATTATTATAATAACGTGCAGTTCCATAAGAGTATATACAGGTATTGAAAGTAGATAATTAAATGAGCAAGTTAAATAAATTGGGATATGCAGAAGCTATTAAAAATAAATTTAAGGAACCACAGAAAGAGAGGGGAGGAAGTCAAACTTTGAAATGTTAAAATGATTGTAAAACTAATGAAATCTATAAACTTGAAAAGTATAGATTAAAACTTTTTTAAAAAGTTTTATGTGTATGGAGGGGGCATCTTGTCATTTGTCGGGGGGGGGGGAGAAAGTAATATCAAAGGCTCCTGTCTTCTGATCCAGACATTTGTAAGAAAAGGTTCATCACACAGCAAGGCATCTCGCCTTGCTTCCTCCATCTGCTTAGCATCCCAAGGACCCACCCCCTGAACCACTGAATATCTCTGGCTGATGGCTACCACAGTGTATGAAAATCCTTTTTTCTGGGGTGCCAATGATATGTTGGCTACCAATGGCTAAAGCAGAATTTTCTTTCTTCAAGCATCTGGTTTTCAGAAGTTTGTAACCTTCATGAAATCTCCCACGGGTGAATACATTGTCGTATTTCTGATGATCCTCTTTACTGCGTTGACACTGCTGCTTTTCCTGCTATGTAAGTACATAATTGGCGAACTTTGCTACTACTGTCTTGGGCTTTGCTTGAATGCAATAGCATTTCCAAAAAGAGATGGTAGGATCCAGTTTCCATTTACCCCATTTACCCTCTCTCTTTGATTTCCGGGGATGAGTTACAGCTGTCACCCATTGAGAGCAATGTCACTGTTTTGTTCTCCCTGAATAAGTGAGTTCCAGCACTAGGAACAAACACATAGACTAACACAAGTCCCTGGGACACCCTGGACAATTCCCTTTCTCAGCTTGCAATTCTCTGCTTCTTTCCCAACTAATCCTCATTTGCTTTGGGAGAGCCCCCCTTCCTGATCCTCTCCACCCTGCCCTCTGCTAGGGCTCCAATCCCTTGAAGGAAAGTGCTTGGGGAAAACAGGCTGCAGAGGAAAAGGCCATGGCCAAAGTGGGTGGGTCCAGAGCCTACGTAAATATCTAGATATATGCAGGGCTTTTTTCAGCTTAAATTTATCAGGACCCTGTTCTGGCCCCTCTCAGGTGGGTGCTGTTGACATTTTAAGAGAAGGGAGGCATTCATGCTGAATTCCAGCACCTCTTTTTGTAGAAAAATAGCACTGGATAGATGAGCCCTTGACCTATTTGCACACCTAATTCATTTTTAAAGGGCACTTGAAAGTAAGCAAATCTCGAGTGGAGGGAATCAAATGATCCAAAAATTTTCATATTTTAAGCATACGGCAGAGTATGAGGCAGCCTGGCAAATGCAAGACTGTAGGACAAAGAGGACAGATGTATCTAGACAACCAAAAATCCAAAGCTCTCAAAGGGAGGACAAACCATCTAATGACAGAAGTAACAGGCCAAATTGAAACAGGACTTCAGATCAGCAGGGCAGCCGCTGTCAAGGGCCGAGAGCAGAAAATAATAATAAATGTCATATTCATGTTTTTGTTGATTTTATTTCTTATCTGCATTACAAGTCAGCAATTTAAATTCAATATTAAAAGCAGTTTGAAACCAAGTATCCCCTCCCCCAGATAGCAGCGGCGTAGCGTGGGGGATGCAGGGGGGCCGGCCGCACCGGGCGCAACATCTGGGGGTTAGGGTTAGGGGGTGCAAATCCACGGGTTAGGGGGTGCAAATCCATGGGTTAGGGGGCGCAAATTACTTGCCCTGGGTGCTGACAACCCACGCTACGCCACTGCCAGATAGTCAGACAATTTAATCATTTCTTTTCTGCCTACTTCTTCCGTAGACCAAAAGGAACTTAAAAAAAGGATGGAGTTTCAAATGGCAATGGATATGATTCGGACCTTTGTTGTTGGGCTTGATACAATCCATGAAGACAAGGATGGTAAGCATTTTTTTATGCACATCCTCAATTTTGCTAGACCTTGTTTAATTTAAGCAGGCATCAATTCCTGTAGTTCACTTTGGGATTCATATTGTGTAAGCAATACATATATTCAATGAAACTCATCACCCAATAGAGTTTATCACGTTTCATTGCTCAGCAAGAAGAAAAGCAGATGGTTGTGATTCTCACATCCCCCCACTAGAAATGCTGTCCTTCCCCATCAAACTGTAATTCACAATGTTTGTGCTACTGCAGGATTTTAGCACTGGCACAAGGGAACTTTGCCCCCACTTCCCCCTGCATGCCATCACCAAAGCTGCTCTGCAGGGTGGGGAACAGATTGGAGGGAAAGGGGCTGAAGATTGCATTGCGCAAGGAGAAATTCATGCACTGACATTATGTCCTCAGAATTATGTGGAATGCAACCCAGTATTCATCAGAAAAAGAGTTTTGGCGCCTCTATTTTCTTAGATCTCACAAAGCATAATAGAAAACTGCAAAGTATTCTTTGTATATTCGACTTTACTGTGGGACTCGAGGTGGGAATTGTTTTGTGACCCAGTGATTCCCAGCAGAAAAGGAGGACATAGGAGAGGAAGATTAGAGATACTTCATGAGCCACTTATAATATGAGAATAGGATAGTGGATTGCATGGGCCTTTGGTCTGATCCAGCTGCAGGATTCTTCTGAGGCCTTTCATTGGTCATCTCAGCCACAGAGAATCAAGTCTGTCCTCATATTCATAAGAACCCGATCCTTGAGCTCTGCTTCTTGTTTCAAGCTAGAGATTTTGAAAATGTTTGAAAATGGTTTCTTAATATTTGCAGGTTGTTATTTCAGATACTCATTTCCTTGAACTTTTTCAAATCTTTTAGACTTCGGAATACTTGCTGTAGCTCAAAACAAATCAGAGGAAATGCGGTATATTGCCAACAAAAATGATGAACTGCAAAAAGAAATTGGTAAGATCCCTTACAATGCTGAAGAATTGTAGTGCAGTGGGAACCTGCCCTGATTCTGAAAGCCCCTCCTCTAGCTGAAAACTCTTAGAGCCAGAGCAGAGTGCTGCTCTCCTTTGAATCCAGCCACCCTAGGGAAACATCAGATATATTCAGTTCAACTCTCCTGACCTTTTGAATTGATTTAGTTCTATAGGGAGGCAAGAAAAGACTTCGTCATTCGTTGCTATAATAGTAGACAATCAAAAAAGGTCAGCTAAAAGATCTGTCCTTTATTATATTCACCCATGAGAGCCCCGCCTCTGCAGATACAATCAAAAGAGGTCAACTGAAAGGGCACTCAGGGCCAATTGTGTCCATGGCCCAAGCCAAGGCAGGGGGTCTTCTGGGTAGTTACACCCACCCTGTGGCACTCCCTCCCACCAGATGTCAAGGGGGGGAAAGAGCTATCTTACTCGCAGAAGACATCTGAAGGCAGCCCTGTTCAGGCAAGTTTTAAATGGTTGTTGTTCAATTGTGTTTTAATTTTTTGAAATTCACCCAGAGTGGTTGGGGGGAACCCAGTGAGATGGGCAGCATATTAACAACAACAACAACAACAACAACAACAACAACAACAACAACAACAACAACAACAGGCAGCATGTTGTTATTATTATTATTATTCGGATGTTCCAGAATTCAGCCAAAGCTCAGCAGGAGCACCTGTCAGATCAGCTGGAAACTCCCCCGAGCCATTTGGAAACCCACTGGATTTGGAAGCCCACTAGATCCATCCTGTCAGCTCCAGCAGGGAGAATGCTTGGCAGCAAACTGGGTGGTGAACCAGCAGAATCCCTCGTCTGTCCCAGTTGCCCTATGCCAGGAACCTACATTCTAGATTCCCCTCCCCCCTCCACAACTCAACAGAGGGCCTGGAAAGAGAAAGAGAATTTTGATAAACCACAACTACTCCCCCTTCCCAACCTTCAAGTCTGCCCTGATTCTGCCCTGAGTATCCAGGTGGAAACAAGTAGGTGAGGTTCTTGACTGTGCTCCCTGTTCCAGCTATGCCCACCCAGCTATTTACTGCACCATCAACATGGGTTGAAGAGTTAATGTTTTTCTTGTTTTAAGATTTCTGAGCTTCCCAGATGAATATATGTTATCACGTGGAGACCGAAATGAACGTAATAAAAATAATTGAAATCTGCACAGACATACAAGGTGGTTCCCATTAAATTCCCTATCTTATTTTCTTTTTCTCTTCTTCCTCCATATCTGGCTTAACTCAAAGACCTCCTTATTGGAAACTTGAATGAGGGTTGGATTATATATCAAAGGACAATGTATTTGCTTTCTCGTGACCAAGACTCATGGGCAGATTCCAAAAAAAAATGTGAGAGGGAAGGTGCCCAGCTCATGTCTGTGGAAACAAGGGAAGAACAGGTGAGCATCAAAGCTAAGTATAGGAAAGGTAGGGGATCTTCTTGAGCCAAAGGGCTCCTATCATCACTATCCATTTAGCAAGGTTACATGTGCCTGTATGCAGCCAAGACAGCAATTCCATCAGTCAAGCCAAGGGGTGGGAAGGGCAGGGAGAGCTGCTACCATCTGGGACTCAATAAGGTTTCTTGGAGCTGCTGAGCTCTAATAGAATGAAGCTGGCAGTCAGGATGGAGATCTTGGAGGAGGAGGAGGAGGAGGAGGAGGAGTAGATACTTCAGAGGCATCTATCTCTTGGATTCTCTGTAAATTCTTCCTCTGCTCTTTGAGATGTATTGAGTGCTTAGAAACAAACGTTTCCCTCACCACGCTAACCTTCTGGCAGGAGAGTATCATGGAGATGACTCTAGAGGAGCTTGCAAGGTATATCCTTTCCCCAGCCCTTTAGCTCTGGCACAGGGGCTACTGGGGTGCTGCAAGGCACAGACATGGGTGAGACCCCATCGCCATGCCATCAAGCATACCACAACCGGACTGATTCCAGTGTCTCTGGAACCAACCATCAAACATGGATGCAGAAATTGGAGTATTTGACATACAGGTCACTATCCTGCTACGTGGTTCCAAGACCAACTCTTCTCTGGCACAGTCATTTACAGTATCTGGAAATTATAACTCTGTGTCATGACTGGAACACATATGTAGCCAGTCTCGGTGATGGCATGTGAAATTACCCTTCACTACAATATTTCCTCTTTGGGATGCTTCCTTGATTCCATCACCATCATCTTCATCATTTATCATCATCATCATCATCACCATAAGCATCATAATTTTGATAAGGGGGACAATACCACATCCAGTATATGAAATTATTATTGGAGATGGGAATACAATGTATAGTTTTGATCACTTTCCCCCCAAAATTTGGATTGGGTCTTCAAATGTGATACCTTCTCCTTTTAAAATGTGTTTGTTTTATGCCTGTTGAATTTCTGTAAAGGGCTATAGTCTCCCAGAGAAAGAGACATTGTCTTAAAAGATTTTATTTGTTCTTTCTCAATACCCCTACCCTAGTTTTTTATAAACGAGCAAGTACAAAGGCGTAAGAAGTTTTTTTGGTTTGGAGTCTTTAAAGACAAGGGAACGAAATGGAGATGGCTGGCAGGAATAGAGGCTATAATCACGTAAGTTTCTGCAGAAACATTTGTTAATGGCATGCATTCCAAAAAGTTGCAGATTCTGTTTACATAATTGATCTTTTCCCTTTCCAAATATATTTTGCCATGCAATTTTCTCTACTACCAAAGATCTACATATGTACTCCTCCACATCATTGCCCAGATGAGCGGCTGCTGCTTCTCACTAGGTTGGAGAGGCAGGAAGGCTCCTCTTCCTGCTTCTCTAACCTAGTGAATGCAGTGATTCAGAAGAGGCTGAAGGCATGTTTTTAAATGGTTTGTGCTCCTTAGTTCAGCTTCAAAAGGACTTGCAGGAACCTAAAGCTGAGCAACACTGTCAGCTAGCAGTTTAAGACAGTTCATGGTTCCCTTTAAGTACCTAACAACTCTTTTCAGCTTGTGTTGATGGATGTACAAGGTCAGAGTAAGATCTCACTCACCCACAGCTTGGTAGTAGAACAGAGAACTGGACTGGCATTTATTACCAAGACTGCATTAACAGAGGGCTGCTTTCATTTTTGCAAGGTCTCCTGGAACAAAATCCAATGACATTCATCTCTATTGATGCACCCAATACCAATCACGAATCCTTTTTGACAAAGGTATTGAGTAAACTTTACAAACAGGCAGTGGGGTTGTATAATACTAGCTGGGAAATTAAACCCTGAATGCCAGTGGTTCCCAGTTAGCTAAGTACTGCAGACCCCTTCATTTTCAAAAGCCATGCCATGGGCCACCCTACCTTTGAACATTTTGATATCTCCGTGGCAGTTTTAGTTATGTGAATGACACCATGGAACCCCTGGGTGGGTGGTCCTGTGAGGAGAATCAGAACTTACAGGGTTAAACAGTTCTGTGTGACGTCTCACATTCTGAGGCGTGGTTATGTTCTCATATGGGAATCTTTCTTTGTGTGTGTTTTTTTCTTTCGTTTTTGGCTGAGAGGCGAAAGGATGTCCGCTCTCTCGCCGGGCAGAGTTATGATGTTTTTCTTCTCATTAAAAGACTGTTGGAGATTAGCAAAAGGCCTGCATTCAGTCTGATTTATTATCCACACACAAGGCAACAGTTTCTCCTGCTGCTGAACTCTGCTAAGGACTATGCTAAGAGAGCTAAGGGAGCCTACGTTTTCTATCGGCATGGACGTCCATCGGCGCAGCAGAAGAGTACTGGGTGCCATCTTTTCTAACAAGTCCGTGGACCACCAATTGGGAGCCACTACTGTATGTGATCTTAGACTTGATCACCCAAACATCTCGTGGGAGTAAAAAACACCTACTATTACTAGTAATATAAATTTAATAGATTTACAGAGAGCTAAAAATGAGGAAGTTATCACAGAATGAGTTTATCACAGAATTTTAGTGCTGTGTAGTGGGACTTGATTCAGGATACAATGGACACTGGAGAATGCAAGTGACAATAAGAGTGAGGCTTGGGTGATACCTTTGTCAACTATGGATAATTGACTAAACTTAGAACCATCATGTTAGATTTAGATAAGATATATATGTGAGAGATATCATATCATTTCAATCAACCCTATAATGGCTTTGTGGTTATAGATTATATTTTGTAATTCATTTGAGGACATAGCTATTTTTGTTTCTGTGTAGTGTCATTGCTCGCCTCATGCATGGGGTGGGTAATGGATGTGAGATGAGGTGGATGAAGGCGGATGCAAATCTAACATGGTTTTAATATGCTCAGAACAATCACTACTGTGCTAACTCTGCTACTTGAGAGTAAGGATCTCTCAACACTCACAATGGTCCAGAGCAGATCTGAGGAAGATGTGGGTGCATATGGAAAGGAGAGAGGGCCAGTTCTGTTGCAGAAATGGAAACCCTGGCAATAGCAGGAGTACTGCATTGGATACTTCCCAAACTAAATTGACTGACAGTTCTTGTGTGTACCACTGAGCCTTCCAAAGTGACACCCTCACTTTTTGTAGTTTCCTATGAGAAACCACTTCATGTGAAAAGAAAAGAGACAGTCTTGCCCCACAGTTGTTGTTGTTGTTTTCCTTACATGGTTAGAATTCTAAAAATTCATCCCAATTGTGGGTGGATGTTAAGAGAGAAAGAGCTGAACATCTTTTTAATGATAGAAGGCATGGGGAGCACATGAGGAAGTAGACATCCAATCTTGATTGCTCAGTGCTGCTCTTTTCTTTTCAGGTACTGGCAAAAAGATGAGCCTAAAAACGAAGACAGAAACCATTGTGCTGCAGTAGGCCTTGATTGCGATAAGGATTGCTGGATCGCATTACACTGTGAGCAACGCATAGGGTACATTTGTAAGAAGGTGCCTAGTGATGCTTGGCTCTAAGAAGACACTTTAAGATGAATGAAACTGGATCTCATGATCACTATACAAAAACAAAACCAGGAGATCACCCCACCTCACTGTTTTAATGTACAATCCACACTCTGCCATCTAGATTATATGACTCTTTGGCATCAGCACTCAAAAACACCTTGAAAAGACCTTATTCTGCAAGATCAGATGTAGATGGCTACAAAAATAAAGAATGGAAGGGTCCAGTTATAGCCTGTTTTCTGTTTAATGTATTTATTTGCAATGCATACCAATATTTGTTTCCTTACTCTATGTGTTTGATGCCCCATTGCCCCTTCAGATCTCCATGATTGCTACCTTACAAGGCACATAAGGACAACCCTGCATGCCAGGCAATGAGAATGGGGGCCACCCAGCGTTTGGTGTCCCCTTCTAGCAGACTAATCACAAATACAACTTTGGCTTCATCACTGTGTAATTCCAGTGCCCTTACTCTCATAATGAGCCAACATTCCACAACAAACACATTGAACTGCTCTTGATTTCTTCAGAAGTTGGCAGGGGGCAAGACTTGGGCCCACACCAGTGTGGGCCCAGTACTGGCAGCATGTGCTGCTCCTTACATGGCATTCATGGCCGCAAGGGTGTCAACTTGAATAAAGTTTTGGGGGTGGAACAGGTAAGCTCCCCCCTGCATAATCAATCACAAGACAGTGCACACACATCATTTGAATGGCAATGCCCATGAACTTGAGGGAGGCGGCCCGCTAAAATATTTTATTGGGGACTCTACCTCTAGGAGTTGGCTCCTATGCACTGTGGCCATCAACTGAGTTAAGTGGTTGTGGTTGCTTCAATCTGTCCTGTGTACCCATCCAATGAGAACTGATATTTTAATCTTTACTGTCGGGGAATGAACTGAACAGGAAGACTCGGAAGTGTCCACTCAGTCTGTTCGGCTCCTCTCAGAAGAGGAGGGAGAGTGGGAAGGTTTGCCACCTTGTCTCCAGCAGTTTCAAGAGGAGAAGAAGGCAGAACTGAATTATAGCTGAAGGTAGTGGTGGAGGAGGGGGGAGTGAGAGAGCAGACTGCAGAGATCTCCCTGGTAAGTTTGGGAGATTCTCCTTCTCCAAGGGCTCATCACTCACTCTGCATTCAGGTGCAAATAATGCAAAGGAGTGTGATTCCCGGGATTTTCTGTAAGTACTCAGGATGTTGTTGGGGATGGAAGAGGTTACCTTCAGAGTAAGCAATGTCTCCTTTTTGTGGAGACCTGGATTCTTTGTCTTGCAACCAGATGACTGAATAAAAAACATAAATATAAACTTGCTTGTTCTTCTTATCTTTGATGCTACCAGGAGAGGAGAGGGTTCTCTGCTCCTGACATTTATTGACAAAAATATCATCTTGGTGGCATGTATGATACTTGTGTCTTGTGCCATAGATCCTTGTTCCTAACTCTCAAAGAGGAGGTCGTGGAGGTGTTTCATGAGAGAAGTTCTGAAGCCGGCTTTCAGAACTTCTGTTGGGATTCCATCCTGTCATGTTTCTTTACCACATGCTTGATAGTTAGACTCATAGAATCATAGGATTGTAGAGTTGGAAGGGACTCAGAGGGTCATCTAGTCCAACCCTCTGCAATGCAGGAATCTCAAACTGAAGCCTCCATGACAGATTGCCATCTCACCTCTGCTTAAAAAGCTCCATTAAAGGAGTCCACAACCTCCCGAGGGAGACTGTTCCACTGCCAAACTGCTCTTAGTGTCAGAATGTTATTTCATGTAACTTGAAGCCATGGGTTTGTGTCCTTCCCTCTGGGAGTGATATCACCTTCCATGTGACAACCCTGGAGGTTTTTGAAGATGGCGATCTTATCTCCTCTTTCCCATACTAAATATTCCCAATTCCCTCAACCAGTCCTCATAAGGCATGATTTCCAGCCCCTTGATCATCTTGGTTGCCCTCCTCTGCGCGCCTTCCAGCTTGTCAACATCCTTCTTAAATTGTGGTGCCCAAAATGGGACACAGCACTCCAGGTGTGGTCTGACCTAGACAAAGTAGAGTGGTACTATTACTGCCCTTGAATGGGACACTAGACTTCTGTTGATGCAGCCTAGAAGAGCATTAGTACCCTGTCCCCCTGCTGCATCACACTCTTGACTCATGTTAAGCTTGTGGTCTCCTTAGACCCCTAGATCCTAGTAGCCATTTTATTTGTTTTCTTATTATTAAATTTCTATAACACGCTTCACTCAAAGCTCACAGTGTGATAGCTTGCATTTTTGAGGTACAGAACATTTCTTACCTATTGATTCAAGTAGAAGGTTCTGGTATTTTCTCTGTGTGACACAAGCTAGAGGTTGGTGCCTTCTCTAGCTGGTGCAACCTGGAACATTTTGCTGACAAGTAAGTTTCCATTCTGCTGAGAGCAGGTGCTGTTTTGGGTTAAGCTGGTTTAAGCAAGGATGAACTGGTCCTGTAATCTTTCTCCCAAGGTCATGTTGCCTTTTAGTAACAGGCCAGAGGGAGCCTGGTTTAATTCTCTCTTTTTCCTTCTTGGTTCTTCCTCTGCTTTGTTTCTGTGTGTTTTTTCTCATTTGAGTGGTGATTTGTATGTGGTATATTTAACTTAATTCAGCATACAATGGACACTGGAGAATGCAAGGCCTTTCTTCCTCCCAGAGTCGTGGACCAAGAGGGAGCAGGATTTAGCCCTCCTGGGAAAATATGTGTTCTGTAGAGAAAGTGAGGATTATGCAAAGGCACTACTAACCACTGTAAAGCCCAAAAGGATTGCGCCTTGTAGCATCCTCAAGCAGCCTCTCTGCCGCCTGGATCGCCCCTTAAAGGAGTGGAGAAGATCGGTGACATTGAGGTGAGGATGCTAAGGTCGTCTCCCGTAGCAACCAGATAAGAAGCAGTACAGTTGCGTCTGCGAAACATGGTAAGCAGAAACAAAGAGGGACTGGCAGGGATGGCTCAGAACAAAGGCACTTAGCAGCTTCCATGGCAACAGTAAAGGACTGTGAACAGAGCACTGTACTGACCTTTGTGATCAACAGTGGAGCATCGCACCACATTGTGCCATCTTGTGGTCTTTTGTGGAACTGCACCACTGTAAAATCTGGGAAATCTGTTTGTCTTGCAAATGGAACCAAATGTCGTCCCCGGATTGTCATGCTGTCTGCTATCTGTTGCCACTCTTTTTTTTGATGGCTACAGAGTGTGTTTTGAGAATAACATGTGTTTCATTTATAGGGGTGGGTGACAACTGGTCAGTGTGGAATGTGGAAGATAGGCTGTTTGTGCTAGAAACCTCTCTTGCAGGTCCAGGTACCACTGAGGCAGCTCAAGTGCAATGTGCCAACGTTCCAGTCCATGATGCGTGCCATCATCTTTGGCACAGGTGAATGGGTCACGTGTCTTGGGGTTACGTGAAGAAGATCCCAGAGCGCACTGTGGGGTGCAAAATGAAATCATGTGCTAAATTTCTTGATTGCAGGGCTTGTAAGCAGGTGAAAGTGAAAACGTGCTCCTACCCTAGGTCTGAAAGAGTGACCACCAGACCTTTTGAGCTGGTGCATGCAGATTTGTGTGGCCCTATGCCAGTAGCCAGTCTAGGCGGGGCCAAATTTGCTCTTTCTCTGGTGGATGATTTTTCGAGAAATGGCTGGCTTTTCTCAATCAAACACAAGAATGAGGCTACGCCGCTGATAAGAGATTGGATTGCAGCAGTTGAACTACAATACTCCACACACGTGAAGAGCTTTCAGACCTACCGCGGTGGGGAATTCACCAGGTCTGCGCTGCAGAGTTTCTTCTGCCAGAAGGGAATATGTCACAGGTTGAGAGTTCCACACAGTCCCCAACAGAATGGCGTTGCAGAATGCAGGAACAGAACGCTTCAGGAGATGTCTGCAGCTTTGTTGTTTGATGCTGGGCTTTCCCAACACTTTTGGGCTGAAGCCTGGAAGACTTCTGTGTTCACATTGAACCGTTCGTTCAATTCTGTTGTAGGGGACACACCCTACTTTCTGCTGCACGGCAAGAAGCCCAAGGTGCATTTCTTCCGTGTATTTGTCTGTGAGGCTTGAGTCCTTGTGCCAAAGGCCAAGTGCAGAAAGGGTGGCCCTAGGTCCCAAAAGATGATTTTCTGTGGGTCTGAGCCAGGGACCAAGGGGTGGAGATTTGCCTATCCAACAGGCAATCAGTCCAGGATTCTGCTCAGCAGTAGTGCTGAATTCTGTGAGCAGAATGGGTGGGCACGCATACATGGGAACCCTGATGTTCTTTCAGAGAGTCTGCTTGACTCTGCTGATGAGGAAGAGATAGAGGTTGAACCTGCTGCTGAGGCACAGAGTCCCAACCCAGAGCAGGAAAGGGGAAGGACTTCTCTGAAAGCTGTGAAGCTTGAACAGAGAAGTGCTCCTTCCTCACCCACAGGGCCAGCTGAGACGTCTAGATGGTGCAGTAAGTCAGAGGGGGAGCTCTCTGATGCCAAGGACATTCTGGCTGGTTCTAGTGGGTAACTGAAACTGCGCTGAGACGTTCAGCTCACACAATGAAAGGTAAACCTCCTGACAGGTTTGCAGTCACAGACGTGTGGGTAGGTATGGCACAGTGTGAACCTGAGAGTTTTGAGGATGTTCAGAAACTGCCTCAGGAAGAAGCCAGGAAATGGCATGAGGCAATGCAGAAGGAGATGAGCTCAATGGAGTCTCTAGGTGTGTTCTCCCTCACAGCGTTGCCAGCAGGCAAACAGGCTGTGAGCAGCCACTGGGTTTACCATCTTAAACCCACAGCAACTGGAGAACCACAGTACAAGGCTAGGCTAGTAGCCAGAGGGTTCACGCAGCGGAAGGGGCTGCATTATACTGAGGTAAATGCTCCTACTTCCAGAAGTGAAACTCTACGCATGCTCTTAGCCATTGCTGCACAAAGAGGTTTGAAGCATCACTTTGATGTGGATGTGGCCTATTTGAACTCAGACCTCCAGGAGGATCTGTACATGCTTCCTCCTCCAGGGTTTGAGGGCAATGGGCCAAATACTGTGTGGAACCTTCACAAGTCCATTTATGGCTTAAAGCAATCGGCTGGAAATTGGAACTTTTGCCTGAAGCCTTAGAGAAACTAGGTTTCAGGAAGAGTCTTGCTGACAGCTGCCTGTACCTTAAAGGGTCAAGAGTCACATGAAATGGTGTTGGTCTTTGTAGATGACATTATTCATGTCTCAAGGGCAAACAAACAGGTGCCTAAGTTTGCCAAAGAGCTTGGAAAGAGTTTTCAGCTCAAATCCCTGGTGCAGTAAAGATTTACCTAGGTGTACAGATAGACAGGTCTGAAGATGGAAGCTTCTTGCTCAGTCAGAAAGGCAAGATTGAGCAGTTGCTTGAGGAGTTCAGAATGTCTGATTGTGCAGGGGTTAGGACACCCATGGAGACAAGGTACGTGAAAGACAGTCAGCTAGCAGAACATGCTGAGTTCGAAAACGCTGAGCTCTTTCAGTCAGCTCTGGGTAGTCTGTTGCATCTGTCCCAATGGAGCAGGCCAGACATTGCTTTTGCTACCAATCTGCTCACCCAGGAAGCTACAAACCCAAGCATACAGGCCTGGAATGGTATTAAGCGGGTGCTGTGTTACCTGCAAGATACCAAAGACTTCTGTCTCAAGCTGTCAGCCAAGGGTGACATCAAACTGATGCACTGGGCAGATAGCAACTGGGTGAATCTGCATGACAGGAAGTCTGTATCTGGGATGGTAATAAAGTTTGGGGAATCTCTAGTTGGGTGGAGCTCCCAGAAGCAATGTCTCATTGCGCTGTCCTCTACTGAGGCTGAGTTCAGTGCACTGTCGGAGCTGTGCCGGGAACTGGAGTTCTATAGGTGTCTGGTTCAAGAAATCTATGAGGATAGTTGCTTGCCCATCACTGTCTGGGAGGACAATCAACCCTGTCTGAAGTTGGCAGAGTCTGGGCAGTTTAAGGCCAGAACCAAACATCTAGACATACGTTTCCAAAATGTGTGTCAGTGTTCAGTCAGGATTGGTGCGGATGCAGTACTGTCCAAGCCACAACAACCTGGCAGATGTATTAATGAAAACTTTGAGCCTCCAACGTCATGGGGAGTTCTGTGGAGGTTTGGTATTGGGGTAAGTGGTGATACTTACATGCCCCCCAGCAGTGCAGGACAAGAGGGGTGTTGTGTGAGGAGAACCTGAGCTTACAGGGTTAAACAGCTCAGTGTGTGCATCCTGCCTTCTGAGGTGGCGGAGAGATCCTGCATCACACATCTGGGATCTGCTTTCTTTGTTCTGTTATTCTGGTTTTGTTTTTGTCCGAAGCAGACATGTCTTTCTTTCTGC
This sequence comes from Podarcis cretensis, assembly GCF_951804945.1. Classification (NCBI taxonomy): domain Eukaryota; kingdom Metazoa; phylum Chordata; class Lepidosauria; order Squamata; family Lacertidae; genus Podarcis; species Podarcis cretensis. The sequence continues at coordinate 3,437,836 of NC_137178.1, read as the reverse complement.
CCAATACTGGATGATTTATGCTGCTGTAATAAACGCTTCTAGCTTAGAGAAGCTGCGTGGACTCTTAATTTATGCACACTAACGGCACACACAGAGGACAGAAGGCTAAAAGGCTTTATACACTGTTTTGCTCTGCCAAGCTCAGAGGTCTGGGAAAGCAGTGTGCACAATGGAAGCCCGCAGGACCTGTCCCCTGAGCAATATTTCACATATTGTACCACCTTAAAACTTTCAAGATCATCTAGCCTCCCAGGTGGGGGGGGCAGGTGCTGTGCATGAAAGAACACATTGCCTTGCGTTTAAGATTTGCCTGGCTGCCGCTTTTTATTTTATTTCATTTTTTATTTATTCCTACCCTCCTATATGTGGATTAAGCCAGCAAGTGGCAGAAATGATTGTTTGTTTGTCTTTCAGATTTATTTTAATGGTTACTTCCGCTCCAAGTCTGGCGTAAGTAGCGAGGCTTGTGGATTAAGCCAAGCAAGTGGCTGAAGAGTTTGTCCTTGCCCTTTGATTCTACTTAAAACCTTTAATTTTAAAACTTTAAGAGATCACCTTAATTTGGATTTATTAGGCTGGTTGTAATAGACTAGATTCCTCTTCTCCTTCCTGTATTGTTTTCATTGCTGTGGCTCTTTGACTGTGAGAATCTTTGACTGTTAGTTGTAGTGTCCTTCAGTATTGTTTACTAGATGTATTGGAACTAAGGAAACAAAAGTAAAGAAGGGCGCTTGTTTTGAGAAGGAGGAAAAAGGCAGAGGGCTAGACAAAACAGGAACTATATACAAGGGAGGGAAAAGTCAAGAACACCATGAACTTCAAGAACCCCAGAAGGATTTGAGGGACGTAAGAAAAGAAGAAGAGAAATTTAAAGGAGAGGTATCAGACTTAAACAAAGCACAGGAGGAATTATAGGACGCTATCGCAATGAATGAAATGAAACAAAGGGAATCAAATCTGTGTTTTAGATCAGTGCCAGAGACCCTAGGAGAGGACATTAAAAATAAATTGATTTCTGAAATTGCACAATGGTTAAATATGCAACAAGAAGAAATAGCTAACGCAATGCAAAGTGCATTCAGAATCAAAGCAAAATCAACTAAAGCTAAAAAACATTCCAGGGGACTGTTTGATTATTTTTAAGAACAAAGAAATGAGAAGCATAATTTTACAAAAGAACAGACAGAAAAGACTTTGCATAGATGGTGTCTTCACAGTGATTTTTAAAGACATTGCCATGAGGCTCCTGAAAAAAAGTGAACCTTCACAAGACGTTAACTGATACTCTTTGGAAGAACAAAATCAATTTCAAATGGGAATTTCCAGAGGGGGTCTCTTTTTATTACAAAGAGAAAAAATTCAAATTTAGAAGCATTCAGGAGACTGACAAATTCTGGAGAAATTATGCAAAGGAACTGGGTAAAGAAGAAGCTGCTGCGATACCAGGACAAGGAGAGAAGGAGCAGGAGGAGGAGGAGGAGGAGGAGGAGGAACCTTAAAGACTTTTATAACAAAACACTAACAAGAAACAAAAATGGCATTGAACATGGACATAGAATGTTAATGGACAATAATAAAATTTAAAGGAATAAAACTGAGCATATTTTCTCAAAGAAAATTTGGATATTATTTGTTTACAAGAAACTCACGTGGCAAGAAAACATAGAAGATTTTTGTCAACAAAAATTAGGAAACGAATTTATTTCATCAGACAAGAAGCAAAAAGAGAGGCGTGGTATTGTACATCAAAAACAAGTATGAAGTACAGCAGATCTTCAAGAACGAGGAAGGAAGGATGATCACTGTTCAGGGTACAACGCAAGGCGAGAAAATAATAATACAGTGGTACCTCGAGTTACAAACGCCTCAGATTACAAACGCTTCAGGTTACAAACTCCGCTAACCTGGAAGACTTACCTTGAGTTGAGAACTTTGCCCCAGGATGAGAACGGAAATTGTGTGCCAGAGGCACAGCAGCAGCAAGAGGCCCCATTAGCAAAAGCACTCCTCTGGTTAAGAACAGTTCCAGGTTAAGAACGAACCTCCAGAACGGATTAAGTTCGTAACTGGAGGTACCATTTGCATACTAAATGGTAGTAAAACAGAATTCTACAAGCTTTTAGAAGAGAAACTATTTGACTTCATGGATCAAAAGATTATCATAATGGGGGACTTAAACAGGGTAGTTTCCCTAGAAATGGACAGATCTGGAAGGAAAATGGATTCCAAAGAAGGGAAACTACCCAAGACTTTTTTCTCTTTAGTAGAAAGTTGTAATTTGGTGGACATATGGAGATTAAGACATCCAATAGATAAACAATTCACTTTCTTCTCAGAACCTAACAAATGGGCCGCAAGAATCAACCACGTTTGGAATTCAAGTGAATTAGCAACAAGAATTTTAAAATAGAAATACAACCAAAAACACTTTCTGATCAGTCCTCCGTGCTGTTGGCTCACACAGCTACTGCTGCCTGAAATCATAAGGAATTTTAATAATAATAATAATAATAATAATAATAATAATAATAATAATTCCATAAGATAGCTTTCCTAGGTATATGCTCTGTGTGGAATCTTGATTGGCTGCTTGTCGTGCCCAATCAGGGAGAAGCAGAACCTGAACAAGAAAAGTTCTGGAATGCTCTGCAGCAAAGGGCTAGGAACGAACAGCTGCAGGAACAAACAGAGAGGCAAAGAGAAGAAGAACTGACTGCGGCACAACAATATCCCAGCAGTATCTCATGGTATCACATAGAATCATAGAATCATAGAGTTGGAAGAGACCACAAGGGCCATCAAGTCCAACCCCCTGCCAAGCAGGAAACACCATCAGAGCACTCCTGACATATGGTTGTCAAGCCTCTGCTTAAAGACCTCCAAAGAAGGAGACTCCACCACACTCCTTGGCAGCAAATTCCACTGTCAAACAGCTCTTACTGTCAGGAAGTTCTTCCTAATGTTTAGGTGGAATCTTCTTTCTTGTAGTTTGGATCCATTGCTCTGTGTCCGCTTCTCTGGAGCAGCAGAAAACAACCTTTCTCCCTCCTCTATGTGACATCCTTTTATATATTTGAACATGGCTATCATATCACCCCTTAACCTCCTCTTCTCCAGGCTAAACATGCCCAGCTCCCTTAGCCGTTCCTCATAAGGCATCGTTTCCAGGCCTTTGACCATTTTGGTTGCCCTCCTCTAGACACGTTCCAGTTTCTCAGTGTCCTTCTTGAACTGTGGTGCCTAGAACTGGACACAGTACTCTAGGTGAGGTCTGACCAGAGCAGAATACAGTGGCACTATTACTTCCCTTGATCTAGATGCTATACTCCTATTGATGCAGCCCAGAATTGCATTGGCTTTTTTAGCTGCCGCGTCACACTGTTGGCTCATGTCAAGTTTGTGGTCAACCAAGACTCCTAGATCCTTTTCACATGTACTGCTCTCAAGCCAGGTGTCACCCATCTTGTATTTGTGCCTCTCATATTTTTTTTTGCCCAAGTGCAATACTTTACATTTCTCCCTGTTAAAGTTCATCTTGTTTGTTTTGGCCCAGTTCTCTAATCTGTCAAGGTCATTTTGAAGTGTGATCCTGTCCTCTGGGGTGTTAGCCACCCCTCCCAGTTTGGTGTCATCTGCAAATTTGATCAGGGTGCCCTTGAGTCCATCATCCAAGTCATTGATAAAGATGTTGAATAAGACCGGGCCCAAGACAGAACCCTGTGGCACCCCACTAGTCACTCTTCTCCAGGAAATCAAGCCCATATCAGGAGAAACTGGCAACTCTCCCAGGCACCTGGCATGATTCCCTGTTGACCTCCCTGGCTGCATTCCCCAGCAAGATCCAGGCTAGGTCACAATAGGTGATCCTTCTCAGCGTGAGAAGAACACACCCCTCTTTCCTGCCCCCCCCCCAGGCAGGGGAAAGAGATAGACAGAAACATATTTACATGCCTTTATTTCTGTCTTTGCAGCATTACAAAAAACATGACTGCTCTCTTCAAGCTCCAGCAGTCTAGTGACAAACACTTCCTGGACAGGAACAAACGGAAGAGCTCATATTACACTCTGAGCTAATTCCGGTGCTTCGCACTGTGAATTGACTGTCCCTCTGTTTCCCACGGGCAGTCCCAACATTCCCATCATGTTTACTTTTCAAGCTAGCACTTTGCAGCTGCATTGCATCCATATCATAACAGCCCTTGAGTCCATCATCCAAGTCGTTGATAAAGATGTTGAATAAGACCTGGCCCAAGACAGAACCCTGTGGCACCCCACTAGTCACTCTTCTCCAGGATGAAGAGGAACCATTGATGAGCACCCTTTGGGTTCGGTCCGTCAGCCAGTTACAAATCCACTGAGTGAGTGGTAGCATAGTCAAGGCTGCGTTTTACCAGCTTCTTTACAAGAATATCATGGGGCACCTTGTCAAATGCCTTGCTGAAATCAAGGTAGGCTACATCCACTGCATTCCCTTCATCTACCAGGTTTGTAATTCTGTCAAAAAACGAGATCAGGTTATTCTGACATGACTTATTCTTCAGAAATCCATGCTGACTATTGGTGATCACAGTATTCCTTTCTAGGTGCTCACAGACTGTTTGCTTAATGATCTGCTCCAGAATCTTCCCTGGTATTGATGTCAGACTAACTGGGCGGTAATTATTTGGGTCCTCTCTTTTCACAGTGAATGTTATAAATGTTATTCATATGAGACTACTTTATATTCACTGCATCATTACGTTGGGTATCCAGAAGCTTCTTTAGATCTCAAGCAGGAAAAAATCCTTCACCAGTTCAACTGGGCCTTATCCTGTTTACCCCCTCCTTTTATTGCCACTGGCAGACTATCTGTATTACCTTAAAAGCTTCAGCCAGCTCGTTCCCAAGCAAGATAAAAGTCATTTCCAGAGACGACTCTCTCTTTGTTCTCCAAGGGAAATCACCCAAGTACTCCAAGTGCTAAAAGCACTTTGTAAAGACAAAATCCTTTCCTTTGGTTTTATTTTCAGGGAAATCTGCAACTCGTGGAGACGGAATTATGAGGCATCGTACTGCTGGAGTGCGAACCAAAATCAGAAGCTCTACCATTGAGCCCAGACATCATCAGATGGGACTGTGCAGAACCATTGGGAGTTTGCTTTTGATCTCTTCAGGAACCCTCGATGTCCTGGTTGACCTTCTTTGGGGTGCTTGTTGCCTCCGAGCTGCCCCCAAACTACCCCCCCCAAAGCAGCTGATTCGCTTTGAGCCATATTTCCCTTTCCATCATTGCAGACTGGAAGTCTTCAGGTTTATATTTTATACATTGTGTAATGTTAGAAACAAATGGGCATTTCAGAGAGTGGTGGTATAAAATCTTATCAAGTGATATGGGAAGCTACAGAAAAATGAGAATAGTAAACCATATGGTGTTCCTAAGATGTATTATGTGAAAACCTAAAAAAATAAATAAATAAAAAATAGAGAAAGATATTCATATAATAGAATTGTTTTTAATGTATACATGAAATAAACCATCCAAAAAGGCAAAGGCACTTCTATAGAGGGTGTTACTTCTTTCTCCAAATCCTGCCTTAGCCCTCCTATCTTTGAACATACACTTGGGCTCCACCCTGTAAAAGGGTTGCCATACATCCTGGTTTTCTCGGACATGTCCTCTTTTTCGGGGCCTACATCCCCATCCTCGAGGATTTTTAGAATTTGCCAAAATTTCCGTGGGGTTTTCTTTTTTTTCTTTGGTACCAAGACAAGCCCCAAAGGAGCATATTTGCGCTTGGGAACTGCCATTCTAGGAGTGTGACATAGAACACCTGTGTCCCAGGAAGCAGTGTGTCTGGGAGCTTTCCTTCCCAGCCAGAGAATGTGCATGTGCAAGGCAAGTCCATTGCGCCCCGTCCCACAACCCTGCCAGAGCTGTCTCTCTCTACTGGATCCCTTAGAGCAGACCTGGGAACCTAGCACAACCAGCTGCAATCTTTTATTTCATGTTGCCACCCTCCTACATTTCCCAGCAATTGCAAGTGAGGCAGTTAAGGGAGCTCTTTATCTGTACCAGATGCTTTTACCAGTGCCCAATAGGGGAGGAAAAATAGCCAAGGCTGTTTCAGGGGATGTCAAGTACACTGGCTGGCAAGGGAGTTTCCCTCTCCCTCCGGTAGCTTCCAATAAGAAATAACAAGCCTTTGGCAGGTTTATAGTCCGTTTTATTTACAACAACATACTGAGCACAGCATCAAGCCGCCCTTCCCACAGATGGCAGTTGCTCACTCTGAGTCCCCTACCTTCTGCAGCAAGAAGTGTGCCACCAGCCACCTGTCCTTCCTCAGTGCTTCTGTTGTTCCTGGATCCTTTCAGTCATCCAAGTTCTAGGGGAGGGAAGGACTTCCCTGCCACACTCAAATGAAGAATCTCCTAAAGGCTCCCTCCCTCCTGGTTGCCTAGCTACTATCTCAAAACTGTCCAGCTCTTCCCCCAATTGAGCAGCCTCTGAATCTACTGGTCTCTCTGCTTCTGGTGTTAAAAACTTCCCGATACAGGGCTGCCTTCAGATGCCTTCTAAAATTTGTGTAGTTCTTAATTTCCTTGGCATCTGATGGAAGGGTGTTCCACAGGGAAGGTGCTACTGCCACCTTCCCTCTGCCTGGTTTGCTGCAACCTCACTTCTCATAGTGAGGGAGCCAGAAGAAGGCCCTTGGAGCTGGACTTCAGTGTCCAGGCTGGACTATGGGGGTGGAGATGCTCCTTCAGGTATCCAGGGCTGAAGCCATTTAGAGGATTAAAGGTCAGCACCAACATTTTGAATTGTGCTCAGAAATGTTCTGGGAGCCACTGGAGATAGGACCAGTGTTATATGATTCTTGTATCTTTATACAGAAGGGCAGGATATGAATGACAGTAATCATTTTTGAACAATATTTTTTATTGGTAGTGACATATAAACATACAAAAACATAATGAGCAATAACAGGAATAAGGGTACATAGTTATGAAGGATTTCTAGCATATGAAGCTTATCAGAGTCCAGCTCAGAGTTTGTGCAGATCTATCTTTCAATCCAAGTACAGTTCTCGATGAGTTGCCATTGGTTGAAGCTCAGTTGCATGCAGGGCTTTTTTCCATTTGGAACTCGCTTGAACTCAGTTCTGACACCTCTCAGGTGGACACCATCATAAGAGAGCAAGGGAAGTGTTCATGGTCAGTTCTGCTACCCTTTTTTCTGGAAAAATAGCACTGGTGACATGTATGTTTTGATGATGATACATTCAATAAATATAGACCAAACATGTTGAAATTTAATTGCTTCTGTTCCTTTTCTTTGTGCTTTAACTTTGCAGATGAAGATTTACACTAATGCACTTTGCCATATTTCCTGGTATAAGTGTTGAGATAGAAAGCTTTCCAATATTACTAGCAGAGTTTATGAGGAGTAAGGATTCTTCTGGGGGATATGCTTTGAAGGTAAAGTATGTACCCGGCCTAAATAAAAAAATAAAACTAATAACTTTTGAAAAATTAATTAGTATAATAAATCTGAAACCAACATTTGCCTGGATTTATGCTTTATGTGGAATGCTGATTGGATATGATCAGCAGCCAATCGGAAATGGTATAGCCTAAATGGGAGGAGTTCTGGAATGCCTGACATCACAAGGGAGGTGGTTCTTAGCCAGTGGGAGGATGAAACACCCTTAGGAAGAAATTAGTGAAAAGATTGTTCCATGACAACACCAAGGTATCCAAACAGAAAGTGGTCTGATGGGTGGAACACTTTCCTTACAAGCTATGATAATTGCAGGGCCTCATTACAAAGCCGAAAGGCCACTAAGAGGCTAAATGATAAGGAGCTTTTATAAACTACAGGTGGTCTTTCTCTTTTAAATACTAGAACTCAGGGTCATCCAATGAAACAGAGTGGTGGAACATTTGAGGGCTGTGTACAAGTGCTGTATTACCAGTTGTATTACTGTATTACTGGCTGTTTGGCCAATAGCAACCACCAGGCAAGCAAGAGGTACTTTGCATTCCACTGGACGGAGACTCTTAGGTAGAGACAAACTTTTATTAATTGGTAAACATTAGCAAAGAAATTGATCAGCAACGTAGAATAGAGTCTAACAGGAAACCAACAGCAAATGGAATAAGCTGTAAAGCCAATAATGTAATCTATAAACAGGCAGCCCTGTTTAGGGAAGTTTATAATGACTGATGTTTTAATTTATTTTTAATCTTTTGTTGGAAGCCGTCCAGAGTGGCTGGGGAAACCCAGCCAGATGGGAGGGGTATAAATATTTATTATTATTATTATTATTATTATTATTATTATTATTATTATCATTATGCAAAAGATCTTAGGCAACAATAGTCATAATACAGATAGAATAGGTTTAGTTCTTCATGTCTCCCCAACCGAAGATTCCTCAATCCATCCCCCATGCAGTCAGGTGTTTGATAGCTGGTCAAGCCATGAAGTTGCTTTCACTTCTTCTCAAACAGCCAGGTTCCTTATATTAAAGCTCCAGCTACATTGCTAACCAGGAGCACCACATTCTGTTTTATTTCCTGGCAATACAGGTGTGCTGCTCTGATTCATGGGCCCTGTTTGTAAATCCAGATCTAGTTCATGATCCAGAAAATACAAATCTTTGAAAAACTAATTTACTAGCATATCAAGGGCTACTATCTCAGATAGCTTCAAAACAGAATGAGACAACTGCCCTCTTCTTTCTTTCTTTTTTTCTTGATAGACTCAATTGGATTTATATGCATCCAACTGAGACCGGATCTAGTACTCCATCTTTTCTGATGATCAGGAGGTAGTTATATAAATAAATGTATATACCTTCCTTAAAGGGTGAGAAACATGTGGCCCTCCAGATGTTACTGGTCTACAACTCCCGCCATCCCCAACCATTGACCATGATGCCTGTGATGGAGGGAGTTGGCACCCAGGAACATCTGAAGACCTCATAGATCCCACACGATCTATGAAATGGTGAACATCTGGCAGTGTGTTATGGGGAAGCCACTTTCAGCCTGAGGGCTGGTATCTTGATGAAAACAGCTCTAGTTGCTGCTGTAAAAGGGACAAACACAAAATTGAAAGGCATGTGGACCTTTAGGCATGGTAATTTGGCACAGTAAGTAATCTTGACATAAGCAGATAGCCTCTAAATAAACACCAGTGAATGTTGCAAAGCAAGATATTTCTTTTTAGCACACACCAGTAACTGAGATTTCAGCTGCAATATTAGCAGAACCGAAAACACTCCATCTGATCTTATCAGCTGATGTACAGAACAACCCATTTCATTCACAAAGAAGATTGCCCCAAATTTGATTTACCCCGTAAAATAAATATAGAGTGAACATATGGATCAAACACATAACTGTTGTTTGCAAATATTTACTGAACTTCTAGAAACTAGATGTCCAGGACTTTAGAAAGAAATAGAATGCAAAATGAGAATGTGCTATATATTACCTAAAACATTTTTTAAATTCCTTGGAATCCATATGGAACATCTTTTTGGTTTAAAACTGAGATTGATCCAGCAGAAGAAAAAGAAAGACATTTCAAAAATGTCTTTATAGGAAAGGATTGTCTAATACTGATAGACACCAAAGTGTAATATTGGAAATGCCCCTTGAGACCCATTTTTTACTTTAATTTGTTGTGCATTTCAACTTTGTACCAAGAAAATCCTTTACATTTGTAGGTGTGCATCTACTTTAAAATTTATGTTCCTGTAATAGGGAGATTAAGTGCAGGACAACAAAAGCAAATACTGTGAGCTTTGATGCTTGACAAGAGACTTATACTCTGAGTTTGGAAGGTTAAACACCCACCATCCAACCAATGTGTTCATAGTCTTATACTCCATGTTATAATAGGTTGTTGTTTCACAGACAAAACTGAGAGGATGGGGAAGCTAACGCCTGCAAAGAGTGCAGCATCCAGAAGACATGCAATGTCCAGAAGACAGCTAGCGCTCAGAAAGCGTAAAGCAACAGCTGGTGGTCTGTATACAGCACAGTCATATGGGATGAGGTTTCTCATGAAGTAGAGGAATGCATGGGAAAGGGAAGTTGATGGAGAGACAGGCAGGGAGTGGAGCCAGTCATGTTGTGCTAGGGAGGAGTGCAGAGAAAAGCCCACACAACTCTTTGGGTGCCAGAGATCCACTAATCCCCATAGAAACCCCAGGATTCAGCACACTTTTTGCTGCTGACTGTGGTGTTCCTTTACTATGTGCAGCCAGGAATGGCTCCATCATTAGGCAGAATGAAGCAGTTGCCTCAGGTAGCAGGTGCTGGGGTGGGTAGAGATATGAAGACCACACAAGCTGCACTGAACCTCCTCAGTTAGTCTACTGCATCGAAATATCAGCCAATGGCCAGTCCAGCCCAGCTTCTGAATGTGGAATTATGTGTATGGAGGGGGCATCTTGTCATTTGTCGGGGGGGGGGGAGAGAAAGTAATATCAAAGGCTCCTGTCTTCTGATCCAGACATTTGTAAGAAAAGTTTCCTCAAGCAGCAAGACATCTCACCTTGCTTCCTCCACCTGCTTATCCTCCCAAGTGCCCACCCCCTGAACAATTGACTGTCTCTGGCTGATGGCTGCCGCAGAATATGGAAACCCTTTTTCCTGGGCTGGGAATGGTATGTTGGCTACTGATGGCTAAAGTAGAATTGTCTTTCTTCAAGCATCTCTTTTTCAGGAATTGGTTACCTTCTTCCAATCTCCAACGGGTGAAAGATTGATCATACTTGAGATTTGCATCCTCACTGTCATGACACTGCTGATATACATTCTATGTAAGTACATAATTAGCATACTTTGCAACTAATGTCACGGGCGTTCCTTCAATGCCAATAGCATTTCCAAAAAGAGATGGCAGGATCCACCTTCCATTTATCCCTTTGATCCCTCTTTTATTTCAGGGAGGGAGTTGCAGCTGTCACCCAGTGAGAGCAATGGCACTGTTTTGCTTACAATTTACAGTGGTGCCCCGCAAGACGAATGCCTCGCAAGACGAAAAACCCGCTAGACGAAAGGGTTTTCCATTTTGGAGGTGCTTCGCAAGACGAATTTCCTATGGGCTTGATTCGCAAGACGAAAATGTCTTGCGAGTTCCTGCGGGTTTTTGTTCCTTTCCCCCCCCCCCCCTTTTTCTAAGCCGCTAAGCCGATTATCCGCTAAGCTGATAAGCCGCAAAAAGCCGCTAAAAGCCGCTAAAAGCCGCTAAGCCGCTAATAGCGCTAATCCGCTAAGCCGCTAATGGGCTTGCTTCGCAAGACGAAAAAACTGCTAGACGAAGAGACTCGCGGAACAGATTCTTTTCGTCTTGCGAGGCACCACTGTATAAGTGAGTTCCAGAACTTGGAACAGAAGCACAGGCTAACACAAGTCCCTGGGACACCCTGGGCAATTCCCTTTCCCAATTGCCATTCTCTGCTCCTTTCCCAACTAATCCTCATTTGCTGAGGGAGAGCCCCCATTCCTGATCCTCGCCACCCTGCCCTCTGCTAGGGCTCCAGTCCCTTTGAAGGAAAGTGCTTGGGGGAAACAGACTGCAGAGGATAAGGCCATGGCCAAAGTGGGTGGGTCCAGAGCCTACCTAAATATCAAGATATATGCAAGGCTTTTTTCAGCCGGAATTCATCAGTTCCAGGCCCTCTCAGGTGGGCTCCGTTGCCAATCTAAGGGAACAAGGGAGGCATTCATGCTGAGTTCCAGTGCCTCTTTTTTTAGAAAAATAGCACTGGATAGATGAACAAATGGCCTATTTTCATAGCTAATTCATATTTAAAGGGCACTCAAAGTAAGCAAAGCTCAGGGGGGAGGAAACCAAATGATCCAAGAATTTGCATACAGCAGGGCATTTGGCAGCCTGGCAAATGCAAGTCCACAGGACAAAGAGGACAGGGGTATCTGGACACCCAAAAATCTAAAGCTCCCAAAGGAAGGCCAAAGCATCTGATGACAGAAGCAACAGGCCAAATTGAAACAGGACTTCAGACCAGCAGGATAGCCACTACCAAGGGCTGGGAAAATATTAATAAAAGTCATAGTCATGGTTTTGTTGGTTTGATTTCTTATCTGCCTTACAAGTCAGCAACTTAAATTCAATATTAAAAGCAGTTTGAAACCAAGTATCCCGTTCCCCCAGACAGTCAGACATTTTAATCATTTCTTTTCTACCTACCTCCTCCTTAGATCAAAAGGAAGCAAAAAGTAGAGCGGAGGTTCAAATGGCAATGGATATGATTCGGACCTTTGTTGTTGGGCTTGATACAATCCATGAAGACAAGGATGGTAAGCATTTTTTTTTATGCACATCCTCACTTTTGCTAGACCCTGATTAATTTAACAGGCGTCAATTCCTGTAGTTCACTTTGGGATTCATATTGTGTAAGCAATACATATATTCAATGAAACTCATCACCCAATAGAGTTTATCACGGTTTCATTGCTCAGCAGGAAGAAAAGCAGATGGTTGTGATTCTCACATCCCCCCACTAGAAATGCTGTTTTTCCCCATCAAACTGTAATTCACAATGTTTGTGCTACTGCAGGATTTTAGCACTAGCACCAGGGAACTTTGCCCCCACTTCTCCCTGCATGCCATCACCAAAGCTGCTCTGCAGGGTGGGGAACAGATTGGAGGGAAAGGGGCTGAAGATTGCATTGCGCAAGGAGAAATTCCTGCACTGACATAATGTCCTCCTTAGAATTATGTGGAATGCAACCCAGTATTCATCAGAAAAAGAGTAGTAGATAGCAGTGGATAGATGAACAAATGGCCTATTTTCATAGCTAATTCATATTTAAAGGGCACTCAAAGTAAGCAAAGCTCAGGGGGAGGAAACCAAATGATCTAAGAATTTGAATTACAGCAGGGCATTTGGCAGCCTGGCAAATGCAAGTCCACAGGACAAAGAGGACAGGGGTATCTGGACACCCAAAAATCTAAAGCTCTCAAAGGAAGTCCAAACCATGTGATGACAGAAGGAACAGGCTAAATGAAAACAGGACTTGAAATGAAAACAGACTAAATGAAATACATTTAGCTAAATGAAAATGAAATGAAAAACAGGCTAAATGAAAACAGACCAGCAGGGCGACCGCAATCAAGGCATAGGAAACATCAATTTAAGGGTGGGGAGAAGAAAATATGAATAGAAATCATATTTATGTTTTTGTTGATTTGATTTTTTATTCACCCTTCTCTCTAAGGTCCTGGGGCACAGGTCAGCAATTTAAATTCCATATTAAAAGCAGTTTGAAACCAAGTATCCCCTCCCCCAGGTCATCAGACCAGGGTGCTAGAAAACAATTTCTTCATTTCTTTTCTACCTACCTCCTCCTTAGATCAGAAGGAAGTGAAAAACAGAGAGGAGTTTCAAGTGGCAATGACCATGATTCGAACCTTTGTTGTTGGGATTGATTCATTCTATGAGGACAAGGATGGTAAGCATTTCATATGCACGTCCTCATGTTTGCTAGAACATTTTTAATGTAAACATATTTCAGTTCCTTTTATTCACTTTCATATTGTGTGAGCGATACTTATAGGAAATGAAACTCACAACCCAACAGAGTTTATCACTATTTCATTCCTCAGCAGGAAGAAAAGCTGACAGTTGTTTGTTTTGTTTTGTTTTTTTAACATCTTTATTCAAAGTTCAAAAAGTACATTACGATATTAGCAGCAAACATGGTGAGACACAAGGTTTAGCACTAGCGCAAGGGAACTTTGCCCCCACTTCTCCCTGCATGCCATCATCAAAGCTGTTCTCCAGGGTGGGGAAAAATGTCAGAACAGATTGGAGGGAAAGGGGCTGAAGATTGTATTGCACAAGGAGAAATTCCTGCACTGACATTATGTCCTACTTAGTTCTATGTGAAATGCAACCCAGAATTCATCCAAAAAAGAGTTTGGGCGCCTCTATTTTCTTAGATTTCAGAAAGCATAATAGAAAACTGTAAAGTAATATTTGCATATTTCGCTTTACTGTGTGACTCAGTGGGGAACTGCTTTGTGACCCTGTGATTCCCAGCAGAAAAGGAGGACATAGGAGAGGAACATTAGAGATACTTCATGAGCCAGTTTTAATATGAGAATAGGATAGTGGATTGCATGGGTCTTTGGTCTGATCCAGCTGCAGGATTCTTCTGAGGCCTTTCATTGGTGATCTCAGCCACAGAGAATCAAGTCTGTCCTCATATTCATAAGAACCCGATCCTTGAGCTCTGCTTCTTGTTTCAGGCTAGAGTGTTTAAAAATGTTTGAAAATGGTTTCTTAATATTTGCAGATTGTTATTTCAGATACTCTTTTGACTTGAACTATTTCAAATCTTTTAGACTTTGGAATACTCGCTGTAGCGCTAAACAAATCAGAGGAAATGCGGTATCTTGCCAACAAAAATGATGAACTGCAAAAAGAAATTGGTAAGATGAAGAATTGTAGTGCAGTGAGAACCTGCCCTGATTCTGCCCCAGCTGAAAGCCCCTCCTCTAGCTGAATACTCTTAGAGCCAGAACAGAGTACTGCAGTCCTTTGCATGGGGTCACCCTAGAGAAACATCAGAGATATTTATTATTATTTTTTAATGATTTTTATTAATTTTCAACACAAATACAATTTTATCTAAATTTTCACAAATTATCTCTTTTTGGACTTCCTTCAGCTTCTCTGCCAATCAACCATATTTACCTGTCAACTACACATTTCTTCTGTTTAGTATTGCCATTAGTTTCCCCTCCCGCTTCTATTTCTTTTAACAATACATCTCAAATTTCACAGTGCTTCTGGGAACCCTGATAGTGTTGTTTGCACGTCACATATATTTTTCACATATTCTACAAATTTTCCCCAGTCTTCGATGAACTTTTGGTCTCGACAATATCTAATTTTCCCAGTTAACTTATCCAACTCTGCATAGTCTGTCAGTTTCATTCTCCATTCTTCTAGCGTCGGTATTTCCTCTTGTTTCCATTTCTGGCCCAATAAAATTCTTGCTGCTGTAACTGCATATTGGAAAAGTTTACAGTCCTTTCTTCTTATTTCCTTTCCTGTAATCCCTAAAAGAAAAGCTTCTGGTTTCTTTACAAATGTATATTTAAATATTTTTTTCAATTCATTATATATCATCTCCCAGAAACCTTTCACTTTCTTACAATCCCCCCACATATGATCATAGAATCATAGAATCATAGAGTTGGAAGAGACCACAAGGGCCATCGAGTCCAGCCCCCTGCCAAGCAGGAAACAACATCAGAGCACTCCTGACATATGGTTGTCAAGCCTCTGCTTAAAGACCTCCAAAGAAGAAGACTCCACCACACTCCTTGGCAGCCAATTCCACTGTCGAACAGCTCTTACTGTCAGGAACTTCTTCCTAATGTTTAGGTGGAATCTTCTTTCTTGTAGTTTGGAACCATTGCTCCGTGTCCGCTTCTCTGGAGCAGCAGAAAACAACCTTTCTCCCTCCTCTATGTGACATCCTTTTATATATTTGAACATGGCTATCATATCACCCCTTAACCTCCTCTTCTCCAGGCTAAACATGCCCAGCTCCCTTAGCCGTTCCTCATAAGGCATCGTTTCCAGGCCTTTGACCATTTTGGTTGCCCTCCTCTGGACACATTCCAGTTTGTCAGTGTCCTTCTTGAACTGTGGTGTCCAGAACTGGACACAGTACTCCAGGTGAGGTCTGACCAGAGCAGAATACAGTGGCACTATTACTTCCCTTGATCTAGATGCAATACTCCTATTGATGCAGCCCAGAATTGCATTGGCTTTTTTAGCTGCCACGTCACACTGTTGGCTCATGTCAAGTTTGTGGTCAACCAAGACTCCTAGATCCTTTTCACATGTACTGCTCTCAAGCCAGGTGTCACCCATCTTGTATTTGTGCCTCTCATTTTTTTTGCCCAAGTGCAATACTTTACATTTCTCCCTGTTAAAATTCATCTTGTTTGTTTTGGCCCAATTCTTTAATCTGTCAAGGTCGTTTTGAAGTGTGATCCTGTCCTCTGGGGTGTTAGCCACCCCTCCCAGTTTGGTGTCATCTGCAAATTTGATCAGGATGCCCTTGAGTCCATCATCCAAGTCGTTGATAAAGATGTTGAATAAGACCGGGCCCAAGACAGAACCCTGTGGCACCCCACTAGTCACTCTTCTCCAGGATGAAGAGGAACCATTGATGAGCACCCTTTGGGTTCGGTCAGTCAGCCAGTTACAAATCCACTGAGTGGTAGCATAGTCAAGACCACATTTTACCAGCTTCTTTACAAGAATATCATGGGGCACCTTGTCAAATGCCTTACTCAAATAGTTTTTCTTCCAAAATTTTGTAAAAATCAGTCTTGTTTCCATTAGGTGCATAGATCCTGACAATTATAAAAATTTCCCCTTGCCATCTGATCCGGATTGCTATGATCCTCCCTTTTTCATCTTTGAAGATTTGTTGAGATTCGATTTTGCTTTTAATATATAAAACTACCCCTCTTTTTTTCTCTTTATCCGAAGATACAAATTCATTTCCTAATCTTTTGTTAGTCAAGATTTTTCTATGTTTTCTTGCCACGTGTGTTTCTTGTAAACATATAATGTCCAAATTTTTCTTTTTTAGAAATTGTTCAATTTTATTCTGTTTTTTTCTTCTCATTCATTCCATTTATATTCCAATTCCATAATTTTAACGCCATGGTAATTCCGCTTAAATAAGTTTGGTTTACTTTTCTATAACCTTTCTACCGCTTCTCCTTCTCCTTCTTCTTCTTCTTCATCTGTTTTCCTTCCATTCTCTTCTTCTTCTTCCCCCGATTCCAACTCTCCTCTGGCTCCTGCTCCTCCTTCTGCACCTTTAACTTCTTCCTTCTCTACTTTCAATTCCTTGTACCTTCTCAGAAATTTTCCTGTTTCTTCTGGGCTCGTCAGTCTGTGCTTTTTACTTTTGTAAAAAAACGAAATTCCCTCTGGAAATTCCCATTTAAAATCAATGTTATTTTTCTTTAGAATCTGCACCAGTGGCTTGTATGGGTCCCTTCGTTTCAGCAATCTTATTGGTATCTCTTTAAAGATAATTATGTAGTTTCCATCTATATTCAATCTTTTCTCTCTGTTCTGCAATATCAGATTTCTCATTTCTCTATCCTTGAAAGTTATTAAGCAGTCACCTGGAAATTTTCTTGCTTTGGTTGTTCTAACTCTCATTCTGAATGCACTTTGTACTGTTTTTGACACCTCTTCTATTGGTAACTCCAGCCACTGTGCTAATTCTGTTATCAATCTTTCTTTGATATTTTCCGTCTGAATCTCCGGCACGGATCTCAGCCTCAGATTAACTTCCCACTGTCTCAGTTCGTTCATGGCGATCGCATCTTTAATTTCTTCCTGTGATTTATTTAGTTCCGACATCTCCACCCTGATCCTCTCTTCCTCTCGCTTCACTTCCTTCATTTCCAATTTTGTCTTCTTCATCCCCTCCTCTAAAGATAGTGTTCTCTTAGATGCATCTTTTATTTGCCCTTTAAGTTCATTAACTGTCTCATCAGTTTTTTTGTCCATTTTCCCAATCTTATTATCAACTTGTTCTAATTTAGTTTCTAAATTCTTCTCACTTTGCTTAATTCAGCAAACATTTTCAAAATTTCTGCTTTGAAATCTGCTTCTTGTTTAGAAGCCCTCCTATCTGTTGTGGACCCCCCCTTCCATCCCTTTCTTCTGCTGGTGTGTCATCTTATAAACATTATCAGATTATCTCCACAACACCGTTTTATAAGACCACCAGCCACCCTAAAAACAAATCCAACAAATGTCCCAAATTACAGAAATTCAGTTTCTAAATATTGATCAAGTCCAATTTTATCTTTTGTTCGGGTTTCTGATTTGTAGTTTATAGTTTGTAAATTGTCTATTTTCTATTTTCAGCCCAACCGTAAATTTAACTATTGAAAAGCAGTAAAAAAGCAAAACTATTTAAAAGGAGTAGAGGACCAAAACAGGGGCCGGAATATGACCAATTCTTCTTGCCACCAATTAGGCTAAATCCCTATTCAGCTAATCTTCTGAAATTTCTTTGTACCGTTTGTAATCCAATTATATTTTAGTTATACGTTTGGCAAGCACAAAAATTCCCTCAAAAAAAGAAGAAGAAAGAGAACAAAGCACTCCCTCCAAATTAATCCAGAAAGTCCCAAAACCCAACAGTTAGTCTTCAGTAACAGTGAAATAATAATATAGTAAAGGTAAAGGTAAAGGTAAAGGTACCCCTGCCCGTACGGGCCAGTCTTGACAGACTCTGGGGTTATGCGCCCATCTCACTTAAGAGGCCGGGGGCCAGTGCTGTCCGGAGACACTTCCGGGTCACGTGGCCAGCGTGACATCGCTGCTCTGGCGAGCCAGAGCCGCACACGGAAACGCCGTTTACCTTCCCGCTGGTAAGCGGTCCCTATTTATCTACTTGCACCCGGAGGTGCTTTCGAACTGCTAGGTTGGCAGGCGCTGGGACCGAGCAGCGGAAGCGCACCCCGCCGCAGGGATTCGAACCGCCGACCTTTCGATCGGCAAGTCCTAGGCACTGAGGCTTTAACCCACAGCGCCACCTGCGTCCCGCTATTAATATAGTAATAATAATAAAAAACTGGTAACAAACAAATGATCTGAGAGCCAATTCAGAAGTTTAAGTCTGCATTAGATCCATATTCCAAAATCAATCCAAGTATCAAACCAAAATTCCCAGAGCGAAACTCCAAAATCGCCAATGTAGGAAGAAAACAGGAAATTCCAAATGTAAACAGGAGCCAAAGTCTCTTTCCAATTATAATCAGTCTTTCAATGAGAAGATCTTAGAAAATAAATAAATTGTAGTGATATATTCCATCCACTAGGGGTCATAAATCCAAATCTGAGACACGTTAAAAATACTCCAACTAAAGAGAAGTTTTCCCAAGTCCAAATAACAGTAATTTTGTTTGGCTAGGGTCCCTAATATCTATTTTGTCATTAAAACTCAAAGTAAAAAAAGAAAGAAAGAAAGAAAAGCCAGATAAACAACTTTTATCCACTACCGTCGCCGTTCTGTCTTTTGTCTTTGTCACTACTTTTAAAAATGCCAATGGCGTCAGAAGCTCCTTTTCCGCTACGCAATTCTTTGTATTTTAAAACCAAAAGTAAGCAGGAGCTTCAATCTTTCTTTTACCCTCCGTTACATCAAAAGACTGTCAATTTTCAAAATAGTATCTCTCTGTTCCCCCTTTAACTTAGTAGTCTTTTATTTCTTTGTAGCTCCTTAAGGAGATACTTTTAAAAAGAAACAAGTTAAAGGATAGAAAGCAACAGTAACTGCTAGCGGCAACTCACTTTCCTTTCCCCAGCTCAGTGTAAAGCGCTGCTTCTGAGCTGATTCCAAATGACAGCTGAACTCCGTAATCTCTCTTTTTTTCCCGAATCCTTCCTTTATTAACCACCATCCAATCTGTAATTTTTAGGTCCGAATTCCTTATATTTGAGAGCGGAGCGCTTTCCCTGCAAGCTCGGGGCTTCGCTATTCGGCTGTAGACAATGGCTTCCCTTAGCCCGCTATCCCCGCTCCGCCGTACTCTTTGCTCCTTTTTGGAGTTACCTGACGGCCGGGCGGGTAGCTTTTGGCGTCGCCGGGAACCTGACTCTCTGGACACCCTCCAGAGATTAAATTTAGGGGCTATTGCGCCCTGTAGCACCCTTTCCTTGTCCGAAATAGCACAAGATTTGCCTCCCGGCAAAATTCCCGCTTGCGGGAGGATCGCGCTCCACCGGAAGTTCCGAAACATCCGAGATATTTAGTTCAGTTCTCCTGAACTTTTGAATTTATTTAGCCTCTATGGTTATGAAAGAAAAGACTGTCATTCTTTGCTATAATAGAGACAATCAAAACAGGTCAGCTAAAAGACCTGTCCTTTATTATTTTCACCCATGAGAGCCCCGCCTCTGCAGAGACAATCAAAAGAGGTCAACTGAAAGGGCATGCAGGGCCAATTGTGTCAATGGCCCAAGCCAAGGCAGGGGTTCTTCTTGGTAGTTACACCCACCCAGTGGCACTCCCTCCCACCAGATCTCAAGGGGGGGGGGGGGGAGAACTATCTTACTCTCAGAAGACATCTGAAAGCAGCCCTGTTCAGGCAAGTTTTATATGGTTGGTGTTCAATTGTGTTTTAATTTTTTGGAATTTGCCCAGAGTGGTTGGGGGGAACCCAGTCAGATGGGCAGCATATGAATAACAACAACAACAACAACAACAACAACAACAACAACAACAACAGGCAGCATATTCTTCTTCTTCTTCTTCTTCTTCGGATGTTCCAGAGATCAGCCAAAGCTCAGCAGGAGCACCAGTCAGATCAGCTGGAAAATCCCCCAGAGCCGTTTGGAAGCCCACTGGATCCATCCTGTCAGCTCAGGCAGGGAGACTGCTTGGCAGCAAACCGGGTGGTAAACCAGCAGAATCCCTCATCTGTCCCAGTTGCCCAATGCCAGCAACACACACGCTAGATTCCTGCCCCCTCTGCAACTGAACAGAGGGCCTGGAAAGAGAAAGAGAATTTTGATAAACCACAGCTACTCCCCCTTCCCAACCTTCAAGTCTGCCCTGATGCTGCCCTGAGTATCCAGGTGGAAACAAGTAGGTGAGGTTCTTGACTGTGCTCCCTGTTCCAGCTATGCCCACCCAGGTATTTACTGCACCATCAACATGGGTTGAAGAGTTAATGTTGTTCTTGTTTTAAGATTTCTGAGCTTCCCAGATGAATATATGTTACCATGCGGCGACAGAAATGAACTTAACAAAAATAATTGAAATCTGCACAGGCATGCAAGGTGGTTCCCATTAAATTCCCTATCTTGAATTTGAATTTTAAGCTGAAATTGAATTCACTATTTTGTTTTCTTTTTCTCTTCCTCCATATCTGGCTTAACTCAAAGACCTCCTTATTGGTAACTTGAATGGTGGTTGGTTTATATATCAAAGGACAATGTATTTCCTTTCTCCTGACCATTCTTCATGGGCTGATTCACAAAAAAGATGTGAGAGGGAAGGTGCCAAGCTAATTTCTATGGAAACAAGGGAAGAACAGGTGAGCATCAAAGCTAAGTATAGGAAAGGTAGGGGATCTCCTTGAGTCAAAGGGTTCTTATAATTATCCATTTAAGAAGGTTACATCTACCTGTATGCAGCCAAGACAACAACTCCATCAGTCAAGCCAAGGTGTGGGTGGTGCAGGGAGGAGCTGCTACCATCAGGGGCTAACTAAGGTTTCTTGGAGCTGCTGAGCTCTAATAGAATGAAGCTGGCAGTCAGGATGGAGATCTTGGAGGAGGAGGAGGAGGAAGAGGAGGAAGAGGAGGAAGAGGAGGAGGAGGAGGAGTAGATACTTCAGAGGCATCTATCTCTTGGATTCTCTATAAATTCTTCCTCTGCTCTTTGAGATGTATTGAGTGCTTAGAAACAAACGTTTCCCTCACCACGCTAACCTTCTGGCAGGAGAGTATCATGGAGATGACTCTAGAGGAGCTTGCAAGGTATATCCTTTTCCCAGCCCTTTAGCTCTGGCACAGGGGCTACTGGGGTGCTGCAAGGCACAGACATGGGTGAGACCCCATCGCCATGCCATCAAGCATACCACAACCGGACTGATTCCAGTGTCTCTGGAACCAACCATCAAACATGGATGCAGAAATTGGAGTATTTGACACACAGGTCACTGTCCTGCTAGGTGGTTCCAAGACCAACTCTTCTCTGGCAGTCATTTACAGTATCTGGAAATTTTAACTCTGTGTCATGACTGGAACACATATGTAGCCAGTCTCGGTGAGGGCATGTGAAGTTCCCCTTCACTACAATATTTCCTTTTTTGGGATGCTTCCTTGATTCCATCATAATCACCATCATAATTTTGTTCAGGGGACCAATACCACATCCAATGTAAAAAATATTTATTGGTGATGGGCATACAATGTATAATTTTGATCACTGCTTCCCCCCAAAATTTGTATTGGGTCTTCAACTGTGACACCTGCTTCTTTTAAAATGTGTTTTTTTATGCCTGTTGAATTTCTGTAAAGGGCTATAGTCTCCCAGAGAAAGGGACATTGTCTTAAAAGATTTTATTTGTTCTTTCTCAACACCCCTACTCCAGTATTTTATAAACAGGCAAGTACAAAAGCGTCAGAGGTTTTTTTGGTTTGGAGTCTTTCAAGACAAGGCAACAAAGAAATGGAGATGGCTGGCAGGAATAGAGGCTTTAGTCACGTAAGTTTCTGCAGAAACATTTGTTAATGGCATGCATTCCAAAAAGTTGCAGATTCTGTTTACATAATTGATTCTTTCCATTTCCAAATATATTTTGCCATGCAATTTTCTCTACTACCAAAGATCTACATATGTACTCCTCCACATCATTATCCAGGTGAATGACTGGTGCTCTTCACTACGTTGGAGAGGCAGGATGCTTCTCTAACTTAGTGAATGCAGTGATTTGGAAGAGGCTGAAGGCATACTTTTAAATGGTATGTGCTGCTTAGATCAGCTTCAAAAGGACTTGCAGGAACGTAAAGCTGAGCAACACGGTCAGCTGGCAGTTTAAGACAGTTTATGGCTCCCTTTAAGTATCTAAAAACTCTTTTCAGCTTGTGTTGATGGATGTACAAGGTCAGAGTAAGATCTCACTCATCCACAGCTTGGTAGTAGAACAGAAAACTGGACTGGCATTTATTACCAAGACTAGATTAACAGAGGGCTGCTTTCAATTTTGCAAGGTCTCCTGGAACAAAATCCAATGACATACATCTCTATTGAGATGCACCCAATACCAACCACGAATCCTTTTTTGGCAAAGGCACTGAGTAAACTTTACAAACCCTGTATGCCAGTGGTTACAGTTAGCTAAGTACTGCAGACCCTCACCCAAACATCTCATGGGAGTAAAAAAAACACCTACTACACCATTACTAGTAAAATCAATTTAATAGATTCACAGAGAGCTAAAAACGAGGGAGTTATAGAATACATTTATCACAGAATTTCAGTGCTGTGTAGTGGGACTTGATTCAGTATACAATGGACACTGGAGAATGCAAGTGACAATAAGAGTGAGGCTAGGGTGACATGTTTGTCAACTATGGATAACTGATTAAAGTAATCTTAGAATCATCATGTTAGATTTAGATAAGATATATATGTGAGAGATATCATATCATTTCAATCAACCCTATAATGGCTTTGTGGTTATAGATTATATTTTGTAATTCATCTGAGGACATAGCCATTTTTGTTTCTGTATAGTGTCATTGCTCGCCTCATGCATTGGGTGGGTGATGGATGTGAGAGGAGGTGGATGAAGGCAGATGCAAATCTAACATGGTTTTAATATGCTCAGAACAATCACTACTGTGCTAACTCTGCTACTTGAGAGTAAGGATCGCACAATACAACGGTCCAGAGCAGATCTGAGGAGGATGTGGGTGCATATGGAAAGGAGAGAGGGACAGTTCTGTTGCAGAAATGGAAATCCTGGCAATAGCAGAAGTACTGCACTGGATACTTCCCAAACGAAATTGACTGAAAGTTCTTGTGTGTACCAAAGAGCCTTCAAAGATGACACCTTCACTTTTTTGTAGTTTCCTATGAGAAATCATTTTATGTTTAAAAGAAAAGAGACAGTCTTGACCCACAGTTGTTGTTGTTTTCCTTACATGGTTAGAATTCTAAAGCCGGGGAGAAAAATCCATCCCAATTGTGGGTGGATGTTAAGAGAGAAAGAGCTGAACATCTTTTTAATGGTATAAGGCACAGGGAGTGCGTGAGGAAGTAGACATCCATTCTTGATTGATCAGTGCTGCTCTTTCTTTTCAGGTACTGGAAAAAAGGTGAGCCTAAACATCCACACCAAAACCACTGTGCTGCAATAGGCCTTGATTGCGGTGTGGATTGCTGGATGGCATTACACTGTGAGCAACGCATAGGGTACATATGTAAAAAGGTGCCTGATGATGCTTGGCTGTAAGAAGATGAATGAAACTGGATCTCATGATGACTACACAAAAACAAAACCAAGAGATCACCCCACCTCACTGTTTTAATGCACAATCCACACTCTGCCATCTAGATTATAGGACTCTATGGCATCAGCACTCAAAAACACCTTGAAAAGACCTTATTCTACAAACTCAAATGTAGATGGCTACAAAAATAAAGAATGGAAGCATCCAGTCATAGCCTGTTTTCTGTTTAATGTATTTATTTGCAATGCATACCAATATTTGTTTCCTTACTTTGTGTGTTTGATGTCCCATTGCCTCTTCTGATCTCCATGGTCGCTACCTTACAAGGCACATAAGGACAACCAAGCATGCCAGCCAATGAGAATGGGGGCCACCCAGCACCCGGTGTCCCCTTCTAGCAGACTAATCACAAATATAATTTTGGCTTTATCACTGGGAAATTCCAGAGCCATGACTCTCATATAGAGATAACATTGGGCAACAAACACAATGAACTGCTCTTGATTTCTGTCAGAGGCTTTATGCTGTCAAGCCGGCATAGATAAAACTCCGGGCTCACGGCCAGTTCCAATCTATTTGATTTATTGACAAAGTTCAAAAGTACATCTCCAGTGTTTCAAATCATGTCTGACCCTTCCGGCACAGTTGCCGTGTCTGCTTTCCTTTTTTTTACCCAACATGCAAGTCTGCGGAAACCACGCCCCTGACTTCCTCTGTTTACAGAATGACTGGTTCCAGGCTCATACTCCTCCCTCCCTGCCTCTGGCTTGCTGTCAGACGACAGACTGCTAATGATCTCTTTCGGTTCTCTATAAGTGCTGGTTTCTCCCCTTAAATCTTTCCCCGTTTGCCTCTCCCTGACATCCACCCCCTCCTCAAAGGCCCCCTCCCGCTCAGGAGACCCGACTGTACCCATATCTCTTTCCTCTGGGGTGGTAGGGGAGAAGCCAGCAAAACTACCCTCTTCCTCATCCGTCTCTTCGAACACCCCCCTCCAACCCCCAATTCCTGGTGTTCCCCAGTCTACGCCTTCATCTTCTTCCTCCTGCTCGTCCGATGCTGGGAAACCTTCAAATTCCTCTTCGTCGTCTGTTGTTTAGAACACCTGTTGAAAGGACCTACCCTTGCTTTTCGGTTTGTCAGGGGAAAACTGTGGAACTCCTCCACCAGTTCCTTCTTGGAAATACTGTCTTCCGGGACCCAGGTATTCTCTGATGTCGGGGCCCCTTCCCAAGCCACCAAATATTCCAAATTCCCCCCTCTCCAACGAGAGTCCAATATTTCCGTTACCTCGTTGCACTGCTCCCTTTCCTCCATTTCGGGTGGTGGGCCTTCCCCTTCCCCACTACCCTGCCTCCTTCCCCCCTCCCTGTGGGGGAACAGCAGTGACCTGTGGAACATGCTCTCTGGCAACCTGAGCTTAAACGCCACCGGATTTATTTGTTGGATAACCTCAAAGGACCCCACCTTCCTGGGCTTGAGTTTCTTGCAGCCCCCTTTCCAAGGCAATCCTTGCGTGGACAACCACACCTTGTCCCCAACCCTGATAACCTCCCCCGGTCGCCGATGTTTGTCGGCTTCCTTCTTGTATAACTCCTTTGTCCCAAGATGGAGTCCGGCACACTTCCTAGCTGCCTTACTGCTGCTGTCCGTGCTGGTAAAAACCTCTTGCAGCTTCCTTAGCTCTCTTAGCAGAGTTTACACAGCGGGAGAGCTGTTGCTTTGTGTGGGAATAATTCAGACTTCAATGCAGGTTTTTTCTCTTATCTCCAAAGTCTTTAATGAGTACAATAACAAACATAAATCAACCCGGTGAATTTGCCGGCATCTTTTCCGCTCCTCGGTAAAAGCGAAAGAACAAAGACACACAGAGAAACACTCCCCTATGTGAACATGGCCACGCCTCAGAATGTGAGACGTCACTCAGAACTGCTTAACCCTGTAAGTTCTGATTCTCCTCACACCCCCTCTCGTCTCGCATCCTGAGGGAAACTGTGAGCACACATTTACAGACTTCTTTGAGTTCAACTCCTTTCCCATTGCCTCTTGCCCCTTCCTGGCATCTGTCTCAGGCAATTGTTGAACCTTCTCAAAACTTTCAGGTTCGCACTGTGCGAAACCAACCCATGCGCTGGTGACCTGAAACCTCTCAGGTGGTACCCCCTTCATCGAGCGTGTGGAATGTCTGAGCACTATCTCAGGTGCTTCCTCTGACCCACTGGGGCCAGCAAGTGTTTCACTGGTACCAGAAGACTCCCCCTCTGACTTAGTGCATCTTCGGGCCTTCTGAACTTTGCTAACGGGAGACGAAGGCTCACTCTTGGGCTCTCTTTTAACAACCTGTGGAGATGCCCAATTCTATTCTTGACCTTGGTCAGTGACCTGGTCCTCATCAACAGGTTCAGATTCTGCCTCTCCCTCCTCCTCAGAATCAGACAGACATTCTGAGAGAACGTCAGGATTCGCATGGATCCTTGACCAACCATTCTGCTCACAGAACTCAGCATTTCTGCTGACTAGAATCCTGGACTGATCACCATCTGGATATGCAAACCTCCACCCCTTTGTCCCAGGCTCGTACCCACAAAAGATCATTTTCTGGGACCTTGGGCCACCTTTCTTTCGTTGAACCTTTGGCACAAGCACCCACGCTTCATAACCAAAGACACGGAAGAAATGGACCTGCGGCTTCTTTCCGTGAAGCAAGAAAAATGGGGTGTCACCTATCACTGAATTGTAGGACCTGTTCATCGTGAAATTGGCCGCCTTCACCGCCTCCCCCCAAAAACTTTGAGGCAAACCAGAGTCAAACAGCAAAGCGTCAGCTGCTTGAGCTAGTGCCTTGCTCCTGCACTCCGCCACACCAATCTCCTGAGAAGAGGTAGCAACCGCCAACCAGTGACGTATTCCCTTCTGGCGGAAGAAACTCTGCAGAGCAGATCCAGTGAACTCTGCACCTCGGTCACTCTTGAACCCCTGCACCTTGGTGGAAAACTGTAGTTCCACTGCCGCAACCCAATCTTTGATCAGTTGCGCTGCCTCGCTTTTGCATTTCAGCGAGAAGACCCAGGCATTCTGGGTAAAATCATCTGTCAGCATCAGGGCAAATCTGGCCCCGCCCAGGCTCTCTGGCATGGGACCCCAAAGGTCTGTGTGCACAAGCTCAAAAGGCTTTGTGGTTACCCTCTCCAATCTGGGATAACTGCACCCTTTTACCTTTGCCCTTTCGCATGCCCTACAATCTAGGGATTTACCACATGATTTCATCTTACAACCTACAGTGCACTGGGGCAACTTCTGGATACCTTGCCAACAGCCATGTGACATTCTCTTGTGCCACAAATGGGCACATGCATCATGAGGTGGAACGTTTGCACACTTCGCCTGTGCTTCCTCAGCATTCCCCTTTCCCTCCAGAGGTGTCTCCAAAACAAAGAGGTTGTTCTGACATGCAACACTGACCAGTTGCCTCCCACCCCTGGAAATAGAACAGACATTATTTTCAAAACAAACCGTGTACCCCTCCTGCAAAAGAGAAGATACAGATAAAAGACAATGTTTCATTCCAGGCACAGTATAGACCTCCAGCTCCTCCTGCAAAAAAGAAACAAACACATTTTCAACAGTGGTTACAAGTCTCATCAGCAAAAACAACTGTTTTCCCAGTTGAAACAGCCCCGCAGTTCCACTTTTCATCACTAGGTGGCGCTGGCATCAGGTGATTACTCGCTCCTGAGTCTATGACCCAGCGCAGCACTCTCTCCTCACTGGAGTTGGTCTTTAGCGTTGCCATGGAGGCAATTAAGTGATAAGGACTGTCCTCCACTCTGTCACGTCCTCCCTGTGCATTTCCACGCTGGCCTCCTTTCCTGGACTGGCTGCCATGGAAACCTGGCTGGCTGCCATGGGAAGCGACCTTGGAGACATCCTGCCCGGCATCTCTGGCCCTCCGGGGGCAGGATCAACGCAGATGTTCAACCGACCCACAGATAAAGCAGCGACGAGTGGAAAAAACCTGAACTGTGTCTTCCGCTGGCCTGCCCCCCCTGCAACCGGATGGGCTCCCTGTGCCAGCTCGACCCTCTCTTAGGCGGCGTTCCTGTTCGTCGCACAAACAACCTGTCACATACGACAGCGTAAGATCGTTTGGATTCATTGATTCCAAAGTTAGACACAAATTGTCATAACTTTTGTCCAAAGAGCTGAGCAAAATATAAACTTTCAGTTCCTCAGAAAAGTTGACTTGCAACAGTCTCAGCTGGTTGAAAACAGAAAGCATCTCAGTCACATGCTGTCTGATGCTATCACCAGGACGCAGCTTCATCTCAAACAAGCGTCTGGTAGTGTGGATTTTTGCCCCAGCTGTGGTCCTGTGGTGCACTCTCTCTAGTGCCTGGTAGGCCTCATGAGCAGTCTCCAGCCCCTCTACCAAAGGCAGCTGTGAGCCCTCCAAACTGAGCACGATAGCTCCCAGGGCTTTCTGATTTTTTCTCTGTGAAGCATGGGCAGTTGCGATATCTGCTGCCGAAGCACCGGCTGCAGCTTGTTGCGGAGGCCCTAGTACCGCCTCCCACAGACCCTTGGCTACCAGCCAGGCCTTCAGCTTCCTGCTCCACTCCTGCCAATTTCTCCCATTTAATTTTTCAAAGGATACGGAGTATGAATCCTGGCCGTCTGCCATCTTCTCCCCCGGGGCTCAGCGTACTCACATAACAACAGCTGCTCCAGCTCCCGGTTCAGCAGATGAGCTCCTCCCAGCGAGCTTCTCCTTCCCTCAAAACGTTAGGCACAGATCCAACTGGCTCCAGCTCAGCTCAGCTGGCTTCCCCACACACTCAGGCACAACTTGGCAACAGCTTCAAAAGCTTGGCTGGCGTCCTCCATAACCTGTCCCAAGATGGAGTCCGGCACACTTCCTAGCTGCCTTACTGCTGCTGTCCGTGCCGGTAAAAACCTCTTGCAGCTTTCTTAGCAGAGTTTACACAGCGGGAGAGCTGTTGCTTTGTGTGGGAATAATTCAGACTTCAATGCAGGTTTTTTCTCTTATCTCCAAAGTCTTTAATAAGTACAATAACAAACATAAATCAACCCGGTGAATTTGCCGGCATCTTTTCCGCTCCTCGGTAAAAGCGAAAGAACAAAGACACACAGAGAAACACTCCCCTATGTGAACATGGCCACGCCTCAGAATGTGAGACGTCACTCAGAACTGCTTAACCCTGTAAGTTCTGATTCTCCTCACATCCTTAGCCCTTTCCAAATTCAACTGCAGCTGTCTGTGGATCACTTCCATCTCTTCCACAAACTGTTTGGCTGCGGGAACACTCCACGACTCCTTCCCCCTCCCGGGGAAAGCCCTTGGATGATGCCCATGATTGGCAAAGAACAGAGTCATCCCAGTGGATACATTCTCCGCGTTATTGTAAGCAAACTCTGGCAGGGCTAGTTTGTCCACCCAATCGTTCTGTTTCTGACTTACATAACACCGCAAATACTGTTGTAAAACAGCATTCGCCCTCTCCGCTTGCCCATCCCATTGGTCTCGGGGTGCTTAGCTGTCGTAAAGCTCACTTCCACCTGGAGCAGCCCCATGAGTTTGCGCCAAAATCGTGAGGTAAATTGAGCCCCCCGGTCCGAAACCACCTGTGCAGGTAACCCATGCAACCTAAACACATGCTCTACGAAGAGCTTGGCTGTTTCTTCCGCTGTCACTGCGTGCGGACAGGGCACGAAATGGCACATTTTGGTCAGGAGATCCACCACCACCATGACCGCGGTCTTACCCTTACATCTGGGCAGATCAGTGATAAAATCCACCCCTACCACCTCCCATGGCTTCCCTGGTGTGGGCAACGGTTCCAGCAACCCCGCTGGTGCCGCCCTTTCCCCTTTGGCCCTCTGGCATGTGTCGCACCCTCGCACAATTCCTATGGCAACAACACCTAAAGAACTCTATCTTGCTGACAATCTGGAGATATCCAGCATCAAATTTACATCTGGACCTTTGCCTAATGTTCCAAAAACCTATCAGAATGATCAACCACTCTTAAAGAAAACTTCATTAGACCTATCCAATTACCGCCCAGTTTCAAATCTTCCATATCTGGGTAAGGTAATTGAGAGAGCAGTTGCTGAACAGCTTGGTAGGTTTCTGGAGGAAACATCGGCTTTAGATCCATTTCAGTCCAGTTTCCGTCCTGGTTTTGGGACCGAGACGGCTCTGGTTGCCCTAACAGATGATCTCCGTAGACAACTGGATCGAGGTGGGTCAGGACTGCTGATCCTTTTAGATTTGTCAGCGGCCTTTGACTTGGTCGATCATGATCTTCTGGACCACCGCCTCTCAGACGTGGGGATACAGGGCATAGCCCGTAACTGGCTGTGCTCTTTTATCTCTGGTTGGGGACAGAGGGTGGCACTAGGGAGGGAAATGTCATCACGCCATTCCTTGGTGTGTGGAGTGCCACAGGGCGCAATTCTCTCCCCGATGCTTTTAAACATCTTTATGCGCCCCCTTGCCCAGATTGTCCGGAGCTTTGGGCTGGGCTGCCACCAGTATGCTGATGACACTCAGCTCTATCTGCTGATGGATGGCCACACCAACTCGGCCCCAAACACACTGACCAGATGCTTGGAAGCTGTGGCTAGATGGTTTCGTGGGACCCGATTGAAACTAAATCCTTCAAAGACAGAGGTCCTATGGCTGGGTCGGGATGGCATGGGGATGAGGGACCAACTCCCTTCTCTTGCGAGGGCCCAATTAGTGCCATTGCCTTCTGTTAAGCGTTTGGGTTTAATCCTTGACACCTCCCTTTCCATGGAGGCGCAAGTTACAGCAACAGCCAAGGCGACATTTTTCCACCTTTGCCGCATCAAGCAGTTGGTCCCTTACCTTTCCCGCCCCGACCTGGCCACAGTGATCCATGCGATGGTCATCTCCAGGCTTGCCTACTGTAATTCGCTCTACGCGGGGCTGCCCTTGAAGCTGTCCCAGAAACTCCAGTTTCTGGGCCTCAACGCAGGAGGAGAAGGAAAGAAAAAAAGAAAGAGAGGGAGGGAATGGGCGCAGAATGCTGCAGCGAGGCTCCTCATGTTGTCTCTGCCATGGGAGCATATTCACCCAGTGCTTTTCAAACTGCACTGACTCCCAGTAGAGTACAGGGTCAGATTTAAGGTGCTGCTTTTGACCTTTAAAGCCCTTCACGGCCTAGGACCCTCGTACCTATGGGACCGCCTCTCCCGGTATGCCCCACGGAGAACCTCAAGGTCTATAAATAGCAACACCCTAGTGGTCCTGGGCCCTAAGGAAGTTTGATTGGCTTCAACCAGAGCCAGGGCCTTTTCAACTCTGGCTCCGGCCTGGTGGAACGCTCTGCCTCATGAGACGAGGGCCCTGCAGGATCTGATTTCTTTCCGCAGGGCCTGTAAGACAGAGTTGTTCCTCCTGGCCTTTGGCTTGGAGCCAATTTGATTCCCTCCCTCTCTTTCTTTTTTTCTTTCCTTCTCCTCCTGCGTTGAGGCTACATTTTATTTTAATGGTGTAATATTTTAATGTTGTATTTTAATTTTGTTTTTAACTTGTAATCATTCAACTTGTTTCTATTATTGCTTTTAAGCCGCTCTGAGCCCGGCCTTGGCTGGGGAGGGCGGGGTATAAATAAATTATTATTATTATTATTATTATTATTATTATTATTACATCCTCTCTCACCCTTGGCCACCAAAATTCCTGTGTGACCAGTAGCATGGTCTTATGCTGTCCAAAATGCCCTGCCGTGCAGCTGTCATGGAGTTGCTTGAGAATTCTGCCCCAAAGGTTTTCTCCTGGAACATACAAGGCCACTTTATGGTACAGTAGCCCCCCTTTCACTTCAAAACCCCCCTCAGCACCCCCTTTTTCTCTTAACTCCCCCATTTTTTGTCTGGCAATGACATCGTTTCTGAGCAGTTGCATCAGTTCATCGCCCTTGACTAACGTCCCCCCGCACATCCATTTGCTCTCAGGGAACATGTAGGAAAATGGTTGCTTGTGCATAAGTGCATGGGCAAAAAGTTTATTGCAGGGGCGGACTGTTCCGTGATCGCCACCAAGGATTGGCCCCCCCGCCTGGCCCACCGAACCAGCTTCTACTGTTGTCGGCGTTGGAGGCCCTGCCTCGGCCCGCCGCAGCAGAAATCCCATTTTAATCCAAGGCTCCCAAGGCTTCGAGATGACCATTTTACCATTAGTCCTGGACATTCCTGTCTCCCTTTGGGGGCGGGATTTACTTGCAGCAGCAGATACCACTATGTCTACAAATTTATGTTGAGGGCCGCCCCTGCTATGCCCCGGACTGCGCTTTCTCTTTGCTGGACCACTGACACCCCCGTGTGGGTAGATCAATGGCCCTTGCCTAAAGAAAAGCTTGCAGTGGCGGCCCAGTTAATTGCGGAACAACTCGAACTGGGGCACATTGAACCTTCCACCAGCCCATGGAATACGCCCATTTTTGTCATCAAAAAGAAAGCCTCGGAAAGATGGCGCCTCCTTCAGGATCTCCGAAAGTTTAATGAGCAAATGCAACCAATGGGGACCTTGCAACCTGGCATTCCAAATCCCAACATGCTGCCACAAGACCATCAGCTTGCAGTCATCGATCTCAAGGACTGTTTTTTCTCTATTCCTCTGGCACCACAAGACAGACAGTGGTTTGCTTTTACCCTGCCTGTCCTGAACAATTCCCAACCTACCCAGCGTTTTCACTGGGTTGTTCTCCCGCAGGGAATGTGGAATTCTCCAACTTTGTGCCAATATTTTGTGGATAAAGCACTTCGGCCGTTCCGCGAGCGCCACCCAGCGGTTATCTGCTACCATTACATGGATGACATCTTACTTTCCGCATCGCACATCTCTGATACTCTTCTCAAGGATTTGACCCACGTTATGATGCAAGCAGGATGGACAGTGGCTAAGGAAAAAATCCAGCAGACTTTACCCATTATGTACCTGGGACACAAGCTGACAGCATCTGCAGCTATTCCAGTCACGCCTCAATTGGAGTTCCCAGAGCATCTTAAATTGCTGGACTTGCAGCAACTCCTGGGACAGTTGAATTGGATCAAGAATTACCTAGATCTACCCACCTCTACCTTGTCTTCACTGTTTTCTGCCCTGAAAGGACACAAGGATGCAGCAGACAGGGTCACAGTTACCCCTGCAATGGAAGAGGCTCTAACAACCATGAACGATCACCTACGCAGATGTATGGTGGATAGAATACCATCCCTACCCATGTCCCAGTTATCATTTGCAGTGTTTGCCACCCCACTCCTTCCAACGGCCATATTGTACACCACAGGCCAGAAGCCTGGGCCTGTGTTTATTGTGGAGTGGCTTCACCTGCCTCATACTCCCCTGCGTAACGTGTATGCTACACCCAACAGCGTCATGGACCTTGTTGCCAGGGGCCGACATCGAGCCCTCGCCCTCTCTGGAATGGACTTACAGTCAGTGTACCTGCCCTTCTCCCAGGAAGAATTTATGCATTTGATGATGACAGCCGTTTCTACTCAAATAACTTTTGCTGATTTCCTGGGAAAAATTATTCACAATCCCCCTAGAGACCCTCGTTTGTCTTTCCTTACAGGGCTGCGATATGTCCTGCGAACTGCCTTGTCCCCCCTGCCCTTACCCTCCGCCCTCACTGTATTCACCGACGGCACCAAATCCGGGGGGGGGGGGGGAAGAGGAGGGGGAATGGAAAAGTTTGTATACTACTGAGCAGTCCTCAGCACAATGTGCTGATTGGCAGCTGTAATTTTAACATTCCAACAGTTTGCTGATATCCCTTTCAATCTCATTGTGGATACTCAGTATGTATATAATCTGTTGAATGTGTTACTGTTGTTGTATATTACTCCTGCCATTGATGATAATTTGTTTACATTGTTCTCCACTTTGCAGGGCTTGGTACAAGCCAGAACTTGTCAGTTTTATGTAGCCCATCTTAGATCTCACACTGGCCACCCTGGGTACTTGGCAGAAGGTAACGCCTGAGCAGACCTAGCCTTGAAGCATGGTGTTTTCTCGTTATTTTCTGATCCATTTGAAAGCCATTCTGTATTTCATCAAAATGCTAAGGTTCTGGCAAAATCTTTTTCGTTGCCCATTTCTCAAGCTCGAGACATTGTGTCACAGTGCGTTGTGTGCTCTAAATCACCCACAGTCATCCCTTATGATGCAGTTAACCCTAGAGGTTTGCATCCCCTGGCAATTTGGCAAATGGATGTCACCCACACGCTATCTTTGGCTCCATTTTCTAAAGTACATCTCACTGTGGACACTGCCTCTGGCTTTATTTGAGCCACTCCTCTTAAAGGAGAGACCACTCGACATGTTATTCAACATTTGATGCATTGTTTTGCTGTTATGGGAAAACCCCATACCCTAAAAACTGATAATGGCCCTGCATATACTTCTCAGGCCTTTTCTGATTTTTGGTCTTTGTGGGATATAAGGTTGACTCATGGCATTCCCTTCAATTCTACAGGGCAGGCGATTGTCGAGCGCACCCACCTGACCTTTAAGACCCTTCTCAACAAGCAATTGGGTGGCCGCTTGGCTACTGTTTCTGAAATACCTAATATTGTACATCAAGTATTGTTTACCTTAAACCATCTGTTGTACCCTCACAATAGGAATTTTACACCTGCTGAACTTCACTTCAGGAAGGAAGAAGTGTTGCAGCGCCCTTTAGTATCTTACAGGTTGCTCCTGGACCCCCAGTAGAAGGGTCCCGCCCCCTTGATCTCCTGGGGTCGTGGATTCGCTGCCATTGACGTGGATGGAGAAACACGATGGGTTCCAGCCCGGTGCGTTCAACCTTGGCGCTCTTCTGTTGCCTCGTCTTCGCCCAAGGAGACACCAGCGCCTTGAAACCGTATTTTACGCTGTCTGCCAGTGATGACCTCCCACCTGACCTCAACCCGCATTGCAGTTGGAGACATCCCCATTTTGATGCGCCCTGGATAGAGTCACCTTCCACAGCTGTTCCAGTGTTTCCCGGCACGTTGAAAGGCCATCTTCGTCCCTACCACATTGGCCCCCCTTCTCCCTGGGAAGCCACCATGATTACTAATTATCATTATAGTTTTGCCACCTCTTCTTTGGGAAATGAGCCTGGCTTTGAAGGATGCCCTCGCCGGACTGGCATCGCTTGGGTTTTGCCCCCCAATAGTGGCCATCACATCTGTGCCATCACATTT
Organism: Podarcis cretensis; assembly: GCF_951804945.1. Taxonomy (NCBI): domain Eukaryota; kingdom Metazoa; phylum Chordata; class Lepidosauria; order Squamata; family Lacertidae; genus Podarcis; species Podarcis cretensis. Next base: position 3,402,545 of record NC_137178.1, on the reverse strand, counting down.
CGTTGGGTTTGGACTTTTGGCTCAGCAGTACGAGGAGCAGTAAATGAGGCCTATTTACAGCAAATGGGCTTCTGTGTCTGCAGAAATGGTTGTGTGGCTTCTTCTGGATTGTGGTTTTTACATGCCAATAATCGAGCCACGAAATATCACACAGGTTGCTCGGAAGTGGCCATTGGAGTGATTTACCATTCTCATCCTTATTGCCCCCCCCCCCCGAGCAACCAGTATGGCATCATCCCGATTGGCCACACAATTCTACTTCACACGGGTGGAGCCCCTCTGTGGACACTGTGAAGCGTCACCTTCGTCGTGCTGCTCCTTTGCAGAAGGCCCGGAAGCCTGAACCTTATCATCAGATTTGGAGTAATAATACTTATGTTAGGGACATAAATCATTTTGCTTCTATACTTAATCTTTCTGATTGTTGGGTGTGTATGAATATTCCTCCTCAATCAAAGAGGTCTGGCATATTATTGCATGGTATTCCAGTAAATGCTTCATATAAGATTAGTAATAATATGAAGGATAATCGTACAAGTTCACCCCCTGTGTTTTTGTCACTTATAGAAATAGCTTCTTATTGTTTTCGTTTCAATCATAATAGTAGTAAATGTTTAGGTCATTATCCATATTGTAATTGGACCTATGAATATGTTAATGGATCTTCTTGTTTTCTTAATGTTACCACTATGAGTGGCAGGCCAAAGGTTTTAGTTAATAATGTCACGACCAACATGACTTATGAACAACAGGCTGCATGTAGAGATTTTTATGTTTGGTTGGACTGGATGAAGAAGAGCAGCAAATCTACATGTTTGCTTCAATCTGATTTATGGTTATTCTGTGGCTCAAGAGCCTACAAAGAAATCCCCTCTGCCTTTTCTGGAACCTGCACTTTAAGAGTAGTCATACCCCTGGTGTATAAAATGGACAAGCTCCCAGCGGTCAGTTTGCGTAACAGAAGGGAAGGACAATCACCTATTTCTCGATATATAGGGACAGCCATTTCTAGGTCCCTTATGCCCACTTTAGGTGTAGCCATGAATTACCGTGATCTGCATAGACTGGCAAACTGGACCGAGGCTTTGTTTAATTCTACCATCTTGGCTTTAAAAACAATTAACAAAGAAATGTCAGAATTAAGAGATGTAGCTCTTCAAAATCGTTATGCTTTAGATATAATCCTTGCCTCCAAAGGTGGAGTTTGTACCTTGATTCATTCTCATTGTTGTGTGTATATATCTGATCAATCGACCAATATCTCCGCTACTATTGATTATATGGAACAAATGATAGCCCATAATCCTTTGAACCCACCCGAAGGTTTTGATCCATGGGAATGGTTGTCTTCTTGGTTGCCTAATGGAGCATGGTTAAGAAAAATATTGTTAATCTTAATTTCGATTGTTGTAGGATTTGTTGTAATGTGCTGTTGCATTCAATGTTTGCCCTCCTTGTTTGCCCAATGTACTGCGTGGTGGTATCGACCAAGACCTACCACAGGGGTTACAAGAGGAATTTATGTTGCAAAATATAAGCGCTTAGGCAATGAGATATATCATTCTGATTAAGGGTCCCTCTTATAACATAAACAAGAAAAGAGGGCATGTAGGAAAATGGTTGCTTGTGCATAAGTGCACGGGCAAAAAGTTTATTTCATGGTGATTTCTCAGCAGGAAGCATTGCTTGGAGCATGAACAGCGCGTGAACAGCTCAAGCAATCCCAATGATTGGTCCACATAGCATAGCCTGATCGACTGCGTGGCCTGGTGTCATGGCATGATGTCCATGTATGGTATTGTCTTTATCTGCCGGTTGATACAATGTTGTATTTTTCTTAGAGAGTATGTTTTTTTTTACTGTTCACAATAAATGTTGGGCTCCAGCAGCCCTTGAGTCAGTTAGACTCCTTCAACCCATCTTGGCGTGAGACTGATTATTACTGATGACGAGCGGGTTCTCGTCAGTCTTGCCACCGGAGGACCTTCCCCCATCATATACTCGGGTTTCCGGGAGAGCGCATCCGCCTTTGCATTCTGCTCTCCCGGCACATATTGGATCTTGAAGTTGAAGTTGGCAAAGAACTCCGCCCATCTTATCTGTCTCTGGCACAATACCCGTGCCGTACGCCAGTACTCCAATTTTTTTTGTGGTCAGTGCACACCAAAATTTGGTGCTTTGCCCCAACCAGGAAGTGCCTCCATTGTTTGAAAGCAGCCACGATCGAAAGCAATTCCTTATCATAGATAGTGTAGTTCTGCTCCGATTTGTTCAGTTTCCGCGAAAATGGCACACGGCCGCCACTCCCCCTTTCGATCTGGCTGCAGCCGCACCGCCTCTATCGCCCGATCTGATGCATCTGTCTCCACCCGTAGTGGTTGAGCAGGGTCAACGTGGATCAGTTGCTCCTCCGAAGCGAAAGCACTCTTAAGCATCTCAAACCCCTCTTGGGCCGCCTGCATCCACTGAAACCTCTTCTTGACACTGAGACAGTCCGTTATGGGCGCCGTCAATTTTGTGAATATTTTTATGAATTTCCTGTAGAAATTGCTGAAACCCAGGAAACGCTGAACATCTTTCCTGGTTTTGGGACTCTCCCATTCCACCACCGCTTTCACTTTCTCCGGATCCATGGCCAACCCCTGGTCCGACAGTCGGTACCCCAGGAATTTGACTTCATTTTTGTGGAATTGACATTTCTCCAGCTTGACCCACAAGCGGTGCTCCTTGAGTTTGCTCAGTACCTGACATACCTCCTTCACTTGCTGTTGTTCATCTTCTGAGTACACAAGCAAGTCGTCCAAAAAGCAAACACAGTTCTTGTAGAGCAAAGGTCCTAGTACGTGGTGCATGAAGGCTTGGAAACAGTGACTTCTGCACTGTAAACCGAAGGGCATAACTAAATACTCAAACGCCCCCATCGGGGTGAACATGGTGGTCTTCCACTCATCCCCCTCTCATACTCGGATGAGGTTGCAAGCCCCCCGGAGGTCCAGTTTGGTGAAAATCTTCCCCTTCTGCACCCGTGCCAAAACGTCATCAGTCCTTGGCATTGGGAAAGCCACCAGTTCCGTCAGGCTGTTCAGGGTTCTAAAGTCCACCACAAGTCTCCGTTCTTTAGTCAACTTCTTGTCCACGAAGAACACTGGGCTGCCCCCTGCCGCCTTGGACTCCCGGATGAACCCCCTTCTTAGGTTTTTCTCAATAAACTCCTTTAGGTCCTTGAGCTCTCCCTCCAACATGGAATAGGTTTCCCCACCAGCAACGTGGCCCCCGGGACCAGGTTGATCTGACAGTCATATGGTCAATGTGGTGGCAACGCATCCGCCTCTTTCTCGCTGAACACCTCCTGTAGATCCCTGTAACAGGACGGAATCTCGCTCGTCCCTGCTCTGCATGCTGCTGCCCTCCTGCCCTCACTTTGCCAAGGTTGCCCTTGAGCCAGGCAGTTCTCCATGCAGTGCGTCGAACCGAACGTCAGGGACTGTTGGTGCCAGGAAACCACCGGATCATGCAACGCCAACCAGCTCATGCCCAATATGATAGGCGGACCCGCCAGTGTGGCCATGTGAAAGGCGATGACCTCAGGGTGGGTAGCCACATGCATTCGCATTGGATTTGTTCGATGTGTCACTTCACCTCCCAGCAGTTCTCTCCCATCAATTGTGGTCACTTGCAGCGGAAAATCCAAAGGCCTCAGGTTCAGTTGGTGCTGCGCAGCAAACTCCTTGCTAAAAAAGGACGCTGATGCGCCAGAATCAACGAGCGCCAACTCCTCCACTGCCTGGCCATTTGGGAGTTCTAGGACCACCTTCAACACTATGCTTGCTTTGGGGTGCCCAAGCTGAGGACTTTCTGTGTTGTTCCCGCCTGGCTGTTGCCCCGGTTCACCACCAGCCAGGCTTCTTCGTTTCCCAAAGGCTGGGGCTCCTCTGCCTCTGCCTGTTGGGTGGAACCCCACCATTCCCTGCCAGTTACAATGCTCTGGACACACTCTGGCAAAGTGCCCAGTCTTCTGACACACAAAACATCTTTTTGCCGCTTGCCAGTCTTTTTTCTCCTTCCCGCCCGAACGTTGGCCTTTCAAACTCTCCTGCACACAGGCTGTGCCTATCTCCATAGGCTCCTGCTCTTGTTGACGTTCTGAGGCAGCTGCAGGCATCTCAAGAATGCAGTCACCATGGAAACGCCGCTCTCTGCCTTGCTTCCTTTCCCGCCATCTGGCTTCCTGTCTCAAACCTACCCCAAGAGCAGCCTTTGCTAATTCATCCATATTTTTAGGTCGTGCCCCCCTTGCAAGCTCATCCTTAATTTCTGGGTTAAGTCCATTTTTAAACAATGCTTGTACAGGTTCAGTCTCTAAATCCCAACCCAGTTTCTGCACGAGCATAGCAAATTCGGACCAGTAACTGCGTACCATGGATTTGTTTCAAAGCCAGCAGCTCCTCCTGCATTTTGTCAATTAAACTTTGATCTGCATAGATAAAGTCCATAGCTTGCCAAAACCTGGCCTCATTTCTGAGGGCTTCATTCCCTGAGGCTATTAACGGCCTGATCCAGCTTCTAGCCCCTCCCTCCGGGTGTCTAATGATGTGAGCAACTCTCTGGGCATCGTTCCCAAACTTGGCTGATTCAAGCTCTTAAAAATATCGCATCTCAGTCTTGAAATCCAAGTAACTTTCTGCATCCCCATGGAACCGTTCCACCCACACTGGCTTGCCCCCACCTGCTGATAGCCCACCTGGGGTTCCTTTCTGAGCAGCCCTGGCTTCCTCCAGACGGCTCTGCAGGTCGGCCGATCTTTGTTCCAGAGTGACATTTCGCTTTTTCAGCTCCAACACCTCCTTTTCCATTCTGAGACTTATTCCTTATTCCACCAGTTTTCCAGCAGCAATTTGAGACGCAGCAAGCTGTCAGAGGCTTTATGCTGTCAAGCCGGCATAGATAAAACTCCGAGCTCACGGCCAGTTCCAATCTATTTGATTTATTGACAAAGTTCAGTTTGAACGCTACTGGGTTCACCTGTTCTACCACTTCAAATGGTCCCAACTGCCTTGCCTCTAACTTCTTGCACCTCCCCTTTGTTGGTAAGTCCTTGGCCAACAACCACACCTTGTCCCCCACCTTGATCTCTTTTCCCTGCTGTCTACATTCATCAGCATTCCTCTTATATGCATTTTTAGCTGCGTCCAGCCTTTCTCTCAGTAGTTCAGGAAACGCCTGCATCTCCCCTATGAACTGTTCTGCTGCCAGCACCAACAAGGTGTCCTCTGGTTCTGGTAACGCCCTCGGATGTTGTCCATAGTTGTCCAGAAACAGTGTTTGTTGGGTAGACACGTGTACCACTTTGTTATACACGAATTCTGCTAGTCCCAATTTGTCCACCAGTCCTCTTGCTGGTAGTTTGTAGCAACAAAGGTATTGCTGGAATATAGCGTTGGTCCTCTCTGACTCTCTGTTGGTTTTGAGGGTGTCTCACTGATGTCAGACATACTTTGACTTCCAAAAGCTGCATCAGCTTCCTCCAAAACTGTGAGGTAAACTGTGTTCCTCTGTCTGAAATCACTCGCGACGGCAGCCCATGCAGTTTGAACACGTGGTCTACAAACATCTGGGCCGTTTCCTGTGCCAACGGCAGCTTTGGGCATGGCAAGAAGTGTGCCATTTTCGTGAACAAGTCCACCATGACCCAGTTCATTGTCTGCTTTTGAGAAGATGGCAAGTCTGTGATAAAATCCATCGTGATCGCCTCCCAAGGTTCTTGCAGAGTCAGAAGCGGTTGCAGAAGACCCGCTGGTGCTGCTATAGGCGTTTTTGCTCGTTGGCAAGTGTCACATGCTCTGACATACTCCTAGGCCTAGTTCAGGTGCCCCGGTAAATATTGTAAGCGGAAAATGAAGCGAGCAAAGAACTGTGACCACCTGATCTGTCTCTGTTTCAGTTGTCTTGCAGTCTGTGTGGTGCAGGTACTCCACGGCAAACATATCCTTGAGCCTCTCAAAACATGCACTGAGCCTCCTCCATCCAGACGAACAGCTTCTTGCCCCTCAAGCAGTCAGTGAGAGGTGGGGTGAGTTGTGGAGTTGTGAGTAGTTAGGCATGAACTTCCTGTAGTAGTTAGCGAAGCCCAAGAACCTCTACAAGTCCTTTTTTGTCTTAGGCTTCTACCACTCCAACACCGCCTCACCTTCACTGGATCCATATGCACCCCACCAAGAGACATGTGATACCCCCAAAATTCCACCTCTGTCACGTGGAACTGGCACTTCTCCAACTTGGCGTAGAGTCTATGCACTCTCAGCCATTGCAACACCTCTCACATATCACAAATGCTCTTCAGGACTTTCTGAGTATATCAAAAGATCATCGAGGTAAGATAGTACGTTCCTGTCTAGCAAGTCTGCCAAAACATGATTGATAAAGGCCTGGAAGATGGCTGTGCCCGGTTGCAACCCAAACAGCATCAGTAGGTACTCAAAGGTCCCATATCTTGTATTAAAGGCCGTCTTCCACTCGCCACCTTCCCTCACATGTATCAGGTTGTAGCCCACTCTCAGGTCCAACTTGGTGAAAATTTTCGCTGATCTCAACCTCTCCAGCAGAGCCCCAATACGTGGCAAGGGGTATCGGCTGGGAATCATGAGCTTGCTGGTCTTCCTATAATCCACAATGAGCCTTTTTTCTGGGGTGTCCCTCTTGCTTACAAAGAAAACTAGGGCTCCCCCTGGTGCCTTTGTTGGTCAGATAATAATAATAATAATAATAATAATAATAATTTTTATTTATACCCCGCCCTCCCCAACCAAGACCAGGCTCAGAGCAGCTTACAAGCAATAATAAAAACAAGTTGAATGATTACAACTTAAAAACAAAATTAAAATACAACATTAAAATATTGAAACATTAAAATATTAAAATGTAGCCTCATCGCAGGAGGAGAAGGAAAGGGTGGGAGGGAGGGAATCAAATTGGCTCCAAGCCAAAGGCCAGGCGGAACAACTCTGTCTTACAGGCCCTGCGGAAAGAAAACAGATCCTGCAGGGCCCTGGTCTCATGAGGCAGAGCATTCCACGAGGCCGGAGCCAGAGTTGAAAAGGCCCTGGCTTTGGTTGAAGCCAATCTAACTTCCTTAGGGCCCAGGACCACTAGGGTGTTGCTATTTATGGACCTTGAGGCTCTCCATGGGGCATAACGGGAGAGGCAGTCTCATAGGTACGAGGGTCCTAGGCTGTGAAGGGCTTTAAAGTTCAAAAGCAGCACCTTAAATCTGACCCTGTACTCTACCGGGAGCCAGTGCAGTTTGAAAAGCACTGGGTGAATATGCTCCCATGGCAGAGACCCCTTGAGGAGCCTTGCTGCAGCATTCTGCACCCTCTCGAGTTTCTGGGATAGCTTCAAGGGCAGCCCCGCGTAGAGCGAATTACAGTAGTCAAGCCTGGAGATGACCGTCACTGTGGCCAAATAAAGCCTGGAGATGACCATCACTGTGGCCAAATAAAACCCCTTGCCAAATTCTTCTGCAAGAACTCCCTCATCTCGGCTAGTTCTGTCTCTGACATGGAATAGAGGTGACTGGTGGGTATCTGGGCCCCTGGCACCAACTCTATCTTGCAGTCATAAGGGCAGTGGGGGGGACAGAATTGTGCATGCATCAGCGTGGGTAGACGCACACCCGTCTTGCTCTTGGAACTTTACTAATTAAAAGCCTGAAAAACAAATAACTCTCTGCAAACTGATAGCTGAGATAACTCACCGAAAACTGGGCTTAGGTCCAAGTCCTGGATTGGGGTGAGTTAGTGGTTAAAACGGTGGTTTATCTATTTATTTGGGAAAGACTTGAGAAGGACTTAACAAGATGGCCAAGTCTTTGAAGGAGCTGGGTGAAATGATTCAACGTTCGGAAGCAAATGTCCACGCTGATATGCAAGAGTTGAAAGGAGAGATGAGAAGAATGACTGCTACAGTAGAAAAAGTTACAAAAATATCAGAACATGCAAAAGAGGTAGCTGATGCAAACATAAACAAAATAGAATCTCTGACAAAAAGAATTTCACAAATGAACGACAGACAGCACAACGGAATTTAAAATTCTCTGGTATTTCTGAAGACATTGGGAATAAGGACCTGGAAAAGGAGATGGCTCAAAGAACAAGGAATTGAAATTGAGCAGAATGGACTTCCGGTCAGCGCCAGCGATTAATGGAGGACTTTTCCCGGAGCTCTGGGAGAAGTCTGCTCCGCGGGTTTGGGTCCTGCTGCTATGGCGAAGCAGGGACCCTTAAAAATTACAGGTGTATAAGCCTGTAAACAAGGAGGCTCGGCGGGTACCTTTACGACCCCTCTGAACTGCGAAAGAGCCTTTTTAAAGGCTCCGGAACGGTGTCGGGGGGAGCGTGGTGCTGAGAGCTGCTACCCAGCCTGTGGAGCGAAGCCGCGTCGCCATTATCGGAGAGCGCTTATTTCTTCCGGCAAATTGATCCTGAAAGCATCTACTAGTGAGTAGGATTAAAAGCTTAAATTGGACTTCAAAGAGTAAAGAATTAAAGACTTAAATTGCTTGAAAGTTTAAAAGATTGGCCACCACGGGAAAGGCACAAAAAGGAAGTCTGCCTTACCGCATTGTAGTGAGAAGAAAGCAAAGAGACTATTAAACTGAAACCTTTGAGGAGTGCATTTGAATAACAAACCCATTGCCTTAAAGCAAGATACCCCCTCACTTAGCGGGCAGGAGCGGTGAGGGAGAACTCTTATTGAACTATTTAACCTGCATGAAAGGAAAGATTTAAATTTTATCCATTGTCTTTTGTATCCTGGGAACGGACTGCCCTGTAAGAAGGGAAAAAGAACTTTGAGCTATCAAAAGTGAGAGCCTTGAAATAATGGGAAAGATACAGTGTTGAGGACTTTTACGGAAGGCTACCAAAAACAATTTTTTGAAATGACTGACAATATGGACTTAGTTGATATTTGGAGATTAAAAAATCCTCTTGAAAGAGAAGGAACCTTCTTTTCTGAAGCCAAAATGACCTGGACTAGAATTGACCAAATATGGGTTACTAGAGGACTGGCATCAAAGATAAAAAAAGTGGAAATCTGCCCAAAGACTTGCTCCGACCATAACGCCGTGAAGATGGAGATGAATCAAACAACAGCTGGCACTTTCAGATGGAGGATGAATGACTCATTATTCAGAGATAAAGAATTTTGTAAAAAGGCCCAAAAAACATTAAGAGACTATTTTGAAATTAACATGAGGACTAATGTGGAAAAAAGAGTAATTTGGGACGCAAGCAAAGCGGTCATGAGAGGTTTCTTGATACAACAAAATGTAATAAAGAAGAAAAGCCAAAACGAGAAAAAGGATAAGATATTAGAAAAAATTAAAGAAGGAGAAAAGAAATTGAGATCAAAACCAAAGTCTCAGGAGATCTTGAGAGAAATTAAATTATGCCAAATGCAATACATGGAACTGATGAACCAAGAAATAGAATGGAAAATTAAACAAATGAGACAGAAAACGTTTGAATCCGCTGATAAATGCGGGAAATTGTTGGCTTGGCAATTGAAGAAGAGACAAAAACTAAATACAGTGACAAATTTAGAAGTGGATGGAAAGAACATAAACAATCCAACTGAAATTAGAAGCTGCTTCCAGAGATATTTTAAACAACTATATACATAAGGGCCAGAAAAAGAGATTGATATAGAACAATTTTTGAAGAAAAATGGGATGAAGGAAATTTCATGTTAAGACAAAGTGCTTCTGAATCAGAAAATAACTGAACAAGAAATAGAAGATGCCATTCAAAACATGAAACTGGGCAAATCTCTGGGACCCGACGGACTGACTTCCAAATATTACAAGGCTTTAAAAGAATGGCTAATACAACCTTTGAAGGAAGTCTGTAATGAAATCCTTGAGGGGAAAGAAGCACCTGATACGTGGAAAGAGGCTTATATCACGCTTATACCGAAGACAGAGACTGAAAAGACCCAACTTAAGAACTATCGTCCAATCTCTTTATTAAATGTGGATTACAAAATTTTTGCCGACATTTTAGCTAAGAGATTGAAAAAAGTTTTGATGGGGGAGATTCATAGGGATCAATCGGGCTTCCTCCCGAGAAGACATTTATCAGATAATGTAAGGAATATAATAGACATTTTGGAAATGCTAGAAGTTAACATAAACACAAAAGCTGTTCTGATATTTGTGGATGCAGAGAAAGCCTGTGACAATATTTCCTGGACCTTTTTAAAGAAGAATCTCCATGGGATGGGGGTAGGCCAAGGTTTTGAAAACGGTATAGGCGTAATATATTCTGAACAAAAAGCAAAGTTAATTGTAAATAATGTAGTCACAGAAGAATTTAAAATAGAAAAAGGGACACGTCAGGGGTGCCCAATTTCCCCATTACTTTTTATTTCGGTCCTGGAGGTTTTGCTCAACATGATAAGAAAAGTCCAGCTGGTTAAAGGGGTTCAGGTCGGAGCGAGACAATATAAATTGAGAGCATTTGCAGATGACTTGGTACTTACATTACAAGAGCCAGAATCTAGCACCAAAAGGGTTTTGGAATTAATTCAAGAGTTTGGTCAAGTGGCAGGATTTAAATTAAACAAATCAAAGACTAAGGTATTAGAGAAAAACTTAACAGTAGGGGAGAAGGAGAGGTTTCAGAATGAAACAGGTTTAACTGTGGTTAAGAGTGTAAAATATTTGGGGATTAATATGACAGCTAAAAACATGAATCTATTTAAAGATAATTATGAGAAATGTTGGAATCAAGTGAAAAAAGATCTAGAAATTTGGTCAAACATGAAGCTTTCCTTGTCTGGTCGAATTGCAGCTATTAAGATGAATGTATTGCCGAGAATGTTATTTTTGTTCCAAACATTGCAAATTGTTGATAAGATGGAGTGTTTTAAGAGATGGCAGCGAGATATCTCTAAATTTATCTGGCAGGGCAAAAAACCCAGAATAAAATTTAAGATTTTAACTGATGCAAAGGAAAGGGGGGGGGGGGGATTTGCCCTGCCAGACTTGAAACTTTACTATGAATCAGCAGCTTTCTGCTGGTTGAAGGACTGGCTGCTTCTTGAGAACACCTTAGATTTGGAAGGTTTTAATAACTTTTTTGGGTGGCATGCATATTTGTGGTATGGCAAGGTTAAGGTTCATAAAGGCTTTAAAAACCATATTGTCAGGAAAGCATTGTATAATGTCTGGATTAATTATAAAGACTTGTTGGAGAATAAAACTCCAAGGTGGCTGTCACCAATGGAGGCAAAGGCATTGAAAAAACTTAATACGGAGTCTAAATGGCCAAAATATTGTGAAATCCTAGAACAGGAGGGTAATAAGTGGAAATTGCAGAGTTTTGAGAATCTAAAAGACAAAGTGCGAGATTGGCTTCACTATTATCAAATAATGGAGGTTTACAAGCTGGATAGAAAAATTGGTTTCCAGGTGGAAAAGTCAAAATTGGAAACAGAACTGTTAGAATCCAATACTAAGAATTTGTCAAAAATGTATAACTTGCTGTTGAAATGGAACACGCAAGATGAAACGGTTAAATCAGCTATGATTAAGTGGGCGCAATATATTGGACACAATATTATGTTTGCTGACTGGGAAAAGTTGTGGACCACCGGTATGAAATTCACGGCGTGCAACGCCTTGAGAGAAAATATTATGAAAATGATTTATAGGTGGTACATGACCCCAGTCAAGCTTGCTAAAATTTACCACTTATCAGATAATAAATGTTGGAAGTGTAAAGAAAATGAAGGTTCATTCTTTCACCTCTGGTGGACGTGCCCAAGGATCAAGGCTTTCTGGGAAATGATATATAATGAAATGAAAAAGATATCTAGATATACCTTCTTGAAGAAACCAGAGGGCTTTCTCCTGGGTATGGTTAGCCATGTGGTGTTAAAGAAGGATAGAACTTTGTTTCTGTATGCCACAACAGCAGCAAGAATCCTTATTGCCAAGTATTGGAAGACATCAGATCTACCCACTCTGGAAGAATAGCAGATGAAAATGACAGACTATATGGGACTGGCAGAGATGATGGGCAGAATCCGGGACCAGGAGAAGGAGACAGTGGAAGAAGATTTGAAGAAATTTAAAGACTACCTTAATAAATACTATAAGATTAGTGAATGTTAGATTGACAGGGGTTTAAAAATAATGTGGTTTTCAGAGACCTTGATTAAGAAAAGGAATGGAATTAGTAAAAAACTTTTGGGAAACAAGGGAATGGATTTGCTGATTGGATAATGAAATTAGAATACAAAACGGGGAGGTATGAGGAAGTCGGGGAAAATAGGTTGAGAAAATTAAGGTTTGAAATTATACTTGTTGGTTTTTTTTTGTTTGTTTTGTTTTTATTCTTGCTGTTTGTACTTGTATGTTCTTATTGGAAATGTTAATAAATATTATTTTTAAAAAAAGAAAGAAATTGAGCAGAATGAAATTGAGAGAGTGCACCGGGTGTTCACATCACGAGGAGGCTCTGGACTACCCAGGGATGTAATTATGGCATTCACAAGAGAGAAGTTAAGAGATCAGATTTATAAATCACTCCAGCAGAAAGCAGACCTGCAGTTTAAACAGCAAAAGGTCATAGTGAGACTTTTCTCAGGAAACGCTTCAAGACAGGAAACGTATGCAGCAGTTTGCACAAGCTCACTACAATCATAAAATCCTCTTTACCTAGGCCTACCCTGCTACACTGCTGGTTTTTAAAGACGACAGGAAATATTCAGCTAAGAACCCTGGTGAAGCATTTAGGAGTTGGAATACAAGGACAGACTGAGCAAGAACTCTCAAGTTCGGAAGAATTACAGGTAGACCAACAGGGAGAGTCGAGTGAAGAATCTCAAGAAGTTCCAGTGCAGAGACAAGAGAATAAAAGAAGACGGGGGTCGAGAGAGGAAGAAAACAGCAAGAAATAATATATACTAGAGACATCTAAAATAGGCTTTTGTAAATATATATATATGTTGCTTTTTTCTGATATAAACTTTCCAAGAGCGAAGGGAGAGGAGTGTGGTTCTCCAAGATACCATGAGACAGGGATCTTGGAGATCCCTAACTGAGTCTCAGGGGGGGGAGGGGGAGGGTGGTTGAATGGGCCAGAATTAAAAATATAATATATGTACACAGAGGGATTCATTAAAATAAACAGTAGTCGGGATAATGGATAGATCTTTAAAGGTTTTATCTTTAAATGTTAACGGGCTGGCCTCAAACACCAAACACTACAGAGTACTGACACTGGCAAAGAAAATGAAAGTGGATATACTATGCCTTCAGGAGACACATAGAGCCAAAGCAAACAATAGACCTTTGTTATGCTCTCAGCAATGGGGCCTAATAACAGAATCAAAAGTGACGAGCAAGGCTAGAGGGGTCGCTATACTATGTAATGCAAATCTTAGGCTGAAGGTTCTGAGCCAGAAAAAAGATAATGATGGTAGATTTATATTCTTAAAAATTAAAGTGTCACAAAAAATCTTTACAATAGCTAATATATACAGCCCTAACACAAGACAGAAAAAAGTTATAAAGAAAACCTTGAATAGACTGCAGCTTTACGCTGAAGGGGAAGCTATCGTTACAGCAGACTTTAATTGGAATATAAAGAGACTTCCGGAGGTGGCGCGTCCGGCAATGGCTGCTCTCTCCTAACCGGGAAGAGGGAGCTCCGCAGGAACGGGTCGTCCGCTATGGCGCAGCGGAGACCCACATCGGGAAACCACAGGTAGTGTAAGCCTGTGGCCGTGGGACTCGGCGGGCACCAGGAGCGCCCCCCGAAACGCAGAAGGGACCCCGTAAGAGGTCCCGGAACGTGGAAGGGTAAGCGCGGTGCTGTGAGTCAATCGCTCTTTCTGCGGAGTGAAGCCGCGTAGCTGCTGTCGGCGAGCGCTGTCCTCTTTTCCTGGAATCATTCGACTTGAAACCAACAACTCGTGAGTAAGATAAGAAAAGACAAGGTTCGGGACCAAAATTTCTGTTAATTCGGCTAAAAGCGAGAGACGTAACCAGGAAGTCCGTCTCTTGCCACTGCCTAAGATCTAAAGCAAAGGCTTTGATGTCTGGAGTCTTTGAAGAGGTGTCAAAAGACAATCAGCTCTTACATCTATTTAAGCTACTTCAGGACTTAACTTTTTAAAGCCTTATTTTAATTCATGAACTGTGTGATACCTCCACTGTTGGATTTACAAATTGACAAAAAATCCCAGGCAGTCGGACTGCCTAGACACCAGAACTGTCAGATTGCAAGACTTTGATATTTTGTTGCTGGAGCCAGTATTAGCTGAGCCTAAATGGAACTGTTGCTTGGAACTGTTACATTCTGCACTTATTGAGACATTGTTATATATTGAGACCAACTCTGCCAAATATAATTGCTGAAGGTTTTCTAGGAAATTAAAGGCTGTTTGGACATTCTTTTTAAAGTATTGAAGTTTGGAAAATTTTAATAATTGATATTAACTAATTTGACTCCTTCCCTACAATACAAGTGGGCTCCCCCTAGAGGATTTTTGGATTTACAACCATACGTGACTTTCCTTTTGGTTTCCTTTCCTCCTATTTGGTTGTTTATCTTACAGGCTTGTGGATTCCCATGAGAACATACTCAGTTTGACCTTGACTCGTAGACAGAAGTGGAATGAGCGGCACTGGGAGACAAACAAGAGCGGGTAGAGGAAAAAAGCAAACAACTTTGAATTTACTTTCCCAGCCGCGTAGATCATCGGTCCCTGATGTTTTGGAACTAGAAGAAAGTGAGCAGCTGTTGGGTGAAGATATGGCAGCAGGTGGAACTGCTTCAGTATTAGACAAAATACTTGAAAAATTGGAAGGCTTAGATAAAAAGGTGGATGAACAAACGTCAAAGATTGACCAGACCAGAGAATCTGTTAACAAGTTAACTGAACAAGTCACTTTGAACACGTAAGCAATTAGCAACTTATCTGAATCCACGGTAGAAAATCGGAAATTGGCAGAGGAAGCCATCCAGAAAACTGCGGTATTGGAGCAGGAGGTGAGACCACTCCACAAGAAGGTTGGGGAACAACAGGCCTATCTGTCTATGATTGAACTTCGGGCCAGGGAAAATAATTTAAAATTGAGGTTTATACCAGAACTTGAACATGAACATGGGAACTTAACTGAGTTTTTAACAAAAGAATTTTCCAAGTGGTGGCCTTTGGAGGAAGAAAAGGACTTTAAAATTGTGACTGCTTTCAGGCTTGGGAAATTTATAAGGAAGGACAAGCCCAGAGATTGTTTGATTACCCTGAGATCCAAGGAGGAAAGGGACAAAATACTAGGGCTACACTACGGAAAGTCACTTGAAATTTTGGACAAAAGAGCAGAGATTTACAAGGACATTCCTAAACAACTTTTGGATCTTAGATCCACCTACCTTGAAGTAGTCAAGCTCTTGAGGAGCAACTTGATTATCTTTAGGTGGGAATTTCCACAAGGACTATCTTTTACGTTCAGGGGGAAGAAGGTGAAAATTAAAACAGCTGAAGACAGAGACAAATTTTTGAATACCTACGGAGAGGACCTTCAGAAAGGAATTGAAAGACCCTCAGGGGCTGGATTACAGCTTGTACCTACACCTACACCTCCGGGGTCTGTAGACCAGGATAAAAAGATACCACCACCAGAACAATAACAGATTTTACCAGGATGTCTCTGCAACTTCTGAGCTGGAACATAAATGGCGCCAACATTCCGGAGAAAAGGAGAAGGATATTTCATATTTTGAAAAAAGAACAATTGGACATTATTTGCTTGCAAGAAACACATGTGACTAGGCTACATAGAAAAGTGTTAATAAATAAAAGATTAGGCCAAGAATTTATTTCATCGGATCGAGTAAAGAAAAGAGGGGTGGTGATATATGTAAAAGAGAGCCTGTCACCAAAATTTTTATTTAAAGATGAACAAGGACGAATTTTGGCAATTGAGATCCAGACCCAAGGAGAAAAGTTTTTGTTATTAGGAATTTATGCGCCAAATGAGGGAAAATCGGAATTTTACAAGAAGCTGCATGAGATTATGCTGGACTATCTGGACTATGATAACATCATCATGATGGGAGATATGAATGGAGTGGTATTAACCAACATGGACAAGTCACATAGTCAAAACGTGACAAAAGACGGCAGACTACCGAAATCATTCTTTGAAATGACTGACAACATGGACTTGATTGACATTTGGAGAACAAAGAACCCTCTAGGAAGAGAAGGAACATTCTTTTCTGAAGCCCAACTGACATGGACAAGAATCGACCAAATTTGGATAACCAGAGGCCTGGCACCCAAGATAAAAAAAGTGGAAATCTGCCCAAAGACTTGCTCCAACCATAATGTGGTGAAGATGGATATGAGATTAATTCCAACCGGCTCCTTTAGATGGAGAATGAATGACAATTTGTTTAGAGATCAGGACATTATTAAAAAGGCCCAAAAAGCTTTGAAGGACTATTTTGAGATAAACCTGAACACTACGGTGGAAAAAAGAACTGTCTGGGACGCAAGTAAGGCGGTCATGAGGGGGTTTCTGATACAACAGAATACTATTAAGAAAAAAGTACAGAACGATAAGAAAGATAAGATTCTGGAGAAAATTAAACAAGGAGAGAAGAAGTTAAGATCGAGACCGAAATCAAAGGAGATAGTAAGAGAAATCAAACATTATCAAGCACAATATTCAAAACTGATAAACCAGGAAGTGGAATGGAAAGTTAAGTTAATGAAACAAAGATCCTTTGAATCGGCAAATAAATGTGGAAAGCTGCTAGCATGGCAGCTGAAAAAGAGACAAAAGCTGAACACAGTAACAAGTTTAGAAATTGAGGGAAGAAATATTCAGAACCCAGTGGAAATCAGAAAGTGCTTCCAGAGATATTTCAAACAACTATACACTCAAGGGCCGCAAAATGAATCAGAGATAGAACAGTTTCTAAAGAAGAATGGTTTACCAAAGTTGTCTCTGCGGAACAGAACAATCCTGAATTATAAAATAACACAATTAGAGATCGAGGAGGCCATTCAGAACATGCAACTGGGCAAGTCTCCAGGGCCAGATGGGCTTACCTCCAAATATTATAAGACATTGAAAGACTATTTGATACATCCATTAATGGAGGTTTGCAATGAAATTATGGAGGGGAAGAAGGCACCGGAGTCGTGGAAAGAAGCTTTCATCACATTGATACCCAAACTAGAAACTGAAAAGACACAACTTAAGAACTACCGCCCCATCTCCCTCCTAAATGTGGATTACAAAATATTTGCAGACATTTTAGCAAGTAGATTTAAAAAAGTTTTAAATGAAGTAATTCACAAGGACCAGGCAGGCTTTCTCCCAGGTAGACATTTGTTTGCAAACACGAGGAACATTATTGATATTTTGGAACTCTTGCAAACAAACATTAATACAAAAGCAGTTTTGATATTTATAGACGCGGAGAAGGCCTTTGACAATATCTCCTGGAAGTTTTTGAAGAAAAATTTGGAAGGATTGGGAGTGGGGCGGGGGTTTTACAATGGGATAGAGGCAATTTATTCAGAGCAAAAGGCAAAATTGATAGTTAACAATGTGGTGACAGAAGAGATTAGAATTGAAAAAGGAACACGACAAGGTTGCCCTATATCCCCTTTGTTATTTATATCGGTCCTAGAAGTGCTCTTGAATATGATCAGAGGAGACCGGTTGGTGGAAGGTATCCAGGTCGGAGCGAAACAAAATAAACTGAAAGCATTTGCAGATGACCTAGCTTTGACCCTACAGGAGCCAGAGCCTAGTACTAAAAGGGTATTGCAATTGATTTATGAGTTTGGTCGAGTGGCGGGATTTAAACTTAATAAGCAAAAAACCAAGGTTTTAGAAAAAAATTTGACTTCTTCAGAATCAGAAAGGTTTCAGAAAGAGACAGAATTAAATGTGGTTAAAAAAGTAAGATACCTAGGGGTAAACATAACAGCGAAGAACAGGAACTTATTTAAAGATAATTATGAAAAATGATGGTCTGAAATTAAAAGGGATCTAGATGTTTGGTCAAGATTGAAACTTTCCTTGACAGGACGTATTGCTGCTATTAAGATGAATGTATTGCCAAAAATGTTGTTTTTGTTTCAAACTTTGCAGATTGTAGACAAAATGGAGTGTTTTGGGAGGTGGCAGAGAGATATTTCAAAATTTGTCTGGCAGGGCAAAAAGCCCAGAATTAAGTTTAAGATATTAACTGATGCTAAAGAAAGAGGGGGCTTTGCCCTGCCAGACTTAAAGTTGTATTATGAATCAGCAGCTTTCTGCTGGTTGAAAGACTGGCTACTTCTTGAGAACACTGATGTTTTAGATTTGGAAGGATTCAACAATGCGTTCGGGTGGCATGCATATCTGTGGTATGACAAGGCTAAAATACATAAGAATTTCAAGAACCATGTTGTCAGAAAAGCAGTATTTAATGTCTGGTTGAAATATAAAGACTTATTGGAAAACAAGACCCCAAGGTGGTTATCACCAATGGAGGCTAAGGCCTTGAAAAAACTCAATATGGAGGCCAAATGGCCGAAATATTGGGAAATAATAGAAAAAGATGGAGATAACTGGAGGTTGCAGAGTATGGAGAAAATAAAAGATAAAGTGCGAGATTGGCTACATTATGCTCAGATTAAAGAAGTTTTTAAGTTGGACAAAAAGGTAGGATTCCAGGTGGAAAAATCAAAGTTAGAAACAGAACTGTTAGAACCCAGCTCTAAGATACTTTCAAGAATGTATAATTTGCTGTTAAAATGGAATACACAGGATGAAACGGTCAAATCAGCCATGATAAAATGGGCACAGGACATAGGGTACAACATCATGTTTGCTGACTGGGAAAAGTTATGGACCACAGGTTTGAGATTTACGGCATGTAATGCCTTGAAAGAAAATATTATGAAAATGATATACAGGTGGTACATGACCCCAGTCAAGCTTGCAAAGATATACCATGTGTCTGATAATAAATGTTGGAAGTGTAAAGAAGCTGAAGGAACATTCTTTCACCTCTGGTGGACTTGCGCTAGAGTGAAGGTTTTCTGGGAAATGATTTATAATGAACTGAAAAAGGTATTTAAGTATACCTTCCTTAAGAAACCAGAGGCCTTTCTCTTGGGCATTGTTGGTCAGAGTGTGCAAAAGAAGGATCGAACCTTTTTTATGTACGCTACAACAGCAGCAAGGATACTCATCGCTAAAAGCTGGAAAACTCAAGAATTACCCACACTGGAAGAATGGCAGATGCAACTGATAGACTATATGGAATTGGCGGAGATGACGGGCAGAATCCGAGACCTGGGAGAAGAACTGGTGGAGGAAGACTGGAAGAAATTCAAGGATTATCTACAAAAATATTGTAAATTGTATGATTGTTAAGAAAGATGTAAGATTAGCAAAAACATGGCTTCAACAAACTAGTTATAAAGAATATAAATTTAAATTTAATTGGAAGATGAAAAGATAAATTTTGGATAAGTAACATTTTATAATTAAGTTTCAATAAGAGTATGTTAAATCTTAAAATTTGAGATATTAATATTGAAAAATTATATTTTATGAATTAAATTAAGTTAATAATTTGCTGGTAAAATTTATGAGTTTAGAAAGCAGGAACAAGATGAATATGAAATGTGGAATTTGGGAAAAGATTGTGTTATTACCTATGTATTTTATTGTTAAACTAAAATTTAATAAATATTATAAAATAATAATAATAATAATTGGAATATAAAGAAAGACAGTACTTTCAGATTATCTAAATGGGGATTAAAGGATGTTTTTGAGAGGGGAAACCCCAACACCAAACCTACCTTCTTCTCCAACAGACATAAGACTTTCTCTTATATTGACTGTGTGCTAATTAAATAAGGGAATGAAATCAGTGTTAGAACGGCAAAGACTATGGGAATATGGATTTCAGACCATGCTCCACTATTTGTGGAGCTGGGACTGGAAGAGGATGGAAAAAGCAGGAGATGGCGGTACAATAACCCAATAATGGCAAAAGAGATTGACAGGGAATATATCAGAAAACCATTTGGTTGGTATTTTAAAGAGAACAATGGTTTGGCCGAGATCCCGGTAGTATGGGACACATTCAAAGCTGTTATAAGAGGACATTGTATACTGAAAGAGATTGCGATTAAGAAGGATTGATACTCGAGGAGACGGGAAAAAATTTAAGAGATTGAAATTTTGCAACAGCAACAGGTTCAATTTCTAAGGAGCAGACAGGAGCAGTTAAGAAAGTTAAAACAGGAATTGGATGAGCTGGAAGAGAGATAATATGATCAAAAATGATTTTCAGAGAACCTCAATAGGATCATATAAGAGACTGGCAAAGTATTTAAAGAAAAGAAGGGATAAACAGAGGGTGAAGGCCATTAAGACCAGAAGGAAAATACACAAAGCTCTAGAGAATTAAGGAGAAAATTTGCAGAATTCTATCAATCTTTATATAAAGAAGAAAATAAAAATATTAGTAGGGAAAGTTTAGGGTTTAAAATTGAAGAAAGTGATAGATTAAGACTGAAGGAGAAAATTTCTTTGGAAGAAATAGAGAAAGTATTTAAATCATTTAAAAGTAAGAAATCCCCAGGATTAGATGGAATTATGGCAGACTTTTATAAAAAACAATTGACATCCTGGGCTCAGAACCCATGTTTAATTTAAACAGACTTCAATTTCTGTAGTTTACTTTGGGATTCATATTGTGTACACAATAAATATAAATATATTCAATGAAACTCATCACCTGTCAGGCTGCGGAGATTCAGCTTCCTCCTCCTCTTTAGCCATAGATTTGCAGGACAAAAGCAAAAAGAGTCGCTTAGCATTTAAAGAGTCTTTAATGATCACAGCAAAAGAACAAAGCAGCCATTCTTGGAATGAAGGTGTTCCCAATTTAGGTTTCCACCCACTTCCCCCCTAGTCAATTCCATGTCTAGCAACCTGACCTGGCAACCTGCTTTTTGTGTAGCCACCTTATCGGCTCTACGTGACCTTGGACTGATAGGCTCAACACTTTTGAGAGAGAGAGAGAGAGAGAGAGAGAGAGAGAGAGAGAGAGAGAGTGTTTGTTAGTGCTCTCTCTCTTCCAGTTCTTCTTCACCTTGTTGTTCACCCCAGTTATTCTCAACTTTTGTCTTCAGAACTATGCCCTTCTGCAAACCACTGCTCCAAATCTATACTGCTCCACTGCTCCTGGGTAGGTTCAGATCCTGGTCAGGAGCATCGGAAGGTGGAGGCAGAGGCTCCCACCATTCCTCATCAGAGAAGTTCCACAGCCTGGTCTCTGACATCACCCAACAGAGTGGCAGAATGAAGGAAGCAAGAAGAAAAGCAGATAGTTGTGATTTTCACATCTCCCCACTAGAAATGCAGTCTTCCCCAATCACACTGTAATTCACAATGTTGGTGCTACTGCAAGATTTTAGCTGGCACAAGGGAACCTTGCCCCACCGCAATGCCATCACCAAAACTGCTCTCCAGATTGTGGGAAAACTTCAGAACAGATTGCAGGGAAAGGGGCTGAAAATTGTATCGAACAAGGAGAAATTCCTGCACTGACATTATGTCCTACTTAGCTCTATGTGAAATGCAACCCAGAATTCATCCAAAAAAGAGTTTGGGCGCCTCTATTTTAATAGCTCTCACAAAGCATAATTGAAAACTGCAAAGTATTCTTTGTATATTTGGCTTTACTGTGTGACTCAGGGGGGAATTGGTTTTTGACCTTGGGATTCCCAGCAGAAAACGAGGACATAGGAGGGGAACATAAGAGATACAGTGGTGCCTCGCAAGACAAAATTAATTCATTCCGCGAGTCTCTTCGTCTAGCGGTTTTTTTGTCTTGTGAAGCACGGCTATTAGCAGCTTAGCGGCTTAGCGGCTTAGCGGCTATTAGCGGCTTAGTGGCTTAGCGGCTTTAGGAAAAAGGAAAAAAACTAGCAAGAACTCGCAAGACGTTTCGTCTTGCGAAGCAAGCCCATAGGGAAATTCGTCTTGTGAGGCATTCGTCTTGCGGGGCACCACTGTACTTCATGAGCCAGTTTTAATATGAGAATAGGATAGAAGAAGAGTTTGGATTTGATATCCCGCTTTATCGCTACGCGAAAGAGTCTCAAAGGGGCTAATATTCTCCTTTCCCTTCCTCCCCCACAACAAACACTCTGTGAGGTGAGTGAGGCTGAGAGACTTCAAAGAAGTGTGACTAGCCCAAGGTCACCCAGCAGCTGCATGTGGAGGAGTGGGGAAGCAAACCCAGTTCCCCAGATTACAAGTCTACCGCTCTTAACCACTACACCACACTGGCTGCATGTATTGCGTTGGTCTTTGGTCTGATCCAGCTGCAGGATTCTTCTGAGGCTTTTCATTGGTGAGCCAAGCTGATCATTCACCTTGTCCCTATGCTCTGGTGTGGTAGCAGTGGCTGGAGATGGGGCATCAGCCAGGTGGCAGCGCATTTGGACCACATGCCGGTTGAACTTCCAGTATGTTAGCCTTGTAGGAGACTGGCCCAGTCACCCTGGTAAGAGTGGCGGGAATCCAGGCAGGGGCATCCCCATAGTTCCAGATGTCCTGACCAATCCGATGATCTTGTCCGCATTCTTGAACCTTACAGACTGAAACACGCTCAACGCAATGGAAACAGACTCTGCTCTGGACACCCTTTGAGATTATCCCATTAAATTGCCTATCTTGTTTTCTTTTTCTATTCTTCCTCCATATCTGGCTTGACTCAAAGACCACCTTATTGGAAACTTGAATGATGGTTGGGTTATATATGAAAGGACATTCTATTTCTTTTCTCATGAGCAAAACTCATGGGTGGATTCCCCCAAAAAAGTGTGAGAGCCTTTAAAGAGCACGCCGTTCTTGGGGGCTTTTCCCCAAGGAGGGAGAAGGGACTGACTGGCCGAGTCAGTCCCTTCTCCCTCCTGTGGGCTTTTTTTATAAATTATTTTTTATTAATTTTAACATACAAAAATTTTAGACATACCACACAAATTATTTTACATATATCCTTATTTGGACTTCCTTCAGCATCTCTGATAGCCTTCCGTCTTAATTATTTCTCCTCCAATTCTTAACTTAATATTGCCTTTACATTTTCTAACAAATAATTTCTTCCTTTCCATTTTTACAATATTTCTTAAATTACTCCTCACAGAGCCCCTCCTGTGGGCTTTTGCGGGCGATGGGGGAATTCCCCCACCTCCTGCTAAAGCAAGCAAAAGCCTTTAAAGAGCTTGCCGCTCTTGGGGTCTTTTCCCATGGAGAGATAAGGGACTGACTGGCCGAGTCAGTCCCTTCTCCCTCCTGTGGGCTTTTGCTGGAGATGGGGGAATTCCCCCACCTCCTGCAATAGCATGGAGAAGGTCTGGGAGAAGTGCATATGCTGCGTGCAGCCTGTCCGCTGCTCCCAGAGCTAGGGGGGGGGGTGTCATAATTTTTCCTTGATTCCCCCCTCTGAAAACTAGGTGTGCCCCATGGTCAGGTGCGCCCTATAGAGTGAAAAATACGGTAGTTTTGTTTTGTAGAGACAGAACGCTGCAAACATGCAGCTAGATTCTGTAGGCTTTCCTTTGTTTTTGTAAGCTTCTAAATAAACAGTTGATAGAATGGACACACTGGTGTCGAGTTATTGAAGACATCATGTTGACACAGACAAAGCCATTTTATGCTGCGTATATATTTTACTATTTACCTCTGTGAGGTGAGTGGGGCTGAGAGACTTCAAAGAAGTGTGACTAACCCAAACTCACCCAGCAGCTGCATGTGGAGGAGTGGAGACGCAAACCTGGTTCACCAGATTAGGAGTCTACTGCTCTTAACCACTACACCACACTGGCTTAGGTAATCAGCATGTAGTGGTTTTAATTACAAGGAGATTTATTGCATACAGTCATTAACCTCGGAGCCGCGCACACTAGCGGCTGTTCCTCAGAGAGTTGACCTTCATCTAGGCCGCTCTCACTGTGCTGATAAGATACATTCTCTTCTCCTGAGAAGGGGCGTTTTAGCCCAATGCTTTCGGATGGCTGTGGAAAATGCAAGTCTTTCTCTGCCTCTTTTGACTGACTGCCCCCTCACCCACGCGGACTGCTCATCTTGACTGTGGGAAGTCCTGCCCATGACAAATTCTAGCACACGGGGGCCATTTTATATAAATTATATAATTAGGTATTTGAACGATTGGTATTAATAATTTCATTATAAATTGGTATTGTTATAATGAGGCTATTATTGGATTGTAATTGCAAAGTAATAAAAATTATTATTCAAAGAAAAGAAATATCCCTGAACATATGAGAAAATACAAACTGGGATACAGCAATGCTTGAGTTTCTCACCAAACACAGTAGGTCAATTAGAGGCATTAGAAAAAGACACACCTTCCAAAAATGGAATAAAACAAAGACCATTAGATGTACTTCTAGATAAGTTTTTAAAGGTTCAAAAGTAAAACAGTAATAACTTTTGGGGGAAAATAAGTAGTATACAAGATCTGAAATAAACATTTTCCTGGGTTTATGCTGTATGTGGCATGCTGATTGGATATGATGAGCAGCCAATCAGGAAAGGGTATAGCCTAAAGGGGAGGAGTTCTGGAATGCCTGACATCACAAGGGAGGTGGTTCTTAGCCAGTGGGAGGATGAAACAACCTTAAGAAGAAATTAAAGGAGAGAAAAGATTGTTCCATGACAACACCAAGGTATCCAAACAGAAATAAGTCTGATGGGTGGACTACTTTCCTTACAAGCTATGATATTTGCAGGGTCTCATTCCAGGGCCAAAAGGTCACTAAGAGGGAAAATGATAAGCAGGTTTATAAAACTTCAGATAGTTTTTCTCTTTTGAATACTAGAATCCAGGGTCATCCAATGAAACTGAGTGGTGGTATATTCTAGGGCTGTGTACAGGTGCCCTGCTCTGACTCATGGTCCCAGGTTGTAAATCCAGATCCAGATCATGATCCAGAAAATACAGTTCTTGAAAAAACTCGTTTCCTAGCATATCAAGGGCTGCTAGATCAGATGGCTTTGAAATGGGATTAGACAACAGTCCTCTTCTTTCTTGAAGCCACAGCATCAGATGTCAGGCTGCGTCTTTGCAAAAAACACACAAAATGACACACCTGGAGAGCCTGTGTAACAGTTTCCCCCTGCTTCTTTTCCAGGACCAACACATGATCTCCAAAGTCTTGTTAGATTCAATTGGATTTATATGCGTCCAACTGAGACCGGATCTAGTACTCCATCTTTTCTGATGACCAGGAGGTAGTTATATAATTAAATGAATATACCTTCTATTAAGGATGGGGAAGATGTGGCCCTGTGATGGAGGGAGTTAACACCCAGGAACATCTGAAGACGTCATAGGTCCCACACTATCTATTAAATGGGGAACATCTTACTGGAGTCCTGTAAGCTAGATGTCCAGGAGTTAAGAGAGAGGAATAGGATGCAAAATGAGAATGTGGTATATTACCTAAAACAATTTTTTAAAATGCCTTGGAATCCATATGGAACATCTCTTTTGGTTTAAAACTGAGATTGATCCAGTAAAAGAAAATGGAAGACATTTCAGTTATATTGGACTCAACAACAACTTTATGTTGGATTGTCTACTACTACTACGACTACTAATTTTTTATTTATACCCCGCCCTCCCCGGCCAGATCTGGGCTCAGAGCGGCTAGCACCAGTAAAATTACAATAAAAACATAAGGGTGGCGGGACATAAATTTAAAATCCAGGTTAAAATACAATCTAAAATGCAGCCTCACCTTAATAGTACCCAAAGATCAAAACCATAAGGGGAGGGAAACATAAGGGTCAGACTGAGTCCAGACCAAAAGCCACGCGGAACAGCTCTGTCTTGTAGGCCCTGTGGAAAGATGTCAAGTCCCACAGGGCCCTAGTCTCTTGTGACAGAGCATTCCAACAAGTTGGGCTGGTACTGCAACCCCGCGTAGAGCGAGTTACAATAATCAAGCCTGGAGGTGACTGTCGCATGGATCACTGTGGCCAGATCAGGATGAGAAAGGTAAGGGACCAACTGCTTAATACGGCGGAGATGGAAAAATGCCACCTTTGCTGTGGCTGCAACCTGTGCCTCCATGGAAAGGGAGGCATCGAAGGTTACACCCAAGCTCTTGACAGAAGGCACTAGCAGTCACTGAGCTCCTGCAAAATATGGGAGTTGGCTCCCCAACCCCATGTCGTCCCAACCCAGCCAGAGGACCTCTGTCTTTGGAGGAATTAACTTCAACCGGCTCCCACACAGCCATCCAGCCACAGCTTCCAAGCATCTGGTCAGTGTGTCAGGGGCTGAGTCAGGGCAGCCGTCCATCAAAAGATAAAGCTGGGTGTCATCAACATATTGATGACAACCCAGCCCAAAGCTCCGGACAGTCTAGGCAAGGGGGCACATAAAGATATTGAAAAGCATTGGGGAAAGGATTGCGCTCTGTGGGACTCCACAACACCCTCCCTAGCACCACCCTCTGTACCCGACCTGAGATAAAGTAACGCAGCCATTGTTGGACTGTGCCCTGAATACCCATGTTGGCAAGGCAGTGGTTCAAAAGTTCATGATTGACCATGTTGAAGGCTGCTGACAGATCTAAGAGAATCAGCAGTCCCGATCCGACTGACAGTCACCGCTCTATACCTAACGTGCTCATAAACTTAATCTCCATTTGTTGTCTCATTCTAGCTTGTTGTTTCTAGCTTTGTTCTTGTTTCACAGACAAGACTGAGAGGATGGGGAAGCCAGCACCCGCAAAGCCAGCAGCGCCTGCAAAGGCTGCAGCTCCAGGAGAAGCAGAACAACCAGGAACTGGTGGTCTGTATACAGCACAGTCATATGGGATGAGGTGTCTCTTAAAGCAGAGGAATGCACGAGAAAGGGAAGTTGATGGGGAGACAGGTAGAAAGTGGAACCAGACATGTTGTGCCAGGGAAGAATGCAGGGAAAAGCCCACACAGCTTTTTGGGTGCCAGAGATCCACTAAGCCCCATAGGAACCGCAGGAATCAGCCCACTCTTTGCTGATGGCTGTTGTGTTCCTTTACTGTGTGCAGTCCAGAATGGCACTACCATTAGGCAGAATGAGGCAGTTGCCTCAGGTAGCAGGTGCTGGGGTGGGTGGAGATGTGTAGACCACACAAGCTGCACTGCACCTCCTCAGTTAGCCTGCTGCCGCAGCAGCGACATCAAAACAGAGCCCATGGCCAGCCCAGTAAAGCTTCTGTATGTGGAATTATGTGTACAGAGGGAGTATCTTGTTCAGGGCGTTGGGTATAGGAGATGCAAGGGACTTCAGCCATGTAAACATGTTGAGGCCTGGGTCCCAACTCCTGCAATACTGAGGGGCTAACATCCCCAACCATCACTGGGCACCCTATGTGTGCACCCCAACCCTTGCCGGGAGACAAGGAGCCAAGAGGGGGCTGGGACTAGTGAGGGGATCTTCACCTTCTCTCCCCCCAAACTCTCCCCGGCAGTCCGGGAGTCGAGAGGGGCCTGGGGCAAGTGAGAACGATCTTTGCCTTCATTCCTCCCAGCCTCTGCCTGGTATCCTGGCAGCCGGAGGGGGCTGGGATGAGCGAGGGCAAAGACTGCCTTCTTTGCTCTGCCTCCTCCCTGCCGTATGCCACACTTATACAAATCTCCACATTTACAAAAAGAAAACAGCCAAATACATTTATTCTTCAACTTCCTTTTCCCCCTTCCAGGGTTCCTTCTAATTATTATCCTCCTGCTACTGCATATTCTAATTACTCCATATAAGTTATACAATATACAATATACAATATACAATATACAATATACAATATACAATATCTTTATTGTCATTGTCCCATGCAGAACAATGAAATTGAAAAACTACACAAAGCTACTACAAAACTACATAAAACTACATAAAAACTACATAAAACTACATAAAAACTACATAAAACATTCAAAAACCCCTAAAAACTCTGAAACCCCATTTTAAAATACACTATATTATAGAGACCCCTTTTGTTACTCCATTTAAGTATAACTTAAATTATATAAATTATTTTATCCATATAATTTATAAATTATTTTATCCATATAAATTATTTCTCACTTTCTCCCAACTTAATTATATGCTGCTGAATTTACTTTAATTCTGCTAGCATTTTTATTTGCTAGTTATCAGAAAAGTTTCCTCCAGAACTTCCTGCTGGATATGGATAATGGAGGATGACAGAGACTGCTCGCTCTGAGCAGCCTGATTGCTGTGAGAATCGAAGAATGGGGCTCTGGCAAAGCACCTTCTCAAAAAGAGCCTGAAGGAAAAGTTCAGGTTCTGAAAGGTCCAGAGGTGTCAAAATATGCTCTCTAGATTCTCCCAAAGCTCCATAGGGAGCTGAAAAGATCCCAGATTGAGCTCAGACACACAGCACAATTGAAGACCCACAGTAAGCTGCCTCTTGTGCCTCCATTGAAGCAGTGACATCTCCAAACAAAGGAATTTGGACCAATTTGACAAGGCAAGAAAAATAATTTAAGGTAGTGTCAATAAAACCATTGGATCCAGACTAGGGTGGCAAAGAGGAGGCCCGCCCGCACACCCCCCCCCCCGGACACGGGTGTTGATCTGCATGGAGAAAATATTCAGGGACTGAATTAAGAATGAGAATGAGAACAAGTACAGTCTAGTGACTATTTTTACAAGCATTCCAGGTGAAGAATTTTGATTAACTTGTGATTTCTCTAAATCTCTGGATGCAGAATTTTTGTGACTTTATAAATATCTTCCAGCAAGCGGGTCAAATCACAAAGATCTAAATGTTGTGGAATGGAAGAGAGGAAAGTGGGACTTTGTATTTTCCTTTCCCCTCCTTTTTTCCTTTTAAAAATAATTTTTTTTTTTGTATATATATATATATATATATATATATATATATAGCCTCCTTTTGATAACCCAAAGGAGATGGACATTGTGAGACTGAAATTCATCTGAATTACTTTGTGGATTGCTGATTTTATTATTATTATTATTATTATTATTATTATTATTATTATTTTGTAATACATAAACTAAGGATTAATTTTTATTTTTATTCACTGTGCATTTTTACAATTTTTTTATTGGGATCTGACGGGGTTAGATACTAACTGGTGACAAAGGGTGGAAATATAGTGATATAGTGACACAGTATGGCCCCAAAACTAATTGCAGGGTCTTTTTTATTTCCTTTTTAAGTATTTCCCTATAATAAAGGAAAGATCACCATCTAGTGACATTATGATATGGCTATGGCTAAAGTCGGCAAGAAACCACCTCCAGGCCCATCACAACACCAAGTCAGAGAAAAGGTTTAATTGTAGAAGGAGACACAAAGTCTGATTTGACATTAGAATTTCATTAGAAATGAGAAAAGAGATGGGGGAGGGTATACAGAGACTAGGACAGAAGGCTGATTTTAATGCGCAGGCAGTCTAAAACTTATCAGCAGAAATTGCAGAACTGTCACATAAAACTTCAGAAGTAGAGAAAACCGTACAGGATTTAAAGGTGAAAACATCCAGCTTGGAGGAATCATGACTTCTGGAGGCGGCACCTCCGACAATGGCGGATTCCCTCTGATTCAGAGGGAGACAGCCCCACAGAAATCGGGTCTCACTGCTGCAGCGAAGCGGGGACATTTCTGAAAACCGCAGGTGGAAGAAGCCTGCGACCGTGGGACTCGGCGGGCACCGTTTGCGCCCCCCCCCCGTTTGGCAAAGGGACCCTACAAAGGGCTCCGGAGTGAGATGGGGGCTGGCGCGGTGCTGAGAGTCAATCGCTACTTCTGTGGAGCGAAGCTGCACAGCCGATGTCGGAGAGCACTGTCCTTTTTCCTGTGACAATTCAGACTTTAAACAACAACCCGTGAGTAGGATAATTGAAACTTTTGGATCTAAAAAACATTTTTGAATTTGAGCTGAGACGGGAAGGTGTAAACAGGAAGTCCGCCTCCCGTTCCTTGTATGAAGAATAAAGCAAAGATTTTACAAGCTAAAAGCTGGATAAATTGACAGCCTGGAATTTCCTGCATTTTTAACCATCAACCCCCTAGCCAGCAGGAGGAAAGGGGGAGAATTTTGACTTTTAATCCTGTAGAGAGTGTGCTAAGAAAGTAAGCCTCCACTGTCCCTAACCTGGGGATGGAATGACAGGAAAGAAACTGTCGGTGATGCCTACAACTTGAATATAGAAAAATTGACAGACAGAATTGGAAAAGGGGAAAAAATAATTCCAATGCTCTCTTCTGCCTGTTTTTCTTACGTTGAAAGGAAACAAAATGTCTGAAAATCGAAAGTAATTTTCTCCTTGCTGGTTACATTTTAAAAATGGATGCTAAAAAGTAACTACACCCCCTAGAGGAAGCCTGCCAGTGTGTTTGTTACAATTTACAAAGAGAACATTGTAACTGGGAGACCGTGGGACTAGCTCCCTGACCTTGACCGAAATGACTAGAAAGGAAGTTTTATCTGTCCTGGACAAAATATATGATGTGCTGCTGCAGCTGGATGAGAAAGTGTCTTTGATGAATCAAAAGATGGACTATATAACAGCTGCAGTCAGCAAGGAGGTGCCAATGGGAAATGAAGTTATAGAAATTGCACAACAATCCATTCAGGAAGCTGGCCTAATAGAGCAAGTGCAAGGGCAGAGAAAGATGGAAGAGGCTGCGAATGCACCTCAAAAGACAAAGAGACTTCAAGTCCTACATGATCAAAAGCTGCAACACTGGGAAATGGAAATTGGAGGACACTGGCAAATTTTTGGATTTAAGAAAATTTTGATCTCTAGTGGGACTGTGAAACAGGTGGAAGATCATTTCTGGAATAATTGCTTTCTGGATTACAAACTAAATGATGGGGAGTGCATCACCGGGGAATGGGACAACTGGATAAAAGGAAATGAAGAATATTACTGTACGGAACTCCCCGAAGATTGGCTCCCAGAAGAGAAAGAGAAGAAAATGCGAAATAACCCAACAGGGAACAAGGACGTATGTAACTACAAACAGAAACAAGAAAACCCACAGAGGGGGCTTGGAAGTGACCTGAGGGCCTCTGATATTAGAACACCGGACTGAGGAGGACATAATGATATAAGGACTGACATAATGATATAAGGACTGACTGGCTTTAGCAGAAAAGTTAAGTATGGTTTAAATTTAATAATTTTAAAGACTAAGAGGACAAGACAAAATTAATGAGATTAATGTAAAAAATGAAGTGGTTTGAATAATAATGGTGAATTTGCTGAATAAATTTTCTAAATGGAATACAAAGAGGGAGGTGGGAGGAAGTCAGGAAAATAAGTGAAAGAATGTCGAAAAATTTGAAAGGAGGGAATTTATTTTTCTTTTCTTTTTTGTCTTGTTTTTAAGTTGAATTTTTGGCTTTTGTATTTTTATTGTGTTTATTTTCTTTTGTTGTCTTTGTAATCTTTTTTCTTGTTGAAATTTAATAAAATATCATTATAAAAAAACAGCTTGGAGGAATCATTTAAGAAAGTAGAAGGGGAGGTAAGAGAAACAAAGAGGAGCAAGAAAGAATGAGGGGGTTGCTGAAGCAATCAAATTGTTTAAGAACAGACTCTGGATGAAATCACAGTTTTGGAAGTACATCTAAAAGATTTGATTCTTAGTTTGAGATTTGCCAGAAGATACGGCAGTGGAATTAAGTGAAAAAATAATGAAAGAACTTGAGAATTTGAATGAAATGGGTGAAGAAACTGTTAAAGTGGCAGTGGATAGACCTTTTCGTGTAAAATCAAGATATGCTAAAGCAAAAAATCTGTTGGGTGATTGGGTTTTTTAAAATTCAAAGAGATTTAAAGACAGAATAATACAGAAGCACTATCAGAAAAATCTCAGTTTGATGACTAGAGAATAATAATTTTGAAAGAAATCCTGATGGGACTACTTTGGAAAGGAGCAAATTACAAATATCTGACGGACACACCGTGATAAAACAAAATCACTTTTCATTGGGAATACCCTGAAGGAGTCTCCTTTATATTTAAAGGGTGAAAGCAGAGATGTAGAGATCCCACAGTAGCAGATAAATTCTGGAGAAAATATGGAAAAGAATTAGCAGGAGAAAGAGCATTTGGTTTGGAGCCACAACATGAAGAAGAACCAAGAGAGGGGGAGAAGAGAGATAAATGAATAAAAGACAAAATGGCATTGATAATCTTAATGTGGAATGTAAATGGACTGAATAATAAAACAAAAAGGATTGGGATTGAACATGTGGTAAAAATAAATAAATTTGAACGTGATTTGCTCTCAAGAAATGCATATTGCGATGAAACACAGAAGAATTCTGATCAATAAAAGATTATTGAAAGGACTTTGTGACCTCTGACTATACAAAGAAAACAGGCATAGTAATGTATACAAAAACCAGAATTAGATCCAAAACAATTATTTAAAGGAAGAATACTGATAATATAGATAACATCACAAGGAGAGAGGAAAAAAGAATATTAATAGATGTATATGAACGGAATGACAAAATATCTGACTTTTAAAAGAGACGAGGAAATGTTATTTGAATATATGAATGAAAAGATGATTTGAATGGTAGATATGTATGGTGTAGCTTCCCTGGAATGGGACAGGACTAGAAGAAGAAGCAATACAAAAGAAGGGAAGCTATCTAAGGTCTTTTTCAGATGACAGAAAACCTAAGTCTAATTGATATGTGGAGAGAGAAACACCCACTGGACAGACAATTTACATTTTACTTGTCTGAGAATAATTCAGCGAGTTGAACAAACTCTGTATGGACTTCTAGAGATTTGTACACTAAGGTAAAGAAGGTAGAAATTTTACCCAGGACATTATCAGATCACAACTCTATTATTATGGAATTAAGAACAGAGCAAAATTGCTGATTCAGACTAAATGAGAATTTATTAATTTATTAATATTAGAAAAGGGGGGGGAATATTAAGAGATTGTTCTGAGATCAATCTGAATCAGGAGACAATTTGAAAGTGGTATGGGATGCAAGTAGAGGAGTCTAAAGATATTTTTTTTAGAAGAAGCTTTTTAATAATCGCCTCTTTCAGTGGGTCTGGGAAGGCTCCCTCACAGAGAGAAGCATTCACCACCCCATGGAGCCCATCACCCAGCCCTTCCTGGCTCACTTTTATGAGCCAGGATGGGTAAGGATCAAGGAGACAGGTGGTTGGTTTCACTCGTCCAAGCAGCCTGTCCACATCCTTGGAGGTAACAGATTGGATGAGCAACTAAAAAGATGAGCAAGTAAAATCCTCAGTGATACACTGGACAACTGATATAAGTCTAATAATAATAATAATAATAATAATAATAATAATAATAATAATTTTTATTTATACCCCGCCCTCCCCAGCCAAGGTCAGGCTCAGAGTGGCTTACAAGCAATAATAAAAACAAGTTGAATGATTACAACTTAAAAACAAAATTAAAATACAACATTAAAATATTGAAACATTAAAATATTTATATGTAGCCTCATCGCAGGAGGAGAAGGAAAATAAAAAAGAAAGGGAGGGAGGGAATCAAATTGGCTCCAAGCCAAAGGCCAGGTGGAACAACTCGGTCTTACAGGCCCCGCAGAAAGAAATCAGATCCTGCAGGGCCCTGGTCTCATGAGGCAGAGCATTCCACCAGGCCGGAGCCAGAGTTGAAAAAGCCCTGGCTCTGGCCCGGGACCACTAGGGTGTTGCTATTTATGGACCTTGAGGCTCTCTGTGGGGCATATGGGGCGGTCCCGTAGGTATGAGGGTCCAAGGCCATGAAGGACTTTAAAGGTCAAAAGCAGCACCTTAAATCTGACCCTGTACACCGGGAGCCAGTGCAGCTTGAAAAGCACTGGGTGAATATGCTCCCATGGCAGAGACAACGTGAGGAGCCTCGCTGCAGCATTCTGCACCCGCTGGAGTTTCTGGGACAGCTTCAAGGGCAGCCCGGCTGTCAGGGAACTGCCATCGGAGCCAAGGGTGGAGATAAGGCTCCCTAATGACGCTGGAGAGGGAACCAGCAAGGAGAGAGGGGAAGCTTCCGCTGGGGAAGGAAATAGACATGACGCTAGGGAGAAAGGGGAGTCTGAGGGAGCTTCAGAGGGAAGGCTCCAGGACTCTTCCAGTGAAGCCAGCGGGGAGAGCAGGGGACCGCCTACTCTGCGCAGAAAGCTGCCGCGCAGAGAAGCTAGGCGGCGATTGGGTGTGAAAGAACTTCTATGTTGGAAGAAATTCAGGAAACGCCCACTGACGGATTCTGCCAGTGACTGAGACAGTCACGGAGTACTGACTGTCCAGCCAGGGGAAAGTTTTAACCAAACTACTCAGCTCGGAGCAGTTTGCGCCTTACGCACAAACAACCCCCAACCCCGTTACACCCGCGTAGAGCAAATTACAGTAGTCAAGCCTGGAGGTGACCGTCGCATGGATCACTGTGGCCAGGTCAGGGCAGGAAAGGTAAGGGACCAACTGCTTGATGCGGTGAAGGTGGAAAAATGTCGCCTTGGCTGTTGCTGTAACTTGCGCCTCTATGGAAAGGGAGGCATCAAGGATTACACCCAAACTCTTAACGGAAGGCAATATAGACATGGAAGCATGGGAATGATTGCGGAGTATGGATATAAAATTCACAGCATGCTATGGTTTAATAGAAAATTATATGAAAATGATATCTTGTTGGTATCTAACAGCGAGTAAACTGGCAAAAATGTATAAATCTAAATCAAACAAGTGTTGGCATTGTAACGAGAAAGAAGGTTCTTATCATATGTGGTGGTCTTGTAGTAAGGTTAAAGCTTACAGGGAAATGATCTACAATTAATTGAAAAGGATGTTCAAAATAACTTTTGTAAAAAAAACCCAGAAGAGCTCTTTCTTTCTTTCTTTCTTTCTTTCT
The DNA here is from genome assembly GCF_951804945.1 of Podarcis cretensis. Lineage (NCBI taxonomy): Eukaryota > Metazoa > Chordata > Lepidosauria > Squamata > Lacertidae > Podarcis > Podarcis cretensis. The sequence goes on along the minus strand of NC_137178.1, from coordinate 3,367,517 downwards.
TTCTTTCTTTCTTTCTTTCTTTCTTAATATACTTTCATTAAAGATTTCTTACATTTTCTACAGATTAGTTTCATTTGTTGAGACATTAGTGTTGTATTAGGAAGAAAAGGGGGTAAGAGGTGAAGGGGGCAATGGTGAGTCAGGTGGTGTCGGGTGCCAATGTTTCACCTCAGATCATATAAATCTTTTGAAGCTTTTCTTTTGGGAATTATAGGGACAGAACTACCCAAATTGTATAGAAATACATTTATTAGAAATACATTAAGTAATTAAAGACAACCTGCAACGTTATACAATGTGAGAATGAGACATTACGATACTAACAATATGCAGAAATGGCAAAAGTTACGGGAAGAATAAGAAATCGAGATAACAAACGTTTTATAAAGGAATGGAAACGGTTTATTGAATATTTACAGATAAGTTGAAAACAGATAAAAACATTAAGAGGATTATGATAATAATGTGCAGTTTCATAAGAATATATACAGGTATTTAAAGTAGATAATTAAATAAACAAGTTAAATAAATTGGGATATGCAGAAGATATTAAAAATAAATTTAAGGAACACTAGAAAGAGGGGGAAGGAAGTCAAACTTTGAAATGTTAAAAAGATTGCAAAACTAATGAAATCTATAAACTTGAAAAGTATAGATTAAACCTTTTTTAAAAAGAAAAAAGATAGAGAAGTTTCCTCAAGCAGCAAGGCATCTCACCTTGCTTCCTCCATCTGCTTAGCATCCCAAGGACCCACCCCCTGAACCACTGAGTGTCTCTGGCTGATGGCTACCACAGTGTATGAAAATCCTTTTTTCTGGGGTGCCAATGATATGTTGGCTACCGATGGCTAAAGCAGAATTTTCTTTCTTCAAGAATCTGGTTTTCAGAAGTTTGTAACCTTCATGAAATCTCCCACGGGTGAATACATTGTCGTATTTATGATGATCCTCTTTACTGCGTTGACACTGCTGCTTTTCCTGCTATGTAAGTACATAATTGGCGTACTTTGCTACTACTGTCCTGGGCTTTGCTTGAATGCCAATAGCATTTCCAAAAAGAGATGGTAGGATCCAGTTTCCATTTACCTCATTTACCCTCTCTCTTTGATATCAGGGAGGGAGTTACAGGTGTCACCCATTGAGAGCAATGGCACTGTTTGGTTCCAGCACTAGGAACAAACACATAGACTAACACAAGTCCCTGGGACACCCTGGGCAATTCCCTTTCTCAGCTTGCAATTCTCTGCTCCTTTCCCAACTAATTCTCATTTGCTTCGGAAGAGCCCCCATTCCTGATCCTCGCCACCCTGCCCTCTTCTAGGGCTCCAGTCCCTTGAACGAAAGTGCTTGGGGGAAACAGGCTGCAGAGGAAAAGGCCATGGCCAAAGTGGGTGAGTCCAGAGCCTACCTAAATATCTAGATATATGCAGGGCTTTTTTCAGCTGGAATTCATCAGGACTCAGTTCCAGGCCCTATCAGGTGGGCGCTGTTGCCATTTTAAGAGACGAAGGGAGGCATTCATGCTGAGTTCCAGCACCTCTTTTTGTAGAAAAATAGCACTGGATAGATGAGCCCTTGACCTATTTGCACACCTAATTCATTTTTAAAGGGCACTCAAAAGTAAGCAAATCTCAGGTGGTGGGAATCAAATGATCCAAGAATTTGCACAGTTTAAGCGTGTGGCAGAGCATGAGGCAGCCTGGCAAATGCAAGACTGTAGGACAAAGAGGACAGGTCTATCTAGACAACCAAAAATCTAAAGCTCTCAAAGGAAGGCCAAACCATCTAATGACAGAAGTAACAGGCCAAATTGAAACAGCGGCTACCCTGCTGTTCTGAAGTCCTACCAAGGGCTGAGAGCAGGAAATATTAATAAAAGTCATATTCATGGTTTTGTTGATTTGACTTCTTATCTGCGTTACAAATCATCAATTTAAATTCAATATTAAAAGCAGTTCAATATTAAAAGCAGTTTAATAATACTGTCTGACTAGACAGTCAGACATTTTAATCATTTCTTTTCTACCTACTTCATCCTTAGATCAAAAGGAAGTAAAAAAAAGAGACGAGTTTCAAATGGCAATAGATATGATTCGGACCTTTGTTGTTGGGCTTGATTCAATCCATGAAGACAAGGATGGTAAGCATTTTTTTATGCACATCCTCACTTTTGCTAGACCTTGTTTAATTTAAACAGGCGTCAATTCCTGTAGTTCACTTTGGGATTCATATTGTGTAAGCAATACATATATTCAATGAAACTCATTACCCAATAGAGTTTATCACGTTTCATTGCTCAGCAAGAAGAAAAGCAGATGGTTGTGATTCTCACATCCCCCCACTAGAAATGCTGTCCTTCCCCATCAAACTGTATTTCACACTGTTTATACTGCAAGATTTTAGCACTGGCACAAGGGAACTTTGCCCCCACTTCTCCCTGCATGCTCGGCAAAGCTGCTCTGCAGGGTGGGGGAAACTTCAGAACAGATTGGAGGGAAAGGGGCGGAAGATTGCATTGTACAAGGATAAATTCCTGCACTGACTTAATGTCCTCCTTAGAATTATGTGGAATGCAACACAATATTCATCAGAAAAAGAGTTTTGGCACCTCTATTTTCTTAGATCTCACAAAGCATAACAGAAAACTGCAAAGTATTCTTTGTATATTTGGCTTTACTGTGGGACTCGAGGTGGGAATTGTTTTGTGATCCAGTGATTCCCAGCAGAAAAGGAGGACATAGGAGAGGAAGATTAGAGATACTTCATGAGTCACTTATAATATGAGAATAGGATAGTGGATTGCATGGGTCTTTGGTCTGATCCAGCTGCAGGATTCTTCTGAGGCCTTTCATTGGTGATCTCAGCCACAGAGAATCAAGTCTGTCCTCATATTCATAAGAACCCGATCCTTGAGCTCTGCTTCTTGTTTCAGGCTAGAGTGTTTGAAAATGTTTGAAAATGGTTTCTTAATATTTGCAGATTGTTATTTCAGATACTATTTTGCCTTGAACTTTTTCAAAACTTTTAGACTTTGGAATACTTGCTGTAGCACAAAACAAATCAGAGGAAATGCGGTATCTTGCCAACAAAAATGATGAACTACAAAACGTAATTGGTAAGCTACCCTACGATGCTGCAGAATTGTAGTGCAGTGGGATCCTGCCCTGATTCTGCCCCAGCTGAAAGCCCCTCCTCTAGCTGAAAACTCTTAGAGCCAGAGCAGAGTGCTGCCCTCCTTTGCATGGGGCCACCCTAGGGAAACATCAGATATATTCAGTTCAGTTCTCTTGAACTTTTGAATTGATTTAGCCTCTATGGTTAGGAAAGAAAAGACTTTGCCATTCTTTGCTGTAACAAAGACAATCAAAACAGGTCAGCTGAAAGACCTGTCCTTTATTATTTTCACCCACGAGAGCCCTGCCTCTGCAGAGACAATCAAAAGAGGTCAACTGAAAGAGAGAGATTCATGAGCAGCACTTTGAAGGCAACTTCTGCCAACTTGGTCAGAGAGACTGCTGGGCAGTGGGGTGGTTGGTGCAACAGCAAAACCTCTCTCCTGTTTCACAAGCCCATCATCCGAAAGTGTAAAGTGATTATAAAATTGTCTATCAAGCTTTAGATGTGAAAGCAAAGAATGGGAATGAATGCATATTATATCACTCGTACATAAAAAGCAAGCTAAAGATGTTCAGCACCAAAACACACATTTTGTGAGAGTTGTATAATGCCATTTCCCCTCTTTCTCTTTCACCTTTGGAAATATGATTTCTTTTAAAGACATTGTTCCAAAACCAGGTCTAAATCCTGATTGACATGGATTTCATAGAATCATAGAGTCATAGGACAAATACCCCCCCCCCAAAAAAAAACCCTAGGTCTCCCCCAACAAATGTTTGAGACTAGCTCCCCTAAATCTAAAAGATGGAAGAAACTGTGCGCGCCGCCAGGCGCGTGCCGCTGCCCTGCAAGCTCTGATAAGCTCCTCCCACAGCTAATCACCTGACTTAACAGAAACCCTGCCCCCTCCGACCTGAAAACTGAGTAGTTTTCTCCAAGAGCATCTGGATCTGGTCCACAACCACCCTCTCAAGAACCTTGCCCAGGAAGGGGAGATTAGCAACCGGAAGGCAGTTACTTAGATTTTCTGAGCACAAGGAAGATTTCTTAAGGAGTGGTTTTACCACTCCTGCCTTCAAGCAGGCTGGGACCAGCCCCTCTTGTAAAGAGGCATTAATCACCTTTCTAGTCCAGCCAGCTGTCCCCTCCCTGCTAGTTTGTATCAGCCACAAGGGGCAGGGTCCAGTGTGCAAGTGGTTGTCCTGACCAATCCAAGGACCTTGTCCACATTCTTGAACCTTGTTGGATAACTGCCCGGGTCTGGCACGTTTCCCTGCACCAGAAATCCCAGCCAGCAGCAGAGCAGCAGTGTGAGCCATAGCATTTATCTCTGACTCTTCTCCGGTGAGAAGTGAAAGTAACTTCACAGGCAAAGAACTCAGCTCCTGGATGTAGGAAGCTCCTCCCCAGATGCAGGACACATAGAGGTTAACCCTATAACCAACAAACCTCACAAACCTTACCGACTGAAACATGCCCAACACAATGGAGACAGACTCTGCTCTGGACATTCTTTGAGATTTGTCTGCTGTAATAATAAGAAGAGAAGAGTTTGGATTTGATATCCCGCTTTATCACTACCCTAAGGAGTCTCAAAGCGGCTAACATTCTCCTTTCCCTTCCTCCCCCACAACAAACACTCTGTGAGGTGAGTGGGGCTGAGAGACTTCAGAGAAGTGTGACTGGCCCAAGGTCACCCAGCAGCTGCATGTGGAGGAGCGGGGAATCGAACCCGGTTCACCAGATTACGAGTCCACCGCTCTTAACCACTACACCACACTGGCTCTCATAGCAGGGTGGGTCAAGATGCCAGGGGATGCAAGCAATTTTATCCACAAATGCTTTGCAAGCAAGTCGCAGAAAGCTGCTTTCAGTTGTATCATCTCCTTTGGGCCAGACTGTAGCAGGCCCCACACTACCTGGGAAGGAAAGCTCTGCTGGATAGCACAATGGAGGAAGCAAAGCAAGGCTTCTTTGTATCCTTCACTGCCACTTGGAAGGTTCGAGGATGAACCCTCACCAGTAGTTGAATGCATTCAATTAGATTTTTCCTCCACTTGCGTTCAAGCCATCTCCCAACTTCTTTTTTCGCCCTCTCCTCTGCAGTATACTAGGGGGCAAAACAGGCCAAGCCAAGGCAGGGGGTCTTCTGGGTAGTTGTGCCCACCTTGTGGCACTTCCTCCCCCCAGATGTCAAGGGGAAAAAACTATTCGGGTGAATATAAATCCTGCGTCCAGCCAGGCTTCCCTGCGCAGCCTCTGTGTCTCCGAAGCTTAGAAGCTCTGACCTGGCAGGAGAGCAGAGTAGCAGCAGTGGTCCTGTGTCCGTGTGAGAAAAGGGATAAATCAAGTCCAGAGACAGATCGGTTCTTATCTCTAGAAGCGTTTATTTACAAGCCATAAATCAGTCTCTTTCCATCAGAGCTTTCTGGCATCTCCGTGCTTCCAAAAGCACACACTCACAGCCTCTCAGTTGAGCTGTGTCTCTCAGGCAGAAGCGAGAGCAACTCTGCTCACAGACTGTGACGCACTTCTCTGCATCAAGCTCCTCCCAGATACAGGACACCACGGAGTTTTAACCCTGTCAGTTCCAAACTCCACAAAAACTACTATCTGACTCTCAGAAGACATCTGAAGGCAGCCCTGTTCAGGGACGTTTTAAATAGTTGATTGTGTTTTAATTTTTTGGAAGTAGCCCAGAGTGGTTGGGGGGGGGACCCAGTCAGATGGGCTGCTTATACTTTGTTGTTGTTGTTGTTTGGTTGTTCCAGAGATCAGCCAAAACTCAGCAGGAGCACCTGTCAGATCAGCTGGAAAACCCCCCAGAGCCATTTGGAAGCCCACTGGATTTGGAAGCCCACTAGATCAATCCTGTCAGCTCCAGCATGGAGAATGCTTGGCAGCAAACTGGGTGGTGAACCAGCAGAATCCCACATCTGTCCCAGTTGCCCTATGCCAGGAACCTACATTCTAGATTCCCCTCCCCCCTCCACAACTCAACAGAGGGCCTGGAAAGAGAAAGAGAATTTTGATACACCACAACTACTCCCCCTTCCCAACCTTCAAGTCTGCCCTGATTCTGCCCTGAGTATCCAGGTGGAAACAAGTAGGTGAGGTTCTTGACTGTGCTCCCTGTTCCAGCTATGCCCATACAGGTATTTACTGCACCATCAACATGGGTTGAAGAGTTAATGTTTTTCTTGTTTTAAGATTTCTGAGCTTCCCAGATGAATATATGTTATCACGTGGAGACGGAAATGAACTTAATAAAAATAATTGAAATCTACACAGACATACAAGGTGGTTCCCATTAAATTCCCTATCTTATTTTCTTTTTCTGATCTCCCTGCATATCTGGCTTGACTCAAAGACCTCCTTACTGAAAACTTGAATGAGGGTTGGATTATATATCAAAGGACAATGTATTTCCTTTCTCGTGACCAAGACTCATGGGCAGATTCCAAAAAAAAATGTGAGAGGGAAGGTGCCCAGCTCATGTCTGTGGAAACAAGGGAAGAACAGGTGAGCATCAAAGCTAAGTATAGGAAAGGTAGGGGATCTTCTTGAGCCAAAGGGCTCCTATCATCACTATCCATTTAGCAAGGTTACATGTGCCTGTATGCAGCCAAGACAGCAATTCCATCAGTCAAGCCAAGGGGTGGGAGGGGCAGGGAGAGCTGCTACCATCTGGGACTCAATAAGGTTTCTTGGAGCTGCTGAGCTCTAATAGAATGAAGCTGGCAGTCAGGATGGAGATCTTGGAGGAGGAGGAGGAGGAGGAGGAGGAGGAGGAGGGGGAGGAAGAGGAGGAGGAGTAGATACTTCAGAGGCATCTATCTCTTGGATTCTCTGTAAATTCTTCCTCTGCTCTTTGAGATGTATTGAGTGCTTAGAAACAAACGTTTCCCTCACCACACTAACCTTCTGGCAGGAGAGTATCATGGAGATGACTCTAGAGGAGCTTGCAAGGTATATCCTTTTCCCAGCCCTTTAGCTCTGGCACAGGGGCTACTGGGGTGCTGCAGGGCACAGACATGGATGAGACCCCATCGCCATGCCATCAAGCATACCACAACCGGACTGATTCCAGTGTCTCTGGAACCAACCATCAAACATGGATGCAGAAATTGGAGTATTTGACACACAGCTCACTGTCCTGCTAGATGGTTCCAAGACCAACTGTTCTCTGGCACAGTCATTTACAGTATCTGGAAATTATAACTCTGTATCATGACTGGAACACATATGTAGCCAGTCTTGGTGATGGCATGTGAAATTACCCTTCACTACAATATTTCCTCTTTGGGATGCTTCCTTGATTCCACCACCATCATCTTCGTCATTCATCATCATCCTCATCATCACCATAAGCATCATAATTTTGATCAGGGGGACAATACCACATCCAGTATATGAAATTATTATTGGAGATGGGAATACAATGTATAGTTTTGATCACTTTCCCCCCAAAATTTGGATTCGGTCTTCAAATGTGATACCTTCTCCTTTTAAAATGTGTTTGTTTTATGCCTGTTGAATTTCTGTAAAGGGCTATAGTCTCCCAGAGAAAGAGACATTGTCTTAAAAGATTTTATTTGTTCTTTCTCAATACCCCTACCCTAGTTTTTTATAAACGAGCAAGTACAAAGGCGTAAGAAGTTTTTTTGGTTTGGAGTCTTTAAAGACAAGGGAATGAAATGGAGATGGCTGGCAGGAATAGAGACTATAATCACGTAAGTTTCTGCAGAAACATTTGTTAATGGCATGCATTCCAAAAAGTTGCAGATTCTGTTTACATAATTGATCTTTTCCCTTTCCAAATATATTTTGCCATGCAATTTTCTCTACTACCAAAGATCTACATATGTACTCCTCCACATCATTGCCCAGATGAGCGGCTGCTGCTTCTCACTAGGTTGGAGAGGCAGGAAGGCTCCTCTTCCTGCTTCTCTAACCTAGTGAATGCAGTGATTCAGAAGAGGCTGAAGGCATGTTTTTAAATGGTTTGTGCTCCTTAGTTCAGCTTCAAAAGGACTTGCAGGAACCTAAAGCTGAGCAACACTGTCAGCTAGCAGTTTAAGACAGTTCATGGTTCCCTTTAAGTACCTAACAACTCTTTTCAGCTTGTGTTGATGGATGTACAAGGTCAGAGTAAGATCTCACTCACCCACAGCTTGGTAGTAGAACAGACAACTGGACTGGCATTTATTACCAAGGCTGCATTAACAGAGGGCTGCTTTCATTTTTGCAAGGTCTCCTGGAACAAAATCCAATGACATTCATCTCTATTGATGCACCCAATACCAATCACGAATCCTTTTTGACAAAGGTATTGAGTAAACTTTACAAACAGGCAGTGGGGTTGTATAATACTAGCTGGGAAATTAAACCCTGAATGCCAGTGGTTCCCAGTTAGCTAAGTACTGCAGACCCCTTCATTTTCAAAAGCCATGCCATGGGCCACCCTACCTTTGAACATTTTGATATCTCCGTGGCAGTTTTAGTTATGTGAATGACACCATGGAACCCCTGGGTGGGTGGTCCTGTGAGGAGAATCAGAACTTACAGGGTTAAACAGTTCTGTGTGACGTCTCACATTCTGAGGCGGGGTTATGTTCACATACGGGAATCTTTCTTTGTGTGTGTTTTTTTCTTTCGTTTTTGGCTGAGAGGCGAAAGGATGTCCGCTCTCTTGCCGGGCTGAGTTATGATGTTTTTCTTCTCATTAAAAGACTGTTGGAGATTAGCAAAAGGCCTGCATTCAGTCTGATTTATTATCCACACACAAGGCAACAGTTTTTCCCACTGCTGAACTCTGCTAAGGACTATGCTAAGAGATCTAAGGGAGCTTACGTTTTCTATCGGCACGGACGTCCATCGGCGCAGCAGAAGAGTACTGGGCGCCATCTTTTCTAACAGGTTATGGGAAGCTAGCCAAGCTTTGGAAGCTGTTGCCATGTCGTGCCTGTGTGTGTGGGAGAAGCCAGCTGGAGCTCCTGCCTAATGTTTGAGGCAGCGAAGCTCGCTGGGGAGGATCTCATCTTCAGGACCGGGTGCCAAGAGGAGCTGCTGTTACGTGAGTAGGCTCAGCCCCGGGGGAGAAGATGGCAGATGGCCAGGAGTCATACTCCGTCCCTTTCGAAAAGTTAAATGGGAGAAATTGGGAGGAGTGGTCCAGGAAGCTGAAGGCCTGGCTGGTAGCCAAGGGTCTGTGGGAGGCGGTCCGAGGGCCCCCACAGCAAGCTGCAGCCGGAGCTGCAGCAGCAGATGTTGCAGCTGCCCAAGCCCCACAGAGGAAGAATCAGAAAGCCCTGGGAGCTATAGTGCTCAGTTTGGAGGGCTCACAGCTGCCTTTGGTGGAGGGTCTTGACAGTGCCCAGGCTGTTTGGCAGGAGCTGGAGAGGGTTTGCCGAGAAACCACAGCGGAAGCCAAAAGCCACGTCCCCAGATGCAGTACAGCCTCAAGGAGAGCTGCTGGCAAGGTTGGGGGGGCAGAGAAGACCAAAGGCAAGTTTGCAAAGTTTTCCACTGGTCGCTTATGTGATGAGGAGGAACGCCATCTCAGAGAGGGCCGAGCTGGCGCACAGAGCCCTGCCGGTTGCAGGGGGGGGCCAAGCCAGCAGAAGGCACAGCTCAGGTTTTTTCCACTTGTCGTTGTTTTATCTGTGGGTCTGTTGACCATTTGCGTCGATCCTGCCCGCGGAGAGCCAGAGAGGCCAGGCAGGATGTCTCCAAGGTCGCTTCCCATGGCAGCCAGCCAGGTTTCCATGGCAGCCAGTCTAGGAGAGGAGGCCAGCATGGGAATGCGAAGGGAGGACGTGACACAGGAAGTGAGACAGACGGTTCTTCTTATCACCTAGCTGCGAGACAACTCCAGTGAGGGCAGCATGCTGCGTTGGGACATCGACTCAGGAGCCAGCCACCACCTGATGCCAGCACCACCTAGTGGTGAAATGTGGAACTGCAGGGCTGTTTCAACTGGGAAAACAGTCACTCTTGCTGATGGTTCACAGAGACAATTAATCACTGTTGGCAATGTGTTTGTTTCTTTTTTACAGGCAGAGCTGGAGGTCTACATTGTGCCAGGAATGAAATGTTGTCTTTTATCTGTATCCGCTCTTGTACAGGAGGGTTATAAGGTTTGCTTTGAAAATGATGTCTGTTCTATTTCCAGGGGTGGGAAACAACTGGTCAGTGTTGCATGTCAGAACAACCTCTTTGTTCTGGAGACACCTCTGGAGGGTAAGGGGGATGCTGAGACAGCACAGGCGAGGTGTGCTAACGTTCCCACTCATGATTTGTGTGCTCACTTGTGGCACAGGAGAATGCCGCATAGCTGCTGGAAATATATCCAGAAGTTGCCCGAATGCACTGAAGGTTGCAAGTTGAAAGCATGTGATAAATTCCTAGATTGTAGGGCATGCAAAAGAGCAAAGGTAAAAAGGTGCAGTTATCCCAGATCGAAGAGGGTAACCACAAAGCCTTTTGAGCTTGTGCACACAGACCTTTGTGGACCCATGCAAAAGCCGAGTCTGGGTGGGGCCAGATTTGTGCTCACACTGACAGATGATTTTTCTAGGAACGGCTGGGTTTTCTCGCTGAAATGGAAAAGCGAGGCAGCGCAACTGATCAAAGATTGGGTTGCGGCAGTGGAACTACAGTTTTCCACCAAGGTGCAGAGTTTCCAGAGTGACCGAGGCGGAGAGTTCACTGGGTCTGCTCTGCAGAGTTTCTTCCACCAGAAGGGAATACGTCACAGGTTGACGGTTGCTGCTTCTCCTCAGGAGAATGGCGTAGCAGAGCGCAGGAACAGTACGCTAGCTGAGGCAGCTGACGCTCTACTGTTTGACTCTGGTTTGCCTCAGAGCTTTTTGGCCGAAGCTTGGAAGATGGCCAAGTTCACGTTGAATAGGTCCTATAGCTCTGTTGTAGGTGACACACTGTACTTCTTGCTGCACGGAAAGAAGCCGAAAGTGCACTACTTCCGTGTGTTTGGTTGCGAAGCTTGGGTGCTTGTGCTAAAGGCTCAACGAAATAAAGGTGACCCAAGGTCCCGGAAAATGATCTTTTGTGGATACGAGCCTGCGACAAAAGGGTGGAGGTTTGCCTATCCAGAAGGTGATCAGTCCAGGATTCTAATCAGCAGAAGTGCTGAGTTCTGTGAGCAGAATGGTTGGTCAAGGATCCATGCGAATCCTGACGTTCTCTCAGAATGTCTGTCTGATTCTGATGAGGAGGGAGAGTTAGAAGCTGAACCTGTTGATGAGGACCAGGTCTCTGACCAGGGTCAAGAACAGGGATGGGCATCTCCACAGGTTGTTAAAAGAGAGCCCAAGAGTGAGCCTTCGTCTCCCGTTAGCAAAGTGCAGAAGGCCCGAAGACGCAGTAAGTCAGAGGGGGAGTCTTCTGGTGTCAGAGACACACTTGCTGGCCCCAGTGGGTCAGAGGGAGCACCTGAGACAGTGCTCAGACATTCCGCACACACCACAAAGGGGGTACCACCTGAGAGGTTTGAGGTCACCAGCGTGTGGGTTGGTTTAGCGCAGTGCGAACCTGAGAGTTTTGAGGAGGTTCAACAGTTGCCTGAAGCAGAAGCCAGGAAGGGGCAAGAGGCAATGGGAAAGGAGTTGAACTCAATGAGGTCTTTAGATGTGTGCTCGACCACGAAGCTACCAGAGGGCAGGCAGGCCGAGAGCTGTGCACAGACAGATAGACAGGTGCAAGGTTTTACCAAAGAGCTTGGTAAGAAGTTTAAGCTCAAAAACCTTGGTCCCGTTCGGCTTTATCTAGGCGTTAATATAGACAGGTCTGAGAACAGGAGTTTCTTGCTCAGTCAGAAAGGCAAGATTGAGCAGCTGCTTGAGAAGTTCCGGATGTCTGACTGTGCAGGGGTCAGAACGCCCATGGAGTCCAACTCTGTGAAGGGTTGTGTTTGGGGTTAGTTATACTCACAGTTTCCCTCAGGATGCGAGACGAGAGGGGTGTGAGGAGAATCAGAACTTACAGGGTTAAACAGTTCTGTGTGACGTCTCACATTCTGAGGCGTGGTTATGTTCACATACGGGAATCTTTCTTTGTGTGCTTTTTTTCTTTCGTTTTTGGCTGAGAGGCGAAAGGATGTCCGCTCTCTTGCCGGGCTGAGTTATGATGTTTTTCTTCTCATTAAAAGACTGTTGGAGATTAGCAAAAGGCCTGCATTCAGTCTGATTTATTATCCACACACAAGGCAACAGTTTCTCCTGCTGCTGAACTCTGCTAAGGACTATGCTAAGAGAGCTAAGGGAGCCTACGTTTTCTATCGGCACGGACGTCCATCGGTGCAGCAGAAGATTACTGGGCGCCATCTTTTCTAACAAGTCCGTGGACCACCAATTGGGAGCCACTACTGTATGTGATCTTAGACTTGATCACTCAAACATCTCGTGGGAGTAAAAAACACCTACTATTACTAGTAATATAAATTTAATAGATTTACAGAGAGCTAAAAATGAGGAAGTTATCACAGAATAAGTTTATCACAGAATTTTAGTACTGTGTAGTGGGACTTGATTCAGGATACAATGGACACTGGAGAATGCAAGTGACAATAAGAGTGAGGCTTGGGTGATACCTTTGTCAACTATGGATAATTGACTAAACTTAGAACCATCATGTTAGATTTAGATAAGATATATATGTGAGAGATATCATATCATTTCAATCAACCCTATAATGGCTTTGTGGTTATAGATTATATTTTGTAATTCATTTGAGGACATAGCTATTTTTGTTTCTGTGTAGTGTCATTGCTCGCCTCATGCATGGGGTGGGTAATGGATGTGAGATGAGGTGGATAAAGGCGGATGCAAATCTAACATGGTTTTAATATGCTCAGAACAATCACTACTGTGCTAACTCTGCTACTTGAGAGTAAGGATCTCTCAACACTCACAACGGTCCAGAGCAGATCTGAGGAGGATGTGGGTGCATATGGAAAGGAGAGAGGTCCAGTTCTGTTGCAGAAATGGAAACCCTGGCAATAGCAGGAGTACTGCATTGGATACTTCCCAAACTAAATTGACTGACAGTTCTTGTGTGTACCACTGAGCCTTCCAAAGTGACACCCTCACTTTTTGTAGTTTCCTATGAGAAACCACTTCATGTGAAAAGAAAAGAGACAGTCTTGACCCACAGTTGTTGTTGTTTTCCTTACATGGTTAGAATTCTAAAAATTCATCCCAATTGTGGGTGGATGTTAAGAGAGAAAGAGCTGAACATCTTTTTAATGATAGAAGGCATGGGGAGCACATGAGGAAGTATACATCCAATCTTGATTGCTCAGTGCTGCTCTTTTCTTTTCAGGTACTGGCAAAAAGATGAGCCTAAAAACGAAGACAGAAACCATTGTGCTGCAGTAGGCCTTGATTGCGATAAGGATTGCTGGATCGCATTACACTGTGAGCAACGCATAGGGTACATTTGTAAGAAGGTGCCTAGCGATACTTGGCTCTAAGAAGACACTTTAAGATGAATGAAACTGGATCTCATGATCACTATACAAAAACAAAACCAGGAGATCACCCCACCTCACTGTTTTAATGCACAATCCACACTCTGCCATCTAGATTATATGACTCTTTGGCATCAGCACTCAAAAACACCTTGAAAAGACCTTATTCTGCAAGATCAGATGTAGATGGCTACAAAAATAAAGAATGGAAGGGTCCAGTTATAGCCTGTTTTCTGTTTAATGTATTTATTTGCAATGCATACCAATATTTGTTTCCTTACTCTATGTGTTTGATGCCCCATTGCCCCTTCAAATCTCCATGATTGCTACCTTACAAGGCACATAAGGACAACCCTGCATGCCAGGCAATGAGAATGGGGGCCACCCAGCGTTTGGTGTCCCCTTCTAGCAGACTAATCACAAATACAACTTTGGCTTCATCACTGTGTAATTCCAGTGCCCTAACTCTCATAATGAGCCAACATTCCACAACAAACACATTGAACTGCTCTTGATTTCTTCAGAACTTGGCAGGGGGCAAGACTTGGGCCCACACCAGTGTGGGCCCAGTACTGGCAGCATGTGCTGCTCCTTACATGGCATTCATGGCCGCAGGGGTGTCAACTTGAATAAAGTTTTGGGGGTGGAACAGGTAAGCTCCCCCCTGCATAATCAATCACAAGACAGTGCACACACATCATTTGAATGGCAATGCCCATGAACTTGAGGGAGGCGGCCCGCTAAAATATTTTATTGGGGACTCTACCTCTAGGAGTTGGCTCCTATGCACTGTGGCCATCAACTGAGTTAAGTGGTTGTGGTTGCTTCAATCTGTCCTGTGTACCCATCCAATGAGAACTGATATTTTAATCTTTACTGTCGGGGAATGAACTGAACAGGAAGACTCGGAAGTGTCCACTCAGTCTGTTCGGCTCCTCTCAGAAGAGGAGGGAGAGTGGGAAGGTTTGCCACCTTGTCTCCAGCAGTTTCAAGAGGAGAAGAAGGCAGAACTGAATTATAGCTGAAGGTAGTGGTGGAGGAGGGGGGAGTGAGAGAGCAGACTGCAGAGATCTCCCTGGTAAGTTTGGGAGATTCTCCTTCTCCAAGGGCTCATCACTCACTCTGCATTCAGGTGCAAATAATGCAAAGGAGTGTGATTCCCGGGATTTTCTGTAAGTACTCAGGATGTTGTTGGGGATGGAAGAGGTTACCTCCAGAGTAGGCAATGTCTCCTTTTTGTGGAGACCTGGATTCTTTGTCTTGCAACCAGATGACTGAATAAAAAACATAAATATAAACTTGCTTGTTCTTCTTATCTTTGATGCTACCAGGAGAGGAGAGGGTTCTCTGCTCCTGACATTTATTGACAAAAAGATATCAACTTGGTGGTATGTATGATACTTGTGTCTTGTGCCATAGATCCTTGTTCCTAACTCTCAAAGAGGAGGTCGTGGAGGTGTTTCATGAGAGACGTTCTGAAGCCAGCTTTCAGAACTTCTGTTGGGATTCCATCCTGTCATGTTTCTTTACCACATGCTTGATAGTTAGACTCATAGAATCATAGGATTGTAGAGTTGGAAGGGACTCAGAGGGTCATCTAGTCCAACCCTCTGCAATGCAGGAATCTCAAACTGAAGCCTCCATGACAGATTGCCATCTCACCTCTACTTAAAAAGCTCCATTCAAGGAGTCCACAACCTCCCGAGGGAGACTGTTCCACTGTCAAACTGCTCTTAGTGTCAGAATGTTATTTCATGTAACTTGAAGCCATGGGTTTGTGTCCTTCCCTCTGGGAGTGATATCACCTTCCATGTGACAACCCTGGAGGTTTTTGAAGATGGCGATCTTATCTCCTCTTTCCCATACTAAATATTCCCAATTCCCTCAACCAGTCCTCATAAGGCATGGTTTTCAGCCCCTTGATCATCTTGGTTGCCCTCCTCTGCGCGCCTTCCAGCTTGTCAACATCCTTCTTAAATTGTGGTGCCCAAAATGGGACACAGCACTCCAGGTGTGGTCTGACCTAGACAAAGTAGAGTGGTACTATTACTGCCCTTGAATGGGACACTAGACTTCTGTTGATGCAGCCTAGAAGAGCATTAGTACCCTGTCCCCCTGCTGCATCACACTCTTGACTCATGGTAAGCTTGTGGTCTCCTTAGACCCCTAGATCCTAGTAGTCATTTTATTAGTTTTCTTCTTATTATTAAATTTCTTTTTTTATATAAAATTTTATTAGTTTTTTTTACATATCATTTTCAACAGTAATTAAACATACTTTTACATCTTATTCAATTTTTTTTGACTTCCATCAATCCTGTCTGAAAATTTTCCAATCTAATCTCTCAGTATGCATTTCTTATCTTCCCTATTACATTTCAAACTCATAACCTATATCTCTATTTCTACTTTGTAACACTACGTATATTTCTCCTTACAAAACATCTTGTAGTCCACTACTGTAATTTGTTGATTACAGTTGCTCTTCAAATAATTCATATATTTCTTCCAATCTTCTGTAAATCTCTGGTCCCGCAGATTTCAAATCTTTCCTGTCATTTTGTCCAATTCTGCATATTCCATTAATTTCGTCTGCCATTCTTCTTTCATCGGAATTTCTTCTTGTTTCCATTTCTAGGCTAACAATACTCTTGCCACAGTTGTTGCATATAAAAACAATTTAACATCTTGCCTATTAATGTCCTGGCCTATAATACCAAGTAAAAATTCTTCTGGTTTTTTAAAAAATGTATATTTCAACATCTTTTTCATCTCATTATATGTCATTTCCCAGAAGTTCTTTACTTTTTTACATTCCTACCACATATGATAAAATGTTCCTTCTTTTTCTTTACATTTCCAACATTTGTTATTTGTCTTATACATTTTTCTGAGGAGAACCTGAGCTTACAGGGTTAAACAGCTCAGAGTGTGCGTCCTGCCTACTGTGGGGTGGAGGGACTCTGCGTCACTTCCGAGAGTCTCAGTCCTTTGTTCTATTCTGCTTTCGGTTTTCATACGGAACAGACATGCTTGTATGATGTTCCGTACTCTGCTAGATAATAGATAGTTTCTGCTGTAAATAAAGTGCTTTAGCTTTTAGTAACTCTGTGTGAGACTCCGTTTATGCACACTGACGCACAGGAGACAGAGGCTGATTTTTCTGACCGCTGCTAGACTCTGCTTTCGCTCAGAGCTTTGGAATGCGAGGCCTGGTGCGATGGAAGCGGGCTGGATGCCAGACTTATCTATCTGAGCAATAAATGACCTAAGAGCTTATGGACGCAGCAAGACGCCGTCAGAGAAAGCCTACATTTATGTGCTGTGTGCTGGAAAGCTTTTGGCTGCTGAGGAAGGAAGCCCAGCTCTGAGGCCCTGCCTGGAAGAAAGCCGGGGGTCTCGCTGGCTGCAAGCTGTGTGCTGCAAGAGTTGATGGAGGCTTCTCCTCAGAAGCCGGCTTGTACGCGTGAGTACTTCTGAGCCCCAAGGGAGGACCGGGGGAGAAGATGGCTGAGCTCCAGGAGTCTTTTAATGTGCCATTTGAATGGCTAAATGGGCAGAACTTGGGGGCTAGTCTGTTGTGTTTGCAGTGTCCTGTGCACAGCGGAATGATGAGGAATACGCGCACATACTCTATATTGCTTTATGTACGTTTCAAAGCTGGTAGATTACAGAAAAACATCTTGCCTCTGCCGGAGCAGAGAAAGCATCCTCTCTCCTCTAAAGCACGGAGAGAAGCACTGAGTGAGAACAGTGAAAAACAGGAAACCAGTGTACGTCACATCCAGTCTCCTTTCCCGTGAGAAACTCCAACAGCAACTCTGACTGGAATGTAAACATTGCCTCGTGACAAGCACTTCGCTGCACAGTGAAGAGAGCAGAAACCAACATCCTCCCCCTTTCTATGAACATCACTGGGCAGCGTGTTCGTACAATATCAGTACAAACCCAACTTCTGCACATAGGTACAGTGTTGATCCCTTGATACAATCTTGGACAATACATCAGCAGGAATTTCATTACCTGGCATATAGGACACTGTTACGAGTCCCTTCTGAATACGTTCCCTAGCATGTTGCAACTTCAATTGCAAGTGCTTCGTGCTTTGCTTACAACCTTCAGAATTCAGCAAAGCCAAACATGCTTTGTTGTCCTGGTAAACCTGGATTGGACATTTGACAGGAATTTTCATGTCTTTGCACAATTGTAACAACCATTCACAATCTTTGAGTGAATAAGACAGTGCATTCAGTTCAGCTTCACAAGTACTTAAGCTAACTGTTGTTTGCTTCTTGCATGACCAATCAAATAGACCCTGATTGTACATGTAGCAAACTCCAGACGTGCTTTCAATCCTCACCTTGGATTCCTCCCAACTCCCTCATGTTGATGGTTTAACGACTGCGAAGCTGTCTGGGACGCTTTGGAGCTTGTCCATCAGAGAACAACTGCTGGGCCAAGATCCATACTACTAGGAGTCTTTTTGAGATGAAGCTTATGCCGGGTGGTTCGATGATAGAGCATATAACCCAGATGCTGGCCACATTTAATAAGCTTCGACAGCTGCTAGTCCCTCTCTCTGAGGAGCTCAAAGTGTACATTCTCCTGAGCTCATTGGACAGGAGCTATGAGATGTTGTGTTTGACCTTGGAGGCTATGCCATCCGACCAACTAAGTCTGGATTATGTTGCAGGGCGTCTTTGTGATGAGGAGGCCCGCAGACAGAGAGCTACGGTGCGAGCTGCAGGCCCAGGCTGTGCTCCCAAAGGTGGGGGTGCAGGGAATGCAGGAAGACCTGGAGGGGAGACTGTGAGAGCGTTCGCTTCATGCCATTGTTATCGCTGTGGATCCCCCTCCCATCTCGTGAGAGACTGTGCAGTGAAGGTGCAGGAACAGCCCAAGGTCATCTCCCAGAGCAACCAGATAAAGAGCTCTTCGAAATGTGGGAAAACAAAGCCGAAGGGAGCTGGCAGAGACGGCCCTGAATGTAAACATTTAGCAGCTTCTATGGCAACATTCCAGAGCTGTAAACAGGACACTGTGCCGTCTTTTGTGACAGATTCAGGAGTGTCGCATCATCTTGTGTCCTCTAGTGGTTTTCTGAGGAACTGCACCTCTGTTGTTGTTGTTTAGTCATTTAGTCGTGTCCGACTCTTCGTGACCCCATGGACCAGAGAACGCCAGGCAATCCTGTCCTCCACTGCCCCCCGCAGCTTGGTCAGACTCATGCTGGTAACCTCGAAAACACTATCCAACCATCTCGTCCTCTGTCGCCCCCTTCTCCTTGTGCCCTCCATCTTTCCCAACATCAGGGTCTTCTCCAGGGAGTCTTCTCTTCTCATGAGGTGGCCAAAGTACTGGAGCCTCAGCTTCACAATCTGTCCTTCCAGTGAGCACTCAGGGCTGATTTCCTTCAGAATGGAGAGGTTTGATCTTCTTGCAGTCCATGGGACTCTCAAGAGTCTCCTCCAGCACCATAATTCAAAAGCATCAATTCTTCGGCGATCAGCCTTCTTTATGGTCCAGCTCTCACTTCCAAACATCACTACTGGGAAAACCATAGCTTTAACTATACGGACCTTTGTTGGCAAGGTGATGTCTCTACTTCTCAAGATGCTGTCTAGGCCTGTCATTGCCCTTCTCCCAAGAAGCAGGCGTCTTTTAATTTCGTGGCTGCTGTCACCATCTGCAGCGATCATGGAGCCCAAGAAAGTAAAATCTCTCACTGCCTCCATTTCTTCCCCTTCTATTTGCCAGGAGGTGATGGGACCAGTAGCCATGATCTTCGTTTTTTTGATGTTGAGCTTCAGACCATATTTTGCACTCTCCTCTTTCACCCTCAATAAAAGGTTCTTTAATTCCTCCTCACTTTCTGCCATCAAGGTTGTGTCATCTGCATATCTGAGGTTGTTGATATTTCTTCCGGCAATCTTAATTCCGGCTAGGGATTCATCCAGCCCAGCCTTTCGCATGATGAATTCTGCATATAAGTTAAATAAGCAGGGAGACAAAATGCAGCCTTGTCGTACTCCTTTCCCAATTTTGAACCAGTCAGTTGTTCCATATCCAGTTCTAACTGTAGCTTCTTGTCCCACATAGAGATTTCTCAGGAGACAGATGAGGTGATCAGGCACTCCCATTTCTTTAAGAACTTGCCATAGTTTGCCATGGTCGACACAGTCAAAGGCTTTTGCATAGTCAATGAAGCAGAAGTAAATGTCTTTCTGGAACTCTCTAGCTTTCTCCATAATCCAGCGCATGTTTGCAATTTGGTCTCTGGTTCCTCTGCCTCTTCTAAATCCAGCTTGCACTTCTGGGAGTTCTCGGTCCACATACTGCTTAAGCCTTCCTTGTAGAATTTTAAGCATAACCTTGCTAGCGTGAGAAATTAGTGCAATTGTGCGATAGTTGGAGCATTCTTTGGCACTGCCCTTCTTTGGGATTGGGATGTAGACTGATCTTCTCCAATCTTCTGGCCACTGCTGAGTTTTCCAAACTTGCTGGCATATTGAGTGTAGCACCTTAACAGCATCATCTTTTAAAATTTTAAATAGTTCAGCTGGAATACCATCACTTCCACTGGCCTTGTTATTTGCAGTGCTTTCTAAGGCCCATTTGACTTCACTCTCCAGGATGTCTGGCTCAAGGTCAGCAACCACACTACCTGGGGTATATGAGACATCCGTTTCTTTCTGGTATAATTCCTCTGTGTATTCTTGCCACCTCTTCTTGATGTCTTCTGCTTCTGTTAGGTCCTCTCCACTTTTGTCCTTTATTATGGAAATCTTTGTACGAAATGTTCCTTTCATATCTCCAATTTTCTTGAACAGATCTCTGGTTCTTCCCATTCTATTGCTTTCCTCTATTTCTTTGCATTGCTTGTTTAAGAAGGTCTTCTTGTCTCTCCTTGCTATTCTTTGGAAATCTGCATTCAATATCCTGTATGTTTCACGATCTCCCTTGCATTTTGCTTGCCTTCTCTCCCCCACTATTTGTAAGGCCTCATTGGACAGCCACTTTGCTTTCTTGCATTTCCTTTTCATTGGGATGGTTTTCGTTGCTGCCTCCTGTATAATGTTATGAGCCTCCATCCATAGTTCTTCAGGCACTCTGTCCACCAAATCTAAATCCTTAAACCTGTTCCTCACTTCCACTGTGTATTCATAAGGGATTTGACTTAGATTGTATCTTACCGGCCCAGTGGTTTTTCCTACTTTCTTCAGTTTAAGCTTGAATTTTGCTATAAGAAGCTGATGATCTGAGCCACAGTCAGCTCCAGGTCTTGTTTTTGCTGACTGTATCGAGCTTCTCCATCTTTGGCTGCAGAGAATATAATCAATCTGATTTCGATGCTGCCCATCTGGCGATGTCCATGTGTAGAGTCGTCTCTTGTGTTGTTGGAAAAGCGTGTTTGTGATGACCAGCTTGTTCTCTTGACAGAACTCTATTAGCCTTTGCCCTGCTTCGTTTGGATCTCCAAGGCCAAACTTGCCAGTTGTTCCTTTTATCTCTTGACTCCCTACTTTAGCATTCCAATCCCCTATAATGAGAAGAACATCCTTCTTTGGTGTCACTTCTATAAGGTGTTGTAAGTCTTCATAGAATTGGTCAATTTCAGTTTCTTCAGCACCAGTAGTTGGTGCATAAACTTGGATTACTGTGATGTTAAAAGGTCTGCCTTGGATTCGTATCGAGATCATTCTATCATTTTTGAGATTGCATCCCAGTACAGCTTTTGCCACTCTTTTGTTGACTATGAGGGCCACTCCATTTCTTTTACGGGTTTCTTGCCCACAGTAGTAGATATGATGGTCATCCGAACTGAATTCACCCATTCCCGTCCATTTTAGTTCACTGATGCCCAGGATGTCAATATTTATTCTTGCCATCTCATTTTTGACCACATCCAACTTACCCATGTTCATGGTTCTTACATTCCAGGTTCCTATGCAATATTTTTCTTTACAGCATTGGACTTTCCTTTCGCTTCCAGGCATATCCGCAACTGAGCGTCCTTTCGGCTTTGGCCCAGCCACTTCATCAGCTCTGGATCTACTTGTACTTGCCCTCCGCTCTTCCCCAGTAGCATGTTCGACGCCTTCCGACCTGAGGGGCTCATCTTCCAGCGTCATAACTTTTATATGCCTGTTGTCTTTGTCCATGGAGTTTTCTTGGCAGGGATACTGGAGTGGCTTGCCGGTTCCTCCTCCAGGTGGATCACGTTTGGTCAAAACTCTCCACTATGACCTGTTCATCTTGGGTGCCCTGCTCGGCATAGTTCATAGCTTCTCTGAGTTCTTCAAGCCCCTTCGCCACGGCAAGGCAGTGATCCATGAAGGGGTACCTCTGTAGTCTCTGGATAATAATAATAATAATAATAATAATAATAATAATAATATCTTTATTGTCATTGCCCCCTCTCGGGGACAACGAAATTACTTGGCTGCTCCATCCACCCAGGTAGAGCACTCCACTCAAAATCAGAACAACTATAAAAACACTAATTAAAACAATATAGTATAATACAGCAAGGAAGATTAGATGACTTTCAAAGTCCAGGTTTCCCATTCAGGGCTGAGATCGCTCTGGAGAAGAAGCTGTTCTTGATCAGCTCGTTCTTGTCTTCATCGTCCTGTATCTCTGTCCCGACGGCAGGAGCTCGAAGAGACAGTGACCAGGATGTGATGGATCTTTTACTATGTCCAGTGCCTTCCTCTGGCACCTTGTGGCATAAATCTGCTCTAAGGTGGAGAGTGGACAGCCAACAATGCTCTCTGCTGCCTTCACAACTCTGCACAACCCCATCCTGTCCTGGGTAGTACAGCTTCCGTACCACACACATAGGCCATAAGTGAGCACGCTCTCAATGGCACAGTGATAGAAGGCAAGCAGCAGTTTCTGCGGAAGATGGTTTTTCCTTAGGATTCTCAAAAAGTACAGTCTCTGCTGCGCCTTCTTCACAAGCCCCCTTGTGTTGACACTCCAGGACAGATCCTCTTGTAATTCAATACCCAAAAATCTGAACGTTGTTACCCTCTCCACACAGACCCCATCAATCAAAAGTGGCTGGACATTGCTCTTCTGTCTCCTGAAGTCCACCACAAGCTCCTTTGTCTTCCTTGTATTTATGAGCAAGTTGTTAGCTCTGCACCACTCTGTCAGCCACTCCACCTCATCTCTATAGTCCGTTTCACCCTCTCTTTCAGAGATGAGCCCAATCACGGTTGTGTCATCAGCAAATTTGACAACCCTATTACTAGGGTGAGCAGCGACACAATCGTACGTGTAGAGAATATAAAGGAGCGGACTAAGTACGCATCCCTGTGGTGTTCCTGTGTTAGTCTTAAGTGTATTAGAGGTATAAGGGCCCAACCGAACCCCCTGGGCGCGGTCTGACAGAAAGTCCAATATCCACCCACAAAGTGATAACGGAAGCCCCAGATCTTCCAGTTTAGACATCAGACGTTGTGGTAGAATGGTATTAAATGCCGAGCTGAAATCTAAAAAAAGCAGTCTGGCATAACCCCCCCGCTGCTCCAAATGTGCAAGAACGGCATGGAGGGCAATCGCCACAGCGTCCTCTGTCGATCTTTTCGTTTTATAAGCAAATTGGAATGTGTCCAGTCCCTCTGGTGGGCAAGCAATGACATAATTTCGTACCAGCTTTTCAAAGCACTTCATGATTATAGGTGTGAGTGCTACTGGACGGAAGTCATTCAGATCTTCCGGGTTAGATTTTTTTTGCTATTGGAACGATAGTAGAGGACTTTAGGCAGGATGGAACAATAGCCTGGGCTAGGGATCGATTTAAAATCCCAGTGAAAACTCCTGCTAGTTGATCTGCACAGTCTCTCAGTACCCTTCCAGCTACCCCATCTGGCCCTGTGGCCTTCCTTGGGTTGATTCCCTTCAGCACCTTCCTCATCTCTTCTTTTTCCACAGAGACTACCACATTCCTTTGTACTGATGATGACGATGGTGGTGATGGTGGCAAAGCCTTCACAGGGAGTGGTGGTGGTGGTGGTAAAGCCTCAGCAGGTGTTGCTGCAGATGTTACTTCAAAACGGGCAAAAAAGGCATTCAGATCCTCTGTGAGGGATGCCCCTCCCTCGTCTGCCAGGGAATCCTTGGATTTATACCCTGTTAATTCTTGTACGCCTTGCCACACCTGCCTGGTGTTGTTGCTTTGTAGATGATTCTCCAGCCGCTGTCTATACGCCTCCTTTGCTACACGGATACCTCTCTTTAGATCCGCTCTAGCTAAGCTGTACAGCGACTTATCTCCACTTCTGAAAGCAGTATTTCTTGCCTTTAGCAACCCCTGGACCTCCCTTGTCATCCAGGGCTTCCTGTTTGGGTAGATCTTTATCCGGCGCCTCTGTGTTACATTGTCAGTGCAGAACCTGATATAGTCCAACACTTGCTCAGTATGAGTCTCTACATCCTGTTGGGCAAATACCTCCCAGTAGGTGTCATGAAAACAGTCTTGTAGTTGTTGGGATGCTTCAGCTGGCCATATTGTAATATCCCTCTTTATAGCTGGAGTCCGTTTCCTCAGTGGAACATATTCAGGAGTCAGGAGCAGGGACACATGATCAGATTGGCCTAGATGTGCCAGTGGTTCGGCCTTATAGGCCTGTTTGACATTTGTATACAGCCTGTCCAGAGTCCTTTCTCCCCTGGTTGCACACTTTATGTGTTGATAGAATTTGGGTAGGGCCACTTTCAAATCTGCCTGGTTAAAATCCCCGCATACAAGAAATGCAGCCTCGGGATACTTGCCTTGTTGTCTGCTAATGGCATCATGCAGAAGACCCATTGCCTCATTGGTGTTCGCATCAGGTGCAATGTATACTATAGTTATCAGTACCACAGTAAAGTCTCGGGGGATATATATTGGTCTGCATTTAAGCATCATAAATTCCACAGTTGGGGAGCAATGACTAGCTATCACAGCGTGGTTTGTGCACCAGCTATTATTTACGTATGCACACAAACCTCCCCCCCTCCTTTTACCAGAGTCCTCTGTTCTATCATGGCGGAACACTGTATAGCCTGTTAGTTCTATGGCTGAGTCAGGAATAATTGGTGTCAGCCAAGTTTCTGTAAGCAGCAGGAGACAGCATTCACTCACAGTTTTCTCAGTTGCTATCCACAATCTCCACTCCTCCAGCTTATTCACCAAAGATCTCACATTCACATAGAAAATGCTGGGAAGCGGTAAGTTATAATGTTGTGTCTTCAACCTTAATTGCCTTAATCGCCTTCCTCCTCTGCAGCCTCTCTTCTGTTTACGATCTCTCCTGTGTCTCTTTAACCCCCAGTTCTTTGAAGTCAAAAAATCTTCCTTGCAGACGCGGAGACACTCACAATTTATGCAGCACACACTCCGCAGCCGAATAGATAACATGTCCTGCTGACTATAAACAAGTCTATTTTGGCAGGACAAAAAAGCCAAATTCTGAGTTGAGGAGCAACCAGCCGCTGCATCTACACGCACCGCCATCTTATCTTGGTATCTGTTTGGCAGATGGGACTAAGTGTGCTCTGACGCAGACTGGCTCACTGTTTTGTTCTTTCTTACAGGATTCGATACAGGCGTTTGTTGTTCCTGGACTGTCCTGCGCGTTGCTATCCATCGCCGCTCTTGTTGCTGATAATTATAGAGTCTGTTTTGAGGATAACATGTGTTCTATTTCCAGGGATGGGCAGCAACTAGTCAGTGTGGAATGTAAAGCTAGGCTGTTTGTGCTAGAAACTTCTCTTGCAGTTCCAGATAACATGGAGGCAGCTCGAGCACAGTGTGCCAATGTTCCAGTCCATGATGCGTGTGCTCATCTCTGGCACAGATGCCTGGCTCATGTGTTGTGGGGTTCCATGAAGAAGATCCCAGAATGTACTGAGGGGTGCAAAATGAAATCTTGTGCTAAGTTTCTTGAGTGCAGAGGGTGTAAGCATGCAAAGGTGAAAACGTGCCCATACCCAAGGTCTGAAAGGGTGACCACTAGGCCTTTTCAGCTAGTGCATGCAGATTTGTGTGGCCCCATGTCAGTAACCAGTATGGGCAGGGCTAAAATGCGTTGGTGCTGATTGATGATTTTTTGAAGAATGGCTGGCTGTTCATACTTCAACACAAGAGTGAGGCTGCACCACTAATTAAAGACTGGATTGTGGCAGTGGAACTGCAGTTTTCCACATGTGTGTGAAACTTTCAAAGCGACCACGACAGGGAGTTCACCGGGTCTGTGCTGCAAAGTTTCTTCTGCAAGAAGGGGATTCAACACAGGTTGACAACTCCACACAGTCCCCAGCAGAATGGCATTGCAGAACGTTGGAACAGAATGCTGCAGGAGATGTCCACAGCATTGCTGTTTGACGCCGGGCTCCCACAGTGCTTTTGGGGGGAGTCTTTGGGGGGAGTTCAATTTTACCTTGAACAGTGTGGAGTTTGGTGGTTATAGAGTTAAAACTCCTTGGTGTCCTGTATCTGGGGGAGGGGCCTTTACGTAAGGCCGTGCGTCACAGGCTTTGTCCGTCTTTGTCTGTGAGAGCTGCTTTCGATTTAGACTGTGTTTCTAGCACAGGAAAGATGCCGGAAAGCTCCGACGGTGTGGAATGATTTACTGCTTGTAAAATAAACGCTTTAGAGATAGAAAGGAACTGTCTCTGGACTTGATTTATCCCTCTTTCTCACACGGACGGCAGGACCGTTGCAACTCTGCATTTTCTGCCCAGGCCGACCCCAGCAGACAGCAGATGTTGCACAGGGGAGCGTGACTGGACGGCAGATTAATAGCTTCAAACAGGTCGTTCAATTCAGTAGTAGGGGACACACTCTATTTTCTGCTGCACGGCAAGAAGCCCAAGGTGCATTTCTTCCGTGTTTTTGGCTGTGACGCTTGGGTCCTCATACCAAAGGCTAAATGCAAAAAGGGTGGCCCCAGATCCCAAAAGGGATTTGTGGGTATGAGCCAGGGACCAAGGGATGGAGGTTCGCTTATCCATCAGGGAATCAGTCCAGAATTCTGCTCAGCAACAGTGCTGAATTCTGTGAGCAGAGTGGGTGGACACGGATACATGGGAACCCTGATATTCTTTCAGAGGGTCTGCTTGACTCTGCCGATGAAGAAGAGGAAGAGGTTGAATATGCTGCTGAGGAACAGAGTCCCGACCCAGAGCAGGTAGAGGGGAGAACTTCTCCTAAAGCTGTGAAGCTTGAGCACAGCAGTGCTCCTTCTTTTCCCACAGGTTCAGCTGAGAATTCTAGAAGGCGCAGTAAGTCAGAGGGGGAGCACTCTGATGCCAAGGATGTTCTGGCTGGCCCTAGTGGGTCAGAGGGGGCACCTGAAATTGTGTTGCACCATTCAACTCAGACAACGAAAGGGAAACCTCCTGACAGGTTTGCAGTCACTAGTGTGTGGGTTGGTATGGCACAGTGTGAACCCGAGAGTTTTGAAGATGTTCAGAAACTGCCTCAGGAAGAAACCAGGAAATGGCATGAGGCGATGCAGAAGGAAATGAACTCAATGGAGTCTCTAGGTGTGTTCTCCCTCACAAAGTTGCCAGTGGGCAAACAGGCCGCAAGTAGCCGCTGGGTTTACCGTCTTAAACCCACAGCAACTGGAGAACCACAGTACAAGGCTAGGCTGGTAGCCAGAGGGTTCACGCAGCGGAAGGGGCTGCATTATACTGAAGTTTATGCTCCTATTTCCAGAAGTGAAACTCTGTGCATGTTCTTAGCCATTGCTGCACAAAGAGGTTTGCTGGTGCATCACTTTGATATGGATGTAGCCTACTTGAACTCAAACCTCCAGGAGGATCTGTACATGCTTCCTCCTCCAGGGTTTGAGGGCAATGAGCAAGGTACTGTATGGAGACTTCACAAGACAATTTACGGTTTGAAACAATTGGCCAGGAATTGGAACATGTGCCTGAATGAAGCTTTAGAGAAGCTAGGTTTCAGGAGGAGTCTTGCTGACAGTTGCCTGTACCTTAAAGGGTCAGGAGAGTCGCAGGAAATGGTGTTAATCTTCGTTGATGACATAATTTACACTGCAAGGGCAGACAAACAGGTACAGAAGTTTGCCAAAGAGCTTGGGAAGTGGTTTCAGCTCAAGAACGTAGGTGCAGTAAAGATGTACCTGGGCGTGGAGATAGCTAGAACTGAGGATGGTAGCTTCTTGCTCAGTCAGAAGGGCAAGATTGAGCAGTTGCTCAAAAATTGAATACAGTTACAAATTTGGAAATTGAAGGAAGAAACATTCAGAACCCCATGGAGATCAGAAAGTGTTTTCAGAAATACTTAAAAAAATTATATATTCAAGGGCCGCAGGATGAGGTTGAGATTAAACAATTTTTGGAGAAAAATGGACTTAAAAAATTGTCACAAGAAAATAGATCTCTCCTGAACAGTAAAATAACACGCCAAGAGATTGAACAAGCCATTCAAAACATGAAACTGGGCAAATCTCCAGGGCCAGATGGGCTAACCTCCAAGTATTATAAGACATTAAAAGACCACTTGATACAACCACTGATGGAGGTTAGCAATGAAATTATGGAGGGGAGGAGGGCGCCGGAATCGTGGAAGGAAGCATTTATCACATTGATACCTAAATCGGATTCTGAAAAGACACAACTCAAGAACTACCGTCCCATCTCCCTTTTAAATGTGGATTACAAAATATTTGCAGATGTCCTGGCAAGTAGACTTAAAAAAGTTTTAAATGAAGTAATTCATAAAGACCAGGCAGGCTTTCTCCCAGGTAGACACATGTTTGCTAATACAAGGAACATTATTGACATCTTGGAACTTTTGCAAACTGACATAAATACAAAAGCAGTGCTAATTTTCATAGATGCGGAGAAGGCCTTTGATAATATCTCTTGGAAATTTATGAAGGGAAATCTAAAAGAAATGGGAGTGGGTCGGGGTTTTGAGAATGGGATTGATGCAATATATTCAGAACAAAAGGCTAAATTGATAGTAAACAATGTGGTTACAGAAGAGTTTAAAATTGAAAAAGGAATACGACAAGGCTGCCCGATTTCCCCTTTGTTATTTATATCAGTTCTGGAGGTGCTCTTGAATATGATTAGAGGGGACCGGTTGGTGGAAGGGATTCAGGTCGGAGCGAAACAATATAAACTTAAAGCTTTTGCAGATGACCTAGTTCTGACCCTGCAGGAGCCAGAATCTAGTACAAAAAGAGTACTACAACTGATTCAAGATTTTGGTCGGATGGCGGGATTTAAACTAAATAAACAGAAAACTAAGGTGTTGGGGAAAAATCTGACAGATACAGAGTCGGAACGGTTTCAGAGAGAAACAGAACTAACTGTGGTTAAAAAAGTAAAGTACCTAGGGGTAAACATAACAGCAAAGAACCTGAGTCTATTTAAGGATAACTATGAAAAATGTTGGTCTGAAATTAAGAGAGACTTGGATAGTTGGACAAAATTGAAGCTTTCTTTGTTAGGCCGAATTGCTGCTGTTAAGATGAATGTATTGCCAAAGATGTTGTTTTTGTTTCAAACATTGCAGATTGTGGACAAGACAGAGTGCTTCCGGAAGTGGCAGAGAGATATATCTAAATTTGTCTGGCAGGGCAAAAAGCCCAGAATTAAGTTTAAGATACTAACTGATGCGAAAGAAAGAGGGGGCTTTGCCCTGCCGGACTTAAAGTTGTACTATGAAGCCGCAGCTTTTTGCTGGCTAAAAGACTGGCTACTTCTCGAAGACACTGACGTATTGGACCTGGAAGGTTTTAACAATGCCTTTGGTTGGCATGCATACCTATGGTACGATAAGGTTAAGATCAATAAGGTCTTTAAAAACCATATTGTCAGGAAAGCAGTATTTAATGTCTGGACAAAATACAAAGACTTATTGGAAAACAAAACTCCGAGGTGGCTTTCACCTCTGGAAGCTAAGGCCCGAAAAAGACCCAATATGGAGGCCAAATGGCCAAAATATTGGGAAATATTAGAAAAAGAAGGAGACAATTGGAAATTGCAGAGTTTGGAGAAAATGAAGGATAAAGTGCGAGACTGGTTACATTACGCTCAGATTAAAGAAGTTTTTAAAAATGACAAAAAGGTAGGGTTCCAGGTGGAGAAATCGAAGTTGGAAACAGAATTGTTAGAACCAAAAACTAAGGTATTATCAAGAATGTATAACTTGCTGTTGAAATGGAATACACAAGACGAAATGGTTAAATCGGTTATGATAAAGTGGGCTCAGGATATTGGGCATAATATCATGTTTGAGGACTGGGAAAGGTTGTGGACCACTGGGCTGAACTTCACTGCATGTAATGCTTTGAAGGAAAATGTAATGAAAATGATATATAGATGGTACATGACCCCAGTTAAACTTGCCAAAATATACCATTTGTCTGATAATAAATGTTGGAAATGTAAAGAACATGAGGGAACATTCTTTCACCTCTGGTGGACTTGCCCTAGAGTGAAGGCCTTCTGGGAAATGATATATAGTGAGTTGAAAAAGGTATTTAAGTATACCTTCACTAAGAAACCAGAGGCCTTCCTTCTGGGCATTGTCGGCCAGAAGGTGTTAAAGAAGGACCGAACATTTTTTATGTACGCAACAACGGCAGCAAGAATACTTATCGCTAAGAGCTGGAAAACTCAAGATCTACCCACACTGGAAGAGTGGCAGATGCAGCTGATGGACTATATGCAACTGGCCGAGATGACTGGCAGAATCCGAGACCTGGGAGAAGAGAGGGTTGAAGAAGACTGGAAGAAATTCAAGATTTATTTACAAAAGTATTGTAATTTGGTCGAATGCTAAGAAGGATGCTAGATCATAAATAACTGCCTACCATTGAATTAGATTTGAATTTGACGATAAGTGAGATTGAGGAAAACATAAAACTTTTGGAGAATTATTAGATTAAATTAATTGAACGAGATTTAAGAATATAAATAAGATGATAAATTGCTGGAAAAAAATTACAATGATGTAAGTGGGAGTGGGAGACGTGAGGGAGTCCAAAGAAGTTTTGAAAAATGTGTTATGATACATGTTATATTGTTTATCATTTTTGCATTGTGTATTTAAAAAAACCTCAATAAATATTTATATATAAAAAAAGAGAAGTTCAGAATGTCTGATTGTGCAGGGGTTAGGACACCCATGGAGACAAGCTACGTGAAAGACAGTCAGCAAGCAGAACGTGCTGAGTTTGAGAATGCTGAGCTCTTTCAGTCAGCTCTGGATAGTCTGTTGTATCTGTCCCAATGGAGCAGACCAGACATTGCTTTTGCTACCAATCTGCTCAGTAGGGAAGCTTCAAAGCCCAGTGTAAGTGCCTGGCACGGTATCAAGCAGGTACTGCGTTACCTGCAGGATACCAAAGACTTCAGTCTCAAACTGTCGGCTGCAGATGAGATGAAGCTTACATGCTTTGCAGACAGCGACTGGGCGAATCTGAAGGACAGGAAGTCCGTATCCGGGTTGGTGATAAAGTTTGGGCAATCTCTTGTTGGGTGCAAGTCCCGGAAGCAAAGTCTCATTGCGCTGTCCTCTACTGAGGTTGAGTTCAGGGCACTGTCAGATTTGTGCTGGGAACTGGAGTTCTATAGATGCTTGGTGCAAGAGATCTGTGGGGATTGTAGCCTGCTCATCACTGTTTGGGAAGATAATCAACCCTGTCTGGAGCTAGCAGAATCTGGGCAATTTAAGGCCAGAACCAAGCATCTAGACATACTTTTCCAGAATGTGTGTCAAAGTGTTCAGTCAGGTTTGATACGGCTGAAATATTGTGCCAGTCACTATAACTTGGTTGATGGTTTTACCAAACCATTGAGCTTCCAGCGTCATGGGGAGTTCTGTGGTGGTTTGGAGTTGGGGTAAGTGGTGATACTTGCAAGAAGGTGTGTGAGGAGAACCTGAGTTTACAGGGTTAAACAGCTCAGAGCGTACGTCCTGCCTACTGTGGGGCGGAGAGACTCTGTGTCACTTCCGAGAGTCTCAGTCCTTTGTTCTATTCTGCTTTCGGTTTTCGTACGGAACAAACATGCTTGTATGATGTTCCGTACTCTGCTAGATAATGGATAGTTTCTGCTGTAAATAAAGTGCTTTAGCTTTTAGTAACTCTGTGTGAGACTCTGTTTATGCACACTGATGCACAGGAGACAGAGGCTGATTTTTCTGACCGCTGCTAGACTCTGCTTTTGCTCAGTGCTTTGGAATGCGAGGCCTGGTGCGATGGAAGCGGGCTGGATGCCAGACTTATCTATCTGAGCAATAAATGACCTAAGAATTTTAGCTCATTTCACTGGCGTAATATACCATCTATGCATCATTTTCATCATATTCTCTTTCAAAGCATTACAGGCTGTAAATTTTATCCTTTCATTCCATAACCTTTCCCATTCTTTAAGCTGTATATTATATCCAAAGTCTTTTGCCCAATGTATCATTACTGTCTTATTATTAAATTTCTATAACACGCTTCACTCAAAGATCTCTCAAATATCACAGTGTGATAGCTGATAGCTTGCATTTTTGAGGTACAGAAAGCGTTAATCTAAGTGTAGAAATCATTTCTTACCTATTCATTCAAGTAGAAGGTTCTGGTATTTTCTCTGTGTGCCACAAGCTAGAAGTTGGTGCCTTCTCTACCTGGAACATTTTAGCTGACAAGTAAGTTTCCATTCTGCTGAGAGCAGGTGTTGTTTTGGGTTAAGCTGGTTTAAGAAGAATGAACTGGTCCTGTAATCTTTCTCCCAAGGTCATGGTGTCTTTTAATAACAGGCCAGAGGGAGCCTGGTTTAATTCTCTCTTTTTCTTTCTAGGTTCTCTTTCTACTTTGTTTCTGTGTGTTTTTTTCTCATTTGAGTGGTGATTTGTATGTGGTATATTTAACGTAGGGTTGCCATATTTCAAGTAGAAATACGTCAAAGTTTTGAGATAACCCAAGTTGTTTAACTTCTTGTCCTTTTAGCAGTATTCAATTCAGTTCACAGATAATAGAGAATAGGGAGGTGTGGTTTTTTGTGTGAGGTAACCCAAGTTGTCGAACTTTTTGTGTGTGGGGAGAACCATAAAAATACAGGGCAAAACACTGCTTCCCCCCCTAGACATCACTTCTGCCATTGAAATCCCTGTAATATCCCAAAATGCCCGGACAAAAACATTAGAGGAATCACGGTAGGAAAAACAACATATAAACTGAAAACATATGCTGATGACCTTGTGATTACAGTTGAAGATCCCAAGAATGACCACTCCCACATCAAAAGGGGGCACCTTTTGTGTGGTCATGTACAGCCCCCCAGATCCCAGTGCAGCCCCTGGTACTTCAGGCTGGCTTCATCCTCCCCAGGCTGGATACCAGGAGGTCTCCGCCTACCTCTGCCAATTGCCCAATCCCACCTGGGGAGGCATTGCCAGGGGATTGGCCAGGTTAGGGGAGGCCCCGTCCTGCTGAAAGTCTTTACCACTTTTGAGGATCAGCATTACATCGTCAAGCAAGTGGACGGTCATGAGTTGGAAGCCACTGGGTTTGGAACTGTGTTTCTTTAGAGTCCCCAAATCACCATTAACAATGTTTATTTTATTCCAGGTTTAAAGTACAACCTGTTGAGTGTGTCACGGCTGACTGAGCAGGGTTTTGAGATATTCTGCAACAATAAGAGATGTGTAATCTCCAGAGATGGGACACCACTTCTTTATGCCTACAAGGAGATGGGCTTTATTTGCTTGCCTTTGATAGCACTAATTGTTGTCATGGTGTTGCTGTGTCCCAAAAGCAGGTCCCAAAAGCAAAACAGGTCCCAAAAGCAAGAAGCCCAAGAAAGTCACCAGAGTTTCCCAGTGAGTGTATGCTGATGTGATTGGACCTCTACCACTTTCTAGAGGCAAAGCTAAGTACTACCTAATAATGGATGATTGTATTTCTCAATATGTCTGGGTGTACATGTTGCAGAAACCGCAACAAACCTTAACAAAGTTCAGAGAATTTTGTGATAAGGTGAAGTTTGTTCATGATGCTAATGTTGAAAGCCTTTTTACTGATGAAAAGCAGGTTTTTGTTTCACAGGAATTTCAAGATTTCCTAGGTGAACAGGAGATTGAGCACAAGGTTGCTTTCTCAGAAGCTGCATGGAGCAAGAGTGTATGTGTCAAGGTGAACACAGAGTTGCAACAAGGCCTGAAAGCACAACTGCTAAGTGCATGTTTGCCCCAGAAGTTTTGGGCTGAGTCGCTGAATGCTATTTCTTACACGTGGGTAAGAAAGGTTTACACGAGGGTAAGAAAGGTTCCAGAGAAAACTTTCTGTCAAGCACTTACAGGTTTTCAGGTCTCACATGTGGATAGAAACACCACAAGGTGCAAAAAGTGCACGGGGCATTTTCATGGGTTATGAGAAAGGTCAATACAGAGTTTCATTGCCTGATTCTGTCACAGTGGTTCTTACTAGGAATGTAGAATGCAGTGCATGACAGGAGAGAGAGGTTCTCCACAGTTTCCCCATCAATGCCAACACAGATGTAGATTCTGACATTGAGAGTGACACTGAAAGCACCACCGAGAATTCTAGTACAGATGACAGTCATTGAGAGAGGCACACAAGCAAAGTCCAGGCCATCATCTGAGGCTGAACTCGAATTGCCAGAGCCACTGTTTACTGTTGGTCGTGGTTCTCCCAAAAGTCCTAAGGAAGAACAAGCCAGCAAGGAGGATCTGCACCTGATATGTAGATCTGAGAGAGTCACAAAGGGACTGCCACCCAAGAGGTACTCCCGGGAGTTTCCTAACACAGCTGTGACATGCATAGCTGTAGCTAGCAGCTCAAACCAGGTTTCAGATTCACAAGGTAGATCAAAAGCTCTAGTCCCATGGAAGACAGGTAACCAGAGGTTTGAACTGGTCAATCCAGTTGCAGGTAGTTCCAAATGTGGAACCAGTACAGCAGGGGTATACTATTTGTATGACAACTGTTTGTTTATGTCTCTTGATGCTGCACTAGCTTTCGCAGCCAGGGTTACCTAAAAATGGGGGAGTGATGTTAGGAATTTGACTCAGCCAAGCTGCTCAGTAGTAGCACTATGGTTGTTTATGTCATGTGAGTGTCTGAGAGTATGAGACAGGAAGTCTCAGTACTATTGGAGTTTGGTTGAGAAGTTAGTTTCACTTCTGTATGTTATGCTGCTCTGTACTGGGGCTGAGACATGCCGATGGATTCTCTGTATATAAGACTGTAAATAAAGTACCGTATTTTTTGCTCTATAAGACACACCAGACCACAAGACGCACCTAGTTTTTGGAGGAGGAAAACAAGAAAAAAATATTCTGAATCTCAGAAGCCAGAACAGCAAGAAGGATCACTGTGCAGTGAAAGCAGCGATCCCTCTTGCTGTTCTGGCTTCTGGGATAGCTGCGCAGCCTGCATTCACTCCATAAGATGCACACACATTTCCCCTTACTTTTTAGGAGGGGAAAAAGTGAGTCTTATAGAGCAAAAAATACGGTAGGTTTAGAACTATGATTGACTCTTCTGCTATGAGATGCCAGAAGAGGAGCGTGCTCCTCTCAGGAGGGAGGGGTCGCTTATCACCAGTCTCTCTGGACTGAGGAAGATTTACAGCCAGAGAGTGACCACCAGAGAAACGCCTTGGGGAGGTGGTAGCCTTCCCAGGTGTTTTTCCAACAGTAGATTCTTATCTGCTCCAGCCTTCCTCTGCCTTCACAGCCATTGTATTTTTTTTAGATGTTTGCAATTTTTATTTTTTACCAACAACCATAACACAGTGAAAGTGAAACCCCCCCAGGTGGCTGATACATTGGGTTTACATAATCAATAATAGCATATTCAAATCAACCATATGTACATTTTTATATACATTAACACTCCTCCATCCACAAGGTTTATTTAACTTTTAACATTTTGACTGCCCCAAATTGTTCAAATCTACCCTTCACAGCCACTGTAACATACCACTTGTTATCGTCCACCTGTCCTGCCATTGAGAACTTCTTGGATCATTCTTTGTCTAGCTGCTCTCCTTTGACCTTACCGCCTTGGTGACCCTGCTGGGAGTATGAGACTCCCGACAGCTTCACTCACAAGGGTCATAGGAATTGCAAGCCCACTCACCACAACAAGGGGGTGATCCAGTGAGCGAGCTATAAATAATACAACAGCGGCATCAAATGGTGGGAAACTAGCAACAAGCGCTTGGAAATTGAGAGATAAATTGAAGTATAAATGATACAACACTGTTAGAGGGGTTTTTTCTTCTGGTGGCAGATGACAGAAACTACGACACCACGAGACCGGTGTAAAACCAAATCAAATAAAGGTTTTATTACAAAACAACAAAGCTTATGGGTGTTTTTCCCTGCAGGCAAAGTTCAAACTGCAACTTTTCCTCCTTTTGTAGTCATGACCAGCTGTACCCAATCTGCCCAGAGCTCACAGAAACAGTTCTTAAAGGTACTGTTAATGGAAAAATCCGAGGGCTCTCTTGGACAAAAACAAAGACACTAATCAGGATTACTTGGAGCAAAACAGCAGCCTGTAGGCTTGGCCTTTATTGATCTGTTGCAACAGGGTGCTCCCCCACACGCAGGAGAGGAGGAGGACCCAGAAAAATGGTGTGCAAGGCCTTATAAAGACTTTTGAAATTGCCACCCTGTAGATCAAGACCACCCCCAGAAACATCATACATACATCACAGAAGGGGTGTAACCTAAGACCACCCCTCAGATACATCATACCTACATCACAAAAAAGGCGGTCTAAACAGAAATTTGAATGTTGTTTTTCTCCTGTCCTTGTTTATCTCCTGTCTGGCAGGCTACTTGATTGGATTGCCTGGGGAGCCTGGCCAATCTTTTGTAATGATAAATACTTAGTTCCTGGGCCAGGTCACAGGCTCACACCCTATTCAAACACAGACATACCCTTAAGACAGGATTTGTGAAGGAAAAGACAATGGGGAGGCTTTTCCAGTTTGACCTTGCAGAGAAAATATTTGCTCAGTTAGGAATCAAAATGGTTCCAGGTTGGCCTTCCTGTGCTGATCTATGTATGTGCTTATGAACATTTAACATATATCTAAGTCCATAAAATTCCTATCACGGTACAAACATCTTTACTGTTTCTTTGCAGAATGACTCCCAACAAACAAAGGCACACAGGGGTAAATGTACAAAATGGCAGTAACAGGATATAAAAAACCAACTACAACAAGAAGGAGATTTAAGTGATATTTTGACAGTAATGAGAGTATCACTAAGCCAGCAACACTTGAAGAAGATGCAAGGGATTTAAGGGATTGCTCCAAAGAAATAAGTGATCTGTCTTAAAGACCTAGCTCTCTGGAAGAAACTGAAAACAACAACAACACACTACTGGTCAATGAAATCAGAGACATGAAATCAAGTGAAAGAGATGCAGAAACAAATCACATAAACCCAAGAACATGTGATTGCAATACAGCAGAACCCAGAAATACTGGATGAACCAGTCGCTCTCCTAGAGATGCAGCACAAGGAAATGTATTTGAGATGTTGATTGATTCCAGAATAAAGAGAGGAAGGTTTTTAACAACTGCTGATTAAAGAATTGGAGAAATTTCTGGAAATCAAGGAAGATGAGAAGGAGAAACAAATTGAGTGGGCACACAGCACTAAATCAGCATCTGCAAGAGCAAGGAAAGTTCCAGGAGATTGCTTAGTTCATCCCACAACCCTACCAGAACCATCTCTCTCTCTATGGGCTCCCTTGGGACATGGGAACCGAGCAAGGGCTGAAGCACAGCCGGTTGCAATCTTTTCTTTTATGTTTCCACCCTCCTACGTTTCTCAGCAGCTGCAAGCGAAGAAGTTAAGGGAGCTCTTTTTCTACCTGTGCCCAATAGCGAAGGCAGAATAGCGAAGGCTGTTTCAGGGGAGTCTTGCCCACCACACATTAACTTGCAGTGTTTGTTATGGGAAGGGGTATTTGATTCACCCCCAGTGGAGCCTGCTGCTGTGCAAAAGCCCTAGCTACACCATTGGTGCAGCAGTGTGCCCAAGTACACACGAAGAGGCTCCAGGAAGAGGAGGCATCCAGTACACTGGGGAAAGGAGGAGGGTTGGAGCAGAAGCAGCCACTGTGCTTTCAAAGAAAGCGCCAACCATGCTGATGCCCCCACTGGCAGGCAGGGCAGGGCAGGGCTGGCCAGGAGGATGGCAGGTGGAGCAGTCCCACTGCGCTCAGAATCCTGCCTCCTTTGCCGACTCACTGGCCACCCCACTAGGGCTTTCTCTCACCACAAGTGCTCCTTCACAACACCTATCTCTCTCTCTCTCTTTCTCTTTCTTTCTCTCTCTCTCTCTCTCTCTCTCTCTCTCTCTCTCTCTCTCTGATACAGCAAATGAGTGATGAGTGTCTCATGAAACACAGGAGGGCAATTAAAGGCATAACACAAAGAGACACCTTCCAAGAAATATAGATCCCTTTCTTTAACTACTTTAATGTCCAAAATCAAGACCCTGTTATAGCCAGGGCCATCTTTACTTGGGTGTGAAAGGTGTGCAGTGCACCCGGGCGCCGAATTCTGGGGGGCACCAGGCGCCCGCCACTGGAACCACCTTAGCTCTTAACTATCATCTGTTATGGAATAATAAATACCATATTTTTCCATGTTTTATTTAGACAACCTTCTTTTACCCCCAAATTAAGTCTAAAATGGGGAGGGGGTCGTCTTATACATGGGTTGTGCCTCGTTGGGACGGGTGTTACCGCGAGCAGGATAGTGTCAGCAGCGATTGTCCGCTGTGTATTGGCTGCCGCTGCGTCAATTGTGAGTGACAGGCAGCTGGTTATGCTGATTGGGCAGACGATAGGCGGCAATGGAGGCATGCATGATTGCAAGCAGTGCTCCAGTTGTTGAGTCATTTTTGTGGCTGAGGGGTGGCAGGCCAAGGCCTCCCCATGGGGAGAACCTGTGGGGTGTGGCAGGTGAGAGAGGACCCCCCTCACAATCTCCTCCCTGTGTGTGCGCGCACACCCTTTGTGTCCTCCTGTCACTTTCTCTCATCTTGTGACCACCCCAGAAGAAGATTGATTTGGGAGCTAAACTAAATTTGGGGGTGCTGGGTGGATCTTTGTGCACCTGGCGGTGCATATGCTAAAGACGGCCCTGGTTATAGCAGCCACTCAATTTTCTCAGTGAAGAGGTTACATAAAGTAATATGTTTGAACACTGAATGTGTAAACTTATGTCTAAAATAAATGGATAGAACAAACACATTTACTTCTAGTTAAGTGTTTATTGGTTTATATTATTATTATTATTATTATCATCACTATTATTATTATACAATTATTATTATTGTACACCACACCACCCATCTGGCGGGGTTTCCCCAGCCACCTGAGCAGCTTCCAACAAAATATAAAAACATAATAAAGGTTGTGTTAAAAACTTCCCAATACAGTTACAGTGGTGCCTCGCAAGACGAAAAGAATCTGTTCCGCGAGTCTCTTAGTCTCGCGGTTTTCTTGTCTTGCGAAGCAAGCCCATTAGCGGCTTAGCGGCTTAGCGCTATTAGCGGCTTAGCGGATCAGCTGATAAGCGGCTTAGCGGATCAGCTGATAAGCAGCTTAGCAGTTCAGCTGATAAGCGGCTTAGCGGATCAGCTGTTAAGCGGCTTAGCGGCTTAGTGGATCAGCTGATAAGCGGCTTAGCGGCTTAGTGGATCAGCTGATAAGAGGCTTAGCGGATCAGCTGATAAGCGGCTTAGCGGCTTAGAAAAAGGGGGGAAGGGGGGAAAACCCGCAGGAACTCGCAAGACATTTTCGTCTTGCGAAGCAAGCCCATAGGAAATTCGTTTTGCGAAGCACCTCCAAAACGGAAAACCCTTTCGTCTAGCGGGTTTTCCGTCTTGCGAGGCGTTCGTCTTGCGGGGCACCACTGTATGTAGTTCATAAGCTCCTTGACATCTGATGGAAGGGTGTCCCCCAGGGAAGGTGCTACTGTCAAGAAGGCCCTCTGCCTGGTTCACTGCAACCTTACTGTGAGGGAGCCGCCAGAAGACCCTCAGAAATGGACCTCAGTATCTGGGCTGGACTATGGGGGTAGAGACGCTCCTTCAGGTATACAGGGCTGAGGCCATTTAGGGCATTAAAGGTCAGCACCAACACTTTGAATTGTGCTCGGAAATGTACTGGGAGCCACTGGAGAACCTTTACGACCAGTATTATATGATTCTTGAATCTTTATACAGAAGGACAGGATTTAAATGACAGAAAACATTTTAGAACAATATTTTTATTGGTAGTGACATATAAACATACAAAAATATAATGAGCAACAAAAGAAACAAGTATACATGAGGGGTTTCTAGCATATGAGACTGATTCAGAGTTTGTGCAGATCTATCTTTCTTTCCAAGGGACGCAGGTGGCGCTGTGG
Source organism: Podarcis cretensis (assembly GCF_951804945.1). NCBI lineage: Eukaryota > Metazoa > Chordata > Lepidosauria > Squamata > Lacertidae > Podarcis > Podarcis cretensis. The sequence continues at coordinate 3,327,472 of NC_137178.1, read as the reverse complement.
GTTAAAGCCTCAGCGCCTAGGACTTGCCGATCGAAAGGTTGGCGGTTCGAATCCCTGCGGCGGGGTGCGCTCCCGCTGCTCGGTCCCAGCGCCTGCCAACCTAGCAGTTCGAAAGCACCTCCGGGTGCAAGTAGATAAATAGGGACCGCTTACCAGCGGGAAGGTAAACGGCATTTCCGTGTGCGGCTCTGGCTCGCCAGAGCAGCGATGTCACGCTGGCCACGTGACCTGGAAGTGTCTCCGGACAGCGCTGGCCCCTGGCCTCTTAAGTGAGATGGGCGCACAACCCCAGAGTCTGTCAAGACTGGCCCGTACGGGCAGGGGTACCTTTACCTTTACCTTTTATCTTTCTTTCCAAGTACATTTCTTGTTGAGTTGCCATTGGTTGAAGCTCAGTTGCATGCAGGGCTTTTTTGCATCTGGAACTCACTTGAACTCATTTCTGACACCTCTCAGGTGGACAACATCATAAGAGAGCAAGGGAGGTGTTCATGGTGAATTCTGGTACCCTTTTTTCTGGAACAATAGCACTGGTGACATGTATGTTTTGATGTTGATACATTCATTAAATGTAGACCAAAAATGTTGAAATTTGACTGTTTCTGTTCCTTTTCTTTGTGCTTTAACTTTGCAAATGAAGATTTACACTAATGCACTTTGCCATATTTCCTGGTACAAGTGTTGAGACAGGAAGCCTTCCAATATTACTAGCAGAGTTTATGAGTAAGGATTCTTCTGGGGAATATGCTTTGAAGGTAAAGTATGTACCCAGCCTAAATAAAAAATAAAACTAATAACTTTTGAAAAAAACAAGTAGGATATCAACTCTGAAACCAACATTTGCCTGGGTTTATGCTTTATGTGGAATGCTGATTGGATAAAATGAGCAGCCAATCAGGAAATGGTATAGCCTAAATGGGAGGAGATCTGGAATGCCTGACATCACAAGGGAGGTGGTTCTTAGCCAGTGGGAGGATGAAACAACCTTAAGAAGAAATTAGAGAAAAGGTTGTTTCATGACAACACCAAGGTATCCAAACAGAAAGAGGTCTGACGGATATAACACTTTCCTTACAAGCTATGATATTTGCAGGGACTCATTCCAGGGCCGAAAGGTCACCAAGAGAGAAAATGATAGGGAGCTTTTATAAACTACAGATGGTTTTTCTCTTTTAAATACTAGAACTCAGGGTCATCCAATGAAACTGAGTGGTGGTACATTATAAGGATGTGCACAGGTGCTGTCTTGCCAGCGTCCCCTACTGGCTGTTTGGCCAATAGCAAAAACCAGGCAAGCAACAGGTTTTTTGGATTCCACTGGACAGAGAATTGACAGACTCTTAGGTAGAGACAAACTCTTATTAATTGGTAAACATCAGGAAAGAAATTGATCAGCAACCTGGAATGCAGTCTAATATAAAGCCAACAGCAACTGGAATAAACTACAAAGCTAGCAATATAACCAATAAGCAAAATATCTCAGGCAACAACAACAACAAAACAGATAGAATAGGTTTAGATCTTCATGTCTCTCCAGCTGATGGAGATCTGGAAGGCTTATCAGGGATACTTCAGACTGGTAGATGGTCGTTCTCTTCACATTCTGGAATGCAGCATAGAACAATGTATCAAGATCTCCCTGTCCCATTCAGCTGCTAGCCCTTATAGTGAAGGTCTCATGCCAAGCTGGCAACAGATGTAATTCAATTCCGATCCTTTGATCTGACCTGGGAGTCGACAAATGTGGGCGTGAGCCTTCATTTGCATTCTTTATCTGTGCAGTTCAGTCAATGTAAGGTTAATTTCCTTGTTCCCAGTCAACTGCTTCCTCCTTCCTTCCTCCATGCAGTCAGGTGTTTGATAGCTGTGGTGTAATGGTTAAGAGCGCTGGACTCGTAATCTGGTGAACCGGGTTTGCATCCCCGCTCCTCCACTTGCAGCAGCTGGGTGACCTTGGCTAGTCATACTTCTCTGAAGTCTCTCAGCCCCACTCACCTCACAGAGTGTTTGTTGTGGGGGAGGAAGAGAAAGGGGATTGTTAGCCACTTTGAGACTCTCTAAGGGGAGTGAAAGGCGGGATATCAAGTCCAAACTCCTCCTCCTCCTCCTCCTCCTCCTCTTCTTTAATGATGATCAGGAGATAGAGATATAATTAAATGTATATACTTTCCATCAAGGGTGGGGAACAAATGGCCCTCCAGATGGTATTGGTCTGCAATTCCCGTGACCCCCAACCATTGACCATGAGGCCTGTGATGGAGGAATTTGGCACCCAGGAACATCTGAAGACCTCATAGGTCCCACATTATCTATTAAATGGTGAACATCTTACTGGAGTCCTGTAAACTAGATGCCCAGGAGTTTAGAGAGGAATAGGATGCAAAATGAGAATGTGCTATATTACCTAAAAAATTTAAAAATGCCTTGGAATCCATGTGGAACATCTCTTTTGGTTTAAACTGAGATTGATCCAGCAAAAGAAAAAGAAAGACGTTTCAGTTATATCGGAAGTAACAACGTCTTTAAGGGAAAGGATGGTCTAATATTGATGCCACTTTACAATAATCTTGCTCTCCATTTGTTGTTGTCTTATTCTAGCTGAGAGGATGGAGGAGAGGATGGAGGAGCCAGTGCTCGCAAAGCCAGCACCCGCAGAGCCTACAACACTATCGGCAGCAGCACCATCAGCAACTATAACTGATGGTCTGTATACAGCACAGTCATATGGGATGAGGTTTCTCATAAAGTAGAGGAATGCATGGGAAATGCACAGGTTCTGTCTGCTTTTTTTCCAGGTCCAACTTGTGGTCTCCAAAGTTTATTTTCTGTTTCTTTTGTAAATTTATTTATTTGGTTTTTCAAAGTAATATTTTACAATCACATATCAACATACAATATAGAAACAAGATTCCAAAGAATCTCCTGGACTTCCCTCCTCCCCTTTGTGGGTCTGATTGTTAGTCATTTCCTCCTGCATCTTTTATAATAATCAAAATCTTTTACATTTCTATTATGTCCAAAATTCTCCATTAAACTACAAGTGGTATTCCAACCACACTAAGAATTTTAGCTGTTTACAATGGTTTTAAAGATAGGTTATAAACTTTCCCCATTCCTTAAAATTTTCCTGATTTCTGATTCTTTTGTTCTTTTTTGCCATTTCAGCATAATCCACCAAATTTATCTGCCATTCTTCTCTGGTAGGGACTTCATCTTCTTTCCGTCTCTCGGCCAGTAACATCTGTGCAGCCGTGGTCATGTACATAGTCTTTTCTGCTCCTTTGGAATTTCGGCACCTAGAGTTCCTAAAAGAAAGGCTTTGGGGGTTTTTTAGGGGGGGATTAAACTCCCCCCAATTCATTAACTATAATTTCCCAAAATTCTTTTACTACCTTACATGTCCACCACATTTGATAAAAGGTGCCTTCTTTTTCCTTACATTTCAAACATATATTTGACCCTGATTTATACATTTTTGCTAATTGACTGGGAGTTAAATACCAACGATATATCATTTTTGTATAATTTCCTTTCAGCGTGCAACATGCTGTGAATTTTAAATTCCAATTCCCTAAGTTCTCCCATGCTGCAAGTTGTATATTATACCCAAAATCTTTCACCCAGTGTATCATTGCTGATTTATCCTGATCATCTTTTGTATACCATTCTAGTATTAATTTATACGTTCTTGAGAGTAAATTTGTTTTGTTCTCCAACAGCTCTTTTTCAAATTTAGAGGTTCCATTAGAAAAGCCATTCTTTTTGTCCATCTTGAATATATAATTTAGTTGATGGTGTTGAAATCAGTCAGTTAGTAATTCTCTTATGTCCTCAAACATCTTCAATTTCGATTGGAATTCTACTTCCATTAACAGCTCTTTATACGTTCCCCAGTCATTTCTCATATTCAATTTTTTAAGGGTATCGCTTCTAGTGGTGAGAGCCACCATGGTGTTTTTTGTTCTGGTAGATTTCTATATTTTTCCCATACCTCATAAACCGATTTTCTTACGACATGATTTAAGAAAGCTCTATGTTCTTTAACCTTCTCATACCACAGATATGCATGCCAAACATACCTCGTAGGGTTGTGCTAAAGCTGTGAGCGCTCTCAACTGCACTCCCCCCCCAACTGCCTTCTGGCAAGGTTTCCAGGAGGGCAGCAGGAGATAGGTGCTTCTGCCAGAGTGAGGCTTTCAGGGCGGGGTGCCTAGCCCTGGCACCCTCCCCTCTTACCCCTGCCAGCCTCAGACAGATAGTCCCTTTCAGAGAGATCAAATCCGCACTGCCATTTCCAAGACCAGCCTATAATTTTTGACACATAATTAATCTGTGTCTTGTTTCGGAATCAGTGTAATGTAAGCATCTTTCCAAGAACCTGGCACTTTCCCCTGTATTTAATATCTCATTAGTTACATCTTTAGTGGTTGTGCTAGATAATCTTGTAGTTTCTTATAGTACTTTGCTGGTAACCCATCTGGCCTCTGCGTTTTGCCCATTTTGGCTTGATGAATTGCCTGTTGTAACTCCATCATAGTTATAGGTGCATTAAATGAATTAGGTTTCTCTTTTGGAATTTTTGGCAAGTTATTCTGCTTTAAATATTCTTCAATATTATTTATGCCTGCTCAGTACAGTTCTGAATTATACCTTACAAATTGCTTTCTTATGTGTTTCGTGTTATCTAAAACTTTCCCTTCTATATTTCATTTATTTATTAAGTTCATGTCTTGTTTTTTCTTTAGCTGCCATGCCAGCAGGTTGTGTGGCTGGCTGGCAAAATAAAAAAAATTCCGCCATAGCATTTTAATCTTCCATTCAATTTCGTGATTTACCAACATCAAATATTGTGTTTATAACGTTTTTATGCTTTGCTTTACTGAATCTTTTCTTGGTTTTTTGATCAATTCTTTTTTATTTTTAATCAATTCTTCCAGCAGTTCTCATTTGTTTGTTTGTTTTTGTTCTCTCATCTTTTTTTGGAAAGCATTTTGTTGGATCAAAAACCCTCACATTACCACTTTACTTGAATCCCAGACAACCTTCAGATCCACTCCTTGATTTAAGTTTAACTCAAAATAGTCTTTCAAAGCTTTTTCAGCTTTGTGTAAAATTGTTTGGCTATCAAGAAGTCCATAATTTAATCTCCACCTAAATGTGTGTGGTTTTTTTCACCTTTCAATTCCTCTAATACTGGTTTGTGATCCGAACATGTCCTTGATTGTATCTCTCCTTTTTTCTTCTCAATGATAGTTCATTAGATATCCATATCAAGTTGGTTTGTCCAGCAGATTGCTTTGGTTCTGAAAAAAAGTAATTTCTCTATCCAGTGGGTGTTTACCGTAAATCTCCATATATCAAGCAAGTTAAAGTTCTCCACCATTTTAAAGAAAGTTACGGGTAGTCTCCCCTCCTTAGAATCTATTAAATGGTGAACATCTGCTAATGTATTGTGAGGAAGCCAATTTCAGTCTGAGGGCTGGTATCTTAATGAAAACAGCTCTGGTTGCTGCTGGAAAAGGGACAAACACAAAAATGAAAGGCATTTGGACCTTTAGGCATGGTAATTTGGCACAGTAAGTAATAGTGACATCATATGACATTGATTGACAGACAGGCGGGGCAAATGGAGAGACCTGGAAGGCCCCTGCTTTCAACTGATTTTTGGAATCATAAGAAGAGTCTGAGTGCTAGTCATGTGAAAAGCCCATCCAGTACTGTATCCTGACCACTCCATGGCCAACCAGATATCTATGGGAAAATCGTATTATTTCCTCCAGATATTCAATAGATGCCAAAGCACTCAAAGCAGATAGTCTATAAATAAACACCAATAAATGTTATGAAGCAAGATATTTCTTTTCAGCACACATAAACGGAACCAAAAATTCTCCATCTGATCTTATCAGCTGATCTAATGTACAGATATCACAATCAACCCATTTCTTCCACAAAGAAGATTGCCCCAAATTTGGTTTACCTTATAAAATAAATATAGAGAGAACATATGAATCAAACCCATAACTGTTCTTTGCAAATGCTTCCTGAAGTTCCATAAACTAGATATCCAGGAGCTTAGAGAAGAATATAATGCAAATGAGGATGCTATATTATCTAAAACATTTTTTCAATACCTTTGGGGTTTTTTTTATAAGATATTTATTGAAATTTTCCAGAATAATACATTATAACAACAAAAAAGAAACAACAAAAATACAAAAATACACACACAAAAAAAGATATATAAAAACAACTAAAAAACACATAAAATTTCCCTTTACCTATTTTCTTTTAACTTATTTTCCGGACCTCCTCATACCTCCCTTTCTTATATTCCAATTCAAATTATAAATTCAGCAAATCCTCACCATTAGTTTTTACTTAATTCAAAACCTTATTTCCCATATCTCTTAAAACATTACAGCTGGAAACCACTTAATTTCTGTCCAACATCATTCTAACATTCATTAATTTTACAATATTTCTGCAAATAGTCTTTGAACTTCTTCCAATCTTCTTCTGCCGACTCTTTTCCCTGGTCTCGGATTCTGCCAGTCATTTCTGCCAATCCCATATAGTCCATCATCTTCATCTGCCATTCTTCCAGAGTGGGTAGATCTTGTGTCTTCCAATATTTTGTGATGAGTATTCTTGCTGCTGTTGTCGCATACATAAAAAAAGTTCTATCCTTCTTTGGCACCAATTGGCCAACCATGCCCAGGAGAAAGGCCTCTGGTTTCTTCAAGAAGGTATATCTAAATACCTTTTTCATTTCATTATAAATCATTTCCCAGAAAGCCTTAATCCTTGGGCACGTCCACCAAAGGTGAAAGAATGTACCTTCAGTCTCTTTACATTTCCAACATTTATTATCGGGCAAGTGATAAATTTTTGCAAGCTTGACTGGTGTCATGTACCACCAGTAAATCATTTTCATAATATTCTCTCTTAAGGCATTACATGCCGTAAATTTCATACCGGTGGTCCATAACTGTTCCCAGTCAGCAAACATAATATTATGTCCAACATCCTGTGCCCATTTAATCATAGCAGACTTCACCGTTTCATCCTGAGTGTTCCATTTCAGCAGCAAGTTATACATCTTTGACAAAACCTTAGTTTTGGGTTCTAACAATTCTGTTTCTAATTTCGATTTTTCCACCTGGAATCCTATTTTCTTGTCCAATTTATAAGCCTCCATTATCTGATAATAATGAAGCCAGTCTCGCACTTTGTTTTTTAATTTCTCAAAACTCTGCAATTTCAATTTATCTCCCTCTTGTTCCAAAATTTCCCAATATTTTGGCCATTTGGACTCCATATTAAGTCTTTTAAAAGCTTTTGCTTCCATTGGTGACAGCCGCCTTGGGGTTTTATTTTCCAATAAGTCTTTGTATCTTATCCAAACATTAAACAATGCTTTCCTGACAATATGGTTTTTAAATGCTTTATGTACTTTAACCTTGTCGTACCACAAATATGCATGCCACCCAAAAGCATTATTAAATCCTTCTAGGTCCAAAATGTCTGTGTTCTCAAGAAGCAGCCAGTCTTTCAACCAGCAGAATGCTGCTGATTCATAATAGAGTTTGAGGTCTGGCAGGGCAAATCCGCCCCTTTCCTTTACATCAGTTAATATCTTAAATTTTATTCTGGGCTTCTTGCCCTGCCAGACAAATCTAGAAATATCTTTCTGCCACTTCTTGAAACAGTCCATCTTGTCCACAATTTGCAATGTTTGAAACAGAAACAACATTCTAGGCAATACATTCATCTTTATAACTGCAATTCGACCCAACAAGGAAAGTTTCAAATTTGACCAAATTTCTAGATCTTTTTTCACTTCCATCCAACATTTTTCATAATTATCTTTAAATAAATTCACATTTTTTTTTGCTGTCATATTAATCCCCAAATATTTCACTTTCTTAACCACAGTCAAACCAGTCTCATTCTGAAACCTTTCTTTTTCAATTGATGTTAAGTTTTTCTCTAAAACCTTAGTTTTTGACATGTTCAATTTAAATCCTGCCACTTGACCAAATTCTTGAATTAAGTCTAAAACCCTTTTAGTACTAGATTCTGGCTCCTGTAACGTCAAAACTAAGTCATCTGCAAATGCTCTCAGTTTGTACTGTTTAGCTCCGACCTGTATACCTTTAACCAACTGGTCTCTTCTAATCATATTCAGCAGGACCATATTCAGCAGGACCTCCAGAACCGATATAAAAAGCAATAGGGAGATTGGGCACCTTTGAATCCATATGGAATCAATACCTTTGAATCCATATGGAACACCTTTTTGGTATAAGATGGAGACTGATCCAGCAAAAGAAAAAGAAAGACATTTCCGTTATATTGGACTCAACAATGTCTTTACAGGAAATGATTGTCTAATGCTGATAGATGCCAAAGTTTAATGTTGGAAATGCCTCATTGAGACATATTTTTGGCCTGATGTTGTTGTCCATTTCAACGTTGTACCGATGAAATCCTTGACATTTGTAGATGTGCATCTATTTTAAAAATTATGTTCCTGTAATAGGGAGATTAAGTGCAGGAGAATAAAAGCAAATTTTGTGAGCTTTCATGCTTGACAAGAGACTAATACTCTGAGCTTGGAAGGGAAAACACCCACCATCCAACCAATGTGTTCATAGTCGTTATAATAGCTTATTGTTTCACAGATGCAACTGAGAGGATGGAAAAGTCCGGAATTGATGAAGCATCCGGAAAGATTTCAGCAGCAGCAGCAGCAACAGCAACACCACCAACAACTGAAACTCGTGGTCTGTATACAGCACAGTCATATGGGATAGAATCATAGAATCATAGAGTTGGAAGAGACCATAAGGGCCACCGAGTCCAACCCCCTGCCAAGCAGGAAACACCATCAGAGCACTCCTGACATATGGTTGTCAAGCCTCTGCTTAAAGACCTCCAAAGAAGGAGACTCCACCACACTCCTTGGCAGCAAATTCCACTGTCAAACAGCTCTTACTGTCGAACAGGTTTCTCATAAAGCAGAGGAATGCATGGGAAAGGGAAGTTGATGGAGAGACAGGCAGAGAGTCGAGCCAGTCATGTAGTGCTAGGGAGGAGTGCAGAGAAAAGCCCATACAGCTCTTTGGGTGCCAGAGATCCACTAAGCCCCACAGAAACCTCAGGATTCAGCCCACTCTGCCAATTGCTGTGGTGTTCCTTTACTGTGTGCAGCCAGGAATGGCTCCACCATTAGGCAGAATAAGGCAGTTGCCTCAGGTAGGAGGTGCTGGGGTGGGTAGAGATGGGTAGACCACACAAGCTGCACTGCACCTCCTCAGTTAGTCTGCTGCCCCATCAGCAGCATCAAAATATCAGCCAATGGCCAGTCCAGCCCAGCTTCTGTATGTGGAATTATGTGTTTGGAGGGAGCATCTTGTCATTTGCCTAGTGGGCAGAAAGTCCTTTAGTATCAAAGGCTACGGTCTTCTGATCCAGACATTGGTCAGAAAAGTTTCCTCAAGCAGCAAGGTATCTCCCCTTACTTCCTCCACCTGCTCAACCACCCAGATTACCACCTCTTGAACAGTTGACTGTCTCTGCCTGATGGCTAAGACAGCATATGGAAACCCTTTTTTCCTGGAGTGGCAATGGTATGTTGGCTTGTTGCTGTTTAGTTGTTTAGTCGTGTCTGACTCTTTGTAACCCCATGGACCAGAGCACGTCAGGCACTCCTGTCTCCCACTGCCTCCCGCAGTTTTGTCAAACTCATGTTGGTAGCTTCGAGGACACTGTTGGCTACTGATGGCTAAATCAGAATTTTCTTTCTTCAAGCATCTGTTTTTCAAGACATGGTTACCTTCTTAGAATCTCCAACGGGTGAAAGATATATAATACTTGAGATTTTCATCCTTACTGCCATGACACTACTGCTTTTCCTTCTATGTAAGTACATAATTAGCATACTTTGCAACTAATGTCATGTGCTTTGCTTAAATGTCAATAGCATTTCCAAAAAGAGATGGCAGGATCCACCTTCCATTTACCCCTTTCATCTCTCTTTGATTTCTGGGGGTGAGTTACAGCTGTCATTCATTGAGAGCAATGACAATGTTTTGTTCTCCCTGAATAAGTGAGTTCCAGCACTTGGAACAGAAGCACAGGATAACACAAGTCCCTGGGACACCCTGGACAATTCCCTTTCCCAGCTTGCAATTCTTTCCTCCTTTCTCAACTAATCCTCATTTGCTTGTGGGAAAGCCCTGTGATGGAAACGTTTCTTTTCTGAGCAGGTTGAGTCATCTAGTGTCCCCACCCCACCCCCCCGCCAGCAAACACTTAACTAACAACAGCGCCTGATTGGCCAGCATTCCAAGGGAGGCAATTGGAGTGGAGTGAGGGAGTGGGAGAGAGGAATACAGTCTGTGAGTTGGATTCTGTTAGAGCAGAGTGTGTTCTGACAGGTGGTAGAGCTGAAGAGAGCTGAGAACTCTCAGTATATGCTCTAAGGTTCTGAATCGCAGAACTCTGTTAAAATAGACAAGACACAGTCCCACAAGTTGTTTACAGGAAAAAAGGGTCCTCAGAGGGGATACTCTGACTGGAAAGGGCAATAGTGATTCCAAGGCTAATGAGGATTTGAGGGTCTGTAAGGAAACAGTCCAGTTAAAATCCTAATTTCCTGAAATGTGTGTGGAGAAGTCTGATCTATGAAAGATGTGTAAAAGGAAGTAACCTTAAGCCTGCATAGCATACAGCCTATAACTTGAAACAGTATATGTTTTAATAAAAAGCATCAGTATCACGCAGTTAATAGCCTCACTGTTTGTGACAGTTCTGTGGAAGAAGAACCAAAACTCCTTGTTTACATCTGTTGTAATAAAGTTTGTTTGCAACCTGTTTTCCCAAAAGTAAAAGCCACAGTTGCTCGTGATTCATTCTCCATTGGGGGAATTCACCTGAGGGAAGGGAAACTGAGTCTGGCACAGCGGTCCCAGGGGGAGAAAGAGTGCCATTGCGTCGCCGCAGGCCCAATTCCTGATCCTCGCAAGCCTGCCCTCTGCTAGGGCTCCAGTCCCCTGAAGGAAAGTGCTTGGGGAAAACAGACTGCAAAGGAAAAGGCCATGGCCAATTGGGTGGGTCCAGAGCCTACCTAAATATCGAGATATATGCAGGGCTTTTTTCAGCTGAAATTGATCTGGACCCTATTCTGGCCCCTCTCAGGTGGACATTGTGGCCATTTTAAGAGAAAAAGGGAGGCATTAATGCTGAGTTCCAGCACCTCTTTTTGCAGAAAAATAGCATTGGATAGATGAGCCCTTGACCTATTTGAACACCTAATTCATTTTTAAAGGGCACTTGAAAGTAAGCAAAGCTCGGGGGGGGGGGAATCAAATGATCCAAGAATTTGCATATTTTAAGCATGTGACAGAGCATGAGGCAGCCTGGCAAATGCAAGACTGTAGGACCAAGAGGACAGGTGCATCTAGACAACCAAAAATCCAAAGCTCTCAAAGGGAGGCCAAACCATCTGATGACAGAAGTAACAGGCCAAATGGAAACAGGACTTCAGATCAGCAGGGCAGCCACTATCAAGGGCTGAGAGCAGAAAATATTAATAAAAGTCATAGCCATGTTTTTGTTGATTTGATTTCTTATCTGCGTTACAAGTCAGCAATTTAAATTGAATATTAAAAGCAGTTTGAAACCAAGTATCCCCTCCCCCAGTTAATCAGAAAATTTAATCATTACTTCATCCTTAGATCAAAAGGAACTAAGAAGAAGAGCGGAGTTTCAAATGGCAATGGATATAATTCGGACTTTTGTTGTTGGGCTTGATACAATCCATGAAGACAAGGATGGTAAGCATTTTTTATGCACATCCTCACTTTCGCTAGACCCTGTTTAATTTAAACAGGCTTCAATTCCTGTAGTTCACTTTGGGATTCATATTGTGTAAGCAATACATATATTCAATGAAACTCATCACCCAATAGAGTTTATCACGGTTTCATTGCTCAGCAGGAAGAAAAGCAGGTGGTTGTGATTCTCACATCCCCCAACTAGAAATGCTGTCCTCCCCCATCACACTGTTAATTCACAATGTTTGTGCTATTGCAAGATTTTAGCACTAGCACAAGGGAACTTTGCCCCCCCCCCACTTCTCCCTGCATGCCATCATCAAAGCTGCTCTGCAGGGTGGGGAACAGATTGGAGGGAAACGGGTGGAAGATTGCATTGTGTAAGGAGAAATTCCTGCACTAACATTATGTCCTCCTTAGAATTATGTGGAATGCGACCCAGTATTCATCAGAAAAAGAGTTTTGGCACCTCTATTTTCTTAGATCTCACAAAGCATAATGTTGTTGTCGTTATTTAGTCGTTTAGTCATGTCTGAATCTTCATGACCCCATGGACCAGAACACGCCAGGCACTCCTATCTTCCACTGCCTCCCGCAGTTTGGTCAAACTCATGTTTGTAGCTTCAAGAACACTGTCCCACCATCTCGTCCTCTGTCATCCCCTTCTCCTTGTGCCCTCCATCTTTTCCAACATCAGGGTCTTTTCCAGGGAGTCTTCTCTTCTCATGAGGTGGCCAAAGTATTGGACTCTCAGCTTCAGGATCTGTGAGCACTCAGGGCTGATTTCCTTAAGAATGGATTGGTTTGATCTTCTTGCAGTCCATGGGACTCTCAAGAGTCTCCTCCAGCACCATAATTCAAAAGCATCCATTTTTCGGTGATCAGCCTTCTTTATGGTCCAGCTCTCACTTCCATACATCACTACTGGGAAAACCATAGCTTTTACTATACGGACCTTTGTTGGCAAGGTGATGTCTCTGCTTTTTAAGATGCTGTCTAGGTTTGTCATTGCTTTTCTCCCAAGAAGCAGGCTTCTTTTAATTTTGTGACTGCTGTCACCATCTGCAGTGATCATGGAGCCCAAGAAAGTAAAATCTCTCACTGCTTCCATTTCTTCCCCTTCTATTTGCCAGAAGGTGATGGGCCCAGTGGCCATGATCCTCATTTTTTTGATGTTGAGCTTCAGACCATATTTTGCGCTCTCCTCTTTCACCCTCATTAAAAGGTTCTTTAATTCCTCCTCTCTTTCTGCCATCAAGGTTGTGTCATCTGCATATCTGAGATCTTAATTCCGGTTTGGGATTCATCCAGCCCAGCTTTTTGCATGATGATTTCTGCATATAAGTTAAATAAGCAGGGAGACAATATACAGCCTTGTTGTACTCCTTTCCCAATTTTGAACCAATCAGTTGTTCCATATCCAGTTCTAACTGTAGCTTCTTGTCCCACATAGAGATTTCTCAGGAGACAGATGAGGTGATCAGGCACTCCCATTTCTGTACGAACTTGCCATAGTTTGCTGTGGTCGACACAGTCAAAGGCTTTTGCATAGTCAATAAAGCAGAAGTAGATGTCTTTCTGGAACTCTCTAGCTTTCTCCATAATCCAGCGCATGTTTGCAATTTGGTCTCTGGTTCCTCTGTCCACATACAACTTAAGCCTATCTTGTAGAATTTTAAGCATAACCTTGCTAGCTTGTGAAATGAGTGCAATTGTCCTGTAGCTGGAGCATTCTTTGGCACTGCCCTTCTTTGGGATGGGGATGTAGACTGATCTTCTCCAATCCTCTGGCCACTGCTGACTTTTCCAAATTTGCTGGCATATTGAGTGTAGCACCTTAACAGCACCATCTTTTAAAATTTTAAATAGTTCAGCTGGAATATCATCACTTCCACTGGCCTTATTATTAGCATTGCTTTCTAAGGCCCATTTGACTTCACTCTCCAGGATGTCTGGCTCAAGGTCAGCAACCACACTACTTGGGGTGTACGAGACATCCATATCTTTCTGGTATAATTCCTCTGTGTATTCTTACCACCTCTTGGTGTCTTCTGCTTCTGTTAGGTCCTTTCCACTTTTGTCCTTTATTATGGTCATCTTTGTACGAAATGTTCCTTTCATATCTCCAATTTTCTTGAACAGATCTCTGGTTTTTCCCATTCTATTGTTTCCCTCTATTTCTTTGCTTTGGTCGTTTAAGATGGTTTTCATTGCTGCCTCCTGTATAATGTTATGAGCCTCCATCCATAGTTCTTCAGGCACTCTGTCCACCAAATCTAAATTCTTAAACCTGTTCCTCACTTCCACTATGTATTCATAAGGGATTTGATTTAGATAGTATCTTACCGGCCCAAGGGTTTTTCCTACTTTCTTCAGTTTAAGCTTGAATTTTGCTACAAGAAGCTGATGATCTGAGCCACAGTCAGCTCCAGGTCTTGTTTTTGCGGAGTATATAGAGCTTCTCCATCTTTGGCTGCAGAGAATATAATCAATCTGATTTCGATGCTGCCCATCTGGAGATGTCCATGTGTAGAGTCGTCTCTTGTGTTGTTGGAAAAGAGTGTTTGTGATGACCAGCTTGTTCTCTTGGCTTCGTTTTGAACTCCAAGGCCAAACTTGCCAGTTGTTCCTTTTATCTCTTGACTCCCTACTTTAGCATTCCAATACCCTATAATGAGAAGAACATCCTTCTTTGGTGTCACTTCTATAAGGTGTTGTAAGTCTTCATAGAATTGGTCAATTTCAGTTTCTTCAGCACCAGTGATTGGTGCATAAACTTGGATTACTGTGATGTTAAAAGGTCTGCCTTGGTTTCATATTGAGATCATTCTATCATTTTTGAGATTGCATCCCAGTACAGCTTTTGCCACTCTTTTGTTGACTATGAGGGCCACTCCATTTCTTTTATGGGATTCTTGCCCACAGTAGTAGATATGGTCATCCGAACTGAATTCTCCCATTTCCGTCCATTTTAGTTCACTGATGCCCAGGATGTCAATATTTATTCTTGCCATCTCATTTTTGACCACATCCAACTTACCCAGGTTCATGGTTCTTACATTCCAGGTTCCTATGCAATATTTTTCTTTACAGCATTGGACTTTACTTTCGCTTCCAGGCATATCCGCAACTGAACGTCCTTTCGCCTTTGGCCCAGCCACTTCATCAGCTCTGAATCTACTTGTACTTGTCCTCCACTCTTCCTCAGTAGCATGTTGGACGCCTTCCGACCTGAGGGGCTCATCTTCCAGCGTCATAACTTTTATATGACTTTTGTCTTTGTCCATGGAGTTTTCTTGGCAGGGATACTGGAGTGGCTTGCCAGTTCCTGCTCCAGGTGGATCGTGTTTGGTCAAAACACTCCACTATGACCTGTCCATCAGGGTGGCCCCGCATGGCATAGCTCATAGCTTCTCTGAGTTATTCAAGCCCCTTCACCACAGCAAGGCACTGATCCATGAAGGGGACAAAGCATAATAGAAAACTGCAAAGTAATCTTTGTATATTTGGCTTTACTGTGTGACTCAGTGGGGAATTGGTTTGTGACCCTGTGATTCCCTGCAGAAAATGAGAACATAGGAGGGGAACATTAGAGATACTTCATGAGCCACTTTTAATATGAGAATAGGATAGTGGATTGCATGGGTCTTAAAATGTTTTAAAATGTTTGAAAATGGTTTCTTAATATTTGCAGATTGTTATTTCAGATACTCTTTTGCCTTAAACTATTTCAAATCTTTTAGACTTCGGAATACTCGCTGTAGCTCAAAACGTATCACAGGAATTGCTGTATCTTTCCAACAAAAATGAAGAACTGCAAAAAGAAATTGGTAAGCTACCCTATGATGCTGAAGAATTGTAGTGCAGTGGGAACCTGCCCTGATACTGCGCCAGCTGAAAGCCCCTCCTCTAGCTGAAAACTCTTAGAGCCAGAGCAGAGTGCTGCGCTCCTTTGCATGGGGCCACCCTAGAGAAACATCAGAGATATTTAGTTCAGCTCTCCTGAACCTTTGAATTGACTTAGCCTCTATGGTTAGGAAAGAAAAGACTTTCCCATTCTTTGCTATAACAGAGACAATCAAAACAGGTAAGGTAAAAGACCTGTCCTTTATTATTTTCACCCATGAGAGCCCTGCCTCTGCAGAGACAATCAAAAGAGGTCAACTGAAAGAGAGAGATTCATGAGCAGCACTTTGAAGGCAACTTCAGCCAACTTGGTCAGAGAGACTGCTGGGCAGTGGGGTGATTCGTGCAACAGCAAAATCTCTCTCCTGTTTCACAAGCCCATCATCAGACAGAAACCCTCAAGCCCACTCACATATCAAAATGTTTATTCGGCTTTACGCCCATCATGAAACGCAACACAACAAAACAAATCAAATAAAACAGCGGACTCGTACAAGCCACAAATAGTATAACACAGTTCACAACTCACAAGGACAAATATTAGCCAATCATAAGAAAAGTTTAAGATTAAGATTAAAATTATTATTATTTTTTGCACTACACTAAAATCAATATCTAATAGAAAATTCTTATAGCTATCAATAATCAGCTAACATTCCATTCCATTCCGTCTCTTAAACGAGAGGACGGCTGTTAGGAATTTAGCAACCTGTAGGGTAATATAAGGATCCACATCTTGAAGAACCCAGGCAAGCTGTAGGTCTACTGGTTTGTCAGCCATAGGCTGGATTATGGAGTTTAGTATACTAGCACGGGCTGAACTGTACAAAGGGCAGAAAGCCCACTCACATAGTGAATTGACCCCTTGGCCACTGAACACATAATAGGTAAAGTGATTATAAAATTGTCTATAAAGCTTTAGATGCGAGAGCAAAGAATGGGAATGAACGCATTGTCAGGGAGAGGCAAACGGGGAAAAAGCTAAGGGGAGAGACCAGCACTTATAGAGAGCCGAAAGAGATTATTAGTAGTCTGTCGTCTGACAGCGAAGAGGAGGCAGGAAGGGGGATGGATGAGCCCACAACTAGTCATTCTGTAAACAGAGGAAATCAGAGGCGTGGTTTCCGCAGACTTGCATGTTGGGCAAGAAAAAGTAAAAAGAAACCAGACATGGCATCTTTGCCAACAGGATCAGACATGCTCTGAAGCACTGGAGATGTTCCTTTGAACTTTGTAAATAAATCAAAGAGATTGTAACTGGCAGCAAGCCTGGAGTTTTTATCTATGCCAGCTTGGCAGCACACACCTCTTACAGCATGCCGCATCCCCAATTTGCTGCTGGAAAGCTGGTGGAATAAGGAATAAGCCTCAGAATGGAGAAGGAGGTCTTGGAGCTGAGAAAGTGAAATGTCGCTCTGGAACAGAGATCGTCCGACTTGCAGGCCCATCTGGAAGAAGCCAGGGCTGCTCAGGGAGAACCCACAGGTGGGCTATCGGCAGATGGGGGCAAGTCAGTGTGCAAGTCAGTGTGGGTGGAACGGTTCCATGGCGACCCAGAAAGTTACTTGGATCTCAAAACCGAGATGAGATATTTTTTAGAGCTTGAATCGGCCAAGTTTGGGAACGATGCCCAAAACGTTGCTCACATCATTAGACACCTGGCGGGAGGGGCTAGAAGTTGGATCCGGCCGTTAATAGCCTCAAATAATGAAGCCCTCAGAAATTTGGCCAAGTTTTGGCAAGCTATGGACTTTATCTATGCAGATCAAAGTTTAATTGACAAGACGCAGGAGGAGCTTTTGGCTTTGAAACAAGGCAGATCCACGGTATGCAGTTACTGGTCAGAATTTGCTATGCACGTGCAGAAACTGGGTTGGGATTTAGAGACTGAACCTGTACAAGCTTTGTTTAAAAATGGACTTAACCCAGAAATTAAGGACGAACTTGCAAGGGGCACCCACTCTAAAAATATTGATGAATTAACGAAGGCTGCTCTTGCGGTGGGTTTGAGACAGGAAGCCAGATGGTGGGAAAGGAAGCAAGGCAGAGAGCGGCGTTTCCATGGTGACCGTATTCTTGAGATGCCTGCAGCTGCCTCAGAACATCAACAAGAGCAGGAGCCCATGGAGATAGGCACAGCCCGGGCACAGGAGAGTTTGAAAGCCCAACGTTCGGGCGGGAAGGAGAAAAAAGACTGGCAAGCGGCAAAAAGATGTTTTGTGTGTCAGAAAACTGGGGACTTTGCCAGAGTGTGTCCAGAGTGTCGTAACTGGCAGGGAATGGTGGGGGCCACCCAACAGGCAGAGGCAGAGGAAGCCCAGCCTTCGGGAAACGAAGAAGCCTGGCTGGTGGTGGACCGGGGCAATTACCAGGTGGGAGCAACACAGAAAGTCCTCAGCTTGGGCACCCCAAAGCAAGCATAGTGTTGAAGGTGGTCCTAGAACTCCCAAATGGCCAGGCTGTAGAGGAGTTGGCGCTAGTTGATTCTGGTGCTTCAGCGTCCTTTTTTAGCAAGGAGTTTGCAGCGCAGCACCAACTGAACCTGAGGCCTTTGCATTTTCCGCTGCAAGTGACCACAATTGATGGAAGAGAAGTGCTGGGAGGTGAAGTGATGCATCGAACACCTCCAATGCGAATGCGGGTGGCTACCCACTTCGAGGTCATCGCCTTTCACGTGGCCACACTGACGGGTCTGCTTATCATATTGGGCATGAGCTGGTTGGCTTTGCACGATCCGGTGGTTTCCTGGCACGAACGGTCCCTGACGTTCGGTTCGACGCACTGCATGGAGAACTGCCTGGCTCAAGGGCAACCTCAAAAAAGGGAGGGCAGGAGGGCAGCAGCATGCAGAGCGGGGACAAGCGAGATTCCGTCATGTTACAGGGATCTACAGGAGGTGTTCAGCGAGAAAGAGGCTGATGCGTTGCCACTGATTGTCTGCTGATTGTCAGATCAACCTGGTCCCGGGGGCCACGTTGCCGGTGGGAAAGACCTATTCCATGTTGGAGGGAAAGCTCAAGGACCTAAAGGAGTTTATTGAGAAAAATCTAAGAAGGGGGTTCATCAGGGAATCCAAGGCGGCAGGGGGGAGCCCAGTGTTCTTCGTGGACAAGAAGTCGACTAAAGAACGGAGACTTGTGGTGGACTTTAGAACCCTGAACAGCCTGACGGAACCGGTGGCTTTCCCAATGCGAGGATCGACGATGTTCTGGCCTGGGTGCGGAAAGGGAAGATTTTCACCAAACTGGAGCTCCGGGGGGCATACAACCTCATCCGAGTGCGAGAGGGGGATGAGTGGAAGACCACCATGTTTATTCCGATGGGGGCGTTTGAGTATCTAGTCATGCCCTTCGGTTTGCAGTGCAGAAGTCACTGTTTCCAAGCCTTCATGCATCACGTACTAGGACCTTTGCTGTACAAGAACTGCGTTTGCTTTTTGGACGACTTGCTCGTGTACTCCGAAGATGAGAAACAGCACGTGAAGGACGTACGTCAGGTCCTGAGCAAACTCAAGGAGCACCGCTTGTGGGTCAAGCTGGAGAAATGTCAGTTCCACACAAAGGAAGTCAAATTCCTGGGATATCGGCTGTTGGACCAGGGTTTGGCCATGGATCCGGAGAAAGTGAAGGCGGTGGTGGAATGGGAGAGCCCCAAGACCAGGAAAGCTGTTCAGCGTTTCCTGGGTTTCAGCAATTTCTACAGGAAATTCATCAAAGATTTCGCAAAACTGACGGCGCCCATAACGGACTGTCTCAGTGTCAAGAAGAGGTTTCAGTGGATGCAGGTGGCCCAAGAGGGGTTTGAGAAGTTTAAGAGGGCTTTCGCTTCGGAGGAGCAACTGATCCACGTTGACCCTGCTCAATCACTACTGGTGGAGACAGATGTGTTGGATCGGGCGATAGGGGCGGTGCTGCTGCAGCCAGATCGAAAGGGGGAGTGGCGGCCGTGTGCTTTTTTTGCGGAAACTGAACAAATCGCAGCAGAACTACACCATCTATGATAAGGAATTGCTTTCGATCGTTGCTGCTTTCAAACAATGGAGGCACTTCCTGATTGGGGCAAAGCACCAAATTTTGGTGTGCACTGACCACAAAAAATTGGAGTACTGGCGTACGGCACGGGTGTTGTGCCAGAGACAGATAAGATGGGCAGAGTTCTTTGCCAACTTCAACTTTAAGATCCAATATGTGCCGGGAGAGCAGAATGTGAGGGTGGATGCGCTCTCCCGGAAATCTGAGTATATGATGGGGAAGGACCTCCGGTGGCAAGACTGATGTTCCCCGAGAGCAAATGGATGTGTGGGGGGACGTTAGTCAAGGACGACGGACGATTGCAACTGCTCAGAGACAATGACTTTGCCAGACAAAAGATGGGGGAGTTAAGAGAAAAAGGGGGTGCCGAGGGGGGTTTTGAAGTGAAAGGAGGGCTTCTGTACCATAGGGGGGCCTTGTACATTCCAGGAGAAAACCTTCGGGGCAGAATTCTCAAGCAACTCCACGACAGCTGCACGGCAGGGCATTTTGGACAGCATAAGACCATGCTACTGGTCACACGGGAATTTTGGTGGCCAAGGGTGTGAGGCGATGTAAAGGAATATGTGCGAGGGTGCGACACATGCTAGAGGGCCAAAGGGGAAAGGGCGGCACCAGCGGGGTTGCTGGAACCGTTGCCCACACCAGGGAAGCCATGGGAGGTGGTAGGGGTGGATTTTATCACTGATCTGCCCAGATGTAAGGGTAAGACCGCGGTCATGGTGGTGGTGGATCTCCTGACCAAAATGTGCCACTTCGTGCCCTGTTCGCACGCCGTGACGGCAGAATAAACAGCCAAGCTGTTCGTAGAGCATGTGTTTAGGTTGCATGGGTTACCTGCACAGGTGGTTTCGGACCGAGGGACTCAATTTACCTCACGATTTTGGCGCAAACTCATGGGGTTGCTCCAGGTGGAAGTGAGTTTCACTACGGCTGGGCACCCTGAGACCAATGGGCAAGCGGAGAGGGCAAATGCTGTTTTACAACAGTATTTGCAGTGTTATTTAAGTCAAAAACAGAACGATTGGGTGGACAAACTAGCCCTGGCAGAGTTTGCTTACAATAACGCGGAGAATGTATCCACTGGGATGACTCCGTTCTTTGCCAATCACGGGTGTCATCCCAGGGCTTTCCCCGGAAGGGGGGAGGAGTCATGGAGTGTTCCCGCAGTTTGTGGAGGAGATGGAGGCAATCCACAGACAGCTGCAGTTGGATTTGGAAAGGGCTAAGGAGTTATACAAGAAGGAAGCAGACAAACATCGGCGGCCAGGGGAGGTCATCAGGGTTGGGGACAAGGTGTGGTTGTCCACGCAAGGGTTACCTTGGAGAGGGGGCTGCAAAAAGCTCAAGCCCAGGAAGGTGGGGCCTTTTGAGGTTATCCAACAAATAAATCCGGAGGCATTTAAGCTTAGGTTGCCAGAGAGCATGAGAATCCACCCGGTGTTCCACAGGTCACTGCTGTTCCCCTACAGGGAGGGGGGAAGGAGGCAGGATAGTGGGGAAGGGGAAAGCCCACCACCCAAAATGGAGGAAAGGGAGCAGTGCAACAAGGTAACGGAAATACTGGACTCTCAGTGGAGAGGGGGGAATTTGGAATATTTGGTGGCGTGGGAAGGGGCCCCGACATCAGAGAATACCTGGGTCCCGGAAGACAGTATCACCGACAAGGGCCTGGTGGAGGGGTTCCACAGTTTTTCCCCTGACAAACGCAAAACCAGGGGTAGGTTTTTCAACAGGTGTTTGAAACAACAGACGACGAAGAGGAATTCGAAGGTTTCCCAGCATCGGACGAGGAGGAAGAAGAAGAAGAAGAAGGCGTAGACTGGGGGACACCAGGAATTGGGGGTTGGAGGGGGGTGTTCGAAGAGACGGATGAGGAAGAGGTTAGTTTTGCTGGCTTCTCCCCTACCACCCCAGAGGAAAGAGATATGGGTACAGTTGGGTCTCCTGAGCAGGAGGGGGCCTTTGAGGAGGGGGTGGATGTCAGGGAGAGGCAAACGGGGAAAGAGCTAACGGGAGAGACCAGCACTTATAGAGAGCCGAAAGAGATTATTAGTAGTCTGTCATCTGACAGCGAAGAGGAGGCAGGGAGGGGGGAGGATGAGCCCGGAACTAGTCATTCTGTAAACAGAGGAAATCAGAGGCGTGGTTTCCGCAGACTTGCATGTTGGGCAAGAAAAAGTAAAGAGAAACCAGACACGGCATCTTTGCCGACAGGGTCGGACATGCTTTGAAGCACTGGAGATGTTTCTTTGAACTTCGTAAATAAATCAAAGAGATTGTAACTGGCAGTGAGCCTGGAGTTTTTATCTATGCCGGCTTGGCAGCACACACCTCTTACACGCATATTACGTCAATTGTACATAAAAAGCAAGCTAAAGATGTTCAGCACCAAAGCACACATTTTGTGAGAGTCGTATAATGCCATTTCCCTCTTTATCTTTGACCTTTGGAAATATGATTGCTTTTAAAGACATTGTTCCAAAACCAGGTCTAAATCCTGATTGACAAGGATCTAGAAAATTAGTTTTCTTCAAGAGCACCTGGATCTGGTCCATAACCACCCTCTCAAGAACCTTGCACAGGAAGGGGAGATTAGCAACCGGCAGGCAGTTACTTAGATTTTCTGAGCACAGGGAAGATTTCTTAAGGAGTGGATTTACCACTCCTGCCTTCAAGCAGGTTGGGACCAGCCCCTCTTATAAAGAGGCATTAATAACTTTTCTAGTCCAGACAGCTGTCCCTTCCCTACTAGTTTGTATCAGCCACAAGGGGCAGGGTCCAGTGTGCAAGTGGTTGTCCTGACCGATCCAAGGACCTTGTCCACATTCTTGAAGCTTGTCTCATTAGCCCTGTTCAGGGAAGTTTTAAATGGTTGGTGTTCAATTCTGTTTTAATTTTTTGGAAGTAGCCCAGAGTGGTTGGGGGAAACCCAGTCAGATGGGCAGCATGTTGTTGTTGTTGTTGTTGTTGTTGTTGTTGTTATTTGGTTGTTCCAGAGATCAGCCAAAGCTCAGCAGGAGCACCAGTCAGATCAGCTGGAAAATCCCCCAGAGCCATTTGGAAGCCCACTGGATCCATCCTGTCAGCTCAGGCAGGGAGAATGCTTGGCAGCATAGCAGGTGGTAAACCAGCAGAATCCCTCATCTGTCCCAGTTGCCCAATGACAGCAACACACACACTAGATTCCTGCCCCCTCTGCAACTGAACAGAGAGCTTGTAGAGAGAAAGAGAATTTTGATAAACACAACTACTCCCCCTTCCCAACCTTCAAGTCTGCCCTGATTCTGCCCTGAGTATCCAGGTGGAAACAAGTAGGTGAGGTTCTTCTGCGCTCCCTGTTCCAGCTATGCCCACCCAGGTATTTACTGCAGCATCAACATGGGTTGAAGAGTTAATGTTCTTGTTTTAAGATTTCTGAGCTTCCTAGATGAACATATGTTATCATGTGGCGAGAGAAATGAACTTAACAAAAACAATTGAAATCTGCACAGACATATAAGGTGGTTCCCATTAAATTCCCTATCTTGTTTTCTTTTTCTCTTCTTCCTCCATATCTGGCTTGACTCAAAGACCTCCTTATTGGAAACTTGAATAACGGTTGGATTATATATCAAAGGACTTTCTATCTCTTTTCTCCTGACCAAGATTCATGGGCGAATTCCCAAAAAAAATGTGAGAATGAAGGCGCCAAGCTCCTTTCTATGGAAACATATCAAGAACAGGTGAGCATCAAAGCTAAGTATAGGAAATGTAGGTGATCTTCTTGAGCCAAAGGGCTCCTATCATCACTATCCATTTAGGAAGGTTATATGTACCTTTACGCAGCCAAGACAGCAATTCCATCAGTCAAGCCAAGGTGTGGGTGGTGCAGGGAGAGCTGCTACCATCTGGGACTCAATAAGGTTTCTTGGAGCTGCTGAGCTTTAATAGAATGAAGCTGGCAGTCAGGAAGGAGATCTTCAAGGAGGAGGAGGAGTAGATACTTCAGAGGCATCTATCACTTGGATTCTCTGTAAATTCTTCCTCTGTTCTTTGCAATGTATTCAGTTGTTGGGGGGGGGGGGGAGGCTACCCTCATCATGCTAACCTTCTGCCAGGAGAGCATCATGGAGATGACTCTAGAGGAGCTTGCAAGGTATATCCTTTTCCCAGCCCTTTAGCCCTGGCACAGGGGCTACTGGGGTGCTGCAGGGCACAGACATAGGTGAGATCTCATCATCATGCCATCAAGCATACCACAACCAGACTGATTCCAGTATCTCTGGAACCAACCATCAAACATGGATGCAGAAATTGGAGTATTTGACATACAGGTCACTGTCCTGCTAGGTAGTTCCAAGACCAACTCTGTGTCACGACTGAAACACATATGTAGCCAGTCTCGGTGAGGGCAGGTGAAGTTCCCCTTCACTACAATATTTCCTCTTTGGGATTCTTCCTTGATTCCATCACCATCATCTTCGTCATTCATCAACATCATCATCACCATCACCATCAGCATCATAATTTTGATCAGGGGGACAATACCACATCCACTGTACAAAAATATTATTGGTGATGGGAATACAATGTATAGTTTTGATCACTGCTTTTAAAATGTGTTTGCTTTATGCCTCTTGAATTTCTGTAAAGGGCTATATAGTCTCCCAGAGAAAGGGACATTGTCTTAAAAGATTTTATTTGTTCTTTCTCTCTTTTTTAAAAAAACATAATTTTTATTAACCGGCCAATCATATCACATTATTTCAAATCACATTAATTCCAAATTATAGAGCCGAATTTTTCAGTTTTGTTGGGGGTACCCATACATCGAGCTCCGGACGAGAATCCAAACATCACTTCTATTACTGCATTAATTAAACAGTTCTATCCAGTTCTATCCAGATAGTCTCTTTTTTACTTTCTTCATCTTCTTGTTGTTGTCATATATTCCTTTCTTTACGATCTCTGATAATCTTCACAGGCAGGTTAAGAACAAACATCGTTTTACGCACTCCACAAGTCATATCTCATAGGGACAGCCGCCATTTCACTCCTCCTTCGAAAATTTATCTTCGGTCTGCCCTTTAGCTTTCTCAGGCTTGTAAAATATCTCCTGGTTCTCCTCCCCCTGTCTTTCTTAAACAAGCCTGTCTTGCGAGACGCCATTTTAAAACTGCGTCATAAAATTTTTCCATTATCTGATCTTTACCATTCCTCTTTATTTGTTCTTTCTCAACACCCCTACCCTAGTATTTTGTAAACAGGGAAGTACAAAAGCGTAAGAAGTTTTTTTGGTTTGGAGTCTTTAAAGACAAGGCAAAGAAATGGAGATGGCTGGCAGGAATAGAGGCTTTAGTCACGTAAGTTTCTGCAGAAACATTTGTTAATGGCATGCATTCCAAAAAGTTGCAGATTCTGTTTACATAATTGAACTTTTCCCTTTCCAAATATATTTTGCCATGCAATTTTCTCTACTACCAAAGACCTACATATGTACTTCTCCACATCACTGCCCAGATGAGCGGCTGCTGCTTCTCACTAGGTTGGAGAGGCAGGAAGGCTCCTCTTCCTGCTTCTCTAATCTAATGAATGTGGTGATTCGGAAGAGGCTGAAGGCATACTTTTAAATGGTTTGTGCTGATTAGCTCAGCTTCATAATGACTTGCAGGAACCTAAAGCTGAGCAACACTGTCAGCTGGCAGTTTAAGACACTTCATGGTTCCCTTTAAGTATCTAACAACTCTTTTCAGCTTGTGTTGATGGATGTACAAGGTCAGAGTAAGATCTCACTCATCCACAGCTTGGTAGTAGAACAGAGAACTGGACTGGCATTTATTACCAAGGCTGCATTAACAGAGGGCTGCTTTCAATTTTGCAAGGTCTCCTGGAACAAAATCCAATGACATTCATCTTCATTGATGCACCCAGTACCAATCACGAATCATTTTTGGCAGAGGTATTGAGTAAACTTTACAAACTGGCTGTGGGGTTGTATAATTGTATAACACTAGCTGGGAAATTAAACCCTGTAAGCCAGTGGTTCCCAGTTAGCTAAGTACTGCAGACCCCTTGTTTTTCAAAAGCCACACCTTGGGCCACCCTACCTTTGAAGATTTCGATATCTCTGTAGCAGTTTTTGTTATGTGAATGACACCATGGAACCCCTCGGTGGGTGGTCCGTGGACCACCAATTGGGAACCACTGCTGTTTGTGATCTTAGACTTGATCAAAGGGCAGATCTCACCCAAACATCTCATGGGAGTGAAAAAAAAACAACCACCTACTACACCATTACTGGTAATATCAATTTAATAGATTCACAGAGAGCTAAAAATGAGGGAGTTATAGAATACATTTATCACAGAATTTTAGTGCTGTGTAGTGGGACTTTATTCAGTATACTATGGACACTGGAGAATGCAAGTGACAATAAGAGTGAAGCTAGGGTGAAAACTTTGTCAACTATGGGTACTTGATTAAAGTAAACTTAGAACCATTATGTTAGATTTAGATAAGATATATATGTGAGAGAGATATCATTTCAATCAACCCTATAATGGCTTTGTGGTTATAGATTATATTTTGTATTTCATTTGTAGACATAGCTATTTTTGTTTCTGTATAGTGTCGTTGCTCTCCTCATTCATGGGGTGGGTGATGGATGTGAGAGGAGGTGGATGAAGGCGGATGCAAATCTAACATGGTTTTAATATGCTCAGAACAATCACTACTGTGCTAACTCTGCTACTTGAGAGTAAGGATCTCTCAACACTCACAACGGTCCAGAGCAGATCTGAGGAGGATGTGGGTGCATATGGAAAGGAGAGAGGTCCAGTTCTGTTGCAGAAATGGAAACCCTGGCAATAGCAGGAGTACTGCATTGGATACTTCCCAAACTAAATTGACTGAAAGTTCTTGTGTGTACCACTGAGCCTTCCAAAGGTGACACCCTCACTTTTTTGTAGTTTTCTATGAGAAACCACTTCATGTGAAAAGAAAAGAGACAGTCTTGACCCACAGTTGTTGTTGTTGTTTTCCTTACATGGTTAGAATTCTAAAATCTGGGGAGAAAAATCCATCCCAATTGTGGGTAGATGTTAAGAGAGAAAGAGCTGAACATCTTTTTAATGGTAGAAGGCATGGGGAGCGCAGGAGGAAGTAGACATCCATTCTTGATTGATCAGTGCTGCTCTTTTCTTTTCAGGTACTGGAGAAGAGGTGAGCCTAAACACCCAAACCAAAACCACTGTGCCGCAATAGGCCTTGATTGCGGTTTGGATTGCTGGATAGCATTAAAATGTGAGGAACGCATAGGGTACATTTGTAAGAAGGTGCCTAGTGATGCTTGGCTCTAAGAAGATGAACGAAAGTGGATCTCATGATCACTACACAAAAACAAAACCAAGAGATCACCCCCACCCCACTGTTTTAATGCACAATCCACACTCTGCCATCTAGATTATGAGACTCTTTGGCATCAGCCCTCACCTTGAAAAGACCTTATTCTGCAAGATCAGATGTAGATGGCTACAAAAATAAAGAATGGAAGGGTCCAATCATAGCCTGTTTTCTGTTTAATGTATTTATTTGCAATGCATACCAATATTTGTTTCCTTATTCTGTGTGTTTGATGCCCCATTGCCCCTTCTGATCTCCATGGTCGCTACCTTACAAGGCACATAAGGACAACCATGCATGCCAGGCAATGAGAATGGGGGCCACCCAGCACCTGGTGTCTTCTTCTAGCAGACTTGCGTGGCGAGTTCCCGCCCTCCCCAGTGGAAATAAAGACACATGACACAATTATTAAGGTTCATGGGCTAAATAAGGCCACAACTTTATTGGTTACAGGTGATGAGTGGTATTGGCTTAGGCAATGGTCCTATACGACTCTATCTGGCTTCAGCCCGTCCGCTTGAAGTCCAGGAAGGGTTAACCACTAGTAGGGGAGTCCTGCTGATGCACATCAACTAGGAACTCCCCTGGGGTCACCGGAATCCTTTATTGGACTTGTTGGAAATCAAGCCTTTATCGGGAGAAACTGGCAAATCTCCCAGGCACCCGGCTTGGTCTCATGTTGACCTCCCTGGCTGCATTCCCCAGCAAGATCCAGGCTAGGTCTCGATAGGTGATTCTTCCCAAACGTGGGAAGAACACACCCCCTCCCTCCTGCTCCCCCAGCAGGGAAAGGAGATAGACAGAAATGTATTTACATGCCTCTATTTCTGTCTTTGCAGCATTACAGAAAACTTGTCTATACTCTTCAAACTCCAGCAGTCAAGTGACAAAAGCTTCCTGTACTTCCTGTACATACACAAGAGGAAGAGCTCATATTACACTCTGAGCTAATTCCGGTGCATCGCCCTATGAACTGACTGTCCCTCTGTTTCCCACGGACAGTCCCAACATTCCCATCATGTCTTGTTTTCAAGCTACCAGTTTGCAGCTGCATTGCTTCTATATCTTAACACACTCCCCCATATGAATCAATGTGCGCTGCGAACAAAGCTTGATCCAGAGAAGAAAACAAACAGTTGTTATACATATAACAATCCCCTGTTGTTTCAGTTCCACCCTTGGAACTACCCGCCACTGGTTTCCCCAGTGTAACTCTCTGGTTGTCTGACTTCCAAGGAATGAGTGCTCCTGCATTACCTTGGCTAGGGAATGTAGTGTTACGCTTAGCAACTCCTTGTTGTGTCTTTGTCTCTGACTCGGACACACCTTTAACCTGTCTTGAGTTGTTAACAATAGTAACACACGCAACAGCTGAGTTAGCAAACTCTTTAGAATACCTCTTGGGTGGTACGCCTTTTGTGATTCAGACCTGCGTATGAGGTGCTGATCCTCTCTGCTGACTGGTTCATTCTCAGGACTCTTTGGAGAACCAGTTTCAATAGTAAACAGTGGTTCATCCTTCACCTGTGAAGGTCTAGTCATTGTGTGAGATTTCCTCTCAATGACTGTGTCAACAGATAATAATAATAATAATAATAAATTTTATTTATATCCCGCCCTCCCCAGCCGAAGCCGGGCTCAGGGCGGCTAACAACATTAAAACAGTGTGACATTATAAAATGTTATAAAATGAATTAAAATCAAAATTGATGGCAACCATAAACTAAAGCTTTGTAAAGATTGCCAGAGGAGGGGGTCAGGCTGCGCCCTGACCAAATGCCAGGTGGAACAGCTCTGTCTTGCAGGCCCTGCGGAAAGATGTCAAGTCCTGCAGGGCCCTTGTCTCTTGTGACAGAGCGTTCCACCAGGTTGGAGCCGCAGCCGAAAAAGCCCTGGCTCTAGTTGAGGCCAGCCTAACCTCTCTGAGGCCTGGGACCCTCAAGGTGTTTTTATTTGAGTTCCTCTGTGGGCATACCAGGAGAGGCGGTCCCGTAGGTACGAGGGCCCTAGGCCGTATAGGGCTTTGAAGGTTAAAACCAGCACCTTAAACCTGATCCTGTACTCCACCGGGAGCCAGTGCAGCTGGTATAGCACCGGATGAATGTGATCTCTAGGCGAGGACCCCGTAAGGAGTCTCGCTGCGGCATTCTGCACCCGCTGGAGTTTCTGGGTCAGTCTCAAGGGCAGCCCCACGTAGAGCGAGTTACAATAATCCAGTCTGGAGGTGACCGTCGCGTGGATCACAGTGGCTAGGTCAGGGCGAGAGAGGTAAGGAGCCAACTGCTTAGCTTGGCGGAGATGAAAAAATGCCGCCTTTGTTGTAGCTGCAATCTGCGCCTCCATGGAGAGGGAGGGAGCTCTTTGAGCTATCACTGTCACTCTCAGTACCACTGTAATCAGCAAAATCATTATCATTTGAATTGTCCTCAGTGGGAAATGTGTGAACAATTACTCTCTCCTGTTCAGGAGCACTCTCTAGAAATTTTGTGAGAATCACCTGACCAGATTCAGACAAAATTACTCTGTAGAGACCCTTTTCATAACCCACAAAAATGCCTTTTGCATTCTTTACTCCACCTGGAGCTTCAGTCAAGACATGAGACCCAAAAACCTTAAAATGGGCAACAGAAGGTTTTCTATGGAATAGCCTCTCAAAAGGAGAACATTCCATATCTTTTGAAACCTTTCTCAACCAAGTGTAACAATAACACAATAAAGATTCAGCCCAATACTCATGTGGCAAATGTGAACTCAGCAAATGCGCCTTCATGCCATCCTGCAATTCTTTGTTCACTCTTACAGAAATACTTTTGTTCCATTCACCTGCAGAAACAGCAACCTTGTGCTTTATCCCTTTCTTATCCAGGAAATCCTGAAAATCCTGTAAAAGAAAAACTGGCTTTTCATCTGTGAAAAGACAATTAATTTTAGCATCATGAACACTTTTAACCTTATCACAAAACTCTTTAAACCTTGTTAAGGCTTCCTTTGGACTCTGCAATATGTATATCCACACATAATGAGAGAAATTATCCACACACACAAGATAGTATCTTGCATTGCCTCTAGATGGTGCTAGAGGACCAATCACATCAGCATACACTCGCTGAAAAACACTGTTAACTTTCGTTGCCTTCTGGACGTTCTTCGTCACACCTGCAAGAGAAATCATGTTAGATTCAGAGGCAGTACAACTATTGCAATCATTCTGATCAAAAGTTAACAAATACAGTCCATCTTTCTCTCTGGCAGAAAGATACAACTCTACATCTTTGAAGATTTTGCAGCCTTCCTTATCATAGGACAACACCAGTCCTTTCTTTGTGATCTGCAAAACACTCAGCAGATTGAACTTTAAATCAGGAACCAAATAGACATTGTTAATAGTCAAGTTCAGACTTTTAAGATACACAGTTCCAAACCCTGTCGCCTGGATCTCCTGACCGTTGGCCTGTTTCACAGTGAAGCTTTGCTTCTCAAATGTAGAAAACAGTTCTCGGCACGATGTCATGTATTGCGTGGCTCCAGTGTCCAAAACAAAAGCGTTTTCGTCTGAAAATGCGGCCTTTGTTGACATCAATGCCTTTGCAGTTTTCACCTGGGACTTGGTACGACTTTTGCCTGACGCCTCAGGCTTTGAGGAGCTCCCCTTAGCTCCTTTCTGTTGACGTGGCTTCTTACAGTTCCGCTAAAGATGCCCAGTATGTCCACAATTGTAACAATGGACAACGTTCAAAGCAACAGCCTGTTCTTCACTAGCAATAGCAGTGGGGGTGCCAGAACTCCAAGCTTCTCTCCCCCTGTCAGCGACATCTATTGCAGCAAGTCTGTCTCTCTCATTCAGAACCATGGAACAAATCCTCTCCACCGTAAGATCAGTGGCAGGTAGAGAACCAAGTTGACTTGCAACTGTTTTATAAGTCCGATTAAGGCTGTTAATAATCATGAAGCAGAATATCTCTTAGAATCATAGAATCATAGAGTTGGAAGAGACCACAAGGGCCATCGAGTCCAACCCCCTGCCAAGCAGGAAACACCATCAGAGCACTCCTGACATATGGTTGTCAAGCCTCTGCTTAAAGACCTCCAAAGAAGGAGACTCCACCACACTCCTTGGCAGCAAATTCCACTGTCAAACAGCTCTTACTGTCAGGAAGTTCTTCCTAATGTTTAGGTGGAATCTTCTTTCTTGTAGTTTGGAACCATTGCTCCGTGTCCGCTTCTCTGGAGCAGCAGAAAACAACCTTTCTCCCTCCTCTATGTGACATCCTTTTATATATTTGAACATGACTATCATATCACCCCTTAACCTCCTCTTCTCCAGGCTAAACATGCCCAGCTCCCTTAGCCGTTCCTCATAAGGCATCGTTTCCAGGCCTTTGACCATTTTTTTTTTAAAAAAATATTTATTAGCATTTCAATAATACACATAGACACACACACAAAAAAAGAAGAAATAACAAAAAATACAAAATTTAGAAAAAAAAGAACAATTAAAAACAAATGAGATTTCAATTGCTTATTTTCATATAACTTCTTTCTTAGACCTCCTCTCCCCTCCCCTTCTTGTATTCCAGTTCAAATTATTAATCCTGCAAATCCTTATTACTTAATTCTCAACCTTAAACTTGATGATTTTAACATACTGTAATTTTACCTTTCCTCATTCTTCCATTAAATTATTATTGCATTCCTCATTTTCATTTCATTTTAACCATTTTATACAACCAATTTTAACTTATCTAATCTTAAACATTTTATGCATCATTTCTTATTCTTTAACATATTTCTTAAAGTCAATATTTCCCTTCCATGGCTTTCCCAACTTCCATACAAATATCAAAACAAATTAAAACAAAGTAATTAGTAATTCTGTACCCTTTGGATTATCAAACTCCAACCCCCCTTTCCCGGTTTGGTCCCCAATAAATGTTCAATCAATACTGTTTAACCTGGAGATCTCACGTCCGAGGCTCTCAAGTCGTCCTCAGTTCCTCTCTGCCGGCCTCTTGGATAGTCCTTTAGGTTAAGCCCCAAGGCTCGAAGGGGCTCTGACCCAACAAGATCCATGATTTTTCCAGTTGGCCCTCCATATTTAAAATTAATGCTAATGAGGTGCTCCACTCTCGAATTTGCAGTTTCCAACTCAGTCCAAACTTTCCACCTCAAATTTTTATTCTCCTTTATTGTCTGCATGCCAGGCCCCAAACTGTAATTCTCCCTTGACATCTGCAAAATTACCAGTCCACCTTCCTTTTCCTCAAAAGCAACATGTGTCTCTTCCATAGTCTCATGGCTCTCAGATTCCTCTTGTTGTTGATATGTGTAAACTTCCTCAAAAGCAACGTGTGTCTCTTCCATAGTCTCATGGCTCTCAAATTCCTCTTGTTGTTGATATGTATAAATTTCTTGCCTCCACTCCCTGTCAGCTTCAACAATGTTGTTTACTGCCAGGGCCAGAGTGTTCACATTTGTAGTCAAAACATCTGTCTGATCTTGTAACTTTCCCAGGAGAGCCAGTATTTTGTTGAGTTTAGTCTGATTTTTGCTTCTTTCAGCCATTTTTGTAGTGTCTCTCAGTTTAAAAACCAGCCAGTGAGTTAATTTGTAGCTGCTCTCCCTTATTTTCCAGAAATTGCAACAAATATAGCCAGCAGATGCAACAAAGACAAAGTTCCCTTTATCCTTTCCTTTTGACAGCTATTTTGACAGCTGTCAAAATCTTCAATGGTTCCTCAACAGGTTCTCTCGCGGGGCGCCCCCGGGTTCCGGGGGGGTGAAACTTTAGCTCCTAACATTAGTTTTATCCTCCAGTAAAATTTATAGCGTCAAGCCGTGAAGGTTTTTTTGTTTTTTTTTTATAAAAAAAAAGAGTTCTCTCGACTTTAAGTTGCAAGCTCTTTGCGTTAAAATATCTACTCAAAGGGGGGGGGCGACTTCCTTTTTGACCCTTCCCCGCTCGTTCCCAATTCAAGAAAAAGTTTTTAAGTTCCAAATTCCATATGTACTCACGGGTTCTTATTTTTAAGTCCAATTATTCCAAGGAAAAAGTCAGCGCTTCTCCGACAATGGCATGCGGCTTCGCTCCGCAGAAGGAGCAATCGACTCACAGCACCGCGCCGTCCCCCGTCCCGTTCCTGAGCCTTTAAAAAGGCTCCTTCGCGGTTTGGGGGGGCACAAATGGTGCCCGCCGAGTCACCACGTTCACAGGCATCAGCGCCTGTGATTTTTAAGGGTCCCCGCGTCGCCGGCGCGGACAAGACCCGATCCTGCGGAGCCGATTCCCTCCGGAGCTCGGAGGGAATCCGCCATTAATCGGCAGCGCTAACCCGGAAGTCAGGCCTTTGACCATTTTGGTTGCCCTCCTCTGGACACGTTCCAGTTTGTCAGTGTCCTTCTTGAACTGTGGTGCCCAGAAATGGACACAGTACTCCAGGTGAGGTCTGACCAGAGCAGAATACAGTGGCACTATTACTTGCCTTGATCTAGATGCTATACTCCTATTGATGCAGCCCAGAATTGCATTGGCTTTTTTAGCTGCCGTGTCACACTGTTGACTCATGTCAAGTTTGTGGTCAACCAAGACTCCTAGATCCTTTTCACATGTACTGCTCTCAAGCCAGGTGTCACCCATCTTGTATTTGTGCCTCTCATTTTTTTTTTGCCCAAGTGCAACACTTTACATTTCTCCCTGTTAAAATTCATCTTGTTTGTTTTGGCCCAGTTCTCTAATCTGTCAAGGTCGTTTTGAAGTGTGATCCTGTCCTCTGGGGTGTTAGCCACCCCTGCCAGTTTGGTGTCATCTGCAAATTTGATCAGGATGCCCTTGAGTCCATCATCCAAGTCGTTGATAAAGATGTTGAATAAGACCGGGCCCAAGACAGAACCCTGTGGCACCCCACTAGTCACTCTTCTCCAGGATGAAGAGGAACCATTGATGAGCACCCTTTGGGTTCGGTCAGTCAGCCAGTTACAAATCCACTGAGTGGTAGCATAGTCAAGACCACATTTTACCAGCTTCTTTACAAGAATATCATGGGGCACCTTGTCAAATGCCTTGCTGAAATCAAGGTAGGCTACATCCACTGCGTTCCCTTCATCTACGAGGCTTGTAATTCTGTCAAAAAACGAGATCAGGTTAGTCTGACATGACTTATTTTTCAGAAATCCATGCTGACTATTGGTGATCACAGTATTCCTTTCTAGGTGCTCACAGACTGTTTGCTTAATGATCTGCTCCAGAATCTTCCCTGGTAGAGGTATTTCCTGAAGAGGGAAATTGTGTTGTGCCATCTGCTGGCGTAAGAATTTCATCTCTGTCAAATGCGCTTGGACATCTCCATCAGGCGCTAGCCTCATATTGTTCAGCTTTTCAAAATGCAGCAATGCTGAAGCACCAGCATCTCTTTGATGTATTCTACGCAGCGTTTCCCAAATCTCACGCGCATATTCCAAACTCCCAATATGTACGAGTTGATCATCAGAGACACACAGAATTATGGCCATCCTGGCTCTCATATTCTGTGAATTCCAAGCTGGCATTGGTGCAGCATGGATGGGATTATCAATCACCCCAAAAATCCTCTGATTCTGAAGCAGGGCTTTCATCGTTACAGACCATGAGGAATAATTGTCATTAGTCAGTGGAGGTGGGTAAGGTAAGCCTCCTCCCTTCTTGGCATCCATTTTGAATCCAAGCCTCAGCTCTCAGTCACGCGCTGCTAAAATCCAAAAGACTATTGGTTGTTTACTGCCTTGCACCTGGCAGCTAAACGCAGGCTGCTTTGGAATGTCCCTACAAGAGCAGTGAGATAACAGACAAAACCACCAGTGTTTTTCCAGCCTCTCACAGTCCCAGCCTCACTCTCGCGTTGGCTTGTAATTTTCCTCTTTACTTTTCAAGGCTAACTAGCTCAGAAGTAGCTGAAAAGTACTCACGTCTCGTTGCTTAGCAACTGGACTTGGCAGGCTGCAGTAGCAGAGCTTATCAGTCCTAAGGAATGTGAAGAATGTGGCTCTCTCTCAGTGCTGTTTTTATCCAAAAGCAGCTTCTGTGAACCAGAGAAGAATCAATCTGCGTTCACTCGGTCAGCCATCAAACAATCAGCATACCTTTAGGGGTTCCGTTGCTCGTAGCTTATCAGCAAAAACGCCTCCACCAGTGCTCAGCTGTCCTTGTAGCTTCCATACGCTCGCTACCATATCTTCTTTTATCTCCTTGCAGAGGATGAATACGATCCATCGACCTCTTTTGCTACTGCATGTAGCAAAACCTTCGGCTCGTGCTACCAGATGTCGGAAATCAAGCCTTTATCGGGAGAAACTGGCAACTCTCCCAGGCACCCAGCTTGGTCTCCTGTTGACCTCCCTGGCTGCATTCCCCAGCAAGATCCAGGCTAGGTTTTGATAGGCGATTCTTCCCAAATGTGGGAAGAACACACACCCTCCCTCCTGCTCCCCTGGCAGGGAAAGGAGATAGACAGAAATGTATTTACATGCCTTTATTTCTGTCTTTGCAGCATTACAGAAAACATGTCTGTACTCTTCAAACTCCAGCAGTCAAGTGACAAAAGCTTCCTGTACTTCCTGTACATACACAAGAGGAAGAGCTCATATTACACTCTGAGCTAATTCCGGTGCATCGCCCTATGAACTGACTGTCCCTCTGTTTCCCACGGACAGTCCCAACATTCCCATCATGTCTTGTTTTCAAGCTACCAGTTTGCAGCTGCATTGCTTCTATATCGTAACAGGACTACCCTTCAATATGTGGGGCAGGTGATGGCGCTTCCTCCCCTCTTCCATCTACAAAACAATACCCATACCAATGCCTTACCGCCACTCAAGCAGAAGCTTGCGGCCAATAACCTCAGACCTGCAACCAATCCCTAATCCCAGAAGTTATATCACCCAACCAAACATCATTTCCCTCGTTGGAAAGATGCACGCCATCCAATGACCCAACCCTCCCAGTGCTGCCACTCTATGCGCCACCAAATGTTACAAAATCTTTTTAGCTTTGTTTATTGCAACAGGGCACCGACAGTCCCTCCATACATGCCTCTCCAGCAGTTATGACCAAATTAGGGTTAAATTTGGAAATGAGGCAATCAAATCATAGAAGTCGTTGTAAATGTTCCACATCAAGTCCACGCCTTTTCGATAGGCCAAATCATTTTATCCCAGCTGAATGACCAGGGCATCTGGCGGACCTTCCAAAGTGGCTCTTGCTTTCACAGCACGCATAAATTCTGCCCAGCGCATCCCCCTCCGTGAGATCCAGGAAACTTTTACTTTTGGGGCTAGATCCAGCCTGCTCTCCAGGCTACAGTTGATGGCACAGTTTCTAGTCCAGTGGACAATGCTGTGACCTATAATCCAAATGCATGCCACAGCATCTCCTGAAAGTGAAGAATGCAACAAACCCCAGGTCAGGTATGATGTGATCAGTCATAAGGTCTTACGAATATACCCTTTAAATGCTTCGGTCTTCCATTGTCCCAAGTCCTTTATCTGCAGCCGGGGATTCCCCCAATCGTGCAGGGCTCCAGCCCCGTGCACATGGTGGGGCCGTCAGGCCCGCAATCCCGCCTCCTCTGCAGGGCGGAAGTGGCTTAATCACAAATATAATTCTGGCTTTATCACTGGGAAATCCTGGCACCCTTATTCTAATATAGAGCTAACATTGGGAAACAAACACAGTGAACTGTTTTGATTTCTTCAGAACTTGGCAGGCGGTATGACTGGAGTCCACACCAGTGTGGGCACAGCATGTGCTGCTCCTTTCATGGCATTCATGGTAGCAGGGGTGCCAACTTGAATGAAATATTAGGGGTGGAGCAGGTAAGCTCCCCCCTGCATAATTGATCACAAGACAGTGCACTCACACCATTTGAATGGCAATGGCAGCCCCTAAAATATTTTATTGGGGCCTCTACCTCTTGAAGTTGGCTCCAGTGCACAGTGGCCGTCAACTGAGTTAAGTAACCAATTAGACTCTGCTGTCCTGAATCAGACCTTTACAAGGTGTGAATAGCTTGGTCTGTGTTGAGGACTAGCACCCCAGGAGTCTAGCCGGGGACCTCTCCTGCCACATCTTGCATGATTGATGGCTGGAAGTGGTTGTGGTTGCTTCAATCTGTCCTGTATACCCAGCCAAGGACAACTGATATTTTTAATTCTTTATTGTCAGGGAATGAACTGAACAGGAAGACTTGGAAGTGTCCACTCAGTGTGTTCGGCTCCTCTCAGAAGAGGAGGGAGAGTGGGATGGTTCGCCCCCTTATCTCCAGCAGTTTCAAGAAGAGAAGAAGACAGAGCTGAATTATAGCTGAAGGTAGTGGTGGAGGAGGGGAGAGTGAGAGAGCAGACTGCAGAGACCTCCCTGAAAAGTTTGGGAGATTCTCCTTCTCCAAGGGCTCATCACTCACTCTGCATTCAGGTGCAAAGAATGCAGTGGCGTGTGATTCCCGGGATTTTCTGTAGGTACTCAGGATATTGTTGGAAATGGAAGAGGTGATCTTCAGAGTACGCAACATCTCCTTTGTGTGGAGACCTGGATTCTTTGTCTTGCAACCAGATGACTGAATAAAAAACATAAATATAAACTTGCTTGTTCTTCTTGTCTTTGATGCTACCAGGAGAGGAGAGGGTTCTCTGCTCCTGACATTTATTGACAAAAAGATATCATCTTGGTGGCATGTATGATACTTGTTTCTTATGCCTCTTAGGTGAGGGGAGAGACTTCATCAGGCAAGGCCTCCTTCCACCTGCCTTGCTCCACCCTCCTGTCTCTGCTTCTCATTTTGTATTGTATTATGTTGTGCACTGTGGTTTGCTGTTATTGATTGGAGTTTAGAAATTACTTATTGTAACTGTTGAGTGGATTTCTGTTTAATTTTGAATTGCTGATATTCTATATTATTTTAATGAATGTTGAATGTTAATTTATTTGCATATTGTATATTGTATTATGCATATGGTCTTATTTATATGATGTTAGCCGCTCTGAGCCTGGCTTTGGCTGGGGAGAGCGGGAAACAAATAAAATTTATTATTATTATTATTATTATTATTATTATTATGCCATGGATCCTTGTTCCTAACTCTGAGAGAGGAGGTCGTGGAGGAGTTTCATGAAGGAAGATCTGAAGCCGGCTTTAAGAACTTCTGTTGGGATTCCATTCTGTCATGTGGCTTTACCACTTGCTTGATAGTTAGACTGATAGAATCATAGGATTGTAGAGTTGGAAGGGACTCAGAGGGTCATCTAGTCCAACCCTCTGCAATGCAGGAATCTCAAACTGAAGCCTCCATGACATATTTCCAGACTCTTGATCATCTTGGTTGCCCTCTCCTGCACGCCTTCCAGCTTGTCAACATCCTTCTTAAATTGTGGTGCCCAAAACGGCACTCCAGGTATGGTCTGACCTAGGCAAAGTAGAGTGGTACTATTACTTCCCTTGAATGGGACACTAGACTTCTGTTGATGCAGCCTAGAAGAGCATTAGTGCCCCGTCCCCCTGCTGCATCACACTCTTGACTCATGTTAAGCTTGGGGTCTCCTTAGACCCCTAGATCCTAGTAGCCATTTTATTTGTTTTCTTGTTAAATTTCTATAATGCACTTCACTCAAAGATCACTCAAAGCTCACAGTGTGATAGCTTGCATTTTTGAGGTACAGAAAGCCTTAATCTAAGTGTAGAGATCATTTCTTACCTATTGATTCAAGTAGAAGGTTCTGGTATTTTCTCTGTGTGACACAAGCTAGAAGTTGGTGCCTTTTCTAGCTGGTGCAACCTGGAACATTTTAACTGACAAGTATAGTTTCCATTCTGCTGAGAGCAGGTGCTGTTTTGTGTTAAGCTGGTTTAAGCAAGAATGAACTGTTCCTGTAATCTTTCTCCCAAGGTCATGGTGCCTTTTAATAACAGGCCAGAGGGAGCCTGGTTTAATTCTCTCTTTTTCTTTCTTGGTTCTCCATCTGCTTTGTTTCTGTGTGTTTTTCTCATTTGAGTGGTGATTTGTATGTGGTATATTTAACTTGATTCAGCATACAATGGACACTGGAGAATGCAAGGCCTGTTTCAGGGGATGTCAAGTACACTGGCTGGCAAGGGAGTTTCCCTCTCCCTCTGGTAGTTTCCAATAAGAAGTAACAAGCCTTCTGTTGTTCCTGGACCCTTTCAGTCATCCGTGTTCTAGGGGAGGGAGGGACTTCCCCACCACTCTCAACTGAAGAATCTCCTAAAGGCTCCCTCCCTCCTGGTTGCCTAGCTACTATCTCAAAAATGTCCAACTCTTCCCACAATTGAGCAGCCTCTGAATCCACTGGTCTCTCAGCTTCTGGTATTAAAAACTTCCCGATACAGGGCTGCCTTCAGATGTCTTCTAAAAGTTGTGTAGTTCTTAATCTCCTTGGCATCTGATGGAAGGGTGTTCCACAAGAAGGCCCTCTGCCTGGTTCGCTGCAACCTCACTTCTCACAGTGAGGGAGCAAGAAGAAGACCCTTGGAGCTGGGCCTCCAGGCTGGACTATGGGGGTGCAGATGCTCCTTCAGGTATACAGGGCTGAGGCCATTTAGAGGATTAAAGGTCAGCACCAACATGTTGAATTGTGCTCAGAAATATACTGGTAGCCACTGGAGATAGGACCAGTGTTATATGATTCTTGTATCTTTATACAGAAGGGCAGGTTATGAATGACAGAAATCATTTTTGAACAATATTTTTATTGGTAGTGACATATAAGCATACAAAAATATAATGAGCAACAAAAGAAACAAGTGTACGTAATTATGAGGGGTTTCTAGCATTTGAAGCTTATCAGAGTCCAATTCAGAGTTTGTGCAGATCTGTCTTTCTATCCAAGTACAGTTCTCTCTCTCTCTCTCTTTTTTAATAATTTTTATTCATTTTTCAGACAGATAACAAAAACAATACAAAACAGTATAACTTCAAACTCATCATTTCATACCCTTCTTTCTTTTGACTTCCCCATACCTCCCCATCCCTGCATCCTTGTTTAATGGTTCTTTAGCAACCCTTAGGTCCATTATCTTAATTCCCTTTCATAAAGATTCCTTTAGTTTTTTTGATTACTGCTGCAATTCTTTACCTCTTACCCCCTGACATCTTAACATTCCTCAATTTTACAATTATTCTTAAGATATATTTTAAATTTCTTCCAGTCCTCTTCCACTGTCTCTTTCCCCTGGTCACGAATTCTGCCCGTCATCTCGGCCAGTCCCATAAAGTCAATCACCTTTGTTTGCCATTCTTCCAGAGTAGGTAGTTCTTGCGTCTTCCAATACTTTGCCAGTAGAATTCTTGCTGCTGTAGTGGCATACATAAAGAAAATCCTATCCTTCCTTAACACCACTTGGCCAACCATGCCCAAGAGGAAAGCCTCTGGTTTCTTAGGAAAAGTCCACTTAAGGACCTTCTTAATTTCATTATAGATCATTTCCCAGAAAGCTTTAACCTTTGGGCAGGTCCACCAAAGGTGGTAGAAAGTGCCTTCAGCCTCATTACATTTCCAACACTTATTATTAGGCAAATGGTAAATTTTTGCAAGCTTGACTGGGGTCATGTACCACCGATAGATCATTTTCATAATATTTTCTTTTAAAGCATTACATGCAGTAAATTTGATACCGGTGGTCCATAACTGTTCCCAGTCAGCAAACATAATATCATGACCAATATCTTGTGCCCATTTAATCATTGCTGATTTCACCGTTTCATCCTGTGTATTCCATTTCAACAGCAAGTTATACATTTTTGATAAGTTCTTAGTATTGGGTTCCAACACTATCCAAGTACAGTTCTCAATGAGTTGCCATTGGTTGCAGGTCAGTTGCATGCAGGGCTTTTTTGCATCTGGAACTCACTTGAACTCAGTTCTGACACCTCTCAGGTGGACACCATTGTGAGAGAGCAAGGGAGGTGTTCATGGTAGGTTCCAGTACCTTTTGAATCTGGAAAATTAGTACTGGTGGCATGTATGTTTTGATGATGATACATTCAATAAATATAGACCAAACATGTTGAAATTTCACTGCTTCTGTTCCTTTTCTTTGTGCTTTAACTTTGCAAATGAAGATTTACACTAATGTACTTTGCCATATTTCCTGGTATAAGTGCTGAGATAGAAAGCTTTCCAATATTACTAGCAGAGTTTATGAGGAGTAAGGATTCTTCTGGGGGATATGCTTTGAAGGTAAAGTATGTACCCGGCCTAAATAAAAAAAAATAAAACTAATAACTTTTGAAAAATAAGTAGTATAATAAATCTGAAATAAACATTTCCCTAGATTTATGCTTTATGTGGAATGCTGATTGGATATGATCAGCAGCCAATCAGGAAATGGTATAGCCTAAATGGGAGGAGTTCTGGAATGCCTGACATCACAAGGGAGGTGGTTCTTAG
Organism: Podarcis cretensis; assembly: GCF_951804945.1. Classification (NCBI taxonomy): domain Eukaryota; kingdom Metazoa; phylum Chordata; class Lepidosauria; order Squamata; family Lacertidae; genus Podarcis; species Podarcis cretensis. The sequence continues at coordinate 3,285,878 of NC_137178.1, read as the reverse complement.
CCAGTGGGAGGATGAAAAACCCTTAGGAAGAAATTAGGGAAAAGATTGTTCCATGGCAACACCAAGGTATCCAAACAGAAAGAGGTCTGATGGATATAACACTTTCCTTACAAGCTATGATAATTGCAGGGTCTCATTACAAGGCCGAAAGGTCACTAAGAGGCTAAATGTTAAGGAGCTTTTATAAACTACAGGTGGTTTTTCTCTTTTAAATGCTAGACCTCAGGGTCATCCAATGAAACAGAGTGGTGGAACATTTGAGGGCTGTGTACAGGTGCTGTATTACCGGTTGTATTACTGTATTGACCAATAGCAACGACCAGGAAAGCAAGAGGTTCTTTGGATTCCACTGGACAGAGACTCTTAGGTAGAGACAAACTTTTATTAATTGGTAAACATTAGCAAAGAAATTGATCAGCAACGTAGAATACAGTCTAACAGAAAACCAACAGCAACTGGAATAAACTGTAAAGCCAATACTGTAATATAATCTATAAGCAGGCAGCCCTGTTTAGGGAAATTTATAATGACTGATGTTTGAATGTGTTTTTAATCTTTTGTTGAAAGCCGCCCAGAGTGGCTGGGGAAACCCAGCCAGATGGGAGGGGTATAGATAAATTATTATTATTATTATTAAGCAAAAGATCTTAGGCCACAATAATCATAATACAGATAGAATAGGTTTAGTTCTTCATGTGTCCCCAACCAAAGGAGATTTGGAAGACTTATCTCGGACACTTCAGACTGGCAGGTGGTCATTCTCTTCACATTCTGGAATGGAGCATAGAACAATGTATCAAATCTCCCTGTCTCCTTCAGCTGCTCACTCTTATATAGACCATAGAGTAGGTCTCATGCAAAGCTGGCAACAGATGTAATTCAAGATGTAATTCCATTCCCAGCCTCTGATCTGACCTGGGAGTCGACACATGTGGGCATGAGCCTTCATTTGCATTCTTTAGCTGTGCAGTTCAGTCAATGTAAGGTTACTTTCCTACATCCATCCCTCATGCAGTCAGGTGTTTGATAGCTAGCCAAGCCATGAAGTTGCTTTCACTTCTTCTCAAACAGCCAGGTTCCTTATATTAAAGCTACAGCTACATTGCAAATCACATTCTGTTTTATTCCCTGGCAATACAGGTGCCCTGCTCTGATTCATGGGCCCCGTTTGTCAGTCCAGGTCCAGATCATGATCCAGAAAATACAAGTCTTTGGAAAACCCATTTGCTAGCTGAGATGGCTTCAAAACAGAATTAGACAACAGCCTTCTTTCTTTCTTTCTTTCTTTCTTTCTTTCTTTCTTTCTTTCTTTCTTTCTTCCAGCTGCAGCATCAGATGTCAGGCTGGGTCTTTGCAAAAAGAAAATGAAGTGGCACACTTGGAGAGCCTGTGTAACAGCTTCCCTCTGTTTCTTTTCCAGGTCCATCTCATGGTCTCCAAAGTCTTGCTAGACTCAATTGGATTTACATGCATCCAACTGAGACCAGATCTAGGACTCCATCTTTTCTCATGATCAGGAGGTAGTTATATAATTAAATGTATATACCTTTCCATCATGGGTTAGGAACATGTGGCCCTCCAGATGTTACTGGTCTACAATTCCCGCCATCCCCAACCATTGACCATGATGCCTGTGATGGAGGGAGTTGGCACCCAGGAACATCTGAAGACCTCATAGATCCCACACGATCTATGAAATGGTGAACATCTGGCAGTGTATTATGGGGAAGCCACTTTCAGCCTGAGGGCTGGTATCTTGATGAAAACAGCTCTAGTTGCTGCTGTAAAAGGGACAAACACAACATTGAAAGGCATGTGGACCTTTAGGCATGGTAATTTGGCACAGTAAGTAATCCTGACATAAGCAGATAGCCTGTAAATAAACACCAATAAATGTTGCAAAGCAAGATATTCCTTTTTAGCACACACCAGTAACTGAGATTTCAGCTGCAATATTAGCAGGGGGGGGGGAATACGCCATCTGATCTGATCAGCTGATGTACAGATCAACCCATTTCTTCCCCAAAGAAGATAGCCCCAAATTTGATTTACACTGTAAAATAAATATAGAGTGAACATATGGATCAAACCCATAACTGTTGTTTGCAAATGCTTCCTGAAGTCCTAGAAAGTAGATGTCCAGGAGCTTAGAGGAAATAGAATGCAAAATGAGAATGGGCTATATTACCTGAAACATTTTTTAAAATTCCTTGAATCCATATGGAACACCTTATTGGTTTAAATGTCTTTATAGGAAAGAATTGTCTGATACTTATAGACACCAAAGTGTAATATTGGAAATGCCTCATTGAGACCCAATTGTGGCCTGAAGTTGTTGTGCATATCAACTTTGTACCAAGGAAATCCTTTACCTTTGTAGATGTGCATCTACTTTAAAATTTATGTTCCTGTAATAGAAAGATTAAGTGGTTCTTTATAAAAGTCAATCCTTTATTAGGCATAGAAAACCACACATTATCAAACAAACACCATATACAAACTGTGCAAAATACGTATTCAGCATAACAAGGTTTGTCCCAGTCAGATTTTTAACTCCAGAGAAAATCAATTTGCATAAATAATACAATATAACACTACCATATCACCGATCAATTAAGAACCACTAAATCTCTTTATAATGGCCCAGTCTTTCTACATGGACAGCACTCAAAAATTCAGCCTCTATTAAAGTAATTTGATCATTCCTGTCCGAGAGCAGATCCTTAACCTTTGGTGGCATAGAATTGAGCCTGTTATGTTGTAAGGACTCTAATAATTGTCTTCTGGCATAAATGCCAAATCAGAAGAAAAGAAAATATGCTCCAAAGTATCAGATTCCTGTTTGCTACATTTGCAGAGATGCTCTGCTTCTGGGAGAGCTAAATATCTTCCAAGAGAGATGAAATGCAGGACAACAAAAGCAAATATTGTGAGCTTCAATGCTTGACAAGAGACATACTCTGGGTCTTGAAGGTTAAACACCCACCATCCAACCAATGTGTTCATAGTCTTATCCTCCATGTTATAATAGCTTGTTGTTTCACAGAGAAAACTGAGAGGATGGGGAAGCCAATGCCTGCAAGGCGTGCAACATCCAGAAGATATGTAATGTCCAGAAAGCGTAAAACAGCAGGAAAAGAAACTGGTGGTCTGTATACAGCACAGTCATATGAGATGAGGTTTCTCATGAAGTAGAGGAATGCATGGGAAAGGGAAGTTGATGGAGAGACAGGCAGGGAGTGGAGCCAGTCAGGTTGTGCTAGGGAGGAGTGCAGAGAGTAGAACACACAGCTCTTTCGGTGCCAGAGATCCATGAAGCCCCACAGAAACCCCAGGATTCAGCACACTCTTTGCTGCTGACTGTGGTGTTCCTTTACTCTGTGCAGCCAGGAATGTCTCCACCATTAGGCAGAATGAGGCAGTTGACTCAGGTAGCAGGTGGTGGGGTGGGTAGAGATGGGTAGACCACACAAGTTGCACTGCACCTCCTCAGTTAGTCTGCTGCCCCATCAGCAGCATCGAAATATCAGCCAAGGGCCTGGCTAGTCTAGCTTCTGTATGTGGAATTATGTGCATGGAGGGGGCATCGTCATTTGTCTGGGGTGCAGAAAGTAACCTCAAAGGCTCCTGTCTTCTGATCCAGACATTTGTAAAAAAAAGTTTCCTCAAGCAGCAAGGCATCTCGCTTTGCTTCCTCCACCTGCTTATCCTCCCAAGTGCCCACCCCCTGAGCAAGTGACTGTCTCTGGCTGATGGCTGCCACAGCATATGGAAACCTTTTTCCTGGGTTGGGAATGGTATGTTGGCTATCGATGGTTAAAGCAGAATTGTCTTTCTTCAAGCATCTGGTTTTCAGAGCATGGTTGCTTTCATCACATCTCCAACGGGTGAAAGATTTGTCATAATTGAGATTTTCATCCTCACTGCCATGACACTGCTGATATTCCTTCTATGTAAGTACATAATTAGCATACTTTGCAATTAATGTCATGTGCTTTGCTTAAATCCCAATAGCATTTCCAAAAAGAGATGGCAGGATCCACCTTCCATTTATCCCTTTCATCTCTCTTTGATATCAGGGGCTGAGTTACAGCTGTCACCCAGAGAGCAATGACACTGTTTTGTTCTCCCTGAATAAGTGAGTTCCAGCACTTGGAACAGAAACACAGGCTGACACAAGTCCCTGGAACACCCTGGACAATTCCCTTTCCCAGCTTGCAATTCTCTGCTCCTTTTCCAACTAATCCTCATTTGCTTTGGAAGAGCCCCCATTCCTGATCCTCACCACCCTGCCCTCTGCTAGGGCTCCAGTCCCCTGAAGGAAAGTGCTTGGGGAAAACAGGCTGCAGAGGAAAAGGCCATGGCCAAAGTGGGTGGGTCCAGAGCCGACCTAAATATCAAGATATATGCAGGGCTTTTTTCAATCGGAATTCATCAGGACTCAGTTCCAGGCCCTCTCAGGTGGGCTCCGTTGCCAATCTAAGGGAACAAGGGAGGCATTCATGCTGAGTTCCGGTGCCCCTTTTTCTAGAAAAATAGCACTGGATAGATGAACAAATGGCCTATATTCATAGCTAATTCATATTTAAAGGGCACTCAAAGTAAGCAAAGCTCAGGGGGAGGAAACCAAATGATCCAAGAATTTGCATACAGCAGGGCTTTTGTATTCTAATTTAAATTGTTGTTTCAGCAAATCCTTCCAACCTTATTTTTATCTTAATAATTTGTTTTAAAATACTGTAATTTTACATTCTTTCTTTCATCAGTTCATTTTTACTTAATCCTTTATGTCATCTTGCCATAACCACATAATTTTCTTTTTCAGACATCTTACTAACAAAATCCTTAATTTTACAATATTTTTAAAAACCACTTTTACTTTATCCAATCTTAACTCTCATCCAAACCTATATATCAATACTTATTCTTAAGACGTTTCTCTAAGGTCGAAAAAGATTCCCTTCCACGAATTTCCCAACTCTCATAAAAAAAACAAAAAAGTAAATTATATTATATACCCTTTGAGTTCCCAATTTCCATTCCACCCATACCCCCTTCCCGGTTTCAGTCCCCAGCATAAGTCCATCAATCTCAAAAAGCCATCAACCCGGAGATCTTAAATCCGAGGCCCTTAAATCTCTCTCATGTCCCCTCTGCCAGTCTTTTTGATAGTCCTTAGTATTGAAAACCAAATCTCGGGGAGGCTCCAACCCAACAGCATCCACATTCCTTCCAGCCAGACCTCCGTACTTAAAAGTAAAGCCTATGGGGTATTCCAAATCTTTTTTCATTCTCCTTTCAGATCCAAATGTCCCCAAAGCTCCAACTTCCACCTGAATCAAATTTATAATCCAAGGGTCATCTGATCTCCACATAAGGAGATCTCTCCATCTTTCACTTTCCAATTCAGGCCAGGCTTCCATCTTCAAAAATTTATTTCCCCTTGGTGCCATCATGTCAGGCCTCAAATTGCAGCTCGCCTTTTGCATCTGCAGGGTTACGGCTCCCCCTTTCTTCTCTTCAAAGACAACATAATTCTCCTTCTCAAATTTCCCTGTTTGTTCAGTTGAATAAAATTCCTGTGCCGAGTTCTTATCAGGTTCAATGATGGTACTCACTCTTGTGTCCAAAGTTGTAACATTTGTAGTCAAAACACCAATTTGACCTTGCAACTTTCCCAAGAGAAAGAATGTCCTATTCAATTCAAACTGGATTTCCTTTCCAACAGCCATTCTCAAGCATATCAAGGTCAAAAAACAGTTTCTCAGCTGATTCTTGATGCAATATCCCAAAGCTCCCTCTAGGGGAATTTAAGTTTCTTTTTACTCCTTTCAGCACAAACCCAAAAGTCCAATACGTTAGATTGTAACAGTCCTTCCTTCTTTTTTTTAAAAAAAATAAGCTTGTAACAAATGTAGACAATAGAAACAAAGTCCTCTTTTTGCGTCTTGACAGCTAGCTTGACAGCTGTCAAATTGTTCTATACTTCATCAACGGGCTCTCGCGGACCACTCCCGGGTCTGGGGGGGGGGTGGCTCATCAATTCCCAAATTTAGTTCTTCTCCTGCAGGCTCCCCTGCTTCCAAATAAATTTTTTTATAGTCTCAATCAGTAGAATTAAAGTCCTTTACGGAAAAAAAAAATCTCTCCACGACCTTAGTTGACAGGTTCTTTGCTTTAAATTATTTACAGAAAGGGGAGGCGGACTTCCTGTTTGGACCTTCCCCGATCGTGCCGAATTTAAGAATATTTTAAAAAATCCAATTTCCGTACTACTCATGGGTTGTTGTTTAAAATCCGAATGTCCACAAAAAGAAGTCAGCGCTCTCCGACAACGGCTGTGCGGCTTCATTCCGCAAAAATAGCAGTCGATTCGAGACACCGTGCCACTCACCCCGCGTCACTTCGGAACCCCCGAAAAGGGGTTTCCCTGTGAGTAGGGGGGGTGCTCTTGGTGTGAGCCGAATCCCACATTCCCAGGCTTCCTCCGCCTGGGATTTTTAAAGGGTCTCCACCTTCGCCGCGGTGGCAAGATCCGATTTTGGCGGAGCGGGTTCCTCTGAGTCAGAGGAATTCCGCCATTGCTGATGGCGCTAACCCGGAAGTCCTCTGCATACAGCAGGGCATTTGGCAGCGTGGCAAATGGAAGTCCACAGGACAAAGAGGACAGGGGTATCTGGACACCCAAAAATCTAAAGCTCTCAAAGGAAGGCCAAACCATCTGATAACAGAGGCAACAGGCTAAATGGAAAAAGTCAGCAATTTAAATTCAATATTAAAAGCAGTTTGAAACCAAGTATCCCCTCCCACAGGTCATCAGACCAGGGTGCTAGAAAACAATTTCTTCATTTCTTTTCTACCTACCTCCTCCTTAGATCAGAAGGAATTGAAAAACAGAGAGGAGTTTCAAATGGCAATGACCATGATTCGAAACTTTGTTGTTGGGATTGATTCAAACTATAAGGACAAGGATGGTAAGCATTTTATATACAAATCCTCACTTTTGCTAGAACATGCTTAATTTAAATTCCTGTAGTTCTATTTGGGATTCATATTGTGTGAGCAATACGCATATTCAATGAAACTCATCACCCAATAGAGTTTATCACATTTCATTGCTCAGCATGAAGAAAAGCAGGTGGTTGTGATTCTCACATCTCCCCACTAGAAATGCTGTCCTCCCCCATCACACTGTCATTCACAATGTTTGTGCTACTGCAAGATTTTAGCACTGGCACAAGGGAACTTTGCCCCCACTTCTACCTGCATGCCATCACCAAAGCAGCTCTGCAGGGTGGGGAGAAACTTCAGAACAGATTGGAGGGAAAGGGGCTGGAGATTGCATTGCACAAGGAGAAATTCCTGAGCTTACAGAACACCCTCTTTAGAACTATGTGGAATGCAACCCAATATTCATCAGGAAAAGAGTTTGGATGCCTGTATTTTCTTAGATTTCAGAAAGCATAATAGAAAACTGTAAAGTAATCTTTGCATATTTCGCTTTACTGTGTGACTCAGTGGGGAACTGCTTTGTGACCCTGTGATTCCCAGCAGAAAAGGAGGACATAGGAAGGGAACATTAGAGATACTTCATGAGCCACTTTCAATATGAGAATAGGATAGTGGATTGCATGGGTCTTTGGTCTGATCCAGCTGCAGGATTCTTCTGAGGCTTTTCATTGGTGATCTCAGCCACAGAGAATCAAGTCTGTCCTCATATTCATAAGAACCCGATCCTGGAGCTCTGCTTCTTGTTTCAGGCTAGAGTGTTTAAAAATGTTTGGAAATGGTTTCTTAATATTTTCAGATTGTTATTTCAGATACTCCTGCCTTAAACTGTTTCAAATCTTTTAGACTTCCAAATACTCGCTGCAGCTCAAAACATATCAGAGGAAATGGTGTATTATGCCAACATAAATGATCGACTGCAAAAAGAAATTGGTAAGATACCCTACAATGCTGAAGAATTGTAGTACAGTGGGAACTCATTCTACCCACAGGCCTCTTCTGGTGCCACAGCAAGTACACAGACCACAAAAGCTAGGTCATGATAGGGTCCTCCATTAATCTGCACAGGTTTCTAAGGTGGGCTCTCCTTTATTAAATACACCAAGAGAAAAGAGCACACCAAGATCTCAGACCAATGTAAGTTTCAATAGTGGGAGTGGTCCCTACTCACAAATCAATAGTCAATAGTAACAAAAACTAATCCATTCAAAAGTATGTATTCTGACAAGAATTACAAACTCAAATAGAAATTACCAACTCCAACAGAGATTACAAACTCAAACTCATAAAGATATGTTGTTGTTGTTGTTGTTGTTTAGTCGTTTAGTCGTGTCCGACTCTTCGTGACCCCATGGACCAGAGCACGCCAGGCACTTCTGTCTTCCACTGCCTCCCGCAGTTTGGTCAGACTCATGTTTGTAGCTTCGAAGACACTATCCAACCATCTCGTCCTCTGTCGTCCCCTTCTCCTTGTGCCCTCCATCTTTCCCAACATCAGGGTCTTTTCCAGGGAGTCTTCTCTTCTCATGAGGTGGCCAAAGTCTTGGAGCCTCAGCTTCACAATCTGTCCTTCCAGTGAGCACTCAGGGCTGATTTCCTTAAGAATGGATCGGTTTGTTCTTCTTGCAGTCCATGGGACTCTCAGGAGTCTCCTCCAGCACCATAATTCAAAAGAATCAATTCTTCGGCGATCTGCCTTCTTTATGGTCCAGCTCTCACTTCCATACATCACTACTGGGAAAACCATAGCTTTTACTATACGGACCTTTGTTGGCAAGGTGATGTCTCTACTTTTTAAGATGCTATCTAGGTTTGTCATTGCTTTCCTCCCAAGAAGCAGGCGTCTCTTAATTTCGTGGCTGCTGTCGCCATCTACGGTGATCATGGAGCCCAAGAAAGTAAAATCTCTCACTGCCTCCATTTCTTCTCCTTCTATTTGCCAGGAGGTGATGGGACCAGTGGCCATGATCTTCGTTTTTTTGATGTTGAGCTTCAGACCATATTTTGCGCTCTCCTCTTTCACTCTCAACAAAAGGTTCTTTAATTCCTCCTCACTTTCTGCCATCAATGTTGTGTCATCTGCATATCTGAGGTTGTTGATATTTCTTCCGGCAATCTTAATTCCGGCTTCGGATTCATCCAGCCCAGCCTTTTGCATGATGAATTCTGCATATAAGTTAAATAAGCAGGGAGACAATATACAGCCTTGTCGTACTCCTTTCCCAATTTGGAACCAATCAGTTGTTCCATATCCAGTTCTAACTGTAGCTTCTTGTCCCACATAGAGATTTCTCAGGAGACAGATGAGGTGATCAGGCACTCCCATTTCTTTAAGAGCTTGCCATAGTTTGCTGTGGTCGACACAGTCAAAGGCTTTTGCATAGTCAATGAAGCAGAAGTAGATGTCTTTCTGGAACTCTCTAGCTTTCTCCATAATCCAGCGCATGTTTGCAATTTGGTCTCTGGTTCCTCTGCCTCTTCTAAATCCAGCTTGCACTTCTGGGAGTTCTCGGTCCACATACTGCTTGAGCCTTCCTTGTAGAATTTTAAGCATAACCTTGCTAGCATGTGAAATGAGTGAAATTGTGCGGTAGTTGGAGCATTCTTTGGCACTGCCCTTCTTTGGGATTGGGATGTAGACTGATCTTCTCCAATCCTCTGGCCACTGCTGAGTTTTCCAAACTTGCTGGCATATTGAGTGTAGCACCTTAACAGCATCATCTTTTAAAATTTTAAATAGTTCAGCTGGAATACCATCACTTCCACTGGCCTTGTTATTTGCAGTGCTTTCTAAGGCCCATTTGACTTCACTCTCCAGGATGACTGGCTCAAGGTCAGCAACCCCACTACCTGGGGTGTACGAGACATCCATAGCTTTCTGGTATAATTCCTCTGTGTATTCTTGCCACCTCTTCTTGATGTCTTCTGCTTCTGTTAGGTCCTTACCACTTTTGTCCTTTATTATGGTAATCTTTGAGCGAAATGTTCCTTTCATATCTCCAATTTTCTTGAACAGATCTCTGGTTCTTCCGATTCTGTTGTTTTCCTCTATTTCTTTGCATTGCTCATTTAAGAAGGCCTTCTTATCTCTCCTTGCTATTTTTTGGAAATCTGCATTCAATTTCCTGTATCTTTCTCTATCTCCCTCGCATTTTGCTTGCCTTCTCTCCCCCGCTATTTGTAAGGCCTCGTTGGACAGCCACTTTGCTTTCTTGCATTTCCTTTTCATTGGGATGGTTTTCGTTGCTGCCTCCTGTATAATGTTACGAGCCTCCATCCATAGTTCTTCAGGCACTCTGTCCAGCAGATCTAAATCCTTAAACCTGTTCCTCACTTCCACTGTGTATTCATAAGGGATTTGATTTAGATTGTATCTTACCGGCCCAGTGGTTTTTCCTACTTTCTTCAGTTTAAGCTTGAATTTTGCTATAAGAAGCTGATGATTGAGCCACAGTCAGCTCCAGGTCTTGTTTTTGCTGACTGTATCGAGCTTCTCCATCTTTGGCTGCAGAGAATATAATCAATCTGATTTCGATGCTGCCCATCTGGTGATGTCCACGTGTAGAGTCGTCTCTTGTGTTGTTGGAAAAGTGTGTTTGTGATGACCAGCTTGTTCTCTTGACAGAACTCTATTAGCCTTTGCCCTGCTTTGTTTTGATCTCCAAGGCCAAACTTGCCAGTTGTTCCTTTTATCTCTTGGTTCCCTACTTTAGCATTCTAATCTCCTATAATGAGAAGAACATCCTTCTTTGGTGTCACTTCTATAAGGTGTTGTAAGTCTTCATAGAATTGGTCAATTTCAGTTTCTTCCGCACCAGTAGTTGGTGCATAAACTTGGATTACTGTTATGTTAAAAGGTCTGCCTTGGATTCGTATCGAGATCATTCTATCATTTTTGAGATTGCAACCCAGTACTGCTTTCGCAACTCTTTTGTTGACTATGAGGGCCACTCCATTTCTTTTGCGGGTTTCTTGCCCACAGTAGTAGATATGATGGTCATCCGAATTGAATTCGCCCATTCCCGTCCATTTTAGCTCACTGATGCCCAGGATGTCAATATTTATTCTTGCCATCTCATTTTTTACCACATCCAACTTACCCAGGTTCATGGTTCTTACATTTCAGGTTCCTATGCAATATTTTTCTTTACAGCATTGGACTTTCCTTTCGCTTCCAGGCATATCCGCAACTGAACGTCCTTTCGGCTTTAGCCCAGCCGCTTCATCAGCTCTGGATCTACTTGTACTTGTCCTCCGCTCTTCCCCAGTAGCATGTTGGACGCCTTCCGACCTGAGGGGCTCATCTTCCAGCGTCATAACTTTTATATGCCTGTTGTCTTTGTCCATGGAGTTTTCTTGGCAGGGATACTGGAGTGGCTTGCCGGTTCCTCCTCCAGGTGGATCACGTTTGGTCAAAACTCTCCACTATGACCTGTTCATCTTGGGTGCCCTGCTCGGCATAGTTCATAGCTTCTCTGAGTTCTTCAAGCCCCTTCGCCACGACAAGGCAGTGATCCATGAAGGGGATAAAGATATGTATAACACAATTATTCGTTACAAATATTTTCTCCTTTTCATCCTGAGCTCTGCTGGATGGCACAATGGAGGAAACAAAGCAAGCCTTCTTTGTAGCCTTCACTGCCACTTGGCAGGCTCAATGATAATCCCTCACAAGCAATCAAATGCATTCAACTGGCTTTTTTCTCTAATTGAGTTCAAGCCATCTCCCAGCTTTTTTCTTCGCCCTAAACCTCTGCAGTATACCAGGGGGCCAAAAAGGCTGCATGAAGCGGGAGAGGGCGCTCAGGGCCAATCGTGTGGCACTCCCTCCCACCCGATGTTAAGGAAATAAACAACTATCTGACTTTCAGAAAACATCTGAATGTAACTTTGTTCAAGGAATTCTTTTATGATTTGTGTACAATTGAGTACAATTGTGTTTTAATTTGCTGGAAGTCTCCCAGAGTGGCTGGCGAAAACCCATTCAGAAGGGCAGCATATAAATAAAGTGTTGTTGTTGTTGTTGTTGTTGTTGTTGTTGTTGTTGTTGTTCGGTTGTTCCTGAGCTCGGTGAAAGCTTGGCAGGAGCAGCAGTTAGATCAGCTGGAATATCCCCCAGAGCCATTGGAAGCCCATTGGATCCATCCTGCCATCCTGCCATCTCGGACAGGGAGACAGCTAGGCAGCAAAGCAGGTGGAAAACCAGCAGAATCCCTCATCTGTCCCAGTTGCCCAATGTCAGGAATACACACTCTAGATCCCCCCCCCCGCAACTGGACACTTAGCTTATAGAGAGAAAGAGAATTTTGATAAACCACAGCTGCCCCCCTTCCCCAACCTTTAATTCTGCCCTGATGTTGCCCTAGGTATCCAGATGGAAACAAGTAGGTGAGGCCCCTGGGGTTCAGATAAGGCCTGTGAAGGGACATACATCTTTTATCTATTCCCTCAAATAAAAGATTCTTGACTGCGCTCCCAACTATGCCCACCCAGGTATTTCCTGCATCATAAAGATGGATTGAAGAGTTAATGTTCTTATTTTAATCTTTCTGAGCTTCCCAGATGAATATATGTTATCATGTGGCCACAAAAATGAACTTAACAAAAATAATTGAAATCAACACTGAAATACAAGATTGTACCCCTTAAATTCCCTGTCTTGTTTTCTTTTTCTCTTCTTCCTCCATATCTGCTTGACTCAAAGACATCCTTACTAGAAACTTGAATGATGGTTGGGTTATATTTTCAAATGCGTTCTATCTGTTTTCTCTTGAGCTACGCACATGGGTGGATTCCCAAAGAAAGTGTGAGAAGGAAGGCGCCCACCTCATTTCTATGCAAACAAAGGAAGAACAGGTGAGCATCAAAGCTGAGTATAGAAAAGACAGGGGATCTCTTTGAGTCAAAGGGTTCTTATAATTACTATCCATTTAAGAAGGTCCTTTCCACCTCTATGCAGCCAAGACAGCAACTCCATCAGTCAAGCCAAGCGGTGGGTGGGGCAGGGAACAGCTGCTACCATCTAGGACTCAATGAGGTTTCTTAGAGCTGCTGAACTCTAATAGCCTGAAGCTGGCAGTCAGGAAGGAGGTCTTGAAGGAAGAGGAGTAGATACTCGAGGGGAATCTATCCCTTGAATTTCCTGTAGATTCTTCCTCTACTCTGTACTGAGTGCTTAGAAAAAAGGTTTCCCTCACCACCCTAACCCTCTGGTGGGAGAGTATCATGGAGATGACTCTAGAGGAGCTTGCAAGGTATATCCCTCTCTCAGCCCCTTAGCCCTAGCAGAGGGGTTACTGGGGTGCTGCAGGGCACAGACATGTGTGAGATCCCATCATCATGCCATCAAGCATACCACAACCAGACTGATTCCAGTAGCTCTGGAACCAACCATCAAACATGGATGCAGAAATTGGAGTATTTGACACACAGCTCACTGTCCTGCTAGGTAGTTCCAAGATGAACTGTTCTGTGCACAGTCATTTACAGTATCTGGAAATTTTAACTTTGTGTCAGAACTGGGACTCATATGTAGCCAGTCTCGGTGAGGGTAGGTGAAGTTACCCTTCACTACAATATTTCCTAATTGGGATGCTTCCTTGATTCCATCATCAGTATCATCCAACATCAGCATCATCATAATTTGGATCAGGGGCACAGTAACACATCCTCAGTATTCGGCATATGGGATCCAAGGTGTTTGAGTACCAAGGCGTTCGAGAATGAAAGTACCACTGTATAGTTTTGATCACTGCTTCCCACAAAAACATGTATTGGACCTTCAATGGCGGCACCTGCTCCTTTATGCCTGTTGAATGTCAGTAAAGGCAGTCTCCCAGAGAAAGGGACATTGTCTAGAAAGACTTTGTGAGAAGTGTTTTTCTCCTCATTCCTACTGATGATTTTCTGTTTTTCTTTCTCCCCACCCCCACCCTAGTATTTTATAAACCGGGAAGTAAAACTCCGTAAAATGGTTTTTTGGATTGGATTATTTAAAAACACGGAAAGGACATGGACATGGCTGTCAGGTTCAAAGCCTGCAAGCACGTAAGTTTTTGCAGCAAGATTTCTTAATGGCATGTGCTCCAAAAAGTTGCAGATTATGTTTACATAATTAATTATTTCCCTCTCCAAATATATTTTGCCATGCAATTTTCTCTACTACCAAAGTTCTACCTATGTACTCCACATCATTGCCCAGATGAGCGGCTGCTGCTTCTCTCTTTTTTATAATTATATTTTATTAATTTTCCATCAAAAGAAAATACAAATCACACCACATTACAACTTCTATAAATTTTTCCATTTTTTACTTCCTTCAGCCTCTCTGCCAATCATCCGAATTATATCTTCTTTAATTACACATTTCCAAATTTTGCTATTGCCTTTATGCCTACCCCCCACTTCTATTTTCCCTTTTTACAATATTTCTTATGCTATTACAGAGCTTCTTTAAATGCCACTAACATTATTCCATTATCACTTATACATTCCCAGTACTCAACTAACTTTCCCCAGTCCTTGATGAACTTTTGATCTCGTAGATATCTGATCTTCCCAGTCAGTTTATCAAGTTCTGCATCAGCTTCATTCTCCACTCCTCCAACGTTGGTATTTGTTCTTGTTTCCATTTCTGGGCCAGTAATATTCTTGCCGCAGTTACTGCATATTGGAAAAGTTTATGATCCTTTCTATTTATCTCATTTCCGACAATTCCTAAGAGAAAGGCCTCTGGTTTCTTAACAAATGTATATTTCAACATTTTTTTCAGTTCATTATATATCAACTCCCAGAAGCTTTTCACTTTCTTACATTCCCACCACATATGGTAAAATGTACCATCCTTTTCTTTACATTTCCAGCACTTCTTACATGTTTTATACATTTTTGCTAGTTTTACTGGTGTAATATACCATCTATATATCATTTCCATAACATTTTCCTTTAATGCAGTACATGCAGTAAATTTAATACTTTCATTGCATAGTTTTATCCAATCATTAAATTGTATATTATGACCAATGTCTCTGGCCCACTGTATCATAACTGATTTGACTTCTTCATCCTTTGTATGCCATTCCAACAATATCTTATACATTTTGGATAGAATTTTATATTCATTATTTATTATTTCTAATTGAAATTTAGAATCTTTCTCTACATATCCATGTTCTTTAAGATCTTTTTTAAACATTTCATTTATTTGAAAATAATGCAACCAGTCATATACCAACTCTTTTACTTCTTCATAGGGTTTCATTTTCCATTTACCCCCTTCTTTAACAATCAAATTTCCATATGTAATCCAATTCTTTCTCATATTAATTTTTTTAACACTCATAACCTCTAATGGAGACAACCAGTGTGGAGTTTTTGGTTCAAGTAGGTTTTTATAACTATCCCAAATTTCTATCAACGATCTTCGGAAAATGTGGTTCTCAAAACGTTTATGGATTTTCTTCTTTTCAGCCCATAGATACGCGTGCCATCCAAATCTGTTATCAAATCCTTCTATGTCTAGCAAGTCTGTGTTTTCTAATTTTATCCATTCCTTTAACCAACAGAAACATGAGGCTTCATAGTACAGTTTCAAGTCTGGCAAGGCGAAGCCTCCTCTTTCTTTAGCGTCAGTTAATAACTTAAACTGAATTCTTGGCTTCTTACCCTGCCAGATATACCTTGAAATCACTCTTTGCCATTCTTTAAAAGTCCCAGTCCCCTTGATTATTGGAATCGTTTGAAATAGAAATAATAACTTTGGCAGCATGTTCATCTTTATCGTTGAAATCCTCCCCCAAAACGACAATTTCATTCGTCGCTACACCTCCAGATCTTTCTTTATCCCATTCCACACTGGTATATAATTATTCTGATATAAATCTATATTCTTGGGGGTTATCCAAATACCCAAATATTTCACTTTTTTCACCACCTCTATACCTACTTGTTGTATTATTTCTGTCTTGCCTGGATCCATATTCTTAGCAATTATTTTGGTCTTTTTATTATTCAATATAAATCCTGCCACTTGGCCAAATCTCTCCACCTCAACAAGTATATTTTTAATACTTTCCGAAGGCTCTTCCACCGTTATGACCAGGTCATCGGCAAAGGCTTTAACCTTATATTCATTCCGGCCTACTGCAACCCCTTTTATTGCCTCATTTTCCCTTATGGATTTTAGAAAGACCTCCAGCACCATGATGAATAACAGTGGCGAAAGTGGGCACCCCTGTCGTGTACCCTTAGTTATCCCTATTTCATCCGTAATCATATTGTTTACAATTAATTTAGCTTTCTGTTCGGTATATATTGCCTTTATTCCATTCAGAAATTCCTTCCCCACCTCCATATATTCTAAATTTTTTAACATAAAATCCCAAGATATATTATCAAAGGCCTTTTCTGCGTCCCCAAATATTAACATAGCTTGTTTCTCATTTCTGGCAGATATTCCAAAATATTAATTATATTCCTTACATTATCTTGCATCTGTCTGCCAGGTAGGAAACACGCTTGATCCTTATGAATAATTTCTTGTAATTTTTTTTAATCCTTTTTGCTAAAATACTTGCAAAAATTTTGTAATCTGTATTGAGTAATGAAATAGGCCTGTAATTTTTAACTTGTGTTAAATCCGAATCTTGTTTTGGTATAAACGTAATTGTCAGGGAACTGCCATCAGGGCCAGAGGGAGAGAAAGGGCTCCAGAGGGATTCCAGAGAGCGTCCCAGGATGGGGAGAGGCAGCCCATCTTCTGGGGAAGGGAATCAGTGTAGCACCAGTGGAGAAGGGGGGCAGATGGGGGAAGCGGTGAGGTGGTCCCATGACTCCTCACCGGGGACCAGCGGGGAGAGTAAGGGTCCTCCACTGCCCACACCCTCCTTGCGCAGAAGGCTTCCACACAGGGAGAGTAGGCGGAGACTAGGCATCAAAGAGCTTCTTTGCTGGAAGAAGTTCAAGAAACGCCCACTGACGGATTCTGCCAGCGATTGAGACAGCCACGGATGAGTGGCTGTCCGGACATAAAGGGATCACCCAGGTAACTCAGCCAGGTGTGGTGCCGGTTTATGCACGAGCAACCCCTAGAACCATTACAGTAATAAATGCTTCTTTCCATGTTTCTGGAATTTCCCTTTCCTTGAGAATATTATCCATAACTTCTTTTAAGGGTATTGACAGGATGTGTTTCATTTCTTTATAGTAGCTTGCTGTAAATCCATCTGGTCCCAGAGCTTTCCCTTTTTTAAGTTCTTTTATAGTCTCTTTTATTTCATCAATTTATATTGGGGCATTCAGCCTATCTTTTTTTTCTGTCGGGATCTTCTGCACCTTTTTTTCCTTTAAATATCTTTCTATCTTCTTCATGTTATTCTTCTCTGTTCTTTTATATAAATGTCTATAAAAATCCAAGAATCCTTTTTTAATACCTTTCGGAGTGTCTATTTCTTCAGCCTCCATGATGATTTTGTTGACTGAATTCTGTTCTTTGGGTTTTTTTATTTGCCATGCCAGCCTTTTACCTGATTTGTTGCTGCTTCTCATTAGGTTGGAGAGGCAGGAAGGCTATTCTTCGTGCTTCTCTAACCTAGTGAATGGTTTGTTCTGATTAGCTCAGCTTCAAAAGGATTTGCAGGAACCTAAAGCTGAGCAACACTGTCTTTAGGAAAATATTTATACAGTGGTACCTCTGGATGCGAATGGGATCTGTTCCAGATCCCCATTCGCATCCTGAAGTGAACTCAACCCACATCTGTGCGTGCGGGTCACGATTTGCCACTTCCACAAATGCGCGTGATGTCATTTTGAGCGTCTGCACATGCGCGAGCGGTGAAACCCGGAAGTAACGCACCGCAACCCGGAAATGCTTAACCCGAAGCTGCTTCAACCCAAGGTATGACTGTACAGTTATCTGCACAAATCTGCACAGGGAGTTCGTGAGGAAGTAGACATCCAGTCTTGATTGATCAGTGTTGGTCTTTCTTTTCTTTTCAGGTACTGGAATTACTATGAGCCAAATAGACAACCAGGCTATGACTGTGCTGCTATGTCCTTTGATTGCTACTATGACAGATGCTGGATGGCATTACAATGTGAGCGACGCATACAGTATATTTGTAAGAAGGTGCCTGATGATACTTGGCTCTAAGAAGACACTTTAAGATGAATGAAGCTGTATCCCATGATTTCTACACAAAAGCAAAACCAAGAGATCACCGCATCCCACAGTTTTAATGCACAATCCACAATCTGCCATCTAGGTTATGGGACTCTCTGGCATCACCCCTCACGATCACCTTGTATAGAACTTATTCTGCAAGCTCAGATGTAGATGGCTACAAAAATAGAGAACGGAAGGGTCCAATCATAGCCTGTTTTCTGTTTAATGTATTTATTTGCAATGCATAGCAATATATGTTTCCCTTTTTTCTTTCTTTCTTTTTTTAAATTTTTATTTTGCTTTAAACAGGTACATATAAATATAGACAACCAAAATTACAAAGGAAAATTCCTTAATAGTAATGAAAAAAAAACTTTAAAAACTACAAAAAATATCAAAGTACATGACACAGAACATAAATAACTATGGAAAAGACAAAAGAAAAGAAAACAGAAAAAAAGAAAAAAAGAAAAAGTAAAAGGAAGATGAGCCAAAGCAGGAAGGCTCATCTATTGTACACTTCCGTCAAGCTCACAAGAGATCATTATTCTTATCAATTATCTCTATCTGCATTCCAAAGGAATCCCTCATCTTGGTATCAGGGAACATTTCTCTGTGCAGCATCATTCTAAACATAGCCAGATCTTTCTTGCTGAGCCCTTGTCCCCTAAATAATTATTTAAACATTCTCATTCTACTTTCACCAATTTTTTAGGTTTATCTCTTATTGTATCTGTCAGCTTTGCGAGCTCCAAGTACTCGCACAATTTGACTACCCATTCCTCTTTAGTGGGTGTATTTTTATCTTTCCAGTGTTTTGCCACTATAACCCTTGCTGCTGACGTTGCATACATAAATAGCCTAGTTTTGTTTTTGGGAATATTACTGAAACCATTCCTAATAAAAATTCTTCCGGTTTCTTGCTAAATGTAGTTTTTATCAATCTCTTTATCTCTTCATAAATCATGTTTCAAAATCTTTGTATCTCTAGACAGGACCACCACATATGGTAGTATGTTCTTATCTGTTCCTTACATCGCCAGCACTTGTTATTGTTTGATTTATTTATTTTTGCAAGTTTTACAGGGGTCAGGTACCACCTATAGTACATTTTCATAAGATTTTCCCCTAAAAGGAAACAAGCCGTGAATTTTATATTTTTAGTCCATAATTCATTCCAAATACTGGGTTTGATCGTATGTCCCAGGTCCCTCTCCCATTTTACTGTAATTTCTTTGATATCTTCCTCCTTTCTTTGCCAATTCAAAAGTAGTTTGTACATTTTAGAAAGTATCTTTTGATTATTATATAAAATATCCTTCTCCAGATAGGATATTTTTTTGTCAAATCCTTTGGTTCTTTTATCCTTTTCAAGAGCGGCTTTTAGTTGATAGTACTGCAGCCAGGTTATTCCCTTCTGTTTCAATTCGCTTAGGCCCTTTAATTTTGGATCACTACTTGTTTCCTCTACTAAATCCTTATATGTTAGCCAATCGCTGTTCATATTTATCCTGTGAACCAACATAGACTCCATTGGTGACAGCCACCATGGTGTTTTGGTTACTACTGATTTTTTACTCCTCTCCCATACTTCATATAATGCCCTTCTCACAATATGATTCAAAAATCCTTTGTGGGATTTAACCTTGTCATAGCCTATGTAGCCATGCCACCCATACACAATATCCCATCCCTCCAGATCTAGGACTTCCGTGTTTTTAATTAATATCCAGTCCTTAATCCATGACCAGCACGCTGCCTCAAAGTACAGTTTAAGGTCAGGGACCACAAAGCTTCCTTTTTCCTTCAACTCTGTTAGTAGCTTAAATTTTATGTGTGGTTTTTTCCACACTTGGCAAGGTCTTTCTGCCAACTTGGCAAGGTCTTTCTGCCAATCCTTAAAACACTTTCATCCTCTAAATATAGGTATTGTTTGGAACATAAAAATCATCTTTGGCAATACCATCATTTTAACTGTGGATATTCTCCCCCACAGGGACAAATTCAATTTTCCCCAAGTCTCTAATTCTTTTTTTTTATTTCCTTCCACTTCTTCTCATAATTGACCTTATATAAGTTTATATTCTTATTGGTGATACAAACCCCCAAATAATTTACCTTATTGGCTACCTTTAGACCTGTTGTATTTTCCAGTTCCTCTTGTTCCAACTTACGCAAATTTTTCGTTAATAATTTGGATTTTCCTTTACTCAGTTTGAACCCAGAGACCTTCCCAAATTCTTCCAGTTGTTGCAATATTTGTTTCCTTATTCTGTGTGTTTGATGCCCCATTGCCCCTTCTGATCTCCATGGTTGCTACCTTACAAGGCACCTAAGGACAACCCTGCATGCCAGGCAATGAGAATGGGGGCCACCCAGTGTTTGGTGTCCCTTTCTAGCAGACTAATCACAAATACAACTTTGGTTTTATCACTGGGAAATTCCAGCACACTTACTCTCATGTAGAGCTAACATTGGGCAACAAACACATTGAACTGCTCTCGATTTCTTCAGAACTTGGCAGGAGGCAAAACTGGGGTCCACACCAATGTGGGCATTCATTCAAGTTAACTCTTTATTCAAGAAGCCAAAACAGTGCATGCTTAGTGATCCCATCACAGCTTCCGGGTCATGTGGCCAGCATGACTAAGCTGCTTCTGGCGAACCAGAGCAGCACACGGAAATGCCGTTTACCTTCATGCCGAATTGGTACCTATTTATCTACTTGCACTTTGACGTACTTTCGAACTGCTAGGTTGGCAGGAGCATGGACCGAGCAATGGGAGCTCACCCCGTCGCAAATCCCCCTACTCTTTCCTTATGGGTTTTATTCATAGCAATTAGGCTTTCCCTCTTTACTGCTATATAGGTTCCCTTACTGACAAGCGAAGAAAGGACAGATACTGAGAGGGGGGGGGGGAGATAGAGAATCCCTGAGGGAGGGGGGAGAAGCAGTGTGTAGCAGGAATTTGATCCCTGTACACAGTGAGGCACAGCGTGAAGGAATGCAGCTGGCAAGCTTGGACAGTGAGACAATGAAAGGGGAGGAGGGAATAGGAGAAGTGGAATCTCCCTGTACTCGTCAATTCAATTGTTGTTGTTGTTGTTTAGTTGTTTAGTTGTGTCTGACTCTTCGTGACCCCATGGACCAGAGCAAGCCAGGCACTCCTGTCTTCCACTGCCTCCCGCAGTTTGGTCAAACTCATGCTGGTAGCTTCGAGAACACTGTCCAACCATCTCGTCCTCTGTCATCCCCTTCTCCTTGTGCCCTCCATCTTTCCCAACATCAGGGTCTTTTCCAGGGAGTCTTCTCTTCTCATGAGGTGGCCAAAGTATTGGAGCCTCAGCTTCAGGATCTGTCCTTCCAGTGAGCACTCAGGGCTGATTTCCTTCAGGACGGAGAGGTTTGATCTTGCAGTCCATGGGACTCTCAAGAGTCTCCTCCAGCACCATAGTTCAAAAGCATCAATTCTTCGGCGATCAGCCTTCTTTATGGTCCAGCTCTCACTTCCATACATCACTACTGGGAAAACCATAGCTTTAACTATACGGACCTTTGTTGGCAAGGTGATGTCTCGTCAACTCAATAAGATAGCAGAAAAGCGTGCGCTTGGGAGAAAGTAAAAGTGAGGGTTTCCTTGTTGGGGATGGAAGAAGAGGTGCTTAGTTTTGGCAACTGAAACAGATAGTGAGGAATGGAATGCCGGAGCTCTGACAGGGGGGCTTTTGTAATTGATCAATAAATCTGGAATAATCACCTGTTGGGAGTCAAGTTGTGTGGGAGAGAGACATGAACTTGACATTTACAAACTTTTCCTCCTTTTTTTGCCCGAGAGTCTCCCCTGAGTCTATTCTTCTTGTTTCCGGTTCTTCCACCATGTTATTATATTGATCCAATCTGGTACTGATGGACTTTGATATCTTAGCCATACTTTCCAAAAATTCTCTTCTGCCATAGTTTCAGCGTCTGAGCTCATCTCTCTGGCTGCCCTGCCACCCAACCTTCCATTGTTTTCAGAACAGCCAGTTTCTTCTATCAGTCCTGATTTGGTCCAAAGCCATTCAGTACAGTTTCACCAGTAAACACCAGGGAGATCCAGTACTTTTCCAGGGGAAACGTATTAAAACCACTTGTCCACTTTTCCAAAATGTCTCAGAGTGGGGTACAAAGTCAGGATAGTTGCAATACCTGTTCCTTAAAGTCTCAGTTGTGTTTGTTGAGCCAACTTCAAGCTTCTTTGTTCTTTTATTCCCTCCAGCAGAAAGTCTTATAATCCTCAGCAGAGCTCTTCATATACAGTGGTGCCTCGCAAGACAAAAAACTCGCTAGACGAAAGAGTTTTCCATTTTTTGAGGTGCTTCGCAAGACGAATTTCCCTATGGGCTTGCTTCACAAGACGAAATGTCTTGCGAGTTCTTGCGAGTTTGTTTCCTTTTTCTTAAAGCCGCTAAGCCGCTAAGCCGTTAATAGCCGCTAAGCCGCTAAGCTGCTAAGCCGTTAATAGCCGCTAAGCCGCTAATAGCCGTGCTTCGCAAGACGAAAAAACCGCAAGACGAAGAGACTCGCAGAACGGATTAATTTCGTCTTGCAAGGCACCACTGTATCTTAATTCAAGTCTCTTCTGCTTAGTTCCTCAACAGAAGTACCAAGTTAGATTCCAATTTATAATCCAATAGTGATAATATGCTATTGAGTAGATTTCAGTTGCTAAAAACTTTCCTTTCCACAATATTAAGCGTAAGGTTTGAAATGATGGTGTTAGGGCTCCCTGATGCTCCCATGAGTCTGGCACCACTTTCCCATTTAGGTTTCTCAACACAGCATCGTAGCCACTTTTAAAATCCCCTGATATTGACAATCAGTGAAGGACTTCCGGTTTGGATCGCAAGCAGCAGGAAGCGCAGAGAAGCCGCTGAAGGGCTTTCCTGAGCTACACGGGGGCTTGGGGGCAATGCAAAGGCACTGCGACCCCCAAAATCTCAAGGGGGATACCCTTGAGGGACAAGCTATCCAGCAGTGTTGGAGTGGTTCCGACGTTTTTTCAGGGTTTTTTTTTAAAGGACCCGGGAGCGACAGGACTGAGAAATGCGAACGGTAAGCGGACCCCATGTTGCGATGCCTCTAGCTTCCACTGGAAAAGCGACAAACCTCTGTAACTTTAAGAACAGAACCCTTAGTGTTTTTGGAGCAATTCTTGGCTAAATAATTTGGATTATACACTAAGTGAGCTCTGGATGCAAAAGGATTTAAATGAGGAGCCCGACCTGTTTTTTGGAGTTAAAATGGTGCAGGATACAAAGTCGTAAGAGTGAAGAAAGGAAGTGACCATTCACCCGCTGTAGAAACAGAAAAGTGAAAGTCCTCAGCAGCCATCAAGCGAGGCAAAGGAAACTAAATAAAATAAAAGTAACAGAAAAGACCTTTAGAGACTTTGTATTCTTTTTGGGGAGAGCACTAAAGAATAAGAATAAGAGAAAGAACTGAACAGAGTGGTTACAAAGAGAGAAACATGTTGAAGCCCTAAACTTTAATACGGAAATACAAAGGAGAAGGAGGGGAGAAGAAGTAAGACGGAATAATACACAAAGGCTTTAAAATAATAATCTCCACTCATTACTCTGTTTCAAATTTTGAACTTTCTATATTACAGATTGGGCAACTGAATAAGCAAATGTTTTTTTGAACACCCCAGACTCAAAGGTTTGGAACTTTCTGGAACTGAATTATTCACGAACTGAGTCATAGAGGGGTGTGCTAAAGACTACTGGGACATATACCCTCCTCCATCTGATGGACTGGATTTAATTTTGGATTTAATTTTGGATCCCTGGATTTCTTCCCAACATAACCCTATATTGGAATAAGCCAGCAAGTGGCTGAAAAGTCTAGAATTTAGAACTGAAAATAAATAATTGACTCTCCTCTTCTCTCTTTCCTTTTTTGGAAGCCTAACTGTTTGGAATCCATTAGATGGCATATTAGAGACTGCTTAGAGACTGTGTTAATTTTTCATTTTTACTTTTCACCTTTATTTCCATTCTCTCTCACGGACTGTTTTGGACTGTTTTGGAGCTTTGGAACTCTCTGCCTTTTTCTGGACACAAAAGGGATTCTATTCAGACAGATCTCTAAATACTGTCTACCCTCCCTTGAATTGGATTAAGCTACCCAAGTGGCTGAAGATCGAACAAAAGAAAGAACAGAGTGCCCTTATTTAAAACAAAAGTCGGATACATGCTAAATTTATGATTTTCCTAAAGGCTATTTCATATAAAGGCTTTCCTATAAGATTAACACTTCATTAATGGCCTTATTATAAGGCCTCTATCTTTACATAACCAATAATCTCTAATAAAAATTGTATTAACTGTGAGTTTATTCTGGATTTTACCCACATTCAGAGTATATGAATTGTAAATTCATTAATTGGGTATTTGATTTGGGAAATTAATTGGTATTTGGGATTTTAGATTTCGATTTGGAAAACATACAAGTCACCATTGTATAAATAATATCTTAGCGTATTAGTAGAAATCTAAAGGGATCGGGAACAATCTGATTTGTTAAACTTATTGAACCATCCCATACCTTTCTTTTTGATTGCAACTGGTGAAAAATTTGGAATTAGATTGTTCAAGTAGATGTTGTTGAATTTATTGTTTGATAATTAATTAAAATTGGTCAAGATTGTGCGCCCTCTAGGGGAGTGAATAAATATTACAAGAGATTTAATTTAAAAAAGAAAAAGAAAATAAAGAAAAGAAAGGGTGGAGATGGAGAAAATGTCTGGGGGAAACGGAAAAAAAAAGACAGGAGGAACACCATCAGATAGGAAAGCATCTCGACAAGAAGAAACTAAGGACTTAGATATCTTATGGCTAAAAATAAAGGAGGAATTCAAACAGAGTGAAATTCATATGGAGAAGAAGTTAGGAGAGATGCACAAGCTGATAGACAAGAAAATAGAGGGAGCAGTAGGAGAGCTGTCAAGTAAAATTAAAGACTTGACAGTTCGATCAAAGACTTTGGAAGAATCAAACAAAAAGTACAAAAAGAAATGAAAGAACAAAGGAAGGAGACAGATAGGATAAAAGAGGAATTAGAAGAACTGAATAGAAATCAAGATCAAGTTTTGGACAACTTAGCGATGATTGAAATGAAACAGAAACAGCTAAATTTAAAGTTCAGAGGAGTAGAAGAAGAAACAAATGAGAACATCAAAGAAAAAATGATTAAAGAACTAGCGAAATGGTTAGAATTGAAAGAAGAGGTTGCATATACGATAGAAAATGCTTTCAGAATAAAAATAAGGTCCAAACAAGTAAAATCAAAAAAAGTTCCAGGAGATTGTTTAGTCATATTTAACTCGATAGAGATTAAAAATACAATATTAAGAGCAAGTTATCAAAAGAAATTAATAATTGAAGGTAGACCAATTATCATCTTTAAAGAAATACCAACTAGACTCCTACGCAAAAGAGAAGGATACAAACAGCTAGTAAGTGTTCTAAAAAAGAACGGCATACAACATAGATGGGAGTTCCCTGAAGGGATCTCTTTTTTCTATAAAGATAAAAGATTGAAGATCACTGAGATCCAAGAAGTAAACAAATTTCTGCGCAGATATGAGAAAGATCTTGGAAAAGTAGAGATATGGAGGGAGTAGCGGAAGAAGAAGAGGAAGAGGAAGAGGATACAGAAAACAAAACCACTCGAATTTAAATTAATAGTTGTTTGTAGATAGGAAAGTAAACATAACAACAAATCTGAAAATTTTGTCATGGAATGTGAATGGTGTGAATGAAAAAACCAAAAGGAATAAAATTGTGAATGTCTTGAAAAGAAAGAATCTTGATTTAATCTGCATACAGGAGATGCACGTGACCAAAAAGCACAAACATATTTTGATAAACAAAAAAATGGGGGGGCGAGTTTATAAATTCTATTGCGGGGGGAAAAAAGAGGAGTAGCGATATATGTCAAAGAAAAATAGGAACCCAAATTGATTTGTAAAGATGATGAAGGAAGGATTCTGGGGGGTACAAATTAATTCCAGGGTGAAAAACTTAACGTGATAAACATATATGCCCCGAATCTGAACAAATTGGAATTTTTTGAGAAATTGGAACAAGTATTACTAGAGCTAGAGTGTAATAAGACAATATTATTGGGAGATTTCAATGGAGTGCCAGCACCAGAAATCGACAGACAAACAGAAAAGAAAAAGTGTAACCAAGGGAAACTGCCAAGATCCTTTAATAACCTGGAGGAAAACTTAGATTTAATAGACATCTGGAGATACAAACATCCAATAGAGAAGCAATTCACCTTTTTTTCAGAACCACATAAGAGCTGGGGCAGAATTGATCAAATCTGGGTCTCAAGAGAACTTACATTAAGAACTCTAAAGTGTGAAATTCAACCTAGAACTCTCTCTGATCATAATTCGATAATGTTGGAGATAAAAGGCGCATCACAGGGAAGATTCAGATGGAGAATGAATGAATATTTATTGGAGAGTGAAGAAGTTATTGAAAAGGCTAAAGCCACCTTAAAAGACTATTTCAGTTTGAATCTTAATAAAGAAAGAAGTATAGATGTAGTCTGGGATGCCAGCAAGGCAGTCCTAAGAGGCTTTTTTATTCAGCAAAATAGCTATAAGAGGAAAGTAAGAGAACAAAAGAAAGAGGAAATCCTCAGTCAGTTAAGAGAATGTGAGAAAAAAATAATAACAAATCCGAAAGACGAACAAAACATACAAATAACAAAAATATTACAAACGCAGTACTCAATGCTAACAAGTCAAGAAATTGAATGGAAAATTAAGTTAATGAAACAAAAATACTTCGAATCAGCTAACAAAACAGGTAAACTATTAGCTTGGCAATTGCGAAGAAGGCAAAAACAAAATGTGATAAATAAGATAAAAATAGAGGAGCAATTGATAGAAGACCCAAAAGCAATAAAGGAAAATTTCCTCAAATTTTATGAGAAATTGTATAAAAAGGAAGATGAAGAAATAACCTGAATAGAAAAATACTTAGAAGACCACAGCGGGAAGACTATAACACAGGAAGAAAGAGCCCAATTAAATAAACCTATAAAAACAGAAGAGATCCAAGATGCGATAAGAAAGATGAAACTAGGGAAAGCCCCGGGACCGGATGGATTGTCAGCTAAATATTATAAAGTATTAGAAAACCAATTAACACCAGTGCTATGTGACATCATGAATAATGTATTAAGAGGAGGAAGGATACCAGAGTCATGGAAAGAGGCCCAGATTACGATGATCCCTAAACCTGACACGGATAAACTAAACATCAAAAACTATAGGCCCATTTCATTATTAAACAATGATTACAAAATCTTCGCAGAGGTAATGGCAAGCAGACTTAAAAAATGTCTAGTAAATCTAATTCATAAAGATCAAGCAGGATTCCTCCCAAATAGGTTACTCAAGGACAACGTAAGGCATACTATAAACATCATTGAATATCTGGAGTGTAAGAATGAAGTACCCGCGGCGCTGATTTTCATCGATGCGGAGAAGGCATTCGATAATGTTTCATGGCCGTTCCTACTAAAAAGCATGGAGAAAGCAGGGCTAGAAGGTGAATTTATGGAAGGAATAAAAGCAATTTATTCGAACCAATCTGCCAAATTGATTATAAACAACAATCTAACAAATTCATTTAAAATTGAAAAAGGAACAAGACAGGGTTGCCCTCTATCCCCGCTTTTATTCATTATGGTATTAGAGGTAATTACGAACAAAATAAGAGCAACACCAGAGATTCGAGGGATCTAAGTAGGAACGAAAGAATACAAACTAAAAGCGTATGCAGACGATTTGATGTTATCCCTAGAAGAGCCGCAAAAAAGTGTCAGTAAGGCTCTGGAAATATTAGAAGAATATGGCAAACTATCCGGTTTTAAATTGAATAAATTAAAGACAAAAATGCTGACTAAAAATTTGGGAAAGGATGAAAGAGAAAAATTAGAGATACAGAATGGAATTAGGGTGGCCAAAAAAAAAAAAAATCTGGGAATTTGGCTAACTACAAAAAATATAAATTTAATTCAGGACAACTATTTGACAACATGGAAGGAAATTTAAAAAGATCTAGATACATGGAACAGAGTGAAACTTTCGTGGTCGGGAAGGATGGCGGCAATAAAAATGAACATACTCCCAAAAATGTTATTTTTGTTCCAAAACATTCCAGTGATTAGAGGTTCCACAATGTTTAAGGATTGGCAGAAAACTCTTTCGAAATTTATATGGCAAGGGAAAAGACCGAGAATTAGATTCAAATTACTCACAGACCAAAAAGAAAGAGGGGGATTCTCGGTGCCAAATCTGAAACTATACTTCGAGGCCTCCTGCCTTTGCTGGATCAAAGATTGGATCAATTTGGAAAACACTGACCTGTTAGACCTAGAAGGTTTCAACAACAGGTTCGGTTGGCACACCTACTTGTGGCTAAATAAAGAAAAGGTACATAAAGGGTTTTCAAGTATATCATTAGAGGACCACTATATGAAGTTTGAGAGAAAAATAAAAAACTTTTAGAATGGAAAATACCCTGGTGGTTATCACCAATTGACATTTTAACTACCAAAAAAGCAAATATGGAAGGAGAAAGATTGACCTACGAAGACCTACTGATAAGATCAGAAAGCAGCTGGAAATTGAGAACATATGAAGAGTTGAAAGACAAATTAACAGGCTGGCTGCAATATCATCAAATAAACGCAATATGGATGGAAGATAAAAAAGTAGGGATAAGTAAGAAAAAATCTAAATTTCAAATAGAAATAATTGAAGGCAAAACCAAGTTATTATCCAAAATGTATGATATACTATTGGAATGGGACACTAAAGATGAAGAAATAAATGAGGTCATGACAAAATGGGCAATGGACTTGGGATACAATATAGATTATGAAAAGTGGTCGAAAATATGGAGCAGTGGAATGAAATTCACGGCATGCGTCACATTCAGAGAAAATTTGGAAAAGATGATGTATAGGTGGTACATCACACCAGCAAAATTAGGAAAAATGTACAAAACAGGAAATAAGGCCTGCTGGAAGTGTAAAATTAAAGAAGGCAATTTCCACCATATGTGGTGGACTTGTGAAGAAATGAAAAAAAAAAAAAGGGATTTAATTTATAACGAGCTAAAAAAAATATTTAAATACACTTTCCCTAAAAGACCAGAGGCCTTCTTACTAGGAATAAATGGGGACGAAATTAAAAAAGAAGATAAGACACTATTCCAATATTCGACAGCAGCGGCTAGAATATTAATTGCACAAAATTGGAAAAGTCCAAATACCCCAATGGTCAGAGATTGGCAAACAAAATTATTTGATTATGTTGAACTAGCAAAAATTACGCAATATGGATGGAAGATAAAAAAGTAGGGATAAGTAAGAAAAAATCTAAATTTCAAATAGAAATAATTGAAGGCAAAACCAAGTTATTATCCAAAATGTATGATATACTATTGGAATGGGACACTAAAGACGAAGAAATAAAGGAGATCATGACAAAATGGGCAATGGACTTGGGATACAATATAGAATATGAAAAGTGGTCGAAAATATGGAGCAGTGGAATGAAATTCACGGCATGCGTCACATTCAGAGAAAATTTGGAAAAGATGATGTATAGGTGGTACATCACACCAGCAAAATTAGGAAAAATGTACAAAACAGGAAATAAGGCCTCCTGGAAGTGTAAAATTAAAGAAGGCAATTTCCACCATATTTGGTGGACTTCTGAAGAAATGAAAAAAAAAAGGGATTTAATTTATAACGAGCTAAAAAAAATATTTAAATACACTTTCCCTAAAAGACCAGAGGCCTTCTTACTAGGAATAAATGGGGACGAAATTAAAAAAGAAGATAAGACACTATTCCAATATTCGATAGCAGCGGCTAGAATATTAATTGCACAAAATTGGAAAAGTCCAAATACCCCAATGGTCAGAGATTGGCAAACAAAATTATTTGACTATGTTGAACTAGCAAAAATGACGCAAAAAATTAGAAACCAAAAAAATACAAAGTTTATTAGCGATTGGAATAAATTTATGGTATATATTGAAGGAAACTATAGAAACTTAAAAACTACAGCAGGTCTGATATAAACCTTACGATGCGCAAACCATTAATAATTACTAGCTGCAGAAAAAAAGTAAGAATTTCTACCAAGAAGCCCGAAATCGGGAGGGAAGGAGGTCAATAGGTGTGTAGAGGAAAGATCTAAATATCTAAAGATATAAAGATGTAAGGAATAAGACAAAGAACTGTAATGGAAATTGATGTTATTTTCGTGTTATGTATGGATATTTTTCCTTCCCCCCAAAAAAACTGTTGCTTTGTTTTTTCTTTTGGTTATTTAAGTGAAACTCAATAAAAAGTTTTTTTTTTTTAAAAAAAAAGAGACAATCAGTGAAGAATGGGTTTTGGCGGCTCATCAGCAAGCATTTGTCTGTGAGTTTTAGTAAAATAATTTTTCCAACTTGCAACTTTCCCCCGTGTAACATTAGAATTCAGTCTAATTAACTTCAATTTAATTATATTTCTTTCTTCAAACAAAACTGTAGAAGATGCAGAATTCTTCTTACCCTTTTATTTCAGCTTGAATATTTTTAGTTGAGAATAGCCTGCTGATGGTAGGCAACTTGAGGCTTCGTCCCACAGAGTTGTGGTGCAGGTGAGAGTGCTCTCAACCGCTCCCCCCCCTCCACTTGCCCTTTCGCAGCAGTTTTTCCAGGGGTGGCGGTAGATTGGCGCTCCGACAGACTGTTCGACACACCACACACCCTAGTGGTGCTTTTTAGGGGGGCACAACTTGCCTTAGTACGCTCCCCTCTAATATCTGTGACGCTCGAGTCTGTCTGGAGATCAGACTCGTGTTCCCTGTTCCATTGGCAGGAAACCGGAAGTGCTTTCATGCCATTCATGGTGGCAGGGGTGCCAACTTGAATAAAATATTGGGGGTGGAGCAGGTAAGCTCCACCCTGCATAACTGATCACAAGACAGTGCACACACATCATTTGAATGGCAATGCCCATCAAATATTTGGCAGCTCCCCTCAAATATTTTATTGGGTGGGGGCCAAGGGACCTCTGCCCCTAGGAGTTGGCTCCTATGCAAAGTGGCCATCAACTGAGCTAAGTAACCAATTAGATTCTGCTGTTCTGAATCACACCTTTACAAGGTGTGAATAGCTTGGTCTATGCTGAGGACTAGCACCCTAGGAGCCAAGCCGGGACCTCTCCTGCTACGTCTTGCATGATTGATGGCTGGAATTGTTTGTGGTTGCTTCAGTCTGTCCTGCATACCCAGCCAAGAAGAATAAAGAACTGATATCTTAATTATTTATTGAGAAAATGATATAATCTTGGTAGTATGTTTAGTTGGAATCTCCTTTCTTGTAACTTAAAGCCATGGATTTGGACTTCTGGGTGCTGTGTGAATGGTGGAGGGAGTGTAAGCCTGATCATTCTGACAGGCCCAATCTTCGCGAGAGGGTTAGGAAAAGCACTAAGGCGACGTGCTCCCCTAAAAAAACCTAAAGTAATTTCTTTGGGCTTCTCAGGGTCCTGCAACCTGAAATGTGAGGTCTCTCTCGCTCCTCAGCTGCTTTGAAAGGAGCGGGGGGGGGTGGGGTGAGATCTGTTGGAAAAAACACCCGGGAAGGCTGCCACCTTCCCAAGACCAGGTGTCTCTCCGGTGGTCACTCTCTGGCTGTAAATCTCCCTCAGTCCAGAGAGACTGGTGATAAGCGACCCCTCCCTCCTGAGAAGAGCACACTCGTCTTCTGGCATCTCATTGCAGAAGAAAGAGTCAATCAGTAGCTCTAAACTACTTTATTTTACAGTCTTTATACAAAGAATCCATCAGCATGTCTGTGCTCTCTCAGCAGCAGTACAGAACAGTATCACACACAGAAGTGAAACTAAACTCCCAACAGTGGTGAGACTTCCTGTCTCAGCTCTCAGACACGCACATGATATAAACAACATGGTGCTATGTACTGGAGTAGCGCAGGTGGCTAAAAATCCCAACAAGATCAAGTCGCCAGGTAAATGTTCCAATGCAACCCAGTGAAGAAAAACCTCAAGCTCCAGCCAACAGCGGTTACTTCTCCAAAACCTGCAAAGCTGAAGAAATTCTTTGGAATATTATTTGAAGTAATTTGGATTGATCTGGCAATCTGATGGGATGTTAAAAATGTTAAAACTTTGAAGCCCGTGAACCTTTGAAGTGCTTTCGCCTGTTGCACAGCTTAGCAGAGTATAGCAGATCATTGCAGCATTTCTTAGGCAACACTGGAGATTTCCCAGGCAGGACAACGATCAGGAACAAAGCTGACTAGTAACTTATTCTTGTAGTTTATTATATACAGCAGTAAACATACAAGCTATATACAAGTTACTATATACAACACGACTTCTTCACTCAGCAACTCCTCAGCACTAGCCACACCACACTAACACTTACTCCTCAACAACCAGTGTCATAGGTCATGCTGCCTATATGATGGACCTCAGCCAATCACTGAGCTGTTGCTGGGTCCTCTTATCTCTGTTGGGAATTCCATTCCACCTTTTGCTGCAGATATATGGGATTGTTACATGTCACATGTCTGTTTACATTCCAGCACAGATTGCTGGCGTGAGCGGAATTTCCTCTCTGTATTGCTTTTGTTTTTCAGTTTCTCTCCAAGATGGCAAGGAGAGATGCCATGTTTTCTTTGTCCTGATTTATGTATAATAAATGCATAGTTTAGTATGCGTCCACGCCTCAAGCCTCTTCTGTTGCACAGTTTACACTGCTGAGTAATGTGTGCTCAAGCCTGCAAGCTTGAGTCACTGATGAACATCAGAGGTGCAGAGGTCAATGGATGCAAAGCTGAGAGGGGAGATGCTCTAGCTGGGGCTGAGCCAGGTGGCTTTTCAGTCCCCTAATTCCGACAATCTCTAGGCAGATTCCTTTTGTGCTCTGTCTTCCCAGGCTGCTGTGGAGACACTAATTGCTCACTTGCCAAACTGCATGTAGACCATTGCCAGGGAATTGGAAGCAGAGAAGGGGGAGAGAATGGGGACTTATAGAGATAAGCCTCTGTTACTTAGCAACTGTACTTCCTTGGACGAGGAGGGTGGCAAAAGGCTGTCAGGAAGCAATGAATCAGAGAGGGGGGAGCAGCTTCCGGGGCCCAGCCCCTCTTGTAACAGAGGAAGGAAAGGGGGTTGGTTCAGGAAGTGGCTATGCTGGAAGAAAGCGAAAGCTTCTCCAGTCGCTGCAACTGACTCACCATGATGACTCTCAGAGCTCTGTGTAAATAGCTGGAAGAAACCAATAAATCTTGTAAATATGGCTGAATTCCAGGACTCTTATCTCTTCTAGCACTCACCAATCATCCCTGACAACTATGAATTCCAACAAAAAAGGAAGTCCATCCCAACCGTGGATTATTTTGCTTTGCATTGAATATTAATATAACACTATAAGGTCAGTTTCTTGCAGTGGTGTGAAGACAAAACAATTCCTTTGTATTATTTGGGCATGGGTAAACCTCTTGAAGATCTGAGACTCCAGGTCAGCTTTGGGAGTTGAAACGTGAGGACTTCTTGTGAGCCACTGGATGAGAATTCTGTGCACCCTGTTCACTGGTAAAATGGTAAGTTCTGGAAAGTCAAATCATGTAAAGGAGGAGTGGGAAAACAGCACCTTGGGTGATAACAGGAAACCCCCCCCCCCCAAATGGGAAGGTTTCAGAGTTTTGTCTCAGAGTGGACTGTTGGTTTTTGGTTTGTTTGTTATTTTGTTTTGGTAAACAGCCAGGACATCTTAAGAAAGACTGTAGCTTGCTCCAAGACAGAAAATGGCGGACAGGTCGCATCTCAAGAACAGCACAAGTGTGTGGTGCAGTCTGAGAAAGCTTCACGGGAGGAAGGAGAAAGGCCAAGTGAACAATATATAACGGTACCTCCCACTCCGAGTGTAGCACCCTGCTTGTGGTTAACGCTTAGCTGGAATGAAATATTCAACGCAGCAATAGAGAAATTAAAATAGTAATTTATTTGTCAGACAAATAAATATGAGGCACAGTGGTATATGGTTACCAAGCTCTGGCCTGGCCTCCTGCCATTCTGGCCAGCACTTATATTTCCTTAATCCAGCCCCCTTGCTCCTCCTGTGGCTGCCTCTGTCCAATCAGCCTGGTTGAAATTCCTATTGGCTATTTGCTAGAACCAATCACAAAAGATACACCCATTTCCTTCTGCCCTTTTTGGGAAACAAAAAGCTATATATTCTATCTATAAATGACAAATAAGTAGTAATATATCTTACATGTGTCTCAACAAGGAATCTTAATTACCAGCTCACCTCTTGCCCTCCTTGCCCTATTGCCTTCCAAAACAGATGATTAATCTTGAATTTTTATCTTAAACATATGTCAAGGATTTTGAGTTCACATCAACATTGAGAGATCTCCTTCATTTGAAGGTTTCTAAACAAAAGGCCTAACAACCATATATCAGGAGTGCTCGATGGCGTCTCCTGTCTGACAAGGGGGGCTGGTGGCTGACTTAATTTCAGGATAGTTACAACTCTTACAACTATATGAAATAAGAATCTAGCATTTCTTAAATCCTTTGCATAATTATATTTAAACTAATATATTTAATACATAAATAACCTTTTAAAAGGAAAAGAAATCTTAAAAGGATCTTAGTTTAAGAAAGAAACAGCTTTAGAAAAGACTTCCCAAAAATGTTCTGTTTCTGCCAGCCAGACCAGTTGCTTTTTCACTGCTCTTGACCTTTTTAACCTTAGGAAGAAGATATGGCTCATTTTACTATTTATCCACCCTTAATTTGTAGGGTCAGTGAAACCTTGGCTGTCAGCCTGTAATTCCCTTTTTACGACTTTGAGAATTGTTTTCTGCTATAAATCAGGGGGGGCCCTTGTCTAGGAGAAAAACATTTTGCCAAGGTTCTTCTAGGCAGCTGCTCTTCTGCCTGGCATGAAACATTTGAAGATCTTTAAGCTCATTTTTAAAATACAAGCCCTGATTAAACATATAAGCTTTAATAAAAATGCAAGCTTATGATTAGATGGCTCACGAGGAATCAAGTGTCAACAGAAAATGATTCATCAGAATGGGCTTCTGTGAGAATGGCATGAATTGACCTGTGTCAGTCTAGATGGGCTCAGGTGCAATTCAGTGAGGAATTTAAAATTAATAACATATTAGTAGTTGGGTTACAGGACACAGGGGCTGATATTTCCTCAATATCCAAGGGGTTATTAAAGAGTTGACTGTAACTCCCTATGGGGTCCAAGCGGTAAAAACCGGTCTAGCCCAGGTGGATTGTGAATACAAAGATTTTAAAGGGTCCTTAGCAGTTTTAGTACATGAAAATGGTATTTTTACACCTTGCCTTATAGGCAAGGATCTCACTTTTAAACAGCATTTAGCTCAGCAGCAAAAACATGTGTTGACTGACCCTAAAGTGTTAACTTTCAGTGAATCGTCTAGCCCATGGGTAGTCAACCTTTTTATATCTACCGTCCAATAATACATCTTTCTTCATGGTAAAATTTCCTTACCGACCAGCACCAGTGCTGCAGTAACTCAATTTTTAGTGCAAGTAGAAAGGAGGGTATTTTAAAAACATAAATAAATACGTACTTAAATTTCTTTTTATTTCTACTCTATGCATGTCTATGATTTTTTTAATTTTATGACGTTAAATGTGAAAACAATAAAATATATTGAAATTATTTTTAACTGGTGATTAATGAAATCCCTGAGGCTGATGCTGCGAGACAAAATAAATGTAGACCAAACATGTTGAAATTTAACTGCTTCTGTTCCTTTTCTTTGTGCTTTAACTTTGCAGATGAAGATTTACACTACAGTGGTGCCTCGCAAGATGAAAATAATCCATTCCACGAGTCTCTTCGTCTAGCGGTTTTTTCGTCTTGTGAAGCATCCCTATTAGCGGATTAGCGCTATTAGCAGCTTAGCAGCTTAGAAAAAGGGGGGGGGGATGAAAAAAAACTCGCAAGACTCACAAGACGTTTTCGTCTTGCGAAGCAAGCCCATAGGGAAATTCGTCTTGCGAAGCGCCTCGAAAAACGGAAAACCCTTTCGTCTAGCGGGTTTTTTGTCTTGCGGGGCATTCGTCTTGCGGGGCACCACTGTAATGCACTTTGCCATATTTCCTGGTGCAAGTGTTGAGATAGAAAGCTTTCCAATATTACTAGCAGAGTTTATGAGGAGTAAGGATTCTTCTGGGGATATGCTTTGAAGGAATATGTTTGTTGTTGTTGTTGTTGTTTAGTCGTTTAGTCGTGTCCGACTCTTCGTGACCCCATGGACCAGAGAATGCCAGGCACTCCTGTCCTCCACTGCCCCCCGCAGCTTGGTCAGACTCATGCTGGTAACCTCGAAAACACTATCCAACCATCTCGTCCTCTGTCGCCCCCTTCTCCTTGTGCCCTCCATCTTTCCCAACATCAGGGTCTTCTCCAGGGAGTCTTCTCTTCTCATGAGGTGGCCAAAGTACTGGAGCCTCAGCTTCACAATCTGTCCTTCGAAGGAATATGTACGAGGCCTAAATAAAAAACAAAACTAATAACTTTTGGGGGGAAAGATAGGATAACAAATCTGAAACCAACATTTTCCTGGGTTTATGCTTTATGTGGAATGCTGATTGGATATGATCATCAGCCAATCAGGAAATGGTATAGCCTAAATGGGAGGAGTTTTGGAATGCCTGACATCACAAGGGAGGTGGTTCTTAGCCAGTGGAAGGATGAAAAACCCTTAGGAAGAAATTAGAGAAAAGATTGTTCCATGGCAACACCAAGGTATCCAAACAGAAAGAGGTCTGAGGGGTGGAACACTTTCCTTACAAGCTTTGATTTTTGCAGGGTCTCATTCCAGGGCCGAAAGGTCACCAAGAGGGAAAATGATAGGGAGCGTTTATAAACTACAAGTGGTCATTCTCTTTTAAATACAAGAACTCAGGGTCATCCAGTGAAACAGAGTGGTGGAACATTTGAAGGCTGTGTACAGGTGCTGTATTACCAGTTGTATCACTGTATTACTGGGTGTTTGCCCAATAGCAACCATCAGGCAAGCAAGAGGTTCTTTGGATTCCACTGAACGGAGACTCTTATGTAGAGACAAACTTTTATTAATTGGTAAACATTAGCAAAGAAATTGATCAGCAACGTAGAATAGAGTCTAATATAAAGCCAACAGCAACTGGAATAAACTACAAAGCTAGCAACATAACCAATAATCAAAAGATCTTAGGCAACAATAATCATAATACAGATAGAATAGGTTCAGTTCTTCATGTCTCCCAAGCCGATGGAGATCTGTAAGGATTATCTGGGACATTTCAGACTAGCAGAGGGTCATTCTCTTCACATTCTGAAATGGAGCAGAGAACAATGTATCAAGATCTCCCTGTCTCCTTCAGCTGCTGGCCTTTATATAGACCATAGAGTAGGTCTCATGCCAAGCTGGCTACAGAAGTAATTCATGATGTAATTCCGTTCCCATCCTTTTATCTGACCTGGGAGTCGACACACGTGGGCGTGAGTCTTAATGTGCATTCTTTCTTTATATCCGCAGTTTGGTCAAAGTAAGGTTACTTTCTTTGTTTGCAGACAACTGGTTCCTCCATCTAGCCCTCATGCAGTCAGGTGTTTGATAGCTGGCCATGCCATGAAGTTGCTTTTACTTCTTCTCAAATAGCCAGTTTCCTTATATTAAAGCTCCACCTACGTTGCAAGCCAGGAGCACCACATTCTGTTTTATTCCCTGGCAATACAGGTGCCCTGCTCTGATTCATGGGCCCAGTTTGCGTGGACAGGCGGAGTCCCCAGGTCCCGAGTGCCCCCCCCGTCATGTGGAATAACGACTCAAGACAATGTGCTATGGGATTAAATTGGCCACAACTTTATTAAATTTCAAATGTGGGTAGACCTTGGCTCAGGCATTGGGCGTTCTCCCTCCCCAGTCCCCAGCCGGGGACCTAGGGAGCAATCAGGGTTATCCAGTGTTTGTGTGGGGGATGGGCCGGCTCTGGAGAACATACGTTCAAGCAGAGATAGCCATCCCCGTTATGCCGCCGCCGCAGGGGAGAGCAATGACGACTTTTCAGTGTACCGTCAAAGCCTCCCTTCAGAAACCCCTTTAACGGGGAACCCTGGTATCGCCGCTGCAAGAGGAAGATGGACAAAAGGATTCTGCCCAAGGCCTGATACTGCCAAAGTTGTGACGTTTTGCTACAGGAAAGGCGAATCTTGCTAATGCAGGGAAATTCCTTTCCAGCCCTTTGACAGCGACCTTAACGTAGCAGCGCCCGCATACCTGTAAGAATAGTTAACCTGCAAAACCTGTGAAGAAAAGTTAACCTGCAAAATAAGGCATTAACTGAGGGTGGGTAGGGTGGGAGAAACTCTGGAGCCAAGTGAGGATTAACAATTAAGATCCACCCTCTATTGTGTGGGCAGGTAATCCCTCCCCCACCTGGCCTGATCTCCTTGGCAACGCTTCCCCCAGGTGGGATTGGACAACTGACTGGGGTAGGTGGAGACCTCCAGGTATCCCACCTGAGGGAAGGCAAAGCCAAGCCTATGCTGAATGGAGCCGCTCCAGATCCAGGGGCTGCACGCATCCACGCAAAGGTTGCCCCCCCGTTTTATGCGGGGAGCGGTCATTATCAAACCAGATCCAGATCATGATCCAGAAAATACAAGTCTTTGGAAAACCCATTTGCTAGCTCAGATGGTTTCAAAACAGAATTAGACAACAGCCTTCTTCTTTCTTTCTTTAAGCTGCAGCGTCAGATGTCAGGCTGGGTCTTTGGAAAAAGAAAATGAAGTGGCACACTTGGAGAGCCTGTGTAACAGCTTCCCTCTGTTTCTTTTCCAGGTCCAACTTATGGTCTCCAAAGTCTTGCCAGACTCAATTGGATTTACATGCATCCAACTGAGACCAGATCTAGGACTCCATCTTTTCTCATGATCAGGAGGTAGTTATATAATTAAATGTATATACCTTTCCATCATGGGTTAGGGACATGTGGCCCTCCAGATGTTACTGGTCTACAAGTCCCGTCATCCCCAACCATTGACAATGATTCCTGTGATGGAGGGAGTTGGCACCCAGGAACATCTGAAGACCTCATAGATCCCACACGACCTATTAAATAGTGAACATCTGATAATGTATTGTGAGGAAGCCACTTTCAGCCTGAGGGCTGGTATCATAATGAAAACAGCTCTGGTTGTGCTGCAAAAGGAACAAATACAACATCGAAAGGCATTTGGACCTTTAGGCATGGTAATTTGGCACAGTAAATAAATGTTGCAAAGCAAGATATTTATTTTTAGCACACACCAGTAACTGAGATTTCAGCTGCAATATTAGCAGAACAAAAAATACGCCATCTGATCTGATCAGCTGATCTAGTGTACACATCAACCCATTTCTTCCCCAAAGAAGATTGCCCCAAATTTGATTTACACTGTGAAATAAATATAGAGTGAACATATGGATCAAACCCATAACTGTTGTTTGCAAATGCTTCCTGAAGTCCTAGAAAGTAGATGTCCAGGAGCTTAGAGGAAATAGAATGCAAAATGAGAATGGGCTATATTACCTGAATTGTTTTTTTTAAAATTCCTTGGAATCCATATGGAATATATTTTTGATTTAAAACTGAGATTGATCCAGTAAAAGGAAAAGAGAGAGATGTTTCAAATATGTATTTATGGGAAAGAATTGAACAATACTAATAAACTAATAGACGCCAAAGTGTAATGTTGGAAATGTTTCATTGAGACCCATTTTTTGCTTGAAGTTGTGCATTTCAGATTTGTACCAATGAAATTCTTGACATTTGTAGATGTGCATCTACTTTAAAATTTATGTTCCTGTAATAGGGAGATTAAGTGCAGGACAACAAAAGCAAATACTGTGAGCTTTGATGCTTGACAGGAGTCTTTGAGTTTGGAAGGTTAAACACCCACCATCCAACCAATGTGTTCATATTCTTATCCTCCATGTTATAATAGCTTGTTGTTTCACAGACAAAACTGAGAGGATGGGGAAGCCAACGCCTGCAAAGCGTGCAGCCTCCAGAAGACATCTAGCGCTCAGAAAGCGTAAAGCAAGAGCAAAAGAAACTGTTGGTCTGTATACAGCACAGTCATATGGGATGAGGTTTCTCATAAAGTAGAGGAATGCATGGGAAAGGGAAGTTGATGGAGAGACAGGCAGGGAGTGGAGCCAGTTAGGTTGTGCTAGGGAGGAGTGCAGAGAAAAGCACACACAATTCTTTGGGTGCCAGAGATCCACGAAGCCCCAGAGAAACCCCAGGATTCAGCCCACTCTTTGCTGCTGGCTGTGGTGTTCCTTTACTGTATGGAGTCCAGAATGGCTCTACCATTAGGCAGAATGAGGCAGTTGTCACAGGTAGCAGGTGCTGGGGTGAGTAAAGATGTGTAGACCACACAAGCTGCACTGCACCTCCTCAGTTACTCTGCTGTCCCATCAGCAGTATCAAAATAAGAGCCAATGGCCAGTCCAGCTCAACCTCTGTATGTGGCATTATGTGTACAGAGGGAGCATCTTGTCATTTGTTTGGGGAGCAGAAAGTCATTTAGTATCAGACACTACTGTTTTGTGATCCAGACATTGGTCAGAAAAGTTTCCTCAAGCAGCAAGGCATCTCGCTTTGCTTCCTCCACCTGCTTATCCTCCCAAGTGCCCACCCCCTGAACAATTAACTGTCTCTGGCTTATGGCTGCCACAGCGTATGTAACCCCTTTTCCTGGGCTGGGAATGGTATGTTGGCTACTGATAGCTAAAGTAGAATTTTGTTTCTTCAAGCATCTGGTTTTCAGGACTTGGTTAACTTCTTCCAATCTCCAACGGGTGAAAGATTTGTCGTACTTGAGATTTGCATCCTTATTGCCATGACACTGCTGGTTTACATTCTGTGTAAGTACATAATTGGCGTACATTGATACTACTGTCTTGTGCTTTGCTTCAATGCCAAAAGCATTTCCAAAAAGAGATGGCAGGTTCCACCTTCCATTTACCCTCTTCAACTCTCTTTGAATTCAGGGAGTGAGTTACAGCTGTCACCCAGTGAGAGCAATGACACTGTTTTGTTCTCCCTGAATAAGTGAGTTCCAGCACTTGGAACAGAAGCACAGGCTAACACAAGTCCCTACAACACCCTGGTTAATTCCCTTTCCCAGTTGCCTTTCTCTGCTCCTTACCAAACTAATCCTTATTTGCTGTGGGAGAGCCCCCATTCCTGGTCCTCGCCACCCTGCCCTCTGCTAGGGCTCCAGTCCCTTGAAGGAAAGGAAGTCTTGATAACAATGAGCGTAGTTAATTAAAAATAATATTTATTGCAAAACAAACAGAGTTCACCAGAGCGGCAAGCACAGCCGTCCGTCCATAAATCAAAGATGTACCTTCTAAGGTGGATGTTTCGGCGAGACCAGAAACAGCTGAACTTCCTTTTGTGAAATATTCTGTCTTGAACACTCCCCATATGCCTAGACCTTGGGCTGAGGGGGTCAGCTCCTGTCCCTTCCTCATTGTCTGAGAGATTACTTCCGTGATCTTTCCCACTTTCTAAGCTGCTTTCATTTCTAGCCCCTGCATTTTGTTCATCATTAGCATGCTGGGAAGCTGCTGACTGGCTTCCTGGAACTCTGCTATCAGTTGGCATTCCTACGGGCAGCGGAGGTGGCTCCCGGCTATAATCATCTTGTCTTGTAATTCTTTTCTTCTGAAGAAGTGTGCATGCACACGAAAGCTCATACCAAGAACTAACTTAGTTGGTCTTTAAGGTGCTACTGGGGAAAAAAATATATTTTGTTTTGTCTTGTAATTAACCTTCTCTCATCCTAGCTCCTTCCTTCATTGGGAGCTAGTTGCAAACTTCTCTTGGGGGATGACTCATTCATGACACCTGCCCTCTGCTGCAGCTCCAGTCCCATGAAGGAAAG
This sequence comes from Podarcis cretensis, assembly GCF_951804945.1. Classification (NCBI taxonomy): domain Eukaryota; kingdom Metazoa; phylum Chordata; class Lepidosauria; order Squamata; family Lacertidae; genus Podarcis; species Podarcis cretensis. Next base: position 3,243,623 of record NC_137178.1, on the reverse strand, counting down.
TGCTTGGGGAAAACAGACTACAGAGGATAAGGCCATGGCTAATGTGGGTGGGTCCAGAGCCTACCTAAACATCAAGATATATGCAGGGCTTTTTTCAACCAGAATTCATCAGGACTCAGTTATCACACCTCTCAGATGGGCGTCAATGCCATTCTAAGAGAACTAGGGAGGCATTCATGCTGAGTTCCAGTGCGTCTTTTTCTAGAAAAAAGCACTGGATAGATGAACACATGACCTGTTTGCATAGCTAATTGATTTTTTTAAAGGGCACTCCAAAGTAAGCAAAGCTCAGGGGGAGGGAACCAAATGATTCAAGAATTTGCACATTCTAAGCATACAGCAGAGCATGAGGCAGCCTGGGAAATGCAAGTCCACAGGACAAAGAGGACAGGTGTATCTGAACACCCAAAAATCTAAAGCTCTCAAAGGAAGGCCAAACCATCTGATGACAGAAGCAACAGGCTAAATGAAAACAGGACTTCAGGCTACCAGGGCAGCCACAGTCAAGGAATGGGAACCCCCAAAAGAAGAGCTGAGGCCAGAAAATATTAATAGAATTCGTATTCATGTTTTTGTTGGTTTGATTTTTGTTGGGATTCAGAACTTACTGGGTTAATTTTGTTCTGAGTTGTGCCTCCCATTCTGACGTGTGGAAGGAGGGAGGAGCTCTACTTGTTGTTCTCTCTTGGTCTCTGAAAGAGACGGACGCCATGAATGCTAGCAGTCCAGGAGAATCTGAGAAATGCTGAGCTGTAAATATTTGCTGCAATAAAGAACTGATGAATTTGGACACACAGGTGCTTGGTGTGTTTGTCTGGATCTGAAGCAAGCAGACTGCAACGGTTTTTGTTCCGCTGTGTTTTTACTCTGCAAGGCGAAACCGGAGAGCAGAAGGTCTGCGCAGCTTGGCTAAGAAGTGTGCCGGACCGCATTATACTGGGGCTAATTGGGGCCATAAAGCAATTAGCTAGCCGGTGCCAATTAAGATTTCGTCACAGGTTATGGAGGACCTAATTGCCGCTAATAAAACTGTTGCTGAAAGCCTGCCGGTGTGCTTTGAAGTCTGCTTTGAAGTTCAGCTTGAACAGCTGGGAAGACGCTACCGAAGCGGAGCGGAGGTCCGCGTTCTGTGTTTTGCCTGTTGCTAAGAGGCAAGAGTTGCTGAGAGCTGAGAGCTGGGAGAGCAGCTGAAGAATCGGGTGCCGGAGAGCTGACTGGTGATACGTGAGTACAGCTGGGGCCCCGGGAAAGAGGAGAGAATGGCAGACAGCCAGGTCCTTGAGGACGTTCCGCTTGAAAAGCTCACTTTAAGAAGTTGGGCAACCTGGTCCAGAAGAGTAAGGGGTTGGTTTCTGGTTACTGGGCTTTGGGATGTAAGCCAGAAGGAGCCATTACCCCTGAATCCAGGTCCTGAAGGGACAGACATTGCAGGCTTTGAGGCTGCGTTGCCTGAAGATGGCCTGCAGAGAATGCAAAGAGAGCTTGCTATGCTGAAAGCATGCGTACACGCATCATTTTTGCCCAGTTTGGAGGGCGTAAAGTCAGCAAGGGCGGCCTGGGAGGTGCTGAGAAGTTTGTGTGAAACTTCAGCAGGAGGCCAGGGCCCTGGAGAAGTCATGAAGAGCCTAGAAATGGCTGTAGCCCCAGTCCCTGAGGTGCAAGTCGGGGGGGCTGAGAATTCCAAAGGCAAGTTTCAAAAGTTTTCCACTGTGAGTGCTGAAGTGAAACGCAGTTTCAGCGAGGGCAGGGCTGGCACAGAGGGCTCTTCCGGAAGAAGGGGGGCCAGGCCAGCTGAAAGGAGCCCTGGGCAGTATTTTTCCACTGGGGATCGTCGTCAGCCAAAGTCTGGAAGGCTGAGGAGAGCTAGACGCTTCAAGGTCGGCCACCTGCACAAAGTGAAGATAAGGCCTAAAGAGTCGCGTGGGAACGCAGAGGCCAGGCCGGTCTCCAAGGCAACGGAGGAGGCTACTTCTACGGAAGCTGCCAAGGTCCTGAGCAAGGGGGAGTTGGTTGCCGAGACAACCAGAGAGAACAGCTGCAGAAGCCCAAAGAGGGGGGGCAGCGAGACGTTTGTTGCCAGTATGGCTTTGTTTGAGGACAGCTCTGAGAGACACACTGACTTTCGCTTTGTAATCGACTCAGCAGCTAACTGCAATCTGATTCCAGAGACCCCTGCAGTCGAGATGTGGAATTGCAAGGCAATTCCGGCTGGAAAAACTGTTCAGTTTGCAAATGGGACAAAGAAAAATGTGACTAACTTTGCAAATATCTTTTTTTCTGTTTTGCAGGAGCAGATGGAAGTTTGCATTGTGCCAGGAGTGCAACACTGTATTTTATCTGTGCCTTATTTGTTGAGAAAGGGGTTTAAGGTTTGCTTTGAAGACGATTTTTGTACAATCTCCAAAGGAGGGAAGCAACTGGTCAGAGTTGCAAAGGGGCAGAATGATCTCTTCATTCTTAAAACGTCTCTGGAGGGTGAGGGGAAGGTTGAGAAAGCACAAGCCCGGCGTGCTACAGTTCCCACTCATGTTTCATGTTCTTGTGCGTGGCATAAGAAGACAGCACATGCTTGTCTTGAAGAACTACAGGTGCTACCTGAGGTTAGCGAAGGCTGTAGAATTGCGGAATGTGCAAGAGTCCTAGATTGTCAGGCTTGCAGACAGGCAAAGGTAAGAGGGTGCAGTTACCCCAGGGTGGAGAGGGTAACCACAAAACCTTTTGATCTTGTGCACATAGATCTGTTGGGTCCCATGAAGGAACCAAGTTTGGGAGGGGCCAGGTTTCTGCTGACGCTGCAGGATGATTTTTCGCAGAACACCTGGACACATGGTCTCAAATCCAAGGAAGATGCAGCACAGCTGATTAGTCGTTGGATTGAGGAGGTGGAACTAAGGTTCTCCACGAAGGTGCAGGAAATTGCTAGTGACAGAGGTTCACAGTTTACTGGGTCTGCTTTGCAGAAGTTCTTTCACAAGAAAGGGATAAGTCACACAGTGACTTCTCCTCAACAGAGGGGGGTGGCAGAGCTAAGAAGTGAGGCTCTGGTTAAGGCTGCACAGGTGATGCTGTCAGATTCTGGGTTATCTCCAAGGTTTTGGATGGAGGCAATTAAATATGTGAGCTTCACCTGGAATCGGTCCTACAATTCAGTGGTAGGAGACACACCGTTTTTCATGCTTCACGGGAGGAAACCACAGGTTCACTTCCTCCGTGCGTTCGGATCAACGGCCTCGGTGCCGGTGCCTGAAGCTTTGCGAGGGCCAGGTGAACCCAAGTTCCAGAAAATGATCTTCTGTGGGTATGAGCCAACGGCTCATGCATGGAGGTTTGCGTACCCGTCAGGTGATCAGAGTAAGCTGCTGATCAGTAAACACGCTGAGTTCTGTAAGCAGGAGGAAAGGTCAAAGACCCCTGCCAGACGCGATATTCTTTCAGAATGTCTTTCTGATTCAGAGCAGGAAGGTTCTGATGAGGAGGAAGGAGAGCCAGGGGCTGAGTCTGCTGATGACGATCAGCTCACTGACCAAAGTCAGGAGCAGGATGGGGCATCTCCGCAAGTTGTAAAAAGAGAGCCCAAGAGTGAGCCTAGTTCTCCTGTGAGGGTAATTCCAAGGATTCGAAGACGCGTTAAGTCAGAGGGGGAATCCCGGGATGCAGAGGACACACCCGCTGACCACAGTGAGTCAGAGGAAGTGCCTGAGTTTGTGCCCAGGCGGTCCAGTCGCACAACGAAGGGTATTCCACCTGAGAGGTATCAGGCCACAGGTGCGTGGGTAAGTTTCGCACAGTGCGAATCTGAGAGTTGTGAGGATGTTCCACAGATGCCTGACAGGAACGCCAGGAGAGGGCGCAAGGCATTGGGGAAGGGATTGATCTCACAGAGGTCTGCAAAGGTACATCCACAAATCACCTCAGGAATGGAGGCAAGAGGGGGTGTTGGGATTCAGAACTTACTGGGTTAATTTTGTTCTGAGTTGTGCCTCCCATTCTGACGTGTGGAAGGAGGGAGGAGCTCTACTTGTTGTTCTCTCTTGGTCTCTGAAAGAGACGGACGCCATGAATGCTAGCAGTCCAGGAGAATCTGAGAAATGCTGAGCTGTAAATATTTGCTGCAATAAAGAACTGATGAATTTGGACACACAGGTGCTTGGTGTGTTTGTCTGGATCTGAAGCAAGCAGACTGCAACGGTTTTTGTTCTGCTGTGTTTTTACTCTGCAAGGCGAAACCGGAGAGCAGAAGGTCTGCGCAGCTTGGCTAAGAAGTGTGCCGGACCGCATTATACTGGGGCTAATTGGGGCCATAAAGCAATTAGCTAGCTGGTGCCAATTAAGATTTCGTCACAATTTTTTTATTCATCCTTCTTCCTAAGATCCCGGGGCACGTTAGAAGTCAGCAATTCAAATCAATATTAAAAGCAGTTTGAAACCAAGTATCCCCTCTTCTAGCTCATCAGAGTAGTGGGCTAGAAAACAATTTCTTTTCTTTTCTACCTACCTCCTCCTTAGATCAGAAGGAAGTGAAAAACAGAGAGGAGCTTCAGCAGGCAATGACCATGATTCGAAACTTTGTTGTTGGAATGGAACCATTCTATGTGGACAAGGATGGTAAGCATTTTATATGCACGTCCTCACTTTTCCTAGGACATGTTTAGTTTAAACAAATTTCAATTCCTTTAGTTCACTTTGGGATTCATATTGTGTGAGCAATACGCATATTCAATGAAACTCATCACCCAATAGTTTATCACTGTTTCATTGCTCAGCAGGAAGAAAAGCAGACAGTTGTGATTTTCACATCTCCACACTAGAAATGCTGTCCTCTCCCATCACACTGTACTTTACAATGTTTGTGCTAGTGCAAGATTTAGCACAAGCACAAAGGAACTTTGCCCCCACTTCTCCCTGCATGCCATCACCAAAGCTGCTCTGCAGGGTAGGGAGAAACTTCAGAACAGATTGGAGGGAAAGGGGCTGGAGATTGCATTGCACAAGGAGAAATTCCTGAGCTTACAGAACGCCCTCTTTAGAACTATGTGGAATGCAACCAAATACTCATCAGAAAAAGTGTTTGGGTGCCTGTATTATTTTAGATTTCAGAAAGCATAATTGAAAACTGCAAAGTATTCTTTGTATATTTGGCTTTACTGTGGGACTTGAGGCGGGAATTGGTTTGTGACCCAGTGATTCCCAGCAGAAAAGTAGGACATAGGAGGGGAACATAAAATATATTTAATGAGCCACTTTTACTGGGAATAGGATAGTGGATTACATGGGTCTTTGGTCTAATCCAGCTGCAGGGTTCTTCTGAGGCTTCACATTGGTGATCTCAGCCACAGAGAATCTAGTCCATACTCATATTCATAAGAACCCCATCCTGGAGCTCTGTTTTAAAATTTTTGGACGTGGTTTCTTAATATCTGCAGATTGTTATTTCAGATACTACTCCCTTGAACTTTTTCAAATCTTTTAGATTTCGAAATACTCGCTGTGGCTCAAAACATATCAGAGGAAATGCGGTATTATTCCAAGAAAAATGATGAACTGCAAAAAGAAATTGGTAAGCTACCCTATGATGCTGAAGAATTGTAGTGCAGTGGGAACCTGCCCTGATTCTGCCCCAGCTGAAAGCCCCTCCTCTAGCTGAAAACCAGAGCAGAGTGCTGCCCTCCTTTGTATTTCTCCACCCTAGTGAAACATCAGAGATACTCAGTTTAGCTCTCCTGAACTTTTGAATTGATTTAGTTCTATAGTGAGGAATGAAAAGATTTTGCCATTCTTTGCATTATGAGAGAAAATAAAAACAGGTCAGCTAAAAGACCTATCCTTTATTATATTCACCAAGATTCTTGAATAGCACTTCTGAGGCAACTTCTGCCAACTTGGTCAGAGAGACTGCTGGGCAGTGGGGTGATTGGTGCATGACATAGGGGAGGGCACTCAGGGCCAATTGTGTCAATGGCCCTAGTCAAGGCAGAGGGCCCTCTGAGTAGTTGTGCCCACCCTGTGACACTCCCTATCACCAGATGTCAAGGCAAAAAACAACTATCTGACTTTCAGAAGACATCTGAAAGCAGCCCTGTTCCGAGAAGTTTTTAATGGTTGTTGTTCAATTGTGTTTTAATTTGTTGGGAGTCGCCCAGAGTGGCTGGGGGAAACCCAGTCAGATGGGCAGCATATAAATAAAGTGTTGCTGTTGTTGTTTGGTTGTTCAAGAGCTCGGCCAAAGCTTGGCAGGAGCACCAGTCAGATCAGCTGGAATATCCCCCAGAGCCATTGGAAGCCCACTGGATCCATCCTGTCAACTCAGACAGAGAGACTGCTGGGCAGCAAACTAGGTGGTAAACCAGCAGAATCTTTCATCTGTACCAGTTGCCCAATGCCAGGAATACACACTCTAGATTCCTCTCCCCACCTCCACAACTGGACAGTTAGCCTAGAGAGAGAAAGAGAATTTTGATAAACCACAGCTACTCCCCCTTCCCAACCTTCAAGTCTGCCCTGATGCTGCCCTGAGTATCCAGGTGGAAACAAGTGGGTGAGGCCCCTGGGGTTCAGATAAGGCCTGTGAAGGAACATGCATTTTTTGTCTATTCCCTCAAATAAAAGGTTCTTCACTGTGCTCCCTTTTCCAGCTATGCCCCCCCCCCCCCGGTATTTCCTGCAGCATCATAAAGTGGTTGAAGAGTTAATGTTGTTCTTGTTTTAATATTTCTGAGCTTCCTAGGTGAATATATGTTATGTGGCCGCAGAAATGAACTTAATAAAAATATTTGAAATATGCAAAGAGGTTGTTCCTCTTAAATTCCATGTCTTGTTTTATTTTTCTCTTCTTCCTCCATATCTGCTTGACTCAAAGACATCCTTACTAGAAACTTGAATGATGGTTGGGTTTTATATTCAAGGGCCTTCTATTTCTTTTCTCTTGAGCTACGCACATGGATGGATTCCAAAAAAAAGTGTGAGAAGGAAGGCGCCCACCTCATTTCTATGGAAACAAAGGAAGAACAGGTGAGCATCAAAGCCGCATATAGAAAAGACAAGGGATCTCCTAGAGTCAAAGGGTTCTTATCATCACTATCCATTTAAGAAGGTCATATCTACCTGTATGCAGCCAAGCCAGCAACTCCATCAGTCAAATCAAAGGGTGGGTGGGGCAGGGACCAGCTGCTACCATCTAGGACTCAATGAGGTTACTTAGAGCTGCTGAGCTCTGATGCTGGCAGTCAGGAAGGAGGTCTTGAAGGAAGAGGAGGAGTAAATCTATCCCTTGAATTTCCTGTAGATTCTTCCTCTGCTCTTTGAGATGTACTGAGTGCTTAGGAAAAAGGTTTCCCTCACCACCCTAACCCTCTGGCATGAGAGTATCATTGAGATGACTATAGGAGCTTGCAAGGTATAGCCCCTCGCAGCCCCTTAGCCCAGGCAGAGGGGCTACTGGGGTGCTGCAGGGCACAGACATAGATGAGACCCCCATCATCAACCCATCAAGCATACCACAACCAGACTGATTCCAGTAGCTCAGGAACAAACCAACAAACATGGATGCAGAAATTGGAGTATTTGCTACACAGGGTCACTATCCCACTAGATGGTTCCAAGATGAAGTGTTCTATGGCACAGTCATTTATAGTATCTGGAAATTTTAACTCTCTGTCATGATTGGAAGACATATGTAGCCAGTTTCGGTGAGGGCAGGTGAAGTTACCCTTCACTGCAATATTTCCTCTTTGGGATGCTTCCTTGATTCCATCATCATCATTCATCATCAGCATCAGCATAATTTGGATCAGGGGCACAGTAGCACATCGTCAGTACACAATTATTCTTGGTGCTTGATATAACCATAGTTGGAATACTATGTACAGTGGTACCTTGGTACTCAAACTTAATCAGTTCCGGAAGTCAGTTCCAAAACCAAAGCGTTTCAAAACCAAGGCCCGCTTTCCCATAGAAAGTAATGCAAAATGGATTAATTCATTCCAGACTTTTAAAAACAACCTCTAAAACAGCAATTTAGCATGACTTTTACTATCTAACAAGACCACTGATCCAAAAAGTGAAAGTAATAACCAATGTACCGTACCATAAAATAAATAAGACAGTTTTGAGGATGATAGAAATTAAAATTATTATTATTTTATTACTTATATTGATGATAATCATTGTTTGGACGGAATGCGTTTATCTATTTCCAGAGTCACACCCTCAATCAATCAGTAGCTGAACTGGGTTCCACACAGTCACAAAAACAAATTAAGCCAAAAATCCTCAAAAAGAAAAAGGCAAAATAAATAGCAAAAACAAAAGCGCCAAACATAATCTGTTCCAGAAGTCTGTTTGACTTCCGAAATGTTCGAAAACCACGGCGCAGCTTCTGATTGGTGCAGGTGCCCCGGAAACAATAGCCATCAGGTGCATTGGACGTTCGGCTTATGGAAAACATTCCAAAACCAAACCACTTACTTCCGGGTTTTCGGCATTTGGGAACCAAGGTGTTTGAGAATAAAAGTACCACTGTATAGTTTTGATCACTGCTTCCCCCCAAAAAATGTGGATTGGGTCTTCAAAGGTGACACCTGCTCCTTTTGAAATGTGTTTGTTTTATGTCTGTTCAATGTTGGTAAAGTGCTGCAGTTTCCCAGAGAAAGGGACATTGTCTAGAAAGGCTTTTAGAGAAGTGACTGGCTTCTCATTCCTACTGATGATTTTCTGTTTTTCTTTTTCCCCACCCTAGTATTTTATAAACAAGCAAGTAAAACAGCGTAAAATGATTTTTTGGATTGGAATCTTTAAAAACAAGGAAAAGAAATGGTCGTGGCTGTCAGGAATGGAGGCTGCAGTCCAGTAAGTTTTTGAAGAAACATTTGTTAATGGCATGCATTCCAAAAAGTTGCAGGTTTTGTTTACATAATTGATCCTTTCCCTCTCCAAATATATTTTACCATGCACTTTTCTCTATTACCAAAGATCTACATATGTACTCCTCCACATCATTGCCCAGGTGAGTGCCTGCTTCTTCTCACAAGGTTGGAGAGGCAGGAAGGCTATTTTTGCTTCTCTAACACAGTGAATGCAGTGATTCGGAAGAGGCTGAAGGCATCCTTATAAATGGTTTGTGCTGATTAGCTCAGCTTCAAAAGGACTAACAAGAACCTAAAGCTGAGCTACCCTCTCTTTTGGAAAGTATTTCTGCAGTTATCTGCTAGACAATCTGAATAGCCAGCAATTTCTAACCTAAAATAACAGGAGCAGATGAAGTAAGTGTGTAAGACAGGGTAGATGAATCTCACTCTCTTGAAGAGAATCATAAACACATAGAAATTTAGAGTTGGATGACACCCCAAGGGTCATCTAGTCGAACCCCCTGCAAAACAGGAATCACAACTGAAGAATCCCTGACAGATTCCTAATAGTTTGAGTTTCTGTCAGCTGGCAGTTTAGGACAGTTCATGGTTCCCTTTAAGTATCTAACAACTCTTCTCAGCTTGTGTTGATGCACTGATAAAGTCAGAGAAGATCTTACTCATCCACAGCTAGGTAGTAGAACAGCGAGCTGGTCTGGCACTTATTTCCAAGTCCAGATTAACAGAGGGTCACTTTCAATTTGTGCAATGTCTCCTGGAACAAATGACATTCATCTCTATTGATGCACCCAATACCAACCACTAATCCTTTTTGGCAAAGGTATTGAGTAAACTTTACAAACGGGCAGTGGGGTTGTATAACTAGCTGGGAACTTAAACCCTGTATGCCAGTGGTTCCCAGTTAGCTAAGTACTGCAGACCCCTTATTTTTCAAAAATGTACCTTTTAAAATTTTGATATTTCTGTGGCAGTTTTTGTTATGTGAATGACACCATGGAGCCCCTGGGTGGGTGGTCCGTGGACCACCAATTGGGAACCACTGCTGTATGTGATCTTAGACTTGATCAAAGGGCAGATCTCACCCAAACATCTAATGGGAGTAAAAAACACCTACTGCACCATTACTAATTATTACTAATATCAATTTACTAGATTCACGGAGAGCTAAAAATGAGGGAGTAAATTAATGAAAGCAGAGTCTTCTTTATAAACAAAACAAAACTTTTACTGAAGAAAATAAACTTGTTCATAAACAGCATAGTCAAAGAGCATACACAGAGTGCTCATAGCAGCTATTTGACTCTTCACAGAGCCACAGTCTTAGTTAGTGATTTATTTGAGTCCTGGAGACATTCTGTCTGCAACAACACAACACACACACTGGCTGAGACACACACTGGCACAGAGACACACAAAGAGGCTGGCTACTTTTATGGGAGATTGAGTCATCACTCAAGATGAGTCATGATTCACAGTGACTTAGCAGTTTGCTGTTAACAGTTAACAGTAGGCTTGAATAATTGTGTAGGCTTTGTAGGTTTTACTGCTTCTGCTCTCAAGAACCTTTGTCTCATGACAGTTATAGAATACATTTACCACAGAATTTTAGTGCTTTGTAGTGGGACTTGATTCAGTATACAATGGACACTGGAGAATGCAAGGCATTACCAGAAGTTACAATAAGCGTAACTTCTGGTACAGTGGTACCTCTGGTTATGAACTTAATTCATTCCAGAGGTTCGTTTCTAACCTGAAACAGTTCTTAACCTGAGGCACCACTTTAGCTAATCAGGCCTCACGCCGCCCGCCCCCCCCCCACTGCACGATTTCTGTCCTTAACAAAGTCCTTAACTCCAAGGTACTACTTCTGGGTTAGCAGAATCTGTAACCCGAAGTGCTTGTAACCAGAGGTGTTTGTAACCCAAGGTACCACTGTATGGATAATTGATTAGAATAAATGTAGAACCTTCATGTTAGATTTTGATGAGATATGTATGTGAGAGATATCATATCATTTCAATCAACCCTATAATGGCTTTGTGGTTATAGATTATATTTTGCATTTCAGTTATAGATTTAGCTATTATTGCTTCTGTGTAGTGTCATTGCTCTCCTCATGCATGGGGTGGGTGATGGAGGTGAGATGAGATGCATGAAGGCGGATACAGATCTAACAAGGTTTTAATATGCTCAGAACAATCACTACTGGGCTAACTTTGCTATGAGAGAGTAAGGATCTCTCTGCCAAAACCCTCTCTCCAAAACCCACAATGATAGATAGCAGATCTGAGGAGGATGTGGGTGCATATGGAGAGGAGAGAGGGGCAGTTCCGTTGCAGAAATGGGAATCCTGGCAATAGCAGAAGTACTGCATTGCATACTGCCCAAAATTGTTAAATAAATTGACTGAAAGTTCCTGTGTGCACCAAAGAGCCTTCCATAGTGACACCCTCACTTTTTTTTCTAGTTTTCTATGAGGAATCACTACATGTGAAAAGAAAACAGACAGTCTTGACCCACAGTTGTTGCTGTGGTTTTTTTAAAAAATGGTTAGAATTTGGGAATGTTCAGGGAGGCCATAGAGGATATATTGTTTATTAATATCATTCCTCACTTGTGCTAGCACGTTATATAACTTTGCAGAGTTTTGTTGTTGTTGTTTAGTCTTTTAGTCGTGTCCGACTCTTCATGACCCCAGGCACTCCTGTCTTCCATTGCCTACTGCAGTTTGGTCAAATTCATGTTTGCAGAGTTTTACATTCTCCTTTTAACACACAGCAGGTACCTGGTTGCAGGCTTTGCTTAAGCCTCTCAATAGCATACAATTCAGAATTGAATTGTATGTTCCTGGTAAGACCCCTTATATCCCTTATAAAAGAATAAACAAACAAAAATATTATTTAAAGTCAATAAAGGAAGTTTACTCACAGCATCATCAATTCACAGCTGGATCCCTGTAGGCAGTTTTAGTTACAAAGCATATACATGCAGAACTCTTCCAACTCTATGATTCTATGAGTCTATAAACATTAGGAAGAACTTCCTGACAGTAAGAGCTGTTCGAGAGTGGAATTTGCTGCCAAGGAGTGTGGTGGAGTCTCCTTCTTTGGAGGTCTTTAAGCAGAGGCTTGACAACCATATGTCAGGGGTGCTCTGATGGTGTTTCCTGCTTGGCAGGGGGTTGCACTCGATGGCCCTTGTGGTCTCTTCCAACTCTATGATTCTATGATTCTATCCCATATGGAGATAGATCCCTTTGTCCTCTGTTGGCTGAAAGCAACAGAGCATCTCTAGCTAAAAAGCTCCTTGTCCAACAAAGGAGGAAGCCAAAAAGAGAGAGAGTGTGTGCTGCGTGCCTGGACCTTTTGTTACCTGGACAGGTAAGGACACACCCACCTCTATTCACATGCAAAAGGAAGTATGTCCCAGTGCAGGAGGAAACGGGAAGTTTTTGACTGGCTGAACCAAACATCCCATCACATGTCCACTGTAGGAAAACAAGGAATGTTGTACTTGACTGCTACTTATGTATCACACCTCACATACAGTCTTAAACCACAGCTTTTTTTACATGGTTAGAATTCCAAAATCTGGGGAGAAAAAAAATCCCAATTGTGGGTGGCTGTTAAGAGAGAAAGCGTTAGACATCTTTTTAATGGTAGAAGGCATGGGGAGCCAGTGAGGTAGACATCCAATTTTGATTCATTAGTGCTGCTGTTTCTTTTCTTTTCAGCTACTGGAATTACTATGAGCCAAGTTATAAAGAGAACCACAACTGTGGTGCGATGGCCTTTGATTGCTACTACGAAAACTGCTGGAATGCATTAGACTGTGATCTACAAAAACAGTATATTTGTAAAAAGGGGCCTGATGATGCTTGGCTCTAAGAAGACACCTTAAGATGAATGAAACTGTATCCCATGATTTCTACACAAAAGCAAAACCAAGAGCTCACTCCCACACCACTGTTTTAATGCACAATCCACACTGCCATCTAGGTTATGGGACTCTCTGGCATCAGCCCTCAAAATCACATTGAAAATACCTTATTCTGCAAGCTCAGACGTAGATGGCTGCAAAAATAAAAAATGGAAGCATCAAATCATAGTCTGTTTTCTGATTATTGTATTTATTTGCAATGCATAGCAATATTTGTTTCCTTATTCTGTGTGTTTGATGCCCCATTGCCCCTTCTGATCTCCATGGTCGCTACCTTACAAGGCACATAAGTACAACCCTGCATGCCAGGCAATGAGCATGGGGGCCACCCAGCATTTGGTGTCCCCTTCTAGCAGACTAATCACAAATACAACTTTGGAAATTCAGGCACCCTTACTCTCATATAGAGCTAATATTGGGCAACAAACACCTTGAACTGCTCTTGATTTCTTCAGAACTTGGCAGGGGGCATGACTGGGGCCCACACCAGTGTGGGCACAGCACTGGCAGCATGTGCTGCTGCTTTAATGGCATTCATGGTAGCAGGGATGCCAACTTGAACAAAATATTGAGTGTGGAGCAGATAAGCTCCACCTGCATAACTGATCACAGGATGATCAGAAGGCCAAGGGACCTCTGCGCCCTAGGAGTTGGCTCCTATGCAAAGTGGCCGTCAACTGAGTTAAGTAACCTATTAGATTCTGCTGTTCTGAATCACACCCTTACAAGATGTGAATAGCTTAGAGCCAAGCTGGGAGCCAAGCCGGGGACCTGTCCTGCCACGTCTTGCATGATTGATATCTGGAAGTGTTTGTGGTTGCTTCAATCTGTCCTGCATACCCAGCCAAGGAGCATAAAGAACTGATATTTTAATAATTTATTGACAAAATGATATAATCTTGGTAGTATATATGATTCTTGTGGCTTGTGCCATGGATCCTTGTTCCCAACACCGAAAAAGGAGGTTGTAGATGTGTTTCATGAGGGAAGAACAGAAGCTGGCTTTCAGAACTTCTGGGTGGATTCCTTCCTGTCATGTGGCTTTACCACATGCTTGAGAGAATCATAGGATTGTAGAGTTGGAAGGGACTCAGAGGGTCATGTAGTCCAATCCTCTGCAATGCAGAAATCTCAAACTGAAGCCTCCATGATAGATTGCCATCTAACTTCTGCTTTAAAAGCTCCATTAAAGGAGTCCACAACCTCCCATGGAAACTGTTCCACTGTCAAGCCGTTCTTAGTATCAGAAAGGTGTTTAGTTGGAATCTCCTTTCTTGTAACTTGAAGCCATGGATTTGGACTTCCGGGTGCTGCGTGAATGGTGCAGGGAGCGTGAGCCTGATCATTCCGACAAGCCCAATCTTCACAAGAGGGTTAGGGGAAGCGCTAAGGCGAAGTGCACCCCTAAAAACCTAAAGGGATCTCTTTAAGCTCCTAGGGGTCCTTCAACCTGAAACACGATGTCTCTCTTGGTCCCCAGCTGCTTTGAAGGTAGCGGAGTGGGGGGGGGGTGAGATCAAGTCACCGGGTAAATGCTCCAATGCGATCCAGCAAAGAAAAACTTCAAGTTCCAGCTGACAGCGGTTACCTCTCCAAAAACACTGGCATGCTTTCAAACTGCTAGGTTGGGAGGAGCTGGTACAGAGCAATGGGAGATCACCCTTTCGCAGGGATTCGAACCTCTGACCTTCCGATCAGCAAGCCCAAGAGGCTCATAAAAAAACACAATGGACAACAAGAGAAACAAGTGTACGTAGTTATGAGGGGTTTCTAGTATATGAAGCTTATCAGAGTCCAATTAAGAGATTGTGCAGATCTATCTTTCTATCCAAGTACAGTTCTCTATGAGTTACCATTGGTTGAAGGTCAGTTGCATGCAGGGATTTTTTGCATTTGGAACTCACTTGAACTCAGTTCTGACACCTCTCAGGTGGACATCATTGTGAGAGAGCAAGGGAGGTGTTCATGGTAGGTTCCAGTACCTTTTTTTCTGGAAAAATAGTACTGGTGGCATGTATGTTTTGATGATGATACATTCAGTAAACGTATACCAAACATGTTGAAATTTAACTGCTTCTGTTCCTTTTCTTTGTGCTTTAACTTTGCAAATGAAGATTTACACTAATGTAAAGGTAAAGGTAAAGAGACCCCTGATCATTAGGTCCAGTCGTGGACGACTCTGGGGTTGCGGCACTCATCTCGCTCTATAGGCTGAGGAAGCCGGTGTTTGTCCGCAGACAGCTTCCGGGTCATGTGGCCAACATGACTAAGCTGCTTCTGGCGAACCAAAGCAGCGCATGGAAACGCCATTTACCTTCCTGCTGGTGTGGTACTTATTTACCTACTTGCACTTGACGTGCATTCGAACTGCTAGGTTGGCAGGAGCAGGGACCGAGCAACGGGAGCTCACCCCATTGCATGGATTCAAACCGCCAACCTTCTGATCAGCAAGCCCTAGGCTCTGTGGTTTAGACCACAGTGCCACCCGCGTCCCTTACACTAATGCACTTTGCCATATTTCCTGGTACAAATGTTGAGATAGGAAGCTTTCCAATACTACTAGCAGAGTTTATGAAGAGTAAGGATTCTTCTGGGGGATACGCTTTGAAGGTAAAGTATGTAAAAATAAAACTAATAACTCTAGAAAAAAATTAGTAGTATAATAAATCTGAAATAAACATTTCCCTGGATTTATGCTTTATGTGGAATGCTGATTGGATATAATGAGCAGCCAATCAGGAAATGGTATAGCCTAAATGGGAGGAGTTATGGAATGCCTGACATCACAAGGGAGGTGGTTCTTAGCCAGTGGGAGGATGAAACAACCTTAAAAAGAAATTAGAGAAATGATTGTTCCATGACAACACCAAGGTATCCAAACAGAAAGAGGTCTAATAGGTGGAACACTTGCTTACAAGCTGTGATATTTGCAGGGTCTCATTCCAAGGCCAAAAGGTCACTAAGAGGCTAAATGATAAGTCATCCTACAAGTCCCATCATCCCCAACCATTGACCTTGATGCCTGTGATGGAGGGAATTGGCACCCAGGAACATCTGAAGACCTCATAAATAACACCAATAATAATAATATTTTATTTATATCCGCTCACCTGGCTGGGTTTACCTAGCCACTCTGGGTGGCTCCCAATGGATTAAAAACAGAATAAAACATCACACATTAAAAACTTCCCTAATAGATCCCACATTATCTATTAAATGGTGAACATCTTACTGGAGCCCTGTAAACTAGATGTCCAGGAGTTTAGAGAGGAATAGGATGCAAAATGAGAATGTGCGATATTACCAAAAAATTTAAAAATGCCTTGGAATCCATGTGGAATATCTCTTTTGGTTTAAAACTGAGATTGATCCAATGAAAGGAAAAGAGAAAGACGTTTCAGTTATATTGGACACAACAATGTATTTATGGGAAAGGATGGTCTAATAATGACAGATACCGCTTTCTACCTAATGTGCTCATAGTCTTATTCTCCATTCGTTTTTATCTGATTCTAGATTGTTGCTTCACAGACAAAACTGAGAGGATGGGGAAGCCAGCACACGCCAAACCTGCAAAGTCCCCAAAACCCACAAAGCCTGCAGCACCAGCGGAGGCAGAACAACCTGCAACCATAACTGATGGTCTGTATACAGCACATTCATATGGGATGAGGTTTCTCATAAAGTAGAGGAATGCACAAGAAATGCAAAGCTTCCGTCTGCTTCTATTCCAGGTCCAACTTGTGGTCTCCAAAGTCTTTTTATTTATTTATTTTGTTATCTGGTTTTTCAAATCAAAATTTTACAATCACATATCAACATACAATATAAAAACAAGATTCCAGAGAATTTTATGGACTTCCCCCCTCCCCTTTGTGGGTCCTATTGTTAGTCATTTCCTCCTGCATCTTTTATAATAATGCAAACATTTACATTTCTACATGTGTATCTAATTTAAAAATTATGTTCTTGTAATAGGGAGATTAAGTGCAGAACAACAAAAGCGAATTCTGTGAACTCTCATACTTGACAAGAGACTTATACTCCAACCAATGGGTTCATAGTCTTATCCTCCATGTTATAATGCCTTGTTGTTTCACAGAAAAAACTGAAAGGGTGGAGATGCCAGCACCCGAAAAGGGTGCAGAGTCCATAGATAATGAAGCATCCAGAAAGGATTCAGCAACAGCAACAGCAGATGAAACTGGTGGTCTGTATACAGCACAGTCATATGGAATGAGGTTTCTGATAAAGTAGAGGAATGCATGGGAAAGGGAAGTTGATGGAGAGACAGGCAGGGAGTAGAACCAGTCAGGTTGTGCTAGGGAGGAGTGCAGAGAAAAGCCCACACAGCTCTTTGGGTGCCAGAGATCCATGAAGCCCCACAGAAACCCCAGGATTCAGCCCACTCTTTGCTTAGGCAGAACGAGGCAGTTGTCTCAGGTAGCAGGTGCTGTGGTGGGCAGTGATATGTAGACCACACAAGCTGTGCTGCACCTCCTCAATTAATCTGCTGCCCCATCAGCAGCATCCAAATAAGAGCCAATGGCCAGTTCAGCCCAGCTTTTGTATGTGGAATTATGTGCACAGAGGGAGCATCTTGTCATTTGTTTGGGGAGCAGAAAGTCATTTAGTATCAAAGGCCACTGTCTTCTGATCCAGACATTGGTCAGAAAAGCTTTCTCAAGCAGCAAGGTATCCCCCCTTGCTTCCTCCACCTGCTTACCCACCCAGATTACCACCCCTTGAACAGTTGACTGTCTCTGGCTGATGGCTACCACAGCATATGGAAACCCTTTTTCCTGGGTTGGGAATGGTATGTTGGCTCCTGATGGCTAAAGTAGCATTTTCTTTCTTCAAGCATCTGGTTTTCAGAGCATGGTTGCTTTCATCACATCTCCAACGGGTGAAAGATTTGTCATACTTGAGATTTTCATCCTCACTGCCATGACACTGCTGATATTCCTTCTATGTAAGTACATAATTAGCATACTTTGCAACTAATGTCACGGGCTTTGCTTCAATGCCAACAGCATTTCCAAAAAGAGATGGCAGGATCCACCTTCCATTTATCCCTTTGATCCGTCTTTGATATGTTGTTGTTGTTGTTGTTTAGTCGTTTAGTCGTGTCCGACTCTTCGTGACCCCATGGACCAGAGAACGCCAGGCACTCCTGTCCTCCACTGCCCCCCGCAGCTTGGTCAGACTCATGCTGGTAACCTCGAAAACACTATCCAACCATCTCGTCCTCTGTCGCCCCCTTCTCCTTGTGCCCTCCATCTTTCCCAACATCAGGGTCTTCTCCAGGGAGTCTTCTCTTCTCATGAGGTGGCCAAAGTACTGGAGCCTCAGCTTCACAATCTGTCCTTCCAGTGAGCACTCAGGGCTGATTTCCTTCAGAATGGAGAGGTTTGATCTTCTTGCAGTCCATGGGACTCTCAAGAGTCTCCTCCAGCACCATAATTCAAAAGCATCCATTCTTCGGCGATCAGCCTTCTTTATGGTCCAGCTCTCACTTCCATACATCACTACTGGGAAAACCATAGCTTTAACTATACGGACCTTTGTTGGCAAGGTGATGTCTCTACTTCTCAAGATGCTGTCTAGGCCTGTCATTGCCCTTCTCCCAAGAAGCAGGCGTCTTTTAATTTTGTGGCTGCTGTCACCATCTGCAGTGATCATGGAGCCCAAGAAAGTAAAATCTCTCACTGCCTCCATTTCTTCCCCTTCTATTTGCCAGGAGGTGATGGGACCAGTAGCCATGATCTTCATTTTTTTGATGTTGAGCTTCAGACCATATTTTGCACTCTCCTCTTTCACCCTCAATAAAAGGTTCTTTAATTCCTCCTCACTTTCTGCCATCAAGGTTGTGTCATCTGCATATCTGAGGTTGTTGATATTTCTTCCGGCAATCTTAATTCCGGCTAGGGATTCATCCAGCCCAGCCTTTCGCATGATGAATTCTGCATATAAGTTAAATAAGCAGGGGGACAAAATGCAGCCTTGTCGTACTCCTTTCCCAATTTTGAACCAGTCAGTTGTTCCATATCCAGTTCTAACTGTAGCTTCTTGTCCCACATAGAGATTTCTCAGGAGACAGATGAGGTGATCAGGCACTCCCATTTCTTTAAGAGCTTGCCATAGTTTGCTGTGGTCGACACAGTCAAAGGCTTTTGCATAGTCAATGAAGCAGAAGTAGATGTCTTTCTGGAACTCTCTAGCTTTCTCCATAATCCAGCGCATGTTTGCAATTTGGTCTCTGGTTCCTCTGCCTCTTCTAAATCCAGCTTGCACTTCTGGGAGTTCTCGGTCCACATACTGCTTGAGCCTTCCTTGTAGAATTTTAAGCATAACCTTGCTAGCGTGAGAAATTAGTGCAATTGTGCGATAGTTGGAGCATTCTTTGGCACTGCCCTTCTTTGGGATTGGGATGTAGACTGATCTTCTCCAATCTTCTGGCCACTGCTGAGTTTTCCAAACTTGCTGGCATATTGAGTGTAGCACCTTAACAGCATCATCTTTTAAAATTTTAAATAGTTCAGCTGGAATACCATCACTTCCACTGGCCTTGTTATTTGCAGTGCTTTCTAAGGCCCATTTGACTTCACTCTCCAGGATGTCTGGCTCAAGGTCAGCAACCACACTACCTGGGGTATATGAGACATCTGTTTCTTTCTGGTATAATTCCTCTGTGTATTCTTGCCACCTCTTCTTGATGTCTTCTGCTTCTGTTAGGTCCTTTCCACTTTTGTCCTTTATTATGGAAATCTTTGTACGAAATGTTCCTTTCATATCTCCAATTTTCTTGAACAGATCTCTGGTTCTTCCCATTCTATTGCTTTCCTCTATTTCTTTGCATTGCTTGTTTAAGAAGGTCTTCTTGTCTCTCCTTGCTATTCTTTGGAAATCTGCATTCAATTTCCTGTATGTTTCACGATCTCCCTTGCATTTTGCTTGCCTTCTCTCCCCCGCTATTTGTAAGGCCTCATTGGACAGCCACTTTGCTTTCTTGCATTTCCTTTTCATTGGGATGGTTTTCATTGCTGCCTCCTGTAT
The DNA here is from genome assembly GCF_951804945.1 of Podarcis cretensis. Classification (NCBI taxonomy): domain Eukaryota; kingdom Metazoa; phylum Chordata; class Lepidosauria; order Squamata; family Lacertidae; genus Podarcis; species Podarcis cretensis. Next base: position 3,223,764 of record NC_137178.1, on the reverse strand, counting down.
AATGTTACGAGCCTCCATCCATAGTTCTTCAGGCACTCTGTCCACCAAATCTAAATCCTTAAACCTGTTCCTCACTTCCACTGTGTATTCATAAGGGATTTGACTTAGATTGTATCTTACCGGCCCAGTGGTTTTTCCTACTTTCTTCAGTTTAAGCTTGAATTTTGCTATAAGAAGCTGATGATCTGAGCCACAGTCAGCTCCAGGTCTTGTTTTTGCTGACTGTATCGAGCTTCTCCATCTTTGGCTGCAGAGAATATAATCAATCTGATTTCGATGCTGCCCATCTGGTGATGTCCATGTGTAGAGTCGTCTCTTGTGTTGTTGGAAAAGCGTGTTTGTGATGACCAGCTTGTTCTCTTGACAGAACTCTATTAGCCTTTGCCCTGCTTCGTTTTGATCTCCAAGGCCAAACTTGCCAGTTGTTCCTTTTATCTCTTGACTCCCTACTTTAGCATTCCAGTGCCCTATAATGAGAAGAACATCCTTCTTTGGTGTCACTTCTATAAGGTGTTGTAAGTCTTCATAGAACTGGTCAATTTCAGTTTCTTCAGCACCAGTAGTTGGTGCATAAACTTGGATTACTGTGATGTTAAAAGGTCTGCCTTGGATTCGTATCGAGATCATTCTATCATTTTTGAGATTGCATCCCAGTACAGCTTTTGCCACTCTTTTGTTGACTATGAGGGCCACTCCATTTCTTTTACGGGTTTCTTGCCCACAGTAGTAGATATGATGGTCATCCGAACTGAATTCACCCATTCCCGTCCATTTTAGTTCACTGATGCCCAGGATGTCAATATTTATTCTTGCCATCTCATTTTTGACCACCTCCAACTTACCCATGTTCATGGTTCTTACATTCCAGGTTCCTATGCAATATTTTTCTTTACAGCATTGGACTTTCCTTTCGCTTCCAGGCATATCCGCAACTGAGCGTCCTTTCGGCTTTGGCCCAGCCGCTTCATCAGCTCTGGATCTACTTGTACTTGCCCTCCGCTCTTCCCCAGTAGCATGTTGGACGCCTTCCGACCTGAGGGGCTTATCTTCCAGCGTCATAACTTTTATATGCCTGTTGTCTTTGTCCATGGAGTTTTCTTGGCAGGGATACTGGAGTGGCTTGCCGGTTCCTCCTCCAGGTGGATCACGTTTGGTCAAAACTCTCCACTATGACCTGTTCATCTTGGGTGCCCTGCTCGGCATAGTTCATAGCTTCTCTGAGTTCTTCAAGCCCCTTCGCCACGGCAAGGCAGTGATCCATGAAGGGCAAGGCAGTGATCCATGAAGTCTTTGATATAATGGAGGGAATTATAGCTGTCACCCAGTGAGAGCAATGGCACTGTTTTGTTCTCCCTGAATAAGTGAGTTCCAGCACTTGGAACAGAAGCACAGGCTGACACAAGTCCCTGGAACACCCTGGACAATTCCCTTTCCCTGTTGCCTTTCTCTGCTCCTTTCCCAACTAATCCTCATTTGCTGAGGGACAGCCCCCATTCCTGGTCCTTGCCACCTTGCCCTCTGCTAGGGCTCCAGTTCAAAGAAGGAAAGTTCTTGGGGAAAACAGGCTGCAGAGGATAAGGGCACTCAAAGTAAGCAAAGCTTCAGGGGAGGAAACCAAATAATCCAAGAATTTACATATTTTAAGCATACAGCAGGGCATGAGGCAGCTTGGCAAATCCCACTCTGTAGGACAAAGAGGACAGGTCTATCTAGACAACCAAAAATCTAAAGCTTTCAAAGGAAGGCCAACCATCTGATGACAGAAGGAACAGGTCAAATGGAAACAGGATTTCAGAGCACCAGGGCAGCCACAATCAAGGCATTAGAAACCTCAATATAAGGGCTGGGAGCAGAAAATATTAAAAATCTTAAAAGCAGTTTGAAACCAAGTATCCCCTCCCCCAGCTCATCAGACTACTAAGTTAGAACACAATTTCTTCATTTCTTTTCTACCTACCTCCTCCTTAGATCAGAAGGAAATGAAAAAAAGAGTGGAGATTCAAATGGCAATGAACATGATTCGAAACTTTGTTGTTGGGACTGATAAATTCTATGAGGACAAGGATGGTAAGCATTTTATTTACACATTCTCACTTTTGCTAGAACATGTTTAATTTATACAGACTTCAATTCTTGTAGTTCAATTTGGGATTTATATTGTGCGAGCAATACATATATTCAATGAAACTCATCACTTTTTCATTTCTCAGCAGGAAGAAAAGTAGACGGTTGTGATTCTCACATCCCCGCACCAGAAATGCTGTCCTCCCCCGTCACACTGTAACTCACAGTGTTTGTGCTACTGCAAAATTTTAGCACAAGGGAACTTTGGCCCCACTTCTCCCTGCATGCCATCACCAAAGCTGCTCTGCAGGGTGGGGGAAACTTCAGAACAGATTGGAGGGAGAGAGGGAAAGGGGCTGAAGATTGCATTGCACAAGGAGAAATTCCTGCACTCACATAATGACCCACTTAGCTCTATGTGGAATGCAACTCTATATTCACTAATAAAAGAGTTTGTCCACCTCTATTTTCTTAGATCTCAGAAAGCATAATTGAAAACTGCAAAATATTCTCTGTATACTTGGCTTCACTGTGGGACTCAAGGCGGGAATTGTTTTGTGACCTTGTGATTCCCAGCAGAAAAGGAGCACAAAGGAAGGGAACATTAGAGATACTTCATGAGCCAGTTTTAATTTAGAATAGGAGAGTGGATTGCATGGGTCTTTGGTCTGATCCAGCTGCAGGATTCTTCTGAGGCTTTCCATTCGTGATCTCAGCCACAGAGAATCAAGTCTGTCCTCATATTCATAAGAACCCCATCCTGGATGTCTGCTTCGTGTTTCACGCTAGAGTGTTTTAAAATGTTTGAAAATGGTTTCTTAATATTTGCAGATTGCTATTTCAGATATTCCTGTTTTAAACTGTTTCATATCTTTTAGACTTCCAAATACTCGCTGCAGCTCAAAACATATCAGATAAAGTGCGGTTTCTTGAAAACAGAAATGATCAACTACAAAAGGAAATTGGTAAGCTACCCTATGATGCTGAAGAATTGTAGCACAGTGAGAACCTGCCCTGATTCTGCCCCAGCTGAAAGCCCCTCCTCTAGCTGAATACTCTTAGAGCCAGAGCAGAGTGCTGCCCTCCTTTGCACCTGGCCACCCTAGGGAAACATCAGAGAAATTCAGTTCAGCTCTCCTGATCTGCTGAATTGATTTAGCTTCTATGGTGAGGAAAGAAAAGACCTTGCCATTCTTTGCTATAGAAGAGACAATCAAAACAGGTCAGCTAAAAGACCTGTCCTTTATTATATTCACCCATGGGAGAGAGATTCTTGAATAACACTCCTGAGGCAACTTCCACCAACTTGGGCAGTGGGGTGATTGGTGCAACAGCAAAATCTCTCTTTGTTTCACAAGCCCATCATCAGAAAGAAGTCCTCAGGGCCACTCACATAGTGAATTGGCTCATTGGCATGTGGGTTAGCATACCTGTGGACAATAGCAATCCTCTCTCTACCACGGGCCTGTTCTGGTGCCACAGCAAGTACTCTGACCGCCAAAGCTAGGTCACAATAGGATCCTCCATCTATCAGCACAGGTCCCTAAGGTGGGCTCTCCTTCACTGGAAACACTTCCTAAATAGGTAATGAATTTTAGGTGGGTTCCCACCAAGCAAGACCCAGTGATAACAGCAAGAACCTTTATTGAACTAACAGAACTGGACAACAGGGGCAAAGCAACTGCTTATATACATTTCTGAAGTCCTGGACCACTCCCACTCTCAATATGATTGGTTGTCTAAACTCCCAAGCTGAGAATCATAACTGAGAGTTTAAGGGCCAATGGCAATAGCCCAAATCCTGAAATGTCCTGTGATTGGATATCATGTCTTGAATCAAAACACAGGGCTTCTTCTTTAGCCACGCGCAGCCTCTCCCGGGCAAGGGGAGCCTTCATTCCCTGCCTGAAAGAAGCTGTGCATGGCTAAGGCTCCCCGAAGAGCCTCACTCCCTTTAAAGAGCGCACGGAGCATGTGCGCAGCCCCCAAGAGCCGCACACATGCTCCATGTGGCTCTTTAAATGGAGCGCTGACAGAGCCTCCCGCCTGCATTTGCCCCATAAGACTAATAATAATAATAATAATAATAAATTTTATTTATATCCCGCCCTCCCCAGCCGAAGCCGGGCTCAGGGCGGCTAACAACATTAAAACAGTGTGATATTATAAAACATTATAAAAATGAATTAAAATCAAAATTGATGGCAACCATAAACTAAAGCTTTGTAAAGATTGTCAGAGGAGGGGGTCAGGCTGCGCCCTGACCAAATGCCAGGTGGAACAGCTCTGTCTTGCAGGCCCTGCGGAAAGATGTCAAGTCCTGCAGGGCCCTTGTCTCTTGTGACAGAGCGTTCCACCAGGTTGGAGCCGCAGCCGAAAAAGCCCTGGCTCTAGTTGAGGCCAGCCTAACCTCTCTGAGGCCTGGGACCCTCAAGGTGTTTTTATTTGAAGATCGTAAGTTCCTCTGTGGGGCATACCAGGAGAGGCGGTCCCGTAGGTACAAGGGCCCTAGGCCGTATAGGGCTTTGAAGGTTAAAACCAGCACCTTAAACCTGATCCTGTACTCCACCGGGAGCCAGTGCAGCTGGTATAGCACCGGATGAATGTGATCTCTAAGCGAGGACCCCGTAAGGAGTCTCGCTGCGGCATTCTGCACCCGCTGGAGTTTCTGGGTCAGTCTCAAGGGCAGCCCCACGTAGAGCGAGTTACAATAATCCAGTCTGGAGGTGACCGTCGCGTGGATCACAGTGGCTAGGTCAGGGCGAGAGAGGTAAGGAGCCAACTGCTTAGCTTGGCGGAGATGAAAAAATGCCGCCTTTGTTGTAGCTGCAATCTGCGCCTCCATGGAGAGGGAGGTATCGAAGATTACACCCAAACTCTTAACGGACGGTGCTGGCACTGATTGCACCCCCGCAAGAGATGGGAGTTGCCCCCTCAGTCCCACGTCGTCCCGTCCCAGCCAGAGGACCTCTGTCTTCGAAGGATTTAACTTCAGCCGGCTCCCACGTAACCATCCAGCCACAGCCTCCAAGCATCTGATCAATGTGTCTGGGGCCGAGTCCGGGTGGCCGTCCATCAACAAATAGAGTTGGGTGTCATCAGCATACTGATGGCAGCCCAGCCCAAAACTCCGGACAAGCTGGGCGAGGGGGCGCATAAAGATGTTAAAAAGCATCGGGGAGAGTATTGCACCCTGAGGCACACCACACACCAAGGAGTGGCGGGATGACAATTCCCCCCCAAGCGCCACCCTCTGTCCCCGACCAGAGAGAGACGAGCGCAGCCATTGAAAGACTGTGCCCTGGATCCCCACGTCGGCAAGGCGGTGGTCCAGGAGTTCGTGATCGACCATGTCGAAGGCTGCTGACAGGTCTAGAAGAATCAGCAGCCCCGACCCGCCTCGATCCAGCTGCCTGCGGAGATCATCTGTTAGGGCGACCAGAGCCGTCTCGGTCCCATGACCAGCGCGGAAGCCGGACTGGAATGGATCCAGAGCTGATGTTTCATCCAGAAACCTACCAAGCTGTTCAGCAACCGCTCTCTCAATCACCTTACCCAGGAATGGAAGATTCGAAACCGGGCGGTAATTGGATAGATCTAAGGGATCTAATGATGTTTTCTTTAAGAGCGGGCGCACCACTGCCTCCTTCAGTTCCCCTGGGAATGTCCCGGTGCCAAGGGACAGATTGATGATATCCCCCAGGGGGGCCCGCACCTCTTCTGGACACGCTCTAATCAGCCAGGACGGGCACGGGTCGAGAGGACAGGTGGTGGGCTTTCCAGCTCGGAGGAATCTGTCTACATCAGCTGGGGATATCCAGTCAAAGTGGTCCAATACTGAACCCGAGGACAGTCGAGGGGCCTCCAGTTCCTTTATTGTATCCAAATTGGCAGGGAGGTCATGGCGGAGCAACAAGACCTTCTCCGCAAAAAAGCTCGCAAATGCCTCACAGCTGTGTGTCAAATTGTTATTTAAATTTGGCTGTCCTTCGAGGGACGTTAAAGACCGAATTATACTAAATAATTGTGCCGGGCGAGAGCTAGCGGATGCAATGGAGGCCGAGAAGTAGGACTTTTTAGCGGCCTTCACTGCCATCTCATAGGTTTTCATAAAAACCCTATAAGATGTTCTTGAGGCTCCGTCACGGGCACCCCGCCATACTCGCTCTAGCCGTCTGAGGTCCCGCTTCATTTTCCGGAGCTCCTCGGTAAACCAGGGAGCCCGGTTTCTGCGGGGTCGCAGAGGGCGCTTAGGTGCGATCTCATTGATGGCTGCCAGGAGCTGGGTATTCCAGGCCTCAACACGCTCAGTCAATGAGTCGCCAGGGGGAGAAAGGTCCCGCAAGGCTTGACGGAATCTATCAGGGTCCATCAGCCTCTGCGGGCGAGCCCAAATTGGCTCGCCACCCAAGCAGGGTGGGGGTGGAACGTCAATCCTGGCTTTCAGAGCATAGTGATCAGACCATGGCACCTTCATCGAAGGAAACATGATCACATCTATACCGACGCCAAAGATCAAATCCAGCGTGTGGCCTGCTTGATGTGTGGGGCCCGAAACAAACTGGGAGAGCCCTAGTGTCGCCATGGAAGACACCAGGTCCAGAGCCTGTGAGGAGGGAGTGGCATCAGCATGGATGTTGAAGTCCCCCAATACCAATAGGTTAGGGAACTCCAAGGCCCAGCCGGCCACCGCCTCCAGCAGGCCTGACAGGGTGGCTGCTGGTGCGCTAGGTGGCCGGTACACCAGCCAGACAGCCAAGCTCACCTCGGAGCCCCACACTAGGCCAACACATTCAATGCCGGGGATCGATGGTGATGGTAGAGCCCTGAAAGAACAATCTTCCCGGATTAATAACGCCACCCCTCCCCCCCGGCCCACAGTCCGCGACTGGTGAAGGACGGAGAAACCCGGGGGCGCCATCTCTCGTAGGGTAACAGTATCCCCTTCGCGCACCCAGGTCTCGGTCACACATGCCAGGTCAACCCCCTGCGAGGTGAAGAAATCTCGCAGGGTGGCGGTTTTGTTGCCTATAGACCTGGCATTGCACAACACCAGTGACGGAGGTGAGTAATCCTTGCTCACCCTACCCTCGTCTCTCGGGATGGGGCGCAGATTGGAAGGGGTACGAGCATATCCGTATCTCGATCCCCTTCGCCTATGACATCTGCCCCCACCGCCATACCTCCCTCACCCCTCCACAGTAGGAATCCCAAGCCTCATACTTGCCTCCATTTACAGAATATAAAAGCAAACAAAGAAAAACAATTACATAAAAACAAAACCAATCCCCACCCCACTCCCCAACCACCCCACCCCAACCCACAATAAATCAAAACAAAATAAAAGTACATGGATAAAAACCACCGCTTATGGTGGTACAACAAAGCAAAAAAAAAATAAAAACAGTTTAAAACATATAAAAACACTTCCAAGACGCACACACATTTCCCCTTACTTTTTAGGAGGAGAAAAGTGAACGAAAAATATGATACAGTGGTACCTCAGGTTAAGTAATTAATTCGTTCCGGAGGTCCGTACTTAGCCTGAAACTGTTCTTAACCTGAAGCACCACTTTAGCTAATGGGGCTCCTGCTGCCACCACGCCGCCGCCGCACGATTTTTGTTCTCATCCTGAAGCAAAGTTCTTAACCTGAAGCACTATTTCTGGGTTAGAGGAGTATGTAACCTGAAGCGTATGTTACCTGAAGCGTATATAACCTGAGGTACCAGTGTATATCTTTGCCAACTTAACTGGCATTAAGTACCACCTATAGAACATCTTTACAAAAATTTCTTTAATTGTATATGAGGCAGTAAATCATATATCCTCTCGCCAGAGTTTCTCCCATTGTTCTAGATAGATAGTATGTCCGAGATCCTGAGAACATTTAATCATTGTTTCTTTCACTTCTTCCTCCATCAATTCCCAGTCCAATAAAAGATTATATGTTTTGGATAACAGTTTCTTGTTATTCTGTGTCACTGTGATGTTTAATTTCAAATCCCCTTTTGCAAATCCTTTCTTTTGATCCGAGTTGAATATACTTCTAAGTTGTATATACTGCCCTCTGTCAACTTCAAATTGCTGTATCTCTTCATAGGATTTTAATCTGAGTTTCCCTTGTTCCTCTTCCAATAATACTCTATATGTTGGCCAATTTGTCCTCTTATTCAATTTTTTGATAGCATATGCCTCCAGTGGTGATAGCCACCAAGGTGTCTGTGGTTCCAGATATAATTTATATTTGTTCCAAACTTTATATATATAATGCACCTCTTAATATATGACTTGTGAATTCTTTATTGCCTTACTTTCTCATAATACGCATGCCATCTGTGTCTATTATTAAAGCTTTCAAGATCCAATATATTATTTTTTTTCCAATCTAATCCAATGTCTTACCCAAATTAAACATTCTGCTTCATAATATAATTTTAGATTTGGCAATGCTAATCCTCCTCTTTCCTTTCTTTCTGTCAATAATTTATATTTTATCCGCGGTTTTTTTCCTTGCCATACAAATCTCGTTATATCTTTCCTCCATTCTTCAAAGCAATTCTCTTTATTTATAATTGGTATCGTTGGAACAAATATTTCATTTTCGGCAGGACATTCATTTTAATTATGGAGACTCTTCCCCATATTAATAACATTAATCTACTCTAGGTTTCAAAACCTTTCCTTATTCCTTTCCAAACTTTCTCATAATTATTTTTGTACAGGTTAATATTCTTCATAGTTAGATCTATAACGAAATATTTTGCTTTCTTAAGAATCTGTAAGCGAACCTTTTCCTGAAGTTCTTTTTGCTCTTGTTCTTGCATATTTTTTTACCTAAGTTTTGTCTTTTCCATATTCATTTTAAAGCCAGACACATTGCCAGTCATATATTATATTTATAGCTTTAGCGATACTTGCTTCTGGTTCTTCTGTTGTTAACGAAATATCATCTGCAAAGGCCCTGATCTTAAAAACCTATTTTCCCAATGTTATTCCTATGATCTCTTTGTCTTTCCTTATTTCCAACAACAATATTTCTAATGTCAATATAAAAAGGATGTCAGGAATACACACTCTAGATTCCCCTCCCCACCTCCACAACTGGACAGTTAGCCTAGAGAGAGAAAGAGAATTTTGATAAACCACAGCTACTCCCCCTTCCCAACCTTCAAGTCTGCCCTGATGCTGCCCTGAGTATCCAGGTGGAAACAAGTGGGTGATGCCCCTGGGGTTCAGATAAGGCCTGTGAAGGAACATGCATCTTTTGTCTATTCCCTCTTATAAAAGTTTCTTCACTGTGCTCCCTTTTCCAGATATGCCCCCCCCCCCCGGTATTTCCTGCAGCATCATGAAGTGGTTGAAAAGTTAATGTTGCTCTTATTTTAATCTTTTTGAGCTTCCTAGATGAATATATGTTATCATGTGGCCACAGAAATGAACTTAACAAAAATAATTGAAATCTGCACAGAAATACAAGTTTGTTCCTCTTAAATTCTTTTTTCTTTTTCTCTTCTTCCTCTGGCTTGACTCAAAGACATCCTTACTAGAAACTTGAAAGATGGCTGGGTTATATTTTCAAATTCGTTCTATCTGTTTTCTGCTGAGCTACGCTCATGGCTGGATTCCCAAAAAAAGTGTGAGAGGGAAGGTGCCAAGCTCATTTCTATAGAAACAGTGGAAGAACAGGTGAGCATCAAATCCAAGTATTGAAAAAGGTAGGGGATCTCCTTGAGTCAAAGGGTTCTTATCATCACTATCCAATTAAGAAGTTCCAATACACCTATATGCAGCCAAGACAGCAACTCCATCAGTCAAGCTAAGGGGTGGGTGGGGCAGGGAACAGCTGCTACCATCTGGAGCTAACTAAGGTTTCTTGGTGCTGCTGAGCTCTAATAGAATGACGCTGGTAGTCAGGAAGGAGGTCTTGAAGGAGGAGGAGTAGATACTTGAGGGAAATCTTGTAGATTCTTCCTCTGCTCTTTGAGATGTACTGAGTGTTTAGAAAAAAGGCTTCCCTCACCACCCTAACCCTCTTGCATGAGAGTATCATGGAGATGACTCTAGAGGAGCTTGCAAGCCCCTTAGCCCAGGAAGAGGCTACTGGGGTGCTGTAGGGCACAGACATGGGTCAGACCCCATCATCAGCCCATCAGGCATATCACAACCAGACTGATTCCAGTAGCTCTGGAACCAACAAACAAGCATGGATACAGAAATTGAAGTATTTGCTATACAGGTCAATGTCCCACTAGATGGTTTCAAGACCAACTGTTCTATGGCAAAGTCATTTATAGTATCTGGAAATTTTAACTCTCTGTCATGATTGGAAGACATATGTAGCCAGTTTCGGTGAGGGCAGGTGAAGTTACCCTTCACTACAATATTTCATCTTTGGAATACTTCCTTGATTTCATCAATCATAAGCATCATCATAGTTTGAATCAGGGGGACAATAGCGCATCCTCCATAGAAAATTATTCTTGGTACTTGATGCAACCATACTCCAAAAAAAAGTGTGAGAAGGAAGGCGCCCACCTCATTTCTATGGAAACAAAGGAAGAACAGGTGAGCATCAAAGCCGCGTATAGAAAAGACAGGGGATCGCCTAGAGTCAAAGGGTTCTTATCATCACTATCCCTTTAAGAAGGTCATATCTACCTGTATGCAGCCAAGCCAGCAACTCCATCAGTCAAACCAAAGGGTGGGTGGGGCAGGGACCAGCTGCTACCATCTAGGACTCAATGGAAATCTATCCCTTGGATTTCCTGTAGATTCTTCCTCTGCTCTTTGAGATGTACTGAGTGCTTAGGAAAAAGGTTTCCCTCACCACCCTAACCCTCTGGCATGAGAGTATCATGGAGATGACTATAGGAGCTTGCAAGGTATAGCCCCTCGCAGCCCCTTAGCCCAGGCAGAGGGGCTACTGGGGTGCTGCAGGGCACAGACATAGATGAGACCCCCATCACCAACCCATCAAGCATACCACAACCAGACTGATTCCAGTAGCTCTGGAACAAACCAACAAACATGGATGCAGAGATTGGAGTATTTGCTACACAGGGTCACTGTCCCACTAGATGGTTCCAAGATGAAGTGTTCTCTGGCACAGTCATTTATAGTATCTGGAAATTTTAACTCTCTGTCATGACTGAAACACATATGTAGCCAGTCTCGGTGAGGGCAGGTGAAGTTACCCTTCACTACAATATTTCCTCTTTGGGATACTTCATTGATTCCATCCTCCATCATCATCATCATTTGGATCAGGGGGACAATAGTGCATATACCATACTTGGAATATTATGTATAATTTTGATCACTGCTTCCCCCCAAAAATATGGGTTGGACCTTCAGTGGTGACACCTGCTCCTTTTGAAATGTGTTTGTTTTATGCCTGTTCAATGTCTGCAAAGGACTATAGTCTCCCAGAGAAAGGGACATTGTCTGGGGATGCTCCTCATTCATAGGGATGATTTTCTGTTTTTTTCTTTCTCTCCACTCCTACTCTAGTTTTTTATAAACCATCAAGTAAATAGTCGTAGAAAGTTTTTTTGGACTGGACTCTTTAAAGACAAGGAAGCGGTTTGGAGATGGCTATCAGGGAAACTACCTGAATTCCAGTAAGTTTTTGAAGCAACATTTGTTAATGGCATAAGTTCCCCAAACTTGCAGATTCTGTTTACATAATTGATCCTTTCCCTCTCCAAATATATTTTGCCATGCAATTTTCTCTACTACCAAAGATCTACATATGTACTCCTCCACATCATTGTCCAGGTGAGTGACTGCTGCTTCTCACTAGGTTGGAGAGGCAGGAAGTCTACTCTTTCTGCTTCTCTAACCTAATGAATGTGGTGATTCGGAAGAGGATGAAGGCATCCTTTTAAATGGTTTGTGCTGATTAGCTCAGCTTCATAATGACTTGCAGGAATCTAAAACTGAGCAACACTCTCTTTAGGAAAGTATTTCTACAGTTATCTGCTAGACAATCTGAATAACCAGCAATCTCTAACCTAAAATAATAAGAGCAGATGAAGTAAGTGTGTAAGATAGGGTAGATGAATCTCACTCTCTTGTATATAATCATAGACACATAGAAATTTAGAGTTAGATGAGACACCAAGGGTCATCTAGTCAAACCCCTGCAAAGCTGGAATCACAACTGAAGAAGCCTCGGTCTTCTCCGATAAAGAAAACAATGCCCGACCTGAAGAATTTGGAGCAAATGATTCAGCAGAGGAAACACAGCCTAGAATAACTAAGGAGATAGTACAAGTCCCTTGGCTAGTTTAGATGTATTCAAGTCTCCAGGGCCAGATGAACTGCATCCAAGAGTATTAAAAGAACTGGCAGATGTGATCTCAGAACCACTGGCAGTCATCTTTGAGAATTCCTGGAGAACAGGCGAAGTCCCGGCAGACTGGAGGAGGGCAAATGTTGTCTGGGCACCACAGTTCAAGAAGGACACTGACAAACTGGAACATGTCCAGAGGAGGGCAACCAAAATGGTCAAAGGCCTGGAAACGATGCCTTATGAGGAATGGCTAAGGGAGCTGGGCATGTTTAGCCTGGAGAAGAGGAGGTTAAGGGGTGATATGATAGCCATGTTCAAATATATAAAAGGATGTCACATAGAGGAGGGAGAAAGGTTGTTTTCTGCTGCTCCAGAGAAGCGGACACGGAGCAATGGTTCCAAACTACAAGAAAGAAGATTCCACCTAAACATTAGGAAGAACTAACTTCCTGACAGTAAGAGCTGTTTGACAGTGGAATTTGCTGTCAAGGAGTGTGGTGGAGTCTCCTTCTTTGGAGGTCTTTAAGCAGAGGCTTGACAACCATATGTCAGGAGTGCTCTGATGGTGTTTCCTGCTTGGCAGGGGGTTGGACTCGATGGCCCTTGTGGTCTCGTCCAACTCTTTGATTCTATAAGCCCTGACAGATTCCTAATAGTTTTTGCTGTCAGCTGGCAGTTTAAGACAGTTCATGATTCCCTTTAAGTATCTAACAATTCTTTTCAACCTGTGCTGATGGATGTACAAGGTCAGAGTAAGATCTCACTCATCCACAGCTTGGTAGTAGAACAGAGAACTGGACTGGCATTTATTACCAAGGCTGCATTAACAGAGGGCTGCTTTCAATTTTGCAAGGTCTCCTGGAACAAAATCCAATGACATTCATCTCCATTGATGCACCCAATACCAACCACTAATCCTTTTCGTCAAAGGTATTGAGTAAACTGTCACAGCCTAAAATTTGCCGCTGTTTCTTTAATACAAAAGGAACTGAGTCGGCATGAGTCAGAGGCCTACAATGAATCGGCAAATCCTGCATGACTCATGCAACCTTTCACCTACATATGCCTGTACATGTGGAGTGGTCATTGATTGTATGTGGCGTGGATTGGTTGGATGGTAGAAAGTTGGCTGAGTTTGGTGTGTATAAAAGATTTCGGTCGTTGTTGGAGAAGACTTTTTTTAAGAATAAAAGCAGAATTCTGCAAAGATACTCTTTTGTGCCAACAAGGGTCTGAGGACCAGGTGAAGGAGTTAAAGGAAGTCAGAACCTTTTCTTTTTCAAACACTGACATAAACTTTACAAATGGGCAGTGGGCTTGTATAATACTTGCTGGGAAATTAAACCCTGTATGCCAGTGGTTCCCAGTTAGCTAAGTACTGCAGACCCCTTGTTTTTCAAATGCCAAACCATGGGCCACCCTACCTTTGAACATTTTGATATCTCTGCAGCAGTTTTTGTTATGTGAATGGCGTCATGGAGTCCACCAATTGGGAACCAATGCTATATGTGATCTTAGACTTGATCAAAGGTCAGATCCAGCCCAAACATGTCATGGGAGTTTTTAAATAAACCTATTAAACTATTATTATTAACAACAATTTAAAAGGTTCCCAGAGAGCTAAAAATGAGGGACTTATAGAATACATTTAAAACAGAATTTTAGATCTGTGTAGTGGGACTTGATTCAGTATACAATGGACACTGGAGAATGCAAGGCTTTACTAGAAGTGACAATAAGTGGGGGCTAGCGTGATATTTTTATCAACTATGGATAATTGATTAAACATAGAACCAGCATGTAAGATTTAGATAAGATATATGTGAGAGATATCATATCATTTCAATCAATCAACTCCATAATGGCATTGTGGTTATAGATTATATTTTGTATTTCAGCTGTAGATTTAGCTATTTTTGTTTCTCTGTAGTGTAGTGTATCCTCATGCATGGGGTGGGTGATGGAGGTGAGATGAGATGCATGAAGGCGGATGCAAATCTAACAAGGTTTTAATATGCTCAGAAAAATCACTACTGTGCTAACTCAGCTATGAGAGAGTAAGGATCTCTCTTTCAAAACCCTCTCTCCAACACCCACAACAATACAGATCAGATCTGAGGAGGATGTGGGTGCATATGGGAAGGAGGGAGGGCCAGTTCTGTTGCAGAAATGGAAATCCTGGCAATAGCAGAAGTACTGCATTGGATCCTGCCCAAAATTGTTAAATAAATTGAATGCAAGTTCTTGTGTGTAACAGAGCCTTCCAGAGGGAGACCTCACTATTTTTATTTTTATTTTTGTAGTTTCCTATGAGAAATTATTTCATATAAGAAGAAGAAAGACAGTCATGACCCACAGTTCTTCTCCTTCTTCTTCTTTTACATGATTAGAATTCTAAAATATGGGGAGAAAAATCCATCACAATTGTGGGTGGATGTTAAGAGAGAAAGAGATGAACATTTTTTTAATGGTAGAAGGCACAGGGAGCGCGTGAGGAAGTAGACATCCATTCTTGATTGATCAGTGCTGCTCTTTTCTTTTCTTTTCAGGTACTGGAATTTATATTCGCCACATGATGAATTGGACCATGACTGCACTGCAATGACCTTTGATTGCATTGGTGGTTGCTGGATGGCATTAGAATGTCATCTACAAATGCCGTATATTTGTAAGAAGGTGCCAGATGATGCTTGGCTCTAAGAAGACACCTTAAGATGAATGAAATTGGATCCCATGACCTCTACACAAAAGCAAAACCAAGAGATTACTTCCACCCCAGTGTTTTAATGAACAATCCACACTCTGCCATCTAGATTATGGGACTCTCTGGCATCACCCTCACAGTTATCTTGAAAATACCTTATTCTGCAAGATCAGACATAGATGGCTACAAAAATAAAAAATGGAAGGGTCCAATCATAGCCTGTTTTCTGTTTAATGTATTTATTTGCAATGCATACCAATACTTGTTTCCTTACTCTGTGTGTTTGATGCCCCATTGCCCCTTCTGATCTCCATCGCCAATACCTTACAAGGCACAGAAGGACAACCCTGCATGCCAGGCAATGAGAATGGGAGCCACCTAACCTTTGGTGTCCCCTTCTAGCAGACTAATCGCAAATACAACTTTGGAAATTCAGGCACCCTTACTCTCATATAGAGTTAACATTGGGCAACAAGCACATTGAGCTGCTCTTGATTTTTTCAGAATTTGATAGGGGGCAAGACTGGGGTCCACACCAGTGTAGGGAAACCGTTTCACTGTCGAACTGCTCTTAGTGTCAGAAAGAGGTTTAGTTGGAATCTTCTTTCTTGTAACTTGTAACCATGAGTCTGGACTTCCAGGTACCATGAGAATGGCAGATGGAGCGTGAGTCTGATCGTTCCAACAGGCTTGATCTTCATGAGGGGGTTACGGGGAGTATTTTGGTAATACCTAGGTATATATGAATTTTGTTTTCCTAGCTTGATCAAAATTATTTATTATTTCATAACAGGTATATAGTTAAGAGCTTAGGCAGCTTCAAGCAGCGGGCGCCTGGGGCCCCACACCCCTTGCACCCCCAGGTAAAGACAGTCCTGGATGGAACACTACCCTTTTTTCTGGAAAAAATAAAACTGCTGGCATGTATGTTTTGATGATGGTATATTCAGTAAAAGTATACCGAACATGTTGAAATTTGACTGCTTCTGTTCCTTTTCTTTGTGCTTTAACTTTTCAAATGAAGATTTACACTAATGCACTTTGCCATATTTCCTGGTACAAGTGTTGAGATAGGAAGCTTTCCAATATTACTAGCAGAGTTTATGAGGAGTAAAATAAAACTAATAACTTTTGGAAAAAAATAAGCAGTATATCAAATCTGAAATCAACATTTTCCTGTATTTATGCTTTATATTGCATGCTGATTGGATATGATCAGCAGCCAATCAGGAAATGGTATAGCATAAATGGGAGGAGTTTTGGAATGCCTGGCATCACAAGGGAGGTGGTTCTTAGCCAGTGGGAGGATGAAATTAGAGAAAAGATTGTTCCATGACAACACCAAGGTATCCAAACAGAAAGTGGTCTGATGGGTGGAACACTTTCCTTACAAGCTTTGATATTTGCAGGGACTTATTCCAGGGCTGAAATGTCACTAAGAGGCTAAATGATAAGGAGCTTTTATAAACTACAGGTGGTCTTTCTCTTTTAAATACTAGAACTTAGGGTCATCCAATGAAACAGAGTGGTGGAACATTCTAGGGCTGTGTACAGGTGCTGTATTACCAGTTGTATTACTGTATTACTGGCTGTTTGGCCAATAGCAACCACCAGGCAAGCAAGAGGTTCTTTGGATTCCACTGGACAGAGAATTGACAGACTCTTAGGTAGAGACAAACTTTTAATAATTGGTTAACATTAGTAAAGAAATTAATCAGCAACGTAGAATAGAGTCTAATATAAATCCAACAGCAACAGGAAATAACTACAAAGCTAGCAATATAACCAATAAGCAAAATATCTTAGGCAAAAATAATCATTATACAGATAGCATAGGTTCAGTCACCCCAGCCAATGGAGATCTGGAAGGCTTATCCGGGACACTTCAGACTGGCAGGTGGTCATTCACATTCTGGAATGGAGCATAGAACAATGTATCAAGATCTCCCTATCTCCTTCAGCTGCTGGCCCTTATATAGACCATAGATTAGGTCTCATGCCAAGCTGGCAACAGATGTATGGTAATTCATGATGTAATTCCATTCCCATCCTTTGATCTGGCCTGGGAGTCAACACACGTGGGCATGAGAGCCTTCATTTGCATTCTTTATCTCTGTGGTTCAGTCAAAATAAGGTTACTTTCCTTGTTCCCAGTCAACTGCTTCCTCCTTCCTTCCCCTATGCAGTCAAGTGTTTGATAGCTGGCCAAGCCATGAAGTTCCTTTCACTTCTTCTCAAACAGCCAGATTCCTTATATTAAAGCTCCAGCTACATTGCAAACCAGGAGACCACATTCTTTTTTATTCCCTGGCAATACAGGTGCCCTGCTCTGATTCATGGGCCCAGTTTGTCATCCAGATCCAGATCATGATCCAGAAAATATAAGGCTTCGGATAACCCATTTACTTGCATATCAAGGGCTGCTAGATCAGATGGCTTTGAAATGGGATTAGACAACAGTCCTCTTCTTTCTTTAAGCCACAGCATCAGATGTCAGGCTGGGTCATTGCAAAAAGAAAACAAAATGGCACACTTGGAGAGCCTGTGTAACAGCTTCCCCTCTACTTCTTTTCCAGGTCCAACTCATGGTCTCCAAAGTCTTGCTAGATTCAGTTGGATTTACATGCATCCAACTGAGACCAGATCTAGGACTCCATCTTTTCTGATGATCAGGAGGCAGTTATATAATTAAATGTATATACCTTCCATCAAGGATGGGGAGGATGTTATTGGTCTACCTCTCCTGACATCCCCAACCATTGACCATGATGCCTGTGATGGAGGGAATTGGCACCCAGGAACATCTGAAGACCTCAAAGATGATGATAATAATAATAATAATAATAATAATAATAATAATAATAATAATAGCAATTTTTACTTATACCCTGGCAGCTTCCAACAGATTCAAAACAAATTAAAACACCACACATTAAAAACTTCCCTAATAGATCCCACATTATCTATTAAATGGTGAACATCTTACTGGAGCCCTGTAAACTAGATGTCCAGGAGTTTATAGAGAAGAATAGGATGCAAATTGAGAATGTGCGATATTACCAAAAAATTTAAAAATGCCTTGGAACTCATGTGGAACATCTCTTTTGGTTTAAAACTGAGATTGATCCAACGAAAGGAAAAGAGAAAGACGTTTCAGTTATATTGGACACAACAATGTATTTACGGGAAAGGATGGTCTAATACTGATAGAAGCTGCTTTCTACCTAATGTGCTCATAGTCTTATTCTCCTTTTGTTTTTATCTGATTCTAGATTGTTGCTTCACAGACAAAACTGAGAGGATGGGGAAGCCAGCACCCACAAAGCCTGCAAAGCCCAAAAAACCCACAAAGCCTGCAGCACCAGCGGAGGCAGAACAACCTGCAACCATAACTGATGGTGTGTATACAGCACAATCATATGGGATGAGGTTTCTCATAAAGTAGAGGAATGCGCAAGAAATGCACAGCTTCCGTCTGCTTCTTTTCCAGGTCCAACTTGTGGTCTCCATAGTCTTTTTGGGTTTGTTTGTTTTTAATTGATTTATTTGGTTTTTCAAATTAAAATTTTACAATCATATCTGAACATACAATATAAAAACAAGATTCCAGAGAATCTCCTGGACTTCCCCCCTCCCCTTTGTGGGTCCTATTGTTGGTCATTTCCTCCTGCATCTTTTATAATAATGCATTTTTTAACATTTATTTCTTTTTAAATTAACTTTTATTGATAAATACAACACTCAGAAACACAAAACACCCAAAACAAACTTATCATACACACACACACACACACACACACACACACACACAACTCCTTAATTCCTATGAAAGAAAACAATTAAACATACGTTAATCCAAAGAAACATCAAATTACATAAAATAACTAAATATAAAAACATAAATCTTGACTTCCCTCCACCCATGTGTGTCTTCCTTTGTTTCTTTTCTTCTTTTCACTGTGTTATCAATATTATTCTTGGCTATCTCATCTTATACCCATTTCTTCTTAATTTTTTACTCTATAAATTTCATTCATTGCATATTGATATATTTGTACCAGAACAATGTTTATTCATGTATTCCTTCATGCAAGTCCACTCCTCTATCAATTTTTTATCTGATTGGCCTCTCACTACTGCTGTAAGTCTTGCTGATTCCATGTTTTCACAAAATCTTATTTGCAATTCTTTTATTGAGGGAGTTTTTTCTCCCTACCAATTTTTTGCTATAATCATTCTAGAAAACTTTTTTCCTAGCAGCAGGAATGCCAGTCGATATAATTCCCAAGAGGAATGCCTCTGGTTTTTTGTTACATGATATTTTAAGCATTTTTTTAGTTCCTCTTGGATGTCGCTCCAAAACTGTTTAATATACACACATTCCCACCACATATGATGCATTGTTCCTATCTCTGTTTTACACCTCCAGCACAAATTAGATTTTGATTTATAAATTTTCACCAATTGGGCCAGGGTTAAATACCATTGGTATATCATTTTCATTATATTTTCTCTGATTGTGAAGCAAACTGTAAATTTGAAATTTCTCCTTTTGGTTTAATCAAATCATGTGGCCTATATCTCTGGCCCACTTAATCATAACTTCCTTCACCTCTTCATCTTTTAATTCCCCTTCTAATAACTGGTTGTATATTTTAGATAATATCCTTTAGGGATTTTTTAATAACTCTGTAATTTTGATTCTTCTTTGCCAAATCCAGTGTTCTTATCCTGCTTGAATAGGTGATCAATTTGGTAATATTGTAGCCATGTATTACAATATTGACTAAGTTTTTCATATGGTTTTAATTTTAAGTGGCCTTGATCTTCTTTTACTAATTGCTGATATGTGGCCCATTTGCCTTCCATATTTTTCTTTTTAACAGATAGTACTTCTAATGGTGATATTCACCATGGTGTTTTGGGCTCTAACCGTCTTCAATGTCTTTCCCAGACTTTAGATAATGACCTTCTAATTACATGGTTTAAAAATTCTTTGTGTACAGCTACTTTGTGATAAGCTAAATAGGCATGCCAGCCAAATCTATTATTCCATCCCTGCAGCTTCATAATAAATTCTCAAATCAGGGAGCCCAAACCCACCTCTTTCTTATCTGTTAACAGTTTGTATTTGTTGCATGGCTTTTTGCCTTGCCATATAAATTTCATCAAGTCTGATTTCCATATGTTGAAACATTCTAGTTTGCCTATTATGGGAATCATTTAAAACAGAAATGGTAGTTTTGGTAGGCTATTCATTTTTATTACTGATATTCTACCCCACAGTGTTAATTACAATTTTGACCAAATTTCCATATCTCTTTTTACTTCAGTCCAGATTTTTTAATAATTATCCTCAAATAGGTTTATGTTTTTCATTGTGATCTCTATTCTCAAATATTTAACGGTTTTTTACTATTTCGAACCCAAATTTTCTTACTATTTGTTTTCTCCTGATTTCCCATACTCTTAACCATTATCTTTGTTTTGTCTTTATTAAGCTTAAATCCAGATACTTGACCAAAATTTAACTTTTTCCCCAGTATAATCTCATATAATCTCAATACTTTCTATTGGGTTCTCAACCATTGAGACGAGATCGTCTGCAAACAGCACAATCATATGGGCTGAGGTTTCTCATAAAGTAGAGGAATGCACCGGAAATGCACAGCTTCTGTCTGCTTCTTTTCCAGGTCCAACTCATGGTCTCCAAAGTGGTGGTGGTGGTAGTTATAAATTTATTTAGTTTTTCAAATTAGAATTTTACAATCACATATGCGGCACTATTATGAATAGGAAAAGAGTGCTGGAGATACTTAACCAAGACATAAGAATGGATCAAAATATAAAAAGACTTCCCTCCTCCCCTTTGTGGGACCTATTATTAGTCATGGATGGTCTAATACTGATAGACGCCAAAGTGTAATGTTGGAAATGCCTCATTGAGACATATTTTTGGCCTGATGTTTTTGACCATTTCAACTTTATTCCAATGAAATCCTTGAAATTTGTAGATGTGCATCTACTTTAAAAATTATGTTTCTGTAATAGGGAGATTAAGTGCAGGACAACAAAAGTGAATTCTGTGAACTTTCATGCTTGGCAAGAGACTTATACTCCAACAAATGTGTTCATAGTCTTATTCTCCATGTTAAAATGGCTTGCTGTTTCACAGACAAAACTAAGAGGATGGAGAAGCCAAGACCTGCAAAGAGAGCAGAGTCCATAAATAATGAAGCATCCAGAAAGGATTCAGCAGAAGCAGCAGCAAATGAAACTGATGGTCTTTATCACAGTCATATGGGATGAGGTTTCTCATAAAGTAGAGGAATGCATGGGAAAGGGAAGTTGATGGAGAGACAGGCAGGGAGTGGAGCCAGTCAGGTTGTGCTAGGGAGGAGAAAAGCCCACACAACTCTTTGGGTGCCAGAGATCCACGAAGCCCCAGAGAAACCCCAGGATTCAGCACACTCTTTGCTGCTGACTGTGGTGTTCCTTTACTGTATGGAGTCCAGAATGGCTCCACCATTAGGCAGAATGAGGCAGTTGTCACAGGTAGCAGGTGCTGGGGTGAGTAGAGATGTGTAGACCACACAAGCTGCACTGCACCTCCTCAGTTACTCTGCTGTCCCATCAGCAGTATCAAAATAAGAGCCAATGGCCAGTCCAGCTCAACCTCTGTATGTGGCATTATGTGTACAGAGAGGGCATCTTGTCATTTGTTTGGGGAGCAGAAAGTCATTTAGTATCAGACACTACTGTTTTGTGATCCAGAAATTGGTCAGAAAAGTTTCCTCAAGCAGCAAGGCATCTCGTTTTGCTTCCTCCAACTACTTATCCTCCCAAGTGCCCACCCCCTGAACAATGGACTGTCTCTGGCTGATGGCTGCCACAGCATAGGTAAAGGTAAAGGTACCCCTGCCCATACGGGCCAGTCTTGACAGACTCTGGGGTTGTGCGCCCATCTCACTCAAGAGGCCAGGGGCCAGCGCTGTCCGGAGACACTTCCGGGTCACGTGGCCAGCGTGACATCGCTGCTCTGGCGAGCCAGAGCCGCACACGGAAACGCCGTTTACCTTCCCGCTGGTAAGCGGTCCCTATTTATCTACTTGCACCCGGAGGTGCTTTCGAACTGCTAGGTTGGCAGGCGCTGGGACCGAGCAGCGGGAGCGCACCCCGCCGCAGGGATTCGAACCGCCGACCTTTCGATCGGCAAGTCCTAGGCGCTGAGGCTTTAACCCACAGCGCCACCTGCGTCCCCGACATAATTAGCATACTTTGCAACTAATGTCATGTGCTTTGCTTAAATGCCAATAGCATTTCCTAAAAGAGATGGCAGGATCCACCTTCCATTTATCCCTTTCATCTCTCTTTGATATCAGGGGTTGAGTTACAGCTGTCACCCAGAGAGCAATGACACTGTTTTGTTCTCCCTGAATAAGTGAGTTCCAGCTCTTGGAACAGAAGCACAGGATAACACAAGTCCCTGGGACACCCTGGACAATTCCCTTTCCCAACTAATCCTCATTTGCTTTGGAAGAGCCCCCATTCCTGATCCTCGCCACCCTGCCCTCTTCTAGGGCTCCAGTCCCCTGAAGGAAAATGCTTGGGGAAAACAGGCTGCAGAGGAAAAGGCCATGGCCAAAGTGGGTGGGTCCAGAGCCGACCTAAATGTCTAGATATATGCAGGGCTTTTTTCAGCCGAAATTCATCAGGACTCTGTTCCAGCCCCTCTCAGGTGGGCTCCGTTGCTAATCTAAGAGAACAAGGGAGATATTCAAGGTGAGTTTGGCACCTCTTTCTCCAGAAAAATAGCACTGGATAAATGAACACACGACCTATTTGTAAACCTAGTTCATTTTTAAAGGGCACTCCAAAGTAAGCAAAGCTCAGGGGGAGGGAACCAAATGATCCAAGACTTTACATATTTTAAGCATACGGCAGGGCATGAGGCAGCTTGGCAATGGAAGTCTCTAGGACAAAGAGGACAGATGTATGTAGACACCAAAAAATCTAAAGCTCTCAAAGGAAGGCCAAACCATCTGATGACAGAAGCAACAGGCTAAATGGAAACAGGACTTCAGACCAGCAGGGAAGCCACAATCAAGGCATAGGAAACACCAATATAAGGGCTGGGAGCAGGAAATATAAAAAGTATTAAAAGCAGTTTGGAACCAAATAGCCCCTCCCCTAGCTCATCAGACTAGTAAGCTAGAACACAATTTCTTCATTTTTTTTTTCTACCTACCTCCTCCTTAGATCAGAAGGAAATGAAAAAGAGAGAGGAGATTCAGGAGGCAATGAATATGATTCGAAACTTTGTTGTTGGAATTGAACCATTCTATCTGGACAAGGAAGGACGCGGGTGGCGCTGTGGGTAAAAGCCTCAGCGCCTAGGGCTTGCCGATCGAAAGGTCGGCGGTTCAAATCCCCGCGGCGGGGTGCGCTCCCACTGCTCGGTCCCAGCGCCTGCCAACCTAGCAGTTCGAAAGCACCCCCGGGTGCAAGTAGATAAATAGGGACCGCTTACCAGCGGGAAGGTAAACGGCGTTTCCGTGTGCTGCGCTGGCTCGCCAGATGCAGCTTTGTCACGCTGGCCACGTGACCCGGAAGTGTCTCCGGACAGCGCTGGCCCCCGGCCTCTTGAGTGAGATGGGCGCACCAACCCCAGAGTCTGTCAAGACTGGCCCGTACGGGCAGGGGTACCTTTACCTTTACCTTTATCTGGACAAGGATGGTAAGCATTTTATTTCCACATCCTCACTTTTGCTAGAACATGTTTAATTTATAGAGACTGCAATTCCTGTAGTTCAATTTGGGATTCGTATTTTGTGAGCAATACATATATTCAGTGAAACTCATCACTTTTTTTTCATTGCTCAGCAGGAAGAAAAGCAGATGGTTGTGATTCTCACATCTCCCCACTAGAAATGCTGTCCTCCTCCATCAAACTGTACTTCACAATGTTTGTGCTAGTGCAGTATTTGTGCTACTGCAAGATTTTAGCACTAGCACAAGGGAACTTTGTCCCCTCTTCTCCCTTCCCTTCTGCCGTCCCCAAAACTGCACTCCAGGGTGGGGAAAAACTTTGGGTTCCTGTATTTTTTGTATCTCACAAAACATAATTGAAAACTGCAAAGTATTCTTTGTATATTTGGCTTTGCTGTGTGACTCAGTGGGAAACTGGTTTGTGACTTTGTGATTCCCAGCAGAAAAGGAGGACATAGGAGGGGAACATAAGAGATACTTCATGAGTCACTTTCAATATCATCTTCATCATAATTTTTTTATTTGTATGCTGCCTTTCCACAGTTAAAAAACAATTCTCAAGCAGCATATATATAGCATTAATATCACAGTTTAAAATGACATAGGTAAAAAATAACAGCAGTTTAAACAAAAACCAAAATGGAGTCCTCTCTGCCCAGCAGCAGCAGAGGCAGCCGTCCTTTAGAGAGCACATGAGACCCTGCCCTAGGCCAGGAGATGAGTGGCAGGACTGGAGCCCTCAGGAGCTGTGATTAGGAGAGTGGATTGCATGGGTCTTTGGTCTGATCCAGCTGCAGGATTCTTCTGAGGCTTTTCATTGGTGATCTCAGCCACAGAGAATCAATTGTGTCCTCATATTCATAAGAACCCCATCCTGGAGCTCTGCTTCTTGATTCAGGCTAGAGTGTTCCAAAATGTTTGAAAATGGTTTCTTAATATTCGCAGATTGTTATTTCAGATACTCCTGCCTTAAACTGTTTCAAACCTTTAGACTTCCAAATACTCGCTGCAGCTCAAAACTTATCAGAGGAAGTGCGGTATCTTGCCAAAAGAAATGATCAACTACAAAAGGAAATTGGTAAGCTACCCTATGATGCTGAAGAATTGTAGTGCAGTGAGAACCTGCCCTGAGTCTGCACCAGTTGAATGTCCCTCCTCTAGCTGAATACTCTTAGAGCCAGAGCAGAGTGCTGCCCTCCTTTGCACCTGGCCACCCTAGGGAAACATCAGAGATATTCAGTTCAGCTCTCCTGATCTGCTGAATTGATTTAGCTTCTAT
The DNA here is from genome assembly GCF_951804945.1 of Podarcis cretensis. Taxonomy (NCBI): domain Eukaryota; kingdom Metazoa; phylum Chordata; class Lepidosauria; order Squamata; family Lacertidae; genus Podarcis; species Podarcis cretensis. Next base: position 3,198,652 of record NC_137178.1, on the reverse strand, counting down.
GGTGAGGAAAGAAAAGACCGCCATTCTTTGCTATAGAAGAGACAATCAAAACAGATCAGCTAAAAGACCTGTCCTTTATTATATTGAGGCATCTAATCATAAGCTTGCATTTTTATTAAAGCTTATATGTTTAATCAGGGCTTGTATTTTAAGAATGAGCTTAAAAATGTTCTGTTTCATGCCAGGCAGAAGACCAGCTGCCTAAAAACCTTGGCAAGATGTTTTTACTCCTAGACAAGGGGCCCCCCTGATTTATAGCAGAAAACAACTCTCAAAGTCGTAAAAAGGGAATTACAGGCTGACAGCCAAGGTTACACTGACCCTACAAATTAAGGGTTGATAAATAGTAAAATGAGCCATATCTTCTTCCTAAGGTTAAAAAGGTCAAGAGCAGTGAAAAAGCATCTAGCTGGCAGAAAGAGAACATTTTTGGGAAGTCTTTTCTAAAGCTGTTTCTTTCTTAAACTAAGATCCTTTTAAGATTTCTTTTCCTTTTAAAAGGTTGTTTATGTATTAAATATATTAGTTTAAATATAATTATGCAAAGGATTTAAGAAATGCTAGATTCTTATTTCATATAGTTGTAAGAGTTGTAACTATCCTGAAATTAAGTCAGCCACCAGCCCCCCTTGCCAGACAGAAGACGCCAATCGAGCACTCCTGATATATGGTTGTCAGGCCTTTTGTTTAGAAACCTTCAAATGAAGGAGATCTCTCAATGTTGATGTGAACTCAATCCTTGACATATGCATAAGATAAAAATTCAAGATTAATTATCTGTTTTGGAAGGCAATAGGGCAAGGAGGGCAAGAGGTGAGCTGGTAATTAAGATTCCTTGTTGAGACACATGTAAGATATATTACTACTTATTTGTCATTTATAGATAGAAGAATATATAGCTTTTTGATTTCCATAAAAGGCAAGAGGAAATGGGTGTATCTTTTGTGATTGGTTCTAGCAAACAGCCAATAGGAATTTTAACCAGGCTGATTGGACAGAGGCAGCCACAGGAGGAGCAAGGGGGCTGGATTAAGGAAATATAAGTGCTGGCCAGAATGGCAAGAGGCCAGGCCAGAGCTTGGTAACCATATACCACTGTGCCTCATATTTATTTGTCTGACAAATAAATTACTATTTTAATTTCTCTATTGCTGCGTTGAATATTTCATTCCAGCTAAGCATTAACCACAAGCAGGGTGCTACATTTTATGGTGCCGTGCCTCGGATCAGTGGTCTGCTGGAACGCAGCCCCTTCGCCCTACTGGGCAGGGTACAAGAGAGAGGACCTCTAAACTGCTTACCCAGCGCGCACTGGGAAATTTTTCCAGGGGAACGCAGAAGACTCGTCTGTCTGATACCCTGCTCACTGGCGGCGACGGACCGGGGGGAACCAGAGAAATAAACAGGGAACCAGCCAAGGGTAAGTGCACAAAGGGGTTTTGACCCTCCAATTAATTGGGAGGAAGAGAAGTCTTGATCAAACTTCTGCGTCTCAGTAAAGGGGAACTGAGTACGCTAGGTGGCTGGGTACATCAGATGGTGATCTGGTGTAGGGAAAGGTTGGGAGGTAGAGTGTGGTGAAGTATCCAGCGCATTGTATGTGTGAGAAAGTACAGAGCAATTTGTAGCTGACCTGAGTGTGGAGTGAGTAGTACTTCGGTTCCCAGTGAGGCGACTCCATCTGGGCAAGGAATCTCACAAAGCGCGTGTCTGTGTGACTGAGTGGATACTTCACAGGGCCATACAATGGGAGTTGGGGGTTCAAAGGGGGGAAATACACCTCTTGAATGTATGTTAAATAATTTTAAGAAAGCCTTCTCAGGGGCATATGGAGTCAAAATGACGCCAGAGCGCTTGAGAACGTTATGTGAATTAGAATGGCCGAAACACAATACTGGATGGCCATCTCAGGGAACCTTTGATATAAATTTAGTAAGCAAACTTTGGTCTGATATCACCAAAGAAACTGGAGGGTGCCCAGAACAATATTCATATATAGATTCTTGGCTGAGCACATTAAATAAAAATCCTCCATGGATAAGGGAATGCAAAGTCAAACAATGCAAATTATTGGCTGTAAAAGCCGAAGCTAGGAAAGGAATCTTGCCAAATAAACTCAAACCCATTTTTGAGGGACCAGAGGAAGAGGTGCTTCCACCTCCACCCTATGCTCCACATCGAAGGGAGCCTAATCCAAACACTCCACCAGTTGTAACCCCAAGGCAAGAAACTGGAATGAATAATGGGGGTGGAGCCACAGAGCTTGATTCCTTGATAGATTATGATAAATATCTTCAGGAGGCATTGGAGTCCTATAATAAAGCCCAAGCAGAAGTGGTTATTCCACCTGTGACTCCTAATAGACCTCCATCTACAGTCTCCTTTAGTGGAACAACTGATTGCCTACCCCAAACCCCTGTACATCCAAGTCCTAGAGAAATATTACAGAAGTTACAGGGAGACCTTGATCGGTCAGCAAGCAATACAGCCAGGCGTATAAAGCTGCTAAAAGAACGCCTTGGGACAAATACCATCCCCTATGATTTGAGGCCCCTAGAGCAAAGTGAAGAAAAGGGTCACGTAGTAGCCCCTCTTAGAAGAGTATTTGATGCACTTGAGGAGCCTGTGCTGGTTAACGGGCAACCCGGACCACGGCCACCTCGAACTTCGACCCTGCAATATATTCCATTCACGACTACGGATCTGATGAATTGGAAAACACACACCCCATCTTTCGCAGAAAAACCTCAGGCTATGATGGACTTGGTGACTTCAATAGTAAATACTCATAGTCCTACTTGGACAGATTGTCGCCAGCTCCTAAATACTCTTTTCACCACTGAGGAAAGGAGAGACATAATTGAAAAGGCACAGATATATTTGCGTGAGCAGGCCAGAGTGGGAAATATTTTTAATATTGATCGTCATCTTCAGGACAACTTTCCCTTGGAAGATCCTAATTGGGATCCAAACAATGCAATTCACCTGGCCAGACTTACCACCTACCGCCAGACACTTGTGCAAGGTATCCGCAGGGCATGCCAGAAGCCCACTAATATGTCTAAAGTCTCAGAAGTAGAACAGAAACCAAATGAGAGTCCGGGAGACTTTTTAGAGAGGCTGCAGGAAGCCTATCGTATATGGACTCCTTTTGACCCTGAAGCCCCTGAAAACAGCAGAATGATTACTGCTACATTTGTGGCCCAGTGCGCTTCTGACATTCGTAAGAAAATTCAGAAATCAGAAGGATGGGAAGGGATGCTGATGAGCCAAATTATGGCCATTGCACGCCGAGTTTATCGGAATAGGGATGAGGCTGAGAAACAAGAGAAGAAGAAGTGGCAGAAGGAAAAGATGGTAATGCTAGCCACAGCAGTGAAGCAAGATTACCGCCCCTTAAATGGAGGGAGAGGACGGGGAAAGAATCCACCACTGGGAAGGAATCAATGTGCAAATTGCAAGAAGGAGGGTCACTGGAAGCGGGAGTGTCCTGAACCCTTGAGGTTGGAAGGTCCAGGCCCAGGCCCAGGCTCCGGCCCAAGGAACCAGGGACAGGGACGAGGAATGATCCGAGATGGAAGATATCAGAGACCTGGACAAGGACGGAGTAGAGACAATTTCATTGGACTGGCAGAAGAGGATTTTACCCAAGACTAGGAACGACCGGACTCCATAAAGTTAGGCTTCCAGGAGCCCACGGTCATGATTCAATTAGGGAGCCATTTAATAGACTTTATGATTGATACTGGGGCTGAATACTCAGTACTCCCAGAACTATTGCAGAAAAAGGCATCCAAAAGTGTAGTCATTAAAAGTGCCACTGGACAGTCAGCTAAGAGATCTTTCCTCCAACCTTTGGAATGCCAGATTGGGGGACATCGTTTAACCCATCAGTTTTTGTATATACCTGAGTGTCCAATACCTCTCTTAGGCAGAGATATGCTGTCCAAATTGCAGGCCCAAATCACCTTCACTCCTCGAGGTCCAGAAATGAAACTGCCATCAAAAGCAGCAGGAATAATTACCCTCTCAGTACCTAAGGAACAATCATGGCGCCTAATGTCAGCCTTGCAAGTCCAACCCACATTAGATACAGAATTAAACAAGCTCCTCAGAACTCTACAGGTGCCACCAGGAGTATGGGCCGAAAATAGCCCACCAGGAATGGCTAAGAATATAGCTCCAATTGTAGTAACCCTAAAACCTATGGCTACCCCTGTATCTGTAAAGCAATATCCCTTACCCCGGCGAGCAGCAGAGGGCATCCAGAAACATTTGGACCGCCTATTAAAATATGGTCTGCTTAAGCCCTGCCAATCAGAATGGAACACACCCCTTTTGCCTGTTCGAAAACCTGGGACAGATGAATACAGGCCAGTACAGGACTTGAGGCTCGTAAACCAGGCTATCGAGACCTTGCACCCAAATGTACCAAACCCATATACCTTGCTGAGTTTGATCCCACCAGAAGCAACATTTTTTACTGTATTGGACTTGAAAGATGCATTCTTCTGTTGCCGGCTGGCACCACAGAGTCAACCTATATTTGCCTTCCAGTGGGAAGACCCTTTGACAGGAACAAAAGGCCAGCTAACCTGGACAAGATTGCCCCAGGGATTCAAAAATTCCCCAACTTTATTTGGCACTGCCTTGGCGAAGGATCTAACAAGTTACCCCTCAATACCGGGAGAAAAGGTGGTTCTGCAATATGTGGATGATCTTATACTAGCAGCAAAGGATTTTGATACCTGTAAAGAAGGGACAGAGGAACTGCTCCACTTGCTCTGGGAAGCTGGCTACCGAGTTTCCCAGAAAAAGGCACAGTTATGTTTAGAAAAGGTCAAATATTTGGGCTTTGACATCTCACACCAACAACGAGCATTGAGACCAGAGAGGAAAGAAGCTATTTGCCTTATCAAGGAACCTACCACAAGAAAACAACTTAGAGGATTCCTGGGAACAGCAGGGTTTTGTAGACTATGGATACCTGATTTCAGCAGTCTGGCCAAGCCCTTACATGAAAGCACTCGAGGTGCAGAAAAGGACCCATTTGTATGGGGACCTGAGCAGAAACAAGCCTTTTTAGTTATCAAACAACGACTTATGGAGGCCCCAGCCCTTGGATTGCCTAATTCGGAAAAACCCTTTCAGCTGTATGTACATGAACAGAATGGGATTGCAGCGGCAGTCCTGACCCAGAGATTAGGAAGCTGGAACCGTCCAGTAGCTTATTTGTCTAAACAATTGGACTCAGTAGCAAAAGGAGGGCCTCCATGCCTAAGGGCAGTAGCGGCCACTGCAAGCCTTGTCAAAGATGCTGATAAATTTACCTTTGGCCAGACGATGTATGTGAATGTACCTCATGCTGTTCTGACACTCATGGAATATAAGGGTAGTTATTGGCTGACGAACCCAAGAATGGCTAGATACCAAGGCCTATTGTGTGAAAATCCCAGGATTCATCTACGAGTAGTGAATATGCTCAATCCAGCGACTTTGCTGCCCCTACCAGAGGTAGATGATGAAGAATCAAATAATGGATGAAGTTTATTCCAGTAGACCCGATCTGAAAGATGAGCCATTGAAAAATCCAGATGTTGTATATTATACTGATGGTAGCAGTTACCTGCATGAAGGTGCCAGACGAGCAGGATATGCTGTGGTCACTAATGAGGAAGTTGTGGAAGCTGAAGCTTTGCCTGCTGGCACCTCAGCACAAAAAGCTGAACTTATAGGTTTAACTAGAGCTCTGCAATTGGCAGCTGGATGTAAGGCAAACATCTATACTGATTCTAAATATGCCTTCTTAACCCTGCATGCACATGGAGCTCTATGGAAAGAAAGAGGTCTAATCAGAGCCCACGGGAAGGCCTTGAAATATGGACCTGAAGTAGAAATCCTGTTGGAAGCAGTATGGGCTCCAGAACAGATTGCTGTAATGCACTGCAAAGGTCATGGACGAGGAAGGGATCCAATAACCAGAGGAAATCATGCTGCTGACAAAGCAGCCCGAGAGGCAGCCCAAAAGCCTGTGGGAGGATTTATAGCAGCCCTCATACCAGAGGTAGTTCCAGAAGAAGTTAAACCTCACTATACCCCAGAAGAGAGGAAGTGGGCTGAACAGGAAGGAGCGGTTGTGAAGGACGGTTGGATGATCCTGCCGGACAATAGGATTTATGTACCTCATCATCTAGCAGGCACAATTGTAAGAAATTATCATGAATCTACTCATTTTGGCGGTACTGCAACCAGAGAGAGTCTCAGTCGGAAGTTGTATATTATTAATCTATCACAATTAGCAACTTGCATTTCACAGAAATGTGTTCTTTGTGCTAAAAACAATCCCAGGCAGGGACCGGTACAACCTCCTGGAATCCAACATGTGGGATACGTCCCCATGGAAAGCCTAATTGTGGACTTCACAGAGTTGGTCCCTTCTAAGGGATTCAAGTATCTCCTTGTGTTTGTAGATACTCTTACCGGATGGGTTGAAGCTTTTCCCACCCGAACTGAAAAGGCACGAGAGGTAACTAAGAGACTCCTCACTGAATTGATCCCGAGGTTTGGATTACCTAGATGCATTGGAAGTGATAATGGGCCAGCATTCATTGATCAAGTAGTACAAGAAGTATGTCAAGTCCTACAAGTGAAATGGAGACTGCATGCAGCATACAGGCCTCAGAGTTCAGGGAAAACTGAAAGAATGAATCGGACTCTGAAAACCCAATTGGCAAAATTAACCCAGGAAACGGGATTGGGATGGGTAGATGTGTTACCCATAACACTGTTTCGTGTTCGGTGTGCACCCACAAAAAGACTTAAGTTGTCACCTTTTGAGCTCCTGTATGGGAGGCCACCCTCCTTTGTTCAGGATATTCCAGCTGACCTTAAACAAATAGGAGACCATGTGACACAGGAACAAGTGCAATCTCTCTCCCGTGTTTTTGTTTCTCTTAACAGGTGGGCCCTCGAGCGCACGCCGTGCAGCATTGCCGAGCCGATTCATCAGTTCCAGGCTGGCGATAGTGTATGGGTGAAAGAGTGGAAACGCGATCCACTTGCACCTAAGTGGCGTGGACCTTACACCGTCTTGCTCTCTACTCCAACAGCGGTGAAGGTAGCTGAGGTGACCCCCTGGATTCATCACTCTCGTTTGAAGAAGTCTGAAGGCAGTTGGACGTGCAAAGGTGACCCCTCTAATCCTTTAAAACTGACTCTCTCCAAAAACCCCTGTATCTAGCCCTACCGGGAACGGGCTAGGTCACGGGCAACATTTAGACGACCGGCCTGCTGCAGCCACAACCTGGAAGCTGGCTGACCTGCGCACGCCTGAAGCTTGAGGAGCGTCTGAACCAGTGACTGTGAATGGGAAGATTCTCTTATACAATTGATTGACTGCCCCCTTGTGGAACAATTATAAGGGATATTACTCATTGGGGATCCTCGGGATATATGTTTTGGTCTTGGTGGTTCCCCATTTTTGTCACTGGGGGAATTATATTGGGGCTAATATTTATTTGCTATCACAATAAGGTAATTTTTTGTGGAAGGAATGCATATGCTAGACATCAACATGATTTTATTATTAATCCTGATCCCTTGGGAAGGGGAAGGGTCCTTGAATCTGACCAAATTTGCTAAATATGGATTCCGCCATGACCACAATATGTGGGTAGGCTTAGCTGAGATGGTAGCCAATGTTGCAAATAGGACTAATTGCCTTGTTTGCTCTCTTGGGCCAGATGATTCAGAGGGAGGTATGCCCTTATTACCGATACCATTAAATGCCATTGGTATGGTAAGCGAAATGCCACACCAAACAGAAGTACAGAATTTCCCCGGATGGAACTCAACTAAACCAATACGAGTTATACCTGTGCAAGGGGAATTCTGTGTGCATAAATCATCAGATGCAGCTGATCCTACCATGATAGGTTCTTCTCATTGCCACTATACTTGGGATTATATTAAGAATAGTCAAACCTGGGCAAACGGTACTACGTATCGAACTCGGAATACCTTGCCCTGTGCACCTCCTTTTATTCATGCATGGAAAATGGTATGGAACATAACTGTGACAGAAGAAGGCAATCTAACATACTGCACTGTGAACTCTCTACCCCTTTTGATATTTCGCCTTCTGCACTCCACGTACCAAAAACCTCAGACCCGATGGTTGTGGTGGATATGTGGAGAATGGGCATACAAGAAACTCCCTTCCAAATGGAGTGGGACTTGTTTCTTGGGATGGGTATTACCACCAATGTGGATTATGCCCACTAGTTCGGCCAAGCGTACATGAAGAAACGCTGACATTTCTCATATAGCAGGAGGAAGTACCCAAAGTTGGAGCGGTACTGATGATTGGCCACCAGAGCGCATTATAGCCTATTATGATCCTGCCTCCTGGAATCCTGGGGAGCTCATACAAGGGGCACGGGATCCTATTTATAATTTAAACAGAATAATTCGATTGCAAGCAGTAGTGGAACTTGTAACCAATGCAATGGCCCAGAGTTTGAGACTTATTGCACAACAGTTGGATGAAAGTAGAGCCGCCATTTTGCAGCTGAAAATGGGAATGGATTATGTACTTGCCAGGCAGGGAGGCCTATGTGGAGTCTTGAACTTGACAGGGAATGCCTGTTGCTTCAACATTTCTGATAATGGTGAGGCAATCCGTGTGTTGGCCACAAAGATGGAGAATATAGCACATGTCCCAGTACAAACGTGGGAAGGATGGGATATGGGATGGCTCACCAATTGGTTACCTAATGTCGCAGGACTCAAAGGGATACTATTGTCTTGCTTGTTTTTCTTGACAGTAGTAATAATGGTTTTATGTATGGTGCCATGTATCATTTCATGTTTTAGAAGTACAATTAGCAAGATGATTTCAAATGAAACTCTACCTCATATCATGGCCCTATACAGAGCTTTACCTCAGGAATATGATGAAGGTCAAGCTATCAAGGACACTTGGGATGAAGGTCCTTGAGCTTGAAAGGGGGGAATGAGGCATCTAATCATAAGCTTGCATTTTTATTAAAGCTTATATGTTTAATCAGGGCTTGTATTTTAAGAATGAGCTTAAAAATGTTCTGTTTCATGCCAGGCAGAAGACCAGCTGCCTAAAAACCTTGGCAAGATGTTTTTACTCCTAGACAAGGGGCCCCCCTGATTTATAGCAGAAAACAACTCTCAAAGTCGTAAAAAGGGAATTACAGGCTGACAGCCAAGGTTACACTGACCCTACAAATTAAGGGTTGATAAATAGTAAAATGAGCCATATCTTCTTCCTAAGGTTAAAAAGGTCAAGAGCAGTGAAAAAGCATCTAGCTGGCAGAAAGAGAACATTTTTGGGAAGTCTTTTCTAAAGCTGTTTCTTTCTTAAACTAAGATCCTTTTAAGATTTCTTTTCCTTTTAAAAGGTTGTTTATGTATTAAATATATTAGTTTAAATATAATTATGCAAAGGATTTAAGAAATGCTAGATTCTTATTTCATATAGTTGTAAGAGTTGTAACTATCCTGAAATTAAGTCAGCCACCAGCCCCCCTTGCCAGACAGAAGACGCCAATCGAGCACTCCTGATATATGGTTGTCAGGCCTTTTGTTTAGAAACCTTCAAATGAAGGAGATCTCTCAATGTTGATGTGAACTCAATCCTTGACATATACATAAGATAAAAATTCAAGATTAATTATCTGTTTTGGAAGGCAATAGGGCAAGGAGGGCAAGAGGTGAGCTGGTAATTAAGATTCCTTGTTGAGACACATGTAAGATATATTACTACTTATTTGTCATTTATAGATAGAAGAATATATAGCTTTTTGATTTCCATAAAAGGCAAGAGGAAATGGGTGTATCTTTTGTGATTGGTTCTAGCAAACAGCCAATAGGAATTTTAACCAGGCTGATTGGACAGAGGCAGCCACAGGAGGAGCAAAGGGGCTGGATTAAGGAAATATAAGTGCTGGCCAGAATGGCAAGAGGCCAGGCCAGAGCTTGGTAACCATATACCACTGTGCCTCATATTTATTTGTCTGACAAATAAATTACTATTTTAATTTCTCTATTGCTGCGTTGAATATTTCATTCCAGCTGGATCACGCTGAAAAGTGCAGACATTCTAGATTTAGATTTATTATCTATTCTAGATAATAGATTTGGATGGCATGCTTACATATGGTATGAAAAAGCAAAGGTACATAAATCATTTCAGAATCATATAATAAGAAAATTGATTTTCAGCATATAGGAAAAAGTATAAAAATCTCTATCTGAGGGAGTGGGACCCCTGGTGGATTTCCCCTTTGGAAGCAATATCTTTGTGAAAAGTGAACATAAGAGGTATAGATACTGTTAACTGAAGTAGAAAATCGGTTAAAATTAAAAAAAAAGAGAGATAAGAGAACTAACAACAGCTGGCAGAATCCGAGACCTGGGAGAAGAGTCGGTAGAAGAAGATTGGAAGAAATTTAAAGACTATTTACAAAAATATTGTAAAATTAAGGAATGTTAGAAGGATGTTGGAATGAAGTTATGTGGTTTTAGCAGTGATGTTATAAAGGAGTATTTAAAGATGGATTGTTAACAGGTGAGAATGTAAAGTTATAATATATTAAGATGAATTATTAAGATAAAAGCAAAAATGGAAAGGATTTGTTGAAACAACTAATTGAACTAGAATACAAAAAAGGGAGGTGTGAGGAGGTCAGGGAAACAAGTAAATGAAAGTCAAGATATGGAAAGGTTGGTTTGTTCTTAATTGTTTTTACTTTTTTGTATTTTGTATTTTTTTGCTTCTTTTTTCTTTTTTCTTCTTCTTTTATTCTAACTTTTCTGAAACTTTAATAAATATTATTTTTAAAAAAATAAAGCTCATTCTGTTTGATGCTAGAAAAAAAAAGAGATAAGAGAACTAGCAACAGATTGGCTACAGTATTTTCAGTTGAATGATATCTTCAAGATAGACACAAAGAGAGCTTTTAGTCATGAGATATCAAGATTCCAAAAAGAACTTTTGGAAAATAGTACTAAAACATCTTTCCAAAATGTATAACCTGCTCCTAGAATGGCATACAAAGGACGAACAGGTTAAATCGGTTATGATAAACTGGGCAAAGGACTTAGGACATAACATACAAATAGCAGATTGGGAGAGGCTATGGAAAACAGATTTGAAATTCACAGCATGTTGTACGCTGTAAGAAAATTATATGAAAATGATGTGTTGGTGGTATCTAACTCCTACTAAGTTATCCAAAATGGATAGAACAAGCTCTAAAATTTGTTGGAAATGTAAAGAGAAGGAGGGTAGCTTTTATCATATGTGGTGGTCATGCAAGATAACAAAGTCTTTCTGGGAATTAATAAATAATGAATTGAAAAAAATGTTTAAAGTTACATTTGTTAGAAAACCAGAAGCATTTCTGTTAGGAATCTGTTAGGAATCACAGGTTCTGATATTCCAAAAGACCAGGAAGGACTGTTTATGTATGCAACAACTGCTGCAAGGATGCTACTAGCCCAAAGATGAAAAGAAGCAACAATTCCGAGCAAGGAAGAATCACAAACTATGCTGGACTATCCTGAAAAGGCAAAAGTGACTGGCAGACTCAGGAATCAAGAAGACAGTGACTTTAAAAAAGCTCTCCCCTCGCTGCTAGTTTGTATCAGCCACAAGGGGCAGGGGCCAGAGTGCAAGTGGTTTTCCTGACCGATCCAACGAATTATTTTATGATTTATATACAATTGTGTACAATTGTGATTTAATTTGTTGGAAGCCACCCAGAGTGGCTTGGGGAAACATAAATAAGAGAATATAGATAAAGTATTATGTTGTTGTTGTTGTAGAGCTTGGCCAAAGCTCAGCAGGAGCACCTGTCATATTAGCTGGAATATCCCCCAGAGCCATTTGGAAGCCCACTGGATTCATCCTGTCAGCTCAGGCAGGGAGAATGCTTGGCAGCAAACTGGGTGGTGAACCAGCAGAATCCCTCATCTGTCCCAGTTGCCCTATGCCAGGAACCTACATTCTAGATTCCCCTCCCCCCTCCACAACTCAACAGAGGGCCTGGAAAGAGAAAGAGAATTTTGATAAACCACAACTACTCCCCCTTCCCAACCTTCAGGTCTGCCCTGATTCTGCCCTGAGTATCCAGGTGGAAACAAGTAGGTGAGGTTCTTGACTGTGCTCCCTGTTCCAGCTATGCCCACCCAGCTATTTACTGCAGCATCAACATGGGTTGAAGAGTTAATGTTGTTCTTGTTTTAAGATTTCTGAGCTTCCTAGATGAATATATGTTATCATGTGGTGACAGAAATGAACAAAAATAATTGAAATCTGCACAGACGTACAAGGTGGCTCCCCTTAAATTCCCTATCTTGCTTTCTTCTTCCTCTGGCTTGACTCAAAGACATCCTCACTAGAAACTTGAAAGATGGTTGGATTATATTTTCAAGTTCGTTCTATCTGTTTTCTCCTGAGCTACGCTCATAGGTGGATTCCAAAGACAAGTGTGAGAGGGAAGGTGCCCAGCTTGTTTCTGCAGATACAGAAGAAGAACAGGTGAGCATCAAAGCTGAGTATCTCCTTGAGTCAAGGGGTTCTTATCATCACTATCCATTTAAGAAGGTCCTATCCACCTCTATGCAGCCAAGACAGCAACTCCATCAGTCAAGTCAGGGGGGGGCAGGGAACAGCTGCTACCATTTGGGACTAACTAAGGTTTCTTGGTGCTGCTGAGCTCTAATAGAATGAAGCTGGTAGTCAGGAAGGAGGTCTTGAAGGAGGAGGAGTAGATACTTGAGGGAAATCTTGTAGATTCTTCCTCTGCTCTTTGAGATGTACTGAGTGTTTAGAAAAAAGGCTTCCCTCACCACCCTAGCCCTCTTGCATGAGAGTATCATGGAGATGACTCTAGAGGAGCTTGCAAGGTATATCCCTCTCCCAGCCCCTTAGCCCAGGAAGAGGCTACTGGGGTGCTGTAGGGCACAGACATGGGTCAGACCCCATCATCAACCCATCAAGCATACCACAACCAGACTGATTCCAGTAGCTCTGGAACTAACAAACAAGCATGGATACAGAAATTGAAGTATTTGCTATACAGGTCAATGTCCCACTAGATGGTTTCAAGACCAACTGTTCTATGGCAAAGTCATTTATAGTATCTGGAAATTTTAACTCTCTGTCATGATTGGAAGACATATGTAGCCAGTCTCGGTGAGGGCAGGTGAAGTTCCCCTTCACTACAATATCTCCTCTTTGGGATACTTCATTGATTCCATCATCATCATTCATCATCATCATAATTTGCATCAGGGGGACAATATCATATCCTCAGCACACAATTATTCTTGGTGCTTGATGCAACCATGCATGGAATAGTATGTATTATTTTGATCACTGCTTCCCAAAACAATGTGGATTGGACCTTCAATGGTGAAACCTCCTCCTTTTGAAATGTGTTTGTTTTATACCAATTGAATGTCTGTAAAGGGCTATTGTCTCCCAGAGAAAGGGACATTGTCAAGAAAGGCTTTGAGAGAAGTGCCTTGCTCCTCATCCCTACTGAAGATTTTCTGTTTTTTTCTTTCTCTCTCTTTTTTTTAAAAATAATTTTTATTAACTGGCCAATCGCATCAAATTAAATCACATCATATAAATTCCGAATTACAAAGCCAAATTTTTAAATTTTGTTGGGGGAACCCATACTTCAAGATCCAAAGGGGAATTCAGATCATCTTCTTATTACTGCGTTAATGTCCAAATCAGTCCCAATCAGTCCAAACAAAGTTCATAATTCTATCCAGTCTTATCTTGGTGTTGCCACATCATATCTTGTTCATATAATTTCTCTTTTTCCTTTACGATCTCTTCTGTTAGTCTCCTTAAGCCGATAGCAAGTGTAATAATCCTGTGTGGATTTCCCGTTCCTCCACTAAGTCCAGATGGTTTCCATATATCTCCTTCGTAGATAACATCACTTTTTCCATCGTAAATTTTGGCATTTGTCGCTCTTAAGTCCCACCGAGGAGTTGATTCACGATATGTAAACAACTCTATTTCTCTCTTTCTCCTCCCAGACCCAAGAGCTCCCACAATGCCTCACAAAATGGCGACGGCATTTTTTTTCTGAGTGCGACACTCCAAAACTCTTAGCTTTCCAGCTTCATCTTGAAACATTGCTTTGGATCGAAAGTTTATCTCCACACAGCCTTAAATCCACAGCTTAAGTCCTTAATTTCTGACTCATTAGGGGAGGGGGATTCTTGTTAAATCACATAAAAAGGTAGAGGCAGGTTTTTTTCCCCCTCCCCCCTCAGTCTTTTGTCATACCGTGTCTTGACGTTCTTCTCGTATTTTATTGTTGTCTTGTTATCAGAGATCTCTTCTGTCAGCAGTATTTACTCCCCTTTCTCCTTGATGTATGTGCAATTAATCACATCCGAATTGTTTCTTTTAAAGATCATTGCAACCAGCGGCGCGAATCGGGGACGGCGTCGAGGAGTGCCGAAAATCCCACAGGAGGTGGGAGGCGGCGCGAACGGCAATGGCTGCCCTTTCCTAGCTGGGGAAGGGAAGCTCCGCCGAAAAAGGGTCTCCCGCTGCGGCGAAGCGGAGACCCATTCTGGAAAACCACAGGCAGCAGAAGCCTGTGGTCTTGGGATCCGGCGGGCGCCAGGAGCAGCCCCCAAAACGTTGAAGGAACCCCGTAAGGGGCTCCGGATCGCGGAGGGGGTTGCGGCACTGTGGATCGTTCCGCAATCGGCGGAGTGAAGCCGCGTTGCTGCTGCCGGTGAGCGCTGACCTTTCTTCCTAAACTACAGATTCGGAAAACAACAACCCGTGAGTAAAAGGACTTTACAAAGTTTTGGGACTTAAAGTACTTAAAGTACTGAATTTGGCTGAAAGCGGAGTGACGAAAAATAGGAAGTCCGTCTTCCGCTGTCATTGAATCTCTAAGCAAAGAGCCGGAGGAGTGGAGGCAAAGAGTGAACTTTTAATCTAACTGATCTGGACACCCGTGGAAATTATTTTTAAGCAGAATAAGGACTTTAAGTAATTGATTATATGACTTTTATTTGGACTGCGATACCTTTCTTCTATTTGGATTACAATTTAAGCAAGAAACCCAGGTGCTGGAACTGCCTGAGCAACTGAGCAGTCAGCTTGCAGGGTTGGATACTTTGAACTTAAACTTTGAAACAATCTGAGGGAGTTTGAACTGGCTACTTTGAAGCATCTTTTGGAATACCAGTAAGCACTGTCTGAAACACTGTGGCTTTTTAAATACTAACTCTGCTAAAAGTTACCTTATTGAAGGTTCCTGGACATTAAATAGGATTATATTATTTTTATTGGAATTGTCTTCTTCCCTAAAGACATTTTAAGCTCCCCCTAAAGGATTTGGGATTAATAGCAGTGACATTGTTTTACTTTCCTTTTCCCGGCCTCCTGTTTGACTATTACCATCTGGGCCGTTGCTTTCTCATGGGAACAACTCAGCTTGACCTTGAATTTTAGATAACTCTGGAATGAGTGGCGCAAGAAAAAAGGGACCGAGAACCAGACAAACAACTCTAACCGCAGTCTCCCAGGCACGCAGATCATCTGTGCCTACTGTGCTTACTTTGCCTACTTTGACTTCTGAGAAAGAAGCTGCTTCTCTGCCACGGGCAGAAACTGAGGAATTTCAATCGGAAGAGATGGCCTCAGGAGAAATTAGTTCTACTTTAGAGAAAATTCTTGAAAAATTGGAATCTTTGGATAAAAAAGTTGATCAGCAAACAGCTAAAATTGATCATAATACTGAATGTTTAAATAGACTAACTGGACAAGTTGCACAGAATGTGCAAGCAATTGGAGAATTGAAGGAGACTGCAGGCGAAAATCGGAAATTGGCTGAGGATACCAGCCAAAGACTGGGAAATTTAGAGAAAGAGGTAAGACCACTCAGCAAACAAGTAGGTGAACATCAGACCTATCTTTCTATGATAGAACTACAGAATAGACAGACCAATTTAAGGATAAGGTCGGTACCAGAGGTGGAAGAAGGTAACCTAGCTGAGTTTCTGACTAAAGAATTTTCCAAGTTTTGGAACTTAGAGGAAAAAGATTTTAAAATCATATCAGCCTTTAGACTTGGAAGACTTATAAAGAGAGAGAAGCCCAGAGACTGTTTAATAATACTGAGATCAAAGGAGGAAAGGGACAAGATTTTGGGTTTACACTACGGAAAGTCACTGGATATTCTGGACAAAAGAATTGAAATTTTCAAGGATATTCCTAAACAACTGTTGGACCTTAGATCTGACTACTTGGAACTAGCAAGATTGTTAAGGAGCAACACAATTATCTTCAGGTGGGATTTTCCTCAAGGATTATCTTTTACTTTTAGAGGGAAGAAGATTAAAATCAGATCACTGGAAGATAGAGACAAATTTCTGACTGCGCACGGAGAGGACCTCCAAAAAGGACTTGAATTACCCTCGGGGCCTGCAGTACCAGAGGTGCCTGCACCCTCGGATCCTGAAGACTCAGCGAACAAGGTACCACCCCTAGAAAAATAACCAGAACTACCCAGGATGTCTCTGCAACTTTTGAGTTGGAATATAAATGGCTGTAACATTCCGGAAAAAAGAAGGAAAATTTTTCATATATTGAAAAAGGAACAACTGGACATTATTTGCTTACAAGAAACACATGTGACTAGGCTCCACAGGAAAGTACTAATAAACAAAAGACTTGGTCAGGAATTTATATCTTCAGACAAAGTAAAGAAGAGAGGTGTGGTGATATATGCAAAAGAGAGCCTGTCACCTAAATTTTTATTTAAAGATGAACATGGAAGAATTTTGGCAATCGAAATACAACATCAAGGAGAAAAGATTTTGATATTAGGAATTTATGCACCAAATGAAGGGAAGTCGGAATTTTTCAAGAAGTTGCATGAGACTATGCTGGATTATCTGGATTATGACAACATCATCATGATGGGAGACATGAACGGGGTCGTATCAACCAACATGGATAAGTCACAAAGCCAGAATGTTACAAAAGATGGCAGACTACCAAAGACCTTTTTTGAACTGACTGACAATATGGACTGGATTGATATCTGGAGAACGAAGAACCCCTTGGGAAAAGAAGGAACATTCTTCTCTGAAGCTCAGCTGACTTGGACAAGAATCGACCAAATATGGATAACTAGAGGTCTGGCACCCAAGGTCAGAAAGGTGGAAATCTGCCCAAAAACCTGCTCCGACCATAATGCACTGAAAATGGATATGATACTATTACCAACTGGCTCCTTTAGATGGAAGATGAATGACAATTTGTTCAGAGATCAGGAGATTATTAAGAAGGCCCAGAAAGCATTGAAGGACTATTTTGAGATAAATATGAACACTACGGTGGAAAAAAGAATTATTTGGGATGCAAGTAAAGCTGTGATGAGGGGGTTCTTGATACAACAGAATGCTGCAAGGAAGAGGATACAAAACAACAGAAAAGATAAGATTTTGGAGAAAATAAAAGAATTAGAGAAGAAGTTAAGATCAAATCCGAAGTCCCGGCCGATCTTGAGAGAAATCAAACTCTATCAAGCACAATATTCTAAACTGATAAATCAGGAAATAGAGCGGAAGATCAAATTAATGAAACAAAAAACCTTTGAATCGGCAAATAAATGTGGGAAACTGCTAGCTTGGCAGTTGAAGAAGAGACAAAAATTGAATACAGTTACAAATTTGGAAATTGAAGGAAGAAACATTCAGAACCCCACGGAGATTAGAAAGTGTTTTCAGAAATATTTCAAAAAATTATATACCCAAGGGCCGCAGAATGAGGTCGAGATTAAACAATTTTTGGAGAAAAATGGACTTAAAAAGTTGTCACAAGAAAATAGATCTCTCCTGAACAGTAAAATAACATGTCAAGAAATTGAACAAGCCATTCAAAACATGAAACTGGGCAAATCTCCAGGGCCAGACGGGCTAACCTCCAAGTATTATAAGATATTAAAAGACCATTTGATACAACCACTGATGGAGGTTAGCAATGAAATTATGGAGGGGAGGAGGGCGCCGGAATCGTGGAAGGAAGCTTTCATCACATTGATACCAAAATCGGAAGCTGAAAAGACACAACTTAAGAACTACCGTCCCATCTCCCTTTTAAATGTGGATTACAAAATATTTGCAGATGTTTTGGCAAGTAGACTTAAAAAAGTTTTAAACGAAGTAATTCATAAAGATCAGGCAGGCTTTCTCCCAGGTAGACACATGTTTGCTAATACAAGGAACATTATTGACATCTTGGAACTTTTGCAAACTGATATAAACACAAAAGCAGTGCTAATCTTTATAGATGCGGAGAAGGCCTTTGATAATATCTCTTGGAAATTTATGAAGGGAAATTTAAAAGAAATGGGAGTGGGTCGGGGTTTTGAGAATGGGATTGATGCAATATATTCAGAACAAAAGGCTAAATTGATAGTAAACAATGTGGTTACTGAAGAGTTTAAAATTGAAAAAGGAACACGACAAGGCTGCCCGATTTCCCCTTTGTTATTTATATCAGTTCTGGAGGTGCTCTTGAATATGATTAGAGGGGACCGGTTGGTGGAAGGGATTCAGGTCGGAGTGAAACAATATAAACTTAAAGCTTTTGCAGATGACCTAGTTCTGACCCTGCAGGAGCCAGAATCTAGTACAAAAAGAGTATTACAACTGATCCAAGATTTTGGTCGGGTGGCGGGATTTAAACTAAATAAACAGAAAACTAAGGTGTTGGGGAAAAATCTGACAGATGCAGAGTCGGAACAGTTTCAGAGAGAAACAGAACTAACTGTGGTTAAAAAAGTAAAGTACCTAGGGGTAAACATAACAGCAAAAAATCTGAGTCTATTTAAGGATAACTACGAAAAATGTTGGTTTGAAATTAAGAGAGATTTGGATAGTTGGACAAAATTGAAGCTTTCTTTGTTAGGCCGAATTGCTGCTGTTAAGATGAATGTATTGCCAAAGATGTTGTTTTTGTTTCAAACATTGCAGATTGTGGATAAGACAGAGTGCTTCCGGAAGTGGCAGAAAGATATATCTAAATTTGTCTGGCAGGGCAAAAAGCCCAGAATTAAGTTTAAGATACTAACTGATGCGAAAGAAAGAGGGGGCTTTGCCCTGCCGGACCTAAAGTTGTACTATGAAGCCGCAGCCTTTTGCTGGCTAAAAGACTGGCTACTTCTTGAAGACACTGACGTATTAGATTTGGAAGGGTTTAACAATGCTTTTGGTTGGCATGCATACCTATGGTACGATAAGGTTAAGATCAATAAGGTCTTTAAGAACCATATTGTCAGGAAAGCAGTTTTTAATGTCTGGACAAAATACAAAGACTTATTGGAAAACAAAACTCCAAGGTGGCTTTCACCTCTGGAAGCTAAGGCCCGAAAAAGACCCAATATGGAGGCCAAATGGCCAAAATATTGGGAAATATTAGAAAAAGACGGAGACAATTGGAAATTGCAGAGTTTGGAGAAAATGAAGGATAAAGTGCGAGACTGGTTACATTACGCTCAGATTAAAGAAGTTTTTAAAAATGACAAATAGGTAGGGTTCCAGGTGGAGAAATCGAAGTTGGAAACAGAACTGTTAGAGCCTAAGACTAAGGTACTCTCAAGAATGTATAACTTGCTGTTGAAATGGAATACACAAGACGAAATGGTTAAATCGGTTATGATAAAGTGGGCACAGGATATTGGGCATAATATCATGTTTGAGGACTGGGAAAGGTTGTGGACCACTGGGCTGAACTTCACTGCATGTAATGCTTTGAAGGAAAATGTAATGAAAATGATATATAGATGGTACATGACCCCAGTTAAACTTGCCAAAATATACCATTTGTCTGATAATAAATGTTGGAAATGTAAAGAACATGAAGGAACATTCTTTCACCTCTGGTGGACTTGCCCTAGAGTGAAGGCCTTCTGGGAAATGATATATAATGAGTTGAAAAAGGTATTTAAGTATACCTTCACTAAGAAACCGGAGGCCTTCCTTCTGGGTATTGTCGGCCAGAAGGTGTTAAAGAAGGACCGAACATTTTTTATGTATGCAACAACGGCAGCAAGGATACTTATCGCTAAGAGCTGGAAAACTCAAGATCTACCCACACTGGAAGAGTGGCAGATGCAGCTGATGGACTATATGCAACTGGCCGAGATGACTGGTAGAATTCGAGACCTGGGAGAAGAGAGGGTTGAAGAAGACTGGAAGAAATTCAAGATTTATTTACAAAAGTATTGTAATTTGGTCGAATGCTAAGAAGAATGCTAGATCATAAATAATTGCCTACCATTGAATTAGATTTGAATTTGACGATAAGTGAGACTGAGGAAAACATAAAACTTTTGGAGATTAGATTAAACTAATTGAATAAGATTTAAGAATATAAATAAGATGATAAATTGCTGGAAAAAATTTATAATGATGTAAGTGGGAGCGGGAGACGTGAGGGAGTCCAAAGAAGTTTTGAAAAATGTGTTATGATACATGTTACATTGTTTATTATTTTTGCATTTTGTATTTAAAAAAATCTCAATAAATATTTATTAAAAAAAAAAAATGAAGGACCAGGTGCGCAGCCTGGGAGTCATTTTGGACTCACAGCTGTCCATGGAGGCGCAGGTCAATTCTGTGTCCAGGGCAGCTGTTTACCAGCTCCATCTGGTATGCAGGCTGAGACCCTACCTGCCCGTGGACTGTCTTGCCAGAGTGGTGCATGCTCTAGTTATCTCCCGCTTGGACTACTGCAATGCGCTCTACGTGGGGCTACCTTTGAAGGTGACTCAAAAACTACAACTAATCCAGAATGCGGCAGCTAGACTGGTGACTGGGGGCGGCCGCCGAGACCACATAACACCGGGTTTGAAAGACCTACATTGGTTCCCAGTACGTTTCCGAGCACAATTCAAAGTGCTGGTGTGACCTTTAAAGCCCTAAACGGCCTCGGCCCAGTATACCTGAAGGAGCGTCTCCACCCCCATCATTCTGCCTGGATGCTGAGGTCCAGCGCTGAGGGCCTTCTGGCGGTTCCCTCATTGCGAGAAGCAAAGCTACAGGAAACCAGGCAGAGGGCCTTCTCGGTAGTGGCGCCCGCCCTGTGGAACGCCCTCCCTTCAGATGTCAAAGCTATAAATAACTACCTGACATTCAGAAGACATCTTAAGGCAGCCCTGTTCAGGGAAGTTTTAATCTGTGATATTTTAGTGTATTTTTGGTTTCTATGGAAGCTGCCCAGAGTGGCTAGGGAAATTATTATTATTATTATTATTATTATTATTATTATTATTATTATCAATAGATTCATGGAGAGCTAAAAATGAGTTATACAATACAGTTACAACCTTTTTTGTGTGCTGTGTAGTTCAACTTGATTGAATATAAAATGGACACTGGAGAATGTAAGGCCTTATCAGAAGTGACGATAAACGGGATGGATGTTAAGACAGAAATAACAAAACATATTTTTAATGGTAGAAGGCACGGGGAGCAGGTGAGGAAACAGACGTCCAGTCTTGATTGATCAGTGCTGCTCTTTCTTTTCTTTTCAGGTTCTGGAATTTCTACGAGCCAAATATTGAAAGGCACCACGACTGTGCTGCAATTACCTTTGATTGCTACAAAGGTTGCTGGATAGCATTAGAATGTCATCTACAAATATCATATATTTGTAAGAAGGTGCCTGATGATGTTTGGCTCTAAGAAGACACCTTAAGATGAGTGAAATTGGATCCCATGATGTCTTCATAAAAGCAAAACCAAGAGATTACCCCACCCCACAGGTTTAATGCACACTCCACACTCTGCCATCTAGATTATGGGACTCTCTGGCATCAGCCCTCACAATCATCTTGAAAAGACCTTCTTCCGAAAGCTCAGATGTAGATGGTTACAAAAATAGAGAATGGAAGGGTCCAATCATATTCTGTTTTCTGTTTAATGTATTTATTTGCAATGCATACCAATATCTGTCTCCTTACTCTGTGTGTTTGATGCCCCATTGCCCCTTCTGATCTCCATCACCACTAACTTACAAGGCACATAAGGACAACCCTGCATGCCAGGCAATGATCATGGGGGCCACCCAGCGCCTGGTGTCTCATTCTAGCAGACTAATCACAAATACAACTTTAGCTTCATCACTGGGAAATTCCGATGCCCTTATTCTCATGTAGAGTTAACATTGGGCAACAAACACAGTGAACTGCTCTCGATTTCTTCAGAACTTGGCAGGGGGCAAGACTGGGGTCCACACACTTGTGGGCAGAGCACTAAGCATGTGCTGCTCTTTTCATGGCGTTCATATGGCAGGGGTGCCAACTTGAATAAAATATTGGGGGTGGAGCAAGGAAGCTCCACCCTGCATAATCAATCACAAGACAGTGCACTCACACCATTTGAATGGCAATGTCCATGAACTTGGGGGAGGTGGCCCCCCTTAAATATTTTATTGGGTCCTCTACCCCTAGGAGTTGGCTCCTATGCCAAGTGTCCGTCAACTGAGTTAAGTAACCAATTAGATTCTGCTGTTCAGAATCACACCTTTACAAGGTGTGAATAGCTTGGTCTGTGTGGAGGACTAGCACCCCAGGACTCTAGCCGGGGACCTCTCCTGCCACGTCTTGCATGACTGATGGCTGGAAGTGGTTGTGGTTGCTTCAATCTGTCCTGCATATCCAACCAAGGAGAACTGATATTTTAATCATTTATTGACAAAAGGATAGCACCTTGGTGGTATATATGATACTTGTGCCATGTATCCTTGTTCCTAACTCTGAAAGAGAAAGTCGTGGGGGTGTTTCATGAGGGAAGAACTGAAGCCGGCTTTCAGAACTTCTGGGTGGATTCCATCCTGTCATGTGGCTTTACCACATGCTTGAGGGTTAGAATCACTGAATCATAGGATTGTAGAGTTGGATGGGACTCAGAGGGTCATCTAGTCCAATCCTCTGCAATGCAGAAATCTCAAACTGAAGCCTCCATGACAGATTGCCATCTAACTTCTGCTTTAAAAGCTCCATTAAAGGAGTCCACAACCTCCTGAGGGAGACTGTTCCACTGTTGAACCGCTCCCAGTGTCAGAAAGATGTTTAGTTGGAATCTCCTTTCTTGTAATTTGAAACCATGGGTCTGGACTTCTGGGTGCCATAGGAATGGCAGTTGGAGTGCAAGCCTGATTGTTCCAACAGGCTCGGTCTTTGCGAGGGGGTAGGGGAAGTACTAAAGCTATGTGCACCCCTAAAAAACCTAAAGGGAATCTCTTTAGGCTCTGAAACGTGAGCGCTCTCTCTCTCTCCTGAGTTGCTTTGAAAGGAGCGGGGGGGGGGGCAAGATTGAGTCGCCGAGTAAGTGCTCCAACTCAACCCAGCAAAGAAAAGCCTAAAGTTCCAGCTGACAGTGTTCACTTTTCCAAAAAAATCCTGCAAAGCTGAAGAAATTCTTTGAACTCATTTGGATTGATCTGGCGATCTGATGCGAGGTTGAAACAGAACTCCATCCCAACCGCAGATGATTTTACTCTGCATGGGAATATTCTACAAGTGTAAGAAGATTTCTTTTTTCTTGCTTTCCTGCTTATGACTGCTTATGACTAAATACCAAAGGATTATATTCCTAAGAAAACCTGCATAGAATATTTTATTTTGACTTTATTTAACATATGTCAGGAATTTTGGTGGCCAAGAATGCAGGAAGAAATCAAGGAATATGTCAAGGCGTGAGAAGTTTGCCAGTGAATCAAGAAGCCCCGGGAATCACCAGCAGGGTTGCTTCAACCACTTCCCACCCTTCCAAGGGCCATGGGAAGCAATATCGATGGACTTTATCACCGACCTACCGGAGTCACGGAAACAGACAGTCATATGGGTAGTGTTCTCTAAGATGGGGCACTTCATGCCCTGCAAGAAACTGCCTCTGATGCAGGGGACGGTGCATCTCTTTGTAGAGCATGTGTACAAGCTGCATGGGTTGCCGCGAAGGATCATATCGGATAGGGGGATGCAATTTACCTCCCAGTTCTGGAGGAAACTGATGCAACTACTGAAGGTAGAAGTATGTCTTTCATCAGCTAGGCACCCACAGGCAAACGGAGAGTCAGAGAGAATGAATGCCACCTTACAACAGTACCTACACTGCTATATGAATTAACAGCAAGATGACTGGGTGGAGAAGTTGGCACTCGCCGAGTTTGCCTTCAACAACACAGTACACTTATCTACACAACAGACCCTGTTCTTTGCCTGACCTGGCAGAGTATTTTGAAGGTCATTAGAACCCTGCTGGATCAAGCCAAAGGCCTATCTAGTTCAGCATTCTGTTCTCACAGTGCCCAGCCAAGTGCCTAATTTTATGGTCCTTGTGAGGTTATCCAACAGCCATAGGTTTCTGTGGCCTTTCCTCTCCATGAACTCCTTGTTGCATCTGCAGGAACTTTAGCCGCTGTCCTTCCTTTGAAGTAAAAGTGATATAAAGGAACAGGTCAGGGGGTGGTGGGATAGAACAAGCTATATCTCTATCTCTATCTATCTCTATCTATCTATCTCTATCTCTTATCTATCTATATCATCTATATCTATCTATCACTGAGACTTGGGATCTTCTTGATCCAAAAAAATTTCCCTTCTTCCAACACACCGATTCTACAATCATATCAATGGGAGGCTTTAAAAAATGCCTATGGGAGGAGAGGAGAGGAGAAGAAGAGCAGCCAGGTCCCATTTTTTGCCCTGCCATCATGACCCCAGCGTGTGTGCCTTGGAGCCTTATCAGAGGCTCGAGGTCGTTAATTATTCATTGGAGGCGATTTCATAGGCTCGGCTCAGAGGAAGATGAGGCCTTATCAGCTTGGCCTAGTGGAAATGCCGACAATTATACCCCACCCATCTGGCTAGGATTCCCCCACAACTCTGGGTGGCTTCCAGCAGAATATAAAAATATAATAAAAGTCAAGTGTTAAAAACTTCCTGATACAGGATGTCTTCTTTTGTAGTTCTAAATCTCATAGACATCTGATAGGAGGCAGTTCCCCAGGGAAGGTGCTACTCTCATGAAGGCCTTCTGCCTGGTTTGCTGTAACCTCACTTACAGTGAAGGAGCAGCCAGAAGACCTCCAATGCTGGACCTCAGTGTCCAGGCTGGACGATGGGGGAAAAGATGCTCCTTCAGTTATACAGAGCCAAGTCTATTAAAGGTCAGCACCAACAGTTTGAATTGTGCTCAGAAATGTACTGGGAGGCACTTTTAGGGCCAGTGTTATATGATTCTCATATCTTTGTGTATGCAGAAAGACAGGATATAATTTTTGAACAATATTTTTATTGGTAGGTAAAAAAAGGTAATGGACCCCTGAACGGCTAAGTCCAGTTGAAGGTGACTATGGGGTTGTGGGTGTCATCTCACCTTCAGGCCAAGGGAGCCGGCGTAGGTCCACAGTTTTCCGGGTCATGTGGCCAGCATGAATGGCATAGGGAGGACCGTGACGAGTGCCAGAGCACACAGAAACACCGTTTACCTTCCAGCCACAGCGGAACCTATTTATCTATTTGCACTGGCATGATTTCGAACTGCTAGGTTGGCAGGAGCTAGGACAGAGCAATGGGAGCTCACCCCATCACAGGGGTTCAAGCCACTGACCTTCTGATCAGCAAGCCCAAGAGGCTCAAACAAAAAACACAACGAACAACAAAAGAAACAAGTGTACGTAGTTATGAGGGGTTTCTAGCATATGAAGCTTAAAGGTAAAGGTAAAGGTACCCCTGCCCGTACGGGCCAGTCTTGACAGACTCTGGGGTTGTGCGCCCATCTCACTTAAGAGGCCAGGGGTCACGTGGCCAGCGTGACATCGCTGCTCTGGCCAGAGCCAGAGCCAGAGCCAGAGCTGCACACGGAAACGCCGTTTACCTTCCCGCTGGTAAGCGGTCCCTATTTATCTACTTGCACCCGGAGGTGCTTTTGAACTGCTAGGTTGGCAGGCGATATGAAGCTTATCAGAGTCCAATTAAGAGATTGTGCAGATTTGTCTTTCTATCCAAGTACAGTTCTCGATGAATTGCCATTGGTTGAAGGTCAGTTGCATGCAGGGCTTTTTTGCATCTGGAACTCACTGGAACTCAGTTCTGACACCTCTCAGGTGGACACCATTGTAAGAGAGCAAGGGAGGTGTTCATGGTAGGTTCCAGTACCTTTTGGATGTGGAAAAATAGCACTGGTGGCATGTATGATTTGATGATGATACATTCAATAAATGTAGACCAAACATATTGAAATTTCACTGCTTCTGTTCCTTTTCTTTGTGCTTTAACTTTTCAAATGAAGATTTACACTAATGCGCTTTGCCATATTTCCTGGTACAAGTGTTGAGACAGGAAGCTTTCCACTATTACTAGCAGAGTTTATGAGGAGTAAGGATTCTTCTGGGGAATATGCTTTGAAGGTAAAGTATGTACCCAGCCTAAATAAAAAATAAAACTAATAACTTTTGGAAAAAAATAAGTAGGATATCAATTCTGAAAACAACATTTGCCTGGGTTTATGCTTTATGTGGAATGCTGATTGGATATAATGAGCAGCCAATCAGGAAATGGTATAGCTTAAATCGGAGGAGTTCTGGAATGCCTGACATCACAAGGGAGGTGGTTCTTAGCCAGTGGGAGGATGAAACAACCTTAAGAAGAAATTAGAGAAAAGATTGTTTCATGACAACACCAAGGTATCCAAACAGAAAGATGTCTGAGGGGTGGAACACTTTCCTTACAAGCTTTGATTTTTGCAGGGCCGAAAGGTCACCAAGAGGGAAAATGATATGGAGCGTTTATAAACTACAGATGGTTTTTCTCTTTTAAATACTAGACCTCAGGGTCATCCAATGAAACTGAGTGGTGGAACATTCTAGGGCTGTGTACAGGTGCTGTATTACCAGTTGTATTACTGTATTACTGGCTGTTTGGCCAATAGCAACCACCAGGTAAGCAAGAGGTACTTTGCATTCCACTGGATGGAGACTCTTAGGTAGGGAAAACGTCAATTAATTGGTAAACATTAGCAAAAAAATTGATCAGCAACATAGAATAGAGTCTAATATAAAGCCAACAGTGACTGGAATAAACTATAAAGCTAGCAATATAACCAATAAGCAGAATGTCTTAGGCAACAATAATGATATTACAGATAGCATAGGTTCAGTTCTTTGTGTCTCCCCAGCCAATGGAGATCTGGAAGGCTTATCTGGGACACTTAAGACTGGCAGGTGGTCATTCTCTTCACATTCCGGCATGGAGTATAGAACAATGTATCAAGATCTCCCTGTCCCCTTCAGCTACTGGCCCTTATATAGTCCAGAGTGTAGGTCTCCTGACAAGCTGACAACAGATGTAATTCATGATGTTAATTCCATTCTCATCCTCCCGGCCTGGGAGTCGACACATGTGGGCGGGAGCCTTCATTTGCATTCTTTATCTGTGCAGTTCAGTCACTGTAAGGTTACTTTCCTTGTTCCCAGTCAACTGCTTCCTCCTTCTTTCCCCCATGCAGTCAGGCGTTTGATAGCTGGCCAAGCCATGAAGTTCCTTTCGCTTCTTCTCCAACAGCCATGCTCCTTATATTAAAGCTCCAGCTACATTGCAAACCAGGAGACCACATTCTGTTTTATTCCCTGGCAATACAGGTGCCCTGCTCTGATTCATGGGCCCAGTTTGTCGATCCAGATCCAGATCATGATCCAGAAAATACAATTCTTTGGAAAAAAACCATTTACTAGCATATCAAGGACTGCTAGCTCAGATGGCTTTGAAATGGGATTAGACAACATCTTTCTTTCTTTCTTTCTTTCTTTCTTTCTTTCTTTCTTTCTTTCTTTCTTTCTTTCTTTTTTTCAGCCATAGCATCAGATGTCATGCTGGGTTTCACAAAAAGAAAACAAAATGGCACACTTGGAGAGCCTGGGTAACAGCTTCCCCTCTGCTTCTTTTCCAGGTCCAACTCATGGTCTCCAAAGTCTTGCTATATTCAGTTGGATTTATAGGCATCCAACTGAGACCAGATCTAGTACTCTATCTTTTCTGATGATCAGGAGGTAGTTATATAATCGAATGCATACACCTTCCATCAAGGATGGGGAGCATGTTATTGGTCTACAACTTCTGTCCTCCCCAACCATTGACCATGATGCCTGTGATGGAGGGAATTGGCACCCAGGAACATCTGAAGACCTCAAATGATAATGATAACAATTTACTATTTATACCCCGCCCATCTGGCTGGGTTTCCCCAGCAACTTTCCTGGTGACTGCCAGGAGATTAAAAACAAAATAAACAAAACAAAACACCACACATTAAAAACTTCCCTAATAGATCCCACACTATCTATTACATGGTGAACATCTTACTGGAGCCCTGTAAACTAGATGTCCAGGAGTTTAGAGAGGAATAAGATGCAAAATGAGAATGTGCTATATTGTTTTTTTAAAAAAAATTAAATGCCTTGGAATCCATATGGAACATTCTTTTGGTTTAAAACTGAGATTGATCCAGCAAAAGGAAAAGAGAGAGACGATTCAATTATGTCGGACTCAACAATGCCTTTATGGGAAAGGATTGTCTAATACTGATAGAGGCCACTTTCTAACTAATGTGCTCATAGTCTTATTCTCCATTTCTTTTTATCTGGTTCTAGATTGTTGCTTCACAGACAAAACTGAGAGGATGGAGAATCCAGCACCCACAAAGCCTGCAAAGCCCACAAAGCCCAAAAAACCCACAAAGCCTGCAGCCCCAGCAGAAGCCCCAGCAGAAGCCCCAGCGAAGGCAGAACAACCTGCAACTATAACTGATGGTCTGTATACAGCGCAGTCATATGGGATGAGGTTTCTCATAAAGTAGAGGAATGCACAAGAAATGCACAGCTTCCGTCTGCTTCTTTTCCAGGTCCAACTTGTGGTCTCCAAAGTCTTTTTGGGGTTTTTAAAAATTTATTTATTTGGTTTTGCAAATTAAAATTTTACAGTCACATATCAACATACAATATAAAAACAAGATTCCAGAGAATTTCCTGGACTTCCCCCCTCCCCTTTGTGGGTCCTATTGTTAGTCATTTCCTCCTGCATCTTTTATAATAATGCAAACATTTACATTTCTACATGTGTATCTACTTTAAAAATTATGTTCTTGTAATAGGGAGATTAAGTGCAGGACAACAAAAGTGAATTCTGTGAACTTTCATGCTTGACAAGAGACTTATACTCCAACCAATGTGTTCATAGTCTTATCCTCCATGTTATAATGGCTTGTTGTTTCACAGAGAAAACTGAAAGGGTGGAGACGCCAGCACCCGAAAAGGGTACAGAGTCCATAGATAATGAAGCATCCAGAAAGGATTCAGCAGCAGCAACAGCAGCAACAGCAGATGAAACTCATGGTCTGTATACAGCACAGTCATATGGAATGAGGTTTCTGATAAAGTAGAAAGGGAAGTTGATGTAGAAAGGAAAGTTGATGGAGAGACAGGCAGGGAGTGGAGCCAGTCATGTTGTGCTAGGGAGGAGTGCAGAGAAAAGCCCACACAGCTCTTTGGGTGCCAGAGATCCACGAAGCCCCCCAGAAACCCCAGGATTCAGCCCACTCTTTGCTGCTGGCTGTGGTGTTCCTTTACTCTGTGCAGCCAGGAATTGCTCCACCATTAGGCAGAATGAGGCAGTTGCCTCAGGTAGCAGGTGCTGTGGTGGGCAGAAATATGTAGATCACACAAGCTACACTGCACCTCCTCAGTTAGTCTGCTGCCCCATCAGCAGCATCGAAATATCAGCCAATGGCCAGCCCAGCCCAGCTTCTGAATGTGGAATTATGTGTGCAGAGGGAGCATCTTGTCATTTGTTTGGGGAGCAGAAAGTCCTTTAGTATCAAAGGCCACTGTCTTCTGATCCAGACATTGGTCAGAAAAGTTCCCTCAAGCAGCAAGGCATCTCGCTTTGCTTCCTCCAACTACTTATCCTCCCAAGTGCCCACCACCTGAACAGTTGACTGTCTCTGGCTGATGGCTGCCACAGCATATGGAACCCCTTTTCCTGGGCTGGGAATGGTATGTTGGCTCCTGATGGCTAAAGTAGAATTGTCTTTCTTCAAGCATCTGGTTTTCAGAGCATGGTTGCTTTCATCACATCTCCAACGGGTGAAAGATTTGTCGTACTTGAGATTTTCATCCTCACTGCCATGACACTGCTGATATTCCTTCTATGTAAGTACATAATTAGCATACTTTGCAATTAATGTCATGTGCTTTGCTTAAATGCCAATAGCATTTCCAAAAAGAGATGGCAGGATCCACCTTCCATTTATCCCTTTCATCTCTCTTTGATATCAGGGGTTGAGTTACAGCTGTCACCCAGAGAGCAATGACACTGTTTTGTTCTCCCTGAATATGTGAGTTCCAGCACTTGGAACAGAAGCACAGGCTGACACAAGTCCCTGGAACACCCTGGACAATTCCCTTTCCCAGCCTGCAATTCTTTCCTCCTTTCCCAACTAATCCTCATTTGCTTTGGAAGAGCCCCCATTCCTGATCCTCGCCACCCTGCCCTCTTCTAGGGCTCCAGTCCCCTGAAGGAAAGTGCTTGGGGAAAACAGGCTGCAGAGGAAAAGGCCATGGCCAAAGTGGGTGGGTCCAGAGCCTACCTAAATATCAAGATATATGCAGGGCCTTTTTCAGCCGAAATTCATCAGGACTCAGTTCCAGGCCCTCTCAGGTGGGCTCCGTTGCCAATCTAAGAGAACAAGGGAGGCATTCATGTGAGTTCCAGTGCCTCTTTTTCTAGAAAAATAGCACTGGATAGATGAAGAAATGGCCTATTTTCATAGCTAATTCATTTTTAAAGGGCACTCCAAAGTAAGCAAAGCTCAGGGGGGAGGAAACCAAATGATCCAAGAATTTACATATTTTGAGCATATGGCAGGGCATGAGGCAGCTTGGCAAATGCAAGTGTGTAGGACAAAGAGGACAGGTGCATCTAGACAACCAAAAATCTAAAGCTCTCAAAGGAAGGCAAAAGCATCTGATGACAGAAGCAACAGGCTAAATGGAAACAGGACTTCAGACCAGCAGGGAAGCCACAATCAAGGCATAGGAAACATCAATATAAGGGCTGTGAGCAGAAAATATTAATAGAACTCGGATTTATGTTTTTGCTGATTTGATTTTTTATTCAGCCTTCTCCCTAAGGTCCTGGAACATGTTACAAGTCAGTATTTAAGATTCAATATTAACAGCAGTTTGACACCAAATATCCCCTCCCCTAGCTCATCAGACTAGTAAGCTAGAACACAATTTCTTCATTTCTTTTCTACCTACCTCCTCCTTAGATCAGAAGGAAATGAAAAAAAGAGTGGAGATTGAAATGGCAATGAACATGATTCGAAACATTGTTGTTGGGATTGATTCAAACTATAAGGACAAGGATGGTAAGCATTTTATATACAAATCCTCACTTTTGCTAGAACGTGTTTAGTTTAAACAAACTTCAATTCCTTTAGTTCACTTTGGGATTCATATTGTGTGAGCAAAACACATATTCAATAAAACTCATCACCCAATAGAGTTTATCACGGTTTCATTGCTCAGCAGGAAGATAAGCAGGTGGTTGTGATTCTCACATCCCCCCACTAGAAATGCTGCCTTCCCCCATCACACTGTAATTCACAATGTTTGTGCTAGTGCTAGGTTTTAGCACTGGCACAAGGGAACTTTGCCCCCCACTTCTTCCTGCATGCTCTGCAAAGCTGCTCTCCAAAGTGGGGGAAACTTCAGAACAGATGCGAAGAGAGGGAAAGGGACTGAAGATTGCATTGCACAAGGAGAAATCCTTGCAGTGACGTAACATCCTGCTTAGTTCTCTGTGGAATACAACCCAATATTCATCAGGAAAAGAGTTTGGGTGCCTGCATTTTCTTAGATTTCATAAAGCATAATTGAAAACCGTAAAGTAATCTTTGTATATTTGGTTTTATTGTGGGACTCGAGGCGGGAATAATAATAATAATAATAATAATAATAATAATAATAATAATTTATTATTTATACCCCGCCCATCTGGCTGAGTCTCCCCAGCCACTCTGGGCAGCTCCAGCCTGGAGTTTTGGAATTGTTTTGTGACCCTGTGATTCCCAACAGAAAAGGAGGACAAAGGAAAGATACTTCATGAGCCACTTTTAATATAAGAGTATAGGAGAGTGGATTGCATGGGTCTTTGGTCTGATCCAGCTGCAGGGGTCTTCTGAGGCTTTTCATTGGTGATCTCAGCCACAGAGAATCAAGTCTGTCCTCATATTCATAAGAACCCCATCCTGGAGCTCTGCTTCTTGATTCAGGCTAGAGTGTTTTAAAATGTTTGAAAATGGTTTCTTAATATTCGCAGATTGTTATTTCAGATACTCCTGCCTTAAACTGTTTCAAACCTTTAGACTTCCAAATACTCGCTGCAGCTCAAAACTTATCAGAGGAAATGCGGTATCTTGCCAAAAGAAATGATCAACTGCAAAAGGAAATTGGTAAGCTACCCTATGATGCTGAAGAATTGTAGTGCAGTGAGAACCTGCCCTGAGTCTGCGCCAGTTGAATGTCCCTCCTCTAGCTGAATACTCTTAGAGCCAGAGCAGAGTGCTGCCCTCCTTTGCACCTGGCCACCCTAGGGAAACATCAGAGATATTCAGTTCAACTCTCCTGATCTGCTGAATTGATTTAGCTTCTATGGTGAGGAAAGAAAAGACTGCCATTCTTTGCTATAGAAGAGACAATCAAAACAGATCAGCTAAAAGACCTGTCCTTTATTATATTCACCCATGGGAGAGAGATTCTTGAATAACACTCCCGAGGCAACTTCCACCAACTTGGTCAGAGAGACTGCTGGGCAGTGGGATGGTTGGTGAAACAGCAAAATCTCTCCCCAGTTTCACAAGCCCATCATCAGAAAGGAGCCCTCAAGCCCCCACACATAGTGTATTGGCTCATTGGCCTGTGGGTTAGAATACCTGTGGACAATAGCAACCCTCTCTCTACCCGCGGGCCTGATCTGTTGCCACAGCAAGTACTCAGACCGCCAAAGCTAGGTCAGGATAGGGTCCTCCATTTATCTGCACAGGTCCCTAAGGTGGGCTCTCCTTCACTGGAAACACTTCCTAAATAGGTAATGAATTTTAGGTGGGTTCCCACCAAGCAAGACCCAGTTATAACAGCAAGAACCTTTATTGAACTAACGGAACCGGACAACAGGGGCAAAGCAACTGCTTATATACATTTCTGAAGTCCTGGACCACTGTCACTCTCAATATGATTGGTTGTCTAAACTCCCAAGCTGAGAATCATAACTGAGAGTTTAAGGGGCAATGGCAATAGCCCAAATCCTGAAATGTCCTGTGATTAGATATCATGTATCTAATCAGAACCCAGGGGTTCACAATCCTTAGTGCAGACTCAAGCTCAGGCAAACACAGACCACTGAATACATAACACCCCTCCCTCTTAGGCACAAAACTGCATCCCCGTCAACACACCTAGTCATCAAAGTGGTGAGGGCAGTGCCTCACCCTCTGGGAGTGGTGAAGCTCATTGCCTTGGGTCCTTGGGGATGCCAATGAAGCTGCAGCTGTTGTCATGGGTGTCACTGATGTCATTGACTCTGCACTGTCTGGTGGTGCAGTGTTGGGGCCCCATTCCTCAGCCCTACCCTGGTCTGCAGGGTTCTCATCGGGTGCATCAGTCTGTGAGCCAGGCTGATTGTTCACCTTGTCCTTGTGCTCAGGTGTGGGAGCAGTGACTGGAGCTGGGGCATCAGCCAGACAGTGGGGTGTTTGGTTCACATGCCGGCAGTGGACCTGAGTATCTGGTGTGGCAGCCTTGTAGGAGCCTGGCCCAGTGCCCTGGTAACAGCGGTGGAGAGCAAGGCAGGTCAATCCCCATAGTTCTGGATGTAGACAGGGTCATCAGGGGCGAAGGAACTGGGGGCCGCTGGAGCCTCTCAGCCAAGAGGTCGATCAGATGCCAGATTAGGGTGCAACCAATCCAGGAGTAATGCCAGTTTCGAGATCATAAGGAGCTCTGCTGGGCTTCAACTATTCAATGCAGAGTTTGAATGTGCTGCTGTAGCAGGAAATCCACTAGGCAATTGTTCCAGCCCCCTGGGCAATCCAGTTGAAGGATTTCGTGATGGTCCTCATCATTCTCTAAGATCGCCCATTCGTTGATGGGTAGAACGGTGCTGCTGTGACATGCCGGATTAGGTCGTAGGCCATGAACTTCTGTAACTTGGCTGACATGAACTGTACTCCATGATCAGACGTGATGGTGTCTGGCAGGCCGTGTATGGTGAAGAAAGACCCACAGCAGGGCCCAGATGACGATCCGGGATGTCATTGCTGACACTGCCACCACCTTAGCCACTTTGACAAGGAGTCCACAATGATGAAGAATGTCTGACCTTGATATGGGCCAGCAAAATTAATGTGGAGTCTTGACCATGGTGTGTGTTTTATCTTCTACTGTCGGATTGGGGCCTGAGGCATGTCTGGTTAAGACTAGCAGTGCTGGACCCACTCTTCTAGTGCAGAATCAATGCCTGGCCACCAGATGTAGCTACTGGCCAGAGCTTTCATATGGACAATGCCTGGGTGACTCACATGGAGAGCCTCCATCACTCTGGTCCACAGCTTAGCAGGGATCATGACCCGGTTTCCCCACAGAAGGCATCCCTTGTGGACTGACAACTTATATTTCCGGGAGACAAATGGGGAGAATTCTGCATCAAGGCAACCCACTAGCAACCCCCTCCACACCCAGTTGAGGACTTGAGAGATGGTGCAACGCTTCACCAAGTGTGTGGCGACATTCGTGGCATGGAGCGGCAGCTGGGGCAGAGTCTCTAGCAGCATCACACTGAGGACTGGAGATGGGTCGGAGTCTATGCCTTGCAAAGGCAGGTAGCTTAGGGCATCTGTGTGGCAAAGACTCTTGCCATGGTGGTGGTGCAGCACATAGTCATATGACTTGAGAAAGATGAACCACCTTAGCATCCCCAGGGACAGGATCTGGGGCGTCTGCTATGCAGGAGCGCAAAGGCCCAGCAAAGGCTTGTGGTCAGTCATGATTGTGAAGCGGTGGCCATAGATGTAGTCATGGAACTTTACTTCTGCCACAATAGCAAGGGCCTCCATTTTGATTTGGGTGCAATTGAATTCTGTAGATGACTAAGTTCTGGAGTAGAATGCATTGGGGGCCTCCCACCCATTTGGCAACTGGTGGCTCAGGACTCTGCCAATTCCATATGGAGAGGCATCACAGGCAAGCACAACGGGCTTGGTCTCATCAAAATGGGTAAGGACACTGTCAGAGGAGTGCAGGTGTTTGACAGCATTGAAAGCAGCATTCTGAGCATGGCCCCAGATCCAAGGAGATTTCTTGTCCAAAAGCCAGTGCAGGTGCTCCACGATTGCAGCCTTGTGTGGGAGAAAGGAGTGGCGTGATTGGATATCATGTATTGAATCAGAACACAGGGGCTCAGAATCCTTAGTCCATATTCAAATTCAGGCAAGCACAGAACACTGAATACATAATAGGTAAAGTGATTATAAAATAGTTTATAAAGCTTTAGATGCGAAAGCAGAGAAGGGGAACGAATGCAGATTGCGTCACTTATACATAAAAACAAGTGAAGGATGGTCAGCACCAAACACACATTTCATGAGAGTTGTATAATGCCATTTCCCCTCTTTTTCTTTGACGTTGGGAAAAATGATTGCCTTTAAAGAAATTGTGCCAAAATCAGACCTAAACCCTGATTGAAATGGATCTAGAAAATCAGTTACCTCCAAGAGCACCTGGATCTGGTCCATGACTACCTACTCAAGAACCTTGCCCAGGAAGTATCTTTACTTTAAAGATACTCTACCAAAAGTTTTAGAAAAGATACGGGACTTTGGGGAGGTCACAGGTTCTAAATTAAATTTAAATAAGACGCAGGGACGCAGGTGGCACTGTGGGTTAAACAACGGAGCCTAGGACTTGTCGATTAGACGGTTGATGGTTTTGGTTAAAAATATGATGGAGAAAGAAAAAAAGATTTACAACAGAAAACAGATTTAGTTATACATAAAAAAGGAAAATATCTAGGAGTTTTGTTAACAGCTAAGAATACTAATTTATATAAGGAAAATTATGAGAAGGAATGAAAGAAATAAAAGAAAGACATAGAGTTATAGGGAAGAATGAACTTATCATTTTGGGGGAAGAATATCTTTGAAAAAATGAATGTACTACCAAGAATGTTATTCTTATTTCAATCAGCCCCGGTAATAGGCAGTGTCGGATACTTCGAGCAATGGCAAAAGGACATTTCCAGGTTTATCTGGCAAGGGAAGAAACCAAGGATAAAATATAAATTATTAACAGATGCAAGAGAGAGAGGTTTCTCCCTGCCGGATCTGTAATTCTATTTCGAAGCATCCTGTTTCTGCTGGCTCCAGGATGCTGGATCACGCTGAAAAGTGCAGACATTCTAGATGTAGATTTATTGTCTATTCTAGATAATAGATTTGGATGGCATGCTTACATATGGTATGAAAAAGCAAAGGTTCATAAAGCATTTCAGAATCATATAATAAGAAAATTGATTTTCAGAGAAAAAACACACCCTGGTGGATTTTCCCTTTGGAAGCAATATCTTTGAGAAAAGTGAACATAAGAGCCATAGATAATTGTAAACCGAAGTAGAAAATCAGTTAAAATTAAAAGATTTTTAAGAGATAAGAGAACTAGCAACAGATTGGCTACAGTATTTGCAAGTGAATGATATCTTCAAGAGAGCTTTTAGTCATACGACATCAAGATTCCAAAAAGAACTTTTAGAAAATAGTACTAAAACATCTTTCCAAAATGTATAACCTGCTCCTATAATGGCATACAAAGGACGAACAGGTTAAATAGGTTATGATAAACTGGGCAAAGGACTTAGGACATAACATACAAATAGCAGATTGGGAGAGGCTATGGAAAACAGATTTGAAATTCACAGCATGTTGTACGCTGTAAGAAAATTATATGAAAATGATGTGTTGGTGGTATCCAACTCCTACTAAGTTATCCAAAATGGATAGAACAAGCTCTAAAATTTGTTGGAAATGTAAAGAGAAGGAGGGTAGCTTTTATCATATGTGGTGGTCATGCAAGATAACAAAGTCTTTCTGGGAAGTGATATATAATGAATATATAATAATATATAATGAATTGAAAAAAATGTTTAAAGTTACATTTGTTAGAAAACCAGAAGCATTTCTGTTAGGAATCACAGGTTCTGATATTCCAAAAGACCAGAAAGGATTGTTTATGTATGTGACAACTGCTGCAAGGATGCTACTAGCCCAAAGATGAAAAGAAGCAACAGTTCCGAGCAAGGAAGAATCACAAACTATGCTGGACTATCCTGAAAAGGCAAAAGTGACTGGCAGACTCAGGAATCAAAAAGATAGTGACTTTAAAAAAGCTCTCCCCTCGCTGCTAGTTTGTATCAGCCACAAGGGGCAGGGGCCAGAGTGCAAGTGGTTGTCCTGACCGATCCAAGCACCTTGTCCGCATTCTTGAACCATACTGACTGCCACTTGTTAGGTTCGAGGATGAGCCCTTACTAGTAGTCGATTGCATTCAACCAGAGTTTCTTCCACACGCGTTCAAGCCATCTCCCAGCTTCTTTCTTCACCCTAACCTCTGCAGTATACCAGGGGGCAAAACAGGCTGCATGAAGCGGGAGAGGGCACTCAGGGCCAATTGTGTCAATGGTCCAAGCCAAGTCAGAGGGCCTTCTGGGTAGCTGTGCCCACACTGTGGCACTCCCTCCCACCAGATGTCAAGGAAATAAACAACTACCTGACTTTCAGAAGACATCTGAAGGTAGCCTTGTTCAGATAAGTTTTTAATGTTTTGTGTACAATTGTGTTTTAATTTGTTGGAAGTCACCCAGAGTGGCTAGGGAAAACAAAAAAGCATGTAAATGAAGTAGTAGTAGTAGTACTGAAGTTGAGGCTCCAATACTTTGGCCACCTCATGAGAAGAGAAGACTCCCTGGAAAAGACCCTGATGCTGGGAAAGATGGAGGGCACAAGGAGAAGGGGACAACAGAGGACGAGATGGTGGGACAGTGTTCTCGAAGCGACCAGCATGAGTTTGACCAAACTGCGGGAGGCAGTGGAGGACAGGAGTGCCTGGCATGCTCTGGTCCATGGGGTCACAAAGAGTCGGACATGACTAAACGGCTAAACAAAAACAACAACAGTAGTCGGTTGTGCCAGAGCTTGGTCAAAGCTCAGCAGGAGCACCAGTCAGATCAGCTGGAAAATCCCCCAGAGCCATTTGGAAGCTCACTGGATTCATCCTGTCAGCTCAGGCAGGGAGACAGCTAGGCAGCAAAGCGGGTGGTAAACCAGCAGAATCCCTCATCTGTCCCAGTTGCCCAATATCAACAACACACTCTAGAGTCCCCTTTCCCCTCCGCAACTGAACAGAGAGCCTGGAGAGAGAAAGAGAATTTTGATAAACCACAGCTACTCCCCCTTCCCAACCTTCACGTTGAAGGAATGGGTTTCCCAAACCCAAAACTGACTGCGCAGGCAGTTTGAAACTGCACCAAAATCCCTATTTTTCCTTAGCTAAAATCCATTAACTTGAGCTCTGAGCTCAATGTATAAACAAAAGCGCGGCTGTATAAACAAGTGCTCAGAGCCCTCTCCTTTATCAGTTTGTGACGGTAAGGATGACCTTGGCTGTTCAGTAGAACATGGATGACACATCTAGGTCTTATCTTACGTCCTGGACACACTCTGACGCACATACCTAGTCTGGGAACAGTGCCAGAGTGTGTTCTTGGAGTTGGTGACCTCTTGCTCCAAGATAAGAGTATAAGAACAAGAATATCCTTTTATGGTCAGAAGTACAGGAAGGAAAACCCTTTTATGGTTAAGAGTAACCAGAGCAGGAACATCTGTGATGTCAACCTGTGTGTACAAGCTGACGTGCTTGGATTCCTGGGGAAGGGGGAGAGGGTGCCTGGAGGATATCTATACTGCATGAAATCTCTCATTTCTTTGGACATGCTGTGGACTGACCACGCAAGTGCCTTTCTGCTGTTCCGGAGAGCAGAAATAAAGAACTCTTTTTCTGAACCAACCCTCGGTGTCATTTGACTTCCTTCCTCCCGTCTGGGAGCAATGCAGAGCCCACCAATCGGTAAAGTCTAATAAGGCTACAACGTCTGCCCTAATTGTGCCCTAAGTATCCAGTTAGAAACAAGTAGGTGAGGCCCCTGGGGTTCAGATAAGGCCTGTGAGGGGACTTGCATCTTTTGTCTATTCCCTCAAATGAAAGGTTCTTCACTGTGCTCCCTGTTCCAGCTATGCCCCCCCCCCAGTATTTACTGCAGCATCATAAAGTGGTTGAAGAGTTAACGTTGCTCTTATTTTGATCTTTTTGAGCTTCCTAGATGAATATATGTTATCATGTGGCCGCAGAAATGAACTTAACAAAAAGAATTGAAATCTGCACAGAAATACAAGTTTGTTCCCCTTAAATTCCCTATCTTGTTTTCTTTTTCTCTTCATCCCGTCCTTCGGCTTAACTCAAAGACACCCTTACTAGAAACTTGAAAGATGGTTGGGTTATATTTTCAAATGCGTACTATCTGTTTTCTGCTGAGCTACGCTCATGGATGGATTCCCAAAAAAAGTGTGAGAGGGAAGGCGCCAAGCTCATTTCTATAGAAACAGTGGAAGAACAGGTGAGCATCAAAGCCAAGTATTGAAAAAGGTAGGGGATCTCCTTGAGTCAAAGGGTTCTTATCATCACTATCCAATTAAGAAGTTCCAATACACCTATATGCAGCCAAGACAGCAACTCCATCAGTCAAGCTAAGGGGTGGGTGGGGCAGGGAACAGCTACTACCATCTGGAGCTAACTAAGGTTTCTTAGAACCGCTGGACTCTAATAGCCTGAACCTGGCAGTCAGGAAGGAGGTCTTGAAAGAAGAGGAGGAGTAGATACCTGAGGGGAATCTATCCCTCGGATTTCCTGTAGATTCTTCCTCTGCTCTTTGAGATGTACTGAGTCACCACCCTAACCTTCTGGCATGAGAGTATCATGGGGATGACTCTAGAGGAGCTTGCAAGGTATATCCCTCTCCCAGCCCCTTAGCCCAGGCAGAGGGGCTACTGGGGTGCTGCAGAGCCCAGACATGGCTGAGACCCCACCATCAGCCCATCAAGCATACCACAACCAGACTGATTCCAGTGTCTCTGGAACCAACAAACAAGCATGGGTACCAAAATTTGAGTATTTGCTACGCAGGTCACTGTCCCGCTGGTTTCAAAATGAACTGTTCTATGGCAAAGTCATTTATAGTATCTGGAAATTTTAACTCTGTGTCATGACTGGAAGACATATGTAGCCAGTATTGGTGAGGGCAGGTGAAGTTACCCTTCACTACAATATTTCCTCTTTGGGATGCTTCCGTGATTCAATCAATCATAAGCATCATCATAGTTTGGATCAGGGGGACAATAGCGCATCCTCCATACAAAATTATTCTTGGTACTTGATGCAACCATACTTGGAATACTGTGTATAATTTTGATCATTGCTTCCCAAAAAATATGGATTGGGTCTTCAATTGTGACACCTGCTCCTTTTGAAATGTTTTTGTTTTATGTCTGTTCAATGTCTGCAAAGGATTATAGTCTCCCAGAGAAAGGGAAATAGTCTAGAAAGGTTTTGAGAGAAGTGCCTTGCTCCTCATTCCTACTGAAGATTTTCTGTTTTTTCTTTCTCTCCACTCCTGCTCTAGTTTTTTATAAACCATCAAGTAAAAGGTCGTAGAAAGTTTTTTTGGATTGGACTCTTTAAGGACAAGAATGAGAACTGGAAATGGCTGTCAGGGAGGCTACCTGAAGACGAGTAAGTTTTTGAAGAAATATTTGCTAATGGCATGCATTCCAAAAAGTTGCAGATTCTGTTTACATAATTGATCCTTTCCTTCTCCAAATATATTTTGTCATGTAATATTCTCTACTACCAAAGATCTGCATATGTACTCCTCCACATCATTGTCCAGGTGAGTGACTGCTGCTTCTCACTAGGTTGGAGAGGCAGGAAGGCTCCTCTTCCTGCTTCTCTAACCTAATGAATGTGGTAATTCAGAAGAGGAAGAAGGCATTTTTTTAACTGGTTTGTGCTGATTAGCTCAGCTTCAAAAGGACTTGTAGGGACCTAAAGCTGAGCAACACTCTCTTTAGGAAAGTATTTCTACAGTTATCTGCTAAGCAATCTGAATAACCAGCAATCTCTAACCTAAAATGATAGCAGCAGATGAAGTAAGTGTGTAAGAGAGGGTAGTTCATGTCACTCTCTTGGATAGAATCATAGACACATAGAAATTTAGAGTTCGGCGAGACACCCAAGGGTCATCTAGTCCAACCCCTGCAGAGCAGGGATCACAACTGAAGAAGCCCTGACAGATTCCTAATAGTTTTTGCTGTCAGCTGGCAGTTTAAGACAGTTCATGGTTTCCTTTAAGTATCTAAC
Organism: Podarcis cretensis; assembly: GCF_951804945.1. Taxonomy (NCBI): domain Eukaryota; kingdom Metazoa; phylum Chordata; class Lepidosauria; order Squamata; family Lacertidae; genus Podarcis; species Podarcis cretensis. The sequence goes on along the minus strand of NC_137178.1, from coordinate 3,156,981 downwards.
AACTCTTTTCAACCTATGTTGATGGATGTACAAGGTCAGAGTAAGATCTCACTCATCCACAGCTTGGTAGTAGAAGAGCGAACTGGTCTGGCATTTTTTACCAAGACTGGATTAACAGAGGGCTGCTTTAAATTTGGCAAGGTCTGCTAGATCAAAATCTCCCAATGTTGTTGTTGTTTAGTTGTTTAGTCGTGTCCGACTCTTCATGACCCCATGGACCAGAGCATGCCAGGCACTCCTGTATTCCACTGCCTCCCACAGTTTGGTCAAACTCATATAAGTAGCCTCAAGAAAACTGTCCAACCATCTCGTCCTCTGTCGTCCCCTTTTCCTTGTGCCCTCCATCTTTCCCAACATCAGGATCTTTTCCAGGGAGTCTTCTCTTCTCATGAGGTGGCCTCAGCTTCACAATCTGTCCTTGCAGTGAGCACTCAGGGCTGATTTCCTTCAGAATGGATAGGTTTGATCTTCTTGCAGTCCATGGGACTCTCAAGAGTCTCCTCCAATACCATAATTCAAAAGCATCAATTCTTCAGCGATCAGCCTTCTTTATGGACCAGCTCTCACTTCCATACATCACTATTGAGAAAACCATAGCTTTAACTATACAGACCTTTGTCAGCAGGTGATGTCTCTTCTTTTTAAGATGCTGTCTAGGTTTGTCATCACTTTTCTCCCAAGAAGCAGGCCTCTTTTAATTTTGTTACTGCTGTCACCATCTGCAGTGATCATGGAGCCCAAGAAAGTAAAATCTCTCACTGCCTCCATTTCTTCCCTTTCTACTTGCCAGGAGGTGATGGGACCAGTGGCCATGATCTTCGGTTTTTTGATGTTGAGCTTCAGACCATATTTTGTGCTCTCCTCTTTCACCCTCATTAAGAGGTTCTTTAATTCCTCCTCATTTCTGTCATCAGAGTTGTGTCATCTGCATATCTGAGATTGTTGATATTTCTTCCAGCAATCTTAATTCCGGCTTGGGATTCATCCAATCCAGCCTTTCACATGATGAATTCTGCATATAAGTTAAATAAACAGGGAGACAATATACAGCCTTGTCATACTCCTTTCCCAATTTTGAACCAATCAGTTGTTCCATGTTCAGTTCTAAATGTAGCTTCTTGTCCCACATAGAGATTCTCCAACTTTGGCTGCAAAGAATATGATCAATCTGATTTCAATGCTGCCCATCTGGTAATGTCCATGTGTAGAGTCGTCTCTTGTGTTGTTGGAAAAGAGTGTTTGTGATGACCAGCTTGTTCTCTTGATGGAACTCTATTAGTCTTTGCCCTGTTTCGTTTTGAACTCCAAGGCCAAACTTGTCAGTTGTTCCTTTTATCTCTTGACTCCCTACTTTAGCATTCCAATTCCCTATAATAGGAACATCCTTCTTTGATGTCATTTCTAGAAGGTGTTGTAAGTCTTCATGGAAATGATCACTTTCAGTTTCTTCAGCACCGGTAGTTGGTGCATAAACTTGGATTACTGTGATGTTAAAAGGTGTGCCTTGGATACGTATCAAGTGTTGGAATTCTGCCCCGGTCAGAGGGATGTGCCAGTCTCCAGGCACCGGCTGAATTCCTTTGACCTCCCCCCCGCGACTCCTGGCAGGAAAAACAGATGAGGTCCGTATCGGCGATTTTTCCCAGGCTGTGAGAAAAACACACCACTGCTTCTCCTCCTTCCTGCATATCCCCAGGGAGGGGAATCAGACTCAGACAGAAATGTATCTACATGCTTTTATTCCTGTCTTTAGCAGCCATACAGTTAAAGATGTCTGCTCTCTTTGAACAACAGAGAGAAACTCTCAAACTCCACCCATGTACATCCTGTACAGGTCATATGACACACACTGAGCTCACATCCTGTGCTCAATAAGGAGAATGGACTGCCCCTTTGTTTCCATGGCAACAGTCACAAACATCCTGTCTGGCTTTGCAGCCACAAGCAGCTGGCTGAGCTGCTAGAGCCTTTGCTTGCTGCAGCATTGCTGCTTTATGGCAACATAAGGTAAAGGTAAAGGTAAAGGTACCTTAAGGTAAAGGTAAAGGTACCCCTGCCCGTACGGGCCAGTCTTAACAGACTCTAGGGTTGTGCGCTCATCTCACTCTAGAGGCCGGGAGCCAGCGCTGTCTGCAGACACTTCCGGGTCACGTGGCCAGCGTGACAAAGCTGCATCTGGCGAGCCAGCGCAGCACACGGAAACGCCGTTTACCTTCCCGACAGTAAGCGGTCCCTATTTATCTACTTGCACCCAGGGGTGCTTTCGAACTGCTAGGTTGGCAGGCGCTGGGACCGAGCAACGGGAGCGCACCCCGCCGCAGGGATTCGAACCGCCGACCTTTCAATCGGCAAGCCCTAGGCGCTGAGGCTTTTTACCCACAGCGCCACCTGCGTCCCCTCGCCACCTGCGTCCCCTGGCAACATACTCCCCCTAAAGTATCAATGCGTGCTGCAAGCAAAGCATCATCCAGAGAAGAAAACAAACAGTTGTTATATGTATAACACTCCCCTGTTGTCTCAGTTCCACCCTTGAAATTACCCGCCACTGGTTTTACCAATGTACCTCTCTGGTTGTGTGACTTCCAAGGAATGAGTGCATCTGCATTACCTTGGTTAGCAACTCTCTGTTGTGCCTTTGTCTCTGACTCAGACACAGCTTCAATTTGACCTTGGTCGTTTACAACAGCAACACAAGCAATAGCTAGGTTAGCAAACTCCTTTGAATACCTTTTAGGTGGTACACCCTTCGTTGCTCTCTCAGACCTACGTAAGAGGTGCTGCTCTTCTTTGCTTACTGGTTCAGCCTCTGAACTCTCTGGAGAACCAGTACTAAGCTTAATCAGTGGTTCATCCTCCTCTTCTGACGGTCTAGTCATTGTGTGAGATTTCCTCTCAATGACTGTGACAACTGAGCTGTCTGAGCTATCGCTGTCATCATCAGTACTACTGAATTCAATAAAATCAACATCATCAGAATCATCAGAATCATCATCATCACCTGTGGGAAATGTGTGAACAATCACTCTCTCCTGTTCAGGAGCACTCTCTAGAAATTTTGTGAGAATCACCTGACCAGATTCAGACAAAATTACTCTGTAGAGACCCTTTTCATAACCCACAAAAATGCCTCTGGCATTCTTTACTCCACCCGGAGCTTCTGTCCTCACATGAGACCCAAAAACCTTGAAATGGGCAACAGAAGGTTTTCTATGGAATAGTTTCTCAAAAGGAGAACTTCCCAACTCTTTTGAAAACTTTCTCAACCACGTATAAGTATATGACATTAGCGACTCAGCCCAGTACTCACGTGGCAGATGTGAACTAAGCAATTGCGCTTCCATTCCCTTTTGCAATTCTTTGTTCACCCTAACACAGACACATCTCTTCCAAGCTTCTTCGGAAGCTGCAATTTTGTGTCTTATCCCTTTCTTCTTCAGGAACCTCTGGAAATCCTGTAAAAGAAAAATTGGCTTCTCATCTGTGCAAAGACAATTTATGTCAGCATCATGCATATTTTTAACCTTGTCACAAAACTCTTTAAACCTTTCTAAGGCGTCTTTCGGTCTCTCCAAAAGATAAATCCAAGCAAAACCTGTGAAAGAATCAACACATATTAGGTAATACTTTGCATTGCCTCTAGATGGTGCTAGAGGACCAATCACATCAGCATACACCCGCTGAAATGCCCTGTTGACCCTCGAGGTGACCTGCTTGGCGTTCTTTTCAGCTACACCTGCAAAAGAGATCATGTTAGAATTACATTTCATGTAATCACTTTGATCAAAAGTCAACAAATACAGTCCATCTTTCTCTTTGGCAGAAAGATACAACTCTCCATCTTTGTAGATTTCGCAGTTCTCATCATCATAGGACAGTTTTAGTCCCTTCTTGGCAATCTGCGAAACGCTGAGCAGATTGTACTTCAACTCTGGAACCAAATAAACATTGTTTATAGTCAAGTCCAGACTTTCAAGATACACAGTCCCAATTCCGGTGGCTTCCAGCTCTTGACCGTTGGCTTGTTGTACAACGAAGCTTTGCTTCTTAAATGACGAAAATAGATCCCTGCGAGCTGTCATGTGAAATGTACACCCCGTATCAATGACAAAAGCGTTCTCCACTTCTGGCTTGGTTCCTTTCGACATCAAAGCCTTTGCAGGCTTCGCCTGTGACTTGGCATGACTTCTGCCTGACGCCTCAGACTTCGTGGAGCTTCCCTTGGCTCCTTTGTGCTGACGTGGCTTCTTGCAGTTCCGCTGAAGATGCCCAGTCTGCCCACAATTGAAACATCGGACAACGTTCAAAGCTACAGCATTTTCTCCAGTAGCAACAGCGGTGGGGGTGTTAGAACTCCGTTCTTCCCTCCCCCTGTCCTTGACTTCCAGTGCAGCAAGTCTGTCCTGTTCGTTCAGAACCACGGCAAAGACCCTCTCCGAAGTCAATTCATTCGCTGGGAGGGACCCCAGCTGACTGGCAACGGTTTTGTAAGTCCGATTCAGGCTGTTTATCACCATGAAGCAAAACACTTCCTCCTGCAGACAGAAATTACGTTCCACCATCTGTTGGCGCAGATATTTCATTTCCGTCAGGTGCACTTGAACATCTCCATCAGGCGCAAGCCTCAGGTTGGTCAGCTTTTCAAAATACAGCAACGCTGAAGAACCTGCATCTCTCTGATGTGTCCTTCTCAGCGTGTCCCAAACATCTTTCGCGTGCTCTAAATCTTGTATATGGATAAGCTGAGAGTCTGACACACACAGAATTATAGCTGTTCTGGCCTTCACATCCTGTGACGCCCAAGCACGCGTTGGTGCTGCAGGGATGGGGTTCTCAATCACCCCAAACAGTCTCTGATTCTGCAGCAGGGCCTTCATCTTAATAGACCAAGATGCATAATTCTCATTGGTCAGGAGGGTTGGAGAAGGCAAACTTCCCTTCTTTGCATCCATTTTGGGTCCTTGCATTAACTCTCAAACACAAGCCTCTAAAATCCAAAAGCTGGTTTGTTTACACTCTTGTGCACCTGGCAGCTCTGACACTGGCTGCGTTGGAATGTTTCTTCCAACAGTTCGTGAGAGCCTAAGTCAAAACATAGATTATTTTTGCCTATCTGAGGCTCAGCCTTTCATTCCAGCTCTCCCGAATAACTGGCCGGCGTCGCTTAGCAACAGTGCATTCCTTTCCTTGGACAGGAAAACCACAAGAATGTCTGGAATGCAGGCCTCTTCTCACTGGAGCTGTTTTCCCAAACGCTGCTCCCCGTGAAGCAGAGAATGAATCAATCTGCATTCACACTTTTAAGCCCGAAAATCTCATACCTTTGGGCTCCGTGGCTTGGCTGTCAGCTTCTTCTGGTCAGCTTCTGGCTGCAGAGAAATTTGCCTCTTGCTTCAGGCTTCCATGGAGCGATGAAAACAGCAGCTCTGCTACTATTTCGGCAGACTTCCATGGATCGTAGAAACCGTCAGCTGCTACCACTGTTGGAATTCTGCCCCGGTCAGAGGGATGTGCCAGTCTCCAGGCACCGGCTGAATTCCTTTGACCTCCCTCCCGCGACTCCCGGCAGGAAAACAGATGAGGTCCGTATCGGCGATTTTTCCCAGGCTGTGAGAAAAACACACCACTGCTTCTCCTCCTTCCTGCATATCCCCAGGGAGGGGAATCAGACTCAGACAGAAATGTATCTACATGCTTTTATTCCTGTCTTTAGCAACCATACAGTTAAAGATGTCTGCTCTCTGAACAACAGAGAGAAACTCTCAAACTCCACCCATGTACATCCTGTACAGGTCATATGACACACACTGAGCTCACATCCTGTGCTCAATAAGGAGAATGGACTGCCCCTTTGTTTCCATGGCAACAGTCACAAACATCCTGTCTGGCTTTGCAGCCACAAGCAGCTGGCTGAGCTGCTAGAGCCTTTGCTTGCTGCAGCATTGCTGCTTTATGGTAACATCAAGATCATTCTATCATTTTTGAGATTGAATCCCAGTACAGCTTTTGCCACTCTTTTGTTGACTATGAGGGCCACTCATAGAGCCACTTCTATGGGAGTCTTGTCCACAGTAGTAGACTGAATTCGCCCTTTCCTGTCCATTTTAGTTCACTGATGCCCAAGATGTCAATATTTATTCTTGCCATCTCATTTTTGACCACATCCAACATACCATGGTTCGTGGATCTTACATTCCAGGTTCCTATGCAATATTTTTCTTTACAGTATTCTTTACTTTCCTTTCACTTCCAGGCACATCCACAACTGAGTGGCATTTTGGCTTTTGCCCAGCCACTTCATCAGCTCTGAATCTACTTGTACTTGTCCTCGACTCTTCCTCAGGAGCATGTTGGACCCCTTCTGACCTGAGGGGATCACCTTCCAGCGTCATAACTTTTATATGCCTGTTGTTTTTGTCCATGGAGTTTTCTTGGCAGGGATACTGGAGTGGCTTGCCGGTTCCTGCTCCAGGTGGATCACGTTTAGTCAAAACTCTCCACTATAACCTGTCCATCTTTGGTGGCACTGCATGGAATAGCTCATAGCTTCACTGAGTTATTCAAGCCCCTTTTCCACAACAAGGCAATGACCCATGAAGAAGGTTCCACCCAATACCAACCACTAATCCTTTTTGGCGAAAGTATTGAGTAAACTTTACAAACTGGCAGTGGGGTTGTATAATACTAGCTGGGAACTTAAACCCTGTATGCCAGTTGTTCCCAGTTAGCTAAATACTGCAGACCCCTTGTTTTTCAAAAGGCAAGCCATGGGCCACCCTACCTTTGAACATTTTAATATCTCTGTGGCAGTTTTTGTTATTTGAATGGCACCAAGAAGCCCCTGGGTGGGTGGTCCATGGACCACCAATTGGGAACCACTGCTGTATGTGACCCAAACATCTCATGGGAGTAAAAAAAAAACCTACTACACCATTACTAGTAATTTCAATTTAATAGATTCATAGAGAGCTTTTAAAAAGAGGGATTTATAGAATACATTTATCACAGAATTTTAGTGCTGTGTAGTGGGACTTGATTCAGTATACAGTGGACACTGGAGAATGCAAGGCCTTACCAGAATTGACAATCAGTGTGGGGCTAGGGTGATATCTTTATCAACTATGGATAATTGATTAGAGTAAACATAGAACCAGCATGTAAGATTTAGATAAGATATATATGTGAGAGATATCATATCATTTCAGACAACTGTATGATGGCTTTGTGGTTATAGATTATATTTTGTATTTCATTTGTAGACATAGCTATTTTTGTTTCTGTATAGTGTCATTGCTATACTCATGCATGGGGTGGGTGATGCATGTGAGAGGAGGTGGTTGAAGGTGGATGCAAATCTAACATGGTTTTAATATGCTCAGAATAATTGCTACTGTGCTAACTCTGCTATCAGAAAGTAAGGATCTCTCTTTCAAAACCCTCTCTCCAACACCCACAAAAGTCCAGAGCAGATCTGAGGAGGATGTGGGTGCATATGGGAAGGAGGGAGGGCAAGTTCTGTTGCAGAAATGGAAATCCTGGCAATAGCAGAAGTACTGCATTGGATACTGCCCAAACTAAATTGACTGACAGTTCATGTGTGTACCTCTGAGCCTTCCAAAGTGACTCCCTCACTATTTTGTAGTTTCCTATGAGAAATCACTTCATATAAAAAGAAAAGAGACAGTCTTGACCCACAGATTTTTTAAAAATTTGGTTAGAATTCTAAAATCTGGGGAGAAAAATCTATTCCTATTGTGGGTGGATGTTAAGAGAGAAAGAGCTGAACCTCTTTTTAATGGTAGAAGGCACGGGGAGTGGGTGAGGAAGTAGACATCCAATCTTGATTGATCAGTGCTGCTCTTTTCTTTTCAGGTACTGGGTTTATTATTCGCTACATGATGAATTGAACCATGACTGCACTGCAATGACCTTTGATTGCATTGATACTTGCTGGATAGCAGTGGAATGTCATCTACAAATGCCGTATATTTGTAAGAAGGTGCCGAATGATGCTTGGCTCTAAGAAGACACTTTCAAGATGAATGAAACTGGATCTCATGATCACTACACAAAACCAAAACCAAGAGATCACTCCACCATGCTGTTTTAATGCACAATCCACACTCTGCCATCTAGATTATGGGACTCTTTGGCATCAACCCTCAAAAACACCTTGAAAAGACCTTATTCTGCAAGTTCAAACGTAGATGGCTACAAAAATAGAGAATGGAAGGGTCCAGTCATAGCCTGTTTTCTGTTTAATGTATTTATTTGCAATGCATACCAATATTTGTTTCCTTATTCTGTGTGTTTGATGCCCCATTGCCCCTTCTGATCTTCATCGCCAATACCTTACAAGGCACATAAGGACAACCCTGCATGCCAGGCAATGAGAATGGGGGCCACCCAGCACCTGGTGTCTTCTTCTAGGAGACTAATCACAAATACAACTTTGGCTTCATCACTGGAAATTCTGGCACCCTTACTCTCATATAGAGCTAACATTACTCTCATATAGAGCTAACATTCTACTCTATCGGTGTTTATGTACAGCAGTAATAAATCAGCCAGTGTCCGGCACAAAAAACATCCTCTGCGCCAGACAAAACCGAAAGTCAGACAGAACAAAGAAACCAGGTTCTCCAGAAGTGGAGAAAGCTCCTCCCCAGAACAGGCAGGATGACACTAGGACTCTGAGCTGTTAACCCTGTAAGCTCTGATTCCCCTCACACTCCCTCTTGTCCTGCGCTGCTGGGGGCTTGTAAGTATCACCACTTACCCCAAAACCAAACCGTCCCAGAACTCCGCATGACGCTGGAAGCTCAAAGGTTTTGTGAACCCATCTGCCAGGTTCTTCTGGCTTGGGAAGTACTGCAACTTCACCAAGCCTGTCTGGACACTCTGACACACATTCTGGAAACGTATGTCCAGATGTAATGGTGTCCGGCACACTTCCCTGTGCCAAATGTGAGCCTTAAGCTTTCTTCCTGGCTCCAAGCAGAGTTTCGCAGCAGCGGTTAGTGCCTTGTGTGGGTGATAAATCAAAGTCTGTTCGCAGGCTTCTTGCTATCTAAGAAGGCTTTAATTAGGTACAGAAAAACATCATAAATCAGCCCGGAGGACTAGCGGACATCCTCTCCGGCTCAACAGCTAAAAGTGAAAGTAACTCACACACAAAGAAAGATTCCTGTATGTGAACAAAACCACGCCTCAGAATGTGAGACTTCACACAGAACTGTTTAACCCTGTAAGCTCTGATTCCCCTCACACTCCCTCTTGTCCTGCACTGCTGGGGGCTTGTAAGTATCACCACTTACCCCAAAACCAAACCTTCACAGAACTCCCCATGACACTGGAAGCTCAAAGGTTTGGTGAACCCATCTGCCAGGTTCTTCTGGCTTGGGAAGTACTGCAACTTCACCAAGCCTGTCTGGACACTCTGACACACATTCTGGAAACGTATGTCCAGATGTAATGGTGTCCGGCACACTTCCCTGTGCCAAATAATAAATAATAATAATAAAAAATTTTATTTATATCCCGCCCTCCCCAGCCGAAGCCGGGCTCAGGGCGGCTAACAACAATCAAACAATCAAACAATCAGATAATCGCACATTCTAAAAATATTTCATTATAAAAATCAATTAAAATCAAATTAATGGCAACTGATTAAGCAAGATTCTGTGCAGGTTGCCAGAGGAGGGAGTCAGGCTGCGCCCTGACCAAAGGCCTGGTGGAACAACTCTGTCTTGCAGGCCCTGTGGAAGGATGTCAGGTGCTGGTGCTGGCTCGCCAGATGCAGCTTCGTCATGCTGGCCACGTGACCCGGAAGTGTCTTCGGACAGCGCTGGCTCCCGGCCTCTTGAGCGAGATGAGAACGCAACCCTAGAGTCTGTCACGATTGGCCCTGACATGAAAACATCCTCCACGCTGGACAAAACTGAAAGGATGACACTAGGACTCTGAGCTGTTAACCTTGTAAGCTCTGATTCCCCTCACAGACCTCTCTACCACATCTTGCATGATTGATAGCTGGAAATGGTTGTGGTTGCTTCAATCTGTCCTGTATACCCAGCCAAGGAGAACTGATATTTTAATTAATTATTGACAAAAGGATATCATCTTGGTGGTATATTTGATACTTGTGTCTTGTGCCATGGATCCTTTTTCCTAACTCTGAAAGAGGAGGTTGTGGGGGTGTTTCATGAGGGAAGAACTGAAGCCGGCTTTCAGAACCGCTAGGTGGATTCCATCCTGCCATGTGGCTTTACCACATGCTTGAAAGTTAGAATCATTGAATCATGGGATTGTAGAGTTCGACAGGACTCAGAGGGTCATCTAGTCCAACCCTCTGCAATGCAGGAACCTCAAACTGAAGCCTCCATGACAGATTGCCATCTAACCTCTGCTTTAAAAGCTCCATTAAAGGAGTCCACAACCTCGGGGGGGAGAGAGACTGTTGCACTCCTGAACCGCTCCTGGTGTCAGAAATATGTTTAGTTGGAATCTCCTTTCTTGTAACTTGAAACCATGGGTCTGGACTTCCAGGTGCCATGGGAATGGCAGACAGAGCGCGAGCCTGATCGGTCTGACGGGCTCGGTCTTCGCGAGGGGGTAGGGGAAGTGCTAATGCAGTGTGCACACCTACAAAAACTAAAGGGATCTCTTTAGACTCTTCAGGGTCCTGCAACCTGAAATGTGAGCTCTCTCTCACTTCCCTGCTGCTTTGAAAGGAGCTGGGGGGGCATGACTGAGTTGCCGAGTAAGCGCTACAACACAACCCAATGAGGAAAAGCCTAAAGCTCCAACTGACAGTGTTGGGGTGGACCTGCTTTTTTGTTTCTAGGTGTCATGAAGTTGGTGTAAGAGAAGAAGCCCACAAAGCAAAGCCATCTTATGGGTTTTCCTCTCTCCTTCTTGTGAATGTTGCTATGCGTGAAATGATCCGGGAGGCTTTGATTGTGATAGAGAAGAAACAGGAAGGGAGGGCAAAAGGTTTAAGAGGCTACCTTATGTGGTGGCAATGTAAAATTATTAAAAAGGCCTGGGAAAAGACATATAAAGATTTGAAGAGAATGTGGAAAATCATTGTTGTTTAAAAAAGGAAGTTATGATATTGAGGAATATTAGCAATCTACTCAGAGCAAAAAGCAAAACTAATTATAAACCAGGTGATCACGGACGAATGTAATATCCAAAAAGGAAGCAGACAAGGGTGTCCACAATCACCATTGCTGTTCATCCTGGTACTGTAAGTACTTGCCAAAAACATAAAAGCAGACAAAGAGATTATAGGTATAAAAACTGGGGAAAGCGAGTTTAAATTAAAAGCATATGCTGATGATTTAGTGATAACAGTGGAAGACCCAAAAACATCACTCCCCAAAGTAATAGAAAAGATTCAGAAATTTGGGGAAGTGGCAGGATTTAAACTTAATAGGAACAAAACTAAACTGCTAGTCAAAAACTTGAAGGAAGAAGAAGAAAAGGATTCAGAGCAAAATATTGAGATAGAAGTCCATAAAAAAGGTTGAGTACTTAGGGATATGGTTAACATCATGAAATATAAACTTATATAAAGATAATTATGAAAAAAATTGGCTTGAGGTAAATTTAGAAATATGGAACACAATGAATCTCTTATTGCTAGGGAAAATAGCAGTGATTAAAATGAATGTGCTGCCAAAAATGTTATTCCTTTTTCAATCAGTCCCAGTGATCCTGAAAGATGAACGTTTTAAAAAATGGCAGAAGGAAATTTCTAAGTTCATGGGGGGGGGGCAAAAGGCCAAGGATAAAATATAAAATATTTACAGATACTAAAGACAGAGGCGAGTTTGCCTTCCCAGACTTTAAATTATATTACGAAGCTACATGCCTGGTATGGATCAGGGACTGGATGAAGTTGGAAAAGCAAGCATTAGAACTGGAAGGACATGATAACAGATTCGGCTCGCACACATATTTATGGTATGGAAAGGGAAGGTACATAGAAGTTTTTATAACCATATAATTAGGAAATTACTAATTAGAGTATGGGAGAGATATAAAGACTTGTTAGAACAGATGTCCCCTTGGTGGCTCTCACCACATGAAGCCTTACTGCTCAAACCACTTGGAAAGAAAGTAAAGTGGCTGATTTGCTAAAGGACCAAGATGGAAAATGGAAAATAAGAGATTATGATGAATAAAAGACCATTTTCAGAGTTGGTTACATTATCGACAATTACACGAAACATACAAAGAAGACAACAAGAAAGGATTTAGCTATACGACATCCAGATGTCAAAAGGAAGTGGTAGAAAGGAAAGTAAAACTGTTAAAAGGTGCATATAGCATCCTGCTAGAATGGGAGACAAAGAGGTGAAATCAGTTGTGATTAAATGGGCACAAGATATAGGCCCTAACATCATGTTGGAAGATTGGGAAAGGTTATGGGAAATTGATTTAAAATTCACATATTCTTCTTTGCTGAAAGAAAACTATATGAAAATGATGTACAGATGGTATATAACACCAGTGAAGTTAGGAAGAATGTATAAAACTGGTTCAAATCTGTGTTGGAAATTTAAGGGAAAAGAAGGGACTTTTTATCACATGCGGTGGGAGTGTAGTAAAAAAATTTTTTAAAAGAGAAATGATATATAATGAATTGAAGAAAATGTTCCAATTAACATTTGTAAAAAAGCCTGAAGCTTTCTTGTTAGGGATTGTAGGAAAAGACCTGCCAAGGAAATTAAAAAACATTTTTATGTATGCAAGAACAGCAGCAAGTGTCTTAATACCACAAGGATGGCAGAATGAGGAAATCCTGCCTAAAGACTGTGGCAAGAGAAACTGATGAATTATGCGGAATTGGCAAAACTGACACATAAACTACATGACAAGGATAAATGTGACTTTAAAGAAGAATGGGAACCTTTTACGAAGTACTTAAAGAAACAACAAAATGAACTGGACTCCTTGGCAGGTTTTGAATATACATTCACAAACTTTTTATTGGTAATATACTGAAAGATAAACTGAGGATCTTTACAACTCTGTAACATGCAGAGTATATGTGCTGAGAAACCAGAGAGAGGAGCTGAGGGAAGTCTGGGTGGGGTGGGAGGGCGGGCTTTTATTTTTAGAGGAGGAGGGAGGGGGAAATGGGGAGAGAAAAAATGAGGATGATGTATTTTTGATAAATTGTTAATTGTTGAAATCCATAATAAAAAAATATTTTTTAAAAAAGAGGAAGTGTGACACCTAGTGGTTATAGAAATATATATATTGGTAAAATCTGTGTTTTAATTGGGATAGATTGTGTCAATGAATAGAATTAAATGGTTGAATTATAAATATCAAAATATGGCTGCAAGAAAACCACTGGTCCCGACTGGAACTTCTGCAACCACTCCAGCACAGGGGAGATGGATTTTGGCCCAGGAATTAGAACCAAAAACTGATCTCACAGGTATGATTATGGACTTAAGAAAAGAAAATAGGGGAAACGCTTAGGCATTGGGGAGTGAACTTGACCAGAATACAAAGTTAGTATTGGATTCAACAGGACAAATTAAAGAATTGATGGGAATAACAGTACTGGACCTTAAAACTAAGACAGAGAGTCTAAAAGAAAAGACAAAACCGGCACAAGCAGAGGGGAAAGACCTAAAAAAGGACCATGAGAAATTAAAGGAGGAATCAGCAGAATTGAGTGCTTCGCAGGAATCAGCTTGGGATGCAATAGCTGTTCTAGAAATGCGCCAGAAGAAACAAATCTTGGCTTCTGGGGAATTCCAGAAGAATCATAAGAAGATATAAGACTTAAATTACGGTAATCATAGAGTTGTCAGAATGGAAAGGGATTCAGGAAGAATTTTTGGAGAATTTGAAAGATAAAATGTTTAAGATAAAATCAAGTTTTTCAAAAACCAAAACACTACCAAGAGATTGCCTGGTAGTTTCCAATTCACGTGCGATAAAAGACACAATATTACAAACGAATTACCAAAAAAGATTACAAATAGAACAGAATATAATCATTACAAATAGAACAGAATATAATCATTCCGAAGGAAATTCCTAGTAGATTACTTAGAAAACCAAATAACTAAATTACTGACAGACGCATTGAAAAATAAAATTCCATATAGAGGAAAGGCACAGGCAGAGGGGAAAGATCTAAAAAAAGGATTTGGGGCTTCCAGATTTTATGGTCCCACCCCCGTTACCATTTGTTGATTGCCATGGAATTTTTTTGGTGGGGGTTTGAGATGGGTTTTTGGAAGACACCTGTGCGTGAATTTGTTTTGTGTGTGTAGATCAGTGCACCCTGACCAATGCACAGTCTTCGCAGTAAGGCTCTATTCTGATGGCAAGAGTATTATGATGACTCATTGATTCTTATCTGCTCCAGCCTTCATTTGCCTTCACAGCCATTGTATTATTATTATTTTAATGTTTAAAATTTTTATTTTTTACCAACAACCAAAACACAGTGAAACACCCCAGGTGGCTGATACATTGGGTTTACATAATCAATAATAGCATATTCAAATCAACCATATGAACAATTTTATATACTTTAACACTCCTCCATCCACAAGGTTTATTTAACATTTAACATTTTAATTGCCCCAAATTGTTCAAATCTACCCTTCACAGCCACTGTAACATACCACTTGTTATCGTCCACCTGTCCTGCCATTGAGAGCTTCTTGGATCATTCTTTGTCTAGCTCCTTTGACCTTACCGCCTTGGTGACCCTGCTGGGAGTATGAGACTCCCGACAGCTTCACTCACAAAGGTCATAGGAATTATAAGCCCACTCACCACAACAACGGGGTGATCCAGTGAGCGAGCTATAAATAATACAACAGCGGCATCAAATGGTGGGAAACTAGCAACAAGCGCTTGGAATTGTGAGATAAATTGAAGTATAAAGTATAAGTATAATACAACACTGACACACAGGGGTAAATGTACAAAATGACAGTAACAGGATATAAAAAACCAACTAAACCAAGAAGGAGATTTAAGTGATATTTTGACAGTAATGAGAGTATCACTAAGCCAGCAACACTTGCAGAAGTTGCAAGTGATTTAAGGGATTGCTCCAAAGAAATAAGTGATCTGTTTTAAAGGCCTAGCTCTCTGGAAGAAACTGAAAAAACAACAACACACTACTGGTCAATGAAATCAGAGACATGAAATCAAGTGAAAGAGATGCAGAAACAAATCACATAAACTCAAGAACATGTGATTGCAATACAGCAGAACCCAGAAATACTGGATGAACCGGTCGCTCTCCTAGAGATGCAGCACAAGGAAATGTATTTGAGATGTTGATTGATTCAGAATAAAGAGAGGAAGGTTTTTAACAACCGCTGATTAAAGAATTGGAGAAATTTCTGGATACCAAGGAAGATGAGATGGAGAAACAAATTGAGTGGGCACACAGCACTAAATCAGCATCTGCAAGAGCAAGGAAAGTTCCAGGAGATTGCTTAGTTCAATTCTCTACAAGAACTATTCAGGACAAGATTTTGCAAACTCAGAACAACCTACAGACTGACATTCAAAGGATTACAAAGGATTACAAGTGAAGGAAATCCCAACTAGACTCCTAAATAAAAGGAAAGACTACAAATTCCGAGCAGATGCTTTAAGAAAACCCAACGTGTTGGGAGTTCCCTCAAGGACTGAGCTTTCAATTCAGAATGAAATTATTTTGAGCAACAGAAGAACAAGAATGTGTTAGCTTCAGGTTTATATTTTATACTTTGTGTAATGTTAGGAACAAATGAGCAGTTCAGAGAGTGAAGATATAACGTCTTATAAAAGCAATATGGGAAGCCGAAGAAAAATAAGAATGGTAACATATGATGTTCTTAACATGCATTATGTGAAAACCTAAAAAATAAAAAAATAAAAATTAATAGAATTGTTTTTATGCATACATGAAATAGACCATCCAAATAGGCAATGGCACTTCTATAGAGGATGTTCCATCTTTCTCCAAATCCTGCCTTAGCCCTACTATCTTTGAACATAGCATTGGGTTCCACCCTGTGGTAGGGTTGCCCTACATCTGGGTTTTCCCAGACACATCTCCTTTTTCAGGATCTACATGCCCATCCTCAAGGATTTTTAGAATTTGCCAAAATTTCGGGGGGGGGGTGTTCTTTTCTTCCTTTGGTACCAAGACAAGCCCCAAAGGAGCATATTGTGCTTGGGAACTCCCACTCCAGGAGTGTGACATAGAACACCTGTGACCCAGGAAGTGGTGTGTCTGGGAGCTTTCCTTCCCAGCCAGAGAGTGTGCATGCGCAAGGCAGGCCAATGTGCCCCCATCCCACAACCCTGCCAGAACCATCTCTCTCTCTACTGGCTCCCTTGGACCTGACATGGGAACCGAGAGAAGGCAGAAGCACAGTCGGCCTCAATCTTTTGTTTCATGTTTCTGTGTACATAGTTATGAGGGGTTTCTAGCATGTGAAGCTTATCAGAGTCCAATTCAGAGTTTGTGCAGATCTAGCTTTCTTTCCAAGTACAGTTCTTGATGAGTTGCCATTGGTTGAAGCTCAGTTGCATGCAGGGCTTTTTTGCATCTGGAACTCAGTTCTGACACCTCTCAGGTGGACACCATTGTGAGAGAGCAAGGGAAGTGTTCATGGTCAGTTCTGGTACCCTTTTTTCTGGAAAAATAGCACTGGTGACATGTATGTTTTGATGATGACACATTCATTAAATGTAGACCAAAAATGTTGAAATTTGAATGTTTCTGTTCCTTGTCTTTGTGCTTTAACTTTGCAAATGAAGATTTACACTAATGCACTTTGCCATATTTCCTGGTACAAGTGTTGAGATAGGAAGCTTTCCAATATTGCTAGCAGAGTTTATGAGGAGTAAGGATTCTTCTGGGGGATATGCTTTGAAGGTAAAGTATGTACCCAGTCTAAATAAAAAATAAAACTAATAACTTTTGAAAAAAATAAGTATTATATCAAATCTGAAACCAACATTTCCCTAGGTTTATGCTTTATGTGGAATGCTGATTGGATGTGATGAGCAGCCAATCAGGGAATGGTACAGCCTAAATGGGAGGAGTTCTGGAATGCCTGACATCACAAGGGAGGTGGTTCTTAGCCAGTGGAAGGATGAAAACCCCTTAGGAGGAAATTAGGGAAAAGATTGTTCCATGGCAACACCAAGGTATCCAAACAGAAAGAGGTCTGATGGGTGGAACACTTTCCTTACAAGCTATGATATTTGCAGGGACTCATTCCAGGGCCGAAAGGTCACCAAGAGGGAAAATGATAGGGAGCTTTTATAAACTACAGATGGTTTTTCTTTTTCAAATACTAGACCTCAGGGTCATCCAATGAAACTGAGTGGTGGTACATTATAAGGATGTGCACAGGTGCTGTCTTGCCAGCGTCCCCTACTGGCTGTTTGGCCAATAGCAAGAACCAGGCAAGCAACAGGTTCTTTGGATTCCACTGGACAGAGAATTGACAGACTCTTAGGTAGAGACAAACTCTTATTACTTGGTAAACATCAGGAAAGAAATTGATCAGCAACCTGGAATGCAGTCTAATATAAAGCCAACAGCAACTGGAATAAACTACAAAGCTAGCAATATAACCAATAAGCAAAATATCTCAGGCAACAACAACAACAAAACAGATAGAATAGGTTTAGTTCTTCATGTCTCTCCAGCCGATGGAGATCTGGAAGGCTTATCTGGGATACTTCAGACTGGTAGATGGTCATTCTCTTCACATTCTGGAGTGGAGCATAGAACAATGTATCAAGATCTCCCTGTCTCCTTCAGCTTCTGGCCCTTATATGCCGTATTTTTCCTTGTATAAGATTAGGGTTTTTAAACTAAAAATTTAGGTTTAAAATTGGGGCTCATTTTATACATGGGTTGTGCTGATGGGTGTTTTGTTAATTTGGAGTCCCCCAAAATAAGGGGTGTCATACATGGGGGCATCTTATAGACGGAAAAATATGGTAGTCTGTAGCGTAGGTCTCATGCCAAGCTGGCAACAGATGTAATTCATGATGTAATTCCATTCCCATCCTTTGATCTGGCCTGGGAGTCGACACATGTGGGCGTGAGACTTCATTTGCATTCTTTATCTGTGCAGTTCAGTCACTGTAAGGTTACTTTCCTTGTTCCCAGTCAACTGCTTCCTCCTTCCTTCCCCCATGCAGGCAGGTGTTTGATAGCTGGCCAAGCCATGAAGTTCCTTTCGCTTCTTCTCAAACAGCCAGGTTCCTTATATTAAAGCTCCAGCTACATTGCAAACCAGGAGCATCACATTCTGTTTTATTCCCTGGCAATACAGGTGCCCTGCTCTGATTCATGGGCCCAGTTTGTAAATCCAGATCTAGAGCATGATCCAGAAAATATAAGTCTTTGGGAAACCCATTTACTTGCATATCAAGGGCTGCTAGATCAGATGGCTTTGAAATGGGATTAGACAACAGTCCTCTTCTTTCTTTAAGCCACAGCATCAGATGTCAGGCTGGGTCATTGCAAAAAGAAAACAAAATGGCACACTTGGAGAGCCTGGGTAACAGCTTCCCCTCTACTTCTTTTCCAGGTCCTACTCATGGTGTCCAAAGTCTTGCTGGATTCAATTGGATTTATAGTGAAAAATACTGTATATTGGACTCAACAACGTCTTTACAGGAAAGGATGGTCTAATACTGATGCCACTTTCTACCTAATGTGCTCATAATCTTATTCTCCATATGTTGTTGTCTTATTCTAGCTTGTTGTTTCCTAAACACAACTGAGAGGATGGAGCAGCCAGCACCCGCAAAGCCTGCAACACTATCGGCAACTATAACTGATGGTCTGTATACTGCACAGTCATATGGGATGAGGTTTCTCATAAAGTAGAGGGATGCATGGGAAATGCACAGGTTCTGTCTGCTTCTCTTCCATGTCCAACTTGTGGTCTCTAAAGTCTTTTTATTATTATTTATTTATTTCGTTTTTCAAATTAAAATTTTACAATCAAATATCAACGTACAATATAAAAACAAGATTCCAAAGAATCCCCTGGACTTCCCTCCTCCCCTTTGTGGGTCCGATTGTTAGTCATTTCCTCCTGCATCTTTTATAATAATCCAAATCTTATACATTTCTATTATGTCCAAAATTCTCCATTAAACTACAAGTGGTATTTCAACCAGAATAAGAATTTTAGCTGTTTACAGTGGTTTTAAAAATAGTTAAATGTTGGAAATGCCTCATTGAGACATATTTTTGGCCTGATGTTGTTGTCCATTTCAACTTTGTACCGATGAAATCCTTGACATTTGTAGACGTGCATCTATTTTAAAAATTATGTTCCTGTAATAGGGAGATTGGGGACGCAGGTGGCGCTGTGGGTTAAAGCCTCAGCGCCTAGGGCTTGCGGATCGAAAGGTCGGCGGTTCAAATCCCTGCGGCGGGGTGTGCTCCCGCTGCTCGGTCCCAGCGCCTGCCAACCTAGCAGTTCGAAAGCACCTCCGGGTGCAAGTAGATAAATAGGGACCGCTTACCAGCGGGAAGGTAAACGGCGTTTCCGTGTGTGGCTCTGGCTCGCCAGAGCAGCGATGTCACGCTGGCCACGTGACCCGGAAGTGTCTCCGGACAGCGCTGGCCCCTGGCCTCTTGAGTGAGATGGGCGCACAACCCCAGAGTCTGTCAAGACTGGCCCGTATGGGCAGGGGTACCTTTAAGGGTACCTTAAGGGTACCTTTAAGGGTACCTTCCGGGTCACGTGGAAGGTGTGGAAGGTACCTTTACCTTTACTTTAATAGGGAGATTAAGTGCAGGACAACAAAAGCAAATTTTGTGAGCTTTCATGCTTGACAAGAGACTAATACTCTGAGCTTGGAAGGGAAAACACCCACCATCCAACCAATGTGTTCATAGTCGTTATAATAGCTTGTTGTTTCACAGATGCAACTGAGAGGATGGAAAAGTCTGGAATTGATGAAGCATCCAGAAAGGATTCAGCAGCAGCAAAAGAAACTCGTGGTCTGTATACAGCACAGTCATATTGGATGAGGTTTCTCATAAAGGAGAGGAATGCATGGGAAAGGGAAGTTGATGGAGAGACAGGCAGAGAGTGGAACCAGTCATGTTGTGCTAGGGAGGAGTGCAGAGAAAAGCGCACACAGCTCTTTGGGTGCCAGAGATCCACGAAGCCCCATAGAAACCCCAGGATTCAGCCCACTCTTTGCTGCTGGCTGTGGTGTTCCTTTACTGTGTGCAGCCAGGAATTGCTCTACCATTAGGCAGAATAAGGCAGTTGCCTCAGGTAGCAGGTGCTGTGGTGGGCAGAGATATGTAGACCACACAAGCTGCACTGCACCTCCTCAGTTAGTCTGCTGTCCCATCAGCAGTATCAAAATAAGAGCCAATGGCCAGTTCAGCCCAGCTTTTTTATGTGGAATTATGTGTACAGAGGGAAAATCTTGTCATTTGTTTGGGGAGCAGAAAGTCCTTTAGTATCAAAGGCTACTGTCTTCTGATCCAGACATTGGTCAGAAAAGCTTCCTCAAGCAGCAAGGTATCCCCCCTTGCTTCCTCCACCTGCTTACCCACCCAGATTACCACCCCTTGAACAGTTGACTGTCTCTGGCTGATGGCTACCACAGCATATGGAAACCCTTTTTCCTGGAGTGGCAGTGGTATGTTGGCTTGTTGCTGTTTAGTCGTTGAGTTGTGTCCTCGATTCTTCGTGACCCCATGGACCAGAGCACGCCAGGCACTCCTGTCTCCCACTCCCTCCCGCAATTTGGTCAAACTCATGCTGGTAGCTTCGATGACACTGTTGGCTAAATCAGAATTTTCTTTCTTCAAGCATCTACTTTTCAGGACATGGTTACCTTCTTAAAATCTCCAACGGGTGAAAGATTTATCATACTTGAGATTTTCATCCTTATTGCCATGACACTGCTGCTTTTCCTTCTATGTAAGTACATAATTAGCATACTTTGCAACTAATGTCATGTGCTTTGCTTAAATGCCAATAGCATTTCCAAAAAGAGATGGCAGGATCCACCTTCCATTTATCCCTTTCATCTCTCTTTGATATCAGGGGTTGAGTTACAGCTGTCATTCATTGAAAGCAATGACACTGTTTTGTTCTCCCTGAATAAGTGAGTTCCAGCACTTGGAACAGAAGCACAGGCTAACACAAGTCCCTGGAACACCCTGGACAATTCCCTTTCCCAGTTGCCATTCTCTGCTCCTTTCCCAACTAATCCTCATTTGCCCCCATTCCTGATCCTCGCCACCCTGCCCTCTGCCAGGGCTCCAGTCCCCTGAAGGAAAGTGCTTGGGGGAAACAGGCTGCAGAGGAAAAGGCCATGGCCAAAGTGGGTTCGTCCAGAGCCTACCTAAATATCAAGATATATGCAGGGCCTTTTTCAGCCGAAATTCATCAGGACTCAGTTCCAGCCCTTCTCAGGTGGGCTCTGTTGCTAATCTAAGAGAACAAGGGAGATATTCAAGGTGAGTTTGGCACCTCTTTCTCCAGAATAATAGCACTGGATAAATGAACACATGACCTATTTGTAAATCTAGTTCATTTTTAAAGGGCACTCCAAAGTAAGCAAAGCTCAGGGGGAGGAAACCAAATGATCCACGAATTTACATATTTTGAGCATACGGCAGGGCATGAGGCAGCTTGGCAAATGCAAGTGTGTAGGACAAAGAGGACAGGTGCATCTAGACAACCAAAAATCTAAAGCTCTCAAAGGAAGGCCAACCATCTGATGACAGAAGCAACAGGCCAAATGGAAACAGGACTTCAGACCGGCAGGGAAGCCACAATCAAGGCATAGGAAACACCAATATAAGGGCTGTGAGCAGAAAATATTAATAGAAGTCATATTTATGTTTTTGTGGATTTGATTTTTTATTCACTCTTCTCCCTAAGCTCCCAGGGCATGTTACAAGTCAGTATTTAAAATTCAATATTAAAAGCAGTTTGACACCAAATATCCCCTCCCCTAGCTCATCAGACTAGTAAGCTAGAACACAGTTTCTTCATTTCTTTTCTACCTACCTCCTCCTTAGATCAGAAGGAAATGAAAAAAAGAGCTGATTTTCAAGTGGGATTGGGAATGATTCGAAGCATTGTTGTTGGGATTGATTCAACCTATAAGGACAAGGATGGTAAGCATTTTATATACAAGTCCTCACTTTTGCTAGAACATGTTTAATTTAAACAGACTTCAATTCCTGTAGTTCAATTTGGGATTCATATTGTGTGAGCAAAACATTCAGTGAAACTCATCACCCAATAGAGTTTATCACTTTTTCACTGCTCAGCATAAAGAAAAGCAGGTGGTTGTGATTCTCACATCTCCCCACTAGAAACGCTGTCCTCCCCCATCACACTGTAATTCACAATGTTTGTGCTACTGCAAGATTTTAGCACTGGCACAAGGGAACTTTGCCCCCACTTCTACCTGCATGCCATCACCAAAGCTGCTCTGCAGGGTGGGGAGAAACTTCAGAACAGATTGGAGGGAAAGGGGCTGGAGATTGCATTGCACAAGGAGAAATTCCTGAGCTTACAGAACGCCCTCTTTAGAACTATGTGGAATGCAACCCAATATTCATCAGGAAAAGAGTTTGGGTGCCTGTATTTTCTTAGATTTCAGAAAGCATAATAGAAAACTGTAAAGTAATCTTTGCATATTTCGTTTTACTGTGTGACTCAGTGGGGAATTGCTTTCTGACCCAGTGATTCCCAGCAGAAAAGGAGGACAAAGGAGGGGAACATTAGAGATACTTCATGAGCCACTCTCAATATGAGAATAGGATAGTGGATTGCATGGGTCTTTTGTCTGATCCAGCTGCAGGGGTCTTTGGAGGCTTTTCATTGGTGATCTCAGCCACAGAGAATCAAGTCTGTCCTCATATTCATAAGAACCCCATCCTGGAGCTCTGCTTCTTGTTCCAGGCTAGAGTGTTTTAAAATGTTTGGAAATGGTTTCTTAATATTTGCAGATTGTTATTTCAGATGCTCCTGCCTTAAACTGTTTCAAATCTTTTAGACTTCCAAATACTCGCTGTAGTTCAAAACTTATCAGAGGAAGTGCGGCAATTTGCCATGAAAAATGATCAACTGCAAAAGGAAATTGGTAAGCTACCCTATGATGCTGAAGAATTGTAGTGCAGTGGGATCCTGCCCTGATTCTGCTCCAGCTGAAAGCCCCTCCTCTAGCTGAAAACTCTTAGAGCCAGAGCAGAGAGCTGTCCTCCTTTTCAGGTCAGCTAAAAGACCTGTCCTTTACTATACTCATCCATGGAAGAGAGATTCTTGAACAGCACATCTGAGGCAACCTCTGACAACTTGGTCAGAGAGACTGCTGGGCAGTGGGGTGATTGGCGCAACAACAAAATCTCTCTTGTTTCACAAGCCCATCATCAGAAAGAAGCCCTCAAGCCCTACTCACATAGTGAATTGGCTCATTGGCATGTGGGATAAAATACCTGCAGACCATAGCAACTCTCACTCTATCCACAGGCCTGTTTTGGTGCCACGGCAAGTACCCAGACGGCCAAACCTAGGTCAGGATAGGATCCTCCATTTATCTGCACAGGTCTCTAAGGTGGGCTTTCCTTCACTGGGAACACTTGCTTTATAGGTAAAGAGATTATAATGATGTTTATAAAGCTTTTTATGAAAAAGCAGAGAAGGGGAATGAGTTCTGAAATATTCTATGATTGGATATCATGTATCAAATCAGAACACAGCTGCTCAGAATCCTTAGTCCGGACTCAAGCTCAGGAAAACACAGACCACTGAATACATAACACCCTTCTCCCTTAGACATGAACACTCATCCCTGTCAACACAAATATTCATCAAAGTGGTGTGGGCAGTGCCTCACCCACTGAGATGGGTGAAGCTCATCCCCTTGGGTTGTTGGGGATCCTGATGGAGCTGGAGCTGGTGTCATGGGTGAAACTGGTGTCATTGCCTCCACACTGTTTGTTGTTGCAGTGTTGGGGCCCCATTCCTCAGCTCTACCCTGGGCCGCAGGTTCTCATCAGGTACATCAGCCTGTGAGTCAGGTTGATCGTTCATCTTGTGTTTTGGCATGGTAGCAGTGGCTGGCGCTGGGGCATCGGAAAGGCGTCAACGTCCACATTGTCCACATGCCAGCAGTGGACCTGAACATCTGGTGTGGCAAGCTTGTCGCCCCGGTAACAGCAGTGGAGATAAACACAGGGTGATCTTCGTAGTTTGGGATGTAGACAGCGTCATCAGGTGTGAAGGACCTGGGGGCCGCTGGAGCCCCTTGGCCAGGAGGCCAATCAGATGCAAGATTGGGGTGCAGCCAATCCAGGAGTGATGCCAGCTTCTGGTTTATAAGGAGCTCTGCTGGGCTTCAACCTGTGGCAATGCAGGGTTTGATGTGCTGCTGCAGAAGGAAATCAACTAGGCTCTTGTTCCAGTCCCCCTGGGTAATCTGGGTGAGGGATTCCTTAGTGGTCCTCATCATTCTCTAAGCCTGTCCATTCGTTGATGGGTGGAACGGTGCTGCTGGGACATGCTGGATGAGGTTGTTGGCCATGATCTTCTGTAACTCGGCTGACATGAACTGTACTCCATGATCAGACATGATGGTGTCTGGCAGGCCATGTATGGTGAAGAAAGACCCGCAGCAGGGCATAGATGACGATCCTGGAGGTTATTGCTGAGACGGGCACCACCTCGAGCCACTTTGACAAGGAGTCCACAATGAGGAAGAATGTCTGACCTTGGCATGGACCAGCAAAATTGATGTGGAGACTTGACCATGGTGTGAGTGTCATCTCCTACCTTTGGATTGGGGCCTGAGGCATGGATGGTCAGGACTCTTGTCAGGCCTGGCAGTGCTGGACCCACTCTTCTACTGCTGCATTACTGCCTGGCCACAAGATGTAGCTACTGGCCAGAGCTTCCATATGGACAATGCCTGGGTGACTGACATGGAGAGCCTCTAGCACTCTGGTCCACAGCTTAGCAGGGATCATGACCCAGTTTCCCCACAGAAGGCATCCCTTGTGAACTGACAGCTCATGTTGCTGGGAGACAAATGGGGAGAATTCTGCATCAAGGTGATCCGCTGGGCACCCCCTCCACATCCAGTTGAGGACACAGGAGATGGACACATGAGTGTGTGGTGACATCCATGGCATGGAGCGGGAGCTGGGGAAGAGTCTCCAGCAGCATCACACTGTGGGCTGGGGACGGGTCAATGTCTATGTCTGGTAATGGCAGGTAGCTTAGGGCATCTGCGTGGCCCAGGCTCTTGCCAGGAATGTTGTGCAGCACGTAGTCATATGCCCTGAGAAAGATGGACCACCTTAGCATCCTCAGCGACAGGACCTGGGGCGTCTTCTAATCAGCAGCAAAAAGGCCCAGCAGAGGCATGTGGTCACTTATGATAATGAAGTGGTGGCCATAGGTGTAGTCATGGAACTTCTTTACTTCTGCTACGATAGCAAGGGCCTCCTTGTCAATCTGGACATAATTGCATTCCGTAGATGACAAAGTTCTGGAGTAGAATGCATTGGGGGCCTATCACCCATCTGGCTACTGGTGGCTGAGGACTGCGCCAGTTCCATATGGGGAGTTGTGACAGGCAAGCATAACAAGCTTGGTCTCATCAAAATGGGTAAGGTCTCTTTCAGGGGAGAGCGGCTGTTTGACAGCATTGAAAGCAGCCTTTTGAGCATGGCCCCAGATCCAAGGAGATTTCTTATCCAAAAGCCAGTGCAGGTCCTCCATGATTGCAGCCTTGTGTGGAAGAAAGGAATGACGTGACTGGATAGCATGTATTGAGTCAGAACACAGGGGCTCAGAATCCTTAGTCCATATTCAAATTCAGGCAAGCACAGAGCATTGAATATATAATAGGTAAGGTGATTATAAAATAGCTTATAAAGCTTTAGATGCGAAAGCAGAGAAGGGGAACAAATGCAGATTGCGTCACTTATACATAAAAACAAGCGAAGGATGGTCAGCACGAAAACACACATTTTGTGGATGTTGTACAATGCCATTTCCCCTCTTTTTCTTTGACCTTGGGAAATATGATTGCCTTTAAAGACATTATGCCAAAACCAGACCTAAACCCTGATTGAAATGGTTCTAGAAAATCAGTTTCCTCCAAGAGCACCTGGATCTGGTCCAACACCACTCACTCAAGAACCTTGCCCAGGAAGGTGAGATTATCAACTGATGGACTGTTATTTAGATTTTTCTGAGCCCAGGGAATAACAACAACAACAACAACAACAACAACAACAACAACAACAACAACAACAACAACAATTTATTTATATTCTGCCCATCAGGCTGGGTTTCTTAAGGAGTGATTTTACCACTGCCTCTGCTCTGGACACCCTTTAAGATTTATCTGCTGTAACAGAAGGGTCATGAAGGGTCAATTTTATCCTCAAAATACTTTGCAAACAAATCACAGAAAGCTGCTTTCAGTTCTACCATCTCCTTCAGGCCAGACTGTAGCAGGCCCTACTCTACCCAGGAAAGCTCTGCTGGATGGCACAATGGAGGAAGCTAAGCAACACTTCTTTGTAGCCTTCACTGCCACTTGGTAGGCTCGAGGATGAGCCCTCACCAGTGTTCAGTTGCATTCAACCAGATTTTTCCTCCACACACGTTCAAGGCATTTCCCAGCTTCTTTCTTTGCCCTAACCTCTGCAGTATACCAGGGGGCCAAACAGGCTGCATGAAGCGGGAGAGGGAGCTCAGGACCAATCGTGTCAATGACCCAAGCCAAGATGTCGAGGAAAAAAACAACTATCTGACTTTCAGAAGACATCTGTTCAGGGAAGTTTTTAATGGTTGGACTCCAGTTGTGTTTTATTTTGTTGGAATTCACCCAGAGTAGCTGAGGAAAAGCCAGTTAGATGGGCAGCATATTATAAAGTATCATTGTCGTCGTCATCATCATCTTTATTCAGTTGTTCCACAGCTTGGCCAAAACTTGGCAGGAGCACCACCCACTTTCAGATGAGCTGGAAAATCCCCCAGAGGCATTTGGAGGCCCACTGGAACCATCCTGTCAGCTCAGGCAGGAAGACTGCTGGGCAGCAAACTAGGTGGTAAACCAGCAGAATCCCTCATCTGTCCCAGTTGCCCACTCTAGATTGCACTCCCCACCTCCTCAACTGGACAGTTAGCCTAGAGAGAGAAAGAGAATTTTGATAAACCACAGCTACTCCCCCTCTCCATCCTTCAAGTCTGCCCTAATGCTGCCCGAAGTATCCAGGTGGAAACAAGTAGGTGAGGTTCTTGACTGTGCTCCTTGCTCCAGCTATGCCCACCCAGCTATTTACTGCAGCATCAGCATCAGCATGGGTTGATGAGTTAATGTTGTTCTTTTTTTTTAAGATTACTGAGCTTCCTAGATTAATATATGTTATCATGTGGCCAGAGAAATGAACTTCACAAAAGTAATTGAAATCTGAACAGGCATACAAGGTGGTTCCCCTTAAATTCCTTATCTTGTTTTCTTTTTCTCTTCTTCCTCCATACCTGGCTGACTCAAAGACATCATCTCTAAAAATGTGAATGATGGTTGGGTTTTATATGCAACAGCATACTATTGGTTTTCTCATGGGCCACAAACATGGATGAATTCCCAAAAAGCGTGTGAGAAGGAAGGCGCCAAGCTAATTTCTCTGGAAACAGGAGTAGAACAGGTGAGCACCAAAGCCGAGTATTGAAAAGTTAGGCGATCTCCTTGAGTCAAAGGGCTCCTATCATCACTATCCATTTAAGAAGGTACAATCCACCTATATGCAGGCAATACAGCAACTCCATCAGTCAAGCCAAGGGGTGGGTGGGGCAGGGAACAGCTGCTACCATCTGGGGCTAACTAAGGTTTCTTGGTGCTGCTGAGCTCTAATAGAATGAAGCTGGCAGTCAGGAAGGAGGTCTTGAAGGAGGAGGAGTAGATACTTGAGGGAAATCTTGTAGATTCTTCCTCTGCTCTTTGAGATGTACTGAGTGCTCAGAAAAAAAGGCTTCCCTCACCACCCTAACCCTCTGGCATGAGGGGATCATGGAGATGACTCTAGAGGAGCTTGCAAGGTATATCCATCTCCCAGCCCTTAACCTAGGCAGAGGGGCTACTGGGATGCTGCAGGGCACAGACATAGGTGAGACCCCATCGTCATCCCATCAAGCATACCACAACCAGACTGATTCCGATAGCTCTGGAACCAACAAACAAACATGGATACAGATATTGGAGTATTTGCCACACAGGGTCACTGTCCCACTAGATGGTTCCAAGGTGAACTGTTTTATGGCACAGTCATTTACAGTATCTGGAAATTTTAACTCTGTGTCATGACTGGAACACACATGTAGTCAGTCTTGGTGAGGGCAGGTGAAGTTACCCTTCACTACAATATGATGCTTCCTTGATTCCATCAGCAGCAGCATCATAACTTGGATCAGGGGGACAATAGCACATCCTCAGTACAAATTTATTTGACACAACCATACTTGACACAACCGTACTTGGAATACCATAGTTTTGATCACGGCTTCCTCCAAAAATATGGATTTGGCTTTCAAAGGTGACACCTGTGTCTTTTGAACTGTGTTTGTTTTATGCCTGTTGGATGTTTGTAAAGGGCCATAGTAGCTCAGAGAACGAGACATTGTCTAGAAAGGCTTTGAGAGAAGTGCCTTGCTCCTCATTCCTACTGAAAATTTTCTTGTTTTTCTTTCTCCCCACCCCTACCCCAGCAATTTGTGGTGAATCAAGTAAAAGCCCGAAGAAACCTTTTTTGGATTGGACTCTTTAAAGACAATCAAGCGAAATGGAGATGGCTGGCAGGAGTAGAGGCTTTAGTCACGTAGGTTTTTGAAGAAATATTTGCTAATGGCATGCATTCCAAGAAGTTGCAGATTCTGTTTACGTAATTGATCCTTTCCCTCTCCAAATATATTTTGCCATGCACTTTTCTCTACTACCAAAGACCTACATATGTACTTCTCCACATCATTGCCCAGATGAGCGGCTGCTGCTTCTCACTAGGTTGGAGAGGCAGGAAGGCTCCTCTTCCTGCTTCTCTAACCTAATGAATGCAGTGATTCAGAAGAGGCTGAAGGCATGATTTTAAATGGTTTGTGCTGATTAGCTCAGCTTCATAATGACTTGTAGGAACCTAAAGCTGAGCAACACTGCCAGCTGGCAGTTTAAGACAGTTCATGGTTCCCTTTAAGTATCTAACAACTCTTTTCAGCTTGTGTGGATGGATGTACAAGGTCAGAGTAAGATCTCACTCATCCACAGCTTGGTAGTAGAACAGAAAACTGGACTGGCATTTATTACCAAGGCTGCATTAACAGAGGGCTGCTTTCAATTTTGCAAAGTCTCCTGGAACAAAATCCAATGACATTAATCTCTATTGATGCACCCAATACCAATCACGAATCCTTTTTGTCAAAGGTATTGAGTAAACTTTACAAACGGACAGTGGGGTTGTATAATACTAGCTGGGAACTTAAACCCTGTATGCCAGTGGTTCCCAGTTAGCTAAGTACTGCAGACCCATTGTTTTTCAAAAGCCACACCATGGGCCACCCTATCTTTGAACATTTTAATATCTCTGTGGCAGTTTTTCTTATGTGAATGACACCATGGAGCCCCTGGGTGGGTGGTCTGTGGACCACCAATTGGGAACCACTGCTGTTTGTGATCTTAGACTTGATCAAAGGACAGATCTCACCCGAACATCTCATGGGAGTAAAAAATCCACCTACTGCACCATTACTAGTAATATCAATTTAATAGATTCACAGAGAGCTAAAAATGAGGGAGTTATAGAATACATTTATCACAGAATTTTAGTGCTGTGTAGTGGGACTTGATTCAGTATACAATGGACACTGGAGAATGCAAGTGACAATAAAAGTGAAGCTAGGGTGATACCTTTGTCAACTATGGATAATTGATTAAAGTAAACTTAGAACCAGCATGTTAGATTTAGATAAGATATATATATGAGAGATATCATATCATTTCAATCAACCAACCCTATAATGGCTTTGTGGTTATAGATTATATTTTGCAATTCATTTGAGGACATAGCTATGTTTGTTTCTGTATAGTGTCACTGCTCTCCTCATGCATGGGGTGGGCCCTTTAGTAAAGGTAAAGGTAAAGGTATGCCTGCCCGTACGGGCCAGTCTTGCCAGACTCTAGGGTTGTGCGCTCATCTCAGTTCGATAGCACCCCCGGGTGCAAGTAGATAAATAGGGACCGCTTACCAGCGGGAAGGTAAACGGCGTTCCGTGTGCTGCGCTGGCTCGCCAGATGCAGCTTGTCACGCTGGGCACGTGACCCGGAAATGTCTGCGGACAGCGCTGGCTCCCGGCCTATAGAGTGAGATGAGCGCACAACCCTAGAGTCTGGCAAGACTGGCCCGTACGGGCAGGGGTACCTTTACCTTTACCTTTATGAGAAATCACTTCATGTGAAAAGAAAAGAGACAGTCTTGACCCACAGTTGTTGTTGTTGGGATTTTGAATACGTGCAGCTTCACACAGAGTCAATTAGGAGTTGGCCAACAGCCAAGGCAATGTAAAGGAGTAAAATCTGCCTGGAGATATAGAGGCCTGGAGACAGCTCCCTCATTGGTGAAGCTCACTCATGGGAATAATGATTTATGGCCTATTGACTGGAATGTGTCAGTAGAGCGTAGAGAGTTGAGTCTTAGTGTAAGAGTCATGTGGTGAGAGAGCTAAAGATCCATGTTGAGCTCTGTTCCTGTAAATAGTAACTTGAAGTCCACTGTACATAATAAACACCTATAAGTAACAAGTAACTGATTCCTGCTTTGTCCATCCTGCCTGCAACCGATTGCTTTTGTGAACTCTGCGTATACTCTGCTAAAGTCCTGAAACAAGTTAGAAAGTTGCGAAACACCAATAGTTGTTGTTGTTGTTGTTGTTGTTTTCCTTACATGGTTAAAGGTAAAGGTACCCCTGCCCGTATGGGCCAGTCGTGTCCGACTCTAGGGTTGTGTGCCCATCTCACTTAAGAGGACAGGGGCCAGCGCTGTCCGGAGACACTTCCAGGTCACGTGGCCAGCGTGATGAAGCTGCTCTGGCGAGCCTGCACCAGCGCAGCACACGGAAACGGCGTTTACCTTCCCGCTATAAAGCGGTACCTATTTATCTACTTGCACTTAAGAGTGCTTTCGAACTGCTAGGTGGGCAGGAGCTGGGACCGAACCACGGGAGCTCACCCCGTCGCGGGAATTCGAACCGCCGACCATGCGATCGGCAAATCCTAGGTGCTGAGGTTTTACCCTCAGCGCCACCTGCGTCCCACCCTTACATGGTTGAATTCTAAAATATGGGGAGAAAAATCCATCACACTTGTGAGTGGATGTTAAGAGAGAAAGAGCTGAACGTCTTTTTAATGATAGAAGGCAAGGGGAGCATTGATCAATGCTGCTGTTTCTCTTCTTTTCAGCTTCTGGAAATGGGGTGAGCCAAATAAAGCCGCGAAACACAACTGTGGTGCATTGGCCTTTAATTGCCGCGGAAGTTGCTGGGCAGCATTAAACTGTGAGCAAATGACACAGTATATTTGCAAGAAGGTGCCGAATGATGCTTGGCTCTAAGAAGACACTTTCAAGATGAACAAAACTGGATCTCATGATCACTACACAAAACCAAAACCAAGAGATCACCCCACCCTGCTGTTTTAATGCACAATCCACACTCTGCCATCTAGATTATGGGACTCTTTGGCATCAACCCTCAAAAAACACCTTGAAAAGACCTTATTCTGCAAGCTCAAATGTAGATGGCTACAAAAATAAAGAATGGAAGCATCCAGTCATAGCCTGTTTTCTGTTTAATGTACTTATTTGCAATGCATACCAATATTTGTTTCCTTACTCTGTGTGTTTGATGCCCCTTTGCCCCTTCTGATCTCCATCGCCACTACCTTACAAGGCACATAAGGACAACCCTGCATGCCAGGAAATGGGAATGGGGGCCACCCAGCGTTTGGTGTCCCTTTCTAGCAGACTAATCACAAATACAACTTTGGCTTTATCACTGGGAAATTCCGATGCCCTTAATCTCATGTAGAGTTAACATTGGGAAACAAACACAGTGACCTGCTCTCGATTTCTTCAGAACATGGCAGGGGGCAAGACTGGGGCCCATATCAGTGTGGGCACAGCTTTGGCAGCATGTGCTGCTCTTTTCATGGCGTTCATATGGAAGGGGTGCCAACCTGAATAAAATATTGGGGGTGGAGCAAGGAAGCTCCACCCTGCATAATCGATCACAAGACTTCATCACCACTACCTTACTATAATAATAATAATAATAATTTATTATTTATACCCCGCCCATCTGGCTGAGTTTCCCCAGCCACTCTGGGGGGCTCCCAATCAGTGTTAAAAACAGTACAGCATTACATATTAAAAACTTCCCTGAACAGGGCTGCCTTAAGATGTCTTCTGAATGTCAGGTAATTCTTTATCTCTTTGACATCTGATGGGAGGGCGTTCCACAGGGCGGGCGCCACTACCGAGAAGGCCCTCTGTCTGGTTCCCTGTAGCCTCACTTCTTGCAATGAGGGAACCGCCAGAAGGCCCTTGGCGCTGGATCTCAGTGTCCGGGCTGAACGATGGGGGTGGAGATGCTCCTTCAGGTATACAGGACCGAGGCCGTTTAGGGCTTTAAAGGTCAGCACCAACACTTTGAATCGTGCTCGGAAACGTACTGGGAGCCAGTGCAGATCTCTCAGAACCGGTGTTATGTGGTCCCGGCGGCCACTCCCAGTCACCAGTCTAGCTGCCGCATTCTGGATTAATTGCAGTTTCCGGGTCACCTTCAAAGGTAGCCCCACGTAGAGCGTGTTGCAGTAGTCCAAGCGTGAGATAACCAGAGCATGCACCACTCTGGCGAGACAGTCCGCAGGTGGAGCTGGTAGACAGCTGCCCTGGACACAGAGTTAACCTGCGCCTCCTTGGACAGCTGTGAGTCCAAAATGACTCCCAGGCTGTGCACCTGGTCCTTCAGGGGCACAGTTACCCCATTCAGGACCAGGGAATCCTCCACACCTGCCCGCCTCCTGTCCCCCAAAAACAGTACTTCTGTCTTGTCAGGATTCAACCTCAATCTGTTAGCCGCCATCCAACCTCCAACCGCCTCCAGGCACTCACACAGGACCTTCACCGCCTTCACTGGTTCTGATTTAAAGGAGAGGTAGAGCTGGGTGTCATCTGCATACTGATGAACACCCAGCCCAAACCCCCTGATGATCTCTCCCAGCGGCTTCATATAGATGTTAAAAAGCATGGGGGAGAGGACGGAACCCTGAGGTACCCCACAAGTGAGGGCCCAAGGGTCTGAACACTCATCCCCCACCACCACTTTCTGAACACGGCCCAGGAGGAAGGAGCGAAACCACTGTAGGACAGTGCCCCCAGCTCCCAGCCCCTCTAGACGGTCCAGAAGGATGTTATGGTCGATGGTGTCAAAGGCCGCTGAGAGATCCAGCAGAACTAGGAAACAGCTCTCACCTTTGTCCCTAGCCCGCCGGAGATCATCAACCAGCGCGACCAAGGCAGTTTCAGTCCCATGGTGAGGCCTGAATCCCGATTGGAAGGGATCCAAATGGTCCGTTTCCTCCAGGCGTGCTTGGAGTTGTTCAGCAACCACCCGCTCAATCACCTTGCCCAAGAATGGCAGATTTGAGCGACTTCCGGAGGTGGCGCCTCCGACAATGGCGGATTCTCCCTGATTTAGAGGGAGACAGCTCCACAGAAACCGGGTCTTACCGCTGCAGCGAAGCGGGGACCCTTTCAAAAATCGCAGGCGGAAGAAGCCTGCGACCGTGGGACTCGGCGGGCACCGTTTGCGCCCCTCTGTTTGGCAAAGGAGCTCTACAAAGGGCTCCGGAGTGAGACGGGGGTTGGCGTGGTGCTGAGAGTCAATCGCTACTTCTGTGGAGTGAAGCTGCATAGCCAGAGTTGGAGAGCGCTGTCCTTTTTCCTATGCCAATTCGGATTTCAAACAACAACCCGTGAGTAGGACAATTGAAACTTGTGGATCAAAAGTATACCTTTGAAATAGAGCCAAGACGGGAAGTGTAAATAGGAAGTCCGCCTCCCGTTCTTTGTAGAAAGATCAAAGCAAAGACTTTACAAGCTAAAAGCCGTAAATTGACAGCCTGGAATTTCCTGCTCTTTTAACTACTAAATCCCCCTGACAGCAGGAGGATAGGGGGAAAACAAATCGTGACTTTGCAAATCCTGCAGAGAGTAATTTAAGAAAATAAGTCTTCACTGTTCCTGACCTGGGGACGGAATGAAATGAAAGAAACTGTCGGTGGTGCCTATAACAGGAATATAAGAAATCTGACAGATAGAGTTCGAAGGGGGAAAAAAAAAAAAGTCCAATGCTGCCTTCTGCCTGATTGTTTTATATTGAAAGGAAACAAAATATCTGAAAATCGAAAGTAACTTTTATTTTCCCTTGTTGGATACACTGTAAAAATGGAGGCTAAAAAGTAACCACACCCCCTAGAGGAGGTCTGCCAGTGCTTTTGTTTTATTCTATAAAGAGAACATAGCAGCTGGGAAAATCAGACTGTGGGACCAGCTTTCTGACCTTGACAGAATGATGAGAGAGGAAGTTTTATCTGCCCTGGACAAAATATATGATGTGCTGCAACAGATGGATGAGAAAGTGTCTCTTATGAATCAAGAGACGGCCTACATTTTAGCTGCAGTTAACAAGGAGGTGCCAATGGAATGTACAGTTACAGAAATTGCACAACAATCTACCCAGGATATTGACTTAGGGCAAGCGCATGAAGTTATGAATGTATCTCATAAGACACAGAGTTTTCAAGTTTTACAGGATCAGAAGCCGCAACATTGGGAGATGGAATTTGCAGGACACTGGTTAAATTGTGGACTTAAGAGAGTTATTATCTTTGGTGGGATTGTGAAACAAGGGGAAGATTATCCTTGGATTGACTACCCTTTGGATTACAAACTAGATATTGGGGAGTGCAACACTGGGGAATGGGACAACTGGATAAAAGGAGATGAAGAATTTTACTGCATAGAGTCCTCCAGAGATTGGCTCCCCAAAGAGAAAGAGAGGAAAATGCGAAAGAATACAACAGGGAACAAGGATCTATGTAACTACAAACAGAAACAAGAAAACTCGCAGA
Source organism: Podarcis cretensis (assembly GCF_951804945.1). NCBI lineage: Eukaryota > Metazoa > Chordata > Lepidosauria > Squamata > Lacertidae > Podarcis > Podarcis cretensis. The sequence goes on along the minus strand of NC_137178.1, from coordinate 3,121,728 downwards.
GGGGGCCTGGAGGTGACTTGAGTGCCTCAGATATTAGAACGCCGGACTGACAAGGGTTAAAGACTTAAGGACTGACATTATCCGGAACCAGGAAAAGGGACGTTGGAGAAACTTAAAATGAGAAATGCTTTTGTAATAAATTCATATTTATGGAATTAGTGTAATTCTAATGAAATACTGAGATGCCGGAAAGGAAGTAATTGGCTTTAGCAATGGTTTAAATCTAAGAATTTTAAAGATTTGAGGACAAGATAAAATTGGGGAAATAAGAATTTGTAAGAATGGGTTGATTATAAATGAAAATATGAGGTAAATATCACATGGGGACATATAACTAAGGGTAAGACAAGTGGCTATGAATTTGCTGAATTAAATTTAAAATGGAATACAAGGAGGGAGGTGAGAGGAAGTCAGGAAAATAAGTTAAAGAATGTTGAGAATTTGAAAGGAGAGATTTTTATTTTTATTTTTCTTATCTTTTTGTTTTCTGTGTGGAATTTTTGATTTTTGATTATTGTAATTTTTCTTTTTTTGTCTCTGATGTTGTTGTTGTTTTTTTGTTATCTTTGTGGTCTTTATTTTTGAGAAAACTTAATAAAATATTATTAAAAAAAGAATGGCAGATTTGAGACTGGGCGATAGTTGGCCAAATTGGCCGGGTCTAAAGATGTTTTTTTAAGAAGCGGTTTAATGACCGCCTCTTTCAGCAGGTCTGGGAAGGCTCCCTCACAGAGGGAAGCATTCACCACCCCGCAAAGCCCATCGCCCAGTCCTTCCCGACTCGCTTTTATCAGCCAGGATGGGCAAGGATCAAGGAGACAGGTGGTCGGTTTCACTCGTCCAAGCAGCCTGTCCACATCCTCGGAGGTAACAGATTGGAATTGATCCCATATAACAGGACCAGACAGAACTCTAGCACTCTCCCGCCCTGGCCCTGCTCCCACTGTGGAGTCTACCTCCTTCTGAATCTGAGCGATTTTATCTGCAAAAAACTTTGCAAAAGCATTGCAGGAGATCTTGGGGTCCCTACCAGGCCCCGGTGGTACAGGTGGTTCCGATAAACTGCGAACCACCTGAAAAAGTCTCCTGCTGCTGTTTTCTGCAGATGCAATGGAGGCGGCGAAGAAGGCCCTCTTCGCCGTCGCCATTGCCACTTGGTAGGCTCGACGTTGAGCTCTAACCCGTGTCCGGTCTGATTCTTACAAGGCACATAAGGACAACCCTGCATGTCAGGCAAAGAGAATGGGGGCCACCCAGCACCTGGTGTCTCCTTCTAGGAGACTAATCACAAATACAACTTTGGCTTCATCACTGGAAATTCTGGCACCCTTACTCTCATATAGAGCTAACATTACTCTCATATAGAGCTAACATTCTACTCTATCAGCATTTATTTACAGCAGTAATAAATCAGCCAGTGTCCGGCACAAAAAACATCCTCTGCGCCAGACAAAACCGAAAGTCAGACAGAACAAAGAAACCAGGTTCTCCAGAAGTGGTGAAAGCTCCTCCCCAGAACAGGCAGGATGACACTAGGACTCTGAGCTATTCTATGAGCTGTTAACCCTGTAAGCTCTGATTCCCCTCACACTCCCTCTTGTCCTGCGCTGCTGGGGGCTTGTAAGTATCACCACTTACCCCAAAACCAAACCTTCCCAGAACTCCCCATGACGCTGGAAGCTCAAAGGTTTTGTGAACCCATCTGCCAGGTTCTTCTGGCTTGGGAAGTACTGCAACTTCACCAAGCCTGTCTGGACACTCTGACACACATTCTGGAAACGTATGTCCAGATGTAATGGTGTCCGGCACACTTCCCTGTGCCAAATGTGAGCCTTAAGCTTTCTTCCTGGCTCCAAGCAGAGTTTCGCAGCAGCGGTTAGTGCCTTGTGTGGGTGATAAATCAAAGTCTGTTCGCAGGCTTCTTGCTATCTAAGAAGGCTTTAATTAGGTACAGAAAAACATCATAAATCAGCCCGGAGGACTAGCGGACATCCTCTCCGGCTCAACAGCTAAAAGTGAAAGTAACTCACACACAAAGAAAGATTCCTGTATGTGAACAAAACCACGCCTCAGAATGTGAGACTTCACACAGAACTGTTTAACTCTGTAAGTTCTGATTCTCCTCACAGTTTGGTTCTGGCCTTAAACTGCCCAGACTCTGCCGACTTCAGACAGGGTTGATTGTCCTCCCAAACAGTGATGGGCAAGCAACACTCCCCGCAGATTTCTTGAACTAGACATCTGTAGAACTCCTGTTCCCAGCACAGCTCTGACAGTGCGCTGAACTCAGCTTCAGTAGAGGACAGCGCAATGAGACTCTGCTTCCGGGACTTCCTCCCAACTAGATATTCCCCAAACTTTATTACCATCCCAGATACAGACTTCCTGTCATCCAGATTCGCCCAGTTGCTATCTGCGCACCATGTGAGCTTGGCGTCACCTGTAGCTGACAGCTTAAGGCAAAAGTCTTTGGTATCTTGCAGGTGACGCAGGACCCGTTTAATACCATTCCAGGCTTGCAGACTTGGACTTGTGGCTTCCCTGCTGAGCTGATTGGTAGCAAAAGCAATGTCCAGCCTGCTCCACTGGGAAAGATACAGCAGACTACCCAGAGCTGACTGAAAGTTCTCAGCATTCTCAAACTCAGTGTGTTCTGATAGCTGACTGTCTTTCACGTAGGTTGTCTCCATGGGTGTTCTAACCCCTGCACAATCAGACATTATGAACTTCTCAAGCAACTGCTCAATCTTGCCTTTCTGACTGAGCAAGAAGCTTCCATCTTCAGACCTGTCTATCTGTACCCCTAGGTAGACTCACTGAACCCAGGTTCTTGAGTTGGAAACGTTTTCCAAGCTCTTTGGCAAACTTCTGCACCTTGAGACATGAATTATGTCATCCACAAAAACCAAAACCAGTTCTTGTGACTCTCCTGACCCTTTTAGGTACAGACAGCGGTACATAAATACTTCTAGAGTAGAAGAGAAGCTGAGTGCAGTCTCTGATTTACGCACACTTTGCACGCACAGAAGGTCACTTTGCTGTGTTTTACTCTGCTGTGCTCAGAGGTCTGAAGGAGCAGAAATGTGCAACGGAAGCCTGCAGGACCTCCACCCTTCACCATTTACAGCAGCACTTAATCAGCCAGTGTCTGGCATGAAAACATCCTCCACGCTGGACAAAACAGAAAGTCAGACAGAACAAAGAAACCAGCTTCTCTGGATGTGGAGAAAGCTCCTCCCCGAACAGGCAGGACGACGCTAGGAAGTGGCAGGATTTAAACTAAATAGGAACAAAACTAAACTACTAGTCAAAAACTTGAAGGAAGAAGAAGAAAAGGATTCAGAGCAAAATATTGAGATAGAAGTCCATAAAAAATGTTATTCCTTTTTCAATCAGTCCCAGTGATCCTGAAAGATGAACGTTTTAAAAAATGGCAGAAGGAAATTTCTAAGTTCATGGGGGGGGGGCAAAAGGCCAAGGATAAAATATAAAATATTTACAGATACTAAAGATAGAGGCGAGTTTGCCTTCCCAGACTTTAAATTATATTACGAAGCTACATGCCTGGTATGGATCAGGGACTGGATGAAGTTGGAAAAGCAAGCATTAGAACTGGAAGGACATGATAACAGATTCGGCTCACACACATATTTATGGTATGGGAAAGGGAAGGTACATAGAAGTTTTTATAACCATATAATTAGGAAATCACTAATGAGAGTATGGGAGAGATATAAAGACTTGTTAGAACAGAAGACCCCTTAGTGGCTCTCATCACATGAAGCCTTACTGCTCAAACCACTTGGAAAGAAAGTAAAGTGGCTTACATATGCTGAATTGTGTTGTTTTGCTTTTGTTTAAGGTGGCATTTTTTATTTTTTATTTCTGTAATTTTTGAAACTTTAATAAATATTATTTTAAAAAAAGACACAATATTACAAACGAATTACCAAAAAATATTACAAATAGAACAGAATATAATCATTTCAAAGGAAATTCCTAGTAGATTACTTAGAAAATCAAATAACTAAATTACTGAGAGATTCATTGAAAAATAAAATTCCATATAGGGGAAAGGCACAGGCAGAGGGGAAAGATCTAAAAAAAGGATTTGGGGCTTCCAGATTTCATGGTCCCACCCCCATTACCATTTGTTGATTGCCATGGAATTTTTTTGGTTTGAGATGGGTTTTTGGAAGACACCTGTGCGTGAATTTGTTTTATGTGTATCGATCAGAGCATGCTGACCAATGTACAGTCTTCGCAGTAAGGCTCTATTCTGATGGCATGAGTATCATGACGACTGGTAGATTCTTATCTGCTCCAGCCTTCATCTGCCTTCACAGCCACTGTAACATACCGCTTGTTATCTTCCGCCTGTCCTGCCATTGAGAACTTCTTGGATCATTCTTTGTCTAGCTCATCTCCTTTGACCTTACCGCCTTGGTAACCCTGCTGGGAGTATGAGACACCCAACAGCTTCACTCACAAGGGTCATAGGAATTGCAAGCCCACTCACCACAACAAGGGGGTGATCCAGTGAGCGAGCTATAAATAATACAACGGCAGCATCAAATGGTGGGAAATTGCAGCAACAAGCGCTTGGAAATTGTGAGATAATTTGAAGTATAAATAATACAACACTGACACACAGGGGTAAATGTACAAAATGGTGGTAACAGGATTTAAAAAGGCAACTTCAACAAGAAGGAGATTTAAGTGATATTTTGACAGTAATGAGAGTATCACTAAGCCAGCAACACTTGCAGAAGTTGCAAGGGATTTAAGGGATCGCTCCAAAGAAATAAGTGATCTGTTTTAAAGGCCTAGATCTCTGGAAGAAACTGAAAAAACAACACACTACTGGTCAATGAAATCAGAGACATGAAATCAAGTGAAAGAAATGATGATGATGAAGAAGAAGAGTTTGGATTTGATATCCCACCTTTCACTCCCTTTAAGGAGTCTCAAAGCGGCTAACATTCTCCTTTCCCTTCCTCCCCCACAACAAACACTCTGTGAGGTGAGTGGGGCTGAGAGACTTCAAAGAAGTGTGACTAGCCCAAGGTCACCCAGCAGCTGCATATGGAGGAGCGGAGACACGAACCCGGTTCCCCAGATTATGAGACTACTGCTCTTAACCACTACACCACACGGTGGTGCAGGAACAAATCACATAAACTCAAGAACAGATGATTGCAATACAGCAGAACACAGAAATACTGGCTGACCAGATTGCTCTCCTAGAGATGCATCCCAGGGAAATGTATTTGAGATGTTGATCGATTCCAGAGGAAGGTTTTAAACAACTGCTGATTAAAGAATTGGATAAATTTCTGGATATCAAGGAAGATGAGATGGAGAAACAATTTGAGTGGGCACACAGCACTAAATCAGCATCTGCAAGAGCAAGGAAAGTACCAGGAGATTGCTTAGTTCAATTCTCTACAAGAACCATTCAGGACAAGATTTTGCAAACTCAGAACAACCTACAGATTGACATCCAAAGGATTACAAGTGAAGGAAATCCCAAGTAGACTCCTAAATAAAAGGAAAGACTACAAATTCTGAGCAGATGCTTTGAGAAAACCCAACGTGTTGGGAGTTCCCTCAAGGACTGAGCTTTCAATTCAGAATGAAATTATTTTGAGCAACAGAAGAACAAGAATGTGTTAGCTTCAGGTTTCTATTTTATACTTTGTGTAATGTTAGGAACAAATGAGCAGTTCAGAGAGTGAAGATATAACGTCTTATAAAAGCAATATGGGAAGCAGAAGAAAAATAAGAATGGTAACATATAATGTTCTTAACATGCATTATGTGAAAACCTAAAAAATAAAAATTAATAGAATTGTTTTTATGCATACATGAAATAGACCATCCAAATAGGGGATGTTCCATCTTTCTCCAAATCCTGCCTTAGCCCTACTATCTTTGTTTTTTTTTTATAAAAATTTTTATTAGGTTTTCACATTTTATACACACACACACACAACAAAAACAAAAACAAAAACAAAACATATATAATTTCATACTCTTACTTTCTTTACCCTCTTTCCTTGACTTCCCCCCACCCCCTCTTCATACATCCCAATTCCAATAATTAATTCAGCAAGTTCTTATCTCTCATCTTTAACATATTATTATTATTATTTTTAAAACTTAACTCTTTTTACTTGTCCACATTTAACTTATCCAATTCTCTTATAAACATTAAATCTTTTTTCTAAGGTCGACCTAATTTCCCTCCCACGAATTTCTCCCTTTATATTTTAATTAATTATATGTCATAATGGCCAAATACAAAAGTCATAAAATTTTAAGATTCTGTTCTCCCCTCCCTCCCTACCCCGGTTTCCATCCCTTATGTCCACAGAAACAGTTCCTAGCCCGGATTCCTCACATCCGAGGCCTTCAAGTCTCTGTCAGTCTCTCTCCGCCGATTTTGTTGGTAACCCTTTTTGTTGGTCCTCAGGTCTCGAAGGAGTTCAGTCGCAGTCACACCAAGTTTTCTTCCATCCAAAATACTTAAAAGCAGTTGCTGCAAAAGGTCAGCTGATCTCCCATACTCAAAGAGGAAGTCCCAATCATATTTCTTTATTCTTTTAAATTCCAGAATTCCAGGTACTCCAGGGACTTCCTCCTTCATCTTTCTCATCTTTCGCAGATTTGTAATCCGAAGATCTTCTTCTTTATTTCCTGACAATATAGGCTTCTGATTGGTATTTTCCTTTTCCACTCCTTCTTTCCTCTCCACCTGTTCCAAAAATGTCTCTTCTGGTTCAGCTGCAGATTTCTTATTAGTCAAATCCTTTATGCATTCAGCAGAGTTGTTTGTTTTAGAATTCAAGGTCATAAGTTCTTTGTTCATAGCCGTACTCTGCTCTTGCAGGATTCCCACGAGAAAAAACATTTTTTCTATCTCTGCCAGTAATTTTCCCTCTGCAGCCATTGTAATGTCTCTAGTTCCCCCTAGGGGGATTCCAATTACTTGATAGTCCTTTTCCAACAGTCCGTTACTTATTGTTTATAGCTACGTTGTTTCCAACCACCTCAGTTCAAATGCAACACTTTTAATTCAGAGAGTTTTTAAGTAACAAAGTTCTTAACTTTAACCGCCCGTTTGACAGCTCCTTTGACAGCTGTCAAACTCCTTATTCTTTTTCCTCCGGCTTACGCACAGGACACTCCCGGGTTCGGGGGGGGGGGGTTTACACAAAAGCTTCCAAAATTCCTCACTTTCTCTCCAGCACAAAGACTTCTTCTGTCAAATTCATTGAAGTATCTTTTATCTGACACCAAAAACAATACTCTCCACCTTAGTTCTCCAATCCTTGCTTTAGATCGTTTGTAGGTAGGGGGGGTGCGGACTTCCCTTTAGCACATCCCCCGATTGTACCAAATTCAAAGGTATAAATTTTAAAGTCCAGATTCCAATCTACTCACGGGTTGTTTATTTTCCAGTCCGAATTTTGGGAAAAAAGTCAGCGCTCTCTGGCCATGGCTCGCGGCTACGCTCCACTGAAGTAGCGGTCTACTCACAGCACCACGCTGCTCCCCGTACCCTCTCCGTAGCCTTTAAAAAGGCTCTTCGTGGGTCGGGGAAGGCGCTTAAAGGTGCCCGCCGAGTCACCAAGTCCGCAGGCTTCCGCGCCTGTGGTTTCTAAGGGTCCCCGCGTCGCTGGCGCGGTAAGACCCGTCCTCAACAGAGCCGATTCCCTCCGGAGCTCGGAGGGAATCCGCCATTAATCCGATTGCGCTAACCCGGAAGTCCTAGCCCTACTATCTTTGAACATAGCCTTGGGTTCCACCCTGTGGTAGGATTGCCCTACATCTGGGTTTTCCCAGACACATCTCCTTTTTCAGGGTCTACATGCCCATCCTCGAGGATTTTTAGAATTTGCCAAAATTTCCAGGGGGGGGGGGTTCTTTTCTTCCTTTGGTACCAAGACAAGCCCCAAAGGAGCATATTGTGCTTGGGAACTCCCACTCCAGGAGTGTGACATAGAACACATGTGCCCTGAGAAGTGGTGTGTCTGGGAGCTTTCCTTCCCAGCCAGAGAGTGTGCATGCGCAAGGCATTTTCCCCCCATCCCACAACCCTGCCAGAACCATCTCTCTCTCTACTGGCTCCCTTGGACCTGACATGGGAACCGAGAAAAGGCAGAAGCACAGCTGGCCTCAATCTTTTGTTTTATGTTTCTGCCCTCCTATGTTTCTCAGCAGCTGCAAGCGAAGAAGTTAAGGGAGCTCTTTTTCCACACTGGGTGCTTCAACCAGTGCCCAATAGCGAAGGCAGAATAGCCAAGGCTGTTTCATGGGAGTCTCACCCACCGCACATTAACTTGCAGTGTTTGTTTGGGGAAGGGGCATTTGATTCACCCCCAGTGGAGCCTACTGCTGTGCAAAAGCCCTAGCTACACCATTGGTGCAGCAGTGTGCCCAAGTACACACAAAGAGGCTCCAGGAAGAGGAGGCAACCAGTACACTGGGGAAAGGAGGAGGGCAGTAGCAGCAGCAGCAGCCACTGTGCTTTCGAAGAAAGCGGCAACCATGCTGATGCCCCCACTGGCAGGCAGGGCAGGGCAGGGCTGGCCAGGAGGATGGCAGGTGGAGCAGTCCCACTGCGCTCAGAATCCTGCCTCCTTTGCCGACTCACTGGCCACCCCACTTGGGCTTTCTCTCACCACAAGTGCTCCTTCACAACACCCATATCTCTCTCTCTCTCTCTCTCTCTCTCTCTCTCTCTCTCTCTCTGATTCCCCTCCCTTCTCTCCAAGCTCCATCGCCTGCCCCACCTTTGCTTTTTTCACGCTGTCAGTTGCTCCTTTGAAAAACCATCTCCTCTTCATACATTTATTTATTCTCTCTCCCCCTCCCCCTCCCCACTCAGTTCAATGCTGCAAGTGCTTGCTCAGAATGAATTTGGTGGGACTAAAGAAACCTGCATAGGATCGAAGGCATCATGACAAGGAGCATGTGCCTCTTATTCCATGTGCGCGCACACACAAACACACTCCCACCATCATGCTAGTTTTATTTCAGTGAATTTGGGTTTCTCTCCTGCCCAGTTCTAATGAATAGGGTCAGGTTAACCTTACTAGCACTCAGTGAAGAAGGCAAGTCTGAGGGACTGCTGAAAGGTGAACCAGCAAGTTTTATGGATGAACAGGTACTTTTAAGTAGGTTCCAGGTTTCGTTTCTTTTCACAACCACGATTCAGCCTTGAGGTACTTTTAAATAACAGAGTGCCTTAAACTGCAGACTCAGGAGCAAGTTTCATTAAATTCAATATGCCTTACATGGAATAGGTATGTGTCGGATTGATCTGTGAATCTACAAAAAGTTTTTCATCAAATCATATACAAGTGTAATGTAGTTCTTACCTGCTCATACACACGTTTACTCACAAGTAAATTCCACTGAGTTTAATGGGACTTGAAACATCCCTCAAACATCCAGGATTAGAACAATTTCCTAACTTGTCAGCAAATGTGTTCTCTTTTTGCTCTTCAAAATATGGCAACCTTTCTGTACCACAGAGAACTAGTAGGCTTTTTACTGACAGCAACACAGTAGCTCAACAATGGAAGAACCAGACTTAAATACCCCTGGAGTATGGGGAAATAATATCTGGGATAGAGGAATACCCGAGTGCCTCATGAAACACAGAAGGGCAATTCAAGGCATAAGACAAAGAGACACCTTCCAAGAAATATAGACCCCTTTCTTTAACTACTTTAATGTCCAAAATCATGTTAGGGTGTGAAACCTAAGACGCTGGCAAGTTAGCAATGTCATGTGACTTTAAGTAGTCAAGCTCGTTAAGTTGTTAAGTTGCTCAGTATATAAAGAGTGTTTGTTTTCTCTGCCTGTGGGGCGTGAAGCAAAATGTCTGAAAGCTCCGGAGGTGTTTCTGTTATCTTTCTGCAATAAACCTGTCTTTGGAAAGACAGGCTTCCCTGTGTCGTTATTTCCTTGCTGCTGAGACTCTGAAGCATGTACTGCAACAAGAATCTCTGCACTGGACTTAATTAATGCTCTGCAAAGAGAACTGTTGCTGGTTGCGCAGCGGAAGCGTTTACTGGACCAGTACACAGACTCTCTTAGGTTATGGATCCTTCTACGTTTCTACAGCTGTATTGTGTGCAGAGAAAGTGAAAGCAGCTTTCGGATGAGAGAAGACCGGCTTGGTCGTAAATCCAGCTCTTAAAGGAACTGAGAGGCTGCAGAAAGTTGAGAGAGCTGCGTAAGTGAAGATTTACAGCTTCATAAGCTGCAAAAGGCTAGCTTGACCTCCCGTTGTGTTTTTTGTTTTGTTAATAAAAACAGAGGACGGTGGTAGGTTGCTAGTGAAGAGACGGAGGGGGGAAAGTTTAAAAGGCTTCAGAGGAGGCTGGAGGCGTCTGAAAAGTGAGTAAAACAAATCCCAAGGGGAAAGAGAAGCAAGGGCACACAGAGGGAGTAGCAGCTGACCCCAAGAATGGCAGTGGAAAATTTCCAGGTTCCCTTTACAAAGTTGAACTCTGCTAATTACGTGCAGTGGTCTAAGAGGGCTCAAGTCTGGTTGGAAGCCAAATAAGTATGGGCTGACTATGTCCAGAGGCGAAAGCCGTTTGTGGCTGTTGCAGCAGATGCCACAGCAGAGCAACAGGCTGCTGCACATGCTCAGAACAGGGAACATGATAAAATGGACACTAAAGCTAGATGCATGTTGATGGTATCGATAGACGATTCCCAATTACCTCATGTGGAAAATTTAAGGTCTGCATTTGAAATTTGGGAAGCTCTTAGGCGAATTCACCATAGAGCCACCATAGAGCGTGGGGGAACTAGCAGGCAGAGCTGTAAGGAAGCCTCACAAGTGTCTGCTATGGCCAGCAAGTCATGTTTTCGATGTGGCAGCAGGTTTCATTTGATAGCAAAGTGTCCAGAAAAGCAACAGGAATTTCAACAGTCCAAGGTCAGTTTCCAGAGCTACAGGGGAAGACGAAGTGAGAACTACAAGACTCAACGATCCAGAGGGGGAGCAGGTGCTGATAAGGGACTATCTGCAATGGCAGCACAACAGAGTCCTAAAAGGAGCCAACAAACCTTGAAGTGGATTATTGACTGTGGAGCAAGTCACAGTTTAGTTCCAGCGACATCTAGTGGCAGCTTGATGAACTGCAAGACATTGCCAGTTGCAAAAACTGTGACTATAGCAGACAATAGTAAACGAGAAATGAACCTTAAAGGCACAATTTATGTTAATTGTTTGCAAACTAACCTTCCTGTTTTCGTTCTTCCAGGAATGAAGAATGGACTTTTGAGTGTGTCATGCCTGGTAAAAAGTGGTTTTAAGGTTGAGTTTGAAAATGATGTGTGCACCATTTCGAAACAGGGGAAGGAGCTAGTTAAAATTCCCTGTGAGGATGGGCTTTTTGTTTTGGATGAAGAGCAGTTAGCAGCAGGTAGATGTTCAACAGGTGAAGCGCAAGCTAAGTGTGTAAATAAGGCTCCTCATAGAGGTTGTGCACATCTACTACACAGAAGGTTAGCTCATATATGCTTTAAGTATGTAAGCAAGATGCCAGATTTAGCTGAGGAGTGTAACATTAAACCCTGTCCAAATTTTCTGGATTGTTGTGCTTGTAAACATGCTAAGGTTAAGACATGTAACTATCCTAGATCTGATAGGGTAAGCAAGAAACCCTTTGAACTTGTGCACACAGATGTGTGTGGCCCTATGCCAGTCAAATCGCTTGGAGGTGCAAGATTTATGCAAATTTTGGTGGATGATTTTTCAAGGGCTAGTTGGGTTTTCTTTCTGAAAGAAAAATCACAAGCAGCTTCCATCCTGATGGATTGGATTGAAGAAGTCGAATGTAAATTTGACACCAGGGTGTGTAAAATACAATCAGATCGTGGTGGGGAATATGTGAACCACACACTGGAGACGTGGTTAAAAAGGAAAGGTATAGTTCATAGACTTACCAATCCCTATTCACCACAGGAGAATGCAGTTGCCAAAAGAAAATTTCGAACATTACAGGAAGCCATTGCTGCTTTGCTGTTTGATTCTGGACTTCCACAGCGGTTTTGGGCTGAGGCTGCACTGTATGCGAATTATACTTTTAACAGAGTGTACAATAGCACAGTAGGCAACACTCCTTACTTCATGCTATTTGGGAAAAAACCAAAAATTGATCATCTAAGAGTTTTTGGATGTCGTGCTTATGTGCTGGTGCCTAGGGCACAACGTAGGAAAGGCGATCCTAGATCTAAAGAAATGTTTTTCTGTGGTTATCAAGCCAACACAAAAGGTTGGAGATTTGTGAATGTAGAAGGCAATCAAACAAAAATCACAATCAGCAGAAGTGCGGAATTTTGTGAACAGGATGGTTGGAATAAAATTCATGGAAATCCTGACATACTATTTGATGTGGTGAACAGTAACAATGAAACTCAGGCCCCAGGGCAGGTATTAGTTCCAGAACAGGCTGAGGAATTTGAGTCTGAGGACGAAGGTGAGAAATCGCCTAGTTCACCCAAGTCTGTAAAGTCAGAATCTTCTAGCTCTAAAAGTTCACCCGTACAGCAAGAGAGACGTGTAAAGTCAGAATCAGAAAGTTCTTCAACTACTAGTGATAAACAGGTGATGACTAGTGATTCTGGGTCAGAGGGGGAAACTGAAGGAACATCCCAGGAACTGTTAAGGCGTTCCAAGCGTGCCAACAAAGGGATACCTCCTGAAAGGTACCAAGCTATTAGTGTTTGGGCTGGTTTGGCAAATTGTGAACCTGAAAGTTTTGAGGAGGTTGAGCAATTACCCCAGGAGGAGGCCAGTAGGTGGCGTGAAGCCATGCAAAAAGAGTTGAATTCTATGAAAGAACTGGGTGTGTTTTCCATCACCAAACTGCCAGAAGGTACCAAGGCAGTAAGTTGTAGGTGGGTGTACAGGATAAAGACAACAGCGATGGGGAAACCAGAGTACAAAGCAAGGCTTGTAGCTCGAGGTTTTACGCAAAGAGAGGGGTTACATTATTCCGAAGTCTATGCACCCACTTCAAGGAGTGAAACCCTTCGGGCACTATTAGCAGTTGCTGCTCAGAAAGGGTTCAAAGTGAATCAATTTGATGTCTCTACAGCTTATCTTCATTCAGACTTGGCTGAAGAGCTCTATATGGAGCTACCGCCAGGATTGAAAGTTGGTAAATCAAATCAGGTATGGAAACTACATAAATCTATTTATGGACTCAAGCAATCTGCTCATAATTGGAATGAGTGTTTGAATGACGTTTTGGTAGGCATTGGTTTTAGCAGGAGCAAGGCTGACAATTGCTTATATTTCAGAGGTTCAGGAGATGCCCAAGAATCTTTGCTTGTTTATGTAGATGACCTGATTTATACTTCAAAGACACAAGAACAAGTAAAAAAACTAGCCAAAGAGTTAAATAAACACTTCAAAGTTAAGAATCTTGGTGATGTAAAGGTCTATCTTGGTGTTCAGATAGATAGGACCAAAAATGGCAGTTTTATACTGAATCAAAAAGGCAAGATATTGCAAATGTTGAAAAAGTTTGGCATGACGGAGTGTGCAGGTGTTAGAACACCAATGGAAATGGGTTTTGTAAAAGACAATGAGTTCAAGGATAGTGCTGAATTCAAGCGTGCTGAAATCTTTCAGTCAGCACTGGGAAGCTTACTTCATCTTTCGCAATGGAGTAGACCAGACATTGCTTACGCTGTTAACTTACTCAGCAGAGAAGCTTCAAAACCTAGTGTAAATGCATGGAAAGGAATTCAAAGAGTGTTAAGATATTTACAATACACCAAAGATTTTTGCCTTGAATTATCTTCTGAAGGACAAGCACAGATTACTTGTTGGGCAGATAGTGATTGGGGAAATTTAAAGGATAGAAAATCAGTGTCTGGCTGTGTAATAAAATTTGGTAACTCTCTGATTGGGTGGAGATCCAAGAAACAGAACCTGATTGCTTTGTTGTCAACAGAAGCTGGGTTCTGTGCCTTATCTGAGTTATGTAGAGATCTAGAATTTTACAAATGCTTGGCACAAGAGATGTATGAAAAGGCCATCACTCCAATCACTGTATGGGGTGATAATCAACCGTGTCTTAAGTTAGCACAAAATGGGCAGTTTAAAGGTCGTACAAAACATTTGGATATCCGCTTTCAAAATGTTTGTCAAACGGTAAAAGCAGGAATTGTTAAATTAAATTACTGTCTCAGTCATGAAAATCAAGCTGATGGTTTTACAAAACCGCTTGGGTTCCAGCGGCATGAAAACTTTTGTGAAGAAATGGGTCTGAAGTAATTTTGTTTTTGTATTGCCAGCGAGAGGGGGTGTTAGGGTGTGAAACCTAAGACGCTGGCAAGTTAGCAATGTCATGTGACTTTAAGTAGTCAAGCTCGTTAAGTTGTTAAGTTGCTCAGTATATAAAGAGTGTTTGTTTTCTCTGCCTGTGGGGCGTGAAGCAAAATGTCTGAAAGCTCCGGAGGTGTTTCTGTTATCTTTCTGCAATAAACCTGTCTTTGGAAAGACAGGCTTCCCTGTGTCGTTATTTCCTTGCTGCTGAGACTCTGAAGCATGTACTGCAACAAGAATCTCTGCACTGGACTTAATTAATGCTCTGCAAAGAGAACTGTTGCTGGTTGCGCAGCGGAAGCGTTTACTGGACCAGTACACAGACTCTCTTAAATCATGACCCTGTTATAGCCAGGGCCGTCTTTACTCGGGCGTGAAAGCGGTGTGGTGCACCCAGGTGCCGAATTATGGGGGGCCCCAGGCGCCCACCACTGAAACCACCTCAGCTCTTAACGATCTACCTGTTATGAAATAATAAATACTGTATTTTTCCATGTATTATTTAGACAACCTTTTTTTACCCCCAAATTAAGTCTAAAATGGGGAGGGGGTCCTCTTATACATGGGTTGTGCCTCATTGGGACGGGTGTTACCGCGAGCAGGATAGTGTCAGCAGCGATTGTCCGCTGTGTATTGGCTGCTGCTGCGTCAATTGTGAGTGACAGGCAGCTGGTTATGCTGATTGGGCAGACGATAGGCAGCAATGGAGGCATGCATGATTGCAAGGGGCGCTCTGGTGGGTGAGTCATTTTTGTGGCTGAGAGGATGGCTGCCTGTGGTGCAGAGGGGTGCCACCAGCTGCCTCTGCAGGAGCAGCAGCCAAGGCCTCCCCATGGGTAGAACCTGTGGGGTGTGGCAGGTGAGAGAGGACCCCCTCACAATCTCCTCCCTCTGTGTGTGTGTGTTAGACTGTTTCTAAAATTCATTTCTTGGTGCATTGGCCGGGAAAACAGCATTCCCCGAGGACAAAGGATGTGGGTCCACGGCATCCCTGTGGTGAACAGCTTGGATTCTTTTCTTTTTAAAAAATAATTTTTATTAACCAGCCAATCAAATCAAATTAAATCACATCACATAAATTCCGAATTACAAAGCCGAATTTTAAATTTTGTTGGGGGGACCCATATTTCAAGATCTGAAGGGGGATTCTGATCATCTTCTTGCTACTGCGTTAATGTCCAAATCAGTCCAAATCAATCCAAACAGAGTTCATAATTCTATCCAGTCTTATCTTGCTGTTTCCACATCACATCTTGTTCATATATTTTCTCTTTTTTCTTTATGATCTCTTCTGGTAGTCTCCTTAAGCCGATAAACACCAATAATAATCCTGTGTGAATTTTTCCGTTCTTCCAATCCTCAAATCGAGATGGTTTCCGTATATCATCGCCTTCATAGATAACATCGCTCTTTCCATCATTAATCTCGCAAAACTGTCGCTCTTAAGTCCCACTGAGGAGTTTCACCCACAATATAAAAACAGCTCTATTTCTCTATTTCTCCTCTCAGTCTTAAGTCCTCCGACAGAACTTCCCAATATGGCGACGGCATTTTTAACTGCGTCATTCCAAAGCTCTTATACATTCCACGCTCTTCTTAAAACATGCTTTGGTTTGAAAGTTTATCTCCACACAGCCTTAAATCCACAGTTTAAGTCCTTAAAACGACATTTCTGACTCGTGAGGGGAGGGGATTCTTGTTTAATCACATAATGAAAGAAAGGAAAGTTTTTCCCCCTCCCCCATCAGTCATTTGCCATACCGTATCTTGGCGTATCTTCTCATGTTTTATTCTTGTCTTGTTTTATCAGAGATCTCTTCTGTTAGCAGTCTTTACTCCCCCTCCTTCCTTGAGATATGTGCATTCCTTCATCCAAATTGTTTCTTTTGAAGTTCTTGCAGCTAGTGGCACGGATCAGGGACGGCGTCCAGGATCACCGGAATCCCACAGGAGGGCTTTGTGCTTAGTGCCCCCATCCCCACAAATTCAGGGGTGGTATAGGGCACAGCAGGCAAGGCAGTCCCCCACCACCATCCTGGGGGGGGGGTAGGGAGGCTAATTACTCCCATCATAGCCTCCAAATTACCTCGTGTGGGTCGGAGAGATGTTATTGTCAGCCATCTTCCGATGCGCCCTCTAGTGGCCCCGTGAACAGCTCGGATTCAGTGTCAGCGGTTCCAGTGCACATCCTGCCAAGTTCGTGGGAGGAATTGCCACCCGTTCCTGAGTGGAGACACTGCAAGGACCGGAGAAACAGCAACGGCCAAAGGAAGGTACCTCGAGGAAAAAGGTAAAGCTCCACAGGGCATCTGTGGGAGCAGAGGGGTTTGATCCGTCCCCACCAGTAGGGCAATAAAGGTGCCACTGGTTTTGGTTCCACCCAGTAGGAGCAGTAAAGGCCTGCTGGGCCCCAGTCGAAGCCGTGAAGTGCTGCCGGTTGGTTTTTGGTAAAAGGGGGATTGGGGGAGGTGCATGGGTTTCTGAATGTGTGTGTGGGGACACTCTAGTGAATGTTTTGAGTGCATGAGATGTTGGGGGCGCAGCGCCACCGGCGAAGTGGTGTGTGGTCTTTGGCAAGTCCGTACAAGCCACTAATAAGCCTCAAAGAAAGGTGACTGAGTGAGAAATAACGCTAGGAGGATGGGGGGTCCCAGGGTCAAGGGGAATAAAAGCAGTAAAACAACTCCCACGACCCCATTACAGTGCTTCCTGGAAAAAATTGGAAAGACACCACGAAAATAGAGGAGTGGGGATTTAAAAACTGAAGAAAAATAGACTCCAACACTTATGTGAAGTTGCCTGACCATCCCCATGGCTTCGGAAAAGTAGAACTGTGTTTACCCAAGCCAAACTGCAGAGGAGGGAGGAATAATTAGCCCCCCTCCACCGTATGCAGCAACTGCACCAAGGCTACCAGATCTGGGAACAAATAGGGCTCCGAGGGCTGCTTCTCTGCCCCGTGCCCAGGCTAAGGATCCAAATGAGATTCCCTCCCTGCTCGCTGCCCCTCCACAACCCCCAAGCAAAAAGAGTGTTGCAGCAAAGGCAAGTGAACAGACTGTTTCTCAATTCATGCAAGTAACAGGACATCAGCTTTTTTTTTACTTGTGCCAGGCACTCGCAATAGCTTCAGGGGGGGAAAAAGGGATGTGAGGCATGTTTATCTCTTGGCTGATATCAGAAGGACACTGCTGCATTCTCGCCAACCAGCTACTCTGTGTTTTTTTTAAAAAAAAAAAAAATATTTATTAAGAGTTTAAAGATTACAAAAAGAAAGAAAAAGAATTAAACAAATCAATATAATAAAATACAAAAACAGAAACAAAAATGAAACATTGAATTAACAAAACAAAACCAATTAAAAACACTTCCAATATTTTCAATCTTAACTTTCATTCACTTGTTTCATTGACTTCCTCACACCTCCCTTTTTGTATTCCACTTCAATTAACTGTTTCAGCAATTCCTTTCCATCTTCATCTATTTTCTGTCCTGTAATTAATCTTAACATATTCTAACCTTGTTTTTTTCCCTTTAATACATTAACAATCTATCTGTACCTAGTTCCTTATAACATTTCTGCCAAAGCCATATAACTTCATTCCACCGTTTTTCTATAGCTCATTAATTTTACAATATTTCTGTAAATAATCTTTAATTTTTTTCCAATCTTCTTCCACCGACTCTTCTCCCTGGTCTCGGATTCTGCCAGTCATTTCCGCCAGTTCCATATAGTCCATCAACTTCATCTGCCATTCTTCCCGGGTGGGTAAATCTTGTGTCTTCCAATACTTTGCGATGAGTATTCTTGCTGCTGTTGTTGCATGCATAAAGAAAGTTCTGTCCTTCTTTGGCACCAATTGGCCAACCATGCCCAGGAGAAAGGCCTCTGACCTGCTACTGCCTGGAGCCAATTAGGATTTACAGTCAAGCGACATAAACCCAGAAGGTCAAAGGTTACCCACCCCCCTGCCCCAAGTACTAACCTGGAAAGTGACTTTCTTAAAATCAAGTGAAAGCTTTCTGTAAACTTTGTCAAAAGTTTTTCTTTTTAAGGTGCTATTTTACTCTGAAGAAGGAGCCGCAGCATAACATAGGATTTTTGAAACTTTGCCAGTGTGAAGGAACACATTGTTCTTCCTACAGACACTAGCAGATGAACTGAAATTTGCAACATGGCTTACAGGCCACAAAAGCTCTGAAAAAATAGAGCACAGGAAAAGACTTTTAAAAATATCAGCTTACCCCTTGCAAAGTTTCCTGCCAAGCATACCCTTTTGAGTTAATATACCTTGTGTGCGAATGTTATCTATCAAATGTGCAGTCGCTCTACCATGTTTTTTCCACTTCTTTTAACAGGTGAGCCTTTGCTTGAATACCTTGTGCCTTTGTCGAGCCTCTGCATCCCTATGAAGCAGGCGATGAGGACCCAGATTGGACCCAGACGCCGCTCCAGCATTGTTGGAAGAGACCCAAGACGTCCACCGCCCACGAAACTACTGCCCTGCTGACGTCACTCCTGGACGCTGATGTTTTGCACAGCTGGAGAATCCAGCATGGATTGAAAGAGGACATTTTCTCATTTTCTTTTCTTTCCCTTTGCATATTCAGTTTTATTGAAGGTACGCCACCCCTGCAGAGGAGGGTGTTTTTGTGGGTCTTTCATTCAGGGTACTTAAACCCCAGCCCACTTCATTATCTTGCCACCTGGCAGAGCTCCACCCAGAGCCTCCAGAACTTACCTAAAGCCTCCTTTGAACCACAAATAAAATGTGGGTGCAAATGGCAGAAATGGTGGCTTATTCTGCAAATCGAACCAATTGCACCGTCTGCACTCTCGCACCTGTAGATGCTCTGGGGGAGTGCCCCTCCTCCCTGTGCCTTGGAATGAATCATCAGTTACAGTCCCGATCATTCCATCCCTTTCCAGGGGGATGCAATCCTGCTGCAACCATACCTTCCCAGCCCAAACCATTACACCTGAGTCCACGCCAGGAACTTATCTTTTGGCTGCAATCTGACTGCATGCCTGACACGCTTGGTGTGGGCTTCAGAAGGGGGAGGTAGTGTATCTGCTCAAGAACATGATGTATATTGGGTATGTACCAGGCATGGGGTTTGCTTCCTGACCCGATAACCTCTGCATCCCGTCGAAGAACAGGCATTTGGCTGACCTAGCAACAATTGCAGGAGGCAGCTCCCAAAATTGGGGCAAGCATCAGTCGCCTCAAGAAAGGATAGTGGCCCATTTGGGATGAGCCTGGCAGCTGTCCAAATTAAGAGGGGGGAATGAAGGAGGCGAGGACAGGTGCCCCACCTAGGCCCGAAGTCACCCCCGGCCAAAGCAGGCTCAAAGCTTTTCAAAATCATTTTCTCAGCAGCTAAAAGCCATTAGCTAAGCATCTTAGCTGAATAGAACAATGCTTTTCCATTTCTCAGGCCAGTTGACCTCGCTAAAAGAACAGAACTGAATCTTATCTCATTTGGTTGTACCACATCTGAACACACTGAATGCAAGGCTTCTCTTCCCCCCTTTCCTGGGAAGAGTCCAAAAGAGTCCCAAGGCAGGAGCTTTCTGTTCATGCTCAGGGGAACTCATGGGGGAGGACTCTTGAGGAGGAGGAGGAGAAAGTGGAGGGAACTGGAAGGGGAATATATGATCTGTGCAAATGACTGTGAACCCGTGCTTGTTTCTGAGTTATCACACTTGCTCCTTCTACCAGTTCATGGATGGTAGAAATAAAGCTTTTTCTCTGAAACTATCCCTCTCCCGGGTGCAATATTTTTTCCCACCCGAGGGCAAAGCCTCATAATGCTACACATACAGTGAGGGAGCTGCCAGAAGACCCTCGGAGCTGGACCTCAGCGTCCGGGCTGGACTATGGGGTAGAGACGCTCCTTCAGGTATACAGGGCTGAGGCCATTTAGGGCATTAAAGGTCAGCACCAACACTTTGAATTGTGCTCCTGAATCACTGGAGCCACTGGAGAACCTTTATGACCAGTATTATATGATTCTTGCATCTTTATACAGAAGGACAGGATTTAAATGACAGAAAACATTTTTGAACAATATTTTTATTGGTAGTGACATATAAACAGACAAAAACATAATAAACAACAAGAGAAACAAGTGTACGTAGTTATGAGGGGTTTCTAGCATATGAAGCTTATCAGAGTCCAATTCAGAGTTTGTGCAGATTTATCGTTCTATCCAAGTACAGTTCTCTATGAGTTGCCATTGGTTGAAGGTCAGCTGCGTGCAAGGCTTTTTTCCATTTGGAACTCGCTTGAACTCAGTTCTGACACCTCTTAGGTGGACACCATTATTAGAGAGCAATGGAAGTGCTTGTGGTCAGTTCCGGTCAGTAGCGAAGCTGCATGCTCCGCTACTGCGGGCGGAGAGCAGGCAGTGGCATGGCTGGCACCCTCCATGGGGAGGAAGGTTCACCCCGGGGATGTGGCGCACATCCTGGGGGTGTGGCACGCCACCTGCAGGGACGTGGTATGCTGTCTGCAAGGGCGTGACGCACGTTCTGGGGGGCATGGCACCCGGTACATGCAGGTGTGCACAGCGTGCGTCTGGGGGTGCGCAGCAATGGCACCCTACCGAAATAGTGGGAAGGGGGGCGGGCCGCTCCCTCTGAACTCCCATTCCTCTGCCAGTGGTTCCGGTACCCATATTTCTGGTAAAATAGCACTGGTGGCGTGTATGTTTTGATGATGATGCGTTCAATAAATGTAGAATCAAAAATGTTGAAATTTGAATGTTTCTGTTCCTTGTCTTTGCGCTTTAACTTTGCAAATGAAGATTTACACTAATGCACTTTGCCATATTTCCTGGTACAAGTGTTGAGATAGGAAGCTTTCCAATATTACTCGCAGAGTTTATGAGGAGTAAGGATTCTTCTGGGGGATATGCTTTGAAGGAAAAGTATGTACCCAGCCTAAATAAAAAATAAAACTAATAACTTTTGGGGGGGAAATAAATAGTATATCAAATCTGAAACCAACATTTCCCTAGGTTTATGCTTTATGTGGAATGCTGATTGGATGTGATGAGCAGCCAATCAGGAAATGGTACAGCCTAAATGGGAGGAGTTCTGGAATGCCTGACATCACAAGGGAGGTGGTTCTTAGCCAGTGGAAGGATGAAAACCCCTTAGGAGGAAATTAGGGAAAAGATTGTTCCATGGCAACACCAAGGTATCGAAACAGAAAGAGGTCTGAGGGGTGGAACACTTTCCTTACAAGCTATGATATTTGCAGGGACTCATTCCAGGGCCGAAAGGTCACCAAGAGGGAAAATGATAGGGAGCTTTTATAAACTACAGATGGTTTTTCTTTTTCAAATACTAGACCTCAGGGTCATCCAATGAAACTGAGTGGTGGTACATTATAAGGATGTGCACAGGTGCTGTCTTGCCAGCGTCCCCTACTGGCTGTTTGGCCAATAGCAAGAACCAGGCAAGCAACAGGTTCTTTGGATTCCACTGGACAGAGAATTGACAGACTCTTAGGTAGAGACAAACTCTTATTACTTGGTAAACATCAGGAAAGAAATTGATCAGCAACCTGGAATGCAGTCTAATATAAAGCCAACAGCAACTGGAATAAACTACAAAGCTAGCAATATAACCAATAAGCAAAATATCTCAGGCAACAACAACAACAAAACAGATAGAATAGGTTTAGTTCTTCATGTCTCTCCAGCCGATGGAGATCTGGAAGGCTTATCTGGGATACTTAAGACTGGCAGGTGGTCATTCTCTTCACATTCCGGCATGGAGTATAGAACAATGTATCAAGATCTCCCTGTCCCCTTCAGCTGCTGGCCCTTATATAGTCCAGAGTGTAGGTCTCCTGACAAGCTGACAATAGATGTAATTCATGATGTTAATTCCATTCTCATCCTCCCGGCCTGGGAGTCGACACATGTGGGCGGGAGCCTTCATTTGCATTCTTTATCTGTGCAGTTCAGTCACTGCAAGGTTACTTTCCTTGTTCCCAGTCAACTGCTTCCTCCTTCCTTCCCCCATGCAGGCAGGTGTTTGATAGCTGGCCAAGCCATGAAGTTCCTTTCGCTTCTTCTCCAACAGCCAGGTTCCTTATATTAAAGCTCCAGCTACATTGCAAACCAGGAGCATCACATTCTGTTTTATTCCCTGGCAATACAGGTGCCCTGCTCTGATTCATGGGCCCAGTTTGTAAATCCAGATCTAGAGCATGATCCAGAAAATATAAGTCTTTGGGAAACCCATTTACTTGCATATCAAGGGCTGCTAGATCAGATGGCTTTGAAATGGGATTAGACAACAGTCCTCTTCTTTCTTTAAGCCACAGCATCAGATG
This sequence comes from Podarcis cretensis, assembly GCF_951804945.1. Lineage (NCBI taxonomy): Eukaryota > Metazoa > Chordata > Lepidosauria > Squamata > Lacertidae > Podarcis > Podarcis cretensis. The sequence continues at coordinate 3,099,009 of NC_137178.1, read as the reverse complement.
TCAGGCTGGGTCTTTGCAAAAAGAAAACAAAATGGCACACTTGGAAGGCCTGGGTAACAGCTTCCCCTCTACTTCTTTTCCAGGTCCAACTCATGGTGTCCAAAGTCTTGCTAGATTCAATTGGATTTATAGAGTGAAAAATACTGTATATTGGACTCAACAACGTCTTTACAGGAAAGGATGGTCTAATACTGATGCCACTTTCTACCTAATGTGCTCATAATCTTATTCTCCATTTGTTGTTGTCTTATTCTAGTTTGTTGTTTCCTAAACACAACTGAGAGGATGGAGCAGCCAACGCCCGCAAAGCCTGCAACACTATCGGCAACTATAACTGATGGTCTGTATACTGCACAGTCTTATGGGATGAAGTTTCTCATAAAGTAGAGGGATGCATGGGAAATGCACAGGTTCTGTCTGCTTCTTTTCCATGTCCAACTTGTGGTCTCTAAAGTCTTTTTATTATTATTTATTTATTTCATTTTTCAAATTAAAATTTTACAATCACATATCAACGTACAGTATAGAAATCCCCTGGACTTCCCTCCTCCCCTTTGTGGGTCCGATTGTTAGTCATTTCCACCTGCATCTTTTATAATAATCCAAATCTTTTACATTTCTATTATGTCCAAAATTCTCCATTAAACTACAAGTGGTATTCCAACCACACTAAGAATTTTAACTGTTTACAGTGGTTTTAAAAATAGATTATAAACTTTCCCCATTCCTTAAAATTTTCCTGATTTCTGATTCATTTTTGCCATTTCGGCATAATCCACCAACTTTATCTGCCATTCTTCTCTGTTAGGGAATTCATCTTATTTCCATCTCTGGGCCAATAACATCCTCGCAGCCATGGTCATGTACATTGTCTTTTCTGCTCCTTTGGGATTTCGGCGCCTAGAATTCCTAACAGAAAGTATTTGAGGTTTTTTAGGGGTGGAAATTAAACTTTTTCCCCAATTTATTAAATAACATTTCCCAAAATTCTTCTACTACCTTACATGTCCACCACATTTGATAAAAGGTGCCTTCTTTTCCCTTATATTTCCAACATATATTTGACCCTGTTTTATACATTTTTGCTAACTGACTGGGAGTTAAATACCAACGTTATATCATTTTCATATAATTTCCTTTCAGCGTGCAACATGCTGCGAATTTTAAATTCCAATTCCCTAAGTTCTCCCATGCTGCAAGTTGTATATTATACCCAAAATCTTTCACCCAGTGTATCATTGGCTGATTAGGGCATGCCCAGGTGTCGCCCGGATCCCCCTGGTTGAAATTAACAATTTGTCCCTTGGCATGGGGACATTCCCAGGGGAGCTGAAGGAAGCAGTGGTATGTCTGCTCTTAAAGAAAACTTCGCTAGATCCTTTAGATTTATCCAATTACCGCCCAGTTTCAAATCTTCCATGTCTGGGTAAGGTAATTGAGAGAGCGGTTGCTGAACAGCTTGGTAGGTTTCTGGAGGAAACATCAGCTTTAGATCCATTTCAGTCTGGGTTCCGTCCTGGTTTCAGGACCGAGACAGCTCTGGTTGCCCTAACAGATGATCTCCGTAGACAACTAGGGGATGAGGGAACAGTTCGGGAATATATACACAGTAACTTAGGCAATAAGTAAAATTAGGCAATAAGTAAAGGACAATACAATATTATTGATGTCCACAGCTGAAGAAAGGAAAAATTACTGTAATTTAATTGGCTGCTCCTCTTAACGTCAGTTCATAACTGTTGTTTGCAAATGCTTACTGAAGTCCTATAAACTAGATATCCAGGAGCTTAGAGAAGAATAGAATGCAAATGAGAATGCTATATTATCAGTAAATATATGCATTATTTGAAAAGCAATTGTAATTGTCAGGGAACTGCCATCAGTGCCGGAGGGAGAGAGCAAAAGCCAGAGGGATTATAGAGAGGCTCCAGGGATCGGGAGAAGCAGCTCCTCTTCTGGGGAAGAGAATAAACGCAGCTCCAGTGGAGAGGGGGTGCAGGAGTCAGATGTGGCGAGGCAGTCCCACGACTCCTTGCCTGGGACAAGCGGGGAAGGAAGGGGTCCTCCGCTGCCCACGCCCTCTCTGTGCAGAAGGCTTTCGTGCAGAGAGGGAAGGTGGAGACTGGGCGTCAAGGAGCTTCTTTGCGGGAAGAAGTTTAAGAAACGCCCACTCACGGATTCTGCCAGCGATTGAGTCAGCCACGGGTGAGTGGCTCTCCGGACAGATAAAGTTTACATTAGCAGCCAGCCAGGGAGAGATTTGCCTGCTTGCGCACGAGCAACCCCTTGGAAACCTAACAGTAATGAACAGATTATGCTTGTAGGACTGCAAGAAATATTGAAATACTGCAAGAAAAACTATGAAAAGAATTATTAGTTAATGCTAATTAAGAGTAATAGAGAAATTAAGAAATGCAGAACAAGTGATAAAGAACAGAAAATCATCAGAGGTTGTTGATGGAAGTCTAAAACTTTGTATAAGATAAGAAATTATGTTAAATGATTGTTGGAAATGATATGTTTAAAAAAACTAATAAAAATGTGGAGAGAGGGAGAGAATGCTATATTATCTAAAACATTTTTCAATACCTTTGAATCCATATGGAACATCTTTTTGGTATAAGATGGATACTGATCCAGCAAATGAAAAAGAAAGACATTTCCGTTATATTGGACTCAACAATGTCTTTACAGGAAATGATTGTCTAATACTGATAGAGGCCAAAGTTAAATGTTGGAAATGCCTCATTGAGACATATTTTTGGCCTGATGTTGTTGTCCATTTCAACTTTGTTTCTTTTTATTTAAATAATATTTATTACTTTTAAAGCTTACAAAAAAGAAAAGGAAGAAAAAAGACAAAAGAAAAAAAAGAACGAAAAAGAGAAAAAAGAGAAAAAACAATACAATACATAAACAATACAAAACACAACCTTAACACATTGAACTAACACAATAAACTAAACCAAACAAAACAAAAGCAATTTAAAAACATACATCATACCTTTTCCATATTCTATCTTTCATTCCCTTGTATCATTGACCTCCTCTCACCTCCCTCTTTGTATTCCACTTCCATTAACTGTTTCAGCAATTCCTTTCCATCTTTCTCTATTTTCTATCATATGTCTTAACATATTTTTAATCTTATTTCCATTAAAATTAGTATACTTATTTAAGCTTAACTCCTTATAGCATTTCAGCTAAAGCCATAAAATTTCCTTCCAACATTTTTCTATCACTCATTAATTTTACAATATTTCTAAATATGGACTTTAAATTTCCAGTCTTCTTCCACCATCTCCTCTCCCCAGTCTCGGACTCTGCCAGCCACTTCCGTCAACTCCATACAGTCCATCAAACTGGAGATCTTATGTCCGAGGCTCTTAACTCTTTTCCACGTCCCTTCTGCCAGTCTTCTTCGTATTCTTTGATGCTAAAGAGCAGATCTCGGGGAAACTCCAATCCAACGATACTTTTATTCCTTCTCGACAGGTCAGCCAGATTTCCATAATTAAAGCTAGGATCCATAAAGTATTTCAGGGCATGTTTCAAAATTCCTCCAAATCCAAAGGCCCCCAGAACTCCAATCTCCTCCTGACCCAAGTCCATATTCCAAAAGTCAGTTAATCCCTGCATAGAGGGATCTTTCCAACTTTCCTTTTCTAGTCCAGGCCAGGCTCCGATCTTCAAAATCTGACTTTTTCTAGTCTCAGTCATAAAGGGCCTCAACTTGTAGTCCTCAATTTGCCTCTGTAAGGCAAAGGCTCCCCCTTGTGTTACTTTAGGTTCGACAACAGCAACTTTCTCCTTCTCCTTTTCAGCAATTTGTCCTGTTGAAATAGATTCCTGTGCCAAATCCTAAATAATTTCTGTATTGGTGCTCACTTTTGGTTGCAAAATGTCAATTTTAGTAGTCATAGCATCCATCTTTTTATGAAGCTGTTCCAACAGGTGGCTTATCTTAGAAAATGCAGTCCATAAGGCTTCTCCTGTCGACATTCTTGAATATCCAAGGTCAATCTCTAGTTCCCACAGTTTTTATCAAGCAGCTGGAGATTTCCCAGCTCCACTCTTGTAACAGTTTCAAAAGCTCCCTCTAGAGGGGAACAGTCTCCACTTGTATCAATCTTTTCCAACACAGATCAAAAAGTAAAGATAGTTTCAATTTTCAGATACTTTTCCTCCCTTTTAAACACAGAAGCGGACAATGGAAACAATATATTTCTCTCATTTAACTGACTGTCCACATCCGTTCTCTTCGCTGTCAATGAACTCTCCCGAAACGTCAATCACTGGGAGCCCGTTCCCAGGTTCAGAGCAGTGGTAATTTAATTTTAATCACTGCAGGATACATAGTCAAAATTTCCCCCCTCTTCTCCTGCTTCCAAGGGGGGTCTAATAATTTCAATTGATGGAAGTTTACTCCTTTACATAAGGCTTTCCGAGACCTTAACTTGTAAGCTCTTTGCTTCAGTCTATTTACAAAAGGGGAAGGCGGACTTCCTGTTTTGAACCTTCCCCGTTCGATGCCAAATTAAGATATTTAAAGATCCAATTTTCCTTTATACTCACAGATTGTTATTTAAAATCCAATTGTCCACAAGAAAAAGTCAGCGCTCTCCGGCAACAGCAATGGGCTTCATTCCGTGAAAGAAGCGGTCAATTCAAAGCACCGCACCGCTCAGCCCACGTTGCTCCGGATCCCCAAAACAGAATTTCCCCGCGAGTAGGGGAGGCGCAAAAGGTGCCAGCCGAATCCCAGGTTCACAAGCTTCTTCCGCCTGTGATTTCAATGGGTCTCCGCCTTCGCCGTGGCGGTTCAGACCCAACTTTCCACAGAGCAAGTTCCTCCCGATCGGAGGAGCTCTGGCATTGCCGGGGGCGCCAACCCGGAAGCCTGATGTCCATTTCAACTTTGTACCGATGAAATCCTTGACATTTGTAGATGTGCATCTATTTTAAAAATTATGTTCCTGTAATAGGGAGATTAAGTGCAGGACAACAAAAGCAAATTTTGTGAGCTTTCATTCTTGACAAGAGACTAATACTCTGAGCTTGGAAGGGAAAACACCCTCCAGCCAATGTGTTCATAGTCGTTACAATAGCTTGTTGTTTCACAGGTGCAACTGAGAGGATGGAAAAGTCCAAAACTGATGGAGCATCCAGAAAGGATTTAGCAGCAGCAAAAGAAACTCATGGTCTGTATACAGCACAGTCATATTGGATGAGGTTTCTCATAAAGGAGAGGAATGCATGGGAAAGGGAAGTTGATGGAGAGACAGGCAGAGAGTGGAACCAGTCAGGTTGTGCTAGGGAGGAGTGCAGAGAAAAGCCCACACAGCTCTTTGGGTGCCAGAGATCCACGAAGCCCCATAGAAACCCCAGGATTCAGCCCACTCTTTGCTGCTGGCTGTGGTGTTCCTTTACTCTGTGCAGTCCGGAATGGCTCCACCATTAGGCAGAATGAGGCAGTTGCCTCAGGTAGCAGGTGCTGTGGTGGGCAGAGATATGTAGACCACTCAAGCTGCACTGCACCTCCTCAGTTAGTCTGCTGCCCCATCAGCAGCATCAAAATATCAGCCAATGGCCAGTTCAGCCCAGCTTTTTTATGTGGAATTATGTGTACAGAAGGGACGCAGGTGGCGCTGTGGGTTAAAGCCTCAGCGCCTAGGACTTGCCGATTGAAAGGTCGGCGGTTCGAATCCCTGCGGCAGGGTGCGCTCCCGCTGCTCGGTCCCAGCGCCTGCCAACCTAGCAGTTCGAAAGCACCTCCGGGTGCAAGTAGATAAATAGGGACCGCTTACCAGCGGGAAGGTAAACGGCGTTTCCGTGTGCGGCTCTGGCTCGCCAGAGCAGCGATGTCACGCTGGCCACATGACCCGGAAGTGTCTCCGGACAGCGCTGGCCCCTGGCCTCTTGAGTGAGATGGGCGCACAACCCCAGAGTCTGTCAAGACTGGCCCGTATGGGCAGGGGTACCTTTACCTATGTGTACAGAGGGAGCATCTTATCATTTGTTTGGGGAGCAGAAAGTCCTTTAGTATCAAAGGCTACTGTCTTCTGAGCCAGACATTGGTCAGAAAAGCTTCCTCAAGCAGCAAGGTATCCCCCTTGCTTCCTCCACGTGCTTACCCACCCAGATTACCACCTCTTGAACAGTTGACTGTCTCTGGCTGATGGCTAGAACAGCATAGGGAAACCCTTATGGCAATGGTATGTTGGCTTGTTGCTATTCAGTCGTTGAGTTGTGTCTGACTCTTTGTGACCCCCTGGACCAGAGGATGCCAGGCACTCCTGTCTCCCACTGCCTCCCGCAGTTTTGTCAAACTCATGTTGGTAGCTTCGAGGACACTGTTGGCTACTGATGGCTAAATCAGAATTTTCTTTCTTCAAGCATCTACATTTCAGGACATGGTTACCTTCTTAAAATCTCCAAAGGGTGAAAGATTTATCATACTTGAGATTTTCATCCTTACTACCATGACACTGCTGCTTTTCCTTCTATGTAAGTACATAATTAGCATACTTTGCAACTAATGACATGTGCTTTGCTTAAATGCCAATAGCATTTCCAAAAAGAGATGGCAGGATCCACCTTCCATTTATCCCTTTCATCTCTCTTTGATATCAGGGGCTGAGTTACAGCTGTCACCCAGAGAGCAATGACACTGTTTTGTCCTCCCTTAATAAGTGAGTTCCAGCTCTTGGAACAGAAGCACAGGCTAACACAAGTCCCTGGGACACCCTGGACAATTCCCTTTCCCACCCTGCAATTCTTTCCTCCTTTCCCAACTAATCCTCATTTGCTTTGGAAGAGCCCCCATTCCTGATCCTCGCCACCCTGCCCTCTGCTAGGGCTCCAGTCCCCTGAAGGAAAGTGCTTGGGGAAAACAGGCTGCAGAGGAAAAGGCCATGGCCAAAGTGGGTGGGTCCAGAGCCTACCTAAATATCAAGATATATGCAGGGCCTTTTTCAGCCGAAATTCATCAGGACTCAGTTCCAGCCCTTCTCAGGTGGGCTCCGTTGCTAATCTAAGAGAACAAGGGAGATATTCAAGGTGAGTTTGGCACCTCTTTCTCCAGAAAAATAGCACTGGATAAATGAACACATGACCTATTTGTAAACCTAGTTCATTTTTAAATGGCACTCCAAAGTAAGCAAAGCTCAGGGGGAGGGAACCAAATGATCCAAGAATTTACATATTGTAAGCATACGGCAGGGCATGAGGCAGCTTGGCAAATCCCACTCTGTAGGACAAAGAGGACAGGTGTATCTAGACACCAAAAAACCTAGAGCTTTCTAAAGAAGGCCAACCATCTGATGACAGAAGCAACAGGCCAAATGGAAACAGGACTTCAGACCAGCAGGGCAGCCACAATCAAGGCACAGGAAACATCAATATAAGGCCTGAGAGGAGAAAATATTAATAGAAGTCATATTCATGTTTTTGTTGATTTGATTTTTTATTCACTCTTCTCCCTAAGCTCCCAGGGCACGTTACAAGTCAGCATTTAAAATTCAATGTTAAAAGCAGTTTGGAACCAAGTATCCCCCTCTTCCAGGTCACCAGACTAGTAAGCTAGAACAGAATTTCTTCATTTCTTTTCTACCTACCTCCTCCTTAGATCAGAAGGAAATGAAAAAAAGAGCTGAATTTCAAGAGGGATTGGGAATGATTCGAAGCATTGTTGTTGGGATTGATTCAACCCATAAGGACAAGGATGGTAAGCATTTTATATACAAATCCTCACTTTTGCTAGAACATGTTTAATTTAAATGGAATTCAATTCCTGTAGTTCAATTTGGGATTCATATTGTGTGAGCAATACGCATATTCAATGAAACTCATCACCCAATAGAGTTTATCACTTTTTCACTGCTCAGCATAAAGAAAAGCAGGTGGTTGTGATTCTCACATCTCCCCACTAGAAACGCTGTCCTCCCCCATCACACTGTAATTCACAATGTTTGTGCTACTGCAAGATTTTAGCACTGGCACAAGGGAACTTTGCCCCCACTTCTCCCTGCATGCCATCACCAAAGCTGCTCTGCAGGGTGGGGAGAAACTTCAGAACAGATTGGAGGGAAAGGGGCTGGAGATTGCATTGCACAAGGAGAAATTCCTGAGCTTACAGAACGCCCTCTTTAGAACTATGTGGAATGCAACCCAATATTCATCAGGAAAAGAGTTTGGGTGCCTGTATTTTCTTAGATTTCAGAAAGCATAATAGAAAACTGTAAAGTAATCTTTGCATATTTCGTTTTACTGTGTGACTCAGTGGGGAATTGCTTTCTGACCCAGTGATTCCCAGCAGAAAAGGAGGACAAAGGAGGGGAACATTAGAGATACTTCATGAGCCACTCTCAATATGAGAATAGGATAGTGGATTGCATGGGTCTTTGGTCTGATCCAGCTGCAGGGGTCTTCGGAGGCTTTTCATTGGTGATCTCAGCCACAGAGAATCAAGTCTGTCCTCATATTCATAAGAACCCCATCCTGGAGCTCTGCTTCTTGTTCCAGGCTAGAGTGTTTTAAAATGTTTGGAAATGGTTTCTTAATATTTGCAGATTGTTATTTCAGATGCTCCTGCCTTAAACTGTTTCAAATCTTTTAGACTTCCAAATACTCGCTGTAGTTCAAAACTTATCAGAGGAAGTGCGGCATATTGCCATGAAAAATGATCAACTGCAAAAGGAAATTGGTAAGCTACCCGATGATGCTGAAGAATTGTAGTGCAGTGGGATCCTGCCCTGATTCTGCCCCAGCTGAAAGCCCCTCCTCTAGCTGAAAACTCTTAGAGCCAGAGCAGAGAGCTGTCCTCCTTTTCAGGTCAGCTAAAAGACCTGTCCTTTACTATACTCATCCATGGAAGAGAGATTCTTGAACAGCACATCTGAGGCAACCTCTGACAACTTGGTCAGAGAGACTGCTGGGCAGTGGGGTGATTGGCGCAACAACAAAATCTCTCTTGTTTCACAAGCCCATCATCAGAAAGAAGCCCTCAAGCCCTACTCACATAGTGAATTGGCTCATTGGCATGTGGGATAAAATACCTGCAGACCATAGCAACTCTCACTCTATCCACAGGCCTGTTTTGGTGCCACGGCAAGTACCCAGACGGCCAAACCTAGGTCAGGATAGGATCCTCCATTTATCTGCACAGGTCTCTAAGGTGGGCTTTCCTTCACTGGGAACACTTGCTTTATAGGTAAAGAGATTATAATGATGTTTATAAAGCTTTTTATGAAAAAGCAGAGAAGGGGAATGAGTTCTGAAATATTCTATGATTGGATATCATGTATCAAATCAGAACACAGCTGCTCAGAATCCTTAGTCCGGACTCAAGCTCAGGAAAACACAGACCACTGAATACATAACACCCTTCTCCCTTAGACATGAACACTCATCCCTGTCAACACAAATATTCATCAAAGTGGTGTGGGCAGTGCCTCACCCACTGAGATGGGTGAAGCTCATCCCCTTGGGTTGTTGGGGATCCTGATGGAGCTGGAGCTGGTGTCATGGGTGACACTTGTGTCATTGCCTCCACACTGTTTGGTGTTGAAGTGTTGGGGCCCCATTCCTCAACTCTACCCTGGGCTGCAGGTTCTCATCAGGTACATCAGCCTGTGAGTCAGATTGATTGTTCACCTAGTCTTCTGGCATGGTAGCAGTGGCTGGCGCTGGGGCATCAGACAGGCGTCAACGTCCACATTGTCCACATGCCAGCAGTGGACCTGAACATCTGGTGTGGCAAGCTTGTCGCCCCGGTAACAGCAGTGGAGATAAACGCAGGGTGATCTTCGTAGTTTGGGATGTAGACAGGGTCAACAGGTGTGAAGGACCTGGGGGCCGCTGGAGCCCCTTGGCCAGGAGGCCAATCAGATGCAAGATTGGGGTGCAGCCAATCCAGGAGTGATGCCAGCTTCTGGTTTATAAGGAGCTCTGCTGGGCTTCAACCTGTGGCAATGCAGGGTTTGATGTGCTGCTGCAGAAGGAAATCAACTAGGCTCTTGTTCCAGTCCCCCTGGGCAATCTGGGTGAGGGATTCCTTGGTGGTCCTCATCATTCTCTAAGCCTGTCCATTCGTTGATGGGTGGAACGGTGCTGCTGGGACATGCTGGATGAGGTTGTTGGCCATGATCTTCTGTAACTCGGCTGACATGAACTGTACTCCATGATCAGACATGATGGTGTCTGGCAGGCCATGTATGGTGAAGAAAGACCCGCAGCAGGGCATAGATGACGATCCTGGAGGTTATTGCTGAGACGGGCACCACCTCGAGCCACTTTGACAAGGAGTCCACAATGAGGAAGAATGTCTGACCTTGGCATGGACCAGCAAAATTGATGTGGAGACTTGACCATGGTGTGAGTGTCATCTCCTACCTTTGGATTGGGGCCTGAGGCATGGATGGTCAGGATTCTTGTCAGGCCTAACAATGCTGGACCCACTCTTCTACTGCTGCATTACTGCCTGGCCACCAGATGTAGCTACTGGCCAGAGCTTCCATATGGACAATGCCTGGGTGACTGACATGGAGAGCCTCTAGCACTCTGGTCCACAGCTTAGCAGGGATCATGACCCAGTTTCCCCACAGAAGGCATCCCTTGTGAACTGACAGCTCATGTTGCTGGGAGACAAATGGGGAGAATTCTGCATCAAGGTGATCCGCTGGGCACCCCCTCCACATCCAGTTGAGGACACAGGAGATGGACACATGAGTGTGTGGTGACATCCATGGCATGGAGCGGGAGCTGGGGAAGAGTCTCCAGCAGCATCACACTGTGGGCTGGGGACGGGTCAATGTCTATGTCTGGTAATGGCAGGTAGCTTAGGGCATCTGCGTGGCCCAGGCTCTTGCCAGGAACGTTGTGCAGCACGTAGTCATATTCCCTGAGAAAGATGGACCACCTTAGCATCCTCAGGGACAGGACCTGGGGCGTCTTCTAATCAGCAGAGGCATGTGGTCACTTATGATAATGAAGTGGTGGCCATAGGTGTAGTCATGGAACTTCTTTACTTCTGCTACGATAGCAAGGGCCTCCTTGTCAATCTGGACATAATTGCATTCCGTAGATGACAAAGTTCTGGAGTAGAATGCATTGGGGGCCTATCACCCATCTGGCTACTGGTGGCTGAGGACTGCGCCAGTTCTATATGGGGAGTTGTGACAGGCAAGCACAACAAGCTTGGTCTCATCAAAATGGGTAAGGTCTCTTTCAGGGGAGAGCGGCTGTTTGACAGCATTGAAAGCAGCCTTTTGAGCAGGGCCCCAGATCCAAGGAGATTTCTTGTCCAAAAGCCAGTGCAGGTCCTTCATGATTGCAGCCTTGTGTGGAAGAAAGGAATCGCGTGACTGGATAGCATGTATTGAGTCAGAACACAGGGGCTCAGAATCCTTAGTCCATATTCAAATTCAGGCAAGCACAGAGCATTGAATATATAATAGGTAAAGTGATTATAAAATAGCTTATAAAGCTTTAGATGCGAAAGCAGAGAAGGGGAACAAATGCAGATTGCGTCACTTATACATAAAAACAAGCGAAGGATGGTCAGCACGGAAACACACATTTTGTGGATGTTGTACAATGCCATTTCCCCTCTTTTTCTTTGACCTTGGGAAATATGATTGCCTTTAAAGACATTATGCCAAAACCAGACCTAAACCCTGATTGAAATGGATCTAGAAAATCAGTTTCCTCCAAGAGCACCTGGATCTGGTCCAACACCACCCACTCAAGAACCTTGCCCAGGAAAATGAGATTAGCAACTGATGGACTGTTACTTAGATTTTTCTGAGTCCAGGGAATAACAACAACAACAACAATTTATTTATATTCTGCCCATCAGGCTGGGTTTCTTAAGGAGTGATTTTACCACTGCCTCTGCTCTGGACACCCTTTAAGATTTATCTGCTGTAACAGAAGGGTCATGGAGGGTCAATTTTATCCTCAAAATACTTTGCAAACAAATCACAGAAAGCTGCTTTCAGTTCTACCATCTCCTTCAGGCCAGACTGTAGCAGGCCCTACTCTACCCAGGAAAGCTCTGCTGGATGGCACAATGGAGGAAGCTAAGCAACACTTTTTTGTAGCCTTCACTGCCACTTGGTAGGCTCGAGGATGAGCCCTCACCAGTGTTCAGTTGCATTCAACCAGATTTTTCCTCCACACACGTTCAAGGCATTTCCCAGCTTCTTTCTTTGCCCTAACCTCTGCAGTATACCAGGGGGCCAAACAGGCTGCATGAAGCGGGAGAGGGAGCTCAGGACCAATCGTTTCAATGGCCCAAGCCAAGATGTCGAGGGAAAAAAACAACTGTCTGACTTTCAGAAGACATCTGTTCAGGGAAGTTTTTAATGGTTGGACTCCAGTTGTGCTTTATTTTTTTGGAATTCACCCAGCGTAGCTGAGGAAAAACCAGTTAGATGGGCAGCATATTATAAAGTATCATTGTCGTCGTCATCATCATCTTTATTCAGTTGTTCCACAGCTTGGCCAAAACTTGGCAGGAGCACCACCCACTTTCAGATGAGCTGGAAAATCCCCCAGAGGCATTTGGAGGCCCACTGGAACCATCCTGTCAGCTCAGGCAGGGAGACTGCTGGGCAGCAAACCAGGTGGTAAACCAGCAGAATCCCTCATCTGTCCCAGTTGCCCACTCTAGATTGCCCTCCCCACCTCCGCAACTGGACAGTTAGCCTAGAGAGAGAAAGAGAATTTTGATAAACCACAGCTACTCCCCCTCTCCATCCTTCAAGTCTGCCCTAATGCTGCCCGAAGTATCCAGGTGGAAACAAGTAGGTGAGGTTCTTGACTGTGCTCCTTGCTCCAGCTAGGCCCACCCAGCTATTTACTGCACCATCAGCATCAGCATGGGTTGATGAGTTAATGTTGTTCTTTTTTTTTAAGATTACTGAGCTTCCTAGATTAATATATGTTATCATGTGGCCAGAGAAATGAACTTCACAAAAGTAATTGAAATCTGCACAGGCATACAAGGTGGTTCCCCTTAAATTCCTTATCTTGTTTTCTTTTTCTCTTCTTCCTCCATACCTGGCTGACTCAAAGACATCATCTCTAAAAATGTGGATGATGGTTGGGTTTTATTTGCAACAGCATACTATTGGTTTTCTCATGGGCCACAATCATGGATGAATTCCCAAAAAGCGTGTGAGAAGGAAGGCGCCAAGCTAATTTCTCTGGAAACAGGAGTAGAACAGGTGAGCACCAAAGCCGAGTATTGAAAAGTTAGGGGATCTTCTTGAGTCAAAGGGCTCCTATCATCACTATCCATTTAAGAAGGTACAATCCACCTGTATGCAGGCAATACAGCAACTCCATCAGTCAAGCCAAGGGGTGGGTGGGGCAGGGAACAGCTGCTACCATCTGGGGCTAACTAAGGTTTCTTGGTGCTGCTGAGCTCTAATAGAATGAAGCTGGCAGTCAGGAAGGAGGTCTTGAAGGAGGAGGAGTAGATACTTGAGGGAAATCTTGTAGATTCTTCCTCTGCTCTTTGAGATGTACTGAGTGCTCAGAAAAAAAGGCTTCCCTCACCACCCTAACCCTCTGGCATGAGGGGATCATGGAGATGACTCTAGAGGAGCTTGCAAGGTATATCCATCTCCCAGCCCTTAACCCAGGCAGAGGGGCTACTGGGATGCTGCAGGGCACAGACATAGGTGAGACCCCATCGTCATCCCATCAAGCATACCACAACCAGACTGATTCCAATAGCTCTGGAACCAACAAACAAACATGGATACAGATATTGGAGTATTTGCCACACAGGGTCACTGTCCGGCTAGATGGTTCCAAGATGAACTGCTCTATCTTTGGGATGCTTCCTTGATTCCATCAGCAGCAGCATCATAACTTGGATCGGGGGACAATAGCACATCCTCAGTACAAAATTATTCTTGGTGCTTGATGCAACCATACTTGGAATACCATAGTTTTGATCACGGCTTCCTCCAAAAATATGGATTTGGCTTTCAAAGGTGACACCTGTGTCTTTTGAAATGTGTTTGTTTTATGCCTGTTGGATGTTTGTAAAGGGCCATAGTAGCTCAGAGAAAGGGACATTGTCTAGAAAGGCTTTGAGAGAAGTGCCTTGCTCCTTATTCCTACTGAAAATTTTCTTGTTTTTCTTTCTCCCCACCCCTACCCCAGCAATTTGTGGAGAATCAAGTAAAAGCCCGAAGAAAGCTTTTTTGGATTGGACTCTTTAAAGACAACCAAGCAAAATGGAAATGGCTGTCAGGCACAATACCTAAAGCCCAGTAAGTTTTTGAAGAAATATTTGCTAATGGCATGCATTCCAAAAAGTTGCAGATTCTGTTTACGTAATTGATCCTTTCCCTCCCCAAATACATTTTGCCATGCAATTTTCTCTACTACCAAAGACCTACATATGTACTTCTCCACATCATTGTCCCGGTGAGTGACTGGTGCTTTTCACTACGTTGGAGAGGCAGGAAGGCTCCTCTTCCTGCTTCTCTAACCTAGTGAATGCAGTGATTTGGAAGAGGCTGAAGGCATGCTTTTAAATGGTTTGTGCTCCTTAGTTCAGCTTCAAAAGGACTTGCAGGAACGTAAAGCTGAGCAACACTGCCAGCTGGCAGTTTAAGATAGTTCATGGTTCCCTTTAAGTATCTAACAACTCTTTTCAGCTTGTGTTGATGGATGTACAAGGTCAGAGTAAGATCTCATTCATCCACAGCTTGGTAATAGAACAGAGAACTGGACTGGCATTTATTACCAAGGCTGCATTAGCAGAGGGCTGCTTTCAATTTTGCAAGGTCTCCTGGAACAAAATCCAATGACATTCATCTTCATTGATGCACCCAATACCAACCACGAATCCTTTTTGTCAACAGTATTGAGTAAACTTTACAAACGGACAGTGGGGTTGTATAATACTAGCTGGGAACTTAAACCCTGTATGCCAGTGGTTCCCAGTTAGCTAAGTACTGCAGACCCCTTGTTTTTCAAAAGCCACACCATGGGCCACCCTATCTTTGAACATTTTAATATCTCTGTGGCAGTTTTTCTTATGTGAATGACACCATGGAGCCCCTGGGTGAGTGGTCTGTGGACCACCAATTGGGAACCACTGCTGTTTGCGATCTTAGACTTGATTAAAGGGCAGGTCTCACCCAAACATCTCATGGGAGTAAAAAAAAAACAACCTACTACACCGTTACTAGTAATATCAATTTAATAGATTCACAGAGAGCTAAAAATGAGGGAGTTATAGAATACATTTATCACAGAATTTTAGTGCTGTGTAGTGGGACTTGATTCAGTACACAATGGACACTGGAAAATGCAAGTGACAATAAGAGTGAGGCTAGGGTGATACCTTTGTCAACTATGGATAATTGATTAAAGTAAACTTAGAACCAGCATGTTAGATTTAGATAAGATATATATATGAGAGATATCATATCATTTCAATCAACCAACCCTATAATGGCTTTGTAGTTATAGATTATATTTTGCAATTCATTTGAGGACATAGCTATGTTTGTTTCTGTATAGTGTCACTGCTCTCCTCATGCATGGGGTGGGCCCTTTAGTAAAGGTAAAGGTAAAGGTATGCCTGCCCGTACGGGCCAGTCTTGCCAGACTCTAGGGTTGTGCGCTCATCTCAGTTCGATAGCACCCCCGGGTGCAAGTAGATAAATAGGGACCGCTTACCAGCGGGAAGGTAAACGGCGTTCCGTGTGCTGCGCTGGCTCGCCAGATGCAGCTTGTCACGCTGGGCACGTGACCCGGAAATGTCTGCAGACAGCGCTGGCTCCCGGCCTATAGAGTGAGATGAGTGCACAACCCTAGAGTCTGGCAAGACTGGCCCGTACGGGCAGGGGTACCTTTACCTTTACCTTTATGAGAAATCACTTCATGTGAAAAGAAAAGAGACAGTCTTGACCCACAGTTGTTGTTGTTGGGATTTTGAATACGTGCAGCTTCACACAGAGTCAATTAGGAGTTGGCCAACAGCCAAGGCAATGTAAAGGAGTAAAATCTGCCTGGAGATATAGAGGCTTGGAGACAGCTCCCTCATTGGTCAAGCTCACTCATGGGAATAATGATTTATGGCCTATTGACTGGAATGTGTCAGTAGAGCGTTGAGAGTTGAGTGTTAGTGTAAGAGTCATGTGGTGAGAGAGCTAAAGATCCATGTTGAGCTCTGTTCCTGTAAATAGTAACTTGAAGTCCACTGTACATAATAAACACCTATAAGTAACTGTAGCACCCTGCTTGTGGTTAACGCTTAGCTGGAATGAAATATTCAACGCAGCAATAGAGAAATTAAAATAATAATTTATTTGTCAGACAAATAAATATGAGGCACAGTGGTATATGGTTACCAAGCTCTGGCCTGGCCTCCTGCCATTCTGGCCAGCACTTATATTTCCTTAATCCAGCCCCCTTGCTCCTCCTGTGGCTGCCTCTGTCCAATCAGCCTGGTTGAAATTCCTATTGGCTGTTTGCTAGAACCAATCACAAAAGATACACCCATTTCCTTCTGTCCTTTTATGGGAAACAAAAAGCTATATATTCTTCTATCTATAAATGACAAATAAGTAGTAATATATCTTACATGTGTCTCAACAAGGAACCTTAATTACCAGCTCACCTCTTGCCCTCCTTGCCCTATTGCCCTCCAAAACAGATGGTTAATCTTAAATTTTTATCTTAAACAGATGTCAAGGATCATCATTGAAAGATCTCCTTCCTTTGGAGGTCTCTAAACAAAAGCTTGACAACCATATGTATGCTCTAAATGATGTTTCCTGCTTGGCAGGGGGGGCTGGGCTGGTGGCTGATGGTCCCTGTGATCTCCTCCAACTACATGAAATAAGAATCTAGCATAAGGATTTAACATTTCTTTCTTTCTAAATCCTTTGCATAATTACATTTAAGCCAATATATTTAATACATAACATAAAAAACCTTTTAAAAGGAAAAGAAATCTTAAAAGGATCTCAGTTTAAGAAAGAAACAACTTTAGAAAAAGACTTCCCAAAATACTCTCTTCCTTTCTGCCAGCTAGATGCTTTTCCATTGCTCTTGACCTTTGAACCTTAGGAAAATATGGCTCAAGTTTAATATGGGAGGCACATGGTTTTATTTTACTATTTACCCACTCTTAATTATGTTTTTCTCTGCTTTTTTATCTTCTGTAATATGTAGGGTCAGTGTAACCTTGGTTGTCAGCCTGTAATTCCCTTTTTGACTTTGAGAATTGTTTTCTGCTATAAATCAGGGGGGCCCCCTTGTCTAGGAGGAAAAACATTGCCAAGGTTCTTAGGCAGCTGCTCTTCTGCCTGGCATGAAACATTTGAAGATCTTTAAGCTCATTTTAAGATACAGGCCCTGATCAAAATATAAGCTTGATAAAAATGCAGGCTTATGATTAGATGCCTCATAACAAGTAACTGATTCCTGCTTTGTCCATCCTGCCTGCAACCGATTGCTTTTGTGAACTCTGCTAAGGTCCTGCAACAAGTTAGAAAGTTGCGAAACACCAATAGTTGTTGTTGTTGTTTTCCTTACATGGTTAGAATTCTAAAATATGGGGAGAAAAATCCATCACACTTGTGAGTGGATGTTAAGAGAGAAAGAGCTGAACATCTTTTTAATGATAGAAGGCAAAGGGAGCGGGTGAAGAAGTAGACATCCAATCTTGATTGATCAATGCTGCTGTTTCTCTTCTTTTCAGCTTCTGGAAACGGGGTGAGCCAAATAGAGCCGCGAAGCACGACTGTGGTGCATTGGCCTTTAATTGCCGCGGAAGTTGCTGGGCAGCATTAAACTGTGAGCAAATGACACAGTATATTTGCAAGAAGGTGCCAAATGATGCTTGGCTCTAAGAAGACACTTTCAAGATGAACAAAACTGGATCTCATGATCACTACACAAAACCAAAACCAAGAGATCACCCCACCCTGCTGTTTTAATGCACAATCCACACTCTGCCATCTAGATTATGGGACTCTCTGGCATCAGCCCTCAAAAACACCTTGAAAAGACCTTATTCTGCAAGCTCAAATGTAGATGGCTACAAAAATAAAGAATGGAAGCATCCAGTCATAGCCTGTTTTCTGTTTCATGTATTTATTTGCAATGCATACCAATATTTGTTTCCTTACTCTGTGTGTTTGATGCCCCATTGCCCCTTCTGATCTCCATGGTTGCTACCTTACAAGGCACATAAGGACAACCATGCATGCCAGGCAATGAGAATGGGGGTCACCCAGCATTTGGTGTCCCCTTGTAACAGACTAATCAGAAATACAACTTTGGCTTCATCACTGGAAACTCTGGCGCCCTTACTCTCATGTAGAGCTAACATTGGGAAACAAACACATTGAACTGCTCTCGATTTCTTCAGAACTTGGCAGGGGGCAAGACTGGGGTCCACACCAGTGCTGGCACAGCCCTGGCAGCATGTGCTGGTGCTTTCGTGGCATTCATGGTAGCAGGGGTGCCAACTTGAATAAAATATTGGGGGTGGAGCAGGTAAGCTCCCCCCTGCATAATTGATCACAAGACAGTGCACACACATCATTTGAATGGCAATGCCCATGAACTTTGGGGAGGCGGCCCCCTAAAATATTTTATGGGAGCCTTTACCTTTTGAAGTTGGCTCAAATGTACAGTGACCGTCAACTGAGTTAAGTAACCAATTAGACTCTGCTGTCCTGAATCAGACCTTTACAAGGTGTGAATAGCTTGGTCTGTGTTGAGGACTAGCACCCCAGGAATCTAGCCGGGGACGTCTCCTGCCACATCTTGCATGATTGATGGCTGGAAGTGGTTGTGGTTGCTTCAATCTGTCCTGCATATCCAACCAAGGAGAACTGATATTTTAATTCTTCATTGTCAGGGAATGAACTGAACAGGAAGACTCAGAAGTGTCCACTCAGTCTGTTTGGCTCCTCTCAGAAGAGGAGGGAGAGTGGGAAGGTTTTCCCCCTTGTCTCCAACAGTTTCAAGAGGAGAAGAAAACAGAGCTGAATTATAGCTGAAGGAAGAAATGCCTAGTTATGAGATATTGGAGGAGGAGGGGGGAGAGAGAGAGCAGACGGCAGAGACCTCCCTGGAAAGTTTGGGAGATCCTCCTTCTCCAAGGGCTCGTAGGTCCCTACACATTCAAGAACAAAGAATGCGAAAGAGTTTGACTCCTGGGACTTCCTGTAAACTTTCAGGATGTTGTTGGGGATGGAAGCCAAAAGAAAGTTAGAAAACCATTAGTCGAGTTTGAAGGAATTCTCAGGCTGTGCTGTGATAGCCAAAGGTTTGTTATGTTGTATAAGATGGGATGTTATGTTTGGGAAATATGTGTAAAAACCAATAAAAAATATATTAAAAAAAAGAAGAAGAATGAACTGATCCTATAATCTTTTTCCCAAGGTCATAGTGTCTTTTAATAACAGGACAGAAGGAGCCTGGTTTCATTCTCTTTTTCTTTCTTGGTTTTCTCTCTACAGTCATACCTCATGTTACGTTTGCTTCAGGCTGAGCATTTTCAGGTTGCGTCCCGCGGCAACCCGGAAGTACCGGAAAGGGTCATTCCCGGGTTTCACCACTCGCACATGCGCAGACGTGCAAAATGACGTCACATGTGTGTGCAGAAGCGGTGAATCGCGACCCGCAGAGACTGGTTGCATTCTTTTCAGGTTGCAAACGGGCCTCCGGAACGGATCCCGTTTGCAACCAGAGGTACCACTGGACTTTGTTTCTGTGTGTTTTTTCTCTCAATCGAGTGGTGATTTGTATGTGGAACCGCTGCTTTTCCCCCTGGACATCACTTCCGCCATTGACATCCCTGTAATGTCCTTAAAAATCCAGACATATGGATTTCAAACTAGATGCTTATATTGCCTTCAGTGTTTAAGCATTTTTACTCTGCTTTCACTTCGCTGAGGCTTCCTCTGGAGCCAGACCACAACACACAGGGCAGTTGACAATATAGTGCACTCACTCTTCTAACTAGAATATGTCCTCCTTCTCTGGATACTCATGGGGGATTGCATTATTTCCACTACTTCCTTGCTTCCCTCAACTCATTTGTGTGGGCTTTCCCTTTTCGTTGCTGCGATTCCTTCTCACTACCACTGTTGTCTGAGACATAGTGAGAAGCAGGTGAACAAGAATGCAAGTTTCAACAGTGAAGACAAGGAGGCATAGGAGTCCTCTATATGGGGCCATGGGGGCCCAGGCACCCATAAATTTTCAATGAAGGGGCCGCCCCCCAAAAAGGTTCTACGCGGCCATGCGCCCACGCTGCAGGGAGTCTGCATTACATGTCAGTAAGCCAACGTCACGTGCAAATGTCCCAGTGATGTCGTGCAGCCCCAGGCCCCCTCTGTCACCAGAGCAAGGCAAAGAGGCTTTTGTCAGTGGCCTTCTCCACTGGGTGATGGAGCCCTCAGCAGTTGCCCAGCCATGCTGGTCCTTGATGCTGGTCCAGTGAGTGATCACTTTGGGATCCACTTCCCTGTGGCAGTTCTTGCTCACCACAGTTGGAGCTAGAATAAGCCTAGATTTAGTCCTTTCCCCGAGGCAGCCTCTCTCCTCTCTGCAACTGTAGATGCCATCGCTTGGCATTTCCCCTCTGCTCTCCCTGGTGCAGCCAGCGAGGAACCTGTGACTGCAACTGGTATTCAGTCCTCCTTGCTGTTGTGTCTGCCTCACGCAGCTACTGCTGCCTGAATTCAGAAGGAATTTTAATAATAATAATAATAATAATAATAATAATAATAATTGCATAAGATAGCTTTCCTAGGTATATGCTCTGTGTGGAATCTTGATTGGCTGCTTGTCATGCCCAATCAGGGAGAAGCAGAACCTGAACAAGAAGTGTTCTGGAATGTTCTGCATCAAAGGGCTAGGTGGTTGAGCCGCTGAAGGAACGAACAGCTGCAGGAACAAACGGAGAGGCAAAGAGAAGAAGAACTGACTGAGGCACAACAATATCCCAGCGGTATCCCACGGTATCACAGTGAATGTTATAAATGTTATTCATATGAAACTACTTTATACCCACTGCATCAGTTTGTTGGGTATTTTGCCCAGGTAGTACAATTTCCAGCAGCTTCCTTAGCTCTCAAGCAGGAAGAAGTCCTTTACCAGTTCAACTGGGTCTTATCCTGCAGAGCATCTGGTCTGTCATTTAGGTGTCACTCGCAAAGTACCAGTTCTCCTGTTCTGCTGGGAGAGATGAAATCTCATAGAGGTACCCTGGTGGCAGTAAAAATTTTGCTTAAATACTGAGGGTGGGGGGGCAGGATGTTGTTGTTGTTTAGTCCTTTAGTCGTGTCCGACTCTTCGTGACCCCCTGGACCAGAGCACGCCAGGCACTCCTGTCTTCCACTGCCTCCCGCAGTTTGGTCAAACTCATGCTGGTAGCTTCGAGAACACTGTCCCACCATCTCGTCCTCTGTCATCCCCTTCTCCTTGTGCCCTCCATCTTTCCCAACATCAGGGTCTTTTACAGGGAGTCTTCTCTTCTCATGAGGTGGCCAAAGTACTGGAGTCTCAGCTTCAGGATCTGTCCTTCCAGTGAGCACTCAGGGCTGATTTCCTTCAGAATGGAGAGGTTTCATCTTCTTGCAGTCCTTGCAGACTCTCAAGAGTCTCCTCCAGCACCATAATTCAAAAGAATCAGTTCTTCAGCAGTCAGCCTTCTTGATGGTCCAGCTCTCACTTCCATATACCACTACTGGGAAAACCATAGCTTTAACTATACGGACCTTTGTTGGCAAGGTGATATTATCTTTAAATTCTATTTTTTCCTTATTATTTTAAGAGTTCGCTCCACTACATTGTCACATGAAGGAACCCAAGATGAAATACCACTTAAAATGAAGAGGTAAAATGGCAGCCAAGGAAAAGTCCCCATCAATGAAACAATGTAAGCACTTTCCACTTTTATTTATGCTCACTGCTTTTCCAACTCATTAACCACTACATTCTTAATTAAAAGCTGTGCTAACGGTCTACTCCATTATATGGTTCTGAACATAGGATGACGTGAGGAGCCAATCCGAATGAGCAGTTAAAATGGCAGGAGGTCTGACATTCGCAGAAGGCAAGTTGTTTCTGTTTGTATTTTCTCTTCAGAGGAACCCAGGACAACAGGACCCACACTCTCCTCTTGGGAGTGAGGCCCAAATATGTCCCTTCTGCCCCTCTGACTCCTCCTTCCTTCCTTTTGTCTTGGGAGTATGATATCAAGGAAGGGGGCAGAAGGTTATGTCTTGGTTACTGTACGTTTCCGAGCACAATTCAAAGTCTTGGTCTGATCTTTAAAGCCCTAAATGGCCTCGGTCCAGTATACCTGAAGGAGCATCTTCACCCCCATCATTCTGCCCGGACACCGAGGTCCAGTGCCGAGGGCCTTCTGGCGGTTCCCTCACTGCGAGAAGCCAAGTTACAGGGATCCAGGCACAGGGCCTTCTCGATTGTGGCACCCACCCTGTGGAATGCCCTCCCACCAGATGCCAAAGAGAAAAACAACTACCAGACTTTTAGAAGACATCTGAAGGCAGCCCTGTTTAGGGAAGCTTTAAATGTTTAATAGGTTATTGTATTTTAGTGTTCTGTTGGAAGCTGCCCAGAGTGACTGCGGCAACCCAGCCAGATGGGCGGGGTATAAATAAATTATTATTATTATTATTATTATTATTATTATTATTATTATATATCCCTTTTTGAGCTCCTGCCCCACCTTTCTGCTTTCAGGATGCGAACCACCTGGCAGAGTATTTTGAAGGTCATTAGAACCCTGCTGGACCAAACCAAAGGCCTATCTAGTTCAGCATTCTGTTCTCACAGTGCCCAGCCAAGTGCCTAATTTTATGGTCCTTGTGAGGTTATCCAACAGCCATAGGATTTTGTGGACATTCCTTTCCTTTCCTTGTTGCATCTGCAGGAACTTTAGCCGCCGTCCTTCCTTTGCAGTAAAAGGGGGAAAAGGGGGTGGTGGAATAGAACAAGTTTTTTAAAAAATAAAAATATCACTAAGACTTTGGATCTTCTTGATCCAAAAAATTTCCGCTTCTTCCAATGCCCCCGCTCTCCAACCATATCAATGGGAGGCTTGTTGTTGTTTTAAAAAATGCCTATGGGAGGATAGGAGGAGGAGAGCAGCCAGGTCCCATTTTCTGCCCTGCCATCATGACACCAGCAGAAATTTGGATTTGGTTGCTCTTCCACAAAACCAGGATTGAACATTTAAGGGAAAATGCATAAGACTACTATACATATCTAGATCAGAAGCATTGTGAGTTCAGCAGTAAGAACCCTCAAGATCCTAACCAAGAAAAGGCTAAGGAACTAGGACCTGAGAGACCAGGGTTCAGATCCCCACTCGGCCATTAAACTCATTGGGTGACACTGGGCTAGTTACTGCTTCTCAGCCTAACCTACCTCACAGGGCTGTTTTGGGGATCAAATGAGGAGGGGGGAGAACCATGTATGCCACCATGAGCTCATTGGAGTAAAAAGTGGGGTTAAAATAAAATAAAATAAACCACTTTAGGAAACAGGTAATCCATGCAACAAAAAGAGGTCACCATGCAGTCTATACACTTATATCCAACCCATTGTGTTCCTGGTCATATTGATCAGATCACTCACTATCAGAAGTCTCTCCCCCACACCTTGCAATATTTAGGAAGTAGTCTGTTATGTATGTACATTACTTAGTGTTGTGTAATTTCTTTATATTTATTTTAAAGAGAAGTTGTTATTTTACAGTGCCACAGGATGCAGCTAAAGAAAGAGCTTCCAAGTCCCAGTTTAGTTCCAGAACTAATATGGAATCAAAAAGTAACATAGGGTCCCGATCCAATGTGGGGTCTAGATCCAATGTGAGTTCCAGATCAAAAATAGGAATGAGAAAGCGACAGCAAAATATGGCAGGTATGTACATTGCACAACTAGCAGTGGTTCATCTCCACCCCCATTGTTCAGCCCGGACACTGAGGTCCAGCTCCGAGGGCCTTCTGGCGGTTCCCTCACAGCAAGAAGCCAAGTTACAGGGAACCAGGCAGAGGGCCTTCTCGGTGGTGGTGCCCGCCCTGTGGAACGCCCTCCCTTCAGATGTCAAGGAAATAAGCAGCTATCTTATCTTTAAAAGACATCTGAAGGCAGCCCTGTTTAGGGAAGTTTTTAATATTTAATGCTGTATTGTTTTTAATACTCGATTGGAAGCTGCCCAGAGTGGCTGGGGAAACTCAGCCAGATGGGTGGGGTATAAATAATAAATTATTATTATTATTATTATTATTATTATTATTATTATTATTATTATTGTCATTATTATTATTCATCCTGTAATGAGAAGCACAAAAAGGGAAGAGGGAGTGTGGAATTGGGGGGGGGAGAGGAGTTCAGGTGGGAGGGGTCACTGCCTCGCTGCTGGATCTCATGCCCCACCATGTGCTATGACATCATGATGCCACAGTATGTGTCAGGCGTGGAGAATCCTCTCTTCCCAGGTAGCATCAGAGGCAAAACATCCCCAACAACATCCTGAAAGTTTACAGGAAGTCCCAGGAGTCATACTCCTTCGCATTCTTTGTTCTTGGATGCATAGGGACCTACGAGCCCTTGGAGGATCTCCCAAACCTTCCAAGGAGGTCTCTGCCGTCTGCTCTCTCACTCCCCCCTCCTCCTCCAATATCTCATAACTAGGCATTTCTTCCTTCAGCTATAATTCAGCTCTGTTTTCTTCTCCTCTTGAAACTGTTGGAGACAAGGGGGAAAACCTTCCCACTCTCCCTCCTCTTCTGAGAGGAGCCAAACAGACTGAGTGGACACTTCCCAGCTTCCCTGTTCAGTCCAGTCCCTGACAGTGTGTGTCATGACATCACGATGTGGGCGGGCCCAGGTCAGCGCCACTGAAATGTGTTGTGGGAGGTGTGGTTATTGGTTAGGTTTTTTTGTTCTTGTTTTGATTATGTATTTTGTCTTTTTCATACTACATTTTCTATGTTGTGAACTATCCTGAGATATGCAGATAAAGGACAGTACACAAATAATAATTATTTAGAATCATAGAATCATAGAGTTGGAAGAGACCACAAGGGCCATCGAGTCCAACCCCCAAATTTTTTAAGCATTAGTCAGAAACATGTAGAGAACATCCAGTTGGCAAAGGTTGCTGTAGTAGAATGCTTTCCCCAGGGAGTCTCATCTGGCGCCTTCATTATATATCTTTAGGAGCCAGGCGAAAATGTTCCTCTTCAACCTTGGCCTTTGTCTGATTAATTTTCTTTGTACTTCTAAATGTGCTTGGGGGAGGGGGGAGGCTACGACTTTGATTTGCTCTTGTTCTTGTTTTAATTATGTATTTTGTACTGTTATTTTTATTTTTATGTTATGAGTCATCCTGAGAGCTACGAATGAAATTAAATAAATAAATAGTGGGGGGTGGGGGGTGATAAATTCCTTTATAGAAATATACCCTTCTACTTAGGAACTACTGTCGACCCAAATGTTTCTCATCTTAAATTAGTTTTGTTACCTGGCTTCAAGAACTTTAATTAACTTCATCTGTTTATTTGCATTTTCTTGACTCAGTTGATACTACTGCCAATCCAAATTAACTGGTTGTTCCCAGGCTTCTGCTGCAGAGAAGCAGCCGCATATGATTTCAGGTGTGGGGAATGTGGGCATGGTTTGGGGAAAATATAGATTATTTGAGACAGATACATTTGGAAAACGCCCCTGATGATGTATGGATTCATTCAATATCTATTGTTTCTTAAAGCATTATATAGTTGTATATATGCAAATAATAGTATATATAAGCAACACACAAACTGCAAGTACTGCAACACACACACACACACACACACACACACACACACACACAAAAGGACCAAGCTATATTACTAACTGAAGCAAAAGTCTTACGTTGGCTCATTGTAGTTAAAGCCAAATTTTCTTTCTTTTTTGTCTTTCAAGGGAAGCTAGCTGCTCTTCAATCTCCTGTTGGTACATTTATTACAATAATGATGTGCCTGATCCTTTTTTTCGCCACCATTGGAGCTGTTGCTTTTTGTAAGTTCAACTCCTTTTGCAAAGAAAAGCCTTTCGTATTATCCTGACTTGGTTTATTTCATTGTGAATAAGACTATCAATCTAGCCTCTTCTAAGACCTTTTACATCCTCTTAATTTCAAAGAGTGAGCTAAGGGCGTGGTTAAATCTTGCCTGTTGAAATAAACACCCCTGAAATCTTGTCCCTAGACACTTTAGACCAGAGGTTTTCAACCACGGCTCCCTTGACCTACTACATTCTTTCTGCAGCTCCTCTATGGGGCTCAGGAGCCCACTTAGGTCACCCCTTGCCTGCAGAGATGGCAGCCCCTCACCCCTTTTCAAACACCCTCCCTTAAGGAGTATTCCCTCCTCTCTTCTCCCCTTCTCCCCAGCCAGAGTGGTGTAGTGGTTAAGAGCAGTGGACTCGTAATCTGGGGAACCGGGTTCGTGTCTCCGTTCCTCCACATGCAGCTGCTGGGTGACCTTGGGCCAGTCACACTTCTCTGAACAGTCTCAGCCCCACTCACCGCACAGAGTGTTTGTTGTGGGGGAGGAAGGGAAAGGAGAATGTTAGCCACTTTGAGACTCCTGAAGGGGAGTGAAAGGCAGGATATCAAGTGCAAACTCTTCTTCTTCTATATCAAGTCCAAACTCTTCTTCTTCTCTCCTTGGGAGTCCTCTGGGCAGCCGCTGCTGCTGCCCTTGGTCTCTGAGCTGCCCCCCCCCTTGCCCCAAAGAGAGGTGCCTCTTCTAAATGCCCCACAGGGGCCTGGAAAGCTGCTGCTTCTACTTCTTCAGCGCTCACTCATAATCAAGTAAGATTGTCTTCCATGAACACAGTCTTAACAGTGAGTCCATAAGTGACTGTAGAGGCCAATTCTGGATCCACACATCCTTCCACAGTGGGGACATAGGTTTCCGGGAAGAAGTTGATCATGGTGAGGGTTTGGCAAATGTGCCTTCCTCTTAGCACGTTTCTCCCTTTCTTCCTGAGTTCAAGCATCTACCAAGTCCATGACACCTTTGGTAAAGACTGTTCTCCAATTGAAGCTCTCACAGGCCAGTATTGCCCAACTGTCAGTGTTCATATAATCTTTTTTTAGATTTGTCTTTGAGAAAGTCTTTAAACCTCTTTCATTGTCCACCAGCATTATGCTTTCCATTTTTAAGTTTGGGATAGAGTATAGTTGCTTTGGAAGACGAAAGATGGCATCAGAGGGGGGGAGGAAGGAAAGAGGGACAGAGGCCAGTGCTGTCCATGGCACCCCTGACCATCATTCAAGGCACTCCAGAGTGCCACAGCACACTGGTTGAAAACCACTGCTTTAGATACTTCCTAAGCCAACATAATGGGACGCGGGTAGCGCTGTGGGTTAAACCACAGAGCCTAGGACTTGCCAATCAGAAGGTCGGCGGATCAAATCCCCACGACGGGGTGAGCTCCCGTGACTCGGTCCATGCTCCTGCCAACCTAGCAGTTCGAAAGCAAGTCAAAGTGCAAGTAGATAAATAGGTACTGCTCCGGCGGGAAGGTAAACGGCATTTCCATGCGCTGCTCTGGTTCGCCAGAAGCAGTTTAGTCATGCTGGCCACATGACCCGGAAGCTGTACGCCAGCTCCCTCGGCCAGTAAAGTGAGATGAGCGTTGCAACCCCAGAGTCAGCCACGACTGGACCTAATGGTCAGGGGTCCCTTTACCTTTTAAGCCAACATAGTTTTGGGCTTCAGAAACTCACCTGTACAGAGTGAAAATGTGGGTTCATTGAGCTCAGCATTGTTGGAACCAGAGAGAGCTCACCTTGTTTTTTAGGCTCCAAGCAAAAGAGAGGTAGTTTTGATTAATACAAATTGTATAGTGAAGACCTTTTTACTTGTCCAAGCCTTGTAAATTTAAAGCAATTTTTGCTGGAATGCTGCCTGCTCTTCTAGTCTGAAGATCTGGTTGTGAAGGGACTGCTTTATTTGGTGTTGAAAAGAGGCTCAGGGATAAGGCTCAGGGAATGTTGATTCAATATTAGCCCTGGTAATCCCAAGGTAGGAGTGCAGCCATACACGTACTAGTGTGCTGGAACACCATTTCTTTTCCTCTTTTCTAGATCATGAGCGATCGAAAAAAATAGTCTCCCTACGAACAGCAGTTGCGAAGATTAGGGAGTTTATGATCAAAAAGCAACCATCCCTCAAACGCAAAAACGGTAAGCAATGAGTTGCTTGGTGTCTGTCTTGGGAGACAACGAAAGAGTGAAGTCAAACTGTTGGAAGGTTACAGCACGTGCTGTAGCTGTAGAGACTGATACAGGAGAGACGTGTTTTGCTGTAGTTGGGGCAGATGAAGGTGTCCGGTTGTACTATTGTAGATGCACCATGGAGCTTCTTCTCTCTGCATTCCTCCCAGCACTCATTCCTCCTCTGGCCATTGCTATGGATGTACAACCTGTCTCCAGCCACTGCAGTCGTCTGCAAGGGATTCCCACACAGTGGGGTTCATGGTGCTGGTCTTAATGTCACATCTTTGTAGCGCAGAGTTGGTATGCCAATAGGCCTGGTGCCTGAAGCCAGCTCCATGTAGAGTACATCTTTGGGTATCCAAGGAGGCAATGGATTAGTTAGCAAATTCAGAACCATTCCTACCCAGGGTTATTCTTCTGCAACAGAACTTATTTCCAGTCTTGTCTCAGCAAGGAGCATAGTGGATGGGTTGTGGTGGGACTGAGGTAGGCGCAGAAAGAGGGGCAGCTGTTCCCCCTGCAGTTGCTCATAGGACTAGAAATTTTGCAGATACCACAACTTTTGTCAGTAGTTTAGATAGCTAAATCTTTCCCACCTTATGACATAAGTATTTTGGCATGGGCTCAGTTAAAAGCAAAAGTATACACTTGGGGGTTCCATTTGGGTAGAAGTTTGAGCTGCTTTCTGTCCTTGGTGATGTGAGCCAGGATTGCTCTTATATGGGTACTGTATTAGAATTCTGATCTTCTTACATGAGGTAGAATATGACAAGCCACCAGAATCTGGGAAATGGCTTTCTAATATATCTGTATAGCTGTTGAGATACAACTGCCTTGAATTGTTTGCATCCTTTAGATTCTGTAATACTTAAAGCAGCTCAGAAGTTGGCAGAAGAATTGCTTGTATGGGATGCCAAAGCACGTGAAGTACAAGCTGGAATTGGTAAGTTATTCTGAAACAGCAATGCTTAAATTTCATAGTATGGAGAGAACCCGCCTTGAGACTGAACTTAGATTCCCTCATCTGCATATTTCTTGAAAGTACAGTTTCGACTAAACTGCCAATCAGTCTCAAATACCCACCTCCTAGAGAAGATGTATGGAGGGGGAGTCCGTTGTACCCCCACTCAGACATCTGCACTGGCTGCCACTCTGTTACTGAGGAAAATTCAAGGTGTAACTATTAGTATACGAAGCCCTCAACACTTTGGGACCAGGTTACTTGAAGGATCACTTTACCCCATATGTTCTCTCTTGCCTGCTTAAGTCTTTGGAACTGACATTTATACAAGTGTCACATAATGTTCGTTCTTCACTTGCAAGAACTGACCCTTCAATCTGGCAACCTGTACAAATGGAATTGTCCGCCCATTGATACTAGACAGGCACCTCTCCTGTGTTGTTTCCTATGCCTATGGAAACAGTTTTGTTTAGGCAAGTTGTGCAATTTTATTATGTATGGGGGAGTATTTAAAAAAATTGTGGTTTTATATATTTTTGGTAATTTGAATATGCCTGCTATTTCTAAAATCTGTTTTATGTGCTATTTTAATGAATATCAGGTACTATTTGTATGTAAAACACTTAGAGACATTTTTTGATTGAGCAATATATTAATCTTGTTAAATAAATGAGAAAAATGGTTGCAAATCTATTGATGAAGGCAAAGATGGAAATGGAAATAAATAAATGGCACTTCATTTAAATAAGTGTATTTGTTATCAGAACGAACATTTCAGAAAGTCAGATCTCTATAAATTATGCTGGAGTATAATGAGTATAACCTCCCCCAACCCTATTTTCCTTCCCTATTCCTGCCTTGATTTAAAGATGAGATTCATGCAAAAATGCAGTTAAAGTGGATCCACCACAAAGGGGCCCTCTATTTCCTTGAAAACAATGAAAGGACGTGGGAAGGTGCAAGAGACTTTTGTGAAGATGAAAAAGCCATGTTGATTTGTATTGAAACTCAAGCTGAGGAGGTGAGTAGAACACTGAAATGCAGTAAAACCAAGGGCACCATCTTCTGAGATGGTACAGTCTCAAGCCTGGATAAATGTATGTTGATTGGTTGAAGAGTGTGGGAGGAGATTATGAGCTGCTGTGTGAGGTGAGAGTTCACAACAGGGGACATAAGGTCTCCTTGCACAGGAGTCTACACTACCCAGATAAGAGATGAGGTGAAGCCCATGGGTGTCTGAAGACTGACTCTCTGATCCAAACTGCATCATCTGCAGCAAGGTGATGGGCAAAGCCTTGAGGGTGATGGCATTTTCTATTACAGCGGTACCTCGGGTTACATACGCTTCAGGTTACAGACTCCGCTAACCCAGAAATAGCACCTCGGGTTAAGAACTTTGCTTCAGGATGAGAACAGAAATCGTGCTCCGGTGGCACGGCGGCAGTGGTAGGCCCCATTAGCTAAAGTGGTGATTCAGGTTAAGAACAGTTTCAGATTAAGAATGGACCTCCGGAAAGAATTAAGTACTTAACCCGAGGTACCACTGTATGTTGCTGATGCTAGTGGATTTCATAGTGGATTGGAAATGGTATGAAGTACAGTGGTACCTCGGGTTAAGTACTTAATTCGTTCTGGCGGTCCGTTCTTAACCTGAAACTTTTCTTAACCTGAAGCACCACTTTAGCTAATGGGGCCTACCACTGCCGCCGTGCCACCGGAGCACGATTTCTGTTCTCATCCTGAAGCAAAGTTCTTAACCCGAGGTACTGTTTCTGGGTTAGCGGAGTCTGTAATCTGAAGCATAAGTAAGCTGAAGCATATGTAACCGGAGGTACCACTGTAGTGGAGGAAAAGGAGGAGGAGGACTTGGCCAAGGGGCAAAGAGGCAATGCATTAGGGGTTTCTAAGTGCAATCTCAGACTTGGGCTTGAGGGTAGAGTGGCAATTTTTACCTCCTCAGGTGGGAGGTGGGGAAGTGGTTGAAAGAGGAGATCCAGTTGACAGCTGGGAAGGAAGGCCGCCACACAAGTGAGAGGTGCAGTTACTATCCAGCAGATGTAAAGAAACTGTGATGAACGTCTGCCAGCTCCAGACCTATAACTTCTCTTCTTGTTCTGTTTTGTTTATTTTCATCCTGCCTTTCACTTTGTGCAGTCCCAAGGTGGCTCATGGCAAAAATTAATACAGATGCAACTAAAAACAAACAATGAATTAAACACATGAGCCTGTTTTTCAAAAATCTCACTGAAAATGCCAAATCTATTTAAAAGTATGTACACACACAAAAATCCTTTCTTGGGCCACTTTCACAGTTTAAAATCCAATGTCTATTTCCAGCTCACATGTCTAGAAGTAGCATCCCTAGATGATCATGGCTATGCCATAACGACAGGCAAATCTTTTTACCCCTAGTCTTAAATTCAGTTCCGTACTTTCACAAAAGAATAATCATTCAGTTTATTCACATGGTAGTGTGTACTTCTCCGATATACACATTTTTGTATGCAATTTTGCCCAAACGTACACAATTTGCAAAGCATTTCCCTTAATGTTTTTGTATGCTATTTTCTGTAACATATGCATTAACAAGCACCCTGGTGTTTTACTGCTAGTGTTTTATTCTGAACAGGCCTTGCATTTTTTTCTTCTTTTAAATATAATTTTTATTAAATTTTACACAATTTTTCCAACACAGCATCTCCAACACAACATAACAATCCTTGGCTGTCATAGCCTAGGACTTCCATCAACCCCTTCTAATGGTTTTCTGAATTCCTTTCTAATTATGCATTTTATTACTATGCTTATTGTTTTAGACCCAGTCTTACATCAGCTAATCTTAATACTTCTCACAATAATCTGGATAGTCCTTCTTACAATACTCCTCCTTACAAAACTTCTTGCAATCCTACAAGCGATGTTAAGTAGTTACAGTTGTCTTTCAAACACAACATAAATTTCTTCCAGTCCTTTAGGAAAGGCTGGTCCCGTTGGTTTCGAATTTTCCCTGTAAATCTTGCCAGCTCAACGTAGTCCATCAATTTTATTTGCCACACTTCTTTTGTTGGCATTTCTTCTTGCTTCCATCTTTGGGCTAATAATATTCTTGCTGCAGTGGTCACATATAAGAACAGTTGTTTTTTACCATTTTTTTTTTTCTGTACCTACGATACCCAATAAAAGAGCTTCTGTTTTTTTGGGAAATGTATATTTCAACATTTTTTTGATTTCATTATAAATCATTTTCCAGAAGTCTTTCACTTTTTTACATTCCCAATACCTATGGTAAAACATGCCCTCTTTTTTGTTACATTTCCAACATTTATTATTCGTTTTATACATTTTGGCTAGTTTCACCGGTGATATATACCATCTGTACATCATTTTCATTATATTTTCTTTTAATGTACTGCAGGCAGTAAAGTTTATTCCCTCTCTCCATAACCTCCCCCAACCATCTATTGGTACATTATGCCCTATATCTTTAGCCCAATGTATAATTACTGATTTGACTTCTTCATCTTTTAGATGCCATTCCAATAGTAATTTATACATTTTAGATAATATTTTAAACTTATTGTTTAACAGTTCCAATTCAAATCTCGATTTAATATATCCAAATCCATTTTTCCTTTTATCTTCTTTAAACATTTCATTGACTTGACGATAATGCAACCAATCATTCACGAAAATTTTAACCTCTTCATACGGCTTTAATTTCCATTGGTTTTCCATCTCCATCATTAACTGTTCATAGATGGCCCAATTTGTATTCATATTTATCTTTTTCACATTCACTGCCTCTAATGGTGAGAGCCACCATGGTGTTTTACATTCCCAATAGATTTTTATATGTATCCCATACTTCATACAGTGACTTATGAAATATGTGGTTTCCAAATCCTTTATGAACTTTGACTTTATCGTACCATAGATATGCATGCCATCTGAATCTGTTATTGAATCCTTTCAGATTTAAGAGATCTGTATTCTCTAATAATATCCAATCCCTCAACCAACAAAAGCATGAAGCCTCATAATACAATTTCAAATCTGACCTTGCATTTCATAACACCACCACCTGGACATTGGGTTGGTTGACTGGCATCTCCAAATTCTGAAATACAGCAGGCAAAGCAGAGGGGTCAAGAACTTAGCATGTATACCTGAGACCTGGGTGGATGAGCTCGGTGGACCTATGCTGCCCCAGCTGTGTCCATCTGGGTACTTGGTGCAGCACCATTCTGAGTCAGAGGGTTGTGTTGGCCAAACAGGTGATTGATTATAATGATCTATTTCATAGTTGGAGTGCCTGACTGTACTGGGATGTTATACAGCTGTCAGTCAGCACCAGTATTCCCTGTTTATAGACCCCAAGAGCAGACAGACACAGAATGCCCTTTCAATTCGTTATTCACTCCCTGCCTCTTTGCAAACTCAAGCCGATTTAGAAACTGCTGTGAGGAGAGTTGAAAGAGGCAGAAAGAAATGAATGGCAGTGATTGCAGAGATACCTATTCTGAATAAATTTATTTCTGATGGTTCTGTTAACTAATTAATGAAACAAATTGGCCTTGCATGTTTTTATGTTGCACAAGCGGTATGTATAGCTTGTTCAGACATTTATTTACATGAATATACGAGGGGAGAGCCTATCTCTGATGCAACGTTCTCCCTTTCCATGCAATTTTCACTCCTGCAGAATGTCTGGAAGGTGCTATTGTGTTCCTAGGTAAAATATGCAGTATGAAAGGATTTGCAAAAAGATTCTGACCCCTTATTTCTAGGAAATACTTTCTGATCTCTTTGTAGGAATTCATAGAGAAACAAGTCTTTCCTACATACAAAGACCATTGGGTTGGAGTCTATAATACTGGGGAATGGAAATGTATTGATGACCAGGCACCTAAAAGCACGTGAGTCTCTGAATAAAATTATATTGTAGCACCATTTCCTTCTCTGCACTCACATTCTGCAGTCTTCCAAATGAGCCCAGTGTGGGTGGTGTTTCCTTGATCCCCTTCCTCCTATTGTATTTGATTAATCAGAAATACATTATAGTTAAGGAATAGTATGAGCAGTAACTGAAATATGAACAGCCGATGCAAAAGGATAAAGGAAAAAATAATGAATGATAAAATTATAAACTATTTTAAGTAAAGGATTGGGATGTAAAGTGTGTATTTTGATGCAGTAAGACGTGAGGAGAAGGGAAACACTGCAAAAACAGGGTGGAAGTCAATTTAAAATTTCTATTAAATTTTATTGTATTGCATTCTATTGTATTGTCAAAAAAACTGATATAAATACGTCATTTTAATCTGTTTAGGTGTTTAGCATATATGAGATCCAGTACACTCTAGGAAGGCTCAAGTAGACCTCACACCACCAACGTTGGATTTTCTCTATAACATTGCTTTATTGATTAACAAACATGACAAGACAGGGGACGTGCACTCAATCACACACACATTCATACATTTCCCATACTCACCACTCTACACTGGATTGATCAGACCCAGTAAGAGTCACGAGTGACTGGATAACAGCTGTCAATGTCTGGCACACAACTGAGGCTGGAGGGCTTTGCAATTTATACACAATGTTGTCCATCTGATGCTTGGCAAATCCTGAAGCTTACACAACTCCTTACTCCTTGTTGTTGGCATGTTTTTGGCATCTCACATCCTTGCCCTTGGCATCATTTCACAGTTCTTATCTGATCTGAATGTTGTGTAAAGTTGTAAACCCCACCTCCAAGCCTCCTTTCGCGTACCGTTCCCGGCATACACTGTTTTTCCAAAACATTATGATGTTTTCCACATTTCATTAGCTCTTATACAACACAGTTCGTGATCAGTTCACTGACAGTTCAAAGACATTGCATCCATTTTGGGGTGTTCTTCGGCGATCTTTTTGGCCCATGCAAACCATACCATTTGCTATTAATAATAATAATAATAATAATAATAATAATGGGAGGCCCCATTAGCTAAAGTGGTGCTTCAGGTTAAGAACGGACCTCCAGAACAAATTAAGTTCTTAACCCGAGTACCACTGTAAAAGCAATGAATGTCACTCAAAACTCATGTCACTCATGATTCCATGGTCCTCTAGTGTCCATTTATGACTTTTTCAACTGATAAGACAATTAGGTCCCTACCACATTCACACAAACAACTATAGTGCAATGCATTTTGCTGATGGGACTGTCTTCATCTCACTTGCGAAGGAGGGAATAGGAGGAAGATTCTATTGATCCTTTTTCATCAGTTGTAACTGCAATGTACAGTATAGATATGTTAAGAAGCT
Source organism: Podarcis cretensis (assembly GCF_951804945.1). Classification (NCBI taxonomy): domain Eukaryota; kingdom Metazoa; phylum Chordata; class Lepidosauria; order Squamata; family Lacertidae; genus Podarcis; species Podarcis cretensis. The sequence continues at coordinate 3,063,436 of NC_137178.1, read as the reverse complement.
TTTATCATCGATCTATCATTTGTCTATCTATCATTTGTCTATCATCTATCTATCTATCTATCTATCTATCTATCATCATCTATCATCTATCTATCCTGCTCCCCCCATTTTCCTAGAATAGGTGTTAAACTAACTCACCTGTAATTTGCTTGATAGGGATGGAGAACAGTCCTGGTAGGAATGAGTCCCCCCTGCTGGACATGACAGACTGTGTCTTGAATTCTTCAGCTGCTCTACTGGGGGAAGAGTCTTCCATTCTCCAGAACAACCCTGCCTGTGGTCTACAACAGTTAGGGCCTTTTTTGAAAAATTCATCCTCCTTGAATTTGTGAAGTTTTTTCACCTTCCTTCTTCTGAATTTTGCTTTGTTCACTGCCCATTTCTGTTCTATTACTGTTATCTTTCATGGCACAAGTTTCTTCCCCTGCCTTAATTTCAGCGCTGTCTCCCACTTTGATTTCCCTTTGCTGTTCTCTCTGCTCCCTGGGGTCTTCATCTTCTCCCTTCTCCATCCCATCTCCACCACAGAGACAGGAATGTTTTGACTTTGCTTTCACCTGGCTGGGCGTGGGAGGTTTATTAGTGGCTTTTTCTGAGATTGGACTTTGGTATACCTCATGTCTCTCAGCATGCAGCTGCCAGTTTGAGCGTTTTTATGACTGCTCTCCCCTTTGAGCCCTAGTTTACCTGCCCTTATAACATTTTGATGTTTAGGGCTGTGTTGCTGGTGGCACTCACTTTAGCACAAAGAGTTTCAGAGTAGGAGGCCCAGTCTTCTGACTTCCAAGTTTGCATTTTTCATCAAGGTAGCCACCTCAGCTACCTGTAATGGTAATTTTCCCATTGTGGATCTTTGTAGGGTGACAACATGGCCTTCTCCGTGAAGCTTTGTAAAGCACTATAAAATAGGCTCAGGGATGCGGGTGGCGCTGTGGTCTAAACCACTGAGCCTCTTGGGCTTGCCAATCAGAAGGTCGTGGTTCAAATCCCCGAGACGGGTAGAACTCCCGTTGCTCGGTCCCAGCTCCTGCCAACCTAGCAGTTCGAAAGCACGCCAGTGCAAGTAGATAAATAGGTACCGCTCCGGCGGAAAGGTAAATGGCATTTCTGTGCACTGCTCTGGTTTCGCCAGAAGCGGCTTAGTCATGCTGGCCACATGACCCAGAAAAACTGTCTGCGGATAAGCACCGGCTCCCTCAGTCTGCTAAGCGAGATGAGCGCCGCAACCCCAGAGTCGTCTGTGACTAGACTTAACTGTCAGGGGTCCTTTATCTTTACCTTTTATAAAATAGGCTCACTTTCATCTGCTGATGCAGTATTTGAGGATAAGGCCCTCCAGAGAGCCTTGCCACAATAGGTGGATGCCAAGGAAGGCCTCCTTGGACTGAGGAACACTACCCTGATGTTTGCCTACCAGAAGTGTCTTCCATCCTTATGAAGCAAAAATGGAAATTTTACTTAGCATTAATTTCTATTTGATGATAAGGATGAGCACATTCTGCCTACCTCTCCTTCCTCTGTGCCCCACCCCCAGAAGGTTTTCATGGCTTAGGGCTTCTGTCAGTGCCTTATAGCTTTCAAGCATTGTTTAGAATATTAGTGTCTTGCCTTGTTTGCCTTTCCTCCTCAAATGTTTTCAGGGCTGTTTCCTCTTTCCTCTTTCTTTGAAGTTACACCTCTGAATAGACAGATTCCATTTTTCAAGTTGTGGTTTTTGGGGGTCAAGGAGTTTGCCTTTGCTTTGCCAGTTGAGAGGGATGGCAGCATGATTCTCCTTGCCTACCAGAGAGGAGCTGAAGAACTCAAGACCCTGTCTGTCACGGCCAGGAGGAATCCTCATCGGCGCCAGGAAAGTCCTCTGTTCGTTTCATTAGATAGGGATTTGCAGTATGTAAAAATTCCATTTTTCAAAGTTCCCCTGTTGATCCCATTTAAGAAATTGTTGCTGCGTTGGCTCCTTTCCAGTCTGCAGGTATGGAAGGTGATTTTAGGCTAGGAGAGAGCAGACATCCAGTCTGAATTGACTACTGATTAGTGCTGCCATTTGTTTTTAGATTCTGGAGGACTGGTATGCCAAGCCTGACCGTGCCAAATCCCTGTGTCTATATAATAGGTTTCTGCCGGGATTCAAGAGGCTGTTGGGAAGACACCAACTGCAGGGTCCGAAAACGGAGCATATGTAAGAAGAAGCCTGATAAAAGATGGTACACATGAAGCCCTTGAAACTGGATTCCACAATCTCTCCACTAAAACAAAGACAATGCATCGATCCCTCCTTTAAAGAGTCAACTATCCAGGTTGTGGAATTAGGATATTTAAGAGCTCAAGTCTTTTACATCAGCAGTCGAAAGCACTTTGTCAAATCTAGTTCCTCCATGCTGGAAAAAAGACACTTTATTTTGCAACCACAAAGACTTGGACCTACAATAAAATAAAGTGTGGAAGAGTTCAGTCATAGCCTGCTTCGAGTTGCAATAAATTAATTTGGTAAATCTACCATGGCTTTGCATCATTCTTAAACAAGGCACGGGTCTTGGAGGTACTCAAACTACTTTGGAATCTGAGGTGAAGTTGACTGGCTCTATGGCTCCAGAGCCTTGGGAAGGATTCTAAGGTGATTTATAAATCAAAACAAAACAAGGTAGCGAGCACTGGTTGTCCCACACCCTTTAAAATTAAGATATTATTGTGTTCTAATTGAATGTTACAAATATAAACATTGCTTATGAGAATCTTTGAAGAAGGTGAAGGCATTAATCATTCCGATTGAGACTTTTTGTAGAGATGCATTATATATATATATATATATATATATATATATAATGTGCCTTAACTGAAAGTATTTAAATTATGGAGCTCTGTATCTGTAATGGTTCTAGGGGTTGCTCGTGCATAAGTTGGCAGCACACCTGGCTGGGTTACCTTGGTGAACCCTTTCTGTCCGGACAGCCACTCATCCGTAGCTGTCTCAATCGCTGGCAGAATCCGTCAGTGGGCGTTTCTTGAACTTCTTCCAGCAAAGAAGTTCTTTGACGCCCAGTCTCCTCCTACTCTCCCTGCGCGGAAGTCTTCTGCGCAGGGAGGGTGTGGGCAGCGGAGGACCCGTGCTCTCCCCGCTGGTCTCCGGCGATGAGTCCGGGAGCCTTCTCTCCGATTCCCCCATCTGCCCCCCTTCTCCACTGGTGCTACACTGATTTCCTTCCCCAGCAGATGAGCTGCCTCTCTCCCTGCTGGGACCCTCTCCGGCATCGCTCTGGAGCCTTCCCTCCGCCTCTGGCTCCGATGGCAGTTCCCTGACAGTATCCATTTACCACATCCTGATATGAAATAGCCTGGTAATTTATGATGAGAGCCAGTAATAAAATGATACCCTTTTGTTTCCAGTACAGACTTCAGCACTGGAAAATTGAAATTTGATAATCCTAGACCAAGATATGGTCCAAATTTATACTAGTGTCTCCAAGCAGATGGTCTAAACCTAGGAATATTCAGCACCCCAAGACATCTTGCTTCCCCATTAGGTTTCCTAAGAAAATTACCACCTCCTTTGGGGAGCACCATTAGCTTAGTTGTTTCCATGGCAACATGGTCAACCCATTAGTTACTGAAATAGGATGGTTAACAGACCTGGCCAGTGCCATTATCTTAGCAAAGAGAATGGTTGTCTCATAATGGCATGTGATTGACAGGTGGGTGGTCCTGCCGACAAATTTGGCCCACAAGGTTGAGCCTGATAAGGACCTGTTCTTTGGGGCCAAAAGGTTTTCCCACCTCTGACATAAGACAATTTGCTGTTTACATTGGTCGTTTTCTGGGTTGGGTGTCAGGAGCTCATCCTACACTCTAGTAGGACCCTGGCAGAGACACCTGCCCGACTGGCATGTTCTCTCCCTCCTGGTTGATCATTCGGGAGCTTCAAAGCTTTCTTCAGTCTGAACATCACAGCAACCGATGCCAACAGACATCGACACACTTAGGGATCCACAGAGTCTTCGCAGCTTGCGTAACAGACCTCAGCAACATAGCATTTTGGCTAATCTACTTTATTTACATATAAACACACACAGGGCACTGCAACATGGCTCCCTCTCTCTCTAGCATCAGACAGCAAAGAGAAAAAAGAACAAAGGATAATAGTCCCACTTCACGGAACACAGGAACCCAAACATCCCGTCTCCGTCACTCCCCACTCTGTGGAGTCAAAACATACACCATCCTGTGAAAGACAAAAATCCCATGACTGCAATCACGGGGAATGAATCTTCAACAGGGTCATTATTACAGGCGTTTTTTTGCCTCCCTTCCACCCTGCCAGGAAGAGTTCAGAAAATGTCTTGCATTTGATTTCTATTTCCCCTTATGACAGAGCAGCCAGGCAGAATAGTAGCCATGTCTTTGGTATGCTGAAGGCAGCTGAAGGCAGTATACCTCTGAACAGTCATTGCTGGGAATCACAGGTGGGGAGAGTGGTGTCACATTCAGAGTCTGCTTCTGGGCTGCTAATAAGCATCTGGTTAGCCATTGTGGGCACAGGATGCTGGACCAGATGGGTCTTTGGTCTCATCCAGCAGGGCTCTTCCTATGCTCTTAAGCCCCAAAGGGGTGACCACTATCAGTGCCATGTTTTGGAGGAGTCCTGAGCCAGGCACTTTCCATGGACCCTCTGCTCCCTCCCACACTGAGTCTACCTCCCGACTCCCATTAGCACCAACCCCTGCTCTTATGCTTCCTCATCGCTACCACCCGCCTGCTTGCCATGCAGAGATCCAAAGGGCAAGCTGGCAGTGGCAAATATTGCTCTTCCTTCTCAACAGCTCTGTTGTCTGAGCCAGAGTGAGAGGCAGGTGAACAAGCATGCAGGTTTCAACAGTGAAGACAAGAAGTACCCAGTGCCTGCCTTCACTGGGTGAGGGAGCTCTCAACAGTTGCCTGATCCTTGACGCTGGTCCAGTGGGTGACCACTTTGGGATCAACTTGCCTGTTGACATTTCTTACCCATCACTGCTGGAAGTAGAATAATGCTGGAGATTATCCTTTCCTCAAGGCAGTCTGTCAGGGACTGGTTGAATGAAGAAGACTGGTGGGCAGTGAGTGCCCAAGGAAGAAGAAGACTTTGACCCCAGATCATGGTGGTGGAACATTGAGGAGCAGTCTGGGAGGTGCTAGGAGCAGGGGGGTTGAGTGATTTTTTGGGGGTGCAGGGGTGTCAGGAGAAGGAGGCCCTTCCAGGACAGGGCTAGAGGCTGAGAGTCGCAGTGTGAGCACTGATTCAGACAGAAAGGAAAAGGAGGTTGCCTTTGCTACCCAGCAGTGGGATAGTCCCAGTCCTACTGGTTCTCCTCCCTTTCTGACACCCCACTCAAGGAGAGTCTGCACACTGCTGAGCAATGGGCCAGATAGGCCCAGAGGAGGAGCCCACCCTCTCAACACAGCCTTTGTCTAAGGGAGGGATCCAGAGTGAGAGGCTACAGTGAAAAGGTGGGTGTGCTGTGCCTCGGGGTAACCCGTGAAATGCAGTCCAGGACCGGACCAGAATCCAAAGGTTTTGCTGGGAGTCAGGGCCAAGGGAGGACACGAGGCAGGAAACCAGGCAAGGACAGGTACAGGATCTCAGGCAGGGTCTGGCATACAGCAATGTTGCTCCCACAACCTGGGTTGGGGTCCGACAGCCTTTTATCTTTCTCAAGGTAGCAGCCGGTCCTGATCCCCCGGCGACTCACCTCCTTGTTTTGCCCGAAGGCGAGCACTCCTCCTGTGAGTACTCAGGTCTCTCCTTCTCTCAGACCTCAGTCTCTGCAGCTCAGGAGACATCGGTGGGTTACTAGACCCAGGGGCCGCCTCAGCCTCCCCTGACCCAACAGGTAGTGGAGCAGCTGTAAGTGACGGCCCAGCTGGAGGCAACGAGGTCATCCCTGCATCTGGAGCCAGGGCAGGCTCAGGCCCCGGACTCGGCCTAGCTGGTGCTTGTTGCAGGGGAACCTGTGCAGACTGGGACTCTTCAGGATCAGGCCCCAGACTTGGTTCAGATGATGCCTGAGGCAAAGGATCCAGTGCAGACTGAGACTCCTCTGGTTCCAAGTCTGAGCCCGAGTCCCATACCATCACAGCGGGGTCAGTGGTCAGTTTCAGCAACATCTCCAGCTGGATTAAGACGAGCCAGAAGAACTCTGCTATGATGTTACTTTCTGTGAATAAAAGCTGATTGAATTTCTTGCCTCGTGTTCTTTCCTGCCCTGTGGATGACCTGTGCTCGCCTGACAGTTCCTTCACAGTCTCATCTCACTAACTGCAAATGCCATTGCTTGGCAATTGCCCCTGCTCTGCCTGGTGCAGGAAGTGAGATATCTGGGACTGCAGGTGCTATTCAGTCCTCCTTACTGTTGTGTCTGCCTCACACAGCTACTGCTCTCTAAATCCGGTATATCTATATCTACATAATGAATGAGTCCATTAAAAAATGCTGTGAAATGTTTTCCTGAGCTTATGCACTATGTTGAATGCTGATTTGGCATGGCAGTCAGCCAATCAGGCAACAGTAGAACCTGAATGGGAAGAGTTCTGGAATGTTCTGCATCAAAGGGGTAGGTGGTTGAGCTACTGAAGGAAGGAACAACTGCAGGAACAAACAGAGGCAGAGAGAAGAAAAACTGACTGAGGCACCACGGTATCTAGACAGGGCACTGCTGGGTGGGGAACATTACTCAAATGTATTGGCGCTTAATTTTGGCCGGATCCTTTATGACTGTTCTTGAATTGAAAGTATCAGATGAGGTTCAAGAGCTTCTGTGCCAGGGCTGCCCTCTGCTTTCTATCAAGGCCACTTTAAAAGATATGCCCAGTATAAAAAACTTGTAGTCCACTAACATTTGCTGAGAGTAGTCCCACTAAGGTTAATGGGCTTAAGTTTGTTGTGATCATTAGTTCCACTGGATCTGCTCCGAGTAAAAGTTGGCTGGATACAAGCCCTTATTTACAGTAAGTAAAGGTAAAGGTAAAGGGACCCCTGACCATTAGGTCCAGTCGTGGCCGACTCTGGGGTTGCGGTGCTCATCTCGCTTTATTGGCCGAGGGAGCCGGCATACAGCTTCCAGGTCATGTAGCCAGCATGACTGAGCCACTTCTGGCGAACCAGAGCAGTGCACGGAAACACCGTTTACCTTCCCGCCGGAGCAGTACCTATTTAACTACTTGCACTTTGATGTGCTTTTGAACTGCTAGGTTGGCAGGAGCAGGGACCAAACAACAGGAGCTCACCCCGTTGCGGGGATTCGAACTGCCGACCTTCTGATCGGCAAGTCCTAGACTCTGTGGTTTAACCCACAGCACCACCCGCGTCCCTTACAGTAAGTAGCACAGGCCAAATAAGTCACACAGGAGAAGCAACGAAAGAGTCTGCTTAATTATATCTGGCCTGATGCTTTTAAGCCCAAGTTCCTGGCTTTACAGGGCAAGGAGACAGAAGAATTGCCCTCAGGCATTGGGAAGCACAACCGACATTGTTCAACCTGCAGACAGAGGGAGAAGTGGAGGAGGTGGTGAGGCCTCTCAGTGTCCTCCTTTGGCTGCTGCCACTCCTTATCATTCTTCAGAAAGGCAGAGGTAGATTGATTTATGCTTGATAAGGTCTACAGTGAGAGGAAGCAACTTATTCCAGCACCCTCTGTGAAACTCCCTTTATTATCCACTCTCTGCCTTCCTTCAAGGTTAGAGGTCACCAAGCTTCTTAAGCCCTGAAGACACACTTGGATTTCTGGTGGTGCCACAGACACCACCCCTTCTGCTCAATTCCCTCTCCACACACCTAACATCTTCATTCTGTAGCTTTGACCCACCCACCCCAACTGCAAATTGATTCCTGGTGAGCTCTCCACTCAGCTGAGTCTGGAGCCCTTCTCCGCAGAGCCCTTCTGTGTATTTAAACCATTTTGCTTCCCCATCAATCCCTGCATCATCTGGTGTGAAACATTCTCTCTCGTCCTTCTGCAAATGCTTTCCTTCCCTGACTCATCATTTGATCAGCCAGCCCCAGAATTTCTGCCTTTTCCTTTCCTCCCATAGGTAAAGGTAAATGGACCCCTGACCATTAGGTCCAGTCGTGGCCGACTCTAGGGTTGCGGTGCTCATCTCCCTTTACTGGCTGAGGGAGCCGGCGTCCAGCTTCCGAGTCATGTAGCCAGCATGACTAAGCCACTTCTGGCGAACCAGAGCAGCGCACGGAAATGCCGTTTACCTTCCCGCCGGAGCGGTACCTATTTATCTACTTGCACTTTGACGTGCTTTCGAACTGCTAGGTGGGCAGCAGGGACCAAGCAACGGGAGCTCACCCTGTCGCGGGGATTCGAACCACCGACCTTCTGATCGGCAAGTCCTAATTTCTGTGGTTTAACCCACAGCGCCACCCGCGTCCCTTCTCTTTCCTCCCATAACTGTATCCTAATCCACTGTGGCAAGACTTGCCAATAGCCTAGCTCTTTAGTTCTTACTTCTTCTTCACCATTGATCCCTCCCTGCTTGCAGCTGCCCACTGTGCTTTTGTTCTTTGGCTGTTCAGGCATATCTGCTCCAGTGCAGCCATTTTGCTCAGCCTCTTTGGGTCTATCTGACTCACATCTGCAGTTGACCATCGAATTGACAGAATGAGAAGACAGCTGCTGCAACAGCCTCTCCTGGCACACTTCATTACCTGCCCTTTGACAAGTGATGTGTCTTGTGAGACCCACCTCTTTTGTTCTGTATTGGTCTGAATGGTTTTATCTATTTTATATTTGAATAGTTTTATCTGCAATTTATAATTTTATATATTCTGTTGTTGTAACCTGCCCCGGAACCATGTGGGTAAAGGACAGATAAGAGATCTTATAAATTAATAACTGAAATAGGTAGGTCTTGAGATATTATTTTAATTGTCCACTTCATTTCATGGTTATATAGAAGGACTCCAGGATGAAGCATCACTCAAAATGAGAGAAGATGGTCCTGTCAACAAAAGAAGGTAAGTTTCTGCAGCCTGCTATTTTGATTGGTTTTTGACTACTAAATTATTTGCTGAAAATTGTGCTAACTGTCTGCTTCATTATATGGTTCTGAACACAGGATGACATAATGATGACACAATTCAAATGAGCAGTTAAAATGGCGGGAGGCTTGACATTCGCAGAACGTAAGTTGTTTCTGATATTTCCTCTTCAGTGCAATTCAGAAAGACAGGTTTCCATCATGCGGAAAATTGGGTGAGGAGGTCAGGCCAAAGTTATGTTTCAATCTGCACTCTTGATTCAAAATAGTGCCTGGTATCTAAATGGTGATGAAGACCACTGCCCCCACCTTAGGAACTCTTGTGCCAAGTGTGTCAACAATATTTCAAGATGGTGCCTGGCATCCAAACGTCAACAAAATGTGCCACCACCTCAGCAACCCTCATGCTGAGTTTGGTGGCTGTGATGATGCTAATTTAATTATTTGTACCCTGCCCATCTGACTGAGTTGCCCCAGCCAGCCGCTCTGGACGGCTGATGTCTCAAGAGGATGTTAAAAAAATGAACAAACAGACAAACCACTTTCCAGAATACAGTAATACCCTGGTTCTCGAATGGCTTAGTTGCCAAGAAAATCGACTCCCGAGCGCCGCAAACCTGGATGTTCCAGTTTGCGAACATTTTTCGGAAACCGAACGTCTGATATGACTTGTGCTTGAGTGCAGGAAGCTCCTGCAGCTAAACGGAAGCCGCACCTTGATTTTCGAATGGTTTCGGGGGTCGAACGGACCTCCAGAACGGATTAAGTCCAAGAACCAAGGTATTACTGTATACAGTAGTTTATTTCCATGCATAACGAATAAACTCCATCTTTCCACAAATTTGGTTTCCAATTGTCATCCTTCTCTAATGCTGCTATAATTTAATAATTTAACTGTATATGCTATGCTGCCCTATTCTCCAGAATGTTCTACTCAAATCTTTTTATGTACGATACCATAATCTGACATCAATACTTGCTTGAGACAATTCATCCCACAAATTTACCCTACTAACCAGACCAAAAGCAGTCTTCGAATAACCAAATGCAGAATACAAGGAGCATTTCTTTACTCTGCCATACTGGGGAATCAACTGAGTTATTAAAAAAGAATGATCAACTACTGAATTTCCTTCTTGAAATTCTATTTACTCCTGGGGCAATATATTTGCCTCCTTTAATTCAATGCTTCTTTCTTGACAATAGGTACCGTAAATACAGTTTGCTCGCTAGTAACAATGGGGAAATTGGTCTATAATTTGCTGGGTCAGTCTTGTCACCTTCCTAAATATGGGAACCGCAATTCGTTCATTCCACCCCTTGTGTTACTACAATAAATGACCAGTCTCATTTATTGCTGTAAACATGGTGGGGTTATAATTTGGACCTGAGGGGATTTTCATTGCCTGAACTAGTTTGAGTTGAGCTTGCTTTAAACTGAAATGAATACTGAAATTAGTAACTCCTAGCTTATATGTAGTACTTTTGAACCTGAAATTGAAGCCTGCATTGAGGCTGAGCAGAGAATGAAGGGTACATTTTTCCCATCATGAGCTGCTTTTCCCACTAATTAGGACTGTAATCTGCGGGGCTAGGCTAGATTGTTTTGGTTTTTTAACCTCTCTCCAAGTATAGGATTTATTCTAGGTTTATGGCTGCAGTTTACTGTGTCCCTAAAGCCCCCCCTGCTAGAGCTGAGCTGAAAATTGAATTTCTGCAGGATCATCACTCCTGAGCTACAAGTTTTTCAAGAATTTACCCTACTGGGATTTAGCTGCTAGCACACAATGGCTTTTCTGTGCCGTTGTTGCAAGTTTTAGCTGATGTTCAAATAAATTACATATTATGTGACCCAACACCACAATGCAGCTTCAAGAACCAGTGTGGCTTCCAGATCGAATGCGGCTTCCAGATCTAATGTGTCATCCAGATCCAATGTGGCTTCCAGATCGAATGTGTCATCCAGATCCAGTGTGGCATCCCGAACAAGACTAAAAAGAAGAAGAAAACAGGTCCCTGCAAAGGGTATGTATGCAGAACAGAGAAGTTGTTCATAGCATAGAGGAGGAACAGTAACAGGAGGCATCTGTGACCAGTCGTTGTGGGGAGGGCTGGAGAAAAGCCTGCAATGCTTTGCCTGCCAAGCAGGTTCACTTAGCTCAACAAACAGCAGAGGTTGAGGGTTTGAGTCAGTCATCAGCTTCTGGCTATGACAGTGATGGTGAGAAGTTTCAAGTTTCTTCCTGTGTTCTCTCCTGATCCACACTGTGCTAACATACGTGGAAAAGGCTTCACAAGATTCAGCATATCTAACCATATATATATATATATATATATATATATATAAACATATAAATTATAAAATGTACCACAAAACTTATCACTTATACAATCCTTTTAGACTTCCATCAGCACCTCTGATGATCCACTATTTTAACCACTTTTTATGCATTTCTTAACTTTATATTGCCTTTACATCTCTTAACAAATCATCCTTCCCCTTCTCCATTTTTGCAATACTTCCAATAATACTCCTCACAAAACTTCTTGCAAACCAACAAACGTTGTCTGACCTTCACAAATACTTTTCAAGTAGTCCTTAAATTTACTCCAGTCTTCCGTGAATTTATGGTCCTGCCGGTTTCGAATCCTTCCTGTTAGTTTATCTAGTTCTGCATAGTCCATTAACTTCATTCTCCATTCTTCAATCTTCGGTGATGCTTCTTGCTTCCATTTTTGGGCCAGTAATATTATTGCTGCTGTTATTGCATATAAAAAGAGCTTACATTCCTTTCTATTTATATCACTCTCCACAATGCCCAGTAAAAATGCTTCTGGTTTCTTTATGAATGTATATTTCAACATTTTTTTCATCTCATTATATATCATCTCCCAGAAGCATTTCAACAGCATATCTAACCATTTAAACAGGGAATCTCAATGGCAGGTAAGAGAGATTCCATCATTCACTGGCCCTGGCAGTTGACAGGAGAGAAAAAATCAGAAAACTGTCCATGGCTTACTCATCATGAGGACCTTGTGAGGGGTGAAACCAGAAAACAATGGCTCTTGACAAGTATAGATTCTTTAGGATAAATATCTTATATGTCAGGGCTGTCATCATTTTTATTTTTATTTTTGCCAAAGTTTTAGGAAATTCACCAAAAAAAAAACCATTTCTGATATGGGCTGCCATACGCCCAGGTTTTCGACGGACAAATCCCAAATATGTTCAGGACATTCTGGACTTATGGCAGCCCTATTATATGTTTTGCAAACACCGCTAATGATTTATAGATTTATTCAATGCGGGTTATGCTTTTAAACACATTGCTTGTATATATGCAAATATCTCTGTGTGTATAAGCCAGTATTGTAAAAACAACTCTACCCCAGCCCCCCTTACTGGGATAATAGTAGGATGTTGGCTCATGATAGTTAATGCAGAGTTTTCTTTCTTTTTGTCCTTCAAGGAAAGCTAGCTGCTTTTTTGCATAATATACGAGACTTGTTTCCATCTTCTATTGGTATATTTACTGCAGTAACGCTGTGCCTGATCCTATTTTTTGCTGCACTCGGCATGACTATTTTGTGTAAGTAGCAAAGAAAACCCATTAAATCCTCTGGGCTGGTTTGACTTTCAGTGTGATGTAGACTTTCAAACAGAGTGCGCCTCAGCTAAGCCATTTCCCTGAAACAACGCTGACCTACCCGGCACCTGCTGTGGGCACAGCTCATTTGTGGGAAAGCAGCCTACAAGAATATTCATCCAATCACTCAATTGCGCAGGAAAAGACATGGCTACCTAGCAATGCTGGGAACTTAAAGTGTGCTGTGAATTCTTCCTTGGTGAGAAAGGCTCATTGGCAGAGCAAATCAGCTGAGCCTCTTTGAAAACACAGCCTTTAGAACAAATCTCAGCAATCTTTTTTAGGAGGGGGCCGGTTCACCGTCCCTCAGACCTTGTGGCGGGCCAGACTGTGCACGCACACATGCACACCCACGCAGTGGAGGGGGGCTTCTCTCTCCCCACCTCTATCCCCCAGCCCCTCCCCTCCCCCTGCTTTCCTACCTACTCCGCCGCTCTGCCTGCGGTTGGGAGCCAGCGGCAATAGTGTCGGCTCTCCATTCCAGGCCAGCTTTCCTGGGCGCTAGGCGTGGGGCCAGCAGGTGCGGCAAGCTCCAGCCAAAGCCCCGCGATGCACCCATCATGATGCCCATAGCGTGGCCATGGACAGAGGCATGAGGGGGTGGGTGGTGAGTCTGGGCCAAGCCTCAGCACACGGGTGGTGAACCTTCGGATTAGCTGGCACCAGACAAAGCTCAGCTCCCTTCCTCCGCAGGGCGGGGAGAAGCCAGGAGGAGGCGCCGCCACAGTGTGTGGGGGGGGAAATGGTGCCCAATTTTTTTTGCAAAAAAATGGCGCAGCGTGAACGATCACGTTGATCCAAGCGGCAATTCCAGGACTGTCCGTGGGCCGGATCCAGAGGGCAATTGGGCCTAATCCGGGCCATGGGCCTTAGTTTGCCAACCCATGCTTTAGAAGGTGGGTTGTGAGTACTAATAAACTCACCATCAGACCTCTTTCCTCTACCAGTCTACAGAGGAAACATGTCTATTTGCATGCCCCATGGGAATCCACATCTTATCAGCTGATTGGTGTTAACAAAACACAATCAAATGTACAGTGGTGCCCCGCAAGACGAATGCCTCGCAAGACAAAAAACCCGCTAGACAAAAGGGTTTTCCGTTTTGGAGGTGCTTCGCAAAACGAATTTCCTATGGGCTTGATTCGCAAGATGAAAATGTCTTGCGAGTTCCTGCGGGTTTTTGTTCCTTCCCCCCCCCCCCCTTTTTCTAAGCCGCTAAGCCGCTTATCCGCTAAGCTGATAAGCCGCAAAAAGCCGCAAAAAGCCGCTAAACCGCTAATAGCGCTAATCTGCTAAGCCGTCAATGGGCTTGCTTCGCAAGATGAAAAAACCGCAAGACGAAGAGACTCGCGGAACGGATTCTTTTCGTCTTGCGAGGCACCACTGTATTTGCTCTAAACACCAATCAGTTGACTGATGCTAAGAACAAGCCCTTTAGATGTTGCCACCTGATGTCATAATGATGTAAGGTGAGTGACAGGTGAGTGATCCCATCCACCTATCAAAGTTGGCCCACAGTGGGTGTGTGGGAAATAAGAATCTAGTCCACTGGTCAGATCCCATTTTACACACACACCCCCACACCCCACTATGTATGGAGGGGATAAAGTGGCCTTGCCTGTGCTGGCAGTGTCTCCTAAAAATGCAGGTACATCACATCCCTCGTCAGTTATTATGTCATTACCCAATGTGCCCATGATGCTTGCAGAACCGCATTCTAAGTAGGACACAATGGATTTAGTAGGCAGGGTTGGGGAAAGCAGTTCATGCAGTATACAAAAGCATAGATTTCATGCCAGAAAATATGACTTCCCTACAAGGAAAGCAGGTTCCATAGCTAAGGCATGGGGAGCCTTGATTCAAAACCAGTCTCAGAAATTCCAGAGTGGGGGTTCAGCCATGCCCAGACAAGTGTGTTAGAATACAATTTCTTTTATTCTTAACTCATTTCTAGATATTCAGGGATCAGGAAAGTCATCTGCTGTAGTAAAAGCATTTAAGAACATTAAGGATTTTATGATAAAAAGGGAACCCTCTCTCAAAGGCAAGAATGGTAAGCAATGGGTTTCAGTCTGTGCATTCAAGACCACGCCTCCCCCCTGCCCAACCCAGGGATATCACCCCACAGCAAAACTGTTTGTGACAAGGAAAAGAAGGTTTAAAAAGGAGAATTCCCTGGATGCAAAGATCCAGGTTTGGGGCAACGACACTGGTGAGAGAACCCCAGCGGAGATTTAAAACCACAAAATATGCAGCAGAGTAAAGCATGGAAAGATAGGCTCTGAGGCTTTTAAAATATGCCCTTCCAAACTTCATGTCTTCTCCTAGCATAGAAAAAGACCCAACATTTGGTAAGTTAAAAATTGATTTACTTACAAACTCCTCAAAGGTCAGGTTCATGCAGAGGCATTCCGAGGTTGGGGGGGAGGCGGCTCGCCCTGGGTGCCATTCCAAAAGGGGGTGACAAAATGCTGACCCCCGATTGGCGGCAATCCCCATGACGCGCCGGCCACCCCCAAGGATGCACGCTACACCTCCGCGGGTGGCGTGCCATGCCCCCTGGGACGTGCGCCATGACCCTAGGGATACACGCCACACACCCCAGGACGAGCGCTTCTCCCAGTACCGGAGCAGGTTGCTTCAACTCTGGGTTCATGTGCTTTTCCATACATCAGCCAGAAAACACAGGCAGTAAACTTGGCTTAAGTTACAGTAGTGGAAGTTCCTAAATTATTGGTATAAGAACACAAGAATGACTTGTAAGAGCCCTGCGGTCTGGGCGGCAACAACCAGCTCAAAAACTCTTCACATGCTGAGCTTCTTGGGTAGACTGAATGTAAACAAAGGCCTTGATTAGCCTCATTCCAAGGTGAGGGAAAGTGACCTAGCTAAGCCTGGCAGGGCAGCTTATTCTATGGTGTTAACCCCTTCATGCATTAATTATACTTCATGTTGGTTATATGAGGCTGCTTCTCCCATAAGAACTTATTCTCAGCAGGGAGGGGGGAAATGCATGGAACTGGATACACTGCAGGAGGTGGAAGAAAAATTAAACACCCTTTTATCATCTACTACTTTCTTTCTGGAAATGCTATCCCTTCATTCATAGTATTCAGCCAGTACAGAGAACCTTGCGTTTGCTGAAAAGATGTAGTTTAGATCTGATAAATCAGACTCAAACATAACACATACTCTTTATATGCTTGTCTGTTTTGGTATGAAATCACTTGTGATTGGTTTTGCTGTGAAACTCAAGAAAAACTAGGGAGTGAACCTGCAGGTCCCATAAGAAATGGAACCTACAAGCTTAGGCTTTTATTTTATTCACATGAGGACATGATTTGGGTTAAGCCTGCTCTTTCCCCTCGATGATGCCAGACACTGAAAATCAGGACTGTTCTTTCTGGGTCCTATATTTGGGTTCTGCTTCTTCTTCTTCTTCTTTTCATGCTAGAATGTGACCGTCCACTGGATTTTTGGAAAGTGGCTTTTAATATACATTGATGGATGTTTGAGATCCCACTGGCTTGAATTATTCAAACCTTTTAGATGCTGAAATATTTCGTGAAACTCAGAAGTTAGCAGACAAACTGGTTGACTTGATCATCAATGTGACTGAAATAGAAGATGAAATTGGTAAGTTTCTTCGAGACGGTGATGCTGGAGAATCACGGTTATCTGCTTCCACCTTCCATTTCTCAGCACCACGGTGGCTCAACTGCTGGATCAAGAGGCCAGTGCTAGTCTGTTGGAATCCCTTCACAGACATTCTCCATGAAACGAGCCTAAATGTTTTCATTATACGGACAAACGTTTTAGAGGGTTGGCTATCCAGTCGTTTCAATAAATTATGATGGATTATAATAGGAGTGGGACACGGGTGGTGCTGTGGTCTAAACCACAGAGCCTAGGACTTGCCAATCAGAAGGTTGGCGGTTCGATTCCCCGCGATGGGGTGAGCTCCTGTTGCTCGGTCCCTGCTCCTGCCAACCTAGCAGTTTGAAAGCACGTCAAAGTGCAAGTAAATAAATAGGTACCACTCTGGCGGGAAGGTAAATGGCGTTTCCGTGCGCTGCTCTGGTTCTCCAGAAGCGGCTTAGTCATGCTGGCCACATGACCCGGAAGCTGTACGCTGGCTCCCTCGGCCAATAAAGCGAGATGAGAGCCGCAACCCCAGAGTCGGTCACGACTGGACCAAATGGTCAGGGGTCCCTTTACCTCTCCCTTATAATAGGAGTACGTAATGGGTGTGTGTGTGTGTGTGTGTGTGTGTGTGTGTGTGTGTGTGTTTGTAAACAGAGAGAGAGAGATACCTTCAGTTTGGCTTCTCTTATTTCCCTATTTCCCTCCATTCTCTTTTCACTGCAAATTCCCGGCTTCTTTCAAAGAGGATATTAGCAAAAAGCTTCGTCAGCAATGGGTGCCGTACAAGGAAGTCTTATATTTATTTGAAGACAGAACGAAGCCGTGGCACAAAGCAATAACAGCTTGTGAGGATGAAAAATCCATGCTGATTACTATTGGAAGTCTTGAAGAGGAGGTGAGCAGAACACTGGAATACATGAACACCAAGACTATTCCTTCACAATTTGATTGTTTTATGTCTTTTGGGTTCTTATGAAACTTCTGTAGCATCTCAACTACTTCCTACTCCTTTCCTCCACAAGCAGAAAAAAATCACGGGGCAAAATTATATAAACTGGAGATTTGGGGGGGGGGGTGTTTATTTTTTAAAATAGTGTTACAAAAGTTGGGTGCCACCCCCACTCTCCCAAGCGGTGGCAAGTGTTGATGGATCTCAACCAAAACTCTCTGCTACCGGCTGCTTAGTCTGTGTAGTCCAGGATGACAACTTAGGAACATAATGTGCTGAACAGTAACTTGATTTGTATTTGCTTTTATTATATAAAGAGTATAGCACAGCTTTGTACAAGTTACTATATGCACAGACTCAATTCAAACTCTACACGCCAACCTCTGAACTCCAACACCAAACTACTGTGTCATGCTGCTTATAAGGGAAAACTTTTACCCAAGCATCATCTGCTGCTAGGCTTCCCTATCTCCAAGCAAACTTTCTCACATACTCTTGCTTAACTTGGCTTCTTGCCAACTCACTAATTGTCCACTTCAAAGGTTTCTCACAAACCTCAACAGCAAGATCTCAGTAGGTTCCCAGCACTCACCCAGGGTCTGTGTTCCTTTAGAGAACTGAGACACAGCAGAGACTGCCGTAGCTTTAAGAACTATGATTTATTTGCCTATTTACACCTTCAGTCTGCATGGAGTCCAGATCCTACAGCATAGTCATTTCAAAGGGGGTTTGTATCCCACAGCCGTGCAGCCCTGGAGTCAAAGGTATCTCCCAGCCAGACTGCAGGCAGCCT
This sequence comes from Podarcis cretensis, assembly GCF_951804945.1. NCBI lineage: Eukaryota > Metazoa > Chordata > Lepidosauria > Squamata > Lacertidae > Podarcis > Podarcis cretensis. Next base: position 3,045,384 of record NC_137178.1, on the reverse strand, counting down.
ACCCAAGATGGATTCCAGACTTTCTTCTCTTCTTTATTCTTCCCAGCACACCTTACTAAAGACTTTCTTTTCCCGTCACTTCACACCCAGTTACCTTGGCCACCTTCTGTCTGCCCAGACCCAAGATTCCTCTTAGATGGGCCATCAACAACTTTTGTCATGTTAATACCTCTAACCCAGGTGAGGCCTTGGCTTGGAAGGGAAGTTTAGCCTGTGTTTTTCTACTGCTATCTTCCCTTCAATACTTCAAATAATCAAAATCCTACTGCAGAGTTTATGAACCAAGCTAAAAGTATCAGATTGCTGGGCACTTTGCTAGAATGTGTTTTGAGTTGCAGACTGGACATAGTACAATGTCAATTTCCTTACACCTCCTGGTATGAGAAATGAAAGAGAGAGAGAGAGAGAGAGAGAGAGAGAGAGAGAGGAATGTTAATACAGTGGTACCTTGGGTTAAGTACTTAATTTGTTCTAGAGGTCCATTCTTAACCTGAAACTGTTCTTAACCTGAAGCACCACTTTAGCTAATGGGGCCAGAGCATGATTTCTGTTCTCATCCTGAAGCAAAGTTCTTAACCCGAGGTACTATTTCTGGGTTAGCGGAGTCTGTAACCTGAAGCGTATGTAACCCGAGGTACCACTGTAAGTACATAGGTGCCCAACCTGAATTAATTCACCTCTGATGGTTTCATTAACTAATTGATACCATTTGTTTTGAGTCGTCCCCGTCCCCCCATTATTCCTTTCATCAGACATTCAAATGAGTACATGTAGGTGGGAAAAGAAACCAAGCTTGTTTCTGTGATGAAACATTCTCCTGTCCATGCACATTTCACGTTTGTTTCACCACTGGAAGAGACTGTTTTCCTCCTAAGAAAGATATGTAATCTGAAATTGATTTGAAAGAGGATTCTGGTTCCTCATTCCTAGGAAAGACCTTCTGATTGTGCTCTTTGCAGGAGTTTCTAGAAAGAGAAACCAATACTGCACATCAAGACTCGTGGATTGGCCTCCCTTATAAGGATGGGAAATGGCAATGGTATAACGGTATTAATGTTGGAACCACGTGAGTGTAAACAAAATTTATCTGCTTATTGTACTGTAGAAACTTTGTTAGGCATTCATCTCTGAGCACACTTGTTCTGCTTTACCTGCATCAGGAATTCACACAGGCTGTGGTTTTATGTTTCTTTTTGAGCTCCATAGGAGTTTAGTAGAAGGCAAACAACCATCTCTAGTCCATTTTAATCAAAAGTTGACATGCAGTGATCTTGAGTATTTAAAAAGTCTTGATAGTTTTGTTGCCTCATCTTTAGCAAGCCAGCCATGGGGAACCTGTCATTACCACCTTATTTACAAACAGTCCAGAGGGTTGCAGTGGCTGTCAGCCCCATGCCTACTTGGACTCAATGTTGCCACCATAGAGCTCAACAGAAAGGAGAATGGGAACAAAAGCACGATTAGTTGGCTCTGCCTATCATTGGTTGTTGCTCTGCTATCCATTTTTTCTGACCCCACCAAATGAGGTTCATCAGTGGTGTAGGGTGTGGGGAGGATGAGGGGACTGTCACCCCAGACACATTTTTTTTGGGGGGGGGCGGCACATCATGGCACCCTGCCTCATCATGAGCAGTTGCGTCCTTCTCAGTGCCCTCTAGCTGGAGAGCAGTTGAGAAGGACACAACAGGATGTGCTCTGGCCCTGCAAGCTCAGTGATGCTTTCCTGAAGGGCATTGTTCAGGGAGGGCATTGTGGCCTGTTGTGTCCTTCTGTTGGCAACCGAGAAGGAGGCAACAGGCATGCACCCTGGAGGACACTGTGAGAAGGATTCATAGAATCATAGAATCATAGAATCATAGAGTTGGAAGAGACCACAAGGGCCATCGAGTCCAACCCCCTGCCAAGCAGGAAACACCATCAGAGCACTCCTGACATATGGTTGTCAAGCCTCTGCTTAAAGACCTCCAAAGAAGGAGACTCCACCACACTCCTTGGCAGCAAATTCCACTGTCAAACAGCTCTTACTGTCAGGAAGTTCTTCCTAATGTTTAGGTGGAATCTTCTTTCTTGTAGTTTGGAACCATTGCTCCGTGTCCGCTTCTCTGGAGCAGCAGAAAACAACCTTTCTCCCTCCTCTATATGACATCCTTTTATATATTTGAACATGGCTATCATATCACCCCTTAACCTCCTCTTCTCCAGGCTAAACATGCCCAGCTCCCTTAGCCGTTCTTCATAAGGCATCGTTTCCAGGCCTTGGACCATTTTGGTTGCCCTCCTCTGGACACGTTCCAGTTTGTCAGTGTCCTTCTTGAACTGTGGTGCCCAGAACTGGACACAGTACTCCAGGTGAGGTCTGACCAGAGCAGAATACAGTGGCACTATTACTTCCCTTGATCTAGATGCTATACTCCTATTGATGCAGCCCAGAATTGCATTGGCTTTTTTAGCTGCCGCGTCACACTGTTGGCTCATGTCAAGTTTGTGGTCAACCAAGACTCCTAGATCCTTTTCACATGTACTGCTCTCAAGCCAGGTGTCACCCATCTTGTATTTGTGCCTCTCATTTTTTTTTGCCCAAGTGCAATACTTTACATTTCTCCCTATTAAAATTCATCTTGTTTGTTTTGGCCCAGTTCTCTAATCTGTCAAGGTCATTTTGAAGTGTGATCCTGTCCTCTGGGGTGTTAGCTACCCCTCCCAGTTTGGTGTCATCTGCAAATTTGATCAGGATGCCCTTGAGTCCATCATCCAAGTCGTTGATAAAGATGTTGAATAAGACGGGGCCCAAGACAGAACCCTGTGGCACCCCACTAGTCACTCTTCTCCAGGATGAAGAGGAACCATTGATGAGCACCCTTTGGGTTCGGTCAGTCAGCCAGTTACAAATCCACTGAGTGGTAGCATAGTCAAGTCCGCATTTTACCAGCTTCTTTACAAGAATATCATGGGGCACCTTGTCAAATGCCTTGCTGAAATCAAGGTAGGCTACATCCACTGCGTTCCCTTCATCTACCAGGCTTGTAATTCTGTCAAAAAACGAGATCAGGTTAGTCTGACATGACTTATTTTTCAGAAATCCATGCTGACTATTGGTGATCACAGTATTCCTTTCTAGGTGCTCACAGACTGTTTGCTTAATGATCTGCTCCGGAATCTTCCCTGGTATTGATGTCAGACTGACTGGGCGGTAATTATTTGGGTCCTCTCTTTCCCCCTTTTTGAAAATAGGGACAACATTTGCCCTCCTCCAGTCTGCCGGGACTTCGCCTGTTCTCCAGGAATTCTCAAAGATGACTGCCAGTGGTTCTGAGATCACATCTGCCAGTTCTTTTAATACTCTTGGATGCAGTTCATCTGGCCCTGGAGACTTGAATACATCTAAACTAGCCAAGTATTCTTGTACTATCTCCTTAGTTATTCTGGGCTGTGTTTCCTCTGCTGAATCATTTGCTCCAAATTCTTCAGGTCGGGCATTGTTTTCTTTATCGGAGAAGACTGAGGCAAAGAAGGCATTGAGGAGTTCAGCCCTTTCTGTGTCCCCTGTTTGCATTTCACCATCTTCTCCTCTGAGTGACCCCACGGTTTCTTTGTTCTTCCTTTTGCTACAAACATACCCATAAAAGCCTTTTTTGTTGCTTTTAACCTCTCTAGCAAGCCTGAGTTCATTCTGTGCTTTAGCTTTTCTGACTTTGTGTCTACACGTGCTGGGTATTTGTTTGAATTCCTCTTTGGTGGTTCCCCCCCTTTTCCATTTTTTGTACACATCCTTTTTAAATCTTAACTCAGTTAAAAGTTCTTTAGATAGCCACCCTGGCTTCTTTAGGCACCTTCCATGTTTCCGTCTCATTGGTATTGCCTGAAGTTGTGCTTTTACTATCTCCCTCTTAACAAACTCCCAGCCATCATGAACTCCCTTTCCTTTTAGTATTACTGTCCATGGGTTCTCACCCAGCACTTCCCTAAGTTTTATGAAGTCGGCTTTCTTAAAGTCAAGAAATTGAGTCCTAGTATGCTTGGCTGCTCCTTTCCGCTGTATAGTAAACTTCAGAAGAGCATGATCACTCGCGCCTAATGATCCTTCCACTTCTACCCCACTAACCAGGTCATCAACATTGGTTAGGACCAGATCTAAAATGGCTGTTCCTCTTGTTGCTTCTCCCACTTTCTGGACAATGAAGTTGTCTGCAAGGCCAGTGAGGAATCTGTTTGACCTTATGCTCTTGGCTGAGTTTGACATCCAGCAAATATCCGGGTAATTGAAGTCCCCCATTACTACTATCTCCCTTCCTTTTGCATGCTTGGCCATCTGTTCCAGGAAGGCATCATCTATGTCCTCCGTTTGGCTTGGGGATCTATAGTAAACTCCCACAATGAGGTCCCTGTTATTCTTCTCTCCCTTAATTTTGACCCAAATGCTCTCACTTTGGCTTTGAGGTTCTAAATCTTGGATCTCTTCACATGTATACACATCCCTGACATATAACGCCACTCCTCCTTTCTTGTCTGGTCTGTTTCTCTGAAATAGATTGTAACCCTCCATTATTACATTCCAGTCATGGGACTTATCCCACCAGGTTTCAGTGATGCCTATTATGTCATATTTAGTTTGCTGTACCAAGAGCTCAAGCTCATCTTGTTTATTTCCCATTCAACAGTTCACAGCATCGTTCCTGCAAACCCAGCACCACTCGCAAAAGCAGCATTGGGCTTACAGGGCCAGATCACATGCCTAAGCCCCCTGGGTACAGGAGGGGGACTCTCCACTGCTGAGCTTCATTGCTAGAGTAGTATTTTAAGCATCAGTTTTTCCAACCTGCTTTCTCATCTGCTTTTCAGGCCTTGTTTAATTTTTCTGCTCCAACTATCCCCCCCCCCAAAAAAACCCAATATATATTAAAATGTTTGTTATCATGAGGTTTTTTAAAAGAAAAAGAAAAAAGAAAAAATTGATTGGGTTTTGTTGTGGTTCTGTGGCTTTCCTTTAATGAGGCACGTTACTCATCTCTAGAGTTAAATTTCCATGAGGCTTAACAAAATGAGTGCCCCTCCCCCAATCCGCAACCCAATTCTCATGTATCAAATAGGGGGTGCTTTGTTTTATTCCAAAATTTATTACCTGCTCTTTAGTAGGGGGATACCTTCTGCGCTAATTGCAATATAACTGTGAGAAATAAAATACAATAAAATTATATAGTGTGGAAAAGGCATCAGATAATGTACCGTGGGATGTACACTGTGAGAGACGACTCACAGGGGCAAAAAGAAACTCCCCCCTTTATATATTTTCTGCTGATGGACAGAATCTTTTTTAAAAAAATAAATCTATGCATTGCAGTTATGAGTAGGTGGCAACCCTGAGACAGAAAACAGGAGTGTGAGAGAACTGAGCTGAACATTTCCTTAACATTCCTAAATAAAGTAAATATCCAATGTGGATTCATTACTTTTGATTCACTTATTTCTGGTGCTACCTTTTGTTTTCAGTTACTGGAAGGCAGGTATGCCGCATGATTTAGATAACAAACGCTGTGCCATCCTAAAAGCACATTGCTCTACTCCCCAAAAATGCTGGGAAAACATTCCCTGTGATAGACAAAAAAGATGGATATGTAAGAAGATGCCTGATAAAAGGTGGTACACGTTAAACCCTTGATGAAACTGGATTGCATGAGCTCTATGCTAAAAACAGACAGTGGATCGATCCCGCTTTTAAAAGTCAGCTGTCCGGGTTATGGAATCAGGGCATGGGAGAGCTCAACCCTCTGCTGTCAACAATCCAAAGCACCTTGTCAGTATTCCTTCCTCAGGACTGGAAGAAGAGATCTTATTTTGCAACCTCAAAGACTTGGACCGCATGGAAGAATTCAGTCTAACTGGCTTCTGTACTTCCAATAAATTAATTTAGTATAATGTTACAGGTCTAGAGCTAGTTAATGTTAGAAATTAATAAAATGGTGGAATTCAGGTAATATTGGGGACATTGAGGGGAAAATACAGGCTGCAGCAGGTCTCCTGAACTATGCCAAACACGGAAATTCCTGGGTTTAGCCTATGCAAACTAGCCTGGGCTGAAGTTCTGGCCAGGCTAGTTGAGTGCAAGCCATTATGAAACAGTGGCAGTCATCAAAATGTCAAAGAAACACCCTTGGGTCTGTGCACAACAGGGGTTGCCAAGAGCATGATGAGAGCATGATGTGACATAGGAAAAACGTATCCCTTTTAAAACTGAGAGATTTGGAGAAGGGAAGGGGCTGCTTAGCAAAGCTTCTTGGGAAGGAGAAAGGAGGGGCCAGAACTTCACATGGGGACTGGAGGACACAAGCATCTTGGCAGGCTGGCTGAAGTCGGACTGGGACAGAGGCAAGGAGCTGTCTTGCAATCTCATGCTGCACTGCTGTGGGGAACAAGCAGTAAACGATTCACAGAGATGTGAATGCTATAACCTCTGCGCTCCCTCCATCTACACCCTGGTGTAAATATGTGTAAAATAAATCATATTTCTCAAATACACGACAGCCTCTGCTGCGTCTTTTTTATATCATTTTTATTAAGTCTCCAACAATATTCCAAAGCATCGATCATCATATACAAATTTGCTTCCTTACTTCCCTCCCATCCTTTCCTGATGTTGGTTTTTTACTCCTTTTTATTAGCTGCTTTACAACACATGTATTTTTATCCTCTAAACCCCTCTACTGTTAAATCTTTCATTAATCCACTGCTTATATTTTTAAACCCTGCCTGCAACTTCATCTATTGGTGATATTTTGAAAGGTAACCCATCCGGGGTCTCCATTCTTCCTTAAACACTTTGTCATTATGTCCTCTTAATTTGGCAGTTAATTTCACAATTTCAGCATATTCCATCCATTTCCTAAGCCATTCCTCCTTAGCTGGTGATTTTTTCTCTTTCCACTTCAGCTTTCTTGTGACCTGTGTCCCCATTATTCCTAGTAAAAATGCTTTGGGTTGTTTTTTTAAGGGATTATTAATTTAAACATCCTTTTCAATTTGTTATAATTTCCCAAAAGCCCTTCAACTTTTTACAGTAGCACCACATGTCATAAAATCACCCTTCCTCCTGTTGGCCTTTCCAGCATATACCTGGTATATATTTTTACATTTTTGCTCATTTTTGTATAAATCATTTTTATAGTTTTCTTTCAACACCCTGGTGTAAATATGTGTAAAATGAACCATATTTCTTAAAGACATGACAGTCTCCGCTGAGTCTTGTCTCCCAATGGAAACACATCCCTGAGTAACTGCCTAAAACCCTCTGGAACCTTGCTACCACCTGGTAGCAATTCAGGGTTGCATACAACCTCTCAGTGGCCCAGATGCTGAAGACATGATGCGTGCACAGCAAAGGAGGACCCTGATGCAGCAATTCCTGGTGGGCGCTCCGATGGAGCGGGCGATGGTGGGTGTACTAGGGATCTTGCCTGAAACAGGGACTGGCAACCGTTATATTTGGGTTGCCATGGATTATTTCACACAATGGCTGGAGCCTTATGTGATTTAAAAAACAAAAACAAAAAACCAGTGTGGTAAGAATTCACCTCTACACCACCGTGTTTGTCCTCAGAGGAGAGGACAATGCTAGCACCATTACCAGGAAGAGTCACCATTGTTTGGTCAGAACCCACTTGACCCTCCTCCTGGTCTAGGTCTGTGGTTTTGGATAATACCAAACCAGCAACTCTCTCCACATCCTGTTCCCCAAGGAAAGATAATGGCATAATGTCATAAGCCCTCCCAAGGCTCTGTGGTGGTTTCAAATTATCAGAGCCAGCCCACATCACCACCACACGTCCATATTGATCCAAATAAGTCCAGAATGGGGAATCTCCACTTGGAGTGGTGCCTCGGAAGGTTGTGCAATCACCTTCATTGGAGGTTTTTAAGCAGAGGTTGGGTGGCCATCTGTCATGGATGCTTTAGTTGAGATTCCTTCATTGCACAGGTTTGAACTAGATGGACTTTGGTTTCCCTTCCAACTCTATAATTCTATGAACACCCATCAAACAAAATTAGCATGGACAATGGAAATGGATGATGGGAACTGTAGTCCGGTAGCATTCAAAAGACTGCAGATTCCCAAGAGCAGCATGATGGAACACAATGAAGAGGTTCCCCAGCAGGTTGTGGCAAGTGTTCATTTTGCATTTTATAGTGTTCCAAAGATATTCATGAGCAGCCCTTTCATGTGTGAGAATGCCTTGAAAGTAGAGTAAGTGACTTCTGCTATTTGTGGAATGCTGATTGGCTGCCTGCCAGTCCCAATCAGGAAGGAGCAGAATGAAAAGAGTTCTGGAATGTTCTGCATCAAAGTGGAAGGTGGTTGAAGCCGTTGAAGGAAGGAACATCTGCAGGAAGAAGCTGAGGCAGAGAGAAGATAAAGGATTCAGTGAGGCACCACGGTATCCAAAGTGGGGGGAACAAATCGTTCATAATCAGCTGCCTTTTTCTAAGTCCAACCATTGGTTGTCTTGCCCCATGTGCTATCTAGCCAACTGGCAACAGCTGCCCAGGATCTCTGGCAATTATAGGTCTTTCCCAGAACTACTGCTGGAGCTCCTTATGATGGGAGATGCTGCAGATTGTATCCGGGCCTTCTGAATGAAGTATGTGCTCTGTCACCGAACTAGAACTCAGAAGGCCCCAGTTGCCCTATTATAGTGGGAGATGAGAAGATTCCTGTAGTTCTCCAGGGAATAGACAACTCCATGTTTGAAAACAAAGTGAGGGTTGGATGCACGCAAGTTTTTCATGCCAACTCCCTTGTATATGAATAGCATGGTGTGACTGCTCTGTAAATGGTAGCTTTGTCTCAATACATTATTTTAATAGTTTACTCCATTAAATGGTCACACAGAAGAACTCCAGGATGAGACAACACTCAACATGAGGAGATAAGATGGAAGCCAAGAAAAAGATCTTGTCAACAGAAAGAGGCAAGTTTTTGTAGGTTGTTATTCTGATTTGTCTTTGCCTGCTAAATTCTTTGATTGAAGTTGTGCTAACTGTCTACTCTGTCATATGGTTCTGAACACAGGATGACATAAGGTGCCAATCCGAATGAGCAGTTAAAATGGTGGGAGGCCTAACATTCACACAAGGTAGGTTTTTCCCCGCTGTTATTTCCTCTTCAGAGCAATACAGGAAGGCAAAGTTACTCTACTCACCTCTGAGCTTTCCTTCTGTCCTTCTGATTCCTGCTTCCTTTCCTTCCTTCTGCCATGAGAGTGTGACAGGGCAGAGATTTATCTCTGGGCAACACTACTCTCAGGTTGAGCGCCTGCCTCTTTTCTACCTCCCGACATTTTATTAAATTTTATTAAAATTTTATTAAATTTTATTAAAATTTTATTAAATCTTATTAAAATTTTATTAAATTTTATTAAATTTATTAAATTTTATTAAATTTAATAAAAGAAATGAACCATACTGTTCATTAATTGAAACAATCATTTGATTATTTATCTTTTACTTTGTTACTCCATCGTCAGCACATATGAACTCACATTTAGTCCTAGATTCATATAGTCGTATCTTTATTCAACTTGATTAATGATGCATTTAAATAGCATTGCTATATATTTCACCCAATCAATCCCCAGGATTAACTGCCTTTTATACCTTCCTAGCAGGTAGTGCTTGATGCTGCCTGGGATCTCAGAATGTTGTGGTTTTTTAAATGGACACTGTAATATATGAGTTTGGACCCATTGTGCCATCAATTGGCTGAAGTCATGCCAAAGCCATATTTGATTCAAAATGGGACTTGTGAGACCCTGTCAGGCTGCCAGAAAAGCCCTTCCGTCTAGGGTCCAACGCTGTAAGCAGAAACCGGAAGGGCTTGGCCGTAATTAACTTTATTGCTCAGTAACCCAGGAGACAGTGCACTGCACATATATCAGCTAAGCAAGTCAGTTGCAGAAGCTACAGTTCCATCCTCTCTCTCCCTTGTTTATACCTCCCTCCATGCGTTTTTTCGCTGTGACTCAGCTTCTCTTAATTGTTTTAGCCTTTTCTCAACCCTTCTTTCTGTGGCTACCTCAAGCATCTCCCCTTCACCCTCACTTTCTCTTGCTGATTCCTCCCTGTGCCACCAGTCTGAACCTGGCTCAAAGTCCCCTCCCCGCTCAGGTGCCTCCTGGACTACTGGCTGCCCCCACTCTTCCTCAACCAGCCAATCCCTGACAGATGCCCAACCTCACCCCAGGAAACCTCATGCAGAGTTTGGTGAAGACATCTCAAGTTTTGGAGGGGCTTACCCTACTGGAGTTTAGCTCCTAGCACACAGCGCCTTTTCTATTCCCTTTTTTACGAGCTGATGTTCTAATAAATTACGTATTATGTGATCCAACACCACAATGCAGCTTCAAAAACCAGTGTGGCTTCTAGATCGAATGCGGCTTCCAGATCCAATGTGGCTTCCAGATCCAATGTGGCTTCCAGATCCAATGTGGCTTCTAGATCAAATGTCTCTTCTAGATCCAGTGTGGCATCCAGAACAAGACTAAAACGCAGACGAAAACCACCACCTAGAAAGGGTATGTATGCAGCACACACAGAAGTGGTTCATAGCATAGATGAGGAACACACTGGAAAGGAAAGGTGGGAGAGCAACAGGAGGCATATGTGACCAGTCGTGGTGGGAAGGGCTGGAGAAAAGCTAGCAGTGCTCTGTCAACCCAACAGGCTCACTTAGTCAAACCAACCAACCAAGGTTTGAGTCCAACGTCCTCTGCTGGCTATGGCAGCAGTGATGTGAAGCACCAAGCTTCAGCCTATGTTCTCTCCTCTCTACTTATTTAAACAGGAAACCTCAGACAGAAAGAAATGGCAGGCAAGAAAGACTTCTCCATTCACTTAGCCTGACAGTTGACATGGGAGACAGGCTAAGAAAACCAGCTTTGGCTTGCTTATCCTGAGATCCCTATGGCAGAGAAAAGAAAACTTGGCAGGTGTGGTCATTTAAGTGTGGCCTTAATGCTCCATCACAGAGTGGAGCGGGAGAAGCAGGGGCAACCCACCCATGAGGCAGACTGAGGAAACTGCCTCAGGCTGTAGAATCTAATGGGCACATGCTCCTCCATCACGGGGGAAGTGGTTGAGGTGGTTTCTGGGTGAGAGCTCCATGAAATTGCCTGAAGACCTCATGTCTTGTGTGGCCTCACCAGGATCTTGGGAAGAGCACGCAAGGCCTCTGTCCGATCTCATGGGGCTCTTGTGAGATCTTGCCAGAACCCAGAAACTGCAGCTGCATGACCCTTGTAAGCCAGACTTCAGCAGGGGCAGCAAGGTGGGGTCAATGGCATGCAAACATGGTGCCACCTTCCCATTTTGCCTCAGGTGGCAAAGCAGAATGGACCACTCCTGGGGAGAAGCTAAAGCTATGTATGAAGAGGGACTTCTTGGACCTCTCTATGGTGAGGCCAGCTGGTGCCAAGGCCATGCTCTGGTGGCTTCCACTCGGGATTGCTCATTGAGGTGCTGTTCATATAATCTTTTGTTCCCAAGTCTGCATCCTTGTTTCAGATTGTTATAAGAAAGGATAGTGTGTGTGTTTTGATGTTTGGAATGTCTTAGTTGTTTGTTTAGTGCAGACTCCTTAAGAGACAACTTACATATCTAGAAAACACCCCTAACAATTTATAGATTTGTTTGATATAGGTTGTGTTTTAAAGCTCCACTGGGTCAGGCAAAAGGCTCATGTAGTCCAAAACCCTGTTCTCACAGTGGCCAAACGGATGCCTACAGGAAGCGTGCAAGTTGGACCTGAATGCAACAGCATAGTCCTTATTTGCAATACCCAGCAATGGCTTTTGAGAGGCATACTGCCTCTAACAGCGAGTGCAGAACATAGCTGCTGTAGCTGGTAGCCATTGGTCAACCTCACCTCCATGAGTCTGTCTAACCTTCTTTAAAAGCCACCCGGGTTGATGGGCATCAATACTCCTTGTAGGAGTAAATTCCATAGTTCAACTATGTGCTCCGTCTTGCCTTATTTTCTTGTATATATGTTAATAGCTTTATGCGTCAGCAAGAATTCCAAAAACACAGCAAAATGAACCCTACCTTAATGGGATAATGGCGGGATGTTCATACGTGATTGTTAAAGCATAATTTTCTTTCTTTTTGCACTTCAAGGAAAATTCGCTGCACTTTTGCAGTACATAACAGAGTGCTCTGTACCTTCCCTTGCTGCAACTACTGCGGTTGTGCTGTGCCTGGTCCTGTTTTGTGCTGCAGTTGGAGTAATTAATCTGTGTAAGTTCAACTCGGGGGGGGGGGTTGCTATAGAGTTATCCTGGTTGGCTTTGCATCATTTTGAAGAACGCTATCAAAAGTGGAGGCATCATCCAGCCCCAGCTAATCCCTTTTACCTCCCAGTGTGTGAGGTAAGGAAGTGGTTGAATCTCACCCATTGAAACAAATGCTTCTGTTTCTTGTCCCTGAATACTCCAGAGACTTCATAGGCCAAATTTGTTTGTTTGTTTGTTTGTTTATATCCCACCTTTTCCCCAGACTGGGACTCAACACAGCTTACAGTAGCCACTGGGACCATTTAACACGGGTCCTAAAGGATCTTCACTGGCTCCCAGTACATTTCCGAGCACAATTCAAAGTGTTGGTACTGATCTTTAAAACCCTAAAGGACCTTGGCTCAGTATACCTGAAGGAGCATCTTCACTCCCATCGTTCAGTCCAGACACTGAGGTCCAACTCCAAGGGCCTTCTGGCAGTTCCCACCCTGTGAGAAGTGAGGTTACAGGGAACCAGGCAGAGGGCCTTCTCAGTAGTGGCGCCTGCCCTGTGGAACGCCCTCCCACCAGATGTCAAGGAAATAAACAACTACCTGACTTTTAGAAGACATCTGAAGGCAGCCCTGTATCAGGGAGTTTTTAATGTTTGATTTTTTATTGTGTTCTGTATGTGCTGGAAGCTGCCCAGAGTTGCTGGGGAAACCCAGACAGATGGGTGGTGGGGTATAAATAATAAAAATATTATTATTATTATTATTATTATTACAGATAAAACAGAGAAAGCTAAAAACATAGATACGATCATCACAAAACAGCAATTAAACACTAATGGAATTAAAATAATATATATAAAGAACTATTAAAAATAACAACTACAAGAAAAACATCACAGCACCAGTCCTTTCATTCAAAACAGTCAGTTCCTAAAAGTCTGTTGAGATAAGAAAGTCTTCACCTGCCATTGGAAAGACAACATTTTGGAGCATCCTGCAGAGATCTCTCTCCCAGCATGCAATTCTCTGCTCCTATTTCTTCTAATCTTTGTCTGCTGAATGAGAAATTCCTTCTCTTAAAGCGACTCTCCTAAGTTGTACAGGGGATCTCTGCTGAACACATTTGCTGGCTGTGCCTCCTCCTAGGAATAAATGTCTGCAGTCTGTCCGCCTTGTTCCTTCCTGCTCATGTGGTGGCAGAAAGCCTTTTCCACTGGCAAGATAAAATGGGAGGAAGGTGTTGCATCCCGAGACAGTTATGATGTCATCACCCAAAGTGCCCATGATCTTTGCATGACTATATCCCAAGGAAGACATCAAATCACAATGGATTCAGCAGGGCTGGGAGAACCAGTTCACAAGGTATATACAAGACTGCAGATCGCCTGCTAGAAACTATGACTGTCATACAAAAAGCAGGTTTCACAGCGAAGGCACAGGGAGTCTTGATTCAAAAATCATTCTAAGCAATTATATTTGGGGGGGGGTGTAGCACACTCATGCCCAGTGTGTTGGAATACCATTTTTTTTTCTCTTTAATCCCTTCTAGATATCTACGAGCAGAACAAAATGCATTTAGAAAAGAGAGCAATGAAAACTATCAGAGACTTTATGATAAAAAGGGAACCATCCCTTCAAAACAAGAATGGTAAGCGACAAGTTTCCATCAGTATATTCATGAACCCTTACCTTTCTCGCCCTAATCTGGCCACAGTGATCCATGCGACGGTCACCTCCAGGCTTGATTATTGTAATTCGCTCTACACACGGCTGCCCTTGAAGCTGACTCTCCTGGTACGCCCCGCGGAGGACCTTAAGGTCCACAAATGACAACACTTTGCAGGTCCCAAGTCGCAAGGTGGTTAGATTGGTCTCAACTAGGGCCAGGGCCTTTTCAGTACTGGCCCCGACTTGGTGGAACCCTCTGTCACAAGAGACTAGGGCCCTGTGGGACTTGACACCTTTCCGCAGGGCCTGCAAGACAGAGCTCTTCTGCCTGGCCTTTGGTTTGGACTCAGTCTGACCCTTATGTTTCCCTCCCCTTATGGTTTTGATTTATGGGCTACTATTAAAATGAGGCTGCATTTTAAATTGTATTTTAACCCGTATTTTAATAAACTGGGTTTTTTTTTGTTGTTGTTATGTTTTATTGTAATTTTATTGGTGTTATGTTTTATTGTAATTTTATTATGTTTTATTGTAATTTTATTGGTGTTAGCTGCCCTGAGCCCAGCTCTGGTTCGGGAGGGCAGGGTATAAAAATTTATGATGATGATGATGATGATGATGATGATGATGAAGAACACTGCTCCCCAGCCCTACATCACATCAAGGGGTATTGCCCCACAGTAGAACTTGTTTCAAGTCTCTTATGTAGAAAGGTGAAAGTAGCTGGAGAGTGGAGGGTGACTGGAAGAGGAAGAACTAAGAGCCCACCTTTCCTCCAACACTGGTCCTCTGAAAATGCTCCTCTTCCCACAAACAACCACTTTCAAAATATGCAGAGTTGGGAGCCTGCTGTGTCTGCGGAAGCCTGGAACTGTTAAATCAGAACCAATCATCACCCAGTTCCTTTGTATATCTGTCCATTGTGGAATTGCTGCCTGTCCGGCATGTTTCCTCTGTGCATAAATTCTTCCAGGCAGTAGCAGAGCTAGCAGCAGTTGCTTTCGTGTGAGAAGAAGGAAAAAATCCACACACCGTTTCTTCTATCTAAACAGCGTTTTATTTACATCAGCAAGTAAAAGAACAAACGATTCAACCAGAACTCGGACACATGCTGTGTCTCTCTCGCTCCAACTAAAAGTGAAACTACTTTCACATAGACAAAGAATCTGCAGCTTCCGTTATGTAGGAAGCTCCTACCCAGATGTAGGACATTCAGGTTTAACCTTACACACTCCACATCCATTTTGTTATGATTTCCCTGAATTGGTTGACTTTGCTATGGGACTGGCTAGAAAAGCTGGATTGCCTCCTTTTTGCCCTTCCTTCAGCAAGTGGCAACATTTTTTATTCCAACAGGCCTCTAGGAACTGGCTGTTTTTTAAGAAAAGGGCTGGCACCGTGATGTTTTTTATTGTTGTAATTCGTATTTTTAAAAGATTTGTTTCTTATGTTGTTTTGTTTTTATTATTGTTTAATAACTTTTTAATGATTGACTTTGCTATGATTTTAGCTTTTCTATTTTATCTGTGTTTTGCATTTTTTATCTGTAAACTTCCTTGAGTCCCAGTCTTGGGGAAAAGTGAGATACAAATAAATATTACTATAATAATAATAGTGAATTTACAAATCCCAGAAAAAACAAAACCCATGGGGGGGTAGGAACTGAGGTACTGCATGGACAATTTTATTATTGAAAAAGCTATCATTGTAAGAGAAGACTCAACATGCTTACAAACTGACACATGCACCAGAAAGTCCTAAAATTCTATGTTAAGTTGCCCATCTTAATATCTGCAGCATGTGTATGCAGTTCCCATATGCTACTGTATCACACATGGTGTGAGGTTTCTAGAAATAAGCATGTAAGACATGAAGTGTGGGTTTAAATTAGGCCCATTTTATCAATTACAGCTTAAGATTTTAAGTTCTTGGTTCAAAGGGAAGGCCAATGGGCCGTAAGTATTCCCAAACAACTGTTGATCTCCTAAACCAGTTATAATTGGGTGGTGCTATGGGTTAAACCACAGAGCCTAGGTGTGGCCGATCAGAAGGTCAACGGTTTGAATCCCTGTGACGGGGTGAGCTCCTGTTGCTCAATCCCTGCTCCTGCCCACCTAGCAGTTCGAAAGCACGTCAAAGTGCAAGTAGATAAATAGGTACCGCTCCAGCGGGAAGGTAAACGGCGTTTCCATGCGCCCCTCTGGTTCGCCAGAAGCGGCTTAGTCATGTTGGCCACATGACCCAGAAGCTGTACGCCGGCTCCCTCAGCCACTAAAGCGAGATGAGTGCCACAACCCCAGAGTCGGCCACGACTGGACCTAATGGTCAGGGGTCCCTTTACCTTTACCTTTACTTACTGTAAATAAGGGCTTGTATCCAGCCAACTTTTACTGGAGCAGATCCAGTGGAACTAATGATCACAACAAACTTAAGCCCATTAACCTTAGTGGGACTACTCTCAGCAAATGTTAGTGGACTACAAGTTTTTTATACTGGGCATATCTTTTAAAGTGGCATTGATAGAAAGCAGAGGGCAGCCCTGGCACAGAAGCTCTTGAACAGAAGCTCTTGAACAGAAGCTCTTGTTTCTGTGCGCTGCTCTGGTTTGCCAGAAGCAGCTTAGTCATGCTGGCCACATGACCCAGAAGCTGTACGCCAGCTCCCTCGGCCAGTAAAGCGAGATGAGCGCCGCAACCCCAGAGTCATCCGCAACTGGACCAAACAGTCAGGGGTACCTTTACCTTTGCCCTGTAAGGAGGAAAGGTGGCTTTAATTCCATCTTCCCTCTCCTCTCCTCTGCCCATGGCACTTCCCCTTCAGTTGAGGAGGAAGGCTTTCCTGATTCATGTCTACTGGATGCCCCCTAACTCCATGGGAATGGCACAGGTTAGCCTCCAAAATTATATTTTGCCCCCAGGTCCTGCAAGTCTCTGTGCAAGTCTCCAGTACAGTGTTACCTTGTGTTACATACACTTCACGTTATATATGCTTCAGGTTGCATACTCCGCTAACCCAGAAATAGTACCTCAGGTTAACAACTTTGCTTCAGGATAAGAACAGAAATCGTACTCTGGCGGCGCGGCAGCAGGAGGAGGCTCCATTAGCTAAAGTGGTGCTTCAGGTTAAGAACAGTTTCAGGTTAAGAACGGACCTCCGGAACAAATTAAGTACTTAACCCGAGATACCACTGTACCACTATTCTTCTGAAAAGTGCTCACCCCTCGTGCCAAGCTATTCCCCACTTTTATTTTGAATTTATTGATAAGATGGTTAATAGCTACGGAATCGACATGCATAGAACTGATTTAATAAAATGGAAATTGTTGTGACTCAGACCACATTAAATGGCTTAATTCAACATTGGCCCCACACAAATCATTCTGTTTGGCTATTTTGAGAAGCAGGCAAGTGAACATTGCCAAGTGATGCCAGTTTCAGCCATGTACTTTGGAACATTGGTGGCTGGACTTGTTCGAGTGTAAAACATGGGTCCCACCGCTAACCTCTGGCACCTCCTCAGTTGAGGTTCCAACTCAATATTCTCATGGCTCTTCTAAAACTTTTATTTAATCCTATGACATTCAACTTGAGAATTTTGTGTACTGAACATCTTGCAGCAAACTGTAAGTTTGAACGTGGAGAACTTGCCCGAGAACATTTTCAATTGCAGAAAGCACATATCTATTGCTGGCACCATGAATACTACTTTGGGGACCTAAGTTACCCTTAAGGAAGCTTGAACTTTTATTCAGTACTAGCAAAACGGTAAAGGGATATGTGTCTGGAGCTCGTACACTGAAAATTCCACTTGAATAGGGCAATCTCCATCCAGTGTGTCCTTGTGTGCTCTTCACAAAGAAGACACACAACCCTTTCAAGAACCATGAAGGTCAAGCCACAAAATGGCCTTCTCCAGGAGATAGGACAAGTTTTACCATCAGTATACCAATATCTCTCAGTAGAAAGGAAATGGATGTTAACAGCTGACCCAGTTGGGGCAAGTGTGGAGTAAATCTTGGTCATCCCAGACACTGAGAACCAGGACTCCTCCTATCTAGGCTCCATAGCAGGGTTCTGCTTCTTTTTTTCACGCTAGAATGTGATTGTACATCAGATTTTGGAAAATGACTTTTTTATATACATAGATGCATGTTTGCATTACCACTGACTTGAATTGTTCAAACCTTTTAGATTCTGAAATATTTCGTGGAGCTCAGAAGTTGGCAGATGAATTGGTTGCATGGAACTTCAAAGTGTATGAAGTACAAGTTGCAATTGGTAAGTTCCTTTGAGACAATGATACAGTGGTGCCTCGCAAGACGAAATTAATCCGTTCTGTGAGGCTCTTCGTATAGCGGTTTTTTCGTCTTGCGAAGCAAGCCCATTGACAGCTTAGCGGATTAGCGCTATTAGCGGTTTAGCGGCTTTTAGCGGATCAGCTGATAAGCGGCTTATCAGCGGATCAGCTGATAAGCGGCTTAGGGCTTAGACAAAGGGGGGGGAAGGGAAAAAACCCCGCAGGAACTCGCAAGACATTTTCGTCTTGCGAAGCAAGCCCATAGGGAAATTCGTTTTGCGAAGCGCCTCCAAAATGGAAAACCCTTTCGTCTAGCGGGTTTTCCGTCTTGCGAGGCGTTCGTCTTGCGGGGCACCACTGTACTCAAGTATTGAAATTTATTTGTCTGCACAGCTCTTGAAGGTTCAGGGGCCCAGCTGCCCTCTGCCTCTCACACACCACTTTGATAAAACAGATTGAGCAATTCAGACCTTCACAATCCAGGAAGAAATTCAGATGTGAAGAACCTTGTGCCTTTGGATTTTTGTGGCTCTGCAAGTTGATGAGCTCCTTCTTGAATGACTTCCTAATTAATGGTGGAAATTGGTGGAAATTGTGAGAGTTTGGGATACAAGAATGTCTCACCCCCAATATGAGGTGAGCCAGGACCCTTCCAGATTTAGTCTTGAGATCATATTTCTTCATCACCACTACCACTGCAAGTCAGAGAGTGCTGTTGTGCTCAGATCCTACTTGCAAGAGTTCCAATGGGCCACTGTGAGAACAGGATGATGGAATACATGGGTTCTCTCCTGATCCTGATCCAGCAGGTGTTTATGTTTTTAACACAGAGCCTAGGGCTTGCCGATCAGAAGGCCGGCGGTTCAAATCCCCGCGAGAGGGTGAGCTCCCGTTGCTCGGTCCCTGCTCCTGCCAACCTAGCAGTTCGAAAGCACGTCTAAGTGCAAGTAGATAAATAGGTACTGCTCCGGCGGGAAGGTTAACGGCGTTTCCATGCGCCCCTCTGGTTCGCCAGAAGCGGCTTAGTCATGTTGGCCACATGACCCAGAAGCTGTACGCCGGCTCCCTCAGCCACTAAAGCGAGATGAGTGCCACAACCCCAGAGTTGTCCACAACTGGATCTAACGGTCAGGGGTCCCTTTACCTTTACCAGGTCCCCTTGCACCTGGGATGCTGCTGTTGCAGTACTTCAGGTGTGAGTGGGAATGAGAGACCTTTATGCTGCTGTTCCACTGTCATGTAAGTTTGGGAGAAGACAGAGGTGTATCAGGGAAGGGATTTCATTGTTAGTTTAGGAGTCAGAAAATCCCACTAAATTGAGACTATAAGTGGACTCTAATTGTTGTGGGTTTTATGTCATGAGACACACCTGAGTACCTCGGTGATGCACATTTGACAGTGGGGGGGGGGCGAGGAAAGTTCTTCACCAATGGGGTGGCCTCCTTTTTTTGCATATTTTCACTGAAATTCCAAACATTATCAGTAAAAATTAGTAAGGATGGTACCCATTTTAGTGCAGACCTAGTATATAGCTTTCTAATAGGCTGTCTAGATAAATGTATGAGAAAATTATTTGCAAATCAATTGGTGAATGCAAAGATGGTAATAGGGAGGGAAATCAATGACACCTTCTCATTGAAACCAGCCTCTAAATATGTTCATTACAGGAACAAACGTTTCAGAGGGCAGAAGGTTGGTTATCCTGTTACATTAGTAAATTGTGCTGGGTGATAATGAAATATCATTATGTCATTCACTTCGAGTTTGTGTGTGTATTTTAAAGTGATCCACAGGCCTTCAACTTGGCATCTCTCAAATTCTGCCCCCTCTCTTTTCCCTGTGAATTCCTTGCTGGGTTGAAAGAGGACCTTATTAGAAAATTTCGTCTAAAGTGGATGCCACATGCTGGGCTTCTCTATTTGTTTGAAGTTCGAAGAAAGTCATGGTTCGGTGCAAAAGAGTTTTGTGAGGAGGAAAAGTCCTGGCTGACATTTGTTGAAGATGTTGGTGTGGAGGTAGGTACAACACCCAGGAAACTCGCTATAATGATCTCTAGCAGGCAAGCAGCCTGATAAGCAGCAATGACTCTCCATCAATTTTATATAAGTTTATATATAAACACACACACATTCAGAGCATGGTGTTCTGCCTGCTCTCATTAACCTTAGTTGCTCAGTCTGACTCATTGCCCCTTGCTCAACAGGAAGAACGCCAAAATTCCGCCTTTCGTCTCCTTTCCTTCCATTGCTATCCGATCTTCTCCAATGTCCTTGTTTGAGGACTGCAGGGCTGGCTCTTCCCCAGAAGACTCAGCCTCCAACACTGGCTTATCTGGTGGTTGCATGGCAATGCTTTGGTCAACTTCTCACTCTTCCTCTCCTTGGGAGCTAACTGCTTCTTCCCAGGAAAGGAGGGGGGCCGGGCTGTTCTGTCTAAAATCAGACAGACAGCTCCCATCTGCAGAGTCAGCCCTTTGCTCACTCAGCTCAATTTGTGAGACTGACTCTTCCACTGTGCTTTGGGGGGGGGCACATTCCTGACACTCTCTTGAAATTAATTGATTTGAAGCCTTTTGGGTGCCTATAAAAGTTCTCTGGCAACCTCCACATACTGCTGCCAAGGAGTGTGGTGGAGTCTCCTTCTTTGGAGGTTTTTAAGCAGAGGCTTGACAACCATATGTCAGGAGTGCTCTGATGGTGTTTCCTGCTTGGCAGGGGGTTGGACTCGATGGCCCTTGTGGTCTCTTCCAACTCTATGATTCTATGATTCTATGATTCTATGACTTTTGCCCTTGGGTTGGGGTTTGCCCATCCTTGATTTAGTTGCAAGGTATAGGAGGCAGAGCCCATCTCTGTGGTGCAACTTCCCGCTGTCAATTCACATTTCACTCCTGTTAAACATCTGGAGGAGCCTCTTGTCTTCCAGAGAAGATACATTGTCTGGAAATAATTTGAAAGGGGGTTCTGGTTCCTCATTTCTAGGAAAGACTCTGGTTGTGCTTTCTGCAGGAGTTTCTAGAAAAAGAAACAGAATTTGCACATGAAGATTCCTGGATTGGACTCCATCATGAGAATGGAAAATGGAAATGGCATCATGGCCCGAATGTAGTAGACACGTAAGTGTGAACAAAAATTCTTTACTTTTCGTATTGTAGAAACTTTGTCGGGAATTCACAGGTGACAGATTAATCATAGGTATGATGGAGAAGCAAGTTCACTATATTCAGAGTCAGTGGACCTCAGTTTCTCTGACTCTTTCCAAAAAAACCACTTTTTTCAGATGGAGCCAGGATTAATAAACTATTTTGAAAATGTTGGGGTTGAAATATAGCATTGTAAAATTCTTAAATAAGCAGATGGACTTCATTGCAGTTTCCTGAGCATGGCATTGTGTATTCCAAGCAATGCACTCATTCTTTGCCGTTTTGTGTGAGAAATAACTTGCAGGAACAAACAATAGAGAGGGAAACTACCCCCCATAATACTTTTCTTTTCTGCTGATGGACAAAATCTGAAAAATACAAACAATGCACTACAATTATGAGTAGCTGGCAATCTTGAGGTAGAAAGCAATAGTGAGACAGAACTCAGCTAAATATCTCATTAATGCTAGAAAAAAGTAGACATCCAGCATGCATTCATTAGTTTCAATTGATGGATTTCTGACTGCTGCCTTTTGCTTTCAGTTATTGGATGCATGGTCAGCCTGACAAAATAAAAGAAGAACCCTGTGTCATATTAAAATCACATTGTTCCAGAACAACTAAATGTTGGGAAAACATTCCCTGCAATGTAGAAAAACGGTGGATATGTAAGAAGATGCCTGATAAAAGATGGTATACGGTAAAACCTTGATAAAACTGGATTCTGTGATCTCTATGCTAAAAGCAATGGATTAATCTCCCCCTTAAAAAAATCAGCAATCCAGGTTATGGAATTGGGGCATGGAAGAGCTCAACTCTCTGCCATCAACAACTGAAAGCACCTTAGCAGTCCTGTTTCCTCAAGACTGGAAAAAAGAGACCTTAATTTGCAACCTCAAAGATTTGAACCTCCAAGAAAATGAAGCATGGGAGAGTTCGGTCAAAACCAGCTTCTGTACTTCCAATAAATTAATTTGGTATAATCGTTGCTTTGTATTCTCCTTGCACAAGGCACCATTTCAAGTCAAAGATCTCTGCTCTGAAGATATTCAGACCACCTTCAAATCTGTGGTGAAGTGGGTTGGCTGGGATAGTCAGTTCTGCTCAGTGGCGCTAATTCCCAGGAAAATGGGCAAAGTGTAGCAGCCTCAGTGATTTCTCTACCAACAGCTGCCAGTTTGTCAGAGTTCTTGGAGTAGACAATTGGCTGTGTTTTTTGCTTTCTGAGGTTCATATGTTCTATCTTTCTGTTCCTTCCTTCTTTATTCCAAACCAGCCCTTTCCTAAAATTACGGTAACTCTCTTGCATGCCATAGTTTTTTTTCCCTTCTCTCTTATTGTGTTGTTTGGGTTTATCTATTATGTAGTGTTCATTTTTATGGCTGATTAGGAGTCTATGATATTTGGTTGGGCTTACTAGGAAAGCCAAACACTGTAGTCACCAGAGTTGCACAGAATCATGGAATCACAGGATTGTAGGGTTCAAAGGTACCCCCAAAGGTCATCTAGTCCAATCCCCTGCTATGCAAGAATCTCAACTAAAGCGTCAAAAAGTGTCCACTACCTCCCAAGGGAGACCGTTCCACTGTTGAATCTCCTTTCTTGTAACTTGAAGTCATTAGTTTGAGACCTACCCTGTAGAGCAGGAGAAAACAAGCCTGCTCCACCTTGAGATATTTGAAGATGGCTATCATATCTGCTCTCAGTCTCATCTTTTCCAGGATAAACATACCCAACTCCTTCAACCACTCCTCGTAAGGCTTGGTTTCCAGACACATGGTCATCTTGGTCACTCTCCTCTGCGCACCTTCCAGCTTGTCAATATCTTTCTTAAATTGGCACAGTCCTCCAGGTGGAATCTGACCAAGGCAGAACAGAGCAGAACTATAACTTCCCTTGATCTGGATACTATACTTCTGTTGATGCAGCCTAAATACCATTCACTTTTTTTTTGCTGCTGGATCACCCTGTTGACACATGTTCAGCTTGTGGTCCACCAAACTCCCTGGATCTTTTTCCCATATACCACTATTTAGCCAGGTGTCCCCCACCTTATATTTATGTAGCTGGTTCTTCCTGCCCAAGTGCAGAACCTTACATTTGTCCCTATTTTGTCCCACAGTCCTTATCCAGCCAAGCTTCTCATGACCTGCCATGATCTTTTCCTGGAGAACAGAATGTGGAGAGGGTTGCTGGTTTGGTGGAGTCCAACCATCACTTCAGATGGTGTTGTCCAAAACCACAGACTTTTTGGGAGGAAGTTGCCATCGTAAAGTTGCCACAATAGCTGCCACTACTTGGATGAACGTTTAGAACTTTCACAGAGCCATAACCACACTTGCCTCTCTCCAGGGAGGGTTAGTCAAGACTGGAGTGTGCCATGTTGGTGCCACCACTGGAGGGTCCCTCAAGGACTTTAAGCAGTCGTGTCCAACAACTCACCCGCCCATCGTTCCTGAAGGATGCCCCAACACATGTTCTGCCAGGGACTGTACCTGGTGTTGGACAATATATGCCCGATAATCAATTAACAGATGCACAACATATAATGAACAAAAGCAAATGAAAGCAATGAAAGCAAATACAGTTGTACCTCGATTCTGGAACATCTCTATTGATGAACATTTCAGAACCCGAACACTGAAAACCCAGAAGTAAATGCTCCCATTTTTTTGTGGGATGTAAACACAGGAACAGTCAATGACAACATTCCTAGAGTGTACATGTTAGAACATGGGGAGGGATGTCTGTCTAGCAAGTAGGTAAACTTCCTGGGGACGGACTTCCTCCGCATGTGACCAGAGGTGGGTGTGGCCTCACCTGTGCAGGTAAATGATAAAAGCACAGGGCAGGCAGCCATATCTCTCTCTCTCATCTTCATCTTCTGAAGGAGCAACATGCCCTCTTGGCTCTCAGCCAAGAGAGGACAGCACTATCTTCCTATAAGATAGATTCTGAGTGTATTTTACCTTTTTTAAGCTGTCTGCCTTCTGGGATCATATTGTGAACAGAACGTGAGTAAACTCTTTTATACTTTTATAAAGACTGTGTCGTATCTTGTATTTTAAGAGGGAACAAAAGGGGAAATTACCAGAGTAATTATTATAGTGGTTCTAGCGAACCTGTGCAGACGTTACTGTTGCGAACTAAAAGGGGAATGTCATAAACTCTGCTGATATTTTGGGAACTTGTTAGCACAAGTTGGATTAGGATATAATCTCACAATATATCCTCTCCTGCACCCCTGAACATTCCCACATTTTTAACGCGCCTCAGAGGTCAAATGGATTCTGTTGTGTGTGTTTTCAATTTTCTCAGTTGAATTTACAGACAGCCCTTTGCACCTCGGAACTCAAATGGTCTTCAGGAATGGATTACGTTCGAGAACCAAGGTAGCACTGTAGTTAGGAGTTTTAAAACTGGGAATGTATAGCATAGGTCTGAAGCACAAGATGTAACACCTATGCTAGTTAGGGAAAGCCATGGGTGGTGTAGAGATGTGGAGAAGGAAGCATCCTTGGTACAACATAACACAATGCATGGGATCTCCAAGCTGCTGTCATAAAATCCAGGTATCAATAGGATAAAGACCAATCCCACTTCAAGATTAAATGTCAACCTCACACTTGTCTTACAACAACTAAATCAAAATGAAAGACGCTTAACTTGTAACTGGGGGTCACTCCTTGATCTTCGGTACAAAAAGACCACATGCCCAGTGGACAGAAGATGACCTGCTGCTAGCAGAAATGTGCTATGCAAATAATATCTTATACCTTTTGTATTTTGGATCCATTATATTCTGTACCTCAGCTTTCCAAATGCAGTGGTACCTCAGGTTAAGAACTTAATTCGTTATGGAGGTCTGTTCTTAACCTGAAACTGTTCTTAACCTGAGGTACCACTTTAGCTAATGGGGCCTGCCGTTGCCGCTGCCGCCACCGCACGATTTATGTTCTCATCCTGAAGCAAAGTTCTTAACCTGAGGTACTATTTCTGGGTTAGCAGAGTCTATAACCTGAAGCGTCTGTAACCTGAAGCGTCTATAACCCAAGGTACCACTGTAGAAGGCTAAAAAATATTCAGAATTAAATTGTGCTTTTAAATTTCAATTGCTTGCCTGTAGTTGACATGGTCTTGGTAGTGGCGCCCGCCCTGGGGAACACCCTCCCTTCAGATGTGAAGGAAATAAGCAGCTATCTTCTCTTTAAAAGACATCTGAAGGCAACCCTGTTTAGGGAAGTTTTTTATATTTAATGCTGTATTGTTTTTAACACTCCATTGGAAGCTGCCCAGAGTGGCTGGGGAAACTCAGCCAGATGGGCAGAGTATAAATAATAAATTATTATTATTATTCTGGGTGGAACTGCTGGATTTGAATAACTGTGAGATAACAGTCCATGTTCCAAATTTAGTCTCAGAAGAAGAAAAATGCAACAATTTGAGGGGTGGGGGCGCTCATCCACTTAACTGAAGAAGTTCCCCAGGAGTCATTAAGCCCTGGGGTTAAAGGGGACAGAACATGCCTGTCCTTTGCAGCGTTCCAAAGATACTCATGAAAGTCATTTTTGTGCATGAGAGTACTATAGAAGTGGAGTAAGCAATAACTAAACTAGATATTTTCCTGGACTTCTGCTATATGTGGAATGCTGATTGGCTGCCTGCCAGTCCCAATCAGGGAGGAGCAGAAGCTGAATGGGAACTCTGGAATGTTCTGCATCAAAGCGGAAGGTGGTTGGAGCCGTTGAAGGAAGGAACATCTGCAGAAAGAGGCTGAGGCTGAGAGAAGACAAAGGACTCCAGGAGGCACCACGGTATCCAAATGGGGAAAGGGGATAAGTCGCTTGTAGTCAGCTGCCTTTTTCTAAGGCCATTGGTTGTCTTGCCCCGTGTGCTGTTTAGCCCAACTGGCAACAGCTGCCCAGGATCCCTGGGAAAGAGAGGTCCCTCTAAGGCTTCCTGCTGGAGATGCTTCTGGTGGGAAATGCTGTGGATTGAACTAGAGCCTTTTGCATGAAGTATGTCACTAAGCTAGAATTCAGAAGGCCCCAGCTGCCCCTTTACAGTGGGAGAAAAGCAGTCTGCTTCTCTCCCACTGTATATCCAGGGAATAGGAGATTCCATGTCTATAAATGAAGTGGGGACAGGATGCCAGAGAGCTTTTCATGTCTACTCCCTTGTACAATGAAGAGCTTGATATGACTGCTCTGTAAACGGTAGGTTTGTCTCAAGACATTATTTTAACAGCCTAATCCATTAAATGGTCACTTAGAAGAACTCCAGGATGAGACACCACTCAAACTGAGGAGATAAGATGGCAGCTAAGAATAAGGTCCTGTCAACAAAAAGAGGTGAGCTTCTGTAGACTGCTACTCTGATTTGGTTTTTGAACACTAAATTCTTTCATAGAAGTTGTGCTAACTGTCCACTCCTTTATATGGTTCTGAACGCAGGATGACATAAGGCGCCAATCCAAATGAGCAGTTAAAATGGTGAGAGGCCTGACATTCACAGAACGTAAGTTGTTCCTACTTTTTCCTCTTCATTGCAATACAGGAAGGCAGAGTTTCTGTACGTCTTAGAAGGGAGACCATGAGCCTTCCTTTCTGCAGAGTTTGGGGATGATATCTCAAGTGGCAGAAAAATGGAACCTGGTTTCTAAATGGTGGTGAAGACCATCCCCCACCCCCACCCTGGGAACATTTGTGCCAAGTTTGGCAACAATGTTTCAAGAAATGGCAAAACCTATGTAAATCCCAATTCTGTCTTCCATGGCATTAGCTACCCCTCCCAGTTTGGTGTCATATGATGAGCATTTCCTCAATTCCTTCAACCAAGTGGTTTATAAAGTTGTTGAACAACAACGGGCCCAGGACAGAATCCTGTGGCACCCCCCTTGTCACTTTTCCCCAGGATGACAAGGAACCATTAAAAAATAGTCCTGTAGCACCTTAGAGAACAACTAAGTTTGTGCAGGGTATAAGCTTTTGTGTACATGCACACTTCTTCGGTACACTGAAGCAGAAGTCACCAGACCCTTATATATCTGCATACTATCCCTTGCTTTTTCCTGTAGAACTAATTGCAGTCGTTAACAGTCGTCAACAGTTTTTCCATACCCATTAAGTCAATCACCCATCTCCCACTACCATACTGAGAAAAATCCCACCCCATCCTCCCACTATATATAGGGGCCTGGTGACTTCTCCTTCAGTGTATCTGAAAAGGTGTGCATGCACACGAAAGCTTATACCCAGAACAAACTTAGTTGGTCTCTAAGGTGCTGCTGGACTATTTTTTTATTCTTTATTTTGACTGTGTCAGACCAACACGGCTTCCTACCTGAATCAGGGAACCATTAGTGAGCACTATTTTGGTTCAGTCAGTCAACCAGCTACAAATCCCCCTAACAGTTACCTCATTCCACCCACACTTGACCAGTTTTCTCACAAGAATATCATGGGGAACTTTGTCAAAAGCCTTACTGAAATCAAGATACACTATGTTCACATCATTCCCCTGATCCACCAAGCTTGGGTTTTTTTTTTTTAAATAATTTTTATTCGTTTTTCAAACACATAATAAAAACAAAACAAGACAAACAGAAGAAAAACAAGAAAATCAAAACACACAAAACAATTAAACCAATATAACTTCAAAATCATCATTTCATACCCTTCTTTCTTTTGACTTCCCCATACCTCCCCATCTCTGCATCCTTGTTTAGTGATTCTTTAGCAACCCTTTAGTCGATTGTCTTAATTCCCTTTCATAAAATTTCCTTTAGTTTTTTAGTTACTGCTGCAATTCTCTACCTCTTACCCCCTGACATCTTAACATTCCTCAATTTTGCAATAGTTTTTAAGATATATTTTAAATTTCTTCCAGTCCTCTTCCACTGTCTCCTTCCCCTGGTCGCGGATTCTGCCCGTCATCTCAGCCAGTCCCATAAAGTCCATCACCTTTGTTTGCCATTCTTCCAGAGTAGGTAGTTCTTGCATCTTCCAATACTTTGCCAGTAGAATTCTTGCTGCTGTAGTGGCATACATAAAGAAAATCCTATCCTTCTTTAACACCAATTGGCCAACCATGCCCAAGAGAAAAGCCTCTGGTTTCTTAGGAAAAGTCCACCTAAGGACCTTCTTAATTTCATTATAGATCATTTCCCAGAAAGCTTTAACCTTTGGGCAGGTCCACCAAAGGTGGTAAAAAGTGCCTTCAGTCTCATTACATTTCCAACACTTATTGTTAGGCAAGTGATAAATTTTTGCAAGCTTAACTGGGGTCATGTACCACCGATAGATCATTTTCATAATGTTTTCTTTTAAAGCATTACATGCAGTAAATTTAATACCAGTGGTCCATAACTGTTCCCAGTCAGCAAACATAATATCATGACCGATATCTTGTGCCCATTTAATCATAGCTGATTTCACCGTTTCATCCTGTGTATTCCATTTCAACAGCAAGTTATACATTTTTGATAAGTTCTTAGTATTGGGTTCCAACAATTCTGTTTCTAGTTTTGACCTCTCTTTCTGGAATCCTATTTTCCTGTCCTGTTTGAATGTCTCATTTATCTGATGATAATGCAACCAATCTCGAACCTTGGGCTTTAATTTCTCATAACTCTGAAGTTTAACCCTTTCACCATCATATTCTAAAATTTCATGATATTTTGGCCATTTAGAGTCCATATTAAGTTTTTTTACTTCCCTCGCTTCCATTGGTGACACCCACCTGGGGGTTTTATTTTCCAACAGATCTTTATATCGGATCCAAACATTATACAGTGCTTTCCTTACAATATGGTTTTTAAATCCTTTATACACCTTTACCTTGTCATACCATAAATATGCATGCCAACCAAAACTATTGTCGTACCCTTCCAGATCCAAAATGTCCGTGTTCTCAAGAAGTAGCCAGTGTTTCAACCAGCAAAAAGCTGCCGATTCATAGTAAAGTCTTAAGTCCGGCAGGGCAAACCCCCCTCTGTCTTTTGCATCAGTTAAAATCTTAAATTTTATTCTGGGCTTTTTGCCCTGCCAGACAAATTTTGATATGTCTTTCTGCCACTTCTTGAAACAGTCCATCTTGTCCAAAATCTGCAGCATCTGAAATAAAAATAACATTCTAGGCAATACATTCATCTTAATAGTAGCGATTCGGCCTAACAAGGAAAGTTTCAGCCTTGACCATATTTCCAGATCTTTCTTTACTTCTAACCAACATTTTTCATAATTATCTTTAAATAAGTTCACATTCTTGGACGTTAAGTTTATCCCCAGGTATTTTACCCTTTTCGTTATTTCCAAGCCTGTTTCATTCTGAAATCTCTCTCTTTCTTCCATTGTTAAATTTTTCTCCAACACTTTCGTTTTTTGTTTGTTCAATTTAAAACCTGCTACTCGACCAAATATTTCAATTAGTTCTAATACTCTTTTAGTGCTAGTATCTGGCTGTTGCAGGGTCAATACTAGGTCATCTGCAAATGCTCTTAGTTTGTAGTGTCTAACTCCGACCTGAACTCCTTTAACCAACTGGTCCTTTCTAATCATATTTGACAAAACCTCCAGGACTGATATAAAAAGCAGAGGGGATATTGGGCATCCCTGCCGTGTACCTTTTTCTATAAATATTTCTTCTGTTACCACATTATTTACAATTAACTTAGCTTTTTGTTTAGTATATATTGCACCTATACCGTTTTCAAAACCTTGGCCTACCCCCATCCCTTGGAGATTCTTTTTCATAAAAGTCCAACAGATGTTGTCAAAGGCTTTCTCCGCATCCACAAAAATCAGAACTGCCTTCCTGTTAATATCAACGTCTAACAACTCCAAAATGTCTATAATGTTCCTCACATTGTCTGACATATGTCTCCCTGGGAGAAAGCCTGTTTGGTCCTTATGAATCTCCTCTATCAACACTCTTTTCAATCTTTTTGCCAAAATGTCTGCAAAAATTTTATAATCCACGTTAAGTAAAGATATAGGGCGGTAGTTTCTAACCTGGTTCTTCTCAGTCTCTGTTTTCGGTATAAGTGAAATAAAAGCCTCTTTCCACGATTCAGGTGCCTTTTTCCCCTCCAAAATTTCATTGCAAACTTGCTTCAGTGGTTGTATCAGCCATTCTTTCAGCGCTTTGTAGTATTTAGCCGTCAGGCCATCTGGTCCTGGTGATTTTCCCAGTTTCATGTTTTGAATGGCACCCTCTATTTCTTGTTCTGTTATTTTCTCATTTAAGATCCTTTTGCTTTGTCTTACTGAACTTTGCCTTACTGAAATCAAGATACACTATGTTCACATCATTCCCCTGATCCACCAAGCTTGTTACTCCATTAAAAAAAGAAAGAAATGAGATTTTCTGGCAGAGTAGGGCTGAAAACTGAA
This sequence comes from Podarcis cretensis, assembly GCF_951804945.1. Classification (NCBI taxonomy): domain Eukaryota; kingdom Metazoa; phylum Chordata; class Lepidosauria; order Squamata; family Lacertidae; genus Podarcis; species Podarcis cretensis. The sequence continues at coordinate 3,014,614 of NC_137178.1, read as the reverse complement.
TTCCTTCAGGATCATCACTCACTACGATTTTGCTCCTGAGCTACAAGTTTTTCAGGGATTTACCCTACTGGGATTTAGCAGCTATCACACAATGGCTTTTTTGCAAGTTTTCGCTGATGTTCAAGTAAATTACATACTATGTGACCCAACACCACAATGCAGCTTCAAGAACCAGTGTGGCTTCCAGATCCAATGCAGCTTCCAGATCCAATGTGGCTTCCAAATCCAATGTGGCTTCCAGATCCAACGTGGCTTCTAGATCCAATGTCTCTTCCAGATCTAATGTGACATCCAGGTCAATACTAAAACGCAGACGAAAACCACCTCCCAGAAAGGGTATGTATGCAGCACACATAGAACTGGTTCATAGCCTAGACGAGGAACACACTGGAAAGGAAAAGTGGGAGAGCAACAGGAGGCATGTGTGACCAGTCGTAGTGGGAAGGGCTGGAGAAAAGCCAGCCGTGCTCTGTCACTCCAACAGGCTCCTTTAGCCAAGCAAACTAGTGCTATGCCAGCCTCAGACTGTGTTCTCCCCTGATCCACAATGTGGTAAGGATTTACCTCTATACCACTGCTCCTCGCCCAGGTGAGGGAACAAACCTTTAAATAAACATGCAACAAAGAGAATATCAAGGGACCTCATTTATTAAAGCTATTTGGCAATTGGACAGACTTCGCTCTGCTGGGAGAAAGGGAGGAGAAGTGTGCTCTGTTGATCCTCATTGATCTTGCACTGCTTTTCACTACCATCAACTATGGTATTCTTCCGGAGGGACTGACTGAGCTGGGATTGAGTGGCACTGCTATTCAATGGTTCTAGTCCTGCTTGGGTGACTGTGCTTGAAGAGTTCTGATCAGCACCTTGGAGCCTTCAACACGGGGTTCCTCACAGTTCAGTTTTATCATCCATTCAGAGGAAGGTCATCCAGATTTTGGAGTGTGTTGTGAGAAATGCTGATGACACACAGCTCTATCTCCCCTTTACATTTGCAGCTTTGGCAGTTGACATACTAGACGGATGCCTGGCCTCAGTAATGGACTGGATGAGAGCCAATAAACAGAAGTTTAATCCAGACAAGACTGAGGTGCAGTCAGTGGGTGGTTCCCTAGACAAGATGGGTGGGATATGGCCTGTTCTGTACTCTGAAGGAGTACTTCTGGATCCATTACTGTCACTTGAAATGAAAAGGCAAAAAAGTTAGCCAAGATACTTAAGCAGATTTTCTTTCTTTTTGTCCATCAAGGAAAACTTGCTGCTGTTTTGCATGAAATAGAAGAGTTCTTTCTCTCTTCCATTGGTACATTTATTGTAGTGATGCTGTGCCTGGTCCTGTTTTTTGCTGCATTTGGAGCAGTTAGTCTGTGTAAGTCTAGGCTGTGTAGCCTTTAGCGTTATCCTGGTTTTTACATCAATGACATCGTTACAACCATGAAGGCCCTAAACCAATCTGCCCCCTCTTTACAACAGCTCAAGATCCCCATTTTACTCTATGCGGACAACATGGTGATACTGTCTTTAACCAAGCAGGGCTTAAACAACATGCTCAGAGGGCTCATGACATATTGCGATACCAACTCCCTCAAAATCAATTTCGCCAAAACCAAAATTCTAACTTTTGGCACGAAAACTCGGAAGCCGTTTTGGAACTTTGAGGGCCACTCTATTGAATACTGTTCAGCATTCAAGTATTTGGGTATCACTTTTCAGCATGGGCTTAGCTGGTCAGCTCACCTAAATATGTCCATCCTGGCTGCCCGTAGAACCATCAAAGCCTTGGAGAAATTATTCTATGCAAAAGGCGGCCAATTGTTTCCACCAATTAGAAAAGCATTTATCAGCAAAGTCCTCCCGATGTTATTGTATGGGGTTGAAATCTGGGGGTGGAATTTAAAAACACTACAACGGCTCGAGATTCTGCAAAACTCTTTTGCACGAAAGTTACTGGGTCTCCCCAAGGGCTCGATTGCTGCACAGTTAAGAACAGAACTGGGCCTCCCCTCCATTGTTGCGAGAGCCCACATTAGAATTATTAGTTTTTATTGTAAATTAATAAAAGCCCCAGGTTCCCTTTTAGCCAGGCAAGCCTTTTTAACTTGTTCTCATAGCAATAAATGGTCCAAGGCCATGGAGACTATTACTGCACGCTACTCCCTCCCAGATCTGGACACGCTGTCAGCTTGGGATCAACATAAAATCCGGGCCTGGATTCTTACTAGAGACGAGGCCATGGACCGGGCACAGTCCACCACAGCTCGCCTCTCCATGTGGCTCCCTAAAGTGAAAGTGGTAAGATCACTTGCCAACTACTTGATAGACCTGACGGAGCCCAATTTGAGAAGAGCGTTTACCATGGCCCGTTTCCATTCTATACCCACGGCCTTCCTGCAGGGGATTTACTCTAAGACCCCTATTACTCAGCGTCTATGTCCATGCACAATGAATGAAGTAGAGGACTTCATACACTTATTTTTCTACTGCCCTATTTATGAGCCAATAAGATCTAAGCTCCTCCGCTTGATCCCGTCCACCATCACATCTAAGGAAGACTGTTTGAAATCGCTTCTTGTGGACGCAAATCCCCAAGTTTCACGTGGGGTGGCAATCTTTATAGTGCAGGCCTTGAAACTGAGGGCTACTCTGACTGGTTGGCTTTACATCAGTATGAAGAACACTTTCAAAAGTGTCACCATAATCCAACCACAGCTAAGCCCTTTTACCTCCCATTGATTCCAGTGTGTAAAGTAAGGATGTGACTAAATCTCACCCATTGAAATGAATGCCTGTTTCTTGCCCCTCAATAACTGCTTAGCTGCTCCAGAGACTTTTTAGGCCAACATTATGAAGCAACCTGTGCAGTCACTTGTCCTACCTTGCAACTCCCTGTTCGTCTTCCTTTCTATCTTTGCATGCTGGGTAAGAGCTTGCTTCTCTTAAAGAGACTGTCACAGGTTCTGCAGGATATCTCACGGGCAAACAAAAGAGGTCTTCAAGTCATCTAGGAAGCCATCCTCCCTCTCTGACCTTCTCCTTAGCCCTAGATGAGTAGAAGAAAGTTGCCAAAGGACAGGGAAATCATATTGATTTCTGAGTGTAATCAGATGTTTGTGTGTGTCTCCTTTTAAAAGTCTAAGCCCTTCATGTGTTACTTATTCATTTGTGGGATGAATTTAAGGTTCTGGTATTGACCTAGGAAGTCTTCACTGACTTGGAACCCAAGGTTCTGAAGGACACATTGTCTTGTACAACCTGCTCAGGTCCCTAGATCTTGGACATAGGAGTGGATTGTCTCACTGTCCCACTGTCCATTAGGTAGCATGACAGAAAAGAGCCTTCTGTGTGGTAGCACCCTGATTGTGAAATGTCCTAGCTCTAGAATTATATAATGCATCAACGCTTACCATTTTGGCACCTGGTTAATATCTGTTTGTTTTCCAGATATACTGGTGGGAATATTAGGCATTTTCTGGGTATTGGTGGGGAATATTAGGTTTTCTGCTTCCAGTGAGAATTTTGAGGGCATGTGGTGGGCTGGGCTAGAGGGGACAGGAAAGCTTCCTTGTCCATATAGAAGTCCATTTCACCAGTGGCACTGCGGCACTGGATATTGCCCTAACTCTTAGCTTTTACTTTATCTCATTTATTTAACGTTGTTACGAGATGTTGTAACCTGGCCTTTATTTATCCACATTGAATTTATTCAATTTATAGACCACCCTTCACAGGGTGATCTACAGGTTTCATTTTAATGCAGTTTTATTACTGGAATGTTACCCACTCTGCTGCCTGATGCTTCATTAAACACTTTTGCTTTGCGATGGGAATAGCCTTAAAAAATTGCTAACACACGGGGAGCCTTGATTCCAAATCAGCCGCAGCAATTCTGGGGTGGAGGTACTGTCACATCAGCTGACTCACCATTTCTTTCCCTCCTAACTCTTCCATAGATATTCATAAACGGGATCACAAAACACCTGAAATAGATTTAGCAATGAAAACTATAAGGGACTTCATGATCAAACAGAAACCATCCCTCCAAGGAAGGAATGGTAAGTAAGGTGTTATAGTCCATACACTTAGGGCCACTCCTTGCCCCTGCTCCAGCAGGGGGTATTGCCCCATAGAAGGGCTTCTTTGCTTTCCACCTGGCCAGACTCACCAGCCCCACTGAAGAGGCCAGAGGAACATTGCCCGGCTGTGGGGCGTGAAGGCCACTCCCTGCAAGACCCTTTCCACCTGGCCTAGGGGGCTGGGCTCATACTCACCAGCCCTACTATGTTAAATATGTAGTCTGTAGTTGACCTCCTTTGTAATGTTTTATTTTGAAATCTTTAAGATAATATTTTAGTTTTCTGCTATGTTGCTTTGACTGTATACTCTATATTTGACTTTCTTCAGATTGTTTTATTTATGTTTTATTGATTTAATATGCTGTAAACCGCTTGAGATTTTTCTTAAAAATACAAAGCGTTATTGGGGGGGGGTAGATCAATACTCAGCAGATTACAGACCACCCTGAATGCTAGAATGTGGCCAGTCACAAGTTATAGGGAAACAGCCTTTTTATAGAGTTGAATAGCTGTTTGAGATCTCACTGACCTGAATTATCCTAACCTTTCAGATTCTGAAATACTTGCTGAAGCTGAGAAGTTAGCAGGTGAATTGCTTATATGGGCAGACAGAGCAAATGAAGTCCAGTCTGCAATCAGTAAGTTATTCTTAAGATGGTGAATGCTAAGAAATCAGAGGATAGGGGGACCCGTGTACTGAAAGCCCCTCATCTGCACAGCTGTTGAAGGTATAAAGGTCCCACCATCCTCTAGAATCTATCAATTCCACTTTGAGAAAAAGACCAAGCAACTCGAGGGAGAAATTTGGATTAGAGTTTTGTGACTTTGGATTTTTGTGGCTGTGTGAATTGATAAACTCCTCCTTGAATGGATTCCTAATTGGTGGCGGAAGTTGGCTGAATTCTGGGAGTTTAAACAAAATGAAAAAATTCCTTCCAGTAGCACCTTAAAGACCAACTAAGTTAGTTCTGGGAGTTTGCGAGATGAAGACTGAAGTGCCTCACCCTCCATATGAGGTGAACAGGGACCCCTCCAAGCTTAGACCTCGGGTCATTGTGCCTCAAATTGGGATTTGCTCATTATCACCCGACCACTGTGACTCTCCCCTGCCAACCATTGTTAGCAAGGCAAATGAGGAATTTGCTGGACCTTACACTCTTGACACGGACACGGGTGGCACTGTGGGTTAAACCACAGAGCCTAGGACTTGCCGATCAGAAGGTCAGTGGTTCGAATCCCCGCGACAGGGTGAGCTCCCATTGCTCGGTCCCTGCTCCTCCTAACCTAGCAGTTCGAAAGCACGTCAAATTAGATAAATAGGTACCGCTCCGGCGGGAAGGTAAACTGTGTTTCCGTGCACTGCTCTGGTTAGTCATGCTGGCCCCATGAGCCAGAAGCTGTACGCCGGCTCCCTTGGCCAGTAAAGCGAGATGAGCGCCACAACCCCAGAGTCAGCCACAACTGGACCTAATGGTCAGGAGTCCCTTTACCCTTTACCTTTACACTCTTGAGAGGGTGAGTTCCAGCAGATATCAATGTAGCTGAAAACCGCCATGACTACTATATCTCTCCTATAGCAGACACCGACAGTAAGGTCTCTGGGAAAGAAACAGGATACCTTTCTGTTACTGTTCCACTGTTTGTTAAGACTGGGAGAATTCAAAGAGGTATCAGAGAATAAGTTTAGGAGTTAGAAGAGTGTTTCGCAAACTTGGGTCCCCAGCTGTTGTTGGACTACAACTCCCATCATCTCTAGCTAGCAGGACCAGTGGTCAGGGATGATGGGAATTGTAGTTCAAAAACAGCTGGAGACCCGAGACTGAGAAGATTGCTGCATCCCATTGAATTTGAGCTCTCTCTCAATGTGGTTTTTCTCACCTGGAATACACCTGAATTCCCTATAGTGAAGCGCTTCTGACAGGCTATTTCTGGGGACGGGAGGTTGTCAAGGTTATGCTGAATGATTACATAGGTTACAAGAAAAATGCCACCTTTAAAAACAAGGCTTGGAGGGAGGGGGGGAGAGTTGCTTAGAGCAAGGTGTTCTGGGAACAAGAATGGGGAAAGAGGTAGAATTCCATGTGGCTGGAGGAGGCTGCACTGACATGCAAGAATCTCATCTGAAGTATCTCGTCTAAATATGTGTCAAATAAACTATACTTCTTAACGACACTCACCTCCACTATTCCTCAATTTTCTCAATGGAAACACAACCCTGGGCAAGCAACTGAACCTCCTGGAATATTGCTACTGCTCAGCAGAGATTGGGGGTGCCACACAATCTTCATAGCATTACCAATCTGTTGATGAATGGAAACAGTAGAACAGGGAAGGAAATGGAGTGCAAATGACCTGGCTAAATGTGTCCTTTATTAGAACAAACCTTTCAGAGTGTTAGCTACCATGTCTTTTGCTGGATTGTAATGAAATATCAGTATGTAATTCATAATGACTTTATGGGGGGGGGGATCTGTTAGACCTTCAGCCCAGCTCCTGCTAAATCTGCTTTTCTGCCCCCACTTTCCCACTTTCTGGCTTGGTTCAAAGATGACCTCACATCAAATCATCGTCAAAAGTGGCAGCCATACAAAGAGGCTCTCTATTTATTTGATGAGGGACTAGTATACTGGCATGATGCAGAAAGGCTTTGTGAGAATAAAAAATCCAAACTGATTATTATTCAAAACGACAAAGAAGAGGTAAGCTAGCTGAACACTGTATATAGAAATGGCATGAATAATCCTTTGCAGTTTGATGGTTTTAAGCCTTCCTGGGCAAGAAACTTTGGCCATAGCTGCACCATACATTTAAAGCATGATTGTACCACTTTATGGTCATGGCACCCCCCCAAAGGATCCTGGGAAGTTTGTTAAAGATACTGAGAGCTTTTTAGCAGACCTCCTATTCCCCTCACAGTGTTACAATTCCCAGAGTTCTGTGGGAAGTGGGATGAATAGATAACCCACTTTGGAATCTCAGGGGGGAAGGGATTGTGGGAAACACTGGGGGGCGATTATACAAAGCCCCCGCACTTGAAACCTCTCTGGGCATCTTCCCTCTGGAGTGCAGCACAGGACGTTCTGTAACTCTTCAGCCCCGGTGCACAGCAGCAGAACATATCAAACAGGCTTGTTTACACATTTTTGTCTACTTAAAGAAGAAGCCACGGTCTGATTGGAAAAATACAAATATTTAGGTTACAAAACTATAAAAATAAAGAAAAATTAAGTTTGCAAAACAATAATTACCATGTGGTTAGGGTAGATAAACATGTCAATGTCCATTTATCCCCACTTAACGGCAAAAGTTGGAAATTGAAAGATAACTATAGCACGTACATGAGCAGTTGAAAAATCTCATGCAACAGAAAATGGGGGGGGGATTGTTCCCCAGCATACTGTGTATCCCAAGGGAATACATTTTTTGAATACCTCCAACTGTACATAGAGATACATGTCATGTACTACTTTGGCTATGTGTTTAATAAAATATTGAATTCTTGCATTGTGAGAAACAAAGATTATGGTGAAACGTGAAAAACATAAATTGAAAAAAAAAACTAGAGCTTACAGAACAAAACCAACTTCAGATATGAAATCAGCCTGTTGAAATTAGGTGAGAACAACTGCAGGTGTCAATGCAACAAAAATGTTGTTGCCCAGTGAATTGCTTATTGCCTTGACATCTGACAGGAGGGCGTTCCACAGGGAGGGCGCCCTCTGCCTGGTTCCCTGTAGCTTAGCTTCTCGCAGTGAGGGAACCACCAGAAGACCCTCGCCACTGGACCTCAGTGTCTGGGGTGAACAATGGGGTGGAAACGCTCCTTCAGGTATACAGGACCAAGGGCATTTAGGGCTTTAAATGTCAGCACCAACACTCTGTTTGGTTTTTTTTAAAACATATTTATTGAAATTTTCAAAGAATTACAAAAGTATAAAAAAGAAAAAAGAGAAAAGAAAAAGCAGAAAACTAAAAAAACATCAAAAACACAAAAGGCAAAATACAAAAATAAAACAGTGATTAAAAACAATTCCACCTTCTTTCACTTAACTTTCATTTACTTATTTCCCAGACTTCCTCGCCTCTCCCTTTTTTGTATTCCAATTCAATTTGCTGATTCAGCAAATCCTTTCCCACTTCCCTTATCTTAATCTTTCATTGTCTTAATCTATTTTCATTATTATCTTATACCATAAAAAAGAAAAAAATACCTTAAAATTCCAAACTTTAAACTTATTTTGCTAGTTTCTCATATCCATTATATTCTTACCTAATCCTATAAACATTTATACTAAAGCCAAACCATTTCCTTTCAAACATCCTTCAAACGTTCATCAAATGTATAAAACAGTCCTAATAGTCAAATAAAGAGAATAAAACAATCCAATCTTCATCCAGCGTCCCCTCCCCCTGGTTCCGGATTTGTCAGTCCATTTTATCTCATAAAACCTGGTAGCCTTATATCCGAGGCCCTTAAGTCTCTTCCCTGTCCCTTCCACAATTGTTCTTCTGGGTCTCCTTTCCCTCATGTAAACTCCAACTTAGTAATGTTATTGACCCTTTTCAACAAATCAGCCCTTTTCCCACAGTCCATATTGAACTCCATATAAGTTTTAAAGTCATATTTCAAGATCCTTCCAAAATTGGGAGCCCCCATATCTCCAAACCTCTCATGGCCCATTCCCAGACTCGGAAAGTGTCCCATTAAACTTTAATTAGTTTAATGCAAAGTAAATGTCCGGTGCGCTTCCATCGTCTCAAGTCCCATTACAGCAGAGCATTTCGCGCAGCAGTTTAAGAAGGGCAGGAGAGGCAGTATTTCTTTTCAAAGAGGAGTCTTGGAGCAAGCGGTTTTGGAACTCAAAGGAAGGTTTATTTACAAAAACAAAAAACCCGGAGACGAACCACACATATCAGCAAATACGCCCAAAAGGGGAGAAGGGAGGAGCAAACACACAGGAGACTATTTATACAAACTCATGTTCCTGGAAGCCTAATGACTTCCAGCTGCTCAGTGATTAGAGCGTTTCTGCTACCTTTTAACCCTTTGATAGCAACACCCCCTCTCGCTCGTAACACTGAGCTGTACCAACCTTAATTCAAATTTAAACCTGAACAGAAACATTTATGAGATTGCGGACTCAAAGCTTTCGTAAAACCGTCTGCAAGATTTTCTTTGCTTGGACAATACTTTAGTTCAATTAAACCTTGTTTTACACTTTGGCATATATTTTGATAACGGATATCCAAGTGTTTTGTGTGTGCCTTGAATTGACCTGATTTAGCTAGTTTAATACAAGGTTGATTGTCTTCCCACACTCTGATAGGTAGGGAACATTCTCCAAACAATTCTTGTACCAGTTGCTTATAAAATTCCAGTTCTCTACATACATCTGATAATGCATTAAACTCAGATTCAGTTGAACTTAAAGCTATAAGTGACTGCTTTCTTGATCTCCAACCAATTAGTGCATTTCCAAATTTTATCGCCATTCCTGACACTGATTTTCTATCTGGTCCAGCATCTGCCCAACTACTGTCGGCCCAACATTCAAGTTGTGTGCTGCCCTCTGCTGATAGTTTTAAGCGAAACCTTTTGGTAGTTTGGAGATACCTTAAAACTCTTTTTACTCCTTGCCAAGCATGCATTGATGGTTTTTCAGCTTGTCTACACAGCATGTTGACAGCATATGTTATATCAGGCCGAGTCCACTGTGCAATGTGGAGTAGACTGCCTATTGCTGACTGGTAAACCCCGGGATTAGAGAACTCTGCCTGTTGCCCGGCTTGAGCATCCTTTATGTAACTTAACTCCATTGGGGTTTTAACACCAGCACAGTTGTCCATTTTAAACCTTTCCAGCAACTGCTGGATCTTAGCTTCTTGGCTAAGCCAATAGTTCCCATTTTCATCTTGCTGAATTTTAATTCCTAGATAAACAGATACATTGCCTAGTGATTTTATCTGAAACCTTTCTCCAAGCTTTGTGGCAAATTGTTGTGCAAGTTTATCGTCCTTTCCACTGTATAATAAATCGTCAACAAATATCAAGACTGCTTCTTGTTCACATCCCGAGCCTTTTAGATAAAGACACGCATCTGCTGCGCTCTTTCTGAAGCCCATGCTCTCTAGAGCATCGTTTAAGCAGGAATTCCAATTACGGGCGGACTGTTTCAACCCATAAATGGATTTGTGTAGGCGCCAGACCTGGTTTGGCTTGTCTCCTTCAAAACCCGGTGGTGGTGTCATATAGACTTCCTCCTGTAAGTCTGCATTTAAATAAGCCACATTGACATCAAAATGAAACAGCTTATTTCCCTTCTTAGCTGAAGAGGCTAAAAGCATTCTTAGTGACTCCGATCTTGAAGTAGGGGCATAGATTTGAGAATAGTGAACACCTTTGCGCTGCGAAAACCCTTTTGCAACTAGTCGGGCTTTATATTGCAACTCTTCAGTAGTTGTGGGCTTTAAACGATATACCCATCGACAACCTACAGCTTGTTGCCCTTTCGGAAGCTCTGTACTTGTAAACACACCGAGAGATTTCATTGAAGCCATCTCTTTTTCCATTGCTTCCTGCCACTTTACGGCTTCTGAGCTTGGAAGCTGTTGTACTTCCATATAGCTATCTGGCTCACACTGTGCCATATTTACGTATACACTAGTCACCTTAAACCGCTCTGGTGGCTTGCCCTTTGTGGCACGGTTTGACCTGCGCAATTGTTCCTCTTGTGCCCCCTCTGACCGTTGGCTGTCAGAATCTGTCTCAGACTTTATATCTGGATGTGCCTCTAGGGATAAAGACCTCCGTTTAGATACCTCCCTTGGGCTTGGTGTTGCAGGTGACCTGCTTCGCTTTTGCTGTCTGCTAGGCCTACTGGGTGGCGATGTTGGAACACTCCTAGATTTTGGCTTTTCTACCTTAGGAGAAGAACCTTGTGCCTGGTCAGAATCTGCATCTGAACCATGTGCACCATCCCCTTCTGGCTCACTACTCTCTGGACTTTCATTCTCAGGATAAATGCCTAAATCATCTCTCAAAATGTCAGGGTTAGCATGTAAGTGAGTCCATCCGGACTGCTCACAAAATTCAGCGCTCCTACTGAGGACCACTCTTGTAGTATCCCCATTTGGGTCCACGAATCTCCAAGATTTGGCGTGTGGTTCGTACCCACAAAAGATGAGTTTCCTAGCCCTTGGACTTCCCTTTTTCCTTAACGCCTTTGGGATAAGTACATAGGCTTGACATCCAAACACCCGAAAGTAATTAATTTTGGGCTTCTTCCCATATAAAGCAAAATATGGGGTAGTGGCAATTACCGAATTATATACTCGGTTCAGAATATGAGTAGCCGCCTGCCAGGCTTCCGCCCAGTAACTTTGAGGGAGATTAGCATCAAACAACATAGAGTTTGCCAACTCTTGTAGAACCCTGTTTTTACGTTCGGCCACGCCTCCTTCTTGGGGGGAATAAGGTGTAGACAGACGATGCTTAATTCCCTTTTTCTTAAAGAAATTCTGCAACACAGACCCGGTAAATTCTGACCCTCTATCTGTCTGAAAAGCAAGTACTTTAGTACCGAATTCAAGTTCTACTGCATGAACCCAATTTTTAACTGTTTCTGCAGTATCTGCTTTTGTTTTGAGAGGAAAAAACCATGTAACCTTCGTTTTGTCATCCGAGAGACACAGTGCATACCTCGAACCTCCCATGCTAGCAACAGGCATTGGGCCACATAGGTCCATATGCACAAGTTGGAATACTTTGTCAGATTTCCTATCTGAACTGGGATAGCTGCATCTATGAACCTTCGCCCTTTTGCATGCAGTACAATCCAAATACTTAGTACATTTGTTCATTTTGCACCCTTCTGATAATTCAGGTTGCTTTTTAACATACTGAAAATTAATATGTCCCAGACGGCGGTGCCATAAATGGACACAAGAATTATGGGTAGGCGTGTTCACACAACCAGCATGAACCTGTTCAACTTCATCTGGACTTGTCTCAAAATAATATAACCCATTTCTGCATTCCACCTGCAAAAGAGATACGTTATTCTTTGAAATAGTGCAAACCCCATTTTCAAACACAGTCTTGAACCCAACTCTATCAAGTTCTGACACAGACAAAATACACCCCTTCAATCCCTTTAGCACGTAGGCATCAATTTCTGTTTGCAAACAATTCAAGAACACTGTGCCTACGGTCTCTAAGGAACGTTTAGTTGAATCTGCCATTGTCACAACTTTAAGGGTTTGCAAATGTCTGCAATTCTGCAAACGGACACTAGATGGCGCCACCAGGTGGTGAGATGCACCACTGTCAATCAACCAGCGTAGATTGCTGCCTTGGCCACGCCCTTGCATCAACGCCATTGCTGAAGCCATGTGCTGTGTGCTGTGGGGGTAGCCACGACCTCCTCCTCTTCTTCGACGTCCCCTGGAACTCCTTGTCTGGTAACTAGGGGTAACGGCCTTGGTGCTGTCTTGACCAGGTTCACGTGTGCAATTCCTGATTAGATGGGAGGGGGAACCACAGCGAAAACAGTGTCTAGCTGTAAAAGCATTTACTGTGTTCTCAAACTCAGCATCCCCACTCTTAGGCACAGCATAACTCCCCTTTGAAGACAAACCTCTTTCTCTTTGCCTTTTATCCTGTTCATCTGCAAGCCGAGATGAAATGTATTCAAGGGTTAATTCAGTTGAAGGCATAGCCTCCAAAGTTAGAGCTAGAGTCTCATAGCTTTTATCAAGAGAAGACAACAATATGTATGACTGCTGCTCCATAGAGAAAGGAATGCCCAGCTGTCTTAGTTGATTAAAGGCAGACACCATTTTGGCAATATGTTCTTTCACACACGCTCCCGGTTGGAGACGTAAATCAAACAAACATCTTGTAGCATGGATCTTGGCCCCCGCAGTGTTTCTGGAATTTAACCGCTGCAGAACCGTCCAGACCTCATGCGTGTTCTTTAACTCAGAAACATAAGGCATTTGCTCTGGTCCCACTGCCAAAACTAGTAGACCTTGGGCTTTCCTGTCGCGTTTCTGTGAAGCTGCTGCTGCTGCTTTGTCTTCTGCAGACGCGTCTGCAGCTGCCTGTAAAGGCGGTGCTTCAGTGCAACTCCACAACTCTTTTGCTTGCAACCAAATCCTTACTCTAGCCTTCCAATCTTGCCAATTTTTCCCATTGAGTCGCGTAAACGGGACAGAAAAACTTTCCTGGGACTCTGCCATCCTCCCTGGGGCTTAGGAACGATACTCACACACCTGTAGACCGTCTCCCAGCTGCTGAGGTGGCTCCTTGAGGAATAAGACGTCTTCCAGCGAGTACAAACTGCTCAGTGCCTGTTTAAAACCTTTCTAGGCACGTTGCAGGACTCAAGCTGCTTTGAAGGCTTTCGTTGTCGGCAACCGCTTCTGACTTCGCTCCAGTCCTTGCATAAATCACTCTGAACTGCATTCCTTAGCTCCTTCTTGACGTACAAACAGCCATAACCTGTCCCATTAAACTTTAATTAGTTTAATGCAAAGTAAATGTCCGGTGCGCTTCCATCGTCTCAAGTCCCATTACAGCAGAGCATTTCGCGCAGCAGTTTAAGAAGGGCAGGAGAGGCAGTATTTCTTTTCAAAGAGGAGTCTTGGAGCAAGCGGTTTTGGAACTCAAAGGAAGGTTTATTTACAAAAACAAAAAACCCGGAGACGAACCACACATATCAGCAAATATGCCCAAAAGGGGAGAAGGGAGGAGCAAACACACAGGAGACTATTTATACAAACTCATGTTCCTGGAAGCCTAATGACTTCCAGCTGCTCAGTGATTAGAGCGTTTCTGCTACCTTTTAACCCTTTGATAGCAACAGAAAGTCCATAAATTCCTGCTCAGGGGGGTCAATCCAACCCCCCATTTCCAGACCAATCCAAACTTTATCTTTCCAAGTCTGGTTTTTCAGACAATCAATTGGTAAATCCAAAGGTTCATGTTCCTGCTGGGCCGCAACTTCCTCCATCTCTAGCTCCATCTCTGGCTCCCCAAATTCCACATCCTCCTCTTCTTTCATCTGTTCTATTACAGCAGACTCCTGACTTGATTCCTGGGTAAACTCCATTCTTTTTCCCACTACCTGGTCCAAATTTTCCACCGTCTGCTTAAGTTTTCCAACCAAGTCAGTCGTCAAGTTCGTTTCCTCATGCAATTCTTCCAGTAGGGCATTTGTTTTAAAAAAAACACACAATAGTGCTTCTGAATACATTGTGCTTCAAGGACACCAGTCAAGTTCCCACAAGATAGTCTGCAGCAGCTGGAGCTTCTCTGTAAACAGTTACAGTTTCACGTTCTCCCTCTAGGGGGTAAACTTCTATTGCAGCTCCAGCCACAAAGTTACTTTTTTAATTTATTTGTTTTGTTACTTTTGTCCAAATTTGCTCCTTTAAAATACAAAATGACACAGTGGAATCACAGTGTTGCTCTTCATTTAGCTAGCTGTCAAAGCTTCTGTCTCTGGTCAATGAGCTTTAAATGTTAGTCCTAACACCCGCTCCAGGGTTAGGACGGTGGAGGCTTACTTTACTTTAAGCTTACTTCGGCAGTTTTAGACGTTTCACGAAGTCCCGAGCGGCCCCTAGTAAGTTTGTGTCGGCATGGATGTTAAAATCCAATAGGACAACCAAACTAGGTGTCTCCAGGAGCACATCCGCCACGACCTGAAGCAGCTCAGACAGAGAATCTTTGGTGCAGCAGGGATGTCAGTACACCAAAAAGAATCCTGTACTGCCCCTATTGCCCAGCTTCCAGAACATGCACTCAGAAAGATGGGTCTATCCAATAGGACGCCTGGTGCAAATCACTGCAACCCCCCCGCCGACATGACCTGGTTTGCTGTGCGTAAGAGAAACCTGGTGGACAAGCAGCAGCAGGAACAGGCCCATCTACTTCATCCAACCAAGTCTCTGTCACACATGCCAGGTCAAGTCCTCCATCCACAATCAGATCGTGGATGGCAGTGGTCTTATTCATCATTGACCTGGCATTACACAGCAGCACCTTCAGGTCATGTGGGTTTCCCTTGCTGATTCCAGTATTCTTCCAGTCAGGACCAAACCCAGAGGCAGAGATAGACCTCAAACAACGATTGAGCCTGCCTCCTCAGTAATGACAAGGTCTGGTCTTAGCTTAACTCCTCCTCTGGCCCATGATCACTGAGATCGGATGTCCCGGTGCTTCTGCCCCTGTGGAACCTGCCCCAGCTATTCTGTTGGCTGAGGCCCACTCCCAGGCAGCCCTGACCCTTTCCCCTTAAAAAGCAAAATACAAACAATACAACAGCCTAACAAGATAGTAAAAGTAAAAACAAAGCCAAAAACAATTATGCTAAAATTAAACTAATCCCCACCCCAGCTAAGCATTTGTCCCACCCCAACAGAGAGAAAGGGGAATGAATGAATGAATGAATGAATGAATGAATGAATGAATAACAGGAAAAAAACACCAATCAAAGTGCAACAAATTAAAAACGCTTTTAAAACATTTAAGTGTTTAAAACCATTTTTGGCATTTGCAGCAGCAGCAGCAGTGTCCTAAAGGCCTCTCTACAGTCTCTTAAACTTTGGAGGAAGCATTGACTGTTTAAAGTGGTATGATACTTCACAGTGCAGATGGGGCCACAGTCTGGGGATGACCTGAGAGGGGATTCTGGCCTCTTATTCCTAGGAAATACTTTCTGATTGTGCTTTTAGCAGGAGTTCCTGGAAAATGCAATTAAAAACGAACAACATGACTTCTGGATTGGGCTATATTATATAGGCAGATGGAAATGGATAGATGAAACTGCCCTTCTCCGAGGGTGAGTCTGGAAGCAACGTTTCTCTGTTTATTATATTGCAGAAACTTTGTTAGGAATTCATTTTTTGCTCTTCTTTGAAAGCTCTTCCTGTCCTTTGCCTGCATCTAGAACCCAGCACAGTATTTTATTTCCATTGCATTTTATGTTCCATGTCAGAAAGACGGTTTTGTAGGAAGGAAGCAATATTATATTGTCCAGCTTCATCAGAAATGATAATGCTGCGTAGTTTGACAGGGCTTGATAGTAGTTTCATGCTCAACAGTGAAGGGCTTCTACACTGAGACAAGAAATTGCCCCATATGGCGGGGGCTGGTCCAGCAGGGCGAATATGCCTCACCAACCTCAGTCTGTCCTCAGCCTTCTTATACCTACAACCAGTCTGGGGTGCAGTGGAGGTGGTTCTTCCAGTTGTTGGCTCCACATATGGTTAGTCTCCTTGCCTTCCACTCTGCCACTACTTATGGGCACCAGCCACCTAGGACTCCTCATAGCCAAATGCCCCCTCACCCTTGCCTTCTCACAGTCTCTCTCCACCTTCACCATGTACATGGACACTGTAGTCCTTCAAAACACCCCCGTTGTTGTTGTTGTTGTTGTTCTTCTTCTTCTTCTTCTTCTTCTTCTTCTTCTTCTTCTTCTTCTTTCCCATACCATTTTGACCCTAAGTCATACCATTTTGGTCCTAAGTCGGACTTCCGGAGGCGGCGCCACCGGCAATGGCGGATTCCCTCTAACTTAGAGGGAGAAGCCCCACAGAAATTGGGTCCTACCGCTACAGCGAAGCGGGGACCCTTTCGAAAACCGCAGGCGGGTGAAGCCTGCGACCGTGGGACTTGGCGGGCACCTTTTGCGCCCCCCCCATCAGCAAAGGAACCCTGCAAAGGGCTCCGGAGCGGGATGGGGTGTTTGGCACGGTGCTGAGAGTCAATTGCTACTTCTGCGGAATGAAGCTGCGGAGTGAAGCCGATGCCAGAGAGCGCTGTCCTCTTTCCGGTGACAATTCGACTTTTAAACAACAACCCGTGAGTAGGATAATTGAAAGATCGGGAGATCAAAGGAATTGCTCCTTTGATCAAAAGAACAAACTTGAATTTGGCACTGAAGCGGGAAGGTGTAAACAGGAAGTCCGCCTTCCGCTTTTTGTAAATAGACTGAAGCAAAGATCTTGCAAGCTAAATAGCCTGGAAAATTGATTCTAAGATTGAAATTTCCTGCATTTATAACCATCAAAACCCCCCTGGACAGCAGGAGAAAAGGGGGGAAGAAATTTTGACATCTTAATCCGGCAGAGAGAGTGAAAGAATATAAGCTTCCATCGTCCCAAACCTGGGGACGGGATGTCAGAACAGAAATTGTTGGAGTTGTCCATTAATTGAAAACGGAACACCTTTGATAGATAGAAATAAAAGAGAAACAAAATAATTCTAATGCTGCTGTCTGCTTGTCTGTATTGTTCTGTAAGGAAACAAAGTACCTGAAAACTGAAAGTAATTTCCCCTTGTTGGATACATTTTAAAGATGGACGTTAAATAGAAACTGTGTCCTCTAGAGGGAGCATGTCAGTGTGTTTGCTGTAATTCACAGGGAAGATATAACAGCTGTGAAAACTTGACCGTGGGACCAGCTATTTGACCTTGAACAGAAATGAATAGGGAGGAAGTTTTACTTTCTGCCCTTGGCAAAATAAATGCTGTGCTGCAGCAGCTGGATAAGAAAGTGACTTTGATGAATGAAAAGTTGGATTTTATATCTGCTGCAGCCAGCAAATATGAGCTATCAGGAAACGAAGTTAAAAGGCAAGTCCAAGGGCAGATGAAGGTGGAAGAGACTCAAAAGCTACAGAGACTCAAAATCCCGCACAATCAAAAGCTGCAACATTGGAAGATTGAACTTGGAGAATATTTGCAAGACTCTGGAGTTAAGGAAATTCCTAGCTCTGATGGGACTGTGAAACAAGTTGATGAATATTCCTGGAACAACTACCTTTTGGATTATAAATTAAACATAGGGGAGTGGATTAGCGGGAAATGGGACAATCTGATGAAAGAAAATGGAGAATACTACTGTAAGGAATTCCCCGGAGACTCACTCCCCAAGGAGAAAGGGAAGAAACTACGTAAGAACCCAACAAGGGACAAGGATGTGTGCAAGTACAAACAGGAACAAGAAAACCTGCAGAGGGGGCATAGAAGGGACCTGAGAGCCTCAGATATTAGAACACCAGATTGATGGACAGGATATAATGGTGAAAGGACTGACACTACCCGAAACCAGGAAGAAGGGACGTTGGATAAAACTAGAATGAGAATTTCTTTTTATATATCTTTTTTATTTTTGGAATTAGTGTAATACTAATGAAACATTAGAATGTGCTGGAAAGGATTAATTGGCTTTAGCAGAAAGGTTTGAAGGAGTTAAGTTTAAATATGGTTTCAATTTTGAAATTTTATAGCTTTGAAGGTAAGATAAGGCTAAAGAAGCTAACGGTAAATTGAATTGAAAAATCTTTGAATGTTAATGATAATGAAATGAAATGGTTTTAGTAATAAGGTAAAATAAGAATTTGTAAGAGTGGATTGATAGTAGACGAAAATTTGAAGCTATAATACGTGAGGATAAATAATTAAGGGTAAATTAAGAGGGTATGAATTTGCTGAACCAAATTTTGAAATAGAATACAAAAAAGGGAGGTGTGAGGAAGTCAGGAAAATAAGTAAATGAATGGTAAGAAACTAAAAAGAGGGATTTTTATTTTTTATTTTTTCTCTTTTTCTTTTTATGTTAAATTTTGGGTTCCTGTATTTTTTGTGCTTTTTATTGTTTATTGTCTTGTAACTTCTTTTTTTGTTAAAAAATCTAATAAAATATCATTTAAAAAAACACAGAAATGATAATGCTGCGTAGTTTGACAGGGCTTGATAGTAGTTTCATGCCCAACAATGAAGGGCTTCTACACTGAGACAAGAAATTGCCCCATATGGTGGGGGCTGGTCCAGCAGGGCGAATGTGCCTCACCAACCTCAGTCTGTCCTCAGCCTTCTTATACCTACAACCAGTCTGGGGTGCAGTGGAGGTGGTTCTTCCAGTTGTTGGCTCCACATATGGTTAGTCTCCTTGCCTTCCACTCTGCCACTACTTATGGGCACCAGCCACCTAGGACTCCACATAGCCAAATGCCCCCTCACCCTTGCCTTCTCACAGTCTCTCTCTACCCTCACCATGTACATGAACACTGTAGTCCTTCAAAACACCCCCGTTGTTGTTGTTGTTGTTCTCCTCCTCCTCCTCCTCCTCCTCCTCCTCCTCCTTCCTCTTCCTCTTCCTCTTTCCCATACCATTTTGACCCATGAGTCCTGGCCCAAGGATGACTTGTTATTGAGGGGATGTTACCCATCTATTGGGGAGGCTAGTGTGGGATCTGGGATTTCCACAATTGAAGGGCTAGGGAGGAATGGCGGTGGGGCTAGATATCTCTATCGGCGAAGGGTTTCGAGATGCAGTGATCCTCAAACCCCTTCCAATCTACGCCCCATCCCAAGGGATGAGGGTAGGGAGAGCAAGGATTACACACCTCCGTCATTGGTGCTGTGCAATGCCAGGTCCATAGGCAACAAAACCGCCACCATCCGTGACATTTTTGTCTCGCAGGGGATTGACCTGGCTTGCGTGATGGAGACCTGGGTACGGGAAGGCGAAGTAGTCTCCCTACATGAGATAACACCCCCAGGTTTCTCTGTCCTCCATCAATCGCGGACTGTGGGTCGGGGGGAGGAGTAGCATTGCTAATCTGGGAGGATTGCTCTTTCAGAGCTCTGCCATCACCGGTGATCTCCGGCATTGAATGTGTTGGTCTCATGTGGGGCACCAAAGAGAGCTTCGCTGTCTGGCTGGTGTACCGACCACCCAGCACACCTGCAGCCACCCTGTCAGACCTGCTGGAGGTGGTGGCAGGCTGGGCCTTGGAGTTCCCAAACCTACTGGTTTTGGGAGACTTCAACGTCCATGCCGATGCCGCTCCCTCCTCACAGGCTCTGGACCTAGCGACTTCCATGGCAACGCTAGGGCTCTCCCAGGTTGTTTGGGGCCCCACTCATCAAGCAGGCCACACGCTGGATCTGATCTTTGGGGCTGGCATAGATGTGATCATGCTCCCTGCTGTGGAAGTGCCATGGTCTGATCACTACGCTCTGAAAGCCAAGATTGACTTCCCGCTCCTCCCCGGCTCGGGTGGCGAACCTATTTGGGCTCGTCCGTGAAAACTGATGGATCCTGATAGATTCCGACAAGCCTTGCGGAACCCTGCTCCTCCTGGCGACTCATTAGATGACCTTGTTGAGGACTGGAATAACCGGCTCTTGGCAGCCATTGATGAGATCACGCCTAAGCGCCCTCTGCGACCCCGTCGAAACCGGGCCCCTTGGTTTACTGAGGAGCTCCGGAAAATGAAGCGGGATCTCAGACGGCTAGAGCGAGTATGGCGACGGACTCGTGACGGAGCCTCAAGAACATCTTATAGGACGCTTATGAAAGCCTATGAGATGGCTATGAAAGCTGCTAAGAAATCTTACTTTGCAGCTTCCATTGCATCCGCTAGCTCTCGCCCGGCACAACTTTTTAGAATAATTAGGTCAATAATGTCCTTAGGAGGACAACCAAATTTAAGCACAAATTCGACCCACAGCTGTGAGGCATTCGCGAGTTTTTTTTGCGGAGAAAGTCCTGTTGCTCCGCCGTGACCTCCCTGCCAATTTAGATACAGTGACTGAACTGGAGGCCCCTCGACTGACTTCAGGTCCAGTGTTGGACCATTTCGATCGGATACTCCCTACTGATGTGGATAGATTCCTCCAAGTTGGTAGGCCCACCACCTGCCTCCTTGATCCATGCCCGTCTTGGCTGATTAGGGAGTGTCTAGGGAGTGTCCAGATGTTGTGCGGACCCCTCTGGTTGAAATTATCAATATGTCCCTCTACACGGGGACATTCCCAGGGGAACTGAAGGAAGCAGTGGTGTGTCCACTCTTAAAAAAAACTTCATTAGATCCCTTAGACCTATCCAATTACCGCCCAGTTTCAAATCTTCCATACCTGGGTAAGGTAATTGAGAGAGCGGTTGCTGAACAGCTTGGTAGGTTTCTGGAGGAAACTTCGGCATTAGATCCATTTCAGTCCGGTTTCCATCCTGGTTTTGGGACGGAGACGGCTCTGGTTGCCCTAACAGATGATCTCCGTAGACAACTGGATCGAGGCGGGTCAGGACTGCTGATCCTTTTAGATTTGTCAGCAGCCTTTGACATGGTCGATCATGATCTTCTGGACCACCGCCTCGCAGACGTGGGGATACAGGGCATAGCCCGTAACTGGTTGTGCTCTTTTATCTCTGGTCAGGGACAGAGGGTGGCACTAGGGAGGGAAATGTCGCCGCGCCACTCCTTGGTGTGTGGAGTGCCGCAGGGCGCAATTCTCTCCCCGATGCTTTTTAACATCTTTATGCACCCCCTTGCCCAGATTATCCAGAGCTTTGGGCTGGGCTGTCACCAATATGCTGATGACACTCAGCTCTATCTGCTGATGGATGGCCACACTGACTTGACCCCGAACACATTGACCAGATGCTTAGAAGCTGTGGCTGGATGGTTTCGTGGGAGCCGATTGAAACTAAATCCTTCGAAGACAGAGGTCCTATGGCTAGGTCGGGATGGCATGGGGATGAGGGACCAACTCCCTTCTCTTGCGGAGGCCCAGTTAGTGCCATTGCCTTCCGTTAAGAGTTTGGGTGTAATCCTTGACGCCTCCCTTTCCATGGAGGCGCAGGTTACAGCAACAGCCAAGGCGACATTTTTCCACCTTCGCCGCATCAAGCAGTTGGTCCCTTACCTTTCCCGCCCCGACTTGGCCACAGTGATCCATGTGACGGTCATCTCCAGGCTTGACTACTGTAATTCGCTCTATGTGGGGCTGCCCTTGAAGCTGTCCCAGAAACTCCAGCGGTACAGAATGCTGCAGCAAGGCTCCTCACGGGGTCTCTGCCATGGGAGCATATTCACCCAGTGCTTTTCAAGCTGCACTGGCTCCCAGTGGAGTACAGGGTCAGATTTAAGGTGCTGCTTTTGACCTTTAAAGCCCTTCACGGCCTAGGACCCTCGTACCTACGGGACCACCTCTCCTGGTATGCCCCACAGAGAGCCTCAAGATCCATAAATAACAACACCCTAGTGGTCTCAGGCCCTAAGGAAGTTAGATTGGCTTCAACCAGAGCCAGGGCCTTTTCAACTCTGGCTCCGGCCTGGTGAAATGCTCTGCCTCATGAGACCGGGGCCCTGCAGGATCTGATTTCTTTCCGCAGGGCCTGTAAGACAGAGTTGTTCCGCCTGGCCTTTGGCTTGGAGCCAATTTGATTCCCTCCCTCCCTCCCTCTCTCTCTTTTTTTTTTCTTTTCCTTCTCCTCCTGCAATGAGGCTACATTTTAATATTTTAATGTTCCATTATTTTAATGTTGTATTTTATTTTTGTTTTTAAGTTGTACTCATTCATCTTGTTTTCATTATTGCTTGTAAGCCGCTCTGAGCCCGGCCTTGGCTGGGGAGGGCAGGGTATAAATAAAAAATTATTATTATTATTATTATTATTATTATTCAGCAATCACTTGTAGCTGAATAAGATTGTCTTAACAGTGAATCCGTAAGTCACTATGGAGGCCAATTCTAGATACACACAACCTTCCACAGTGGGGACATTGGTTTCTGGGCAGGAGTTGATCACAGTGAGGGTTTGCCATGTTGGGATACTGCCAGTGAGTCGGGGGTATCAGGCAGGCCCCCAGTTGTCTCCGGACGATCCCCTGTCTCCCATGGAACACCATCTGTCAGAGCTGCCCCTAGGTCCCAGCTCACAGAGGACCAACGCGAGGCTGTCGTTATGTACAAAAGTCTTTACTGAGGTTCAGTTTCCATTTCAAAGCCGCAGCGCGCAGCTCTACGTCTTAAACCCTAGACCGGCGAAGTCCCGTCTGAATCTCCTCCCCTCTGACACCAGTTTAAGATCCTAGCCCTGCTCCACCTTTTCTGCTGGTTTCTCCTCCTCTGGGTCCTCCTGCCCACTGGGGCATCCCCCTTTCTGGACTCTTCTGACGCTGAGTCGCTTAACTCCTCCCCCTCCCTCCGGCGGGCTTTAGGACCCGGTTCCCAATCCTCATTCTCTGCTGTCCCGCGCTCCTGTACATTTGAACTTGCCTCTCGCGCCAACCCAGTGACCTTCCTCCTGACCGTTACACTACTTCTGTCACTGCTTCCCTCTTCCGGGATACTGGCCGGATCTGACCTCCCCTCCGTTGTCTGACTCTCCGATGGAGGTGTGGTCAGCCCTGCCTTATCTTCTCTCCCTGGTGGGGAATGCACTGGCCCCGATCCTTGGGACTCTTCCCCCCCACTCTGCTCTGGTGGGGAAGCTGGTCCTGATTTCCAACTACTGCTCTGGGAGTCCCTGCTGCCCCCTTGCTCCTGGGGCGTTCCCCTTGGGAACCCCCTACCCCTGGCCACTGGCGCCCCCTTCTGTGAATCTTCCGATTCGCTGGAGAGGCTCATGGAATCCCTCGGTCCACTGTCCTCTTCTCCTACGCTCCCCTCAGATTCTTCCCCTTCGCTCTCCATCTCCTCTCTTCCCTGTGCCTCTGCTCCTGAACCCCTGACAGCATCAGTCAATTAGCGGCACAAGCCTCAGAGACATTCCAAGACCCATGCACACCCTTTCAGCAGAGTGTCTCCAAAACAAATGATGCAGACAGAGAGAGAGTATATATACAGCTTTATTCAACGTAGTTCAGAACAAAGGAAAAACATGACTGCTCGCCTCCATGTCCAGGAAAAAAACAGCCAGAATACAAAAGCTATATACAGTGGTACCTCAGGTTACATACGCTTCAGGTTACATACGCTTCAGGTTACAGACTCCGCTAACCCAGAAATAGTGCTTCAGATTAAGAACTTTGCTTCAGGATAAGAACAGAAATTGTGCTCCGACGGCGCAGTGGCAGCAGGAGGCCCCATTAGCTAAAATGGTGCTTCAGGTTAAGAACAGTTTCAGGTTAAGTACGGACCTCCGGAACGCATTAAGTACTTAACCTGAGGTACCACTATACAAACGGAAGTTCCCAGCAAGAGCTGGAAGTAAACAGGCATGTGATACACCAGTCATGCCTTCTCCTTTTAAGGTGGAATGGAACTATATCCTAACATGCCAAACATGCCTTCCTCTTAGCACATTTCTCCCTTTCGTCCTGAGTTTGAGTGTCTTCAAAGTCCGTGACACCTTTGGTAAAGGCTCTTCTCCAGCTGGAGTGCTCTTGGGCCAGTGATTCCCAATTGTAGGTGTTTATACTACATTTTTTTAGATTTGCCTTGAGGGAGTTTAGAGTAGTTACTTTGGAAGACAATAATCAGGCATCCAAACAACATGACCAATCCATTAGTGCAGGGTGGCAACAGTGTGTCCCCTTTGCCTCCCACTCAGCTCTGCTCCACATCATTCTTTAGAAGACCAAGCAATGCTTTTTGACCTCACCTTGTTAAACTATGATAGTTTGAGGAATTCTACTGCTTCTTAAATGTTTGCTAAAGTGTAGGAATGCGGGTACACAGTGCAATTGCCATTCAAAGAGAAAGAGGGAGGCGTTCATGGTGAGTTCTGGCATCTTTTTTCTAGAAAAATAGCACTGGGTAGAAATATAGATACATAAAAGAATGCAAATTTGTCACTGCATCTTTTATTTGTTCAGTTAAAGAAGGTTGGTTTCCAGGGCGGGTGCTGAGTGTGTGTGTGTGTGTGTGTGTGTGTATATATATATATATATATATTCTGAAAGGAGGTGGTAGGCCACATAGGTTTGGGAGCCTCTGCTTTAAAGCCTTCCAAGTTCATGGCCATCACCACCTCCTGTTGAAGTGAGTTCCACAGGTTAATTTTATGCTGTGTGAAGAAGCCTTTTCTTTTGTCAATCCAGCTTCATTGAATGCCCTGTAATCTGAGGTTCTGAGAGATGGGAATCTCTTAATGCTGAAATAAAGTACACATCCCATGTGGATAATTTGGTTTTGACTGACTCATTGATTTGTGCTTCCTTTTCTTTTCAGTTACTGGGTAGTCGGCAAGCCAGATGACCTGCATAATAAACGGGCTTGTGGAATAAAAGCAAAGTGTACAACACCACTGCGATGTTGGGAGAACTTTCCCCGTCTTGATCAAAAAAGAAGCATATGTAAGAAGAAGCCCGATAAACGATGGTTCAATTAAAACTCTTCGTGGACAATGAATCAACCCACCTTTAATAGAAGCCATGGTCAATTTTCCAGATTATGGAATTAAGGGCATGGAAGAGATTAGGTCTCTGACACCAGCACTCAAAAGCCCTTTGTCAATCCTGCATCCTCAGGTGACCTGATTTTGCAACCTCAGATAATGGAAACTCCTGGAAAATAAAGCAAGGAGGACTCAGTCGAAGCCCACGTTCTGTTGCAATAATTAATTCAATACAGCTTTCCCCAACACAGTGCCTTCTAGGTGCCATCAGCCCTAACCAACAGGTTGCGTTTGGCGGGCACCAACTGGAGGAAGATTGATTTACTATACCTGCTAGAGGGGAACATTTTACCAGATTGGGGGGGCCGGGAGAGGAACACAACACTCTTGTCTTTAAGGATTACTCCCTCTATTGGCAACAGGAAGGGTCTTTGTGGCTTCTCTAGGGGTAGGAGCCATCTCACTTCCCCAAGACCAAGCCTGCCTGCAGTCAATGGTGTCTCTCTTTGTTTCTGAGAGAATTGGTCTTCCTGTGAGTGTGTCAGTTTCCTTTTTCTTGTTCCATATTACGACTTCCAGACGTCAGCTGGCTCATAACCTGCCAGGCATGGGCCCGCTATCAGTTAGTACTTCACCAGACTTTGACCAGTGGTGTCAACAGAGAATCCACAGCTCCAGCGGTCTTCCAGCTGAACATCAGAGTTCTCCTGCTTTCCAGTAGTCATCTTCCAGAATTCCTGGTTAAGAAAAACCTCTGTCCCACTCAGTTCTAAAGTGAGGATGCATAAGTCAGCAATCCTCACTTTCGGTGTTGTACTGTTGCTAGGTAATTCAGTGCACCTGGCACCCTATCTCTAAACAAGATAAACAAGATCCAAACATAGGCCAAGCAATTTGAGAGCCAGTGTGGTGTAGTGGTTAAGAGCGGTAGTCTCGTAATCTTGGGAACTGGGTTCGCTTCCCCGCTCCTCCACCTGCAGCTGCTGGGTGACCTTGGGCCAGTCACACTTCTCTGAAGTCTCTCAGCCCCACTCACCTCACCTCACCTGTTTGTTGTGGGGGAGGAAGGGAAAGGAGAATGTTAGCCGCTTTGAGACTCCTGAAGGGGAGTGAAAGGCAGGATATCAAATCCAAATTACTCTTCTTCTTCTTCTTCTTCTTCTTCTTCTTCTTCTTCTTCTTCTTCTTCACTCCTTTTACTGATTACAGCTTCTTTGAAATCCTGGATTTGTCCCATAGTGTTCTCCTGCCCTTATAGAATTATTTTGATCCATTAAATTATACTTTTAAATTTCAATTGCTTGCCTGTAGTTGACATGGTGGGTGGAACTCTGCTGGACATGAATAAATATTTAATGCCTAGGATTAAGCTGGAAACTGTGAGATAACAGTCCATATTCCAAATTTAGTCTCAGAAGAAGAAAAATACAACAATTTGAGGGGTGGGGGCGCTCATCCACTTAACTGAAGAAGTTCCCTAGGAGTCATTAAGAACATGCCTGTCCTTTGCAGCGTTCCAAAGATACTCATGAAAGTCATTTTTGTGCATGAGAGTACTATAGAAGTGGAGTAAGCTATAACTAAACTAGATATTTTCCTGGACTTCTGCTATATGTGGAATGCTGATTGGCTGCCTGCCAGTCCCAATCAGGGAGGAGCAGAAGCTGAATGGGAACTCTGGAATGTTCTGCATCAAAGCGGAAGGTGGTTGGAGCCGTTGAAGGAAGGAACATCAGCAGAAAGAGGCTGAGGCTGAGAGAAGATAAAGGACACCAGGAGGCACCACGGTATCCAAAAGGGGAAAGGGGAAAAGTCGCTTGTAGTCAGCTGCCTTTTTCGAAGGCCATTGGTTGTCTTGCCCCGTGTGCTGTTTAGCCCAACTGGCAACAGCTGCCCAGGATCCCTGGGAAAGAGAGGTCCCTCTAAGGCTTCCTGCTGGAGATGCTTCTGGTGGGAAATGCTGTGGATTGAACTAGAGCCTTTTGCATGAAGTATGTCACTAAACTAGAATTCAGAAGGCCCCAGCTGCCCCTTTACAGTGGGAGAAAAGCAGTCTGCTGTATATCCAGGGAATAGGAGATTCCATGTCTATAAATGAAGTGGGGATAGGATGCCAGAGAGCTTTTCATGTCTACTTCCTTGTATAATGAAGAGCTTGAGATGACTGGTTTTTAAACAGTAAAGGTAAAGGGACCCCTGACCATTAGGTCCAGTCGTGGACGACTCTCGAGTTGTGGCGCTCATCTCACTTTATTGCCCGAGGGAGCCGGCGTACAGCTTCCAGGTCATGTGGCCAGCATGACTAAGCCGCTTCTGGCGAACCAGAGCAGCACATGGAAATGCTGTTTACCTTCCCGCCAGAGTGGTACCTATTTATCTACTTGCACTTTGATGTGTGTTCGAACTGCTGGGTTGGCAGAAACAGGGACCAAACAATGTGGCTCATCCAATCGTGGGGATTCGAACCGCCGACCCTCTGATCAGCAAACCTTAGGCTCTGTGGTTTAACCCACAGCGCCACCCGCACCCAATCTTTAAATAGTAGGTTTGTCTCAAGACATTTTAACAGCCTAATCCATTAAATGGTGACTTAGAAGAACTCCAGGACGAGACCCCACTCAAAATGAGGAGATAAGATGGCAGCTAAGAATAAGATCCTGTCAACAAAAAGAGGTGAGCTTCTGCAGACTGCTACTCTGATTTGGTTTTTTACCACTAATTTTTTTCATAGAAGTTGTGCTAACTGTCCACTCCTTTATATGGTTCTGAATGCAGGATGACATAAGGCACCAATCCAAATGAGCAGTTAAAATGGCGGGAGGCCTGACATTCACAGAACGTAAGTTGTTCCTACTTTTTCCTCTTCATTGCAATACAGGAAGGCAGAGTTTCTGTACGTCTTAGAAGGGAGACCATGAGCCTTCCTTTCTGCAGAGTTTGGGGATGATATCTCAAGTGGCAGAAAAATGGAACCTGGTATCTAAATGGTGGTGAAGACCATCCCCCACCCCCACCCTGGGAACATTTGTGCCAAGTTTGGCAACAATGTTTCAAGAAATGGCAAAACCTATGTAAATCCCAATTCTGTCTTCCATGGCATTAGCTACCCCTCCCAGTTTGGTGTCATATGATGAGCATTTCCTCAATTCCTTCAACCAAGTGGTTTATAAAGTTGTTGAACAACAACGGGCCCAGGACAGAATCCTGTGGCACCCCCCTTGTCACTTTTCCCCAGGATGACAAGGAACCATTAAAAAATAGTCCTGTAGCACCTTAGAGAACAACTAAGTTTGTGCAGGGTATAAGCTTTTGTGTACATGCACACTTCTTCGGTACACTGAAGCAGAAGTCACCAGACCCTTATATATCTGCATACTATCCCTTGCTTTTTCCTGTAGAACTAAATGCAGTCGTTAACAGTCGTCAACAGTTTTTCCATACCCATTAAGTCAATCACCCATCTCCCACTACCGTACTGAGAAAAATCCCACCCCATCCTCCTACTATATATAGGGGCCTGGTGACTTCTCCTTCAGTGTATCTGAAAAAGTGTGCATGCACACGAAAGCTTATACCCAGAACAAACTTAGTTGGTCTCTAAGGTGCTACTGGACTATTTTTTTATTCTTTATTTCGACTGTGTCAGACCAACACGGCTTCCTACCTGAATCAGGGAACCATTAGTGAGCACTATTTTGGTTCAGTCAGTCAACCAGCTACAAATCCCCCTAACAGTTACCTCATTCCACCCACACTTGACCAGTTTTCTCACAAGAATAACATGGGGAACTTTGTCTTACTGAACTTTGCCTTACTGAAATCAAGATACACTATGTTCACATCATTCCGCTGTTCCACCAAGCTTGTTACTCCATTTAAAAAAAAAAAAGAAATGAGATTTGTCTGGCAGAGTAGAGCTGAAAACTGAATTCCTGCAGGATCATCACTCACTACGATTTTGCTCCTGAGCTACAAGTTTTTCAGGAATTTACCCTACTGGGATTTAGCTGCTATCACACAATGGCTTTTTTGCAAGTTTTCACTGATGTTCAAGTAAATTACATACTATGTGACCCAACACCACAATGCAGCTTCAAGAACCAGTGTGGCTTCCAGATCCAATGCAGCTTCCAGATCCAATGCGGCTTCCAAATCCAATGTGGCTTCCAGATCCAACGTGGCTTCTAGATCCAATGTCTCTTCCAGATCTAATGTGACATCCAGGTCAATACTAAAACGCAGACGAAAACCACCTCCGAGAAAGGGTATGTATGCAGCACACATAGAACTGGTTCATAGCCTAGACGAGGAACACACTGGAAAGGAAAAGTGGGAGAGCAACAGGAGGCATGTGTGACCAGTCGTAGTGGGAAGGGCTGGAGAAAAGCCAGCCGTGCTCTGTCACTCCAACAGGCTCCTTTAGCCAAGCAAACTAGTGCTATGCCAGCCTCAGACTGTGTTCTCCCCTGATCCACAATGTGGTAAGGATTTACCTCTATACCACT
The DNA here is from genome assembly GCF_951804945.1 of Podarcis cretensis. Lineage (NCBI taxonomy): Eukaryota > Metazoa > Chordata > Lepidosauria > Squamata > Lacertidae > Podarcis > Podarcis cretensis. The sequence goes on along the minus strand of NC_137178.1, from coordinate 2,984,899 downwards.
GCTCCTCGCCCAGGTGAGGGAACAAACCTTTAAATAAACATGCAACAAAGAGAATATCAAGGGACCTCATTCATTAAAGCTATTTGGCAATTGGACAGCCTTTGCTCTGCTGGGAGAAAGGGAGGAGAAGTGTGCTCTGTTGATCCTCATTGATCTTGCACTGCTTTTCACTACCATCAACTATGGTATTCTTCCGGAGGGACTGACTGAGCTGGGATTGAGTGGCACTGCTATTCAATGGTTCTAGTCCTGCTTGCGTTAAAGCCTCAGCGCCTAGGGCTTGCCGATCGAAAGGTCGGCGGTTCGAATCCCTGCGGCGGGGTGCGCTCCTGCTGCTCGGTCCCAGCGCCTGCCAACCTAGCAGTTCGAAAGCACCTCCGGGTGCAAGTAGATAAATAGGGACCGCTTACCAGCGGGAAGGTAAACGGCGTTTCCGTGTGTGGCTCTGGCTCGCCAGAGCAGCGATGTCACGCTGGCCATGTGACCCGGAAGTGTCTCCAGACAGCGCTGGCCCCTGGCCTCTTAAGTGAGATGGGCGCACAACCCCAGAGTCTGTCAAGACTGGCCCGTACGGGCAGGGGTACCTTTACCTTTACCTTTTTAGTCCTGCTTGGGTGACTGTGATTGAAGAGTTCTGATCAGCACCATGGAGCCTTCAACGCGGGGTTCCTCAAAGTTCAGTTTTATCATCCATGCAGAGGAAGGTCATCCAGATTTTGGAGTGTGTTGTGAGAAATGCTGATGACACACAGCTCTATCTCCCCTTTACATTTGCATCTTTGGCAGTTGACATACTAGACGGATGCCTGGCCTCAGTAATGGACTGGATGAGAGCCAATAAACAGAAGTTTAATCCAGACAAGACTGAGGTGCAGTCAGTGGGTGGTTCCCTAGACAAGATGGGTGGGATATGGCCTGTTCTGTACTCTGAAGGAGTACTTCTGGATCCATTACTGTCACTTGAAATGAAAAGGCAAAAAAGTTAGCCAAGATACTTAAGCAGATTTTCTTTCTTTTTGTCCATCAAGGAAAACTTGCTGCTGTTTTGCATGAAATAGAAGAGTTCTTTCTCTCTTCCATTGGTACATTTATTGTAGTGATGCTGTGCCTGGTCCTGTTTTTTGCTGCATTTGGAGCAGTTAGTCTGTGTAAGTCTAGGCTGTGTAGCCTTTAGCGTTATCCTGGTTGGCTTTACATCAGTGTGAAGAACACTTTCAAAAGTGTCACCATAATCCAACCACAGCTAAGCCCTTTTACCTCCCATTGATTTCAGTGTGTAAGGTAAGGATCTGGCTAAATCTCACCCATTCAAATAAATGCTTTTTTCTTGCCCCTCAATAACTGCTTTGGGAATTCTTAGGCCAACATTATGAGCAACCTATGCAGTCACCTGTCCTACCTTGCAACTCCCTGTCCCACTTTCCTCCTAGAAAAACAAGTGTACGGTCTGCTTCACTGAGTGGGCGGAACAGCTGAATTCAAACAAAAGAGGCCTTCAGTTTATCAACCACCCTTCACAGGGTGATTTACATGTTTCATTTTAATGCAGTTTTATTACTGGAATGCTGCCCACTCTGCTGCCTGATGCTTCGTTAAACACTTTTCCTTTGAGATGCGAAGAGCCTTAAAAAATTGCTAACACACCGGGAGCCTCGTTTCCAAATCAGCCGCAGTAATTCTGGGGTGGAGGTACTGTCGCATCAGCTGACTCACCATTTCTTTCCCTCCTAACTCTTCCATAGATATTCATAAACGGGATCACAAAACACCTGATATGGATTTAGCAATGAAAACTATAAGGGACTTCATGATCAAACAGAAACCATCCCTCCAAGGAAGGAGTGGTAAGTAAGGTGTTATAGTCCATACACTTAGGGCCACTCCTTGCCCCAGCTCCATCAGGGGGTATTGCCCCATAGCAGAGCTTCTTCCCAGCCCCTTGACTCAGCAGGAAGAAAAGTCACTGTGAAGTGGCTGGACTACAGTAGGATAGTAGTGGGTGGAAGAAGTTCCATTCTCTCACCACTTGCCCTCTGGAAATGCTGGGCCCCCAGCTCATATCCCCATTCATAGCATTCAACAGGAACAAAACTGGGAGCCCATATTTGCTGAAGAGACATGTAGGCTGTGTCTGCATTAGAGTGTTCATGTGTATGTGGAGACACTGTTTCTGCATCTTCAGCCAAACACGAGTGTCAGAGCCACCCTGGGTCCCAGCTCACAAGAGACCGAAGTCCAGTCCAAGTTATATACAAAAGGTTTTATTGAAGATCATTGTCGTCATTACATCCAAACTCCGTGGCTCCGCATCTGTTACCCTTAGATGTTAGAAGTCCCCTCTGAGTCCGTCCCTCCCCTGCACCAATTTAAGAGGCCTGTGCTGCTCCACCTTTTCCTCTCCTTCCTTTTCCGCAGGGTCTTCCTGCCCCCCTGTGTTCCTTCTTTCCGGGACTCCCCAGAGGCTGAGTCTTCTCCTGCCTGCTGCCCCCTCCTTCGTGCTTTAGCACCAGGCTCCTCCCCAGAGCTCTCCCCACTTCCGCGCGCCTCCACATTTGAACTTGGCGCGCGTACGTTGCTCCTGACCTTCCTTTCAACAGCCACACTGCTCCCGGTACTGCTTTCCGCCCCTTCCGGCAGGACGTCTTGCCCCGATCTCCTTCCCCCCTCTGCTCCTTGTTCTGTTCCTCCCGACACACTGGTAACTCCACCCTCTTCACTCCGTTCCGGTGGAGAAGCAGGTCTCGATCTCCAACTCCCACTGGCGGTTCCCCCTACGTTCCCCTGCTCCTGACTGCTTCCCCCTTGGGCTCCCCTTGGCTTGACCAGGGGGGCCCCCTTTTGGGAATCCTCCGATTCACTGGACGGACTCATGGACCATCTCGGGTCATTGTCGTCCTCTTCCTCGTCAGGCTGGAATCCTTCTCCCTCACTCTCGGTCTCCTCCCTCCTCTGCGCCTCTCTCCCTGAACCCCTGACATCCATCCCCCCCTCGAAGCCCCCCCTTCCCCCCTCCCCCCCATCGGGTGCGGGTTGTGGGAACTGCAGCTCCTCGGAGGTAGATGCAGGATACAGTTCGGCTACGTCCATGACCTCTGCTGGCAGCTCGGTGTACGTGTGTTCGAATTCGGGTTCTTCACCCAAAATGTTCGCAGTTCCCTCTTCCATTGCTACTTCGTCTGGTGCTGCCAGCCAAGGCCCCTTCAGCCATTTCTTGCGCCAGGCTTCCTCTGGTTGCTCATCCCACCAATAAGAGGGCTCTGTGTCCACCCCCGAACACGATCCCCTGGGCGAGTTTGAGTTCGGCGTTCTTTCCTCGGCTGAAGAAAAGCCGTGGAAAGTGCTGCCTGAACATGTGGGGGTAAAGAGCCAGTCATCGAAGTACTCGGCTGGCATGGGTCTATGTGGGAAAAGGGCATGGAACTCGTCCTTTAAAAGAGGTTCGTCTAAAGCGTAGTCCGGCACCCACCCACTGGCACTGACTGGTGCACCCTCTCTGACTAGAAAGTATTCTATTCCCTCTTCCCCCCATCTCGAGTCCAGGATCTCTGTGACCTCGTTGAGTGGTTCGACCCTAGGCGATCCCTCCCTCCTAGGTGACTCTGTGCGTGGCTGCGGTACTGTTTCAGACTCCTGAAACCTGTGCGGGGCCTTGTAGGGAGTGAGCACCGACCTATGAAAAACCGGGTGGACTCTGGAACCTTCGGGGAGGGCCAGTCGAAAAGCCACGGGGTTGATCTTAGCCTCCACCTGGTATGGTCCTAGCTGCCTGTGCCCTAGCTTCTTCTTGGCCAACGACTTGGTTGGCATCGCCTGGGCCGCTAACCACACCCAGTCCCCCACCTGGATGTCCTCTCCCACTCTTCTGCCTTTGTCTGCCTGCACCTTATATGCTTGTTTGGCTAGCTCCAAATGTCTCCGCAGCTCCTCGTGCACGTCTTGTAGTTCTGCAGCGAACTGGTCGGCCTCTTGCGGCTCCCCCTCTCTTGGTGCTACGAACCCCGGGAAGGTCCTGGGATGACGTCCATTGTTCGCGAAGAACGGCGTCACCCCCGTCGACGCATGCTTCGTGTTGTTGTAGGCAAACTCCGCCATCGGTAGGTAGTCCACCCAAGCTGTGGGTCGCTGATTTGCATAACATCTCAGGTACTGCTGCATGATCGCGTTGACCCTCTCGGCCTGGCCGTTGGTTTGTGGATGTCTTGCCGACGCTAGGTTGATCTTGACGCGCAGGATACCTAGGAGCTTCTGCCAAAAATTGGAAATAAACTGGCGCCCCCTGTCGGACAGGATGGCCCGCGGCAGCCCATGCGCCCGGAACACGTGGTCGATGAAGAGCTTGGCGGTCTGTTCCGCCGTCGCCACCTTCGCGCAGGGAATGAAGTGCGCCATCTTGGTGAACAAGTCCACCACCACCAGTACCGCCGTCTTGCCTCTGGAACTGGGCAGGTCAGTGACGAAGTCCAGCGCCACCCTCTCCCACGGTTGCTGTGGTGTTTCCAGTGGTTCCAGCAAGCCCGCCGGCTTCTGGTGTACTGGCTTGGACCTCTGACAAGTGTCACATCTGGCGACGTACTCCGCTACTTCTCCTCGCATCTGGGGCCACCAAAAGTCCCTGGCCACCAGTTCTATTGTCTTCTCCCTGCCGAAATGGCCCGCACTGGGAGCGTCGTGCAACTGCTGCAGAACCTTTGCTCGGAGCTCGTCGCTCGGCACGTAGAGGGCACCCTTGTGAGTTAACAGTCCGTCGCGTAACTGGAACTCATCGTCTCTCAGCGAACCCCTACGCAGCTCCTCTATTTTGGATTGTGCAAACTGATCTACCTGCAACGCGCGTCGTACTGCGTCCAGGTCGACAGCGATGGCAGCGCACGCCCACGCCTGCGGTGCAAAAATGTGCCTGGCTGCTATTGGCGCCGCTTCCTCAAGATATTGCGGTTTCCTGGAGAGCGCATCGGCTATAACGTTGGAGTCCCCTGGGACGTACTCTATCCTGAAGTCGAAATCCGCGAAGAACTCTGCCCAGCGCATGTGTCTTTGGCTCTGGAGTTTCGCCGTGCGCCAATACTCTAAATTCTTGTGATCCGTGCGGACCTGCACTGTGTGCTTGGCTCCAATGAGGAAATGTCGCCACGCTTTGAATGCTGCGTGAATGGCTAACAGCTCCCTGTCCCATATGGTGTAGTTTTGCTCCGCTTTGCTGAGCTTTCTGGAGTAAAAGGCACCGGGTCTCCAGTTTCCATGTGGATCTTCTTGCAGGAGTACGGCTCCAACCGCTCTGTCTGACGCGTCGGTCTCTACTCGTATGGGCTTGCCTGGATTCACGTGCAGCAGCTGCTCCTCGGAGGCGAAAAGGCTTTTAAGCTTCTGAAAAGAGCGCTCCGCCTGTTCCGTCCACACGAACCTCTTTTTCTTGGAACTGAGAGTGTCCGTGATCGCTGCCGTCTCCTTTGCAAAACCTCTGATGAATTTGCGGTAGAAGTTGGCGAAGCCGATGAATCTTTGGACTTCCTTCCGATTGCGAGGGCTCTTCCAGTCCAACACCGCGCGGACCTTGGCGCTGTCCATGGCCAGCCCCTTGTCGGACAGCTTGTAGCCTAGGAAATCCACGTCCGTCACATCAAACTGGCACTTCTCTAACTTGGCGTAGAGCTTGTTCTCCCGTAGTCTCTGCAGGACTTCCTTTACGTCCTTCTCATGGGCCTCCTCCGTTTCCGAAAAGATCAGGATGTCGTCGAGGAAACACACGCATTTCTTGTAGAGAAGTCCCGCTAGCACGTGATGCATAAATGCTTGAAAGACGTGAGATCCATTTTGGAGACCAAATGGCATCACTCTGTATTCGTACGTGCCCAGAGGCGTGAACATGGCCGTCTTCCACTCATCGCCCTCCCGGATGCGTATGAGGTTATACGCTCCACGCAGATCCAATTTGGTGAAGATCTTCCCCTTCCTTACGGTTGCCAGGAGATCATCTATCTTGGGCATGGGGAAGGCCTTGGGTTTGGTCTTACTGTTTATGAATCGATAGTCCACAATGAGTCTTTTTTGGGGCGTGTCCTTTTTCTTTACAAAGAAAACAGGACTGCCCCCCACCGCTTTCGATTCTCGGATGAATCCGCGCTTCAAATTGTGCTCTATGAACTCCCTGAGTTCTTGCATCTCGTCCTCAGACATGGAATACAGCTTTGCAGTCGGCAACTGCGCCCCTGGCACCAGGTCGATGGCACAATCATAAGGCCTGTGGGGCGGCAACTGGTCAGCTTCCTTCTCGCAGAAAACCTCCAGGAACCCCTCGTACTTGCGGGGTACTGCCTGCACCATGCCAAGTTGCAACTGCTGCTCAGCTCCCTCCTCCTGGCTGGACTGGATGCAATGTTGAGCACAGTACGATGAGCAAAAGGTGATCTGCCGTTGGTACCACGCTACAGCAGGACTGTGTCTCTCCAGCCAACTCATGCCTAATACTATAGGCGTGTCTGAAAGGCGGGTGACATTGAAGCTGATGACTTCTCGATGATTTCCAATCCTCATCACCATGGGAGGCGTCTGTTGCACAACTTGTCCTCCTAGCAATTTCCTGCCATCCACCGTGACTACGTTCAGAGGTGTTGTCGCTGGCAGAAGCGCTATGCGATGCTGCTTGACAAAGTGCGTCCCCACAAAATCTGCGTTGCTCCCAGAATCAATCGTGATGGGGACTTCCAGGGTGGTCCCATTCGGCAACTGAAGTGTTGCAGTGAGCTGCACCGCTGGCTTGGGTGGTAAAGGGTCTGTGCGTTGCAAAAGCGCTGGGGACTGCTCTACAGATTCGCCTGGCTGAGCCCCAGCAGCTCTGCTTCCAGCCAGGCACTGTCGTTTCCCTGAGGTTGCTCTGCTTGCATCATTTCTGCTGCAACAGTTGCTAAAGCTGCAGTGTGTTTCTGCAGCCTCTGGGGACACTCTTTCGCCATGTGCTGTGCACTGTCGCAAATGTAACACTTCCTGGTCCCTCTAGGAGGCTTTGCCTTTACTGCACCGGAAGCTGGGGCTCTGGCTGTTGCTTGAGCCTTAGCACCACCAAGTTCCATGGGCTCCTCCCCCTGCCTTCCCAGTGGCGAAGGATGTGACTGACTGAACTCCCTGGGGATGAAAGAAGACGTCCTCGCTGGTGGACGCACCTGACGTTCTTCCTCAGTGTGCCAAGGACGTCCCTCGTGCCTTATCCCAATCGCCAAAGCCCTCTGCACAAGCTCCTCCAGGGTCTGGGGTCTGTCTCCCCTGGCAAGTTCATCCTGAATGGGACCGCTGAGCCCCTCCCAGAACAAATCCCTCACAGGTGCACAATCCTTCTCCCAGCTTAGCGCAGTCAGTAAAGCAAAAAATCTGGAATGGTACTGACGCACAGTGGCTTTGCCTTGCCGCAATCCAAAAATTTCCCTGCGTGCAAGATCCACATCTACAGTTGACTGGAAGCAGGCATCCATTGCTTTAATGAATTCATCTGCATCGCGGCGGGCAGGGCCATCTTCACGCCACAAATTGCGCAACCAGTCTCTGGCCGGCCCATGCAAGTGAGAAACAATAAACCCCACTTTCTCCTCCTCATCTTTAAAGTCATGACGAAGCAAGTGCAATGCATACAAAACGTCTGCTCTGAAACTGGGGTAGTGCTTCAGGTTCCCATCGAAGTGGGTGACTAGGCGGCCCCCCCTCCGTCCAAGTCCAATCCCTTCTGATCTGGACCCTGGGAACCCTTCCCTGCTTGCACGTTCCCACCTGGTTTGCAGGTCCTGGCAGCGCTTCTCCATTTCGTCATGCTCCTTCTGAGACGCAAGGACTGCAGCAGTGAGTTCGGAAACTGTATTTCGCAGAGCTGTCAACTGCTCCTCCGCACTCATGGCTGTCACCGTTCGTGAGCTTTGCAAAAAAAAAATTTTTGCGTTCTTTGGAGGGGACTTACTGTCTGAGCCACCCTGGGTCCCAGCTCACAAGAGACCGAAGTCCAGTCCAAGTTATATACAAAAGGTTTTATTGAAGATCATTGTCGTCATTACATCCAAACTCCGTGGCTCCGCATCTGTTACCCTTAGATGTTAGAAGTCCCCTCTGAGTCCGTCCCTCCCCTGCACCAATTTAAGAGGCCTGTGCTGCTCCACCTTTTCCTCTCCTTCCTTTTCCGCAGGGTCTTCCTGCCCCCCTGTGTTCCTTCTTTCCGGGACTCCCCAGAGGCTGAGTCTTCTCCTGCCTGCTGCCCCCTCCTTCGTGCTTTAGCACCAGGCTCCTCCCCAGAGCTCTCCCCACTTCCGCGCGCCTCCACATTTGAACTTGGCGCGCGTACGTTGCTCCTGACCTTCCTTTCAACAGCCACACTGCTCCCGGTACTGCTTTCCGCCCCTTCCGGCAGGACGTCTTGCCCCGATCTCCTTCCCCCCTCTGCTCCTTGTTCTGTTCCTCCCGACACACTGGTAACTCCACCCTCTTCACTCCGTTCCGGTGGAGAAGCAGGTCTCGATCTCCAACTCCCACTGGCGGTTCCCCCTACGTTCCCCTGCTCCTGACTGCTTCCCCCTTGGGCTCCCCTTGGCTTGACCAGGGGGGCCCCCTTTTGGGAATCCTCCGATTCACTGGACGGACTCATGGACCATCTCGGGTCATTGTCGTCCTCTTCCTCGTCAGGCTGGAATCCTTCTCCCTCACTCTCGGTCTCCTCCCTCCTCTGCGCCTCTCTCCCTGAACCCCTGACAACGAGCTATTTTACAATTTTATGCCTCCACAATCTATCCCAGATGTTCCTGTCCACACTAGCCCAGCAGCACAGCTAATCATTTTGGCACCAGCCACAATGACTAGGTTCTTCCACTCTTAATGGAAGTATGTCTTTGAATACCAGTTGCTGAAAACCACAGAAGGGCAGGGTTCTCTTGCACCTAGGTCCGGCTACAAGTTGAACTTTGGCCCACTTGCCAATTCTTAGCAATGCTGGAGTTCTCGTACCCAGAAGACAATGGTTCAGCCCCAAACCAGAACATCAGCAAGACTCCATTCTAAGACCTGCAAAATGATCCAAGTGCCATGACACCCAACAACCAACCTGAACTGCACCTAGCCCAACAAGAAGACCACAATGTGCACACCCTGGAGTTATATGCCACACCCCCACCCCCCAGCTTTAAAAAGCCAAAAAGGAGAGCAGTAAAGAGAGCATATCACTGAGTGTGTTAGTGCAAGCATATTGCTCATGTCTTCATCCAAAACTAACCCCAAAGTACAGGGCAGGAAGCAGTGTTGGATGACTGACAACACCTCTCTAAGGCCCTTTCCACCTGGCCTAGGGGGCAGGGCCCACACCCACCAGCCCCACTGAAGAGGCTCCTCATGAGGCCGGAGGAACATTGCCTGGCTGTGGGGCGTGAAGGCCGCTCCCTGCAAGGCCCTTTCCACCTGGCCATGGGGTGAGGCCCACACCCACCAGCCCCACTGAAGAGGCTCCTAATGAGGCCGGAGTGTAGCACCCTGCTTGTGGTTAACGCTTAGCTGGAATGAAATATTCAACGCAGCAATAGAGAAATTAAAATAATAATTTATTTGTCAGACAAATAAATATGAGGCACAGTGGTATATGGTTACCAAGCTCTGGCCTGGCCTCTTGCCATTCTGGCCAGCACTTATATTTCCTTAATCCAGCCCCCTTGCTCCTCCTTTGGCTGCCTCTGTCCAATCAGCCTGGTTGAAATTCCTATTGGCTGTTTGCTAGAACCAGTCACAAAAGATACACCCATTTCCTTCTGCCCTTTTATGGGAAACAAAAAGCTATATATTCTTCTATCTATAAATGACAAATAAGTAGTAATATATCTTACATGTGTCTCAACAAGGAACCTTAATTACCAGCTCACCTCGCCCTATTGCCCTCCAAAACAAATGGTTTAATCTTAAATTTTTATCTTGAACAGATGTCAAGGATCTTGAATTTACATCATCATTGAAAGATCTCCTTCTCTTGAAGGTCTTTTAAACAAAGGCCTGACAACCAGTGCTCTAATGATGTTTCCTGCTTGGCAAGGGGGGCTAGGCTGGTGGCTGATGGCCCCTGTGATCTCTTCCAACTATATGCATAAGGATTTAACATTTCTTAGCTTCTAATTCCTTTGCATAATTACATTTAAGCCAATATATTTAATACATAACATAAATAACCTTTTAAAAGGAAAAGAAATCTTAAAAGGATCTCAGTTTAAGAAAGAAACAACTTTAGAAAAAGACTTCCCAAAATACTCTCTTCCTTTGTGCCAGCTAGATGCTTTTCCATTGCTCTTGACCTTTGAACCTTAGGAAAATATGGCTCAAGTTTAATGGGAGGCACATGGTTTTATTTTACTATTTACCCACTCTTAATTATGTTTATCTCTTTTTTATCTTCTGTAATATGTAGGGTCAGTGTAACCTTGGCTGTCAGCCTGTAATTCCCTTTTTACGACTTTGAGAATTGTTTTCTGCTATAAATCAGGGGGCCCCCTTATCCAGGAGAATAAACATCTTGCCAAGGTTCTTAGGCAGCTGCTCTTCTGCCTGGCATGAACATTTGAAAATCTTTAAGCTCATTTTAAGATACAGGCCCTGATCAAAATATAAGCTTGATAAAAATGCAGGCTTATGATTAGATGCCTCAGGAGGAACATTGCCTGGCTGTGGGGCGTGAAGGCCGCTCCCTGCAAGGCCCTTTCCAGCTGGCCATGGGGTGAGGCCCACATCCACCAGCCCCACTGAAGAGGCTCCTCATGAGGCCGGAGGAACATTGCGTGAAGGCCGCTCCCTGCAAGGCCCTTTCCACCTGGTCTAGGGAGTGAGGCCCACATTCACCAGCCCCACTGAAGAGGCTCCTCATGACGCCGGAGGAACATTGCCTGGCTGTGGGGTGTGGAGGCCGCTCCCTGCAAGGCCCTTTCCACCTGGCCTAGGGGGCTGGGCCCGCACCCACCAGCCCTACTATGTTAAATATGTATTCTGTAGTTGACCTCCTTTGTAATCTTTTATTTTCAAATCTTTAAGATAATATTTTAGTTTTCTGTCACGTTGCTTTGACTGTATACTCTATATTTTACTTTTTTCAGATTGTTTTATTTATGTTTTATTGATTCAATATGCTGTAAACCGCTTTGATATTTTCTTTAAAATATAAAGCGGTATAGAAATGTAAAAAATAATAAAAAAACAACACTGTCACATCAAACTAGTTGCAGAGGCAAGCAATTTTATCCTCAGTGCTAAGTGATATAAGAATTAAAGACCCCGGGTGTATATATTTTTATTTTAATAATGTTTCAGTCTTTCATATTAATTGCATTTAACCTTTTAAAATGTATGAGGCTTGATTTCTGTGAGTTCTCCATTTGTGAGTCTCTCTTTATCTGACCCTGAAAGCAGCACAAATGGCAGGATGTTTTCCTATGAGTTAGTACCAGGGTGTTAAGCAGAAATCCTTGGAAGTTTCCTGAAAGACAGATGGAGGAATGTTATTAAAGACTGATCATAGACTAGGTGGCCAAAGCAAAGTGGGACATCCAATAGCTAAAAAGAGCAAAAGGCCTAGGCACTTCTGGTCAACCCCAAGGTGATAGTGGGGGAAGTGGAGAGCAGGAAGACACTATACATGTTTTCTATCCCATGGCTTGTAACCTTTCCTGACGTATGAGAAAATGTTTGGTGACTCTTTGTTTGCTATGTTTGAACTACTATATAAGCTTTTGTTCTGAAGCGCCTCGGGACAGTCCTTCTCAACTAGCACCTTGGGTTGAGCTCTGTCCTATTGCAATAGATAAATAAAATACAATTGTACCTTGGAAGTCGATTGGAATCTGTTCCGGAAGTCTGTTCAACTTCTAAAACATTCGGAAACCAAAGTGCGGCTTCCGATTTGATCGTTTGGGAGCCAATTTGGTCAGGAGCCAAGGCGTTTGAGATCCAAGGTACAACTAAATAAAAATACTGAGTCTAAATCTGGATGCTGGACTCGAAATAATTTCCTTGGTTTTGTGGTTTATTTAAAAGGTGGTCCCACACCTAGGTAACAAACAGAAGTGGTGCAGAGGTGAATTCTTAGCACACAAGCAATAGAATCACAACGCCTCTCTAAGATCTCCAGAGCACAGTTAATCAGATCAATGCTCAGCAGATTACAGACCACCCTGAATGCTAGAATGTGGCCAGTCACAAGTTATAGGGAAGCAGCCTTTTTATAGAGTTGAATAGCTGTTTGAGATCTCACTGACCTGAATTATCCAAACCTTTCAGATTCTGAAATACTTGCTGAAGCTGAGAAGTTAGCAGGTGAATTACTTATATGGGCTGACAGAGCAAATGAAGTCCAGTCTGCAATCAGTAAGTTATTCTTAAGATGGTGATGTTGAGGGTATAATGTTCTGTACCTCCTCCATTGAAGACTTTATCTGCAAGCAGAATCATAGAATTGTAGAGTTGGAAGGAACCCCAAGCGTAATCTAGTCCAACCCACTGCTATGCAAGAATCTTGTCTAAATATGTGTCAAATAAACTATACTTCTTAACCACACTCACCTCCACTGTTCCTCGATTTTCTCAATGGAAACACAACCCTGGGCAAGCAACTGGAACATCCCTGAATCTGGCTACTGCTCGGCAGAGATTGGGGGTGCCACACAATCTTCATAGCATTACCAATCTGTTGATGAATGCAAACATTGGAACAGGGAAGGAAAAGGAGGACAAATGACCTGGCTAAATGTGTCCTTTATGAGAACAAATCTTTCGGAGTGTTAGCTACCATGTCTTTTGCTGGATTGTAATGAAATATCAGTATGCAATTCATAATGACTTAATTTAAATACAGTGGTACCTCGGTTTACAAACTAAATCCATTTTGGAAGTCCGTTCTTAAACCGAGGCGTGCTTTCCCTAATGAGGCCTCCCGCCGCCAGTGCCCTTCCACCATTTGGATTCCGTTCTTTGACCGAGATAAAGTTCTCAAACCAGGACACTACTTCCGTTTTTGCGGAGTTTGTAAGCCAAATCGTTCTTAAACCGGACTGTTCTTAAACTGAAGTACCACTGTAATAATAAATATAAAACCTGTAAGACCTTCAGTCCAGCTAAAACTGGTTTGTTTGTTTTCCTCTCTCTCTCCGCCCCCCTCCCCTTCCCAATTTCTGGCTGTATTCAAAGATGACCTCACTTCAAATCATCAAAAGTGGCAGATATATAAAGAGGCTCTCTATTTATTTGATGAAGGACTAGTAGACTGGAGTCAGGCAGACAGCTTTTGTGAGAGTCAAAAATCCAAACTGGTTATTATTGAAAATGAAAAAGAGGAGGTAAGCTAGCTGAACACTGTATATATAAATGGCATGAATAAACCTTTGCAATTTGATGGTTTTAAGCCTTCCTGGGCAAGATACTTTGGCCATAGCTGCAGTATACATTTAAAGCATGACGGTCATGGCATCCCCCAAAGGATCCTGGGAAGTTTGTTAAAGATACTGAGAGCTTTTTAGCAGACCTCCTATTCCCCTCACAGTGTTACAATTCCCAGAGTTCTGTGGGAAGTGGGATGGATAGATAACCCACTTTGGAATCTGAGGGGGAAAAGAGCCCTCCTAACAACTAACAACTCTCAGCACCAAGCAAGAAATTACAGCTCCTAACTTCCTGTTCTAGTCTGTGCCAATAGTGGCGTCTCTCCCATTCGTGAGAAAGACTCTGGCACAGGGGAGGGGGGTAACTTGAGGCTGAATATCCCTTCCTTGAGGGATATAAAGGAGAAAAGATACCCACGGTCATCTCCTGAACCCGTTCCTGCCTCCATGGAAGCAGAGGTGTGTGAGGCGCTGAGTGCTAAGCCCTCTGCAATTGAAGCAGTCTCTAAGTCCACTGTGCCTTTTCCCCTCCTAAACTGAAGGGATTCAAAGAAGATGAAGATGTGACGCAGATTAAAATTTGGACTCTTGGATTGTGTTGGTGTTATCCTGCGTAGTGAGTGATGTAGCAGAACAGATTCCCTTCAATATAACAGGAAGCTAGTTTGCAGATTTGTTTGAATCTGAAATATACTCAGAGTCGAGAGTGGATTTCATGCTCTTTATTCAGCTCATAGTGGTGAGGAGGAATGAAAGTTTCCCCAAAGTATCTGCTTTATATGCATTATTTACACAATAGGCCCTACGTGATTGGCTAATTCCGGAATTCTCCTGTAGGCCAATCAGGTTGTGGTTTCACTTCCATCTGGAGCTGGATTGGGTGGCTCCTGCAGACCAATCATACTCCTGCATTGTTCTAGGACCAATCAGACTGCTGCATTTTGGATCCTATTGTTCTAGGACCAATCAGACTGCTGCATTTTGGATCCTATTCAACTCAGTACATAACAGAATCTCTTTAGTTAAGTAATCCAATCTGGCTTGCCCAGATGGATTATTCCTGGTGTCCCCTTTTATCCCTCTTAGAAGAATAAAGAAACAAGTCTTTCCTTTCGAAATAACAAGAGGTTTACTCACATTACAGTTCACGATTCAATCCCTGAAAGGCAAGCTTTACTTTAGTAACATAACAATCTGTGAGTTCATCTCGCATGGAGATTGAGCTCATGTGCTGCTGGCTGAAAGCCAGCAGACAGCAAAATTTACATTAAGAGAACAACATGGCTGCAGCAAGAGAGCAGCAAGCAAGAGATCGGCAAGAGAGGGGGGGTGGCTGTGTGACTGCTCTTTTATGGAGTCATCCAGGGCCATGCCCATCTCCCAGGTCACATCCAGGGGGAGGATGCTCCAGACCAGCGGAACAGGAAGTTACACTGACTGGATGTCCCCACTTGTGCCCACGCTAGGGAAATAAGAATATTGCATTTGACTGCACCAGTGGGTTACATCCCACAGAGCAGACAAGAAGAACTTAGTCAACCCCAAGTGATCCAACTTGATAGAGGAAGCCTTGTTGCACATGCTAACAGCAAACCCCACCGGTGAGTTTAGACAGGACATTCCTGCACTGCAGAGGGTTAGACCTTTGGGGTCCCTTCCAACTCTACAATTCTGGGATTCTGGGCCAGAAAGGAGCAAATTTCTAGAAGAACTGGGATTTCTATTGGTGGGATATATCCATTTAAGAATCTCGGATTGGGAGAGAGGCTATAATATGGATTTGAACTGTGAAATATCTAGGAGAATGTGGTTAGTGTCGTCGTCCTCCCACTCCCCCCCCCCCAAAAAAAATGGGCTGGTTGCTATGATCTTACTGGTGGGAAATTACACCAAGCAAGATGGTTGACCTTGGAGTTTCTATCTTAAAGAAAAAGACTTCAGACTACATGTGATGTGGGACAGAGGAGCTGAGCAGCAAGAAGACTAATTATTGGACTGGATTGCTATGTTACTATATATGCATATGGAAGGAGAGGAAGTTTTATTTTAATTAACATTAATTAATGATTTAGTAGGGAATGACAATCTGATAAGTAGCCTCACTTGTCAAAACTGGAAATGTTAAATAATGTATGTGCAGGAATTGATT
Organism: Podarcis cretensis; assembly: GCF_951804945.1. Classification (NCBI taxonomy): domain Eukaryota; kingdom Metazoa; phylum Chordata; class Lepidosauria; order Squamata; family Lacertidae; genus Podarcis; species Podarcis cretensis. The sequence continues at coordinate 2,969,383 of NC_137178.1, read as the reverse complement.
GCTAGAGAGCTGTTTGAAAAATAAAAATATTGTATTTTGTAAGGTTATTTGTAATGTCTGAAGATAAACTAGAAGTAATCGGGAAATATGATGCAGCATGAAGGAGAATCATTAACATGTCTAGGAAGACTTATGGGAAGTCAGATTTGGAAAAATGTTAAATTTGTTTTAATTAGCGACTAATTTGTAAAGAAAAAATGAAAATCAATTAAAAAAATCCCCCCCCCAAAAAAAACCTACAGTTCCCAGGATGCTTTGGAGGAAGCATTGACTGTTTAAAGTGGTATGATACTTCACAGTTCAGATGGGGCCACAGTCTGGGGATGACCTGAGAGGGGATTCTGGCCTCTCATTCCTAGGAAAGACTTTCTGATTGTGCTTTTAGCAGGAGTTCCTGGAAAATGCAATTAAAAATGAAGAGCATGACTTCTGGATTGGGCTCCGTCATTTCGTTGGATGGAAATGGATAGATAACACTTACCCACCACGATAGTGAGTCTTGAAGCAACATTTCTCTGTTTATTGTATTGTAGAAACTTTGCTAAGAATTTGTTTTTTGCTCTTCATTGAAAGCTCTTCCTGTCCTTTGCCTGCATCTAGAACCCAGCACAGTATTTTATTTCCATTGCATTTTATGTTCCATGTCAGAAAGGTAGTTTTGTCGGATGGAAGCAATATTATATTGTCCAGCTTCATCAGAAATGATAATGCTGCGTAGTTTGACGGGGCTTGATAGTAGTTTCATGCTCAACAATGAAGGTCTTCTACACTGAGACAAGAAATCGCCCCATATGGTGGGGGCTGGTCCAGTAGGGCGAATGTGCCTCACCAACCTCAGTCTGTCCTCAGCCTTCTTATACCTACAACCAATCTGGCGTGTGGTGGCGGTGGTTCTTCCAGTCGCTGGCTCCATATATGGTTAGTCTCCTTGCCTTCCACTCTGCCACTACTTATGGGCACCAGCCACCTAGGACTCCACATAGCCAAATGCCCCCTCACCCATGCCTTCTCACAGTCTCTCTCCACCCTCACCATGTACATGGACACTGTAGTCCTTCAAAACACCCCAGTTCTTCATCTTCTTATAGCCGTGTAAGATTGTCTTCCATGAACACAGTCTTAACAGTGAGTCCGTAAGTGGATCCACACGTCCTTCCACAGTGAGGACGTAGGTTTCCTGGCGGGAGTTGAGCACGGTGAGGGTTTGCCAAGCGTGCTTTCCTCTTAGCACGTTTCTCCCCTTTGTCCTGAGTTTGAGTGTCTTCAAAGTCCATGACACCTTTAGTAAAGGCTGTTCAACTGGAGTGCTCACAGGCCAGTGATTCTCAGTTGTCGGTGTTTATACTACATTCTTTAATATTTGCCTTGAGAGAGTCTTTAAACCTCTTTTGTTGGCCATCGGCATTACACTTTCCATTTTAAAATTCGGAATAGAGTACAGTGGTGCCCCGCAAGACGAATGCCTCACAAGACAGAAAACCCGCTAGACGAAAGGGTTTTCCGTTTTGGAGGCGCTTCGCAAAACAAATTTCCTATGGGCTTGCTTCGCAAGACGAAAATGTATTGCGAGTTCCTGCGGGGTTTTTTTCCTCCCCCCCTTTTTCTAAGCGCTAAGCCGCTTATCAGCTGATCCGCTAAGCCGCTAAGCCGCTTAACAGCTGATCCGCTAAGCCGCTTATCAGCTGATCCGCTAAGCCGCTAAGCCGCTAAGCCGCTAATGGGCTTGCTTCACAAGACGAAAAAACAGCAAGACGAAGAGACTCGCGGAACGGATTATTTTTGTCTTGCGAGGCACCACTGTAGTTACTTTGGAAGACAGGCATCCGAACAACATGACCAGTCCATGACTAGAGCAGGGTGGCGACAGCATGTCCCCTTTGCCTCCCCCTCAGTTTTGATCCTCTCCATTCTTCGGAAGATCAAGCAATGCTTTTTGACCTCACCTTGTTAAAATATGATAGTTTGTCTCTTTGAACAGAGAAGAAAACGTAAGTATGAGGAATTCTACTGCTCCTTAAATGTTTTCTAAAGTGTAGGAATGCAGGTACACAAGGCTTGCATTGTTCCATAGTATCATTCAGTGGTTATTGTTGCTTTCCACCATCATCACCCCAGTTAATTATTAGCTCTGGCACTACATAATGAAGAATCTACTGGAACCGCAGGATCCTATATCCACTCAGAACTAATGAGTGTGGAGAAAGAGGATAGAGAAAAGGTTTTCTCCTACTCTCATTACACTAGACGTCATCTTTCTTAAAAGCCACTTTTCCCTAGTGTGCGATACCGCCTCCTGGGGGGCACTGGAACGATCCAAGGGGGCGTTGAATAAAAATAAGTGGGGTGGAAGAGAAGAGAAGAGAAGATTCATCTGTTATGTAATGATGCTTACTGCCACGGTGGGCTCCGTTGTGGGTTGGCAACAAAAGTTCCCCTAGATCCGGCAATTGTGCTGGAGGTGAGATGTTTACCCAGATTAGGGTGAACCATTTTTGGCTTCACCCAGACCCAGGAAGTGGATCGCAGATTGCCTGCCTATTTGGCCCATAGCAGGCAGGATACGGAACCAGCTCCGCCCCTGGGATGGATTGGACTGAACCGGCAGTCTTAACTCTGGTCCGCTCCATGGAATTTTAATCTGTCTTTACTATGTTGTAGGACGTAGGTAGAAGCAGGGCTTTTTTCAGGGGAAACTCACAGGAACTCAGTTCTGGGACCTCTCAGGTGGGTTGCAGAACCTTTCAGGTGAGTTCTGGCACCTCCCAGGTGGGTGCAACTGCCATTCAAAGAGACAGAGGGAGGTGTTCATGGTGAGTTCCAGCATCTTTTTTCTAGAAAAATAGCATTGGGTAGAAATACAGACACATAAAAGAATGCAAATTTGTCACTGCATCTTTTATTTGTTCACGTAAAGAAGGTTGGTTCTGGGGGGGGGGCGGTGCTGAGTATTTTTATTTTTTTCCTGAAAAGAGGGTGGTAGGCCAAATAAGATTGGGAGCCTCTGCTTTAAAGCCTTCCAAGTTCGTGGCCATCACCCCTTCCTGTGGAAGTGAGTTCCACAGGTTAACTCCATGCTGTCTGAAGAAGCCTTTTCTTTTTTCAGTCCAGCTTCATTTAATGCCCTGGAATCTGAGGGTTCTGAGATGGGGAGATCTCTTAATGCTGAAATAAAGTACACACCCCATGTTGATGGACAGGGAAACCAAGCCAGATGTGCAGGGTATAAATAAATTAATAATAATTATAATAATAATAATTTGCTTTTCACTGACTCATTTATTTGTGCTTCCTTTTCTTTTCAGTTATTGGGTAGTCGGTAAGCCAGACAACCCACTTTATAGTCCAGTCGGTGCAATAAAAGCAAAGTGTGCAACACCACTGCGATGTTGGGAGAACTTTCCCCGTCTTGATCAAAAAAGAAGCATATGTAAGAAGAAGCCCGATAAACGATGGTTCAATTAAAACTCTTCGTGGACAGTGAATCGACCCACCTTTAATAGAAGCCATGGTCAATTTTCCAGATTATGGAATTAAGGGCATGGAAGAGATTAGGTCTCTGACACCAGCACTCAAAAGCCCCTTGTCAATCCTGCATCCTCAGGTGACCTGATTTTGCAACCTCAGATAATGGAAACTCCTGGAAAATAAAGCAAGAAGGACTCAGTCGTAGCCCATGTTCTGCTGCTATAATTAATCCAATACGTCTTCCCCAACCCAGTGCCTTCTAGGTGCCATCAGCCCTAACCAACAGGTTGCGCTGGAGGAAGATTGATTTAGTATACCTGCTAGAGGGGAACATTTTACCAGATTGGGGGTGGGGAGGTGAACACAACACTCTTGTCTTTAAGGATTACTCCCTCTATTGGCAACAGGAAGGGTTTTCATGGCCTTTCTAGGGGTAGGAGCCATCTCACGTCCCCAAGACCAAGCCTGCCTGCAGTCAATGGTGACTCTCTTTGTTTCTGAGAGAATTGGTCTTCCTGTGAGTGTGTCAGTTTCCTTTGTCTTGTTCCATATTACGACTTCCAGACGTCAGTTGGCTCATAACCTGCCAGGCATGGGCCCGCTATCAGTTAGTACTTCACCACACTTCGACCAGTGGGGTCAACAGAGAATCCACAGCTCCGGCAGTCTTCCAGCTGCACATCAGAGTTCTCCTGCTTTCCGGTAGCCAGAAGAGATCCACCAGCTCTTTACCACACTAGCTCACACTGTGCTGTGTAAAACCCACCAAACACAGTTGCTCACCGACTCTCGCCTTGTTGCCCCCAAATTACAGAATGCAATGCAGTCTTGACTTCTATACCAGTTTCTGCACATATGCACATTCCTGAGATAAAGTGAGGGTGGATAAGTCAGCAAGCCTGACTTTCCGTGTTGTACTGTTGCTAGGCAACCCAGTGCACCTGACATCCGATCTCTAAACAAGATATCAAGATCCAAACAAGCAATTTCACTCATTTTTTCCAATTACACCTTCTTTGCTTAACTTCTTTGAATGTCTGGATTAGTCCCATAGTGTTCTCCTGTCCTTAAGAGTTTTTTTGGTCCATCTCCTGTCTGTCTTCCCCTCTTCCCTTCTGTGGTTTCCACCATTTTGTGCTTTAAAAAATGTAAAAAAATATCCTCTTGTGTATTCCTCCCTATCATCTTGAATATGACTGAGGAGGGAGTATGGGGGTGTTAGTGTGAGCCCAGCAGGGCCGTGGAGTTCCAGAGAGGCTCACTTAAGTGTGATCAGGCCAGGGACTTCCCACTTCTCTCACACAGAGCAGGGACACTTCGTTTTCTATACAAAAAAAGTTTCAGAAGGTAGGTAGGAGGCTTCCTCCTCCTGACTCGGAATCAAGTCTACTTTCACGTCCAGTGAGGGTGAGGCTGTTGGCTTTCACACACCATTGGAAGGATGTCAGCTCAGACAGGTAGGTGATGGAGACAGTAAGACAGGGATATCCTCTAGAGTTTGCATCTCATCCTTGAGACATTTTTGTCCCAACACCTTGTTCCCAGGTTCTGGAGAAGCACCAGAATTTTTGGTGGCTAAAAATCATCTCTTGAAAATGTGTGTGTGTGTGTGTGTGTGTGTGTGAAGTGAGAGCTGGACCATAAAGAAGGCTGATCACCGAAGAATTGATGCTTTTGAATTATGATTCTGGAGGATACTCTTGAGAGTCCCATGGACTAAGAAGATCAAACTTCTCCATTCTTAAGGAAATCAGCCCTGAGTGCTCACTGGAAGGACAGATCCTGAAGCTGAGGCTCCAAGACTTTGGCCACCTCAGGAGAAGAGAAGACTCCCTGGAAAAGACCCTGATGTTGGGAAAGATGGAGGGCACAAGGAGAAGAGGACAACAGAGGACGAGGTGGTGGGACAGTGTTCTCGAAGCTACCAGCATGAGTTTGACCAAACTGTGGGAGGCAGTGGAAGACAGGAGTGCCTGGCGTGCTCTGGTCCATGGGGTCACGAAGAGTCGGACACGACTAAATGACTAAACAACAACAACAAATACACACACACACACACACATATTCTTTATATAATTAATTTTACAACATACCAAAACTAGAAAAAGAAAAACTTGGAAAGCAAACAATTTATCATATATATATTATTTCGGCTCCCCTCCCCCGTCTTTCTGCAGTTCCTTGCTTTTATAATATTTTACTGCATCATCTATTGGAAAACAGAACCATCAAACCAGTTGATCATTCACAGAGGAAGTAAGGGGTCTATTCGATATTCAAAATATTCACTCCAGAATGACATCCAAATGATCTTCTTTCTGTTATGCAATATTTTCCCAATCTTCCAGCCCAGGTACAAGGCTTCTAGCAAATATGTAAACTAAATATTTTCCCAGAAGAAGAAGAAGAAGAGTTTGGATTTGATATCCCGCTTTATCACTACCCTAAGGAGTCTCAAAGCGGCTAACATTCCCCTTTCCCTTCCTTCCCCACAACAAACACTCCTAGTGAGGCTGGGAGACTTCAGAGAAGTGTGACTAGCCCAAGGTCACCCAGCAGCTGCATGTGGATGAGTGGGGAATCAAACCCAGTTCACCAGATTACGAGTCCACCACTCTTAACCACTACACCACGCTGGCTCCCGGACTTTCTGCTCTATGTGGAATGCTGATTGGCTGGCTGCCAGTCCCAGTTAGGGTGCAGCAGAAGCTGAATGGGAAGAGTTCTAGAATGTTCTGCATCAAAGTAGGAGGTGGTTGGAGCTGTTGAAGGAAGGAACATCTGTCTGCAGGAAGAAGCTGAGGCCGAGAGATCAGCTGATGGGAGCACCACGGTATCCAAATAGGGGAATAATTGGGTGGGGGGTGTTATTCGTATGAAACTACCTTGTACTTAAGGATGGGTGGATTAGTCGGTTTCTCATCCATGTCACTTTCACATGTGTTTCATATGTGTTTATTCATAAGTCCATTCCATCCCATTTCTATGCTGAGGTGTGAATTTCAACAAGAAAGAAAATTCGGTAGAAAAATTGTATTCAAATATGAGTTTTAAACACAAAATAAGTATTTAGATATATATATTATTTTGGCGCACACCTTTCTGAGTGTATTTATCACAAAGTACACAGGTTGTGTGTTTTTTTAAAAATGCATTTGTATTTATTTTGAGCCAAGGACTATATCACAAAATTTGGAAAAGTGAAAAACCTAAATGATAATTACATTTCGAGCTGCTTATTTGTTCAGGAGGTGCAAATTAGGTCAGTCTGCTTAAGAAGGCAGACAGAACAAAATTCTCTGTCCCTCTTTTCACTGAGTCAGATAATTCCCTGCCTTGCCCAGTGCTGCGTCATCTGACACTGTCACCCACACTTCAAAATCTCAGGCATTGCTTTGCTGCTGCTGGAGATCCCAGAGGCTTTCTGGGTGCAAATGCTCTGTCAACTATGCGCCACAAAACTCCAGCCACCCTATCATACAAAGCAGGAGGAGCATAACAATGAATGCTATGAGTGCTCCTTAAGTACTCCATTCGTCTTAATGTAGCCTTCATCAACCAGGTCTGTTGCAGGTGGTTTTGGATTACAATTCCCATCAGCCCCTGCAAAAATAGCCATTAGGAGAATGCCAGGTTTGTGAAGGATGTCTTTGAGCTACAGTTTAAGCAGCCTACAAAACTATTTATGTATGCTACAACAGCGGCAAGAGTCTTGTTAGCACAAGAATGGAAGAATGAGGAAGTCCCGACAAAAGAACAATGGCAAGCAAAACTGATGGGCTACGGAGTTGGCAAAGTTGACATATAAACTGCGTGAGAAGGACAATTGTGATTTCAAGGAAGAATAGGAACTATTTACAAACCATTTAAAAAGACCACAAACGGATTTGGACTCCTTGGCAGGTTTTGAATAAACATCCCCAAATTCATTAGTAGAACATATGACAGATAAGGCAATGATATGTACAATTTTATAGCATGCAGAGAATAATATGTATAAACAAATCAGAGAGAGGAGGTGAGGGGAATCTTTGGAGGGTGGTAATGGGAGGGAAGGGGGAAATGGGAAAATGTAATTGGATATATTGATTTATAAATTGATTTGCTAAAAGTGATAATAATAATAATAATAATAATAATAATAATAATATTTTTAAAGAAACAAAGTCCATTATATATTTCCATAGAGAACAATCCAGGTGGAGAAGCCAGTGAAAATGAGTAGGCAAAATGAAGAGTGGCAGTAGTCTCCCATCAGGAGGTAAGTTGTTTCTAATTTTATTTTCAGATCACAGGAAAACAAACCATATTTTTTATATTTGGAGCAAGGCCCAGGGGCCTCCATACTGTCCGCTTTCCTTGCTTACTTCTCTTTAACTGGAGAGGGGATGTGAGAGACACAGCTACTCCCAGTTTGGGCTTCTTTCCCCATTTAAGAATTAGGGGTGGGGAGAAACTCAGCTCCGTTCACATTTAAAGGTGTACTTACCAGATTCTCCTTTCCAGAACAACATGCAAACTGAAACAGAGCCACACTCTGAAACTCACACTTCTCCCAAATTTGCAAGTGTTTGTCCAGCCAAGCAATGTTTATTTAAAAGCGCACACACATAAATTAGCAGGTGTGCATAAAAATGCATGCATTGATAAAAATAACATACAAAAAAACCTTTAGAGTAAGGAAATTCCTTTGCAAATGTGTAGATTAGGCAAATTGCAATAAAAGATGTGCATATTAAGAGAAAATCACACTAAAACACTGGCGAATTTTCATTAGAATGTGTTTTTTTAAAAAAATGATCACAATCTAGTCTGGAAATGTGGAGAACTGAATTAAGGATTGGAAAAAATGAGAAATTGACATCTTTGCCCATCCCCAATGAGCAAAAAATCTTACCTGGTCTTCTGCAAGCCCTCTGCTTCCTCTCTCTTTTTCATCCCTGCCCCCTGTCACACGCTGCTTACTATGGCTTACTACAGGGGTCAGCAAACTTTTTCAGCAGGGGCCTGGTCCACTGTCCCTCAGACCTTGTGGGGGGCAGGACTATATTTGGGGGGGTGAATGAATTCCTATGCCCCACAAATAACCCAGAGATGCATTTTTAATAATAGCACACATTCTACTCATGTAAAAACACACAGATTCCCAGACCGTCCGCGGGCAGGATTTTGAAGGCGATTGGGCTGGATACAGCCCCCGGGCCTAAGTTTTCCAACCCATGGCTTAGTTCTTGGTCTCTAAAAGCTCAGAGAAGTAGCCACGTATTGACTTGGTGTATAAATGTCAACAACAAAAGTGCCAGAAAAATTTCAGTGGGTAGAAAATTCCAAAAATGGGGCATCATGGCAGAAAAGTTCCATTAGCGAATCACTGCCAAATATATAGATCTTAACTTCCAGGCAGGAACATGAAGAGAAAGAAGAACTCCAAGTGTTTAAGAAATTCAGTAATTTATACATCTGTAGAATTCAGATGAAAATGTCTAGTTAAAATCAGTGGGACTCTGCCTATCTTTCTGAATATAAGCCTTTATATTTTGCAATGCTTAGCAAGGTTTTGTTGTTGTTGTATCTGTACCCAACATGGAGCAAGTTAGGTGTTATTGACTATTGCCTTCTATTGATCATCATGTTTATTTTATACTGAGATTGTTGATTTACAGGGGAAAAGGCTTGGGGAAACAAGAAGCCAAGGCTGGCCCCACCCTGTCAGCATCGCCATTGAGCCAGTGTCACCAAATGGACTCATCCACTTCAGCCCCGACAGGGCTAGGCGAGCTGGGTAGCACTTCCAGAGACCACCTTCTGCACAGGAACAGGTCAAAGTGCTGTGGACTCACAACTTAGAGTTGTGAGCACCGGATTCACTTCCACAAGAATACGGTCATCGCACAGCAGAGTATAGCAGAGTATAGCAGAGCATAAACGACTCGGAGAGCAGCTCTGTAGAATATCTTTTTTATTCTATCTACAACTATAATACACAACTATGTACAGAGCTATATGAGTGTTGGTTACTATTTCCCTCACTGAGCAGCAACTGCAGTCACAAGACATTGTTTTGCATTCCACAGTCCAAGTTACTGTTGGATTCCCACGGGAATGGGAGACTGGATGTGACGTACACTGGTTTCCTGTTTTTCAGTGTTCTCTTGGTTTCTTTGTTAGAGAGACAGTTGCTTCTCTGCTCTCACAGAGGCAAGATGCATGTTTGTATTCTCTCAGCATAGAGTATAAATAAATTTAAGAATGTGGCACATACTGCTTATCCTTCTGCTGTGTGGACTACTCTGCTTGGGCTCAAGATAAGATGAGCCTGTATCAGCTTCAGATGGGCCGAAGCTGGTCAAAATCTCACAATGAGGTCTAAGCAAAATGAATGCTGAACTGCACTGAGTGGCTGCAGCTGCTCTTAGCAGCAACCTTATCTCTACACACGATCTCTCTCTAACACTCAGTCTCTCTCTCTCCGAGTCACTGACTGACTGACTGATTCTTTGATGTGGTGCTGGAGCAGAATAAGTAGAGAGCAGAACACCGCCCCCTCCTCTCTGGAAAATCACCAGACTCATCAGGAGATTCTTGGATATGGGAGGGGTGAAATCTCCTCACACCCAACTCACAAGCTGAGGTGATTCCCTCAGGTGGTGGAATCCACGAAGGCAGCAGATCCAGCCTCTAAGGATCCAGCCTGTGTTATGACCAATAGGTCCTTTTAATCTGTTTAGGTGTTTAGCATAAATGAGACCAGTAGTACACTCTAGGAAAGCGCAAGTAAACCTCAGACAACCAGCATTGGATTTTCTCTGTAACATTGCTTTATTGATTAACAAGCATGACAAGATAGGAACATGCACTCAATCACACATACATCCATACATCTCCCATACTCACCACTCTACACTGGATTGATCAGACCCAGTAAGAGACATGAGTGACCGGATGACAGCTGTCAATGTCTGGCACACAACTGAGGCTGTAAGGCTTTGCCATTTATACACCTTGGTCTTCCGTTACACAACTCCTTACTCCTTGTTCTTGGCATGCTTTTGGCATCTCACATCCTTGTCCTTAGCATCATCTTACAACTCTTATCTTATCTGAATGTTGTGTAAAGTTGTATAGCCCACCTTCAAGCCTCCGTCTGCGTGGCGCTCCCGGCACACACTGTTTTTGCGAAAACATTGTGATGTTTTCCACATTCCATTAGCGCTTCTGCAACACAGTTCGTGACCAGTTCAAAGGCATTGCATCCATTTTGTGATGTTCTTCAGCCATCTTTTCGGCCCATGCAAACTATACCATTCACTACACCTGCTGGTGCTGCAGTGGCAGCAATGATGGCAGGGTGTGTTGAAGGATCTCAACCATAACCTGTTGAATATTGCAGAGCATACGCAGACTGTCCAGAAGCAGTTGGTTGCTAGCTGGCAGGATGAAGCAGGAACAAGACACTGCTACTAGTAACTTGGTTACTTATAGGTTTATTATTTACAGCAGACTCACAAGTTACTATATACAGGATACAGACATGGATCTTAACTCTCTCTGAACAAACTCCAACTAACTCTCAGAACAACACTGACCAACCAACCACTAACCAACAGGAAGGTCATGTGTCATCATGCCTATGTGAGTGACCTCGTCCAATAGCAGAGTTGTAGCCAAGGTCCCATATCTCTAGGCAGAATAACTCCCTCTGCTCAGTCTTCCTTAATTGCTTCTGTGGGAAGCTGCATCAGATAGGCAAAAATCCCAACAGGGTGCTCCTTGGAAGACAGAGGGAAGATTTGTGACAAGCCCATAGTTATCAAGTTATCAAGCTTTCAGTCCACTGCAGGTTTATTGAGCAGCAGCTTTCAAAGCTTTTGTGCTTTAGGTGCTGCTGGCTACAGCCAGAATATATGAACAAGCTTGTCCACTGGGATGATGCCAGGATGCTTTCTATGGGTGGTCCAAGGACAATTTTCGTTCCTTTTTTTCCTTCCAGAGACACTGCCTGATGAGGAGGAATCTTACTATGGTGAATGGGCTGTTGGGTTCCTGTGTGTCCTCATGCTTTCTATCTCAACTGTGCTGCTTGTTCTGTGTAAGTTCCTACTCTTCTAGCAAAGGAAGCTCATCAGATGTGATAAGGATAGCCTTCCTTCAGTATGAAGAACCCTTTCAAAAAGAGGGGAGGCACAACCCGACCTCCATTAAGTCCTTGTACTCCCCACTGATTTGATTCAATCTATGTGGGGGAAAGGGACGCAGGTGGCGCTGTGGGTTAAAGCCTCAGCGCCTAGGGCTTGCCGATCGAAAGGTCAGCGGTTCGAATCCCTGCGGCAGGGTGCGCTCCCGCTGCTCGGTCCCAGCGCCTGCCAACCTAGCAGTTCGAAAGCACCTCCGGGTGCAAGTAGATAAATAGGGACCGCTTACCAGCGGGAAGGTAAACGGCGTTTCCGTGTGCGGCTCTGGCTCTGGCCAGAGCAGCGATGTCACGCTGGCCACGTGACCTGGAAGTGTCTCCGGACAGCGCTGGCCCCTGGCCTCTTAAGTGAGATGGGCGCACAACCCCAGAGTCTGTCAAGACTGGCCCGTACGGGCAGGGGTACCTTTACCTTTACCTTTATGTGGGGGAAAAACCCCACCAACTAAGCTCTGCGCAAAGAGGTAGCAGATGCCCCAAGTATAGATTGTATAGATTTCCACATGCGCTCCACGGCACTGTCTCCTTCCGTATGGCATCACCTGTTCCAGGGCTGAGCAATGGCATTAGAAATTGAGTCCTTGTGACCATGGTAGAGGGAGGCAGGTGTGTGCTATGCTCAGAATGACCATCTCACTAGGTATAAGCATGTTGTGTCTAAACAGCACTCTTTTTCTACCTTCCTTGGTATTAGATTATTTGGAATCACAAGAAGTAGCAGTAAAGATCAATGCTATGCAGAGGATTCGGGAATTCATGGTCAGTCGAAATCAGTCCTTTGAACACATGAATGGTAAGTAATGAGTTGCAGTGTTGATGCTCAAGTCCTTTTCCTCTCTCCCATGCTGGGTCATCATCCCACACCTAAAGCAGGGCTTACAGTCATGTAAAGAGGGAGTGTTTTGTTGCCCACCTGTCTTCCAATGCCTCTTCTCTAAGACTACCCTTCTATTCCATTCACAATATCCAGCAGTTGTGTAGCCCCATATGGAACCCAAGATTCCCCCTTCAGTTTTGGAGGGCAGTTAGGAGCAGGCCATTTTCCTCACTTGCTCCACAGGCAGGGCTATCAAATGACTTTGGGCTCAGTATCTTTAAATGCCAGTCTATAGTTAGAGGCCAATTCATTCCATTTCCTCTGCAAAACCCTCCCATTAACCTATATATACAAACGAACAACAGAAATGTAAATGGCAGCAAAACTCTGCATTGCCAGCCAGAGACAGCACAGGTTAACGTCTGACTTTCTTCCTCTTGTTATTGGAGCTGTCCAAGGTCCTACAACTCCACCCAGACCAAGACAGAATGTAACTTGTGAGGCTCTGTCTGTGGTCTGAGTTGGACAGCTCTCCAGGGCGGGTGTACAGTCATACCTCGGGTTCAGGTTGTGCGTTTTCAAGTTGTGCACTGCACCAAACCTGGAAGTACCAGAATGGGCTACTTCCAGGTTTCGGCGCTCACGCATGCGCAGGAACACTAAATCACACTTTGCACAAGCGCAAAAGTTCTGAATCGCAACCCACGCGTGCGCAGACGCGGCGCTGCGGGTTGCGAACATGCCTCTTGCATGGATCACATTCACAACCCGAGCATCCACTGTACAGTATACTGCTTTGCCATTTTTTTTAAACATGCTGTTCCTAGATTACTCCAAGCCGGGAAGACTGGGTTTCCCATGGATGTTAATTCTCTTCAGTAGATGAATCACCTAAGAATTGTCTCCCTGCCACAGTACAAGAGGTTAGGGTTAGGGTTGACTTCAGGAGCCAATTATTAGGATAGTTTAAGGTTTGGGGGGTGACCTTCTGTCTAATCTTCTTCAGGCAGGGGTTAGTTATATGCCCACTTATTTGTGTTTACGGGAACAGAAGGTAATGGTTTCTTGAACTACAAGAAATATTCCATAATGCCTTTTTTCATTCAGCTGCATTGTGTCCTGAAACCAGGGGAGAGTTCTCCTACTGGTTCGGACCAAGCCCAAAGTCATTTCCATAGCCCTGCTTCTGAGGCAAGTGGGAGGAGCAAGCCATTCCTGGGTAATTTCCATCTATTGAAGAGAAAGGAAGTTCGCAGTAAGTCCAACATACCTTTTTGCCGAAGAATCTGATAAAGTTTAGTCCTGAGGAATTGCAGCAGAAGTTCACTAGCTGATTCCCCTTTCTTTGGTCCAAACTTCTCACACAGAGCATTGCAATGTGCTCTATGTGAGTCTGCCCTTGGAAGAAACACGTCCAAAATGTAGTGGCCAGGGTACTGGGTAGGGTTCATCTTAGATCTTATATAGCCCATTTTTAATTATTGCTGGCTTTTAAAAAGGGGGCATGAAGGGAAGTGTGTGTTTGTATAAGGAAGGGCTAGAATTTCTACTAGAGATAATGGACGCAGGTATAGCAAGAGAAGATCAGAAAATATTCCTCTGTGCCACAGGAGCGGCAAGGATCCTAATTGCTAAAAACTGGAAAAAATAAATTGTGCCAACAAAAATGGAATGGCAAGACAAACTGTTAGAGTATATTGAACTGGCTAGATTAACAGAAGCAATTAGAGACCACACTAGACAAGAATTTCAAAAAGCACGGGGAAAATGCAGAGAAAACTTCACAAAACAGTAGCCTAAAATGCATACCTGGAATTGTTTCGATTAATGTCTGCAGGAGACTTTGTGGATATTTAAGTTATAATTAGAAAAATCTTAATAATTATTCATAAAGGAAACAGCTTATAAGAAGTAAATAAGAATGCCAGAAACAGTATAAAGGAAGTCTTTTATTATTATTTTATTTTTAAAATAATTTTATTATTATTATTTTATTTGGTTGTTTGTATTGTTGTATATTATGCTTGTTGTTTGTTATGTTCGTGTCTGATGGGGATGGATTTCTGTGTTGGGGGGTTGTGTTATGTTGTAAATAAAATTTCCGATAAAAAATTATTTTTAAAAAATAGAATTGCTAATAATAAGAAGAAAGTTTGGATTTGATAATAATAAACAGTTTAAACTTCAATTCAGTGATGCATTTATTTATACTTTTTCTCTCTTACTTGGGAGGAAATCCTGTTGTGTCTGGAAGATCTATAGCAGGGGTTGTCAACCTGGTCCCTACTGCCCACTAGTGGGCGTTTGTGGATTCTAAGTGGGCTGTAGGGGGTTCTACGGCACAAGCTGAATCCTTCCATCGAGCAATGGCGGGCAGTAAGGAAATTTTACCATCAAGAAAGATGCATTAGTGGGTGGTAGGTATAAAAAGGTTGATTACCCCTGATCTATAGGATCATAGTTGTAGTCACTGCAAGGTGATCTCCAGGGTTTGGGGGCAGAGTTGGAGGGGTAAGAGCTTCACCAAGTAGAGTTGCAGGTGGGGGACTAGGGATAGATATAACTAACATGTATTTGCCATGTCCATAAGAGCCATTTCCCACACACAATCTTGGGGGTTGAGACAAAGGGATACTGATATAATGGCATAGTCTAACCAGGATCCCTCCCTCTTGGTGATCCCTGCTGCAGAGAATCAGGACTGCTCCCCTCAGCATAACCCTGGGATCTGCTTCTTGTCTTATGCCAGAGCGCAACAGAATGTAACGCAATTACCGTAATTTTCTGATCCTAAGGTGATATTATT
This sequence comes from Podarcis cretensis, assembly GCF_951804945.1. Lineage (NCBI taxonomy): Eukaryota > Metazoa > Chordata > Lepidosauria > Squamata > Lacertidae > Podarcis > Podarcis cretensis. The sequence continues at coordinate 2,954,104 of NC_137178.1, read as the reverse complement.
TCCGTAGAAATAATTGGCTAAAACTGTGTGTCTTCTTATACATGGAAAGCTGAGGGATGATGGGCGATTTGGCGTGTATTTGGTTGCTGCGGCAAGGCCTGCTGATGATTGGCTGTGGCTGCAGCAATTGGGCATTTGATTTGTGGCGTGCGTGCCATCTGCTGTGGTTTCGTTGAGTGTGCAGGTGGGCATCCCACCCACAAAAAAACTCAACAACTCTGGGCAGTCTCCCCCTCCAAAATTTTATTTTTTGTCCCCAAAAATATGGGTCGTCTTATACATGGGGGCGTGTTATACCCGGAAAAATACGGTACTCTGTGTGTGTGTGTGTGTGTGTGTGTGTGTGTGTGTGTGTGTGTTTGAGATGTCCCTGACTTGATCCGCTACAACTCTTTAGATTCGGCAATACTCAATGAAGCTCAGAAGTTACTGCAGGAAGTGGTCAAGATAGATTCTAAAATTTTTGAATTACAGCTATCAATTGGTAAGTTACTCCATGAGACTGTGATGCAAACAAATCAGAGCACAAGGAGAACCTCGCCCAGCTGAATCTGTACCTCCTGAAAGTCCCACAGCCTCTGAACATGGTGGTGGCCCCTCTTTGCATCTGGCCCCTCTTGAGCCTCTACCATGTCCCTTCCCATGTAGTCCAAGACACATGGAGCAAAACTCCCATTAGCCTCAGCCAGCACAGGAGCTTACCAGGCTGGGAAAGGGTGCCCTATTAAATAAATAAATAATTTTTATTTATATCCTGCCCCCCCCCACCCGGCCAAAGCCAGGCTCAGAGTGGCTAACATCATACAAGTAAGACAATGCCTAAAAACAAGCAATCAATAAATTGAGATACCGGTACATCCCACAATTAATTCAAACGAATTAAAATTAAAACTGCACAAGTGGCAATCTTCAGGTTAAAATTGAAGGTGGTTACCAACTGTTTCCACTGATATTATAAGTACCTGTGAGCGGGCTGGGAACCTCCTTTGTGCTTGTTCTTATACAAGGAGAAAATGAGTCAGACTGAACACTGACCAAAGGCCTGGCGGAACAGCTCCGTCTTGCAGGCCCTGCAAAAAGATGTCAAGGCCAGTTTGATCTCTCTGGGGCCCAGAATCTTTAAGATGTTGTTATTTGCAGACCATAAGGTCCTCTGTGGGGCATACCAGGAGAGGCGATCCCGTAGATACGAGGGTCCTAGGCCATATAGGGCTTTAAAGGTTAAAACCAGCACCTTAAACTTGATCCTGTATTCCACCGGGAGCCAATGCAGCTGGCATAGCACTGGGTGAATGTGATCCTGTGGCGAGGACCCTGTAAGGAGTCTCGCCATGGCATTCTGCACCCGCTGGAGTTTCTGGGTCATTTTCAAGGGCAGCCCCACATAGAATGAGTTGCAATAATCAAGCCTGGAGATGACCACCACATGGATCACAGTGGCTAGGTCAGGGCGAGAGAGGTAAGGGACCAACTGCTTAGCTTGGCGGAGATGAAAAAATGCCACTTTTGTAATAGCTGTAATCTGCGCCTCCATAGAAAGGGAGGCGTCAAAGATTACACCCAAACTCCTGAAGGAAGGCGCCGGAACTAATTATGCCCCCACAAGGGGTGGGATTTGGCCCCCTAACCCCATATCATCTCGACCCAGCCAAAGGTCCTCTGTCTTCGAAGGATTTAACTTCAACTGGCTCCCACGTAACTATCCCATCACAGCTTCCAAACTAAAAAGTTACACTGGGCAAGAGCTAGTGGATGCAATGGAGGCTGAGAAATAAGACTTCTTCACAGCCTTCACTGCCATCTCAGAGGTTTTCATAAACGCCCTATAAGATGTTCTTGTGGCTCCATCGCGGGCACTCTGCCATACTCGCTCTAGCCATCTGAGGTCCCGCTTCATTTTCCGGAGCTCCTTGGTAAACCAGGGGGCCTGGTCTCTGTGGGGTCTCAGAGGACGCCTAGGTGTGATCTCATCAATGGCTGCCAAGCTCAGTCAATGAGTCGCCAGGGGGAGCAGGGTCCTGCAAGCCCTGACAGAATCCATCAGGGTCCATCAGCCTCCGCGGGTGAGCCCAAATAGTCTCGCCACCTAAGGAGGGTGGGGGCGGTAAGTAATTCCTGGCTTTCAGGGCGTAGTGGCACCTCCATCGAGGGGGACATGATGATCACACCTACGCCTGCACCAAAGATCAAATCCAGCATGAGGCCTGCTTGATGTGTGGGGCCCGAAACAAACTGGGAGAGCCCTAGAACCTCAAGCTGGTTGTGAGATTCAAAGATGATAATGTTGCTCCTCTTCCTCACCAGCTCTAACAACTGGTGCAGGATAGGAGCCAACTTCCGGGGGCTAAGGTCCCTTTGCCCCCTCCCAACTGTGTCTGTTACAGCGTTTCCTAATTAGATGTAAACAATAAATCTATAATGTTTTGACCAGGTTTGATTCCCTGTTTTGAGACATCACAAATGTTCTTGGGAACGTACTGGAATGTTGCAGGGTTGGATTACGTCAAAACTCTGTCTTGTATCATATTGGCACTTAATGAAATACATGTACTTCTGAGATGCATATTAAAATCTGCAGAGATCTAAAAGCTGGTTCCTAATGTCCGCCCTTCTTGTTCTCGGTGGGTTCCTTTTATGATCTGGACACGTTGGCTCAAAGACTCCTTCATTGAAAGGATATCCACTGGATGGAAGCAACATGATGGCCACCTCTATTACCTCGACGCTTTTGAAACGTCATTTTTTTATGCCCGAAGGGCATGTAAAAACAGAAATGCTACTTTGACTCCCATCACCACTGCTAGCGAGGAGGTAAGCCAAACAATGGGATGCTAGAAGGCAAATGCATTCATAACACAACCTGATTTTACAACCTGACCCTTCGAGTGAAGTGGGGGGCCCAAAACACCCTTCCATGTCGCTGAGGAGGACCATAGAGGGGGGACCAACTGGACAAACAGATAAGCACAGTGTGTAGGGGCACCCTCCGAATGGTACTAGTTGACAGAAGCCAAGCACATTTATGTTTTGTGCTTCTGAATGCTTTTATGATGCCTTAGCATAGTGGTGTTTTACTTCGAAGGCACCTTGTTTGGTTTGGTTTTGTTTTAATCTTTCGTATTTTATTTTACAGATATAAATTTATAACAAAACCAAATACATATCCATATAGAGATTTCTCTGAATCTCGAGACTTCCCCCATCCCCTCCATGGGTCTTATTGTGAATGTTTTCAACTGCATATTATTTCCTAGTCTATATTTTATATGTATCCATATTGTCCATAGTATTTGTTACACTGCAAGCGAGATTAAAATCCTGCTAATGTTTTCATCTGCTTGCAGGGTCTCCTAAATAAATTCTAAATTTTTCCCATTCTTTCTTGAAGTTTTTTCTCTTCTTAGTTCCTGAGCTTTCCGGTCAGTTTTGCCATTTCAGCGTAGTCTTGGTTTGCTATTCTTCTCTGATAGAGACTCTTTCTTCTTTCCATCTCTGGGCTAGTAGCATCCATGCTGCTGTTGTCGCATACATGAAAAGTTTTTGCTGTTCCTTTGGGATGTTGGTACCTACAATTCCTAATAAGAAGGCTTCTGGGTTGTTGTTCTTTACAAAAGTTATTTTAAACTTTTTTTCCCAGTTCATTGTATATCATTTCCCAGAAAGCCTTTATTGCCTTTCTTCAGGCATGTCCAACAGGTAGATCATGATCACTGGGTGTCTGCAGTAGATCACTGGTAGATCATTGGCTCCCCCCCCCAAAAAAAGAAGCTGAACAACTGTGGCTCCCCTTAAAAAAGCTCAATCTCCTCCTTGAAAAAACTCAACAACTTTGACCTGAACCCCCCCAAAAGGGGTAGATCACTGCCAGTTCTTAACTCTGTGAGTAGATTGCAGTCTCTTGGGAGATGGCCACCCTTGCCTTACTTGAAAGCCACCTTGCATGTGGAGATGTGCCACTCAAGACACACAGCCCCTTCCCTGCAACCTGAAGTGGTACAATCTGGGAAATGCTCCCTGTCACACGTCAGCATGGATGGTTGGTTTCTCAGAAAGATGCTGAAGTAGAATAACCAGTGTGGTGCTTCTGCCCCAGCAAATCAGCTCCACTTCCCTGTGGGGAGGAGTTGCGGTGGACCACACAGCCACCCACTCTCCTCCGGGGGCGGGGAACGAAGTCCCGCGTTGCCCAGGGGATCATGTCATTGACCAGCCAGCTAATCCAGCAGCTGGTGGGGGCGTGGCTGGGAACATTTAAAATCAGGCGCGAGCCAGAGTGCTTCCTCTTGGCTTGTTTCTTCAAACTCCCTCCCTCCCTTGTTTTACAGGTTTTTCTTCAGTGGCCTTGCTATGGACCTCAGTTGGTCACCGTTGAATGGCTGTGTTTTGGTTGATGTGTTGTATCAGAAACTACGAATCAGATTGATTTGCCTTTAAATGTGAATTTCCCCCTTACCCCTTATTCCAGGTGAAGACACTCTATTTCTGTCTTGCAGACTTTTGTGGAATCACTGTCTAAGGCATCCAAACAAAGTGTATGGATTGGACTCATAAAAGATGGCAAAAGCTGGAAGTGGATTGATGGTAAGACGCCATTCAAAACCAGGTGGGTCGATGAGAGAGCTTCTCTGCAGTCTTTTATTGTATAGACTTTCTCAAAAATAATGTTAATAAGAGCTCTTCCAGGCTGTCACTATTTTCGGGTGGCATTCAATTGACAAATTCAGGTTGTGCAATTCAACCTGTTTCTCCTCGAAATGGACTTCCGTGATAAGGAAAGTGTTTGATAACGCTTGCTTGTGGTAACATAGAATCATAGAACTGTAGAGTTGGAAGGGACCCTGAGGGTCATCTAGTCCAACCCCCTAACATCCCTGACAGGTGGCCATCCAGCCTCTGCTTAACCCCTCCAAGGAAGTTGACAATCTCCCAAGGGAGACCGTTCCACTGTTGAACAGCTCTTACTTCCAGAAAGTTCTTCCTGATGTTGAGCTGCAATCTCTTGTAACTTGAATCCATTGGTTCAAATTCAAATTCTCAAACCATCTACTTAGTGTGAGAAGTCTGCTTCTACTTTAGTGCTAAGAGTCTGCACACTGCACAGAGCTTTTTTTTTTTCCATAGCAAAAGTAGAGCGCCATTCTGGATTGATTTGTATTGCCTCTTCTTTTCAGCTTTTGGGAACCAGGTCAGCCAGACTCGTGGGGTCCCTTAAAGGAAGATTGTGTTGAAATTCGAATGAATTGTGCAACCCCAGGAAACTGTTGGAACAATGTTAGCTGCGATGAGAGAAAAGCTGCAGTTTGCAGGGTGAGTCCAGATGAAAGGTGGATGACGTAAGTCTTAAGTGATGGTCTCCCTGATCTACAGGCAAAAGAAAAAAAATGGACAGGGTGCCATTTCACTGCAAAAGTCAGCTTGCCACCTTATGAAAACGGTGCGTGAAAAAACTCCTAGTTAATCCTGCTTCCTCAAGGCCGGAAAAATAGAACTTATTTTGAATCCCACAGAGATGGACACCAAAAAATAATGCATGAATTACTTCAGTCATATCCCACTCTCCATGGCAACAAATCAGTGCAGAGTGAGTATTCATGAACATTCCCCTTCCCTGGATTTTGGCTTTTCCTTCAGATCTGGAGAATCCACGCATTAAAAGTTGTGAAAAAGCAATGCTTTGTTGTTGGCATTAATTATGGCAGCCCTACGGGGGCTGAACAAAATACAGTGGTACCTCAGGTTACATACGCTTCAGGTTACAGACTCCGCTAACCCAGAAATAATACCTCGGGTTAAGAACTTTGCTTCAGGATGAGAAAGAAATTGTGCGGCGGCAGCGGGAGGCCCCATTAGGTAAAGTGGTACCTCATCTTAAGAACAGTTTCAGGTTAAGAACGGACCTCGGGAACGAATTAAGTACTTAACCCGAGGTACCACTGTATCCCACAGTTGCTATAGGTCCTGATTGTGGGGCCAAGTACTGAAGTGAAGGGAAACATGTCAGCCAAGGAGGTTTAAGAAAGAATGAGGGCAGAGCTAGGCTGCTCTTCCAAATATCCAAGACAGGGCATAGGTCTGAGGCCATAGGTTGCCTAGAGAGCTAGTTAGCAGGGAGTGTTCTTGTGTATTACTTGCACATTAGGATCTGATGTAGCCGAGTGCTTCACCAATAATGAATTAAAGAACCAGTCGCTTGTCCTCGTTCATTCGGGTGTGTTTGGGACAGGCAGTGTCAGGGCTTGGGCCTGGCATAGGTCAGCAACAAAAAGCAATAAATCACCCAAGGCCGATGAAGTTAAATCTTTATTCAAAGAAACAAACCACAGCTCAGGCCCAGTGGTTTCAGCAACTGAAGGTCCCCAACTTCCCACCCCTCTAGGGCTCCTCCTCTCCTGGGTTTTCCCCACGCAGTCTCAAACTGCATCTGCGCACAACTAATCTCCGTTCCGCTCTTTTCATATTCCTCTGCACATTCTCATAAGCCAGGAGGGAGGGTAGCTGGTCACAGCAGGAGGTGGAGACTCCCTGGATTCTTCAGCAGCCCTTCTCTCCAGCCTCTGCTTCAGCCTCAGAGTCTGGACTGCAGTCTGCCACCACCTCTTCCTGCTCTGTTGCCCTTCCAGCTTCCACGCCTCCTCTCCCCAGTCTTCTCCCTCTGACCGCTCATCGTCGACCCAACACAAATCCCCTGGCTCTGAGCCTTCTTCCCCTGATGGTTTCCTAACTGATGCCTTCTACCACTTTTCTGCATCCGACCAGGCCACAACAGGCAGGAGAGGCCACGCTCCATACCTGCTGCCATGGCTGAAAATGAGAAGCTAGTTTTTGAGCATGGGTAGTCAAACTAAGGCCTGGGGGCCAGATCCGGCCCAATTGCCTTCTAAATCCTGCCCACGGACAGTCCGGGAACCAGTGTGTGTTCACATGAGTAGAATGTGTCCTTTTATTTCAAATGCATCGCTGGGTTATTTGTGGAGCCTGCCTGGTGTTTTTACATGAGTAAAATGTGTCCTTTTATTTCAAATGCATCTGTGGGTTATTTGTGGGGCATAGGAATTCATTTTTATTTTTATTTTCAAAATATAGTCCAGCCCCCCACAAGATCTGAGGGACAGTGGACCGGCCCCCTGCTGAAAAAAAATGCTGACCCCTGATTTAGTGTGCGTGTCTGTGTATAGTTGTTATATATTCTGTGCTTCCATCCTGCATCCCACACAACTGCCCCAGTCCCATTCATTGGAGCTGTCAAGTGAGTGCATATGGACCCAAGTGATTCCAGCACCCATTCCTTCCATCTTTGTGTGGCATCTCCAGCCAGTGCCTACAGACTCTGCTTCATGTCCAATCACTGCATATCCTACAACTTTTCATACTACAAACATTCCAGTGTGTGTGTGTGTGTGTTGCCCTGTGTTTGCTGTGTTTTATTCCTGTTGAAATAGCAAACAACAACAACAACAACACAACAACAACTGCCCTTCACCACAGCAGGTCCCAGGGTGGGTTACGAAAAACTTAAAATTGAGAATTAAAAACAGTTAAAACAGATTGCAGTCACAAGAATAGGATGAAGCCTGAAAGCACACACCTCATGAGTCAAAAAGGTAAAGGTAAAGGGACCCCTGACCATTAGGTCCAGTTGTGGCCGACTCTGGGGTTGCGGCGCTCATCTCGCTTTATTGGCCGATGGAGCCAGCGTACAGCTTCCAGGTCATGTGGCCAGCATGACTAAGCCGCTTCTGGCGAACCAGAGCAGCGTACAGAAACGCCGTTTACCTTCCCGCTGGAGTGGTACCTATTTATCTACTTGCACTTGGGTGTGCTTTAGAACTGCTAGGTTGGCAGGAACAGGGACCGAGCAACAGGAGCTAACCCCATCACGGGGATTCTAACCGCCAACCTTCTGATCAGAAAGTCCTAGGCTCTGTGGTTTAACCCACAGTCAAAAACCAGGGGAAAAACGTGCATCTGTAGTCCCTCCAGACAGCAATAATATAATATTTTTGAGGAAGGATCCCTGCACTGCTAATGAGGCAGACTAAAACCACCACTATTGCACTTTCTTTGTGTCAATAACATGTTGCATAATGCACTTGCCTGAAAACGCTGACCTGGAGGGGCCCTTACACTCTGAAAAGCGGAATAACACCAAGGTTGCAGGTTCGATCTCCATATGGAATGGCTGCATATTACTGCATTTCAGGGGCTGGACTAGATGACCCTTAGGGGTCAACTCTGCAACTCTGATTCTGATTACTGAAACCAATTTATTGCCAAGTGTTGGCTTGAGCAGAGAAATGGGCCAGGTTTAGATAGATGCATTTTCCAAAGATGTTTTCATTTGCTCTCATGGCTAGCTGTTCAAACTGTTTTAAACTGGCCCCATCGCTTTATGGTTCCTCTGTTTTTAGATGTCACGCAGGTGCTTTAGAAAAGACATTCATCCAAGACAAGATGTGGGAAAGGGGAGGCCTCTCTTAAGAAGGGGCTTTGCTACCTGAATATAAGCACTTACAAATAATATATTGGGTTGTAGTCCACTAAGTCCTACTCAGAGTAGATACATTGAAATGAATGAAACTGCCAGTCATGTCCATTAACTTCAATGCACCTAATCTGAATAGGACTAGCATTGTTTTAAATCCTCTGCTCAATTAACTCAGACAACCTTCTCGTCTAATCTGACGGTTGCGTTCAAAGTGGCTTGCAGCCCAAATATCCATGCCTGACCCTTTCTTACCACGTGTGCCTGAGTTAGAGAAGCCACCATCGGAAGAGAGTATCCACGTTTTGCCGTTCTGCACCTGAAGGGCAAACACTTCTTTCCCTGGTACATCTCTGCATGAACAACAGCAGCTGTTAAAAATGTTCCCAAGGCAGTGCTTGGGAACTTCATGCTACAATGGCTAGGATGCTGTAACTTGGTCCCTTTCCCCCCTGGGAAAATGACTGGCAGATGCGATGGAGCAAATTAAAATTCCCCTTTTCTGACCACATAAAATCCTCTAAAATAGAGCTCCTGTACACTCTGTCCAGGATGGGGATTTCCTTCCTTTAGGACAAGTATGAGTGACCTGTGACCCTCCAGATGTTGGAGGGCTACAACTCACAGCAGCCCCAGCCAGCATGGGCAACGGTCAGAGATGGTGGCAGCTTCCATGAAGGTTTTGAAGCAGAGGTTGGGTGGCCATCAGTCACAGATTCTTTACCTGTGATTCCTGTGTTGCAAGGATTTGGACTAAATGACACTTAGGGTCCCTTCCAACTCTACAATTCTATGATTCTGCGATTCTGTGCAGTGCAGCAACATCTGGAAAGCCACAAGTTCCCACCCATGTATTAGAGCTCTGCCAAAGGCAGAGAGTTCGTCTGCACTTCCACTTGTCCAGTGCATGAACGTTTTTGCTTCCGATTCCTTTCCTACAGCCTTGCAGGGATTGTTTGAAAAAGAAGGGGAAGGGACCATAGCTCAGTGGTGAAGCACATGATGTTGCAAAAGCAATCAAATCTGGAAGCTTGGGAGCAGATTTCTGTTTCTTAAAGTGGTGGGAGACCTTAGGCCCAGGGACCAGATGTGGCCCTCAAGCCTTCTCTACCTGGCCCTTGGAATCCTCTATTCTCCTACTTTGTATCCCCAGTTTTTCATTGGCTGGAATGTGCAACAATTTCTGTGCATGTGCCCAGAAGGAAGGGGCACAGAGGGTCAACAGAACCCACTGAACCTTGCCTCCAATGCTGCCAGATGCCCACGCACAAGGCTTGGAGGATTCCTGGAGCCCGCATACCAGCTTAGCCCTGGCCACCCATACAGAGAGGAACCTGGCGGGCCAACGCAACCCTTGGCAGGCAAATCCCACCCCCTCTGATGATGGCTAGGCAGACATTCAGTGAGAGGGCTAGGGATGCGGTGGGCAGAGCAGGACGGGGGATCCCTGCATGGGGGCACCTGGTCATAGCCCCTAAAATTATTCACCCAGGGCTGTGGTCCCCCTGCCCCAACCACACTATGCCCCTGACCCAGGCTACGTCTGGAGGGAGCAAACTCAACACATCTGCTGAATGTTGCCCTTCTCCAGAGCTCTGCCTTGCCAACAGAGTAGACCCAACCAGCCTTCCTGGGGAGGAAAATTGCAACCCTTCCTCAACACCCATCACTCAGGGCACAGATATCCACAATCAGCTGATAATAGCACACACACTCCGATCTCTCTTGGCGTCAGGCAACCGAAGGAATGGTCCTTGAATGAGATAGACTTTTCTTGTTCGCTCTTGTTCATTCTGTGGCTGAGCAGACTTCCCATGAAGTGAAATGAAAGACGTTCCATCTTCACTCCAGTGTGGCTCCAGGCAACGGGTTTGTCAAATTTTACACTTCTCCCGTATCTAGGCTCTCCTTACAAACCCAACTGTGAAGTTCGTGGCAGTTACACTCGCTCCAGTTTTTTTCTCTAGATGAAGGAATAATGGAAGCACAATCTTCCTCTGAGTCTCTATAGTTCTCCCAGCTGTTGGGATTGCCAGCAGACCAGTACCTGGGGGTGCAGGAGGGCTTGTATTATAAAATCAGAAAAAAGAGGCTGAGCCTAACAAAGCTAGGGTTGCTATATGTCCAGATTTTCCTGGACACGTCCTCTTTTTCATGGTTAATTTTTTTTGTCCAGGTGGATTTTTAAAATTTTGCATCCCCCCCCCCAAAAAAAGTTCAGCCAAAGCATTGCAACTGGCAACCCAACTGAGCGCCAGGCGTGGCTTCCACGAACTGACCAATCAGATCTGGAACAGGACAGGTGGGTACCACCCCCCCAACATAAATCCTGTCTATGCCCATGCTGTGGCAGACAAGTGTACATTTCTTGTACACCTGATCTTCGTGTTATGTCCACTCGCTGTGGAGGAGCCATGTAGACTTTGAAGGAGACAGTAAAATGGTGCTCCTAGGGAGGTAATGCTCAGATCTCCCATCCACAACCCTCCCCAGCAAGGAAAACTCTCTTTTGTGTCAATGAGGTCCTACAAATTCTTAAGGTAACTTCTCTCTTGCTGGGGCCTGAGCACTTAGGACCAGCACCCCAAATGAAGGGGACCCAAAGTTCTGCTACAGAGTTTGCAAGAAATGGTGCAGTTGTCTCAGACATGCAGAAGCATCACCTCCTGGGGTATGGTTTTCGTAGACTCACTGTGTTATTAATCTGGAGCCATCTGTCCACTCCCAGTTGCCTTCCTCACTTTCATCTGTAAGGCCAATCCAGGCAGGAGTGGTAAGTTGAGAAGTGATGTAGGTCTGCAGAAAGAGGGAAGTGGAATTCAGCATCATGGCAATAAAGAGATACGAGCATTCCTGGGCTTCCATATGTCCTTTGCTCCATGATGTCTTTCATAATCCTTGACAAGTAAACCCACATTATGTGCTAAGCAATTAAATGGGCTCCATGACCTTCATGAACAATTCACACCACTTGCACATCCATCACCAAATCTCAGAATTGCCAAAAAATTAGGGAGAATGTAGGGTAGGCAAACTAAGGCCCAGGGGATGGATCCGGTCCAATCACCTTCTGCCAATCCCGCCAACGGACAGTCCAGGAATCAGCCTGTTTTTACATGAGTGGAATGTGTCCTTTTATTTAAAATGCATCTCTAGGATATTGGTGGGGCCTGCCTGGTGTTTTTACATGAGTAGAATGTGTGCTTTTATTTAAAATGCATCTCTGGGTTATTTGTGGGGCATAGGAATTTGTTCATTATTTTTTTTCAAAATAGAGTCCGGCCCCCCACAAGGTCTGAGGGACAGTGGATCAGCCCCCTGCTGAAAAAGTTTGCTGACCCCTGTTCTAGGGTGCCCAAGCAATGAAGCCCCACCATCCCCTGCTGAGATTCACCATCACTTAATGTGCACAGTGGCGTAGCGTGGGGGTGCAGAGGGGGCCGGCTGCACCGGGCGCAACATCTGGGGGGGGGCGCTCGCACTCGAGTGCTAAAATCCACGGGTTAGGGGGCGCAAATTACTTGCCTTGCTCCAGGTGCTGACAACCCACGCTATGCCACTACATGTGCAAATGGGATCGTGCTCAAAGTCACATTTTTTTGTGGTGACACATTTCAGGACAGGATCTCTGGCAGACCAGGGTTTGTGGTGTGTGGAGAGGAAGAAGTTACAGCAGTATTTGCAAGAGGTCCTGAAGTATTTGAATGTGACAGTTAAAAGACAGTCAGAAAAATACAGGCATTGGAGAAGATGCTAATAAACCCCAAACAGCAAGAGAGAAAGAAGAACAATATATATATATTGTTCAGTATACATGAGGTATAACAGTATCCCTGAAGAAGCATCACCACCCGCATCATTCAGTCTGGGCACTGAGGTCCTCCTCTGAGAATCTTCTGGCGGTTCCCTCCCTGTGATAAGTGAAGCTACAGGGAACCAGGAACCAGGCAGAGGGCCTTCTTGGTGGTGGTGCCCGCCCTGTGGAACGCCCTCCCATCAGATGTCAAGGAAATAAACAACTATCTGACTTATAGAAGACATCTGAAAGCAGCCCTGTTAAGGGAAGTTTTTAATGTTTGGTATTTCATTGTTTTTAATATTCTGTTGGGAGCTGCCCAGAGTGGCAGGGGAATAAATTATTATTATTATTATTATATAACCTGTTCTTCATCAGTCAGGATGGAGGCCAAATGGGCATCTCTGGACATGCAGAAGTTCTCGGCATCATACCAGGTCTTTTTCCCTTTTGAAACGTAGTAGAGATTCTTTCCAAAAAGCTTCCAGCCACCAGAAGACTTTGCTCCTTTCTTAAAGAGGTTTTCTAGGAGGAATTAATGCAAAGACTTTAACATACCCGGCACTGTGTTGCCGGACAGTTCTGGGATTTGGGGAAGAGCCGCCCTCTCAGCCTGGCTTACCTCAAAACATTTTGCTTGGGGAATGGACTCGGTTGACCCAACACATGCTTTGAGCTTTTAAAGGTAAAGGTAAAGGTACCCCTGCCCGTACGGGCCAGTCTTGACAGACTCTGGGGTTGTGCGCCCATCTCACTTAAGAGGCCAGGGGCCAGCGCTGTCCGGAGACACTTCCGGGTCACGTGGCCAGCGTGACATCGCTGCTCTGGCGAGCCAGAGCCGCACACGGAAACGCCGTTTACCTTCCCGCCAGTAAGCGGTCCCTATTTATCTACTTGCACCCGAGGGTGCTTTCGAACTGCTAGGTTGGCAGGCGCTGGGACCGAACGACGGGAGCGCACCCCGCCGCAGGGATTCGAACCGCCGACCTTTCGATCGGTAAGCCCTAGGCGCTGAGGCTTTTACCCACAGCGCCACCGGAGGAAGGAAATGACCCCCAAGACAATAATCATTGTCTCAAAATGTTTCCATTGGAAAGGTTCAGATGGGAAGATTTTGAGCAAACTTGGGGGGCACTTATAATCATTGTCTATGAGGCTGGTGATGGTCATAACCCAGGATATGGATTCAGAATCCTCAGCCATAGAAGACTCTATCCCAGAAAGAGTTTAAAGACTGGTGGAAACACATTCCCTAGAGCTCTTGTGTTGGGGAATTGCTGAAGAACCCTCTCCTGCGGCAGCAGTGATAAGAACACGGGCCCCATGGTTCCTTCATCACCTTGTAGTAATGAAATAAAGAGAACCATACCATATAAGGTTTTGACCTACTGAGCATGCTTGGACTGTGGTCAGACTATGCTCAGTAACTGGAATGAAATACTATACAGTCATACCTCGGCTTACAGAAGCTTCAGGTTGCGTTTTTTCGGGTTACAAACCTGCCGAAACCCAGAAGTACCGGAATAGGTTATTTCCGGGTTTCAGTGGTCGTGCATGTGCAGAAGCACTAAATTTTGCTTTGCACATGTGCAGAATCACCGAATCACAACCCATGCGTGCGCAAACGTGGCGCTGCAGGTTGCAAATGCTGCAAGTTGCAAATGTGCATCCCGCACGGATCACGTTCGCAACCCGAGCGTCCACTGTACTGAGGTGAAATCTAATCCTGCAATAAAAGTCTAGCAGACCATGGGGAAGCTCCTTTGTTTAAAATGGTAGTCAGCACGCATGCTCACACTGTTTGTAATTTGGACTGCTCATAGGGAGACAGCTGGAGTGAGGGAAACTATTGGATAGGAAATTTAAACTTAATGGAATGTGTGGAATTTGTGCCAAATGTATAAAACTGTTTGGAACGCTTTGTCCGGGGCCAGTTAATTTGGGGAAACATCCCTGCTGGTCCTTTCTGCACAGAAATAAAATACAAATATGACTCCTTCGCCACCCACTGACTCATGTGATTTTTGGTATATCAACAAGACAGGGCAAGCTTTGATTGCAACGACCTGACCCAGTTCAGATTACTGAACACCACGGCCTGCTCACTGGAAGCTTCTAGAATCCCATGTCTATCATCACGCTGTTTTCAGAGAAGGCACACTCCCAATTTCAGCTGCTTGGCACTGACCAGGAGCCTTGCCTTTCAAGGAACAACCAGAAGCCCATTTTAAGTTTCTGGTGTTGTGTATGACATCAGCTGTGAGCCAGGTGGAAGTTGTTTGTAGAAAATGACCTCATTGGGACCCATATCAGCCCTTATCAATGAAGACCTTTTTTATTTCAGCAGGCATCTTACTGATTTTAAAGCTAATTTTAACTATTTTTACCTCTATCGTATCAATATTATAACCTTTTTGTAGCCTGCTTAGAGACTACAGTGGATGCTTTAGTTGAGATTCCTCGTGATCCCTTCCAACTCTACAGTTCTAAGCAGTATATATATTGTTGAAATAAACAGGGCTTTGGGTCAGAGGTTCCCTGCTACTGGTTTAGAGAATTTATGTCAAACCAAAACCTTGAATATTAAATAGACTCTAAAAGAGTTACCCTGGCTGCTTGAGCTATATGATCTTTGGTGGCTAAATGTGAGACTAGCTGTAACCTTTGAACCACCTTGAAGGACATCCCATAGCTGTCAACTTACAGATTTGAAAATAAGGGACCAGCAGCCTTGAAAATAAGGGATCAACAGCCAAAATAAGGGATTTTCCAGGCACAGGTACGTTCAACTTCTGAGCCCCTCCGAGCCAAAGGCAGAAAGCCCAGCCAGCAGCCAAACGAAGCCTCAAGCGGTGGTTCCCACAGCGCAGCAACCCGGCAAAGGGGATGCAGCAAGGAAAACCACCGTCACTTCTCCGCTGGGAAGCACTGAGCAAAGGCGAGTCCCCAGGCAACGCGGCCGATTTGATCAGCACAAGGCATGCAAGCTCCATCCCCCAGTCGTTCTTAGACTCCTTATGGGGTGAGCAATGCAGCCAAGCAACACAGTTGGAGCCTCCCTCCTCCCTGGCCGGCAGGGAGGGAGGGAGGGAGAGGAGCTGCTTCCTTTGAAACCCGGGAAATTTAAGGGACATTATCAATCCGGGACAGCAGCGGGACACAGCGCTGGGATAAGGGAGTTTCCCGCCAAATAAGGGACGGTTGACAGCTATGGGACAGCCCCACATTGAACACATTGAAAAAGTCTGTCCTGGAGGTTATTAGAGGGTGAACCATCCCCATCCTGGAACAACCAGACTCCACACAACTGAAGACATCTGAGCTTCTGGTAACAAGCTGGATTCTAATAGTATCCCAAGACTACAGACCTAATCCTTCCCAGGGGTGGAGGGGCATACATTCAGAACAGGCTGCCTACTCAATTCCCAGATTGAGGAACTATCATTCCATAGCACCTTCATCTTGCCAAAATTCAGCCTCCATTTAATGGTCGCTATCCATCTAGCCCATCATTGTCTTCAAACACTAATCAAGCTCATGTGCTTCTCCACCTGACTCAGATGACAAGGATAAATAGAGCTGGGTATCATCAGCACACCAGTAACACCATGACCCTAATCCCCTAAAGACCTCACCCAACAACCTCAAGATGTTAAGCACTGTTGTTTTCTGCTAGCTAACACATGAGTGTTTAACCTTAGATCAGGTGACAAAGGTATTTGGCTGAAAATCTCCATTTTGAAAGGGAGTTACCTTTAGTCTTCATTTCCAGATCTCTGAGGAAGTAAAAGGTAAAGGTAAAGGTACCCCTGCCCGTACGGGCCAGTCTTGACAGACTCTGGGGTTGTGCGCCCATCTCACTTAAGAGGCCAGGGGCCAGCGCTGTCCGGAGACACTTCCGGGTCACGTGGCCAGCGTGACATCGCTGCTCTGGCCAGAGCCAGAGCCAGAGCCGCACACGGAAACGCCGTTTACCTTCCCGCTGGTAAGCGGTCCCTATTTATCTACTTGCACCCGGAGGTGCTTTCGAACTGCTAGGTTGGCAGGCGCTGGGACCGAGCAGCGGGAGCGCACCCCGCCGCAGGGATTCGAACCGCCGACCTTTCGATCGGCAAGCCCTAGGCGCTGAGGCTTTAACCCACAGCGCCACCTGCGTCCCATGCAGGAAGTAGGGATGTTTAAATGTCTCTGCAGGAAAACAACACCAGGCGAAATGGAGGCCACAAGGAGAGAGACCTTTTTAAAAATAGTTCTGTTTGGAATTATATTTTATTTCTAAGATGCTTGGTCTGTGCTTCACAGCACAAGATATTGTATTGAATTATGTGGGTGTATCTTTGATGCTTTTGATCTGTTTTGAAGAAAGTTCTTCAAGTAAAGTTTTTGACTAATATCTAATGGGTCTGGGCAAAAAAGAGTCAGTTTTTATGCATCCAGTCACTTCAAACTGCACCCTGTTAATATCTGCAACATAACCCACAGTATCACAATTCAACTCATCTAAGTTTGCTCGCCTGTATATTCCCAAAATGTGCCACGGCAGCATATTGAGGGTTGAAGGCACTTACGGTACTTTACTTTCCGCTCGTTGTAGAGGTGTTCGGCATCTGCTATGTGCTGTGGCAGGTTTGTGACTTCTTCAGCTACCTTCATGGCTGAAAGCATCCCCAAACTTAGATGAGGGTTTCTTTTCTCCCACCCAACACTTCCATTTATTTAAATAACTGTCTCCCACCTTCCTATCTCACCCAAGGAAACAAACAAATCAAGTGTAAAAACTCCCCCAAAGCTAAAACAGTTGATAGCTTAAAGAACATTAGCAAAAACCCAAAATAGCCTCCAAAATCAAAATAAGGATCCCCAGAGTGGATGGGTCAACCTAACCAGATGGGCGAGGTACAAATATAAAATTGTTTGTTTTGGTGGTGGTTGCTGTTTTTAAGGTGAACAAATAAGTTATTCAGCTGTTCTGAAGTCATAGACCAATCAGAATCATGTGTCAGAAGATGATACTTTAGATATTCACCTTACTCCTTATTAAGATCATTAGACAAAGACTAGGAAATATGATCGTGTGATTCCTACCCCCAAATATGAACAGAGTTTGCACTGATTTCACCTTGCTGTCTAAATATTACAGATACAATTTCTCTACCTAGACTATATCTGCATCTGCCCTGTTTCCATCCACAACATACAGAAAGCTGAAGGAAAAGATGGTTACCAGGGGGTTGGACTTGATGGCCCTTGTGGTCTCTTCCAACTCTATGATTCTATGATTCTATGGTTATCCTAAAGAAGATAGTTCACTGCATCCACCAATAATAAGGACTAAGGACTACAATCCTGAAGCAGAGCCAAAGCACAAGAAGGAAGGAGCCGGTATACAGATGTAGAGCTCATCCACACATCCATGTGAGTCGTGCCTAGAAAACACTGCTCTGAGTGTTTTTTCCCCTTGGGTCCAAGAAATTTTGCCTTTGGCCCACCGCTTTCCCCCAAGAAACCCTCTCTAGTGCTAAATCGGTACAAACTGTGCAATTGGTGCAATCTGGAGGACCAGATTGATGTTTGCTCTGATTCAGTGGCAAACAGCCAGTTTCCCTTGGGGGGAAATGGCGAGGCAAGTGGAATTGTGGGTGAGCCCTCATTCAAAAGATCAGTATGAAGTAAGCAGCACATAAGTGGCACACAAAACACTACCAAGCCATTCCACATTCTAAATCTTAAATTAACAATCCAAAAATTGAGAGAACAAGGTACAAGATCTACTACAGAAGCCATAAATAGAAAACTCATTCAAATTGTGTCCAAAAGGAAGATTCAGTCTTTAAAGTTCCTTTAGCCACGCTCCTGTAGATATCAACAAAGGTACGTTTGATCAAACGAAGCGTCAGCGATGTTACGCACGAGAGTTAGAGAGGGTGCCGGCGTTTGTCATCTGTATCGCCCATGAAGAGCCTTGGGCTTCTTCAGTAAATTCTCTCTCATGGTTTTGATATATTTATAAACATTCAAGTCCATACGTTACATTCCTTCTTGGCTTAAGCTGCAAAATTTAGTTTCTTTCTTCAGGAAATTCTCCCTCAAGATTTTGGTGTATTTACATACATTCAACTTCATATGCTAAGTTCTTTCTTGACTTAAGCATTTATTCATTTGCTAAGCCAATGTGTGTAAATGTATGTCTATAAATATATCAAAACCGTGAGAGAGAATTTACTGACGAAGCCCAAGACTCTTCATGGGCAAAACAGGTGACGAACGCCGGAATTTGAAGACTGAATTTTCCTTTTGGATACAATTTGAATGAGTTTTCTGTTTGTGGCTTCTGTAGTAGATCTTGTACCTCGTTCTCTCAATTTTTGGATTATTAATATCAGATTTAGAACGTAGAATGGTTTGGTAGTGTTTTGTGTGCTGCTTAAGTGCTGCTTACTTCATACTGGTCTTACTACGAGAATTGGCAGCATAGGTTCATTTCTTCAGTACTCATTCAAAAGATGGCTTCCATATTTCCTATTGATGGAAGGTGAGATCCTAAGCTTCTTTTAAGTTTGTACTGGATGTCTTGTGGCATAGTTCCCACACAGCCAGGTCAAGAAGTTCAGTGTTCTTTCTAGGTTCTCTCTTGTTCTCTACCTTCTGTTGGGGCTTTGGGGGGCCAGAAACAAATGATTATTGTCCTTCCACTTACGATTTTCAGTCATGAGTTCGTTATTTCTTAGCCCCGTTGCCATTGCGGTCCTCAGTTTGTCCATTGGCTGATCAAGTGGGCTCTCCTTTTCTTTATTCATCTTATAAACTAAAGGCATTGAAACAAATACAGGTAATTTTAATGAGAAGCTGTTAAAAGCTTACACCTAAATAACCTTTCCCCATCTCCCTGCATGCACACGTCCCCATAAACGTGTGAAGATACCTTCTTCAGAGTTTGCTTCACTATGCGAAGGGCTGCCTAAGAGAGGTTACAGGGAACCAGGCAGAGGGCCTTCTTGGTGGTGGCACCTGCCCTGTGGGACGCCCTCCCATCGAGGAAATAAACAACTATCTGACTTTTAGAAAACATCTGAACGCAGCCCTGTTTAGGGAAGTTTTAAATGTTTGATGTTTATTGTGTTTTTAATATTCTGCTGGGAGCTGCCCAGAGTGGCTGGGGAAACCCAGCCAGATGGGCAGGATATAAATAATACATTATTATTGTTATTGTTATTGTTATTGTTATTGTTATTGTTATTGTTATTGTTATTGTTATTGTTATTGTTATTGTTATTGTTACATAGGGAGAAAGGTCTCAAACAGGGATCTTTACCCAATATCCTTTTAAACAGACCTTTTAATTAAATAATTAAATAGAATTTATATACTACGTGATTGTAACAAAACACTTTCGTGGTTTGCAATAAATGTTAAGACGATCAATGAAAACAGTTCAAAACAAGTAAATTAAAACATTTTTTAAAAAAATTAAAATCAGCAGTAAGCCAAAAAGAAATCAAGACACATCAGCATCTACATTTGCCTAAACAAAAAATGTTGTAAGTGGGCAGCAAAAAGGATACAGCAAAGGAGCTTGCCTGGTACCAATGGGCAGGGAATTCCAAAGTGCAGGTGCTGCCACACTAAAATAGTGATTTCTTACAAGTGTGGAAAGAGTATTGTTTAGCATAAGATTACCAGATTTTTCCCCCCCAATGAATCTGGGGACCTTTTAAATAAAGAAATACATACATACATACATACATACATACATACATGTTACATGTTCGGGATGTTGATGCTGCAGCGATGGCAGTGGCAGAGAGAAGGGAGGCTTCACACTGCCTTTCAGAGCATCCCCATCACAACTCCTACTCACGTGCAAGCAGGAGTGGGCAGGGATCTCTCAGGCAGCGCGATGCCTCCCTTCCCATCAGAGCAGCTCCAATCCCATTCCTACTTGCCTAACTGAGAGATCCCCACCCCGCTCCTGCTTGCACGCGAGTAGGAGTTGGGAGGCTGCTCCGATAGGCAGCCTGAAGCCTCCCTTCGCAGCTTAGTTGCTGGGGTCAGGGAAGGTGGAGGCAGCCCGGAAGCTGCATCTGAGAGCCCCTCCACCACCATCAGATGGGGACTTCCGAGTAGCTCCTGAAGCCAGCCAGAGCCAACTGCTCCGGGCTGCTGAGACTGCCGCTGCTGCGTTTCCCGGGGATGTTAGATGAAATCCGGGGACATTCCGGGGATGGAATTTGTCCGGGGACTTATTCACAAATCTGGGGACTGTCCACAGGAAACGGAAACGTCTCATAACCCTAGTTTAGCACCTGTGAAGTGTGAGTTCTGCCATTCAAAGCAGCAGAGTTGGCATATATTGGGTAAGATAATAATAATAATAATAATAATAATAATAATAATAATAATATTTATACCCTACCCTCCCTGGCCAGAGCCAGGCTCAGGGCAGCTAACACCAACAAAATCACAATAAAAACATAATAGGGAAGGGGGAAAGAAACAATTTAAAATACGGGTTAAAATACAATTTAAAATGCAGCCTCATTTTAATAGTAGCCCATAGTTCAAAACCATAAGGGGAGGGAAACATAAGGGTCAGACTGAGTCCAAACCAAAGGCCAGGCGGAACAGCCCTGTCTTGCAGGCCCTGCGGAAAGATGTCAAGTCCCGCAGGGCCCTAGTCTCTTCTGCCAGAGCATTCCACCACATCGGGGCCAGTGCTGAAAAGGCCCTGGCCCTAGTTGAGACCAGTCTAACCACCTTGCAACTTTGGACCTCCAAAGTGTTGTCATTTGTGGACCTTAAGGTCCTCCGCAGGACATACCAAGAGAGGCGGTCCCGTAGGTACGTGGGTCCTAGGCCGCATATCCCACCAGTAAACCCATCCCAAGCTGTTAAACAACTACCTGACATTCAGAAGACATCTTAAGGCAGCCCTGTTCAGGGAAGTTTTTAACGTGTGATATTTTACTGTATTTTTGCTTTCTATGGAAGCCGCCCAGAGTGGCTGGGGAGGCCCAGCCAGATGGGCGGGGTATAAATAATAAATTATTGTTGTTGTTTAGTCGTTTAGTCGTGTCCGACTCTTCGTGACCCCATGGACCAGAGAATGCCAGGCACTCCTGTCCTCCACTGCCCCCCGCAGCTTGGTCAGAATAAATTATTATTATTATTATTATTAAGGGCTTTTCATACCATAAGGAAAACTTTGCACTTGGCGGGTGAAACTAGGCTTCTTTCACATGGATCAAAGACCCAGTTTAGTACACAGAGAGAGAGAGTCTGGGAGCCTCAATGGCACCCATCTGAAGGCTTCACCCAGGGCAAAATACCTGCCTAGCCCCTCACCCCTATAGCTACATCTCTGCACCTGTCATGGTAACAACACAGCAAACAGTGCAAATCTCTGAGCAGAGGTGTTACATGCCAACAGGACTCACTCCTATCCGCAAGTGCCGCTACAGTGTTCCGAACTCACTGCAGTTTCCGGATCAAGCACAAGGGAAGCCCCTACCTGCAGGCAGCTTTACCTGCAGCAATTGCATGTTGATTGCCCTCTTAGAAGACAAAGTCCAGCAACTGGAGGAACGTGTAGCTACGCTCCAAAGAATTAGAGAGCTGGAGCTCTTCTTGGAAGCAACAGAGAACACCGTCTCCACCAAGGAGCAGACAGGGGACACCCCTGAGAAGGAGGCTAGTTCACCAACACAGGAGCCAGATATATGGAGAAACGTGACTCAAAGAAGTAGGAGGCCCAGGGTTCGCTCTGATTGTTTAGAATTACACAATCGCTTTGAGGTCCTCTCCCCTAGCATGGAAGACGAAGAGCAGACTCCATTTGAGGATCTCTCCCTCGTTACAGTCGATCAGGTATATGAAGACGAGCAGCAAAGTCAGGGAATGTGCAGGCGACCTTGGAACGGACAACTCACGGAAGAACCCCGACCAAACCTAAGAGGAGGCGTGTAGTGGTGATAGGGGATTCCCTACTGAGGGAAACAGAAGCAGTGATCTGTGGGCCTGACAAGATGTCTCGGGAAGTGTGCTGTCTCCCCGGGGCTAAGATCCAAGATGTAACTGAACGACTGCAAGGAATCATAAAACCCACTGACAAATACCCCTTCCTCTTGGTTCATGTGGGAACCAATGACACTGCAAGCAATAGCCTCCAGAAGATCAAAAGAGACTATGAGGCTCTGGGCAGGAAATTGAAGCAATTAAATGCACAAATTGTCATCTCATCTGTCCTCCCAGTTGAACGACGTGGCCCAGGGAGAGAGGGAAAAATAGTGGAAGTGAACAGCTGGCTTCGCAAATGGTGTAAACAGGAACGGTTTGGATTCTTAGATCACGGACTGCAGTTTCTTGAAGATGGACTTCTGGCAAGCGATGGGCTGCACCTCACAACGGTTGGGAGGAATGTTTTTGCCAAAAATCTCAGAAACCTCATCAGGAGGGCTTTAAACTGACTAATGTGGGGGAGGGAGACAGTCTCCTGAAGGTAGGAGTCTATCAATTGATGAAGATGATCATCCAAATGTCATAGACCAAATGGAGCAAACAGCACGCAGACCTAGTGGTGGGAGGAAAAAATCCTTAAATAAGAGACACGGGGGAATGATTAATGGACTTCAATGTCTGTACACTAATGCGCAAAGCATGGGAAATAAACAAGATGAGCTTGAGCTCTTGGTACAGCAAACTAAATATGACATAATAGGCATCACTGAAACCTGATGGGATAAGTCCCACGACTGGAATGTAATAATGGAGGGATACAATCTATTTCAGAGAAACAGACCAGACAAGAAAGGAGGAGGAGTGGTGTTATATGTCAGGGATGTGTATACCTGTGAAGAGATCCAAGATTTAGAACCTCAAAGCCAAAGTGAGAGCATTTGGGTCAAAATTAAGGGAGAGAAGAATAACAGAGACCTCATTGTGGGAATTTACTATAGATCCCCAAGCCAAACGGAGGACATAGATGATGCCTTCCTGGAACAGATGGCCAAGCATGCAAAAGGAAGGGAGATAGTAGTAATGGGGGACTTCAATTACCCGGATATTTGTTGGATGTCAAACTCAGCCAAGAGCATAAGGTCAAACAGATTCCTCACTGGCCTTGCAGACAACTTCGTTGTCCAGAAAGTGGGAGAAGCAACAAGAGGAACAGCCATTTTAGATCTGGTCCTAACCAATGCTGATGACCTGGTTAGTGGGGTAGAAGTGGAAGGATCATTAGGCGCGAGTGATCATGCTCTTCTGAAGTTTACTATACAGCGGAAAGGAGCAGCCAAGCATACTAGGACTCAATTTCTTGACTTTAAGAAAGCCAACTTCATAAAACTTAGGGAAGTGCTGGGTGAGATCCCATGGACAGTAATACTAAAAGGAAAGGGAGTTCATGATGGCTGGGAGTTTGTTAAGAGGGAGATAGTAAAAGCACAACTTCAGGCAATACCAATGAGACGGAAACATGGAAGGTGCCTAAAGAAGCCAGGGTGGCTATCTAAATAACTTTTAACTGAGCTAAGATTTAAAAAGGATGTGTACAAAAAATGGAAAAGGGGGGGAACCACCAAAGAGGAATTCAAACAAATAGCCAGCACGTGTAGACACAAAGTCAGAAAAGCTAAAGCACAGAATGAACTCAGGCTTGCTAGAGAGGTTAAAAGCAACAAAAAAGGCTTTTATGGGTATGTTCGTAGCAAAAGGAAGAACAAAGAAACCGTGGGGTCACTCAGAGGAGAAGATGGTGAAATGCAAACAGGGGACACAGAAAGGGCTGAACTCCTCAATGCCTTCTTTGCCTCAGTCTTCTCCGATAAAGAAAACAATGCCCGACCTGAAGAATTTGGAGCAAATGATTCAGCAGAGGAAACACAGCCTAAGGAGATAATACAAGAATACTTGGCTAGTTTAGATGTATTCAAGTCTCCAGGGCCAGATGAACTGCATCCAAGAGTATTAAAAGAACTGGCAGATGTGATCTCAGAACCACTGGCAGTCATCTTTGAGAATTCCTGGAGAACAGGTGAAGTCCCGGCAGACTGGAGGAGGGCAAATGTTGTCCCTATTTTCAAAAAGGGGGAAAGAGAGGACCCAAATAATTATCACCCAGTGAGTCTGACATCAATACCAGGGAAGATTCTGGAGCAGATCATTAAGCAAACAGTCTGTGAGCACCTAGAAAGGAATACTGTGATCACCAATAGTCAGCATGGATTTCTGAAAAATAAGTCATGTCAGACTAACCTGATCTCATTTTTTGACAGAATTACAAGCCTGGTAGATGAAGGGAACGCAGTGGATGTAGCCTACCTTGATTTCAGCAAGGCATTCGACAAGGTGCCCCATGATATTCTTGTAAAGAAGCTGGTAAAATGCGGTCTTGACTATGCAACCACTCAGTGGATTTGTAACTGGCTGACTGACCGAACCCAAAGGGTCTCATCAATGGTTCCTCTTCATCCTGGAGAAGAGTGACTAGTGGGGTGCCACAGGGTTCTGTCTTGGGCCCGGTCTTATTCAACATCTCTATCAACGACTTGGATGATGGACTCAAGGGCATCCTGATCAAATTTGCAGATGACACCAAACTGGGAGGGGTGGCTAACACCCCAGATGACAGGATCACACTTCAAAACGACCTTGACAGATTAGAGAACTGGGCCAAAACAAACAAGATGAACTTTAACAGGGAGAAATGTAATGTATTGCACTTGGGCAAAAAAAATGAGAGGCACAAATACAAGATGGGTGACACCTGGCTTGAGAGTAGTACATGTGAAAAGGATCTAGGAGTCTTGGTTGACCACAAACTTGACATGAGCCAACAGTGTGATGCGGCAGCTAAAAAAGCCAATGCAATTCTGGGCTGCATCAATAGGAGTATAGCATCTAGATCAAGGGAAGTAATAGTGCCACTGTATTCTGCTCTGGTCAGACCTCACCTGGAGTACTGTGTCCAGTTCTGGGCACCACAGTTCAAGAAGGACACTGACAAACTGGAACGTGTCCAGAGGAGGGCAACCAAAATGGTCAAAGGCCTGGAAACGATGCCTTATGAGGAACGGCTAAGGGAGCTGGGCATGTTTAGCCTGGAGAAGAGGAGGTTAAGGGGTGATATGATAGCCATGTTCAAATATATAAAAGGATGTCATATAGAGGAGGGAGAAAGGTTGTTTTCTGCTGCTCCAGAGAAGCGGACACGGAGCAATGGCTCCAAACTACAAGAAAAAAGATTCCACCTAAACATTAGGAAGAACTTCCTGACAGTAAGAGCTGTTCGACAGTGGAATTTGCTGCTAAGGAGTGTGGTGGAGTCTCCTTCTTTGGAGGTCTTTAAGCAGAGGCTTGACAACCATATGTCAGGAGTGCTCTGATGGTGTTTCCTGCTTGGCAGGGGATTGGACTCGATGGCCCTTGTGGTCTCTTCCAACCTATGATTCTATGATTCTAAGATAGATTGCATTGTAGCAATCCAACCTTGGTCACCAATGCCTGAACTGTTGTGCTCAGACTCTCCTGGTCACACAGAGCTCCTCCACACGAGGTTGGGATCAATATGTGCTTGATCAGCTGCATGGTTTACGGAGGGCATCGCTGACGTGCGCAACGTCAGCCAGGAAGAAAGTGCGGCGCCCGCTTGCTAACAGACTGTTATGGCCTAGGAATCGGATTCAGAGGCTGAACCTGAGGAATCCCAGCCTGCACAGGAGTCCCCGCCTCCAGGGCCGGCTGAGCTTTGGACCTCGCTTCGTCCCTGACGGACAGCCTCCTTACCCTCGACCTAGGACCAGACTTAGACCACGCCGCACGGTAACCCCCCCGGGACCAGCACACACACCAATATACAGCACAAGGTAAAGTCAACAAGAACACAGGCAGTGCAGATTGGTCAAGAGGTGATTTGAGTGAACTTACAGAGGAAAGCCGTGGTGACCAAGACACAAAAGCAGATGAAGGCGAAAATCCCGAGAAATATCCATCCAACCTTGAGAGGAATTCGCCAGCGTGGTTTCGGTTTGGTCGGAGGAGCAGCACCAGGTTTCCCTTTGGCCGCCGCTGCCGCTGCTGCTGCTGCTCCTGCTGGTGGCGCTGCTCCTGCTGCTGGTGGTGTTGGTGCCGCCGCCGCCGCCGGCTTGGGGGCCATGGCTCAAATGACAAGAAGAAACACCCATGAAGACAATGGCTCAAAGGACAAGTTCACCATCAGGCATATAACATTGAATTCAATTTATTATGTCGGTCACAGACCAGTTCCAGCCCACATACAATATCAAGGAAGTCATAAAACAGAATAGGGATACATTTGAATTTGCAATTAGGTATAACAGGTACACTACAGATGTAGCAACAGTTAAAAAATATATAAATTAAAACTTAGTCACTAACATATCACCTAAAATTATCATTTAAGGCCTTAATCATTATGATAGCACAGCTTGTTCCCTAAGTTTTATGGCAAACACACAGAATTTGGCTACCCTTAACTTGATCTTAACGTGATGATGCGGGTGGTGCTGTGGGTTAAACCACAGAGCCTAGGACTTGCTGATCAGCAGGTCAGCAGTTCGAATCCCCGCGACAGGGTGAGTTCCTGTTGCTCGGTCCCTGCTCCTGCCAACCTAGCAGTTCAAAAGCAAGTCAAAGTGCAAGTAGATAAATAGGTACCTCTCCAGCAGAAAGGTAAACGGCATTTCCGTGCGCTGCTCTGGTTCACCAGAAGCGGCTTAGTCATGCTGGCCACATGACCCGGAAGCTGTACACCGGCTCCCTCGGCCAATAAAGCGAGATGAACGCCGCAACCCCAGAGTCGGCCACGACTGGACCTAATGGTCAGGGGTCCCTTTACATTTACCTTTTAACGTGATCTCAGGATCCTTGTCCTCTACCAGGGATTTTAGACACTGAAGTTCGGATTCATCTGGAGATTTTTGCATAGCAAGGGTAATAAATACCAAGCGTATATCCCCATAGAAACGGCAGCGTAACAAGGCATGAGAGACAGTTTCTACCTCCATCAAGCCGCAGGGGGAGGCTCGTTCCAAGGCCTCTAACAGCCCATTGCACTGTTATTCGTGGCTGATGCAGCGTCTAATTCTGGGGATTTGGCCAGCAAAGAGGGAGATTCAAAGAGGTGGGGTGGAATCTTAGGAGGAAACTCAGAAGTTTGTAAAAATTACACATGGCATGTAGATAGTAGGCAGAGAAATGTTCTTCCTCTCCCCTAACACTAGAACCAATGGGCATCCAATGAAGCTGAGTGTCAGAAGATTCGGGAGAAACAATAGGACTGTGGAACTCCCTGCCACAGGAGGCAGCAACGGCCACCAACTTGGACGGCTTTAAAAGAAGGGTTAATCCAATTCACGGAGGAGAGGGCTACCGACAGCTACTGGCCACAATGGCTACGCTCCACCTCCACAGTTTGAGGCAGCAGTGTTTCTGAATAGCAGCTGATTGAATCCAGAGGAGGGGAGAGGGCTTTTGCGCTCATGTCATGCTCCTTGGTTTGCCAGGGCACCTGGCTGGCCCCTGTGAGAACAGGACGCTGGACTAGATGGGCCCTTGGCCTGATCCTGCAGGCTCTTCTTATGGTCTGATCAGCAGACACCCTCAGAAGGTGGTGGACTCTCCTTCCTTGGAGGTTTTTGAGCAGAGGTTGGGTGTCCGTCACAGATGCTTTATATGAGATTCCTGCAGTGCAGGGGGTTGGACTAGATGACCCTTGTGGTCCCTTCCAGCTCTACAATTCTATGGTTCTATTACATTCAGGTGATCAGAAAGCTGAGAAAGAGCAGCTGCTAATAGCTTTTAACCATAGAATCACAGAATCATAGAATCATAGAGTTGGAAGAGACCACAAGGGCCATCGAGTCCAACCCCCTGCCAAGCAGGAAACACCATCAGAGCACTCCTGACATGTGGTTGTCAAGCCTCTGCTTAAAGACCTCCAAAGAAGGAGACTCCACCACACTCCTTGGCAGCAAATTCCACTGTCAAACAGCTCTTACTGTCAGGAAGTTCTTCCTAATGTTTAGGTGGAATCTTCTTTCTTGTAGTTTGGAACAATTGCTCCGTGTCCGCTTCTCTGGAGCAGCAGAAAACAACCTTTCTCCCTCCTCTATGTGACATCCTTTTATATATTTGAACATGGCTATCATATCACCCCTTAACCTCCTCTTCTCCAGGCTAACCATTTTTTTTAAGCTCTCAGATAAAATTGTTCATTATGGAAAGAAAAGAAGGAAGTAATTTAAGCTCCATCAACAGGAGGCTAATAATAATAATAATAATAATAATAATAATAATAATAATAATAATAATTTATTATTTATACCCTGCCCATCCGGCTGGGTTTCCCCAGCCACTCTGGGTGGCTTCCAACAGAATATTAAAATACAATAACCTATTAAACATTAAAGCTTTCCTAAACAGGGCAGAGACATCAGCTTTCCAACAAAGGTTCATATACTTAAAGCAATGGTTTTCCCAGTAGTGATGTATGGAAGTGAGAGCTGGACCATAAAGAAGGCTGATCACCGAAGAATGGATGCTTTTGAATTATGGTGCTGGAGGAGACTCTTGAGAGTCCCATGGACTGCAAGAAGATAAAACCTCTCTATTCTGAAGGAAATCAGCCCTGAGTGCTCACTGGAAGGACAGATCCTGAAGCTGAGGCTCCAAGACTTTGGCCACCTCATGAGAAGAGAAGACTCCCTGGAAAAGACCCTGATGTTGGGAAAGATGGAGGGCCCAAGGAGAAGGGGATGACAGAGGACGAGATGGTGGGACAAGTGTTCTGGAAGCTACCAGCATGAGTTTGACCAAACTGTGGGAGGCAGTGGAAGACAGGAGTGCCTGGCGTGCTCTGGTCCAGGGGGTCATGAAGACAACTAAACAACAACAAAACAGGGCTGCCTTCAGATGTCTTCTGAAAGTTTGTAGGTTGTTTTTCTCTTTGACATCTGATGGGAGGGCATTCCACAGGGTGGGTGCCACCACCAAGAAGCCCCCCCTGCCTGGTTCCCTGCAACTTGGCTTCTCGCAGTGAGGGAACCGCCAGAAGGATCTCAGCGCTGGACCTCAGTGTCCGGGTAGAATGATGGGGGTGGAGATGCTCCTTCAGGTATCCCGGACCAAGGTTGTTTAGGGCTTTGAAGGTCAGCACCAACACTTTGAATTGGTGGCTAAGGTTACCGAGGGCCTTCTGGCGGTTCCCTCATTGCGAGAAGTGAGATTACCGGGAACCAGACAGAGGGCCTTCTTGGTTGTGGCGCCCGCCCTGTGGAACGCCCTCCCATCAGATGTCAAGGAAATAAGCAGCTATCTTCTCTTTAAAAGACATCTGAAGGCAGCCCTGTTTAGGAAAGTTTTTAATATTTAACACTGTATTGTTTTTAACACTTGAGTGGAAGCCGCCCAGAGTGGCTGGGGAGACTCAGCCAGATGGGTGGGGTATAAATAAATTATTATTATTATTATTATTATTATTATTATTATTATTATTATTAACTATTCAGGAATTACCCGTGTGTATCTACCCAACACTGAATACCCTCCTGCAACACAAGGGCCTAAGAAGAGGCTACTGGATCAGACCAATGACCCAACTAGCACAGCATCCTTTTCTCACGGGGGCCAATCAGATGCCCTGGGTAACCTGCAAGCAGGATTCGAACGCAAGAGCAGGACTCTCCCCTCCTGCGGTTTCCAGCCACTGTCATTCAGAAGCATTGCTGTCTCTGACTAGCATAGTCATCCTGGCTAGTAGCCATCAGCGCTAGCCCTCCTCCTCCATGAATTTTGCTAATTCTCTTTTGAGACCATCAAGGTTGCTGGCTATCACTGGCCCCTTTAGGAATGAGTACCATAGCTTAATAATAATAATAATAATAATAATAATGAAAAAAAAAAAATTTTATTTACAGTGGTGCCCCGCAAGACGAACGCCTCGGAAGACGAAAACCTCGCTAGACGAAGGAGTTTTTCGTTTTCTTAGCCGCTTCGCAAGACGCATCTCCCTATGGGCTTGCTTCGCAAAACGGAGCTTGCCCTGCAAGCTCCGCGGATAGCGGGGAAGCGCAGCACGTCCTCCCCGCTGTCCCCGGACCTCTTTTGAAGCAAGGGGCGGCGGGGAGAAGATCGCTTCTCCCCGTTGCCAGCCCCGCAATCTCCGGGGACAGAGGGGAAGCAATCTTCTCCCCGCCGCCCCTTGCTTTAAACAGGTCCGGGGACAGAGGGGAAGGCGCGCGCCTTCCCCTCTGTCCCCGGACAGTCTCCATAGGAACGCATTGATTGATTTTCAATGCATTCCCATGGGAAACCGTGCTTCGCAAGACGAAAAACTCACAAGAAGAAAAAACTTGCGGAACGAATTAATTTCGTCTTGCGAGGCACCACTGTATATCCCGCCCTCCCCAGCCGAAGCCGGGCTCAGGGCGGCTAACAACAATAAAATAGTGCATCATTCTAAAAACATTTCATTATAAAAATTAATTAAAATCATCCTTTTTTTTTTTTACTGGCAGTTCAAATAAGTTGATATGCTGATCTCAATCAGTGAACATATTCATGCTAAAATCTGATATTTTCAAGACACTTATGGACTCCATGACTAGATGAAAACCAGGGCAAATTATGACAGTGAAACTGTATATAATATAAAAATAACCTTTTGCTTACAATTTACAAAATGTATTACAATCTTCATCTCTGCTATCCTGTAATTGTGGATGTGCCCCCAACTTTTTTTTTTAATGAAAACTATTTACTAAAACATTAGGGCAAATAATTTACAAGGTACACAAAAAAATTAGGTCATGCAGAGATTTCTTACACCTTCTGTTAATACTTTATGATTGCAGCTTTATCAAATTATATACCTGCTTGCCCTGTACATATACAAAATAAAGTGTACATGGTAATCAAACGTTAACAAAAGTCCATAAGCTCAATTTGTCAAAAGTTTCACCTACACACTGTGTGAAGTTTTAACTACACACTGTGTGAAGAGCTTTGCCTCTTCAGGGATTCTGGTGCTGCGTTCAAGGCCCAATAAGCAGTGGGAACCACCAGCGGGTGGCCACCAAACAACAGGCAGTTGCACCTGCGATTCGTGGCTGGCGCTGCATCAAATTAAGGCAAGTCTGTTGTGATGCAAAGGAGGGAAAGGTTAGGAGGAAACTCAGAATTATCTGGAGGAGGTGGGAAAGAAGGAACGGTCACCTAACAGATTTAAACTATCTTTTAAATTTTCAAATAAAAATATTCACTGTGAAAAGGGAACAGTTTAAGCTCCATTAATGGGAGGTTGAGGTTAAAAATTCAAGGATTACCTAAGAAGATCTTCCCAACATTGGATAATCTGCTGTAGTGTCGAGGCAACTACTGTACCTCCTGATTCTGGTTCACTTTAGGATTCCCTTCCAGATTATCTGTCAAGGATTTCCCTTGCTCTTCTTCGAGTCTGATTCTCTTGAACCCTACGCTATTTCTGCTCTATATTTCCCATGGATTCTTATGCCTCCCTCCCACGACCTTATACTGGCTTCCTTTGTCCTCCCAGGATGGTCCAAGCAGCAGCCCTGTGACACAAGCCGCTTGCTGATTGGCTGCCTGCCCTGCCCTGCCACCATGCACCATCACAAGCACACCTGTGGCTGAAAGGTAAGGCAGATTGTGATGGCACTGGGCCTGTGAGGCAGCAGTCTTTGGCATCCCAGGTCAATCCAAGTGGGGCAAGACCCTTGTGGCTAAAGAAAGGCCCTTCACTGGCTCTGTGAGCCTAGCTGTCTCCCACCTTCAGAATCTCCTAGAGGGAGCTTGTGACTCAGATAAAATTTGACCCAGCACTATTCCTAGAATGCCACTATTACTATCTGCCACTATGTGGTTTTATTTTCATACACTAAGCTATTTACGTGTGTGTGTGTGTGTGTGTGTGTGTGTGTGTGTGTGTGTGTGTGTTGAAAGAGGAATACTTTCAAAACTTTTAGGAATAATGGGAAGGCGCAGCCTGGGAGTCATTTTGGACTCACAGCTGTCCATGGAGGCGCAGGTCAATTCTGTATCCAAGGCAGCTGTCTACCAACTCCACCTGGTACGCAGGATGAGACCCTACCTGCCCGCGGACTGTCTCGCCAGAGTGGTGCATGCTCTAGTTATCTCTCGCTTGGACTACTGCAATGCGCTCTACGTGGGGCTACCTTTGAAGGTGACTCGGAAACTACAACTAATCCAGAATGCGGCAGCTAGACTGGTGACTGAGGGCAGCCGCCAAGACCACATAACACCGGTCTTGAAAGACCTACATTGGCTCCCAGTACATTTCCGAGCACAATTCAAAGTGCTGGTGTTGACCTTTAAAGCCCTAAACAGCCTCGGTCCAATATACCTGAAGGAGCGTCTCCACCCCCATCGTTCTGCCCGGACGCTGAGGTCCAGCGCCGAGGGCCTTCTGGCGGTTCCCTCATTGCGAGAAGCAAAGCTACAGGGAACCAGGCAGAGGGCCTTCTTGGTAGTGGCGCCCGCTCTGTGGAACACCCTCCCATCAGATGTCAAAGCGATAAACAACTACCTGACATTCAGAAGACATCTGAAGGCAGCCCTGTTCAGGGAATTTTTTAATATGTGATATTTTAGTGTATTTTTGGTTTCTATGGAAGCTGCCCAGAGTGGCTGGCGAAACCCAGCCAGATGGGCGGGGTACAAATTATAAATTATTACTATTGCTATTATTATTATTATTATTATTATTATTATTATTAATATAAAGCTTCTTGGTGACTACGGGGGCACTATCCAATCTGTCCTGTCCACAGCTGGCTTTTGCTGGACAGCTCTGAGCCAACTTATTGTTTATACCCCGCCCATCCGGCTGGGTTTCTCCAGCCACTCTGTGTGGCTCCCAACAAAATATTAAAAATACAATAAAGCATCAAACATTAAAAGCTTCCTTAAACAGGGCTGCCTTCAGATGTCTTCTAAAAGTCAGATAGTTGTTTATTTCCTTGACATATGATGGGAGAGTTTTCCACTACCGAGATTAATATTGGCATGGTGTGTTTCTCTTACCACTGAAGAACCACCTCCTACACTTTGGGTGAGGACTAAGACAAACCAGGGCTAAACGCAAGGCCCAAGAAGCCACGGGCTCCAGCATTTCTCATCTTGTACTTAAGCTCTGCAGTACTAGAGCTTTGTAACCTACAAAGTGATTCAGATTTCATACCCTCCAAGTGTCCCAATTTTCCAGAGACAGTCCTGGAATTATGAAAGCTGTCCTGGCGTCTGGTTTGATCCTGGAATGTCCCTATTTTCCCTGCCAGTACTGCCGACACTGAGCTCAGAGAGGAGGATGAGCTGGCACTTGTCCCAAGCTGTGGAGGCAAGGCAACATCCCATTGCCTCTCCATCCCATGACCTCTCCATGGCTGCCACTGCCAGCCTCCTCTTTGGGCAGCTCATAGTGGCGGCTGAAGAGCAAGCGGGGAAGGAGAGGGGCTGCCACCAATGAGGCCCAGCACGGCATGGCATGTTGGTTCTGAAGGGCAGGCAGAGGGCAGGGGCACCCTGTTGGGATGCTGCCAGGGAGACAAGGGCATCAGGCAGGCCCCCAGCTGGCTCCAGCCACCGGCCGGCAGCCGGGCGATCTCCAGGTCATGGAACAGCATCAACCAATCAGTGACTCGAGCCTCAGTAGCCTTCTGAAGCTACCGAGCACGCTAATTAGCAGAGTGAATAAATCTCCACAACGGAAGCGGCGGACAGAGTCACGTGTAAGCATATTTACAGCATTTATTCAGCATAGTTCAGGAACAAAGGAAAAAATATGTCTGCTTCCCTTCGTGTCCAGCAAAACAACGATGCAAAAGCAATATACAAAACGGAAGTTCCCAGCAGAACTGTGTTGAAGTAAACAGGCATGTGACACACAACATGCACACAACACAGAGCAGCTTTGTCACGCTGGCCATGTGACCCAGAAGTGTCTGCAGACAGCGCTGGCTCCCGGCCTCTAGAGTGAGATGGGCGCGCAACCCCAGAGTCGGACACGACTGGCCCGTACGGGCAGGGGTACCTTTACCTTTACATTGATTATTGCTTTCATTTTATGGATCAATGGTATCGTTAGATAGTAAAATTCATGTTAAATTGCTGTTTTAGGGGTTGTTTTTAAAAGTCTGGAATGGATTAATCTGTTTTGCATTACTTTCTATGGGAAAGCGCACCTTGGTTTTGGAACGCTTTGATTTTGGAACCGACTTCCGGAACGGATTAAGTTTGGTACCACTGTATACTTATGCCAGATACTTTCACTCTAGCCTGTGAAAACAAGGAAGACCTGAGTTTCCCCATGGAACAATGTGTTCTTGCCTCTTTGCATTGTGGGAAATCCTCCATGATTCGCCTAGCCTGAGATCATGTAGGCAGGTAGCCATCAGCGGAAGTTCCTGAATCTGCCATTGTTTGCTCAGGTGGGCATCCCAATTGTATTCATGAAATGCAAATGCTTTGTGTAAAACTGTCTGGAGCCACGTGAAACTTGCTAAGTCCACTCACCCCCCTTGGTGCGGTGGCATTGCTGGATGGAAGAGGTTGCACTGGGTCCGCGACGCTGGAATTCAAACGGCAGTGCCCTTACTGATACTCGGAGGGGTATTTGCCCCCGCCGCCAATCAGGAGCTGGATCTCAGCCTGCACCCTGCATTGGTGAAGGGGGATGAAGGCTGGGGTGTGGGCGGAGCCAGGGGCGGAGCCAGTGGAGCCAACGGTGGGCTTCCCTCGGATCCGCCCCTGCCCATTTAAGCAGCCCACACCTGGGGCATGTCCTGTTTGTTCCTGCGCTGGGTTTTCTCCCCATCCTACCCACCCACGGTTTACACTGATAGGCAATGACTTTCTGTGGCTATGGTGGGCGCCATTCTTACTGGGCTGGGTAGGAATTTTCCCACCAGGCTAACTGGTGGGTTTTGCCTACCTCATAGCAATTTGTCACAACTGGTTGAGCATTGGGGCAATCCCTTGTTTTGGACGGAGGGAAGGTTGTAGCCCCCGCCTGCCCCTCCAAACACTGGGGTATCCCATTAAAGGGATCCAGGGGGAGTGGCCATGTCCGAGTGCCCAGAGAGGCCAAAGACGAAGGCACTCCCCCAGACAGCGGTCCCTGTGGGGGTCACCCTGTTTGATGTAAGTTTTAGGAACTCCCACATGGATTGACCACACATCACTTCCAGCAGGCAGGCCGGAAGTACTTCGATTGCCGCATGCCCAAGCCAAACCTCTTTCATCTGTTTATTATTATTATTATTATTATTATTATTATTATTATTAAATTTTTTATTTTTTACCAACACCCAAACACAAACAGTGAAACCCCCCAGGCAGCTGATACATTGGGTATATATAATCAATAATAACATATTCAAATCCACCATATGTACAATTTTATGTACGTTAACACTCCTCCATCCACAAGGTTTATTTAACTTTTAACATTTTAATTGCCCCAAATTGTTCAAACCTACCCAAATAATTCAATATCTTCTCAAACTTCTTTCATCTGTATTCAATAAGGTTGTGGCCTGTTTTTACCCAAAACCCAGTCTGATTGGTCTCTTATTTATATGGGTTGGGGTATGGGAAGTCGGATACCTCGTCCTGCAAATCCTCAGGAATATCACACCTTGACCTGCCTGAGCCACTATAACCCCACCTTATGTGTGACGCATTTCTGACGTTTGCAGAAGGGGATGCCCTTCTCCAGAGGGAAAGGCAAACCTTCTAAAAGAGTTTTTTTTTCTTGGCTCTGGGTCCTTCTTCACAGTGGTGGGGACAGGGGGGGGGGGAACTCTGTTGCAACAGGTAATAAAAACCAGCCTTCCTTTCACTGAATTTCTGCCTCAGCTCATTAATCTGGTAGCGCCCTTATTTTCTGTATATCTTTTAAGCCATGTGTGCCACACCTTGTGTTCTCTTCAATTCTTATGGCGGTACTCTCCACTTGTATCTCATGGCAAATATCCGGACAACCAGCTTTAGCGTTTCTTCTTGTGAAAGTAACATCTCATCAACCTTCGTTTTGGTTTAGTTTTTATGTCTTAGTTATGTGAAGCTCTGTTTTGTTATTTTGGTTATATGGAATATATATACACACACACACACACACACACACACACATATATATCAGAGGTTTTGTAGATTAATTTGATTTTCCCATATTTACATATTGGGGTGGAGTGGAGCTATTCCTGAAGCAAGAATAATATTTCTGCCAGAGCATTCCTTTGACTGAGACAATTATATGAACAAAGATAGAAAGCTTCCTCATTACCAACTGTTAGGTGTATGCCAGTGTGGTTGCTTGAGAGCGAACAGGCAAGACCCCCACTGGTCTTTTGAAGGCTTTATTATCGGTGCAAAAACATTCACAGTGCAGAACGACTCAATTCCATGTCTGCTCAGTCACTAGCAGAATCTGGGAGTGGGCGGTCCTTAAACTTTCCCCAGCAGAGCAGTCTCTTGACCCCCATCCTACGCCTCTCCTCTCTGTGCATAAACCGACTGTGCAGGGAGGGCGTGGGCAAAGGGGGACCTGCCTCCCCCCCCCCCCCGCTATGCTCAGGCTCGGTTTTTCGGCTCTCTGTAGCATCTTCCAAGCCCTGCATCCTTTCCCCACTGGAGGCAGGTGTTATGTACTGAAGTTCTCTCCCTGGGCCAGCAGGGGGATAGTGTAGATAGTTATGCAAATAAGGGATCGAAAGTGACATTCAGTGATTGGATAGTTTTAGAAAATTGTTACAGTTACGTTGTACTGCAGCTCTATATAAGCAGGCTGACTGAACCCTTCAGTTCAGTTCTGTCCTGGCCTGTGAATAAACAAGAGCTGTTTGAAGAATCGCTGTGTCGTCTGATATGTTCACCCACAACTTAACAGCGGGGCTTCCTTCCTCCCCGGAAGAAGAGCTGCTTCTCACGATCTTCGGAGGCTCCCTGTAACCCAACTGCCCTTCCACCTCTCGCCTCTGAGCTGATGGCAGTTCCCTGACACCAAAAATGGAAGAATGGTTGCTAAAATTAACGGACTCAGCTGAGATGACAATATTGACAGGAAAAGGTCATTGTTAACATTGACTAAATACTGGAAACCTCCCATAGACTATTTTTGTGAAAAAGAATATGAAATAATGACATTTGGATCTGGGGATTGAAGATAATGTTTATAGAAAGTAAGTGGTTTTGTTAGGTGTTCTATCAGAGTGGATGAAGTGATTATTATTTATTTATAGCAGACAGATGAAGAACTGGAAGTTCTTTCATCTGTGAACTGTATTTTTTCTATTGCCTCTTAAAAACTCTTTTCAATCCTTTTTTCTACTCTCCCTGTTTTTCCTTCTTTGCCATGTTTTTATCTTTCTTAGATTAATGTTGGACAAAAAGATATTTGAGATTAAGTTTTGTATTTCTCTTTGTAAACTCTAATAACATTTAGTTTAAAAAGAAAAAGGGGGGGAAAGCTGCCTGTACTCAGCATTCAGTTGTTACAGTAAGGACCACACTTTTAACTGGGGGTGTGGGGCGGGTTTTGCTGGTGCTGCGAACCCTTGAGTACCCCCAGAAAAAAATGTCTGATTTCCACTATTTATTACACATGTGTGTCACAGCAAGCCTATCTTAAAATAGGCGTGCCAACCTGCATGCAATGGTTAAAAATAAAGGAACACCATTCTTAAGACAAGCCTGCTATCTGCTGTTTTATTAACTGGGGCACCTTTTTGAGTGTCTTAAATCTTTTTTCTTTCTTCCTTTTAATGCATGCATCAGGGAAGTCACAATCAGAACAGACTCTCCCCCAAGCACTTTCCTTTCTAAACCCGTTGATGCCTCTTCAGGAACAGTGGCAGAAGGTACGGTAAATGGATTCTGGGGGCAAGCTACCCTGCAGTTGTCAGAAGGCTGTAATTTGACTATTTCACGTCCTCCCCTCTCTTGGAAGAGATAACTGGCGGGCGCGATGAAAGAAATGAAAAGGCCTGTTTGCTAACCACAACAGAGCTGCCATCTTTAATTCAGGACATGAGTTTCCTTCCTTTAAGAGCTCTGCCAAGGGCAGCTATTCCCATCCCAAGGATCTGCCTTGATAAGACAGCAGCCGTTATCAACTCTGCCCTGAAGGAAAATGGCAACTCTTCCTAGGCACCCATCACCTGGGACACAAATCTCTCTAACCAATTGATAATAGCAAACAACCTCTCAAACTCTCTTTGTTTCACGGAGCACAAAGAACAAGGCTTGGGTGGAATTGGATGTTTCTGTTCGTTCTGTGGCTAAGCAGACTTCTCCTGGAGTTGAACAATGGAATGAAAACCATTCTGCCTTCAGTAAGGTATTGGCCCAGTTTTCCCCAACTTTATGGTTCTTCAATGTCTATGTTCTCTTTACACACCCATTTATGTAGTTTGTGGCAGTAGTCGTCATTCCAGTTATATCCGCCAGATGACGGCACAATGGATGTGCAGTCTTTCTCCAGCGCTCCATCATGCTCTGAGTAGCTGGGGTTGCCGAGAGACCAATATCTGGGGGCAAAAGGTGGAAAGACTTCTATTATTATTATTATCATTATCATTTTTTATACCCTGGCCTCCCCAGCCAAGACCAGGCTCAGGGCGGCTAACACCAGATATAAAACAATTGATTAAGATACAACTTAAAAACAAGCTTAAAATACAACTTTAAAATGCTGCCTCATTTCAATAGAAACTCAAATCAAAAACTTTTTGGGGATGAAAACATCAAGTCTTCACCAAGGCTGGTCCTACGTGGGCCAGAAAAAAGCCAGGGAAGTCCCCTAATAGGAGTTCCATCACA
The DNA here is from genome assembly GCF_951804945.1 of Podarcis cretensis. Taxonomy (NCBI): domain Eukaryota; kingdom Metazoa; phylum Chordata; class Lepidosauria; order Squamata; family Lacertidae; genus Podarcis; species Podarcis cretensis. The sequence continues at coordinate 2,914,958 of NC_137178.1, read as the reverse complement.
GAAAGAGAAAGGAAAAATGAAAGAGGGGCAGCCACGGGGAAGGTTCAAAACAGGAAGTCCGCCTTCCCTTTTTGTAAATAGACTGAAGCAAAGAGGTTGCAAGCTAAGGTCTTGGAAAGCTTCATGTAAAGGATTAAATTTCCATCGATTGAAACCATTAAACCCCCCTTGGAAGCAGGGGAAGAGGGGGGAAATTGTGGACTGTGCATCCTGCAGGAGAGAGTGATAAAAACTAAATTATCACTGCTCTGAACTCCTGGGAACGGGCTGCCAGCAGATTGACGTTTGGAAGAGTTCATTGACAGCGAAAAACAGTCAGTTAGTAAGAGAAATATATTGCTTTCACTGTCCGCTTCTGTGTTTTAAAAGGAAGAAAAAGCAATTGAAAAAGTAACTGAAAACTGAAAACTATTTTACTTTTGGAATTGTGTCAGAAAGGATTGATAACTCAGGATTGATAACTCAGGATCTGGCACAGGAATCTATTTCAACAGGGCAAATCGTTGAAAAGGAGAAGGAGAAAGTTGCTGTTGTCGAACTTAAAGTAATACAAGGGGGAGCCTTAACCTCACAGAGGCAGGTTGAGGGTTACAGGTCGGGGCCCTTTGTGGTTGAAACTGGAAGAGGTCAGATTCTGAGGATTGGAGCCTGGCCTGGACTGGAGGGGGAAGGTTGGAGAGATCCCCTTATGCAGGGATCAATTGACATTTGGGACATGGATTTGGGTCGGGAGGGGATTGGAGCTTTGGGGGCCTTTGGATTTGGAGGAACCTTGAAACAAGATTTGAAATATTTTATGGATTCTAGTTTTAACTATGGAAATCTGGTTGACCTGTCGAGATGGAATAAAAGTGCTGTTGGGTCGGAGCTTCCCCGAGCTCTGCTCTCTAGAATTAAAGAATATGAAGAAGATTGGCAGAAGGGATGTGGAGATGAGTTAAGAGCCTCGGACATAAGATCACCAGGTTGATGGACTATATGGAATTGACGGCAAGGACTGGCAGAGGCCGAGACCAGGAAGAGGAGACGGTGAAGAAGATTGGAAAATTTAAAGTCTATATAGGGAAATTTTGTAAAATTTAATGAGGGATAGAAAAATCTTGGGATGGAATTTTTTTTTGGCCTTAGTGGAAATGTTTTAAGAGGTTAAGTGTAAATAGGTATATTAGATTTAATGGGGAATAAGATTAAAAATATTTTAAGATAAAGGATTTGCTGAGATAACGTATAGAAGTGGAATACAAGGAGGGAGGTAAGAGGAGGTCAATGAAACAAGGGAATGAAAGATAGATTATGGTAAAGGTATGATGTGTGTTAAATTGTTTTTGTTTTGTTTTGTATAGTTTATGGTGTTTAGATGTTAAGGTTGTGTTTTGTATTGTCGATATTGTATTGTTTCTTTTGTTTTTTCTTTCTTTTTCTTTTTTTCGTAAGTTTTAAAAGTAATAAATATCATTTTTTTAAAAATGAAAGAGGGGGAGGGGATCAAGTGGATTCCAAGCCAAAGGCTAGGCGAAACAACTCTGTCTTGCAGGCCCTGCGGAAAGAAATCAGATCCCGCAGGGCCCTGGTCTCATGAGACAGAGTGTTCCACCAGGCTGGGGCCAGTATTGAGAAGGCCCTGGCTCTGGTTCAGGCTAATCTGACTTCCTTAGGGCCCGGGACCTCTAGGGTGTTGCTATTTATGGACCTTAAGGTCCTCCATGGGGCATACCGGGAGAGGCAGTCCCGTAGGTACGAGGGTCCTAGGCCATTAAACTGGAGAGACAGAGAGAAGCTAGGTCTACCAAAGCAGAAGAATGCGGGTCCTGCACCACTTTTGAACTTGAGCAAACTTTTGAAGACTCACTGTGCTTTAGTTCTGGAGCCATCTGTCCATTTCCAGTTGCCTTCCTCGTTTTCATCTGTAAGGCCAATCCAGGTAGGATCACTGAGCTGAGAGGTGAGGTAGTTCTGCAGGAGGAAGGAACAACCTCACATGACAAAATGCCCAAACTCAGCTACTGAAGCATAAGTACCCTGTTGGTCTGAATATAAGTTGCACTTCCTCCCTCCCCCCCCCCCAAAAAAAATTCTGACCATGAAAAGTTAAAGTACGGCTTAAATTTGTGACCTTACTAAAATTGGCTTTTACGATATCGCTGCTGAAACAGACATGCAGTAAAACGGAACAGGTGTGAGTGAATTTTAAAGGAGCTGCTAATATTTGGGTACTGTCTTTTTTCCCCCCCTGCATGAATTTTAAATGTGCGGGTTATTTTTGCTTGAGGCTTATATTTGGGCCAATACAGTATTGTGCATATTGGCAAAGCAATCTGAATTGCATGAATAACACATTTCAGGAATCACCTCAACCTTTCTTGCCAGGAACCTGTTTAATTTCACCCTACGTTAAGTGGGAACATGCTGGAGAATTTGCCTGACATATTCTTGTGGTGACTCACTGCAAGAAATTTCAGTAGCGGTGGAGAAGTGAATTTCACAAAAGCCTCTTTTTCATCTTCCAACTGAAGGTCCTGTCTTAAGCTGCCATGGAACTCAGGTTCTCGAGGACACAATTTGAAAGCCACTGCACAGATACTGCATTAATTCTGTCACCACCACCATCTGCTACATCACTGTTATCCATTTGCAGTTCTCCAAGAACCGCAACCCCAGAGTCGTCGGCAACTGGACCTAGTGGTCAGGGGTACCTTTACCTTATATATGTTGGAAGCTGCCCAGAGTAGCTGGGGCAACTCAGTCAGATGGGAGGGGTATGAATAGGAAATTTTTCTTTATGGAACGGGACGTCCCTATTTTCATTGGAGAAATGCTGGCTTGGGGGACTCATCTACCAGAAGCAATGTATTTAGTGTTAACTCTGGAAGTGTAAAAACGATTTGGACCAAAGTAAGCCTCCTGATGTATGTTTTGCTCTGGGAGACTGAGTTTGGTCAAAATCGAGTACAGTCATACCTCATGTTACATTTGCTTCAGGTTGTGCGTTTTAGGGTTGCATCCTGCGGTGAGCCAGAAGTACCAGAAAGGGTTACTTCCGGGTTTTGCCGCTCGCACATGCACAGACGTGCAAAATGACGTCACGCTCATGCACAGAAGCGGCGAATCATGACCCGCGCAGCGCAGACGTGCAGACATGGGTTGCGTTCTGCTCATGTTGCAAACGGGCCTCCGGAACAGATCCCATTTGCAACCAGAGGTACCACTGTATACACATTTTAGCCTTTTAAGACTCATCTACTCCTCTACTATCCGTAACCAAAGGGGCTCCTTGGTTGCCAGATGTGAAATACCTTGACCTTCCTGTTCTGGGTGCTACATTCTCCTCACACCGCCCTAGAGCATCGCAAAGTGGCACGGGCCTGGCAGAGCAGCATGCTTGTTGCCACTTTGCGATGTTCTAGGGCTGTGTGAGGAAGATATAACATACATGTGTGAGGAGATTCAGAACTTACAGGGTTAAACAGTTCTGTGTGACGTCTCACATTCTGAGGTGTGGTTACGTTCACATACGGGAATCTTTCTTTGTGTGTGAGTTCTCTTTTGGTTTTGACTGAGAGGCGAAAAGGATGCCTGCTCTTTTGCCGGGCTAATTTACGATGTCTTTCTAACCATTAAAAGACTGTTGGAGATAAGAGAGAAGCCTGCATTCAGTCTGATTTATTATCCACACACGGCAACAGTTTCTCCCGCTGCTGAACTCTGCTAGGACTATGCTAAGAGAGCTAAGGGAAGTTTTCGATCGGCACGGACAGCCAGTGGCGCAGCAGAAACGTGCCGGATGCCATCTTTACTCACAACATGCACCCAGAACAGGAAGGTCAAGGTATTGCCCCTGGGGTGCTTGCCTGCCCAGCGACAGAGCTAGCCACTCAGGCACCCGGAGTAGCACACATGCCATGCACCCAGGACTTGGGTGATCCACTGGGGGGGGGTGATCAGTGCTGTGGCGATCTGCCCAGGGGGATTTTGTCAACTCCCCCTCAGGGATGACACCTGGGGCGGCCTGCCCCAACCGCCCCCAATTCCTACGCCCCTGTGCCTGCTCCCCCAAGGTGCCAACCAGGTACACAACACTGTTTTTTAATCTATTTTTTAACCTCTGGGGGTGTTCTGTTTTGTTTCTGAACTTCTGGAGTGTGTGTGGTGTATTGTATTTATATACAGTGGTACCTCGGGTTACATACGCTTCAGGTTACATATGCTTCAGGTTACAGACTCCGCTAAACCAAAAATAGTGCTTCAGGTTAAGAACTTTGCTTCAGGATGAGAACAGAAATTGTGTTCCAGCGGCGCGGCAGCAGCGGGAGGCCCTATTAGCTAAAGTGGTGCTTCAGGTTAAGAACAGTTTCAGGTTAAGAACGGACCTCCAGAACGAATTAAGTACTTAACCCAAGGTACCACTGTAGATACATTTCGTGCAGTACTTTTTTTCTGTTGGGGTATGCATACCCCTAAACATTTTGTGAATCAAAGTTTGGCCTCATTGAGGGGACAGTATTTCAATACGACTAGGAAAATGAGAATAACCCTAAACATTTTTTAAGGGGGGAAAAAGCACTAGTTCCATGTCTTCCATCAAGCAAAAAATAACTGGAATATAAAGCAAGCTTTACATTATGCGTTAGCATTCAAGCATCATAAATAAAGCACGGATAATGCAAGGAGTTGCACTTTGTGGGTCATGAAATATTTGCATGTGAAAGTAAGAACAGGGGTGGACAGAACAATACACTTTGAATCCCAAATATCAAGGGGTGAGGAGGGGGGAAAGAAACATATAAGACCTGCTCTTCGTCACTTAGGATGGAGGCCAAGTGGGAGTCTCTAGTCAGGCAGAAGCTCTCCGCATCATGCCAGGTCTTTTCCTCATTAGAAATGTAGTAGAAACTCTTCCCAAAAAAATCCCAGCCTCCAGCAGTCTTCGGTTTACCTTTCTTGAAGAGGTCTTCTGGGAGGAAAAGAAAGGCTTTTGAAATAGCAGGCATTGAATTGAGTGTATGCTGGAAGGGCTTTTGAAATCTTGGTTTATTCATTCATAGAATCATAGAATTGTAGAGCTGGAAGGGACCCCAAGGGTCATCTAGTCCAACCCCCTGCAAGGCAGGAATCTCAGCTAAATAATCCTTGACCGATGGCCATTCAACCTCTGCTTTAAAACCTCAAAGGAAGGAGAGTCGACCACCGCCCAAGGGAGACCGTTCCACTGTCAAACAGCTCTTACTGTCAGAAAGTTCTTCCTCATGTTTAGCCAGAATCTCCTTTCTTGTAACTTGTAGCCCTGGGTTCAAGTCCTACCCTCCAGAGCATGCTCCCTCTTCCATGTGACAGACCTTCAGATATTTGAAGGTGGCCATTGTATCTTTTCTCAGTCCATGGATAAAACAGACACAATGAGATATGCTACTGGATAAGTGATTCATGGTTATTGTATTTTTGTTTGGGTTTAAAAACAAATAAAAAAAATATTTGAGCAAGGGGTTGACATCCCTGCTCAGGCCTTAGGCATTCTGGGTTACCTGAGGTTATTCTCATATTCCTTTCTGTACTTCATAGGATTGTTGCAGGGATAAAATGGAGAATCTAATGCATGCTGTTCTGAGCTTCTTGAAGGAAGGAAAGAACCCCATTGGGAATAAACGTTATATCAATAGTGTTTCCATTGCAAAGGATCAAGTGAGTAGATTCTGAGAAGCACTTCAGGGCTGTTTATCATCACCATATTTGAGGTTAGGGTGGATAATGGAACCCTCTGCATTGGAAGAGGTTCTGTAGGCCAGGAAGGGTGCTGAGATAGAAGTTGAATCCTGAGATTGAGGTTGAATCCTGACAAGACAGAAGTACTGTTCTGGGGGGACAGGAGGCGGGCTGGTGTGGAGGACTCCCTGGTCCTGAATGGGGTAACTGTGCCCTTGAAGGACCAGGTGCGCAGCCTGGGAGTCATTTTGGACTCACAGCTGTCCATGGAGTCGCAGGTCAATTCTGTGTCCAGGGCAGCTGTCTCCCAGCTCCATCTGGTACGCAGGATGAAACCCTACCTGCCCGTGGACTGTCTCGCCAGAGTGGTACATGCTCTAGTTATCTCCCGCTTGGACTACTGCAATGCGCTCTATGTGGGGCTACCTTTGAAGGTGACCCGGAAACTACAACTAATCCAGAATGCGGCAGCCAGACTGGTGACTGGGAGTGGCGGCTGAGACCACATAACACCAATCTTCAAAGACCTACATTGGCTCCCAGTACGTTTCCGAGCACAATTCAAAGTGCTGGTGCTGACCTTGAAACCCCTAAACGGCCTCAGTCCTGTATACCTGAAGGAGCGTCTCCACCTCCATCGTTCTGCCCAGACACTGAGGTCCAGCACCGAGGTCCTTCTGGCAGTTCCCTCATTGCAAGAAGCCAAGTTACAGGGAACCAGGCAGAGGGCCTTCTCAGTAGTGGCACCCGCCCTGTGGAACGCCCTCCCACCAGTTGTCAAAGAGAAGAACAACTACCAGACTTTTAGAAGACATCTGAAGGCAGCCCTGTTTAGAGAAACTTTTAATGTTTAACAGACCACTATATTTTAATACTCTGTTGGAAGCCGCCCAGAGTGGGTGGGGAAGCCCAGCCAGATGGGCGGGGTATAAATAATAAATTCTATTCTTCTATTCTGTTCTGAGAATTGTGAAGAATGTCGCCCTGTAAACCAAAACAGGTTGTAACCCAAGGCGAGCTTTCGCTAATGGGGCCTCCCAAAAAAATTTGTTCATAATCCAAAAAAAATGGGTTGTAATAAAAAAAAAGTTTGCAAACTGGGACACGCACTGTCGGACTTGCGTTCAACCGAGCTCCTCCGAGCTCCTCCGACGTGATTAACGACTTGAGCCTTTGATGAGGCTCCAAGCGTGTTTCCCCATTACACAGAATATCCAGCACAGGGAAGGAGCCAAGATAGTATGCGCTACATGGCTAAAGAGCATTTTATTCCTAACTACACAGACAGAAAAGAAAATACATCCTCTCTCTGTGAGAGCAGAGAGCAACCGAACAACAAAGGAAGAGGAAACCAGTAACATCACATCCGTCTCCTGTCTTCCATGAGAATTCCAACAGCCTGGAATCTTTGGAATGCAAAACAGAGTCTTGTGACTCCAAGAGCACTGCACAGTGGCAACACACAGAAACTAACACGCACTTCCGGGTTTGATGTGTTTGTAATCCAAAACATATGAAAACCAGACTGTTTGTAAACCAAGGTACCATGGGAGAGAGAGAGAAATGAGCTAAGAGAGAGAAGCTGCTACAGGAGGACAAAGTGAAAGTGAAAGGACCAGGAAGGAAGAATGAAACAAACGGGCAGTATGGGGTGGATGGCATATAGTTTTATTTACACATATATGCAACGAAGGTCCGTATAGTTAGAGCAATGGTTTTCCCAGTAGTGATGTATGGAAGTGAGAGCTGGACCATAACGAAGGCTGATCGCCGAAGAATGGATGCTTTTGAATTCTGGTTCTGGAGGAGACTCTGGAGAGTCCCATGGACTGCAAGAAGATCCAACCTATCCATTCTGAAGGAAATCAGCCTTGAGTGCTCACTGGAAGGACAGATCCTGAAACTGAGGCTCCAATACTTTGGCCACCTCATGAGAAGAGAAGGCTCCCTGGAAAAGACCCTGGTGTTGGGAAAGATGGAGGGCACAAGGAGAAGGGGACGACAGAGAACGAGATGGTTGGACAGCGTTCTCGAAGCTACCAACATGAGTTTGACCAAACTGCGGGAGGCAGTGGAAGACAGGAGTGCCTGGCGTGCTCTGGTCCATGGGGTCACGAAGAGTCGGACACAACTAAATGAATAAACAACAACAACCTGAGCACAAGGCTGAGGGGCTCACAGCATTAGTACTAACACGGCTAAAGCTGTAGAGCATGAGACTCTTACTCTCAGGGTTGTGGGTTCGAGCCCCATGTTGGGCAAAAGATTCCTACATTGACTAGACAACCCTGATGGTCCCTTCAAGGTCTACAATTCTATTGTTCTAGTGCAAAATCTCTTGCCTCTTCTGCATCTCTAGCTTCTAGCCTGCTTTCTCCTCAGCTACACACAATACGCTCCTGTTGTTCTCTCCACCTGACAGTTGGGGAGGGAGAAACCAACCCATTAATGGGGGGCAGTTGCACTTAGCTGTAGCTCTAGCAGCATAGCCCATTCTTTTGGGATGCTGATAAGGACACTTATGTGGACAGGTAAGGCCATTGTCTGACCTGTTCAACAAACTCCTCTTGTCATATTCTAACCTCACTGGCTGCAGCACCCCAAGTATCGGAAGAGACTTGGCATAATTCAGACTGACACACACAAACACACACACACACACACACACACACACACACACAACCCTGCAACAAAAAATAAACAGATGAGAACTTGGAACAGTTCCTTTCCTGAACATCTTAGAAGGCCCATGGGGGAGAAAAATATCACTGTGAACTGGACTTAAAACTATACAGGGCTGTTTCAAATCTTCTAGTTATTAATCCCCAATAGAGTTTGGTTCCTGAGTCCACCGTAAACTCTGATTATCAGCATTTAACTTTCATGTAAGGTATTCTTTGATTTTGGTGACAGTTAACAGGCTGCCATTTTCCCATGCTGTAATCAGAGCGTGTGACAGACAAACTTCAACTCACATATATTTGCTCGCCCTTGTATTTTCAAGATGTGTCAGATTTAGACATTTATTTGTTAAATTGTAATTTTCATTTTACAACAAACAAAAGTGAAATCCCTTAAAAAGCAACTTATTACATGTGTCCTATTATGACACCCCTCCCCCTCTTTCTGCGGTTCCTTATGTTTATGATATTTTTACTGCATTTCCGAATTAAACCTATTTATTATTTACCCAATATATCCAATGTATGTTTTATATCACTGCACATTTTTACATTAATCCTGCTAATGTCTTGATCTGTTTACAATAATCTTGTAAAATATTCAAAAACTATTTCCATTCTTTATTTTTTTAAAAAACTTCATCATCTTGGTTTCTTATTCTTCCAGTAAGTTTTTCCATTTCTGCATAGTCCAGTAGTTTCTGTTTCCATTCCTCTTTAGTCAGAACATTTTCTTTTTTCCATCTTTGGGCACATATCATTCGAGCGGCCGTGGTCACATATATAAATACATTTTTATATTATTTAGGTAACACTAGTCCCATAATTCCCAAAAGTAAGGCCTCTGGGTTCTTAATAAAAGTTATCTTAAACATCTTTTTCAATTCATTCGTATTTAGACATTTAGATACTTACTGTACTTTCCTTTCCGTGCTTGGAAGGTCTTTTCCGATTGTTCTATTTTTGCTGGCAACTTTGCCACTTCTTCTGCTAAAGCTATGGCTAAAAACATTCTTAGAGTTAGGAGTTTATTTTTTGCTATCACCAACCTATATACACTGATGCATTTGCTAGTTTATTTAAATAACCTGTCTTCCTATCTCACAATGTAGGGTGCCCAAGGAAGTCAACAAGTCAGGTATAAAACAAAACACCATATTTTCCCCGGAAAAACAACAACAATGCACAACCCTCCCCCCTCCTCATGAAACTAAAACTATTAAGCACTAAAATTAAAAAAAAAAATCCAGTAGCACCTTAGAGACCAACTAAGTTTGTTCTGGGTATAAGCGTTCATGTGCATGCACACTTCTTCAGATACACTTCAGTGCATGCACACGAACGCTTACACCCAGAACAAACTTAGTTGGTCTCTAAGGTGCTACTGGACAATTTTTTAATTTATTTCGACTGCATCAGACCAACACGGCTACCTACCTGAACCATTAAGTGCTGAAAGCAATGTCTGCAACAGCAAGAAAACAGCCAGAAAATTATCCTAGAAGCCAGAATGAATATTAGATAAGGGGAGCAAGCAAGCTGTTCTTTTCTTCTTTAGATTACAAACTTTATAGAATGTTTTATAAACAATATTTAAACAATTACCAAGCATAAAGTGCTGCCTTCCAGGATGAATGCAGGTGTTAAGCCTTGACCCACATGTCACCATGGGAAATCTTTTATATTACGGATTATACCTGAAGGAGTGTCTCCACCCCCATCGTTCTGCCCAGACACTGAGGTCCAGCACCAAGGGCCTTCTGGCGGTTCCCTCACTGCGAGAAGCCAAGTTACAGGGAACCAGGCAGAGGGCCTTCTCGGTAGTGGCACCCGCCCTGTGGAACACCCTCCCACCAGATGTCAAAGAGAAGAACAACTACCAGACTTTTAGAAGACATCTGAAGGCAGCCCTCTTTAGGGAAGCTTTTAATGTTTAACAGACCACTGTATTTTAATACTTTGTTGGAAGCCGCCCAGAGTGACTGGGGAAACCCAGCCAGTTGGGCAGGGTATAAATAATAAATTCTATTCTATCCTATTCTATTAAATCCACATCGTGCACTTCAGTTTAAAACACTAGGATAATTTCTCCCTAGTGGCTTCTGTGACTGAGATGGGAGAGTACTGTATTATTGTTGCTAAACGATATAAATTGAGACCATAGGGAGCCAAAGCTATCTTTCTATGTTATTCCTTTTATCACCCTCTGATGGTGAGTTTGGCATTCCATAACCGTTATATTTCACACATACTGGTTGCAAATTTCTGTGGTGGGAGAGGGTGCTTTTCCCCTCAGCTGGAAGCAACTACTTGTCTCACTGCTGTCATAAGAAAGAAGACTATCTCTTTATGTTTGACACTTGCTTTGGTATTGTTTTCTTTTGACAGCAGGGCTAACATGGGATCGGGTACAAGATGTTGCCCCTTAAGGATGACAACAACAAAATTTGGATCCAGAAACCTTTAAGCAGCGGACAGTCTCAGCACATGTGGAGGACTGTGCCTTTAAGATTACATCCTCTCCATCTTCAGAAGACTCTTCCATTTTCTTTTCTTTCTTCTGAGATTTTAAAAATGGGCAGCTGTTTTTAAACCAATGAGAAATGAACCAGTCTTTCTGTTCCACTTACGAGACGTGTGAGCGATCTTCGGATTCCTGAGCCCGTCTGCCATATTGATCCTCAGTTTTTTCATCGGTAATAGAAGCGGGTTTTCGGAATCTGTGATCAACCTGATATCTAAAGTTGTTGAAACAAGGGAGGGTGCTTAGATTTCCAGCTGCCTAATATCTGCTTACTTATTAATAATGTCTGTACATTATTATGACAAAATTCCCATGACAAAATTCTCAGGGTGGCTTATAAAAAATAATAATGAAGCAATCTCAATAAAGCTCTATGGTATTCCAGTCTGGCTGCCAGGGTTTACCCAGTTGGTAGAACGATTGCAGGCAGATTTCCTCTTCAAGATTTTTACTGTCTCACGCTGTGTACCCTTTGCAGCCTTATGTCTAGAGGGAGGTCAACACAAGGTAGAAACTGTCACCTGGTTGAGATTTCTTCTATGCTGGTTAAACATCTGCCTTACATCAGATAAAGATCCTCTAGGTTTTGTCAGACCCCTTTCTTTCCCCAGGACTACAACAGTTTAACAAGAAGGTACAGCAACTCGGGCTGTCAGTGGAACTTTTGCAATCGATGTCCCTCCATCTGCCAAGGCTATGATAAAAACTAGGTTGTGGGATATTGAACGCCAAGAACTAACAGTAGCAGCGGAGAAAACATGTTTCCCTCTTTATTTCCAACTTTCTTCGGCACATGAAACTAACCACAATTACCTTGAACCTCTGCTTAACCCTCAAGAAAGAAGGGCATTTTTGCTGGTCAGGTTTAATTCAAACCCATCAAACCTCCTTTGGGAAAGGTTCTCAGGTGGGGTGGAAGGAGAAAGAACTTGCCCATGTGAAGACCACCTGGTGGAAGCCCTCACACACATGGTTTTCAATTGTAAACTATATGTTGATCTCCGCCAGCAATTTCTAGATCAACTCTGTATCCCCAAATGGAAACCAGAGTCAGAGGTCATACATTTTCTATTACTGGGGAATGATCAGGAGCTCACCAAGTTAGTGGCTAAATATCTCTATTTGGTTTTTTGTTGTTGAAATACACTGCAGACGTCTGATCTCCCTGGAGACCAAGAGATGTGACGATAGACTGCTGTGCCTCCTTTCTTTTAGCAAATGTTTTGTGCCACTGGGCACTGTATTGATTTGTTTTGGATGTTTGTATGTGATGCCAATAAAAGGTTTGATGAATAAAGCAACGATCAAAAGCAATATACACACAGTTCCCTCACCACTATGCTCCCACTGCAAGGTACTTGCCTCCCAACGACACATGCTGAGACGGAAAGACTGGCACAAGCTGGAAAAAGTCTGGGCTCTGGCCAGTGGAAGTTCCACCCCGGGACAGGTGTCCGTTCACCAGCCACGAAGAGAAGGGGTCACCGTCACAGCCCCAAAGACCTGGCCTTAGGTGCAGCTCACCTCCCCATGGCTCCAGAAGGCAGCAGTCACACAGCCTTGGTGAGGGAGCCAGGTTGCGCCCCCTCAGAATTCTGCACCCGGGGCCATGTCACCTCTCTCCACCCCACACTACGCCATTGACAGGTGTCTCAAAGAAGATGGTAACGGTAAAGGGACCCCTGACCATTAGGTCCAGTCGCGGACGACTCTGGGGTTGCGGCGTTCATCTCGCTTTACTGGCCGAGGGAGCCAGCGTACAGATTCCGGGTCATGTAGCCAGCATGACTAAGCCGCTTCTGGCGAACCAGAGCAGCGCATGGAAACGCCGTTCACCTTCCCGCTGGAGCGGTACCTATTTATCTACTTGCACTTTGACAGGCTTTTGAACTGCTAGGTTGGCAGGAGCTGGGACCGAGCAACGGGAGCTCACTCCGTCGCAGGGATTCGAACTGCCGACCTTCTGATCAGCAAGTCCTAGGCTCTGTGGTATAACCCACAGCGCCACCTGCATCCCTCAAAGAAGATGGTACCTGCCTAATATTAATAGGCGAGGAGTTCCAAAGTTCAGGTGCCACCACGCTAAACGAGTGGCTTCTTACAAGTGCAGAAGGGGCACCGTGTGGCATTTGGAAACGTGCAAGTTCCGAAGATGGAAGTAAACTGGTGTCAGCACGTACAGAGTGAAGCAATGCCTCAGGCAAACTGGTCCACCTTTTTTGTGCATGCCAAACACAGGCTGGTTTGTTTAATCCTCCTGCAGCAACTCTAGTGCACGGCAAGAGAAAGCAGGCAGCGCAGCTTATTCAACAGAGGTTGCATGACAGCAGCTTGAGCTGGACTTACAGAGAACGAGCATAGTGAAGAAACTGATAACGCAGATGGTTCCAAAGGTGGAATAGAATGTCCATTTGAGCTTCCCGGGTGGTGGTTTCGGTGGCTCCTCTGGCTTTTCCGGCGCTGCAGGTTTCTTTGGGGCCATGGCTAGAGAGACAAGCAGAAAGAAACACCCACATAGAGACTAGATCAAGAGACTAGCTCACCATCAAGCCTCGAACACATAGGCACCATCTATGCAGCACTATGGGCGCCCAGGCACCCGCAAAGTTCTACATCCCAGTGCACTTACGCGGCCTCCAGGAGGTGCATCTCTGGTAACCAGCACCACACGCTGGGCGTATTTGTGCAGTCAGTGGGTGGCCCTAGCACCCCCAAGAGGATCGTCACACCAGGGTTGCGAGCGCCACCCCCCGGGGGGTACAAATGCTGCCCGCTGGCCGGGTACATCCCCAGCGGCCAGCACTGCACGCCAGGTGTATTTCTCCAATCAGTGGGCAGATTTTTGTGACGATCGCGAAAATCCCCCTGCCGGGGGTGTGAGCACCGCCACACCAATCAGCCCAGGGGATTTTGTCACACACACACCCCAGCATGACACCCGGGGCCGACCGCACCTCCCTTGTGATGCCCCTGGCCATCAATAGCCCTCTCTTCCATGAATTTCTCTGATCCTCTTTTAAAGTCATCCAAATTGGTGGCCATCACTGCCTGTTGTGGCAGGGAGTTCCATAGTTTAATGATGCACTGTGTGAAGAAGGACTTCCTTTTAATCTTCAAACATTTAGCTTCATTGAATACCCACAAGTTCTGGACACTATCTATTGATTATATGAAAAAATATTATAAGCAGACAATTAGTCTAGCAGGATGGTAATATTTTCAGCAGTGTAAGTTAGAACTAGAGTTAACGGGAAGAGCAGAGAAAGACTGGGGAAACTAAGAAGACGTGAGAGGAAGTGGAAGTTAAAAGGAACCATGTATTGAGAGGAAGGGAAGTCTGACAATGACTGTATTTTTTTTTAATATAATAGAATATGTAATAATACATATAATAATATGTAATTATTTTCAGGTTTTTGTTTTTTTTTTCTTGCATTGTAATGTATCAGAAATGCAAATAAAATAAATAATAATAATAATAATAATAATAATAATAATAATAATATCCTGCAGCCTTTTAAATGTATCTGTGAGAAGGGGCAATTGTTGTGTTGTTGTTTTGCTTTAATTCTTTATTGTGTTTTATCTTGTATTTTATTCCATGAACCACTCTGAGATCTTTCAATGAAGGGGAGTACATAATTTTTTAAAAATAAAATGCCCACGAGTTGTAGCATTATGAGAAAGGGAGTTGGAAAACGTTTTTCTATCCACTTTCTCCATGCCATGCAAAATTTTATGAACTTCTATCACGTCACAACTCAATCACCTTTCCTCTAAATTAGAAAGTCCCAAATGCTGCAACCTTCACTCATTGCTCGTTTTGGGGTGCCCTTTTCTGAGCCTTTTCCAACCCTACAACATCTTTTTTGAGGTGTGGCAGCCAAAACTGTGCCCAGTACTCTAAGCGCTTTCACACCATAAAAGGTAAAGGTAAAGGTACCCCTGCACGTACGGGCCAGTCTTGACAGACTCTAGGGTTGTGCGCCCATCTCACTTAAGAGGCCGAGGGCCAGCACTGGTCCGCAGACACTTTTGGGTCACGTGGCCAGCGTGACAAAGCTGCATCTGGTGAGCCAGCGCAGCACACGGAAACGCTGTTTACCTTCCCACCAGTAAGCGGTCCCTATTTATCTACTTGCACCCGGGGGTGCTTTCAAACTGCTAGGTTGGCAGGCGCTGGGACTGAGCAACGGGAGCGCACCCCGCCGCAGGGATTCGAACCGCCGACCTTTCGATCGGCAAGCCCTAGGCGCTGAGGCTTTTACCCACAGCGCCACCTGCGTCCCTTTCACACCATAGATTTGTTTAATGACATTATGACCCTCCTGAGTCCTGGCAGTTTTGTTTTCAGTTCCTTTCCTAATGATCCCTAGCATGGAATTTGTCTTTTTCACAGCTACCGCTGAGTTGACATCTTTATCCATCTATCCACTACAACCCCCCAAGGTTTCATTCTCGGTCAGCCACTGCCCATTCAGATCCCATGAACACATATGTGAAACTAAGGGGTTTTTACCCCAGTGTCTATCAACTTGTTTTCACTGAATTACATTTGCCATTTTACCACCCATTCAGTCAATTGGGAGAGGTCCATTTGGAGCACAGCATCTTAAAAAGTAGAGACATCACCTTGCCAACAAAGGTCCGTATAGTAAAAGCTATGGTTTTCCCAATAGTGATGTGTGGAAGTGAGAGCTGGACCATAAAGAAGGCTGATCACCAAAGAATTGATGCTTATGAATTATGGTGCTGGAGGAGACTCTTGAGAGTCCCATGGACTGCAAGAAGATGAAACCTATCCATTCTGAAGGAAATCAGCCCTGAGTGCTCACTGGAAGGACAGATCCTGAAGCTGAGGCTCCAATACTTTGGCCACCTCATGAGAAGAGAAGACTCCCTGGAAAAGACCCTGATGTTGGGAAAGATGGAGGGCACAAGGATAAGGGGACGACAGAGGACAAGGTGGTTGGACAGTGATCTCAAAGCTACCAGCATGAGTTTGACCAAACTGTGGGAGGCAGTGGAAGACAGGGGTGCCCGGCGTGCTCTGGTCCATGGGGTCACGAAGAGTCGGACACAACTAAACGACTAAACAACAACAACAATTTGGAGCACGTCACAATTTTTTGTTGTTGTAATGGCCCCGAACAATTTGTTGACATCAGCATACCTCATACACCTCACTGCTTACTCTAGATCATTTAAAAGCATAGATCCCAACACTGATCCTTTGGGGCCTCCACTTTCTCCATTCGGGGAGCTGGCATTTCTTCCTCCTCTCTACTTTATGCTACTTAACCAATTCCTGGTCCACAAGAGGACCTCTCCTCTCATTCCATGACTTCTAAGCTTACTCAGGAGTCTTTGGCGAGGCCTGTTTCACCTTTCTCCACCTACCTTTCTCACTTCCCTATCTTCCCAACATAGTGCAAGCAGCAGCTGTGTGAGTCCAGCTGCTTGCTGATTGGCTGCCTGCTCTCCTCTTCCACCATACACAATCACAAGCACACCTGTAGCTGAAAGGTAAAATGCACTGTGATGTCACTGAGGGGGGGTGAGGCTGCAGACCTTGGCATCCCGTGTCAAACAAAGCAGGGCAAGAGGATCCTCACCCATTGTGGGTGTAGATACCAGCAAGTTTCTCTTCTCAGTCTCTTCTTTTCCAGCCAAAAAATACCCAACTCCCTCAATTGTTCCTCACCAGGCTTGGTTTCCAGACCCTTGGTCATTTTGGTTGCCCTCCTCTGCACATGTTCCAGCTTGCCAACGTCCTTCTTAAATTGTGGCACCGAGAACTGGACACAGTATTCCAAGTGTGGTCTGACCAAGGCAAAATAGAGTGGGACTATTACGATACGATAGGGGACGCAGGTGGCGCTGTGGGTTAAAGCCTCAGCGCCTAGGGCTTGCCGATCGAAAGGTCGGCGGTTCGAATCCCTGCGGCAGGGTGCGCTCCCGCTGCTCGGTCCCAGCGCCTGCCAACCTAGCAGTTCGAAAGCACCTCCGGGTGCAAGTAGATAAATAGGGACCGCTTACCAGCGGGAAGGTAAACGGCGTTTCCGTGTGCGGCTCTGGCTCTGGCTCTGGCTCTGGCCAGAGCAGCGATGTCACTCTGGCCACGTGACCCGGAAGTGTCTCCGGACAGCGCTGGCCCCTGGCCTCTTAAGTGAGATGGGCGCACAACCCCAGAGTCTGTCAAGACTGGCCCGTACGGGCAGGGGTACCTTTACCTTTACCTTTATTACGATACGATACAATAATCTTTATTGTCATTGTCCCATACAGAACAACGAAATTGAAAATATCCAAATAAGACATTCAAAACCAACAAGCCTGTTATCCCAGTTATCCCAACCTGGTTAGCCCCCTAAAAACTGGGGTATCAGACCCCATTTTTAAATACAATATACTCCCATAGAGACTCCTTACCCTGCATTTAAAACCAAAATCGCATTTGGATAAAAACTGTTTCTCAGGCAGCTAGTCCTAGTCTTTATAACCCTGGACCTTCTTCCAGAAGGCAGAAGCTGAAAGAGATCATTTCCGGGGTGCGCACTATCCTGCGCTATCTCTGCAGCTTTCTTATGGCACCTGGAAGCATAGATTTGATCCAAGGTGGGAAGAGTGCACCCAATTATTCTCTCCGCAGTCTTTACACCCCCCTTTTACAACCCTGCTTTTTCCCTGGCTGTGCAGCTCCTAAACCACACACAGACCATAAGTTAATACACTCTCCACAGTACAATGGTAAAATGCCATCAACAGATCCTTTGAGAGATTGTTTTTCCGGAGGATTCTCAGAAAATATAACCTCCGCTGTGCTCTTTTCATCAGGTCTTTGCTGTTTCCTCCCCAGGTTAGGTCGTCTCTCAACTCCATTCCCAGAAATCGAAACACAGAGACCTGTTCCACGCACTTCCCCTCAATAATAATTACGTCTCTTGATTGGGATGCTAGACTTCTGTTGATGCCTCCTAGAACAGCACTGGCTTTTTTGCTGCAGCATCACACTGTTGACTTACGTTAAGCTTATAGTCTACTAAGACACCTAGATCCCTTTCACGTGTACTACTAGCAAGCCAGGTGTCCGCCATCTTATATTTGTGAAGAAGGTTCTTCTTGCCTAAGTGCAGAACCTTACATCTGTCCCTATTAAAATTTATTTTGTTAGCTTGAATCCAGTTGCGTGGCAAGTACCCTCCCCCCGAGAGAAATGAAGACACTGGACACATTATTTAAGGTTAATGGGCATAAAAAGGCCACAACTTTATTGATTACAGAATTGAAAGGTATTGGCCTTAGGCATTGGCTCCTATCGACTACCCGGCATGGAGACCGGGATGGGTTGTCCACAAGCCGTGGGAGTCCTGTTGAAGTACGCCAACTAGGATCCCACGGGTGTCACCGCTCGGGGGCGTGCCGGAGGCCCTTACCTCCCTAGATTTCGGGCAAGGCCACGCCCCCCCCCCGGAGTCCTCTACCGGACTATCCTTTCCATTGGGGAAGGTGATGGCGCTTCCTTCCCCCCATTCATTTGCATAACAATTAACCCCTGCCAATGCCTAACCGCCAATACCGCGGAAGTTGTGACGTTTGCTACGAGGTAGGCGAAAAAACCAAAAGGCTTGAAGTGTGCCAACTTGGAAAAATTCCTACCAGGCCCCTTGCGGCGACCAACCGAAGTCCATAGCAAGGTCATAGCTAGCTAAACCTAAAGGGGGGGGATGGGAAAACCGCTCGGCTGGAAAGGGGAAAGAGGGCGGTCCCCGGGCGTGCCTGGCCTTAAATAGGCTAGGCCCCGCCTCCCCGGCCCGCCAATTGGCGGATGGGGTGGAAGGCACGCCCGGGGATTCCCTGACCATGCAGGGGCAAGACCCCGCCCCCGCGTGTGTGGGTGGAGGGTTTTGCCCGCAACCCCCTCTCCTCTCAGGCAGAAATGGCTTTCTCCAATATGTTAAGGTCATCTTGAATTCTGATTCTGTCTTCTGTGGCACTAGCTGCTCCTCCCAGTTTGGTGTCTGATGAGCATCCCCTCAACTCCTTCATGCAAGTCATTTATAAAGATGGTGAAGAACAACGGGCCCAGGACAAAACCCTGCGGCACCCCACTTGCGTGTCGAGCCCCGAAGCCACCCCCTCGTTGAGAAATAACACACACAAAGACACGGATATTAGGTTAATGTTATTGGGCAAATTTGGCCACAACTTTATTGATTACAGAATGTGAGCGGTATTGGCTTAGGCATTGAATGGACCCGACTATATCTGACTCCTCCCCGTAGTGCAGGGAGTTTGGTAAGGGTAAACAACCAGTAGGGGGAGCCCCGCCGATGCAGACCAACTCAAGCTCCCCCAGATGTTCCCGCCGGGGTCATGGCATGGCCCTAGCCCCGCCCCAGGCTTCAGACAAGATCCACACCCCCGGATTCCTTTAATGGAATATCCTTAAGCTTGGAGGGGCAGGTGATGGCCACATCTCCCCTCCCTCATCACAAGGTCAAACAATGCCTAACCGCAACCCTAACAAAGTTGTGACGATTGCTACGAGGTAGGCAAAAACCAAATGGCCAGTGCCAATTTGCCAAGTGGAAAAATTCCTACCAGGCCCATCAACGGCGGCCAACCATGGTCCATAGCAAGGCCAGTGCCTAAAACCTGCAATATAGGGAGGGAGGTTGGGTAATTGAGGAAGCGAGCCAAAGAGGAAGCCCTGCAGGTCACACCTATGGTTAAATGGTCCCGGCCACACACCCCTGGCCAGTGGATTGGCTGGCCAGGCTCTGACATGGCCGGGGTCCCCTGCCCCCATAGGGGAGTGGGTGGTCACACGGTCCACCACAACTCCCCCCCACGGGGAAGTGGAGCGGATTTGTCACTTTTTTTCCAGGATGACAAGGAACCATTATTGAGTACTCTTTTGGTTCGGTCAGTCAACCAGCTACAAATCCACCTAACAGTTACCTCATCAGGCCAGTTTCCTTCCTTTGGGACATGGATGGGGGCTGTGCCTTTCCAGATATTGGAGGGCTATCAATCCCATCAACCCCAGCCATCATGGCCAAAAATCAGGCTTGATGGAAGCTGCAGTTCAGCAACAACTGGAGAGCAATACATTCTTGTAAAGTTCTGTCAAATGCACCTCTTGGTTTAGCAGGTTCTGTTGGGGGAGGGAGCTGTTGGTATTATTGATATTAAATCAATATTAATATGTGCCTTGCAGGACATCATCATGAGAAGAAAAGACGAAGGAGTAAACCCAACACAAACCTGGAGTGGAGTCTCTACGGCAACTGAACGGCGCTTTGAACACCTCCTTCCAGCAATTCCTGCAGCCAAGGTGGAGCCAGATTAATTGCTCTGCTTTCCTTTGGACCCCATCAGCGAGGCCGAAAGGGGGACCTTGTCATCTTGGCAGCCCAGGACCTCCAGACAAACTGGGGCTTCCGGAGGCGGCGCCATCGGTAATGGCGGATACCCTCTGAAACGGAGGGGGAAGCTCCGCAGAAATCGGGTCCACCGCTACAGCGAAGCGGAGGACCCTCAAAAAACCCGCAGGCGGGTGAAGCCTGGGGCCGTGGGGCTCAGTGGGCACGCTTTGCGCCCCCCTGAACTGTCAAAGGAGCCCTGAAAAGAGCTCCAGAGCGGAGCGGGGGTGTAGCGCTGTGCTGGAGCCGATCGCTACTTCTGCGGAGTGAAGCTGCATAGCAGTTACCGGAGAGCGCTGGCCTTTTTCCTGTGAAACATCGGATTAAAACAGCTATCCGTCAGTAAGAATTTGGAATTTGGAAAGATCAAAGTTAAGACCAAGTATTGGACTTTGAATTTGAACTTGAAACTGGAAACTTTGATCGGGACTTTGAACTTGAATTTAAATTCGGACCTGAAATCGGCAAAGTGCAAACAGGAAGTCCGCTTTGCCGATCTTGTAAATAGAATAAAAGCAAGGGACAAGGGAACTTTGAACCATTGACTTGTTTTTTATATAGAGCTAAATTTCACTGTCAGAGCAAAAGAATCCCCCCCCCCCAAGTAGGGAAGGGGGGGACAGAAAATCCACCACTTTACTTCTGACACTGATCTGCCGGTCTGTCTTAAACAATTGCAAGGCTACTGTGAAAGTACTGTTTATGGACATTGTAACTTTTGCTGCTGAATGCTGAGAAGGACTGGTAACAATCAAGGGAGCTTCCAAGTTTGTAACTCTTTTACTCTTTTACTCTTGCAACAAATTGGAAAGATAACCGGGGAGCTGATGAAGTTACTGTTTAACAACAATTGATGAAACAACCTGGCATTCTGCTCCCCTAGAGGAACTTTGTGTTATAGCTGGGGATTTTCCACTGCAGCTGCTATTGCTTACAGTTAAGAAGGAAGCTTGGGAATTGTGTGTGTGACCTTGATTTCTAGAGGCAAGCAATGGAAGAGAAACAACCAGACAAGTTACAGCCTCCAGATAAAGTATCAACAAGAGCTAAAATTAAACAGCAGCAGCAGCTGCAGACACAGCAGCAACTCCTGCATAGAAGAACATCATCAGCAGGACTCTCTGTCCCACAAGCTACAGAGAGGGAAGAATCAAAAGGAACAGGATCGGATTCTGCAACATTAGACAAGATCTTATCGGCTCTACAAAATTTGACAGCTAAGATTGACCAAAATACTTCAACTATTAAGGACCTGGGGCAAAAAGTAAATGACTTGGGGACGAATGTGAATTCTAACACCCAGGCGATTGACAGACTGCTGCAGGAGTCTAAGGAGACAAAGAAGACAGCGGAGGAAGCCAAAGAGAGGGTACTGGCAGTAGAACAAAAGATACCACCAATAAATAAAAAATTGGACGAGTACAAGGTACAATTCTCTTTGATTGAACTTAAAGAGAAACAGACCAACTTGAGAATCAGAGCGGTCCCAGAAACAGAAGAAGGAGACTTGATAGAACTGCTTACATCGGAATTTGAGGAGTGCTGGGACCTGGATCCAGAGAAAGAAGAATTTAAGATAGTGAGTGCTTTCCGATTGGGAAGGGTTAAAAGGAAAAATAGGCCGAGAGACTGCTTGATTGCCCTAAGGTCAAAAGAGGAAAGAGATAAAATACTGAGTCTACATTCTTCCGGTTGACAGCGATCCGAGCGCAAGCGGGGATTTTCCCTCTTGGGGAATCCCGAGTTTTTCGGAGGATTGGGGGCGTCACAGGGCGCAGTGACCCCCTGAAGTAGTGTCAGGAGGGTGTCCTGACACTCAGGTTCCCGCAGGCAGCCGAAACGCGAACCTCCCGGCCGTCAGGTAGCTCTTATTAAGAGTGACGAGAACGGCGGGGGGGAGAGCGGGTTGCAGGGAGGCCATAGCTACCTCCGAGAAACGAAGCCCCGAGCTTGCAAGGAGAGCTCTCAATTCTCGATTTGGAAGGAATTCGGACTTAATTGGATATTAAGAAGATCATTGAAAACCAAGGAAAGTAACCGGAGGAAAAATTGGAAGCTACGAGACCAGCTTTCCGTCCGCAATCAGCTTAGACGCATAGAAACAACAAAGCGCTTAAAAGTGAAAGTAAGTTACCGCTCGCGGCTACTGTTTCTTCCCCCCTTTCAACTGAACAAAAAGAACCCTTTTTGGGAAGCTATCTGTTATTAAAGAAGATTTAAAGGAAAAGGGGGGACAGAGGAACAAGACGGAGTTGTTCAAGTCCTTTGGGGGGCTTGTGAAACTGACTTATTGCAATTTAGACTTTGGTGCGGTGGTGAAATAAAAACTGCGCAACAAAAGGGGATTTCCAGACTCCATTGTTAAAGTTATACAGGACTGTCTGATGTTTGCCGAGAAAAGAAGGTTCGTTTTAAACTGATCTGGACTGGCGCTTAGGACTAAACATAATTCGGCTCACTCTTTTGAAGACCTATCTTTTTTTTCCTTTTTTCTTTTTTTGGACGGCAATTTCTTTTTATTGAATAATTAAATATTTTGAGCAATTTAATACGGTTTGGAGATTTTGCCCCTAGTGGTCAGAAGATATATAACAATTTGTTTTTTTACTTGCTTGGTTCTCTTCGGGATTTTTTCGGTTTTTTTCTTGTCTTTCTTTCTGATAAACCTCTTGGCTTTGGGATTACCAATATATATAAATTTGGATTAGCCTATTTGGTGGCAGAAGATTTCTCATTTATATTAAGGATTAGCCTAATTGGTGGCAGAAGATTGTTTTTGCTTCGTTTCGGATACCTTCCTTCTTTGGGTTCCCTCGAACTCCAGCAAATTGGTTAAAGTTGGGTCATATCTAAACAAATACCAGCATTGATGGAATAGCCAAATTGGTGGCAAGAAGACGTTCATAGACAATTTGAATTTGTGGAGTTTAAATTGAAACTGTATTTGATTATTTCGATTATATTGAGACTTGGGACTGGGCTGATGATTTTTGTTTTTTTTTTCTTGATCTGAATTTTGGAAAAAAGTGTCATTTATATATTTGAGATATAGAACTGTTTGGAGGGGGACACAGTATAATTTAAGGCTCAGATCCAACGGAATTTAGAAAGTAAGGAGAGGGAGAAAATGTCTCAGAAGAAAGCTGGGGAAGGAGGAACACCGGGAGAGAGAAGGGGTTCAAAACCTGAGGCAGATTTCAAATCAGAAATTTTAAAAATGTTTGCAGAAATTAGACAAAGTGAAAAGAATTTGGAGGACAAATTAGAACATGTAAATACTAGAATCGAACAGGTGGATAACAAAATAGGTAAAATGGACCAAAAGATTGATGATACAGTGAAAGAGTTGAAAGGTCAAATTAAAGAAGTTAGTAAGAGAACACAATCGGTTGAGGAAGGATTAAAAAAGACAAAAGTGGAGATAAAAGAAGTTAAAAAAGAAGAGGAGAAGATGAAAATGGGAATTTCAGAAATGACTAAAACACAGGAGGAGTTATGGGATGCAATCTCCATGAATGAATTGAGACAACGGGAGGTGAACCTAAGATTGAGGGCAGTTCCAGAGGTTCAAGGAGAAGATATAAAAGATAAATTAATAACTGAAATTGCTCAATGGCTGGAATTACAAAAAGAAGACGTAGAGAAGAGAGTTCAAAACGCATTCAGGATGAGAGTAAGGACAACCAAGGCAAGGAAAGTTACAGGAGATTGCCTGATCACTTTTAAAGATAAAGACATGAGGAACTTAATACTCCAAAAAAATAGAGAGAAACGATTGAATATTGATGGGAGTTACATAATTATTTTCAAAGATATACCGGTTAGATTGTTGAAACGGAGAGACCCTTACAAACCATTGGTCCAAATTTTGAAGAAAAACAAGATTGAATTTAAGTGGGAATTCCCTCAGGGGATTTCCTTTATATACAAAGCCAAGAGACACAGACTGACAAGCCCCGAAGAGACAAGCAAGTTTCAGAGACGTTATAAAGAATTGATGGTAGAAGAGGACGAGGAAGAAGGTGCAGTAGGAGGAGCTGACCCAATGGGAGGGAAATTTTTAAAGGGAAAATCTAAAAAGAACAGAGAGACAGATGAAGAGGAGGAGGAGAAGGATGAAGAAGAAGAAGAGGAAGAGGAAGAAGAGGAGAAAGAGGAATCATAAAGAGAAAATTTGATAAAATTGTATATTTTAATTATCGGAAGACATGGCGTTGAAATTATGGAATTGGAATATTAATGGGATGAACGATAAAAAGAAAAGAAATAGTATTGAACAATATTTAAAAAGGAAAAATTTGGATATCATCTGTCTACAAGAAACACATGTGGCAAAAAAGCACAAAAAAATTTTGATCAATAACAGATTGGGCAACGAATTTATATCCTCAGACAAAGAAAAGAAGAGAGGCATAGTCCTTTATGTTAGGAAAAATATAGAAGCTCAACAGATCTTCAAAGATGAAGAAGGAAGAATAATTGCAATACAGATCAACTGGCAGGGCGAAAAATTAATAATTGTCGGGATCTATGCACCTAATGGAAATAAGACTGATTTTTATAAGAAATTGGAAGAAAGATTGTTTGAATATATGGATCAAAAAATCATAATAATGGGAGATATGAATGGAGTTGTTTCAACGGAAATGGACAGATTAAGAGAAAAAAGTGACAGCAAAGAGGGGAAACTACCGAAGACCTTTTTTACACTGGTGAAAAACCTCAATTTAATCGACATCTGGAGACTCAGACACCCATTAGAAAAAGAGTTCACCTTTTATTCAGAACCAAATCAGTCCATGTCAAGAATAGACCAAATCTGGATCTCGAATGAACTAACTACTAGAATTCAACAAATAGAAATCCAACCTAGAGTAATTTCGGATCATAATCCAATAAAAATGGAGATAAAGATGTATGAAGAAAGAACATTTAGATGGAGACTGAAAGACTATCTTTTGGAAGATGAAAGAATCATTCAAGACGCCCGGAAAAAACTGATGGAGTACTTTGCAGATAATATGAATAAAGGCACAAAGATCAGTACAGTTTGGGATGCAAGCAAAGCAGTAATGAGGGGATTCTTCATCCAGCAGAACGCGATCAAAAATAAGAACAGAGAGAAAGGGAAGAAGGAAATCCTAAAACAAATAATGGACAATGAACAAAAGTTAATTAAGAAGCCAAATAACATCAAGATAAAACAAAACATCAAAATTCTGCAGACACAATTCGCCATGATTATAAACAAAGAAGTCGAATGGAACATTAAAAGGCTGAGACAAAGGAATTTTGAATTCGCAAACAAACCTGGAAAATGGCTTGCATGGCAAATAAAAAAAAGGAAAGAGCAAGGTACAATTAACAGAATTATTGTGGATGGCGAGGAAATAGAGAACCCAAAAGGTATCAGAAAAGGATTTTTGGATTTCTACAAACATCTATATGCAAAGCGAGAGAAAAACAACACAAAGAAGATAGAGAACTTTTTGAAAAGAAAAAAGGTGCAAAAGATCCCGACAGAAATGAAAGACAGACTGAATGCCCCAATAGAGAATGAGGAGATAGTAGAAATTATAAAACAGATGAAAAAAGGAAAGGCACCAGGGCCAGATGGATTTACAGCAACATATTATAAAGAAATGAGGGACTCCTTGATTGTACCACTTAAAGAAGTTATGAACAACATCTTGAAACAACAGGACATACCAGGAACATGGAAAGAAGCCTTCATAACACTCATACCAAAACAAGACTCGGATCTCACACAAGTGAAAAATTATAGACCGATATCTCTGCTAAACACAGATTATAAGATTTTTTCGGGCATTTTAGCATCAAGATTTAAGAAGATACTGCTACAGCATATCCATAAAGATCAAGCAGGTTTCTTACCTGGCAGACATATGAAGGATAATGTAAGAAATATAATAAACATTTTGGAATATTTGACTGCCAGCAATGAGAGACAAGCTGTTTTAATGTTTGTGGATGCAGAGAAAGCGTTTGATAATGTTTCATGGGAATTTATGCTGAAAAATTTGGAAATGATGGAAGTGGGAGAAGATTTTTATAATGGTATAAAGGCGATATATTCAGAACAAAGTGCTAAATTGATAGTAAATAATGTAATTACAGAGGAACTGAAAATAAAGAAGGGTACAAGACAGGGATGCCCTCTCTCACCACTATTATTCATCATGGTTCTGGAGGTCCTATTGAGTTCTATCAGACAAAATGAACTAATAAAGGGGGTAACAGTAGGTCAAAACCAATATAAAGTTAAAGCCTTTGCCGATGATCTGGTAATTACGATGGAGGATCCAACAAATAGTTTAAAAGAAGTTATAAAAGAAATTGACCAATTTGGAAGAGTGGCCGGATTTGTATTAAATAAAAGGAAAACTAAACTTATGGTGAAGAATTTGGATCAAAGCACGATTGAAGAAGTGCAAAGAGAAACAGAGATGGAAGTGGCGAAGAAGGTTAAATATTTAGGAATATGGTTAACCCAAAAAAATATTGACTTATTCCAAAACAATTACATGACAATTTGGAACAATATTAAGAGAGACCTCGAAGTGTGGAGTAGGATGAAGTTATCCTTTTGGGGCAGAATTTCTTCAATCAAGATGAGTGTGCTTCCAAGGATGTTGTTTCTATTTCAAATGATCCCAATAATTAAGGGGACAAAGATCTTCAAAGATTGGCAAAGAACGATCTCAAAATATATCTGGCAGGGCAAGAAGCCACGAATACAATTTAAACTATTAACTGATGCGAAAGAAAGAGGTGGCTTCGCCCTGCCGGACCTGAAACTTTATTATGAAGCATCTTGTCTCTGTTGGATAAAGGAGTGGATAACACTAAAAGACAATAAGCTACTGGACTTGGAAGGGTTCGATAATAGGTTTGGCTGGCATGCCTATTTATGGGCAGGAAAGAAGAAAGCTCATAAAAGTTTTGCCAACCACATTTTTAGAGGTGCCCTTATAGAAATATGGGACAGGTACCAAAATATTTTGGAACCAAATGTACCACATTGGCTATCCCCACTAGAGGTCATGAGTGTTAAAAAGATAAATATGAGAGAGGACTGGATGACTTATGGAGATATTGTAATTAACGAAGGGGGGAAATGGAAACTGAAGCCATATGAACAAGTTAAAAAATATGTATATGATTGGTTGCACTACTTCCAAACAAATGATATGTTTAAGAAGGATTGTAGAGAGAGGAAATATATTGAAGGAGAGTCTAGATTTCAGAAGGAAATAATTAATAATGATTATAAGGTATTGTCAAAAATGTACAAAATGTTATTGGAATGGCAAACAAAGGATGAAGAAGTTAAGTCAGTCATGATACACTGGGCCAGGGACTTTGGTTATAATATACAGTTAGCGGATTGGGAGAAGGTGTGGAATGAAAATATGAAATTCACTGCATGCATGACGATAAAGGAAAATATTATGAAAATGGTATACAGATGGTATATCACTCCCGTAAAACTAGCAAAAATGTATAAGACATGTAACAAATGTTGGAAGTGTAAAGAGAGGGAAGGGACATTTTATCATATGTGGTGGGAGTGTAAGAAAGTAAAAGGCTCCTGGGAAATGATATATAATGAGTTGAAAAGAATGTTTAAATATACATTTGTGAAGAAACCAGAAGCTTTCTTGTTAGGAATCACAGGAAGAGAAATTAATAGAATTGATCATAAACTTTTTCAATATGCAGTGACTGCGGCAAGAATTTTAATGGCTCAAAAATGGAAACAAGAAGAATTACCAACATTGGAAGAATGGAGACGGAAATTGATGGATTTTGCGGAACTAGACAAACTGACAGGAAAAATTAGATACCAGAAAGATCACAAGTTCACACAGGACTGGAGAAAGTTTACGATTTATCTGGAAAATATTTGTGATGAACAGACAACGCTAGTTGGTTTTAAAGAGGCTTTGTGATGAGAAAGGGTATTGTGGGAGGGATAAGAGTTGTAAAGTTTAATTAACTGGCAATACAATTATAAAGGAAATGTGAAATAGATATAAAATCATGAGGATTGTGGAGGAAGCGGGGGGAAGTCCAAAAGAATTTGACATGATGGTTGATGTGAATGTCTTATTTAAATTTGTAAAAGAAAACTTTTCTAAAAAAATTAATAAAAAAAAAAAAAAAAATACTGAGTCTACATTACCAGAAAGCACTCGACATCCAAGGGGTGAGAATTGAGATTTTTAAAGATATTCCGAAATACTTACTTGACCTTAGAACCAACTACGGAAATTTGGTGGACCTGCTAAAAAGAAACGGAATTTTGTTCAGGTGGGAATTTCCACAAGGCCTCTCGTTTACATTTAAAGGAAAGAAAATTAAGATAAGATCAGAGGAAGACAAAGTGAGTTTTTTGAGAAATTTTGGAGAAGAATTACAAAGAGAGGCCAGAACAAAAGACTCGGAAATATTGGGACTGGGACCACCTGACTTAGGAAGAGCCCCCTTGGGACTGGACCAACTAGAGAAAGAGACACCGCCGACAAACCAAGAGCAACTTCTAGGAGCAACTGGTGGAACATCAGAATAACAACAACATGTCTCTGCAGATGTTAACTTGGAATATTCGAGGTTTGAACTCCCCCAGCAAAAGGAAGAGGATTTTTCATATTTTGAAAAAGGAACAATTGGACCTAATTTGCCTACAAGAAACACATATAACAAGACTCCAAAGGAAATTATTGATAAATAAAAAGTTAGGCCAAGACTTCATTTCATCAGACAAAGTAAAAAAAAGAGGAGTTGTGATCTACGCAAAAGAGAAACTATTACCAAAGTTCCTCCTTAAAGATGAACATGGACGATTTGTGGCAATTGAAATACAATTCCAAGGAGAGAAATTAGTAATAATTGGAGTCTATGCACCTAACGAGGGGAAATCAGAGTTTTATAAGAAACTGCATGAGACGTTAATGGACTTCATAGATCGAAATATCATTTTGATGGGAGACATGAATGGCGTTGTCTCGACATATATGGATAAATCTGAAAGACAAGTAGTCACAAAAGATGGAAGGCTACCAAAGACCTTTTTTGAACTGACAGACAATATGGACTTGATTGATATTTGGAGAACTAAAAATCCCTTAGGCAGAGAGGGGACCTTCTTCTCTGAAGCCAATTTGACTTGGACTAGAATAGACCAAATTTGGATTACAAGAGGGATGGCACCCAAGATCCGAAAGGTGGAAATCTGCCCAAAAATCTGCTCCGACCATAACCCAGTGAAGATGGATATGAAACTAACACCGACTGGTTCCTTTAGATGGAGAATGAATGACACCTTGTTTAGAGACTCTGAAATTGTGAAAAAGGCCCGAAAAACACTAAAAGACTACTTTGAAATAAATTTGAAGACTACTGTGGAGAAAAGAGTAATCTGGGATGCAAGTAAAGCTGTAATGAGGGGGTTTTTGATTCAGCAAAATGCTATAAAGAGGAAACTTCAAGAGGAGAAGAAAGAAAAGATTTTAGAGAAAATTAGAGAAGGCGAGAAGAGATTAAGGATTAAACCTAAGTCACAGGATATTCTACGAGAAATTAAATTACATCAGGCACAATACTTGAAAATGGTCAACCAGGATATAGAATGGAAAATTAAACAAATGAGACAAAAAACCTTCGAATCGGCCAATAAGTGTGGAAAGCTGCTAGCTTGGCAGCTGAAGAAAAGACAGAAATTAAATACTGTCATCAATCTTGAAGTAAATGGACGAAATATACAAAACCCACGGGAGATTCAAGACTGCTTCCAGAGATACTTTAAACAACTGTATTCACAAGGGCCACAGAATGAGATCAAAATCGAGAAATTTTTGGAAACAAATGGATTACAAAAAATATCTCAAGAGAATAAATTAATACTGAATGACAAAATTTCTGAACAGGAGGTTGAAGGTGCCATTAAGAACCTGCAACTAGGCAAGTCTCCAGGCCCGGATGGGCTAACCTCCAAATACTACAAAGACATGAAAGATTATTTAATTCAACCTCTAATGGAGGTTGGCAATGAAATTATGGAAGGGAAAAGAGCGCCGGAGTCGTGGAAAGAAGCTTACATCACGCTTATACCGAAAAATGAGATAGAAAAGACACAACTAAAGAACTACCGCCCCATATCCCTACTTAATGTGGATTATAAAATTTTTGCTGATATTCTAGCTAGAAGATTGAAAAAAGTTTTAGCAACAATGATTCATAAAGACCAAGCTGGCTTTCTCCCAGGCAGACAATTGTCAAATAACACGAGAAACTTAATTGACATTTTGGAAAAGCTACAAGTTAATATAAACACAAAAGCTGTCTTGATATTTATTGATGCGGAGAAAGCCTTTGACAATATTTCTTGGAGTTTTATGAGGAAAAATTTGCAAGGGATGGGGGTTGGAGAAAGGTTTGGAAACGGTATAGGTGCGATCTACTCAGAACAGAAGGCGAAATTAATAGTGAATAATGCAGTTACGGAAGAAGTTAAGATAGAGAAAGGGACACGACAAGGCTGCCCAATTTCCCCTTTGCTTTTTATTTCAGTCCTGGAGGTCTTGCTGAACATGATTAGAAGGGACCAACAGATTCAGGGTATACAGGTCGGAGTTAAACACTATAAACTTAAAGCCTACGCAGATGACCTAGTACTGACACTACAGGAGCCAATCCCTAGTTCTAAAAGAGCACTGGAAATAATACAAGAATTTGGTCGGGTGGCAGGTTTTAAATTGAATAAATCCAAAACTATGGTTTTAGAGAAAAATTTGACAGCAGTAGAGAAGGAAAGGTTTCAGGAAGAAACAGGTTTAACATTGGTGAAAAAAGTGAAATACCTAGGGGTGAACTTGACTTCGAAGAATGTAAATTTATTTAAAGATAATTATGAGAAGTGTTGGTCAGAAGTGAAAAAAGATCTTGAAATTTGGACAAATTTGAAACTTTCCTTACTGGGTAGAATTGCTGTTATCAAAATGAATGTACTGCCAAGAATGTTGTTTTTGTTTCAGACGCTACAAATCATTGACAAAATGGACTGTTTTGAGAAGTGGCAAAAAGAAAATTCTAGATTTATCTGGCAGGGCAAAAAGCCCAGAATAAAATACAAAATTCTCACTGACGCAAAGGAAAGAGGGGGGTTTGCCCTGCCGGACTTTAAGTTATATTATGAAGCAGCAGCTTTTTGCTGGTTGAAGAATTGGCTACTTCTTGAAAACACGGACATTTTAGATTTGGAAGGATATGATAACGTTTTTGGGTGGCATGCATACTTGTGGTACGGTAAGGCTAAAGTGTACAAGACATTTAAAAACCATATTGTCAGGAAAGCATTGTTTAATGTCTGGATGAAATACAAAGATTTATTGGAAAATAAAACCCCTAGGTGGCTCTCACCTATGGAAGCAAAGGCCTTAAAAAAGCTTAATATGGAATCTAACTGGCCAAAATATTGGGAAATTCTGGAGCAGGAGGGAGATAAAGTGAAATTGCAAAGCTATGAGAAACTTAAGGATAAGGTGCGAGACTGGTTACATTATTTTCAAATAAGAGAGGCCTATCATTTGGACAGGAAAATTGGTTTCCAGGTGGAAAAATCAAAGTTGGAAACAGAATTGTTAGAACCCAATGCTAAGATATTGTCGAGAATGTATAACCTGCTGTTGAAGTGGAATACTGAGGATGAAACGGTAAAATCTGCTATGATAAAATGGGCACAAGACGTTGGTCATAACATTATGTTTGTTGACTGGGAACAGTTGTGGACCACCGGTATGAAATTCACGGCATGTAATGCCTTAAGAGAGAATATTATGAAAATGATATATAGGTGGTACATGACCCCAGTCAAACTTGCAAAAATCTACCATTTGCCCGATAATAAATGTTGGAAATGCAAAGAAACTGAAGGGACATTCTTTCACCTTTGGTGGACGTGCCCAAGGATCAAGGCTTTCTGGGAGATGATATATAATGAACTGAAAAAGGTATTTAAATATACCTTCTTGAAGAAACCAGAGGCCTTTCTTCTGGGCATGGTCGGCCAATTGGTGCCAAAGAAGGATAGAACTTTCTTTATGTACGCTACAGCAGCAGCAAGAATACTCATCGCAAAGTATTGGAAGACAGAAGATCTACCCACTCTGGAAGAATGGCAGATGCAAGTAATAGACTATATGGAACTGGCTGAAATGACCGGCAGAATTCGAGATCAAGGAGA
Organism: Podarcis cretensis; assembly: GCF_951804945.1. Lineage (NCBI taxonomy): Eukaryota > Metazoa > Chordata > Lepidosauria > Squamata > Lacertidae > Podarcis > Podarcis cretensis. The sequence goes on along the minus strand of NC_137178.1, from coordinate 2,882,363 downwards.
AGAGCAGGTGGAAGAGGACTGGAAGAAGTTTAAAGTCTATCTACAAAAACACTGTAAAATCTTTGAATGTTGAGGACATTGAAAAGGAAAGAAGGGGTTCTAGTGACTGAGTTAAATAAGAGCACAAAGGGAGGGATCAAGAATCAAAATGAACAAAGATTGAGCTTGCTGAACTAATTATTACATAGAATACAAGATCGGGAGGCGGGTGGAAGTAAGGAAAATAAGGTTTTGAAGGTTATAATTGGAAAGTGAGGTGTGTTTTTTTATGTTAAAATCTCCTTTTTTCTCTTCTTTTTTTGTCTATGTTTTTTTTTCTTTTGTAATGTTTGTGAAAATTTTTCTTTTTGTAATGTTTGTGAAAATTCGCTTTTTTGTTCTTTTTTGTGAAAAATGCAATAAAAATTATTAAAAAAAAAAAAAGACCTCCAGACAAACTGCCCAGGCTTGGGCCCCAGAGAGGTCACTTGGGTGCTGCAAACACAGCAAAAACAACACAGGAGGAAGCAGTTATGAGTTATAAGCTCAACCTGATTAGCATAAGATATGAGCACCATGGTTTGCCTCCACCAGTAGAAGAGATCATTGTGTCTCAGTGGTCAGCTGTGCAGTGATCAGAGAACAAATGACTGCTGGGAGAAACACAGAGAGAAGAAACACCATGGTACATCTGCAGCAGCACAACTGGAGGCCTTCATCTGCCCCAGCTGTAACAAAACATGTCTCTCCTATATCGGTCTCTATGGCCACAGCTGTAACGCTCCAACGGTTTGACTTCACCCCCCCCCAAAAGGCACACTCCTCCATTGTCCTCTGAGACATGCGGATGGCGGCACTTAATTTTTGTCTCTTCATTTTAGACCTTATTACTTTTTCTGTGGAAATTGCTTGATTTGGTTGTGTTCTGTTAATGAATGAATTTATTAATACGGTCACAGACCAGCGTCAACATACACAATATCACAGATCATAAAAAAATATCAAATATACAAGGGACAATATGAATATAACAAGGATTTAAATATAAAAATTAAAAATTAATTGTTAGCGTGCCCCCTGTAATTAACATTTAGGGGTTTGGTCATTATGGGGTACCACTTGCTTCCTGCGATTGATTGCAGACACACAAAATTTAGCTACATTTAATGTAGTCTTGGGATTCTTGTCCTCTAGCAGTAGTTTTAAACTATGATATTCCAATTCTTTCCTAGACTTTTGCAAAACAGGTGTAATAAAAGTCAAACATATATCCTCATATACGTTTGTGTACTGTTGTGTTCATATACAGTTGTGTTCTGTTAATGTATTTTTTATTGTTCATGACTAATTTTGTTGTGTTTGTAATTATGTGGATTTTTTTTGTAAGCCACTTTGAGCATGGGTTGAACTATGGAAAGCACACAAGGAAAATTATTTATGTATGTTTCTAGGTATGTAGCTTCTCCCAACACTTCCTGGCAGTTGAGGGGTGGAGCGGGCAGCAAACACAACAGGTAGCCTGAATATTACCATGCTCCAGGGCTCTTTATCTTCAAGAGAGTAGCCCCTGCCAGCCATGTCCTGGGAGGAAAGTGGCAACCCTTTGGTGCCCCCCAGCCCTCCTGCTGCCTTCCCAAAGCCAGGTAAGTGAGGTGCCCAACTTTCAGAAGGAGGTGCAAGTCTCTGGCAGGGTCCTAGAGTCCTTCCCAAAGCTGGCAAAGCACTAACTAAGCTTTGGGAAATAATAATAATAATAATAATAATAATAATAATAATAATAATATTTTTTTATTTATACCCCGCCCTTCCTGGTTCAAAAACTGGGCTCAGGGTGGCTAACAACAAATTTAAAACACTTTAAAACACTTAATTATAAAAGCAGCATAAAATACAGTATAAATACATGAATAACAATCAAAATCAAAAATCAATTAGATAATCCCCAGGGCTAGCTGGCTGAATTGGTCGTACTTGGGCCAGCGAGGAGGCCAGGGGAGAATTAGCTGTGGGGTCTCAGAGCAGGTAATCTTCATAAAAGGGGAGGTGGAGGAAAGAGAAGGGAAATAAAAGATCAGGCTGTATTCAAATTAAAGGCCAGAAGAAGAAGAAGAAGAAGAGTTTGGGTTTGATATCCTGCTTTATCACTACCCGAAGGAGTCTCAAAGCGGCTAACATTCTCCTTTCCCTTCCTCCCCACAACAAACACTCTGTGAGGTGAGTGAGGCTGAGAGACTTCAGAGAAGTGTGACTAGCCCAAGGTCACCCAGCAGCTGCATGGGGAGGAGCGGAGACGCGAACCCAGTTCCCCAGATTACAAATCTACCGCTCTTAACCACTGCACCACACTGGCTCTCACTGGCCAGGTGGAATAGCTCTGTCTTACAGGCCCGGCGGAAGAAGGTTAAATCCTGCAGGGCCCTAGTCTCATGGGACAGAGCATTCCACCAGGTTGGAGCCATCACTGAGAAGGCCCTGGCCCTGGCGGAGGATAATCTGACTTCCTTAGGGCCCGGGACCTCTAAACTATGGTTATTCATGGACCTTAAGGTCCTCTGCGGGGCAGACCAGGAGAGGCGGTCCTTTAGAAGCAGCAAGGAAGCAACTGTGACAGCAGGCATCCCTTCCCAATAAAACTATGACATTTCTTAATTTAGTTGGTATTAGTGCAACAGCAGTGCTTAAACGGAGACCCTCCAAGTGTCCCTGTTTTCCGAAGACAGTCCCGGATTTACAGAAGCTGTCCCAGTTTCTGATTTAACCCCAGAACATCCAACTTTTCCTTAGGGAATCCCTATTTTCAGCAGAGAAATATTGAAGGGGGTGTCTCTAATTTTCATCGGAGAAATGTTGGAGGGTATGTTAAGTGTCCATCGTATCTGGGAAGAGCACCAGAACAAGTGGTCATGCTCTGTGACTTGCTAGCAGCCCTGCCAGGTCCAGTAGGTGCCAGTTTCCAGGTACCCATCACCTGAGAAACAGATCCCCACAGCCAACAGATAATAACAAAGCACACTCTAATATCTCTTGGTTTCAGGCAGCTAAAGGAACGGTGCTTGAATGGAATTGGATGTTTATGTTTATTCTGTAGCTCTCAAGGCTTTCCATGGGGTTGGATGGTGAAATGCAAAGCATTCTGTCTTCACTCAAGCGTTGGTTCCCCCAACTTTACAGTTCTTCAATATCCAGGTTTTCCTTACAAACCCATCTGCGCTGTTCATGACAGTAGGCATCGTTCCAGTTATATTTGTTACTTGCAGGCACGATGGAGACGCAGTCCTCCTCTATTTCTCTGTTTTGCTGTCTGTGGGGAATCTCATTGTGAGACCAGTACCTGCGGAAAGACTTCCCATTAAACAGGAAAGATAGAGACAGGCTGGGTCTACCAATGAGGAGGAAGCAAGGCATGCTGAGACCTGAGGGGTGAGAATGGGATGCAGCCCCCTTGGACTGTGGGAGGCAGGAGGGCCACATTTTTAGACGCTCCCCATTATTATTATTATTATTATTATTATTATTATTATTATTATTATTTTAAAAAAGAAATCCCTGCAAGTTGGGAAGCATAACACAGAAACTTAACCACACCTCAAAATAATTATGGGATGGGTGTCTCCTTTTCCCAGGAAGAGGAGAGGCTGTATCAGACTGTATTTGGACCCTTGCAAGATTCTGAATAGGGACGTGGGTGGCGCTGTGGGTTAAACCACAGAGCCTAGGGCTTGCCGATCAGAAGGTTGATCGGTGGTTTGAATCCCCGCAATGACGGGGTGAGCTCCCGTTGCTCGGTCCCTGCTCCTGCCAACCTAGCAGTTCGAAAGCACACCCAAGTGCAAGTAGACAAATATGTACCACTCTGGCGGGAAGGTAAATGGCATTTCCGTGCGCTGCTCTGGTTCGCCAGAAGCGGCTTAGTCATGCTGGCCACATGACCCGGAAGCTGTACACCGGCTCCCTCGGCCAGTAAAGTGAGATGAGCACCGCACCCCTGAGTCGGCCACGACTGGACCTAATGGTCAGGGGTCCCTTTACCTTTACCTTTTAAGATTCTGAATAGTGTGGGACATTTGACAGGCAAGTAAGTGTGCTCGTCTATACCTGGGAAAGAACCATCTGAACACCATAATACAGTGCATATCTTAGAACATGGAAAGAAGGTGTTCAGGGGTTTATTCCATTATGTGCCTCCCGCCTCCACATATACACACACCCTGGTCCATGAATGTCTGTGACACAGGAAACACTCCTGTGTGAAATGCTGCAGCAATTTCTGCAAGATGACTTGACTTTTCCTCTAGTGTTTGGGAACAATTCCTCGACACCGCCTATTTCAGACTTACTCTTTTTTAAATCGGGAGCCATCTGTCCATTCCCATTTGCCTTCCTCCGTTTCATCTGTAAGGCCAATCCAAGTGGGGTCACTGAGCAGGGAAGTGACAAAGTTCTGTAGAAAGAAGGAACAACCTCACTCGACATTGTGTCAGGTCATTGAGGCAAGAAAGAGACAACAGCCTGCCTAGGGTTGCACATGTCGGTAAGCCTTCACAGATTTGCCAACGTAGCCTTATATTGAAAATAAATTCTCCATCCAGTCACGCTTCCTCTGAGCCTTCTCTGCTAGGAAGCTCTGACCTGATAGGATAGCAAAGTAATGCAGCGGTCCTGAGTCCATGTGAGAAAGGGATAAATTAAGTCCAAAAGACAGATCGGTTCTTATCTTTAGAAGAGTTTATTTACAAGCCATAAATCAGTCTCTCCATCGGAAACCTCCGCCATTCCAAAAGCATTCTTCTTTCCGTGCTTCCCAAAAGCACACAGACACAGCCTGTCTGTTTAGCTGTGTCTCTCAGCGTCTCTCGGTAGAACTGAAAGTAACTCTCACAGACAAAGCCTGTGACGTAAAGCCCTGCTTCCGGCCCCTCCCAGATGCAGGGCACCATGGAGTTTTAACCCTGTCTGTTCCAAACTCCACAAATGTGTGGTAAGAAAAGTTAGGTTCTGTTCAGTATAATTGGTTTAATTGTCGCAGAGATGAAGAATGGCTAAAGGTTTAACATGGGACTGTATTAAAGCCTCCAGGAGCACTCTGAGCTCTTGCTGAGTTGAGAATTAACTGATTGTTGTTCTCTGGTAGCTAATGTGTGAGTGTTGTAACCTTAGATCATGTGAGAGGTATTGGATTGCAAATCTGCCATCTGGAAAGGTTCCTTTATCTCTTAAACTCTATGGAATGAGGCTGCAAATGAAGCTCTCCTGAAGGGAGAGTAAGCAGCCTAAAGCCAATGGAGGCTGGAAAGAAGGCTGTGGGGAGAAACAGACCTCTGCTTCTCAGTCTGCTTGGATCATTTCATCTTTTCTAAGATGTTGAGCCTGTGCTGGACAGCACAAGACAATGTACAGATATTTTGATTGTATCTTTGATGCTTGTGTTCTGTTTTTGAAGAGTTCTGCCAGTAAAACTTTGAATAATATTTTTATGAGCCTGCACAAGGTTTCATTGCCAAAGGCCTCAGTTCTTACACTTCCAGTCACTTCAGACTGCGCAACATTAATATCTGCAACAGGTTCAGTGTAACCCACATAAACAATTTTCATTTTAAAAAATTCTCCGCCTCAGGTTCTGAGACAAGAAACTGCTTACACAAATGTAATGGAGCCTCTGCAGGTTGCAAAATATTCTGGGCTGTGTTCTATAATGACTTTACATCGAGATTCTACCATTGCCTACTGGGCTTCACCATCGCTGCATGTGCAATGGGATTGTGCCAAAGAACCATGTTCTCCTGTTCCAGAAAGGTCAGACGTGGAGGGACAAATGCCTCTCAGTGAAGCCTGCCTGTCATTTCTAACTTAATTGGGGAGCCTCTTGTAATCTTTCATGGAGGCCCGGGACTATTTGGGACAGAATTTTCAAGCCATTGCATTGATGCTACAAAGGCAGAATAGTAGCAAAATCATCGAGTTGGAAGGTACCCTGCAGATTTTCTAGCCTAAGACCCTGCAATGCAGGAATAAGCAGCTGTCCCTTACGGGGATCAAACCTGCAACCTTGGCGTTCTTAGCACCACACTCTAACCAACCGAGCTATCCAGCTGGGATGTGTGGATAGGAAGCAGGCAAGAAATCGTACAATATTTGCAAGCGAGAACAAAAAGGAGAGAAGCAGATGTCTATAACCTGTTCTTCATCAGTCAGGATGGAGGCCAAGTGGGCATCTCTGGACTCGCAGAAATTCTCAGCATCATACCAGCTCTTTTTTCCTTTTGAAATGTAGTAGAGATTCCTCCCAAAAGCATCCCACCTACCAGAAGACTTCCCACCTTTAAGGAAGAAGGATTCTAAGAAGAAATAAGTAGGAAGAAAAGGATAATGTATTCTCTTCTATACATAGTTGAATTCAACCCCTGCTCATCCCTGAGGAACAATGGGTGATGTGGGCTAATTCTTGCAGCTTAGCCTACCTCCAAGGGTTCTTGTGCCGATAATCCAATCCACGCTGCTCTGAGCTCCTTATGGGAAGGGAGGGACCCCAAATATAAGAAATATTGGGAATTGCTGCAGAACCCACTTCTGGGTCCCATTAGAACTGAATTCATATTTCCCCATTTTCTGTGAGCCCGGGAACACCAACCGATCACTTCAGCACATGCTTAAAATCTAGAGCTCTGCTCCACAGTGAGGTGGAGCCAAGGTCCTTTTGCAGCAGAACCACGACCCTCCCAGCCAGCACTTTCTGAAATAATGCATGACCTGAAACACAACCATTCCCCGAATTTTCTGAATTTTGAATTTCAGTTCTCCAGCCAAGGAATTTCGCAAAAATGCATATACTAAAGTGAAGTTTGTGTTAAGTGCTTGTGTCTTGCGGAGGTAGCACACAAGAATACATCTTGTGAGCTGAAATCATTTTGCCAAAGTATATATATATAGCACAATTTCATATAACTATCTGCATATGAGGAAGAAACTTGCTCCAAAATGCTGGTTTGTTTTCATGAGAACCTTTTCTTTTAAAAAAACAAAACAAATCGCAAGTGGATGTGGAAATCTTGAGAAGACCAGAAAAATGAGAAGCTGAGACAAACCAAAACTGACACACGCTTCCATCCACAGAGGGCAGAAGCTGAGAGAGGTCTGGCCATGAGAGAGAGGGTTTTGCTTACATCTGCCCAGGGATCTGAATGCTGATATTGTCAGTAATTTATGCACTCTGCAACAGTTATTGAAATACCCGTGCACCTGGTCTGTCTCGTACCTACGGGACCGCCTCTACCGTTATGCCCCACGGAGAGCCTCAAGGTCCATAAATAGCAACACCCTAGTGGTCCCGGGCCCTAAGGAAGTTAGATTGGCTTCAACCAGAGCCAGGGCCTTTTCAACACTGGCCCCGGCCTGGTGAAACGCTCTGCCTCATGAGACCAGGGCCCTGCAGGATCTGATTTCTTTCCGCAAGGCCTGTAAGACAGAGTTGTTCCGCCTGGCCTTTGGCTTGGAACCAATTTGATTCCCTCCCTCTCTTTCTTTTTTCCTTTCCTTCTCCTCCTGCAATGAGGCTACATTTTATTATTTTAATGTTTCAATATTTTAATGTTGTATTTTAATTTTGTTTTTAAGTTGTAATCATTCAACTTGTTTTTATTATTGCTTGTAAGCCACTCTGAGCCCGGCCTTGGCTGGGGAGGGCGGGGTATAAATAAAAATATATTATTATTATTATTATTATTATTATTATTATTATTATTATTATTAAGCTCAAGGACACTGGAGCTCAGAAGCTGTAAATACAGTTTGGCCTTGGTACAGTAAGTGGCAGCAAAGGTGCCAACTCCTTGGGGCCCTGGGTGCCCGGGCACCCACAAAATTCCCCACAAAGGAGCTAGGCACTCACAAATTTCGGTGCCAGAGTCATGTACACTGCATGGCACCCACGGCCCTGGGCACCCACAGTTGTGGGGCCAAGATGGCACTCCTGCATGGCAGGCAGTTCGAGGTGAACAGTAGTAGTGGTGGATGCAACAGAGAGAAAAGCAACAAAGGATTCTGTTTTGTATATAGTTTTCTGTCTTTCAATAAAATGCCATCAAATATTCAAACGCAGGTGCTTCTGCCTGTTTGCGCAATCTGTTTGAGCAAGAGCCAACAGATGTGTTTCATAACTTCCTCTCTGTGCCACATCTGGCGTTCAACCAAAGTGGCCTCTAAACTTTGTGCCTGCCAGCCGGGTGTGTGTGTCCTTTTTGCAATTTAAGCATGCGCCTCTTGCCATTTGATCGCCCTTGCATTCTCAAAAAGTGCTGAGTTCAGGCATGCAGCTACTTACGGTACTTCAGTTTCCGTTTCTTGTAGGCCTTTTCAGCCTCTTCTAAATGGTCTGGCAATGTCTTCACTTCTTCTGCTACCTGTATGGCTATAAGCATTCCCACAGTTAGAAGGTTTCTTCTTCACCTTCACCACCACAGACACATTTGCTTGTTATAGTTAAGTATTTGTATCTTGGCCTTACAACCAGGGAAGTCTGGTGTGAGAACAAAACTAGATAGCTAGATAGAGGATAGATAGATGATAGATAGATAGATAGATAGATAGATAGATAGATAGATGAGAGAGAGAGAGAGAGAGAGAGAGATTAGATAGATAGATGATAGATAGATGATAGATAGATAGATAGATAGATAGATAGATAGATAGATGATAGATAGATAGATAGATGGATGATAGATAGATAGATAGATAGATAGATAGATAGATAGATAGATAGATAGATATGATATGATATGATATAGATAGATGATAGATAGATAGATAGGTAGATAGATAGATAGATGATAGATGATAGAATATTATTGTCAGAAAAATGGAAGCAAGAAGAATTACCGACGAAAGAAGAATGGCAAATGAAATTAATGGGCTATGAAGAATTAGATAAATTAACAGGAAGGATTCGAAACCTGTGGGATCAGAGATTCTTAGAGGACTGGAGTAAATATTTGAATTATTTGAAAAGCAATTGTGATAAACAGATTACTCTAGTAGGACTGCAAGAAGTTCTGCAAGGAGGACTTTGTGAAATATTGCGAGGAAGGCTTTGAAAAGAATTATTAGTTAAGGACAATTAAAAGTAAAAGAGAAATTAAGAAATGGAGAATAAGTGATAAAGAAGGGAAAATCATCTGAGGTTGTTGACGGAAGTCTAAAACATTGTATAAGAAGTTATGTTAAATGATTGTTGGAACTTATATGTTTAAAAATTAATAAATATATATATTTTAAAAAGATAGATAGATGATAGATAGATAGATAGATAGATAGATGATAGATGATAGATGATAGACGATAGATAGATGATAGATAGATAGATAGATGATAGATAGATAGATAGATAGATAGATAGATAGATAGATAGATAGATGATAGATAGATATAGATAGATAGATAGATATAGATATAGATATAGATATAGATATAGATATAGATATAGATATAGATATAGATATAGATAACAGAACCCACCCAGCCCAGCCTTCCTCTGCATGTGACTAGAGGTGGGTGTGGCCTCACCTGTGCAGGTAACGACAAAAGCACAGGGCAGGGCAGCCATCTCTCTCTCTTTGACTACATGCATTGAAGAAGCAACATCTGCTTAGCCAAAGATGCTCTCTTGGCCTCCAGCCAAAAGAGGACAAAGGGACTGTCTCCTTATGAGATAGTTTAGCTTACTTTTCTAAGCTAAGTCTGCCTTCTGGGATCCCATTGTGAACAGAATGTGAGTAAACTCTTTTTATACTTTTATAGAAGACTGTGCTGTGTCTTATCTTTTATGAGGGAATAAGGGGAAAATACCAGAACAGTTATTATAGAGGCTTTAGTGAGCCTGAGCAAACGCATCCGCTGCAAGTTTAAAAAGGGGACTGTTACTCTGCTAAATTGTGAACTTGTTTACACAAGTTGGAAAGGCTATAATCAAACAATATATCCTCTCCTGCATCCCTGAACATTCCCACATTGTGGACCTTACTCCCTGTGAACACACACAAGATGGATAACTATTAGGCTCTTCACTTTGCTTATCAGGCTCTAGAAGCCTCTCGTGCTGTCTCTGGAGGCTCTCATGAGATCTCACAGGGCCATGAGAGATCTCAAAAGAGACTCTAGAGCACATGGTAGAAGATGCCCAGAGCCCAGTAAGCAAAGTAGAGAGTTTAAAAGCTATTCTTGTGCCAGGAAAACTCAGTGCAAAAAGAGTTTTTAAGCGCTGTGCCTTACATGCATTCAATTCATGTAATTTCAACTGACTGGCCACCCAGCACATAAATTTGAAATCTTGCAAGTTAAATGCGTGTAAGTTGCAAGTTACTTGCATACCTGTGGTACACAGAAGTGGTGACATTTTCCGTAAAGCCTGACCAAAAGTCTACATCTGTGTCTTATCTGCGATGCCTTCAAGGCAGTCCTTCATATTTGCTTCAGTGGAATGGAAGCAGCCCCCATCCCCTTTTGAAAGCCAGTCAGGAACAAACCATCCTTGCTTTTCCACTTACCATTTTCGGAATTGATCTTAGGACGGTTTAGTGAGGCAGCCATTGTGCTCCTTAGCGTGATCAATGGGTCTGTGCGAGGATCTTTAGGTGCTCTTTTCAGCTTGTGATCTAAAGTTATAAAGACAAGGATGAGTGCTAAGATTTGCAGGTGCCCAATTTCTGCCCCAGTCCGCTTCATTTGATACCTAGGAGTCTACAAAGGATTTTTCACTTTCAGGAGGCAAAGGAGAATACCCCACAGAGGACCTGTTGCCCCACCCAAAGTGGCTGCGGCAACCCAGTCAGATGGGAGCATTATTATATTATTATTATTATTATTATTATTATTATTATTATTAATATTATTATTATTATTTACATCATCTTCATTTGAATACTCTCCATTTTTCTAATCTTAAATGCAATGCTCCATCTCTCTGAAGCATTTTGCAATTATTATTATTATTATTATTATTATTATTATTATTTTTAAAGACTCGATAATTCTTCAGCTTTGTCCTGTGAATTGCTTCTAATAAGCACATTTGTGTATGTGGTTTTGAGTAATGCACACACATTTTTCTCCTAATATCTTACAAATTCCTCCTATAATGACTTTTAAATACGACATTCGTTTTTATGCACATTTCCTGTGTTCTATACATTTTCATAAACGCTGGCATTGAAAAATTCAGAGACGTGCTAATTTCTGAGGTCGGCTGTATGTTGGTGCAGATAGATTCAGTGTCAAATGTTACCCGGACTGAGTTTCTCCCCCATCGCTAGACCCACCAAAGAATATTTGTATTACTGATTGGGTTTTAAACCCAGCACGAGGTCTTAAATGAAGTTCTCTTGGTGCATTGCATGTGTGAAGGAGTTCTACAGCTTGAAGGGAAACACTGTCTGCCACTCACCCCCTCCAGGGGTTGTGACTCTCACTGCCCCTGTCCCCTCCCCATGTCCACCTGTTTAGCACTGAAGTCTGCAAAGCGATGGCTCCATGGCTCTCATCTGCCGTTGATCCATGCATAAGGTTGCCATATTTGAAAAAGTGGAAATCTGGATACAAAAGGTTGGTGTGTTTTGTTTGCAAAATCTCAAATCACCTTTAGTTTTGCCGGCTATGTCCAGGAAATTCCAGACATATGGCAACTCTCTCCATGCAACATCAGCTGTAGAGGCCAGCAGTGGGGACTTGGGTTTGAACCCCTCAAATTGCAAAGGGCTTGATGGGGCCACTTGGGAAAGCCTCATCTCTGGTGCATGAAGAACACCCAGCTCTTCTGGCCACATGACCAGGGATCCTGCCAACCGTCCCTTCTCATATTCACCAAGGGCACAGCCAACAGATGCATTCTAGATGTGGGGTAGCCTTCAGGCCCAACCCTGCGCTCTCTTGCTCACTAGGGCTAGGAGATATATTGATATACTGTCCAAAAACAGTTTGAAGTCCATATCGTGATATCGGTTTCATAATTTTTGATCTTGTTAGGATTCTTGCTCCATGTTTGCAGTCATGGGATTGTAATATATCCCATGACGGTGTATGTTTTCATTCCACAGTGTGGGAAGTGACGGAGACAGGATGTTAATGTTACTGTGTTCCGTGAAGTGGGACTATTGTCCTTTGTCCTTCCTCTCTTTGCTGTCTGATGAGAAAGAGGAAGGAACTAAGTCAGAATGCTCCAAGTGTATTATATGTAAATAAATGTAGATTAGCCAAAATGCTATGCTACTGAGGTCTGTTACGGAAACTGTGAATACTCTGCGGATCCCTAAGTGTGCTGATGCTTCTTGGTATCAGTCGCTGTGATGTTCAGGCTGAAGAAAGCTTTTGAAGCTTCCGAACGATCGACTAGGAGGGAGAGAACATGCCAGTCAGGCATGCCAGTCTCTGCCAGGGTTCTACACGAGGGTAGGACGGTCCTAACATATATCGTGAACCATGACGTGTGTGCTATGCAAAAATCACAATATCAGGGAAACCATGAAGCCAGCCAATGCTCCATCTTTATTTCAGACATTGTGATATATTGGTATATCGAAATGCTTAGCTAGTGATATACAGTATCACAATGTTGGAAACCAGACATCGCCCAGCCCTAGGTAACAGTCTGGCCTATATACTCATAGTGACTGTAGAGTTGGAAACAGTGGCGTAGCGTGGGTTGTCAGCACCCAGGGCAAGGCAAGTAATTTGCGCCCCCTAACCCATGGATTTGCGCCCCCTAACCCTAACCCCCAGATGTTGCGGCCGGTGCGGCCGGCACCCCCTGCACCCCCCATGCTACGCCACTGGTTGGAAAGGACCCAAAGGGTCCATAGCTGTCAACTTTTCCCTTTTCTTGTGAGGAATCCTATTCAGAATAAGGGAATTTCCCTTTAAAAAAGGGAAACGTTGACAGCTATGAAAGGGTCATCAAGCCCCAAACCCTGCAATGAGAATCTAGTCCCCCTTCAGCAGGAAAACCCAAGTAGGACAATTTATTCAGGATGTTCAGGGGAGTGCTGAACTTACAGGAGACACCCATCCCGATTGCCACGGCAATTAAGGTTATTATAGCAATAGTGATGACAGTCCACACGACTTTCACGCGGGTTTCATTCATGAGAAGAACGATAGGTTTTCGTGGCGGTGGTGGTGGCGATGGCGATCCTGGTGTGGATGCTTTATTCTTTGGAGGGGCTTTTGCTTTCGGTTTTGCTTTCGGATTTGCTTTCGGTTTAGGTGCCATAGCTTGGATGACAAGAAGAAATTAAAACAAAAAAACTGAGTGTGAAGATGACTCATCGAGGGAAAGATTTACCATCAGGTTCACTTTTGCCTATCTGGGGTTTATTTACTTATTTACAAACTTTTTTTGAATTAAAAAAAAACCATAGCAAATGTAAAGTGTTGCCTTCTGCGACAAACGCATGTACAGATGTTAAACCTTGTAATCATCGGGCTGTACAGTGAAGTCTAAGCGGTATGCAATCAATAGTTGGGAAAAATGGGCAAATGCATATCTCTCAAGGGAAGAATAGAAAGAGGCTCTCCAGCCTTCTATTTGCTAGCCTCTCTAGCCTTGTTAGGAAGGCTGACAGATAGAAGGTTTCATTTCATACTCTAAACTGGACTGAGTTGGAAAGGAGTTTTCTCAACCGGGAACTCTGTAAAAGGACGACTGCAGACTTTGGTGTTCTGGAGCAGTGCATACTCCGCTGATCGCACTGGTCAAAGGATGGTGTGGTATCAACAACCAACAGTGGGCCCAAGGCTAACATTTTCTGGGCCAGTTGGCTTCTACAAGTCATGGCACACACTTCCGCTTGTTCCCTGATTTCTAGATACAGGTCTGAATGGTTTCCCCTTTGCCCTGCTGCTTTCCGATTTAACACTGAATCAGAACAAACGGCACCCTTTGGGGAAACTGGTTGCTGCTGGTTCTGATTCAGAGGTAAACCACAGTTTGCCCAGGGGGAAAGTTGCAGGGGGAACATGTGTGAATGAGCCATCAGACAGAAGACAGATTACTGTATCATTGTTACGAAACGATATAAATCAAGACCCTAGGATGACAAAGCCGTCTTTCTTTGTTATTCTTGTTATCACCCTCCGATGCTCAGTTCAGCGTTCCGTAAGTGCTATATTCCACATACATTGGGTCCAAGTTTTGGTGGTGCTTTTCTCCCCCAGTTGGAAGCAACTATTTGTCTCGCTGCTGTCATAAGAAAGAAGATCAACTCTTTACGCTTAACATTTGGATTCATATGGTTTTCCACTGACTGCACGGCTAACACGGGGTCGGGGAAAAGTCACTGTCCTGTAACAATGGGGAAATTGGCACTGTGCACAACACCCAATCAGCAGTGGGAACTGTGTCAACATTGGGTGGTCACTCACTAAGCAGTGGCCGGTTGCATGTGCAAAGGTGATGATGATGATTTGAATTCATATACTGCCCTGTACCCAGGGATCTCAGGGTGGTTCACGGGAGGCAGATCTTAGAAGGGAAACATCTTTAAGCTGCAGAAGGCTGGAAAAGAGCAGCTGCTTTTAGCAATTAAAAAAGTTATCCGATGAAATTGTTCTCTCTGCAAAGGGCCAGAAAGAAACTGTCTAAACTCTAGTAACTGGAGGCTGAAGTGAAATACTCTGGGGGCCACATACTGTACCTTCTCCTTTATCTTAGGATTCCCTGCCAGGATACCATTAAAGGCTATCACTTGTTCTTCCTCCGAGTTTGATGCAATTGATTCCTGCAATACCTCTCATCTGCATTGCACATTGCCACTCCCTCCTCCTGCCTTACTAACTTCCTTTATTTTCTCAATATGGTGCATGCGACAGCCCTGGGAGTCCAGCTGCTTGCTGATTGGCTGCCTGCTCTCCCCTCCCACCATTCACAATCTCACCTGTAGCTGAAAGGTAAGGTGAATTGTGATGGCATTTGGGGGTGGGGAGGCAGGGTGAGGCAGCAGTCTCTGGCATCCCATGTCAAAGAAAGTGGAGCAAGACCATCTCCACCCATCATGGGCAATGGTATCAACAAGCTCCTCACCTGCTTGGTGAGACTAGCCATCTCCCATCTTCCTAGTCCCTGGAAATATTTTGGGCTGAAATCAGGTTTTGGGCTGTATGAGACAGTTGGGGAACTGTCATTGGGGGATCTGAAGCAAAGTTACATCTGTACGCTGATGACACACTGCTCTTTCCTTGTACCATCTGAATTTGATGTGGAAGTGAAGTTGGTTGGTTCTGCATTGATACCTGAGTGCAGTGGTGGACCGGATAGAGGTCAATCAACTGGTTTTAATTTTTTTAAATGATTTTTATTGCCATTTAAAAACTTTACAGATCTTACAACGTCTTTTCTCTTTACAATTGCATCCATAATCTATTTTTCTTTCCTTACATATTCATATTCAACAAACTGGTTTTAAATCCTGGCTCTGTGAGTGCATGGCTCCTGTGTCCTGGAGATTGTTAGGATATTCTGTTCTGTACAAGCATGGCTGTTGTGTGTCACATGCCTGTTTACACTCCAGCACAGCTTGCTGGGAACTTCCCTTTGTGTAGAGCTTTTGCTTGTGCTGCTTGCTTTTGGACACAAAGGAAAGAAGACATTTTCCTTTTGTCCTGCTGTACGCTGAATCAACTGCTTGCAAATATGCTCACACAGCCGTCTCCTGCCACTTCTGTTGCGCAGCGTTATTTACTCTGCTGAGTGTGCATGCCCAGCTTCTGAAGGCTTCTGAAGCTCAGGTCACAGGTTCATGCTGATCCAAGGACTGGAGATTGCCTGGCACACTGGCCGGTGGGCTGAGAGCTGCTGGGGGCCTGCCAATTGTCCCTGATTCCTTGGCTGCATCACAACAAAGATAGGTTAGTTACCTTTTTTGGACAGGGTTGAATTGCTTCAGAAGGAAGAAGCATGTAGTCTGCAAGTACTTCTAGATCCATCTCTGTCACTTGAGGGACATAGAACCATAGAATTATAGAGTAGGATGGGGCCCTGAGAATCATCTGGTCCAATGCAGGAATTGTCGGAGGTTCCATACGACCGAGCTGTAATGGCTCTCCTCCTCGTCGTATCTTTGGAATCCATCCAGGCTCTCCTCCAACGATGATTAATGACCTAAGCCTTTGATGAGGCTCAGGCACGCTCCCCCATTACACAGAGTATCCAAACAGCAGAAGGAGCCGAGAAATGTGCTCCATTGCTACTTTTATTCCTAACTACGCAGGATAGAAAAGAATATACATCTGCTCTCTGTGAGCTGTAAGAGACAGTGAACAACTGGAACAAATGAACAGGAAACCAGTAACATCAACATCCGTCTCCCATCTCCCATGGGACTTCCAGCAGTCTGGAATGTCTGGAATGTCAATAGAGTCTTGTGACTCCAAAAACTGCACAGTGGCATAACAGAAATCTAACAGGAATATGCAGCTGCCCCTTATGAGAATCGAACCTGCAACCTTGGCTTTGTCAACACCATATTCTAACCAACTATCAGTAGCTGGGAGTGCCTTCTTCTAGCTTCAGTTCCTAGGGCACTTATGGACTAAGATAGCTTGGCCTTGGTAGCTTGAACTTTTTAAGTATTTTACTGCTGGCGTTCCATCTGTCTTGGGGGACAACAGAAGAGCACGCCTTCAAGTGTGAAGTCAAACCACTGGAGAGTTATAGCGCCTGTTGTGGCTAACTTCTGGTATATTTTGCTTCACTGTAAAACTTTGTGGTATATTTATGAAACAAACAAACAAACAAACAAACAAACAAACAAACAATAAATAAATAAATAAATAAATAAATATAATGAACCTGGCACTGGTAGCTTCCAGAGTGGATTACTACCTTGCAGTCTTTGTGGAACTTCCCTTGGTCTAAATCCAGAAGTTGCAAGTGGTCAGCTACAGTTCTGCCCCAATAGGAATCATGGAATTTTGCCTAAAATTGCTACCATAATGACAACAGCATATTAATATTGTTGTGAGTTGGGGAGGGGTGTCCTGTATGATGCCTGAGTTCCTCCCAGTCCCCGGGGTCCTGGATCCAGCAAGGGTTAAAACCTAATAGAGGATCCCACTGTTGAACGAGCCGGGCAGGTTTCTTGTTGAGATTATGGCCCTAAGTGCCGTCATTAGTATAACAAAGGAAGTTGCTCTGTGCCAGAGGACAAATGGGTGAGCCCCCTCCCTCCCCTGGCAAGTAGTGAGAAGGGCAACAGTGAGTGCAGGGGTTGTGGGAGAGCTGGAAGAAGACTGCAGGCAGAAGCCAGGGTGTGAGAGCCATGCTTGCTTTCTGTGGGATTCCAAGGCTGTGACTAGGGGGGAAGCAAGTTGGCATGCATCCAAGGAAACGGGGGCAATTGGCAAGCCCTCAGCTGGCTCCAGCCCATCGGCCGGTGTGCCGGGCAATCTCCAGTCCTTGGTGCAGCATTAGCAAGGGCACACTACTCAGCAGAGTAAACACTACACAACAGAAGTGGCTGCAGAGGCTGTGTGAGCATATTTACAAGCGGTTTATTCAGGATAGGTAAGGTAAAGGGACCTCTGACCATTAGGTCCAGTCATGGCCGACTCTGGGGTTGCGGCACTCATCTCGCTTTATTGGCCAAGGGATCCAGCGTCCAGCTTCCAGATCATGTGGCCAGCAGGACTAAGCCAGTTCTGGTGAACCAGAGCAGCGCACGGAAACGCCGTTTACCTTCCCGCCAGAGCGGTACCTATTTATCTACTTGCACTGGTGTGCTTTCGAACTGCTAGGTGGGCAGTAGCAGGGACCGAGCAACGGGAGCTCACCCCGTCACGGGGATTCGAACCGCCGACCTTCTGATCAGCAAGTCCTAGGCTCTGTGGTTTAACCCACAGCGCCACCCGCGTCCCTTTGATTCAGCATACATCAGGACAAAAGGAAACATGTCCGATCTCCTTTGTGTCCAAAGCAAGCAGCTAAAAGCAAAAGCTATACACAAATGGAAGTTCCCAGCAAACTGTGCTGGAGTGTAAACAGACATGTGACACACAACAATTCCATACATCCTTAAGGTGGAACGGAATATCCCAGCAGCAAGATCTTTTGGGGTGTTGATGCTGTGAACCCCTCCATCCTAGGCTCAGACTGTGTGTGTAAATAAACCACATAACATAAAGACACTGAAGTCTCAGCTGTTGCTCATTCTAAGGAATCTGGACCCTGGATGAGAGCCTAGAACCCCTGGTATCTTTCACCGCTCTGAGATTAGAGTGGCATGCGGAAAATGTTAGAACTGTAATGTGAGCAGCAAAAGCAATTAAGCTGGTGAAATAAAAGGGAGTTGAGAATGTACTTTTGCTATAAGCCATATAGAATCATAGAATTGTAGAGTTGGAACCCCAAGGGTCCTCTGGTCCAATCCTGTACAATGTGGGAATCTCTGCTAAAGCATCCATGATAGATACAGAAGGGATAAGTATTCTTGGGGAGCCAGAAGTCTACTTGACCAGGTGTCCCTCAGATCAATGCTTTGAGCACATCTATTTGTGCCATTTCCTGGTAGGCAATTGAATTTCATGCTGGATCCTGTACACTGATTAGCTCAGCAAAGCATTGGAAAGGGAAGCAATCCTGTGGAACTAGCTGCAGAAATAGAATGAAATAGAACCCTCTGCCGTTCCAAAGTGCTCCTCTCTGGGGACAAATTATTAGGAATCTCGGGGTCACTTCCTAGGAGGTGACTTGGTACAGGTTTAAAATGGTCACTTCGCAATGGACGCTGCCAGCACACTGTCTTAGGGTGGGTCCCAGAATTTATTTTTATTGTGTGTTCTGCTGAAGTTTGGTATTTATATACTGTGCAGACATAAGGAGTCTGGTACGAGTGCTGGATGAAAGAATGAGGAAACTTACGTTTTATTATTCCTGGCAGACAAAGCCATTCTGAGAACAGGCTTGGCATATGGCCTGTAGGACTGGGCAATATCTGGTTTTCATCATCGTGGTATATCACCAGCTAAGCATTGCAGTATACCGATATATCACAGCTTCTGGAGTAAGGATAGAGCAATGTAGAGGCATTGCCTGGCTTCACAGTTTTTCCTGCATTGTGATTTTTGCCGGTGTCAGTTCTAGGGATTTGCTGCCCCGCTGCAGAAGGCAGGGAGAGCTGAGTCAGCAGAGTTCACAGGGGCTGCAGGAACTGAGAGAAACATTGGCTGGCTTCACAGTTTTTCCCACGTTGTGATTTTCGCATGACACACACGTCATGATTTGCGATATAATGCCAGGCCAAAAACCAATGCCACAATATGGACTTCAAACCAGTTTTGGATGATCTCTGCTGTTAGAATATGAGATCATCGCAGCTGCAGACAGCCAGCTTGTTTACATCACATGATGGGGCTGACTGTGGGAAACAAGGTTACAGTCAGTTCACAGGGCAGTTCACCAGAATTTGCTCAGTGTGTAGTATGAGACCTTCCTCTTGCGTATGTACAGGAAGTCTCTCTCTCTTGTTTGCTGGATTTTGAAGTGAACGGACATGTTTTCTGTAGTGCTGCAAAGTCAGAAATAAAAGCATGTAAATAGACGTTTCTGACTTTCTCCTTTCCCTGCCAGGGAAGCAGGAGGGAGGGGGTGTGCATCTCCCACGCTGGGAGGTGTCACCTATTGAGACCCAGCCTGGATCCTGTGGGGATTGCTGCCAGGGAGGTCACTGGAGACCAAGCCGGGAGCCCAGGAGAGTTGCCAGCTTATCCCGAGGAGGCTTGTTTCCCAACATGTGGTAGCAGATTGGAGATCGATGGATTGTAATCATCCTCTGCATGGAGATATGGTAGCATGCAGATGGAAGCTACAAAGGACGGCTGAGCACCGGTGGAGACATCTTGCTGATAAGCTACCTTCCTGGAACCCCTAAAGGTATGCTGAAATATGGCTAAAGGAGTGAACGCAGATTGATCTTTCTCTGGTTCACTGTAAAAAGACGCTGCTTTTTGGATAAAAAACAGCACATAGACAGCCACATACTTCGCATTCCAGAGGAACTGATAAGGTCTGCCGTCGCCTGCCAAGTGCCGTTGCTAAGCAACAAGACGTGAGTACTTTTGAGCTATTTTTTTGAGCAAGTTAGCTTCACAAAAACAAAGGGAGAAATGTAAGCCGAAGCGAAAGCGAGGCTGGGACTGAGAGGCTGGGAATAACTGTTGGAATTACAGCGTTTATTTGTTATCTCACTGACTCTTGGAGGGACTTTCCAAGCAGCCGGGCAAAGCTGCCAGGTGCAAAGCAGTAAACAGCCCAATAGACTTTTGGATTTTACAGCTCGCTGCTAGATTCTGAGGCTTGGTTTCAAAATGGATACCAAGAAAGGGGGAGGCTTACCTTACGCACCTCCACTAACTAATGCCAATTATTCCTCATAGTCTGTGAAAATGAAGGCCCTGCTTCAGAATCAAAGGATATTTGGAGTGATTGATAATCCCATCCCTGCTGCGCCCCCGCCAGCTTGGAATTCACAGAATGTGAGAGCCAGGACGGCTATTATTCTGTGTGTCTCGGATGAGCAGCTTGTTCATATCGCAGATGAGGAACACGCACGCGGTGAAACAGGCCAATGGCCAGGAGCTGGAGGCTACAAGATTTGGAACTGTTTACCTGGAGAGCCTGAACTTGACTATAAACAATGTGTATTTTGTTCCTGATTTAAAGTTTAATCTGCTGAGTGTTTCGCAGATGACAAAGAAAGGACTGGTGTTGTCCTATGATAAATAAAGCTGCAAAATCTTCAAAGATGGAGAGCTGTATCTTTCTGCCAGAGAGAAAGACGGACCGTATTTGTTGACTTTTGATCAGAATGATTACAATAATTGTACCGCATGTGAATCAAACATGATTTCTCTTGCAGGTATGTCGGAGGACGTCAGGAAGACAACGAAAGTTACCAGTGTTTTTCAGCGAGTGTATGCTGATGTGATTGGTCCTCTATCACCATCTAGAGGCAATGCGAAATACTATCTTGTGTGTGTTGATCATTTCTCTCATTATGTATTGATTTTACGTTTTGCAGAGTCCAAAAGAAGCCTTAACAAGGTTTAAAGAGTTTTGTGATAAGGTTAAAAGTGTTCATGATGCTAACATTGATTATCTTTTCACAGATGAAAAGCCAGTTTTTCTTTTACAGGATTTTCAGGATTTCCTGGAAAAGCAAGGGATAATGCACAAGGTTGCTGTTTCTGCAGGTGCATGGAACAAGAGTATTTGTGTAAGAATGAACAAAGAATTGCAAAATGGCATGAAGGTACAATTGCTGAGTTCACATTTGCCACATGAGTTTTGGGCTGAATCTTTATCTTCTTTTTGTTACACTTGGTTGAGAAAGGTTTCAAAAGGTATGGAATGTTCTCCTTTTGAGAGGCTATTCCACAGAAAACCTTCTGTAGCACATTTTAAGGTTTTTGGATTTCATGTGAAGACAGAAGCTCCAGGTGGAGTAAAGAATGCCAGAGGCATATTTGTGGGTTATGAAAAAGGTCTCTACAGAGTAATTGTGTCTGAATCTGGTCAGGTGGTTCTCACAAAATTCCTAGAGAGTGCTCCTGAACAGGAGAGAGTAATTTTTCACACATTTCCCATTGAGGACAATTCAGATGATGATTCTGATTTTTCTGATTTTTCTGAAAGTGACACAGATAGCTCAAAGAGCTCTGTTGACACAGTCATTGAGAGAGGTTCACACACAATGACTAGGCCTTCACAGGTTAAGGATGAACCACTGTTTACCCTTGGAACTGGTTCTCCAAAGAGTCCTGAGGATGAACCAGTCAGCAGAGAGGATCAGCACCTAATACACAGGTCTGAGAGAATTACAAAGGGTGTACTACCCAAGAGGTATTCTCAAGAGTTTGCTAACCCAGCTGTTGCATGTGTTACTATTGTTGACAACTCTAGACAAGTTAAAGCTGTGTCTAAGTCGGAGACAAAGACACAAATGGGAGTTCCTAAACGTAACACTACATTCCCTAGCCAAGGTAATACAGAAGCACTCATTCCTTGGAAAACAGACAACCAGAGAGGTACATTGGGGAAACCAGTGGCGGGTAGTTCCAAGGGTGGAACAAAAACAACAGGGGATTGTTATATGTATAACAACTGTTTGTATTCTTCTCTGGACCAAGCTTTGTCAGCAGCTAACAAAGATTCATATGGGGGAGGATGTCAGAATATGAGATCATCGCAGCTGCAGACAGCCAGCTTGTTTACATCACATGATGGGGTTGACTGTGGGAAACAAGGTTACAGTCAGTTCACAGGGCAGTTCACCGGAATTTGCTCAGTGTGTAATATGAGACCTTCCTCTTGCGTATGTACAGGAAGTCTCTCTCTCTTGTTTGCTGGATTTTGAAGTGAATGGACATGTTTTCTGTAGTGCTGCAAAGTCAGAAATAAAAGCAGGTAAATAGACGTTTCTGACTTTCTCCTTTCCCTGCCAGGGAAGCAGGAGGGAGGGGGTGTGCATCTCCCACGCTGGGAGGTGTCACCTATTGAGACCTAGCCTGGATCCTGCGGGGATTGCAGCCAGGGAGGTCACCAGAGACCAAGCCGGGAGCCCGGGAGAGTTGCCAGCTTATCCCGAGGAGGCTTGTTTCCCAACAATATTGCCCAGCCCTAATGGCCAATATGGAGTGAAGAGGTTAACACACATGCTCAGACACCCTTGAACTAGCTAAGCAGGAGAAGAAGAAACAGGGAAGCGAAGTCTGAAATGAATTGATCCAGCTTACCAACAAAAAGTTACTACTGTAAATGATAAGGAATCATTGAGGAGGAATGACAGGTCTGCTCTCGGTCAGAGAAATAAAACAGAGATGACAACCAGGTAGAAGAAAGCAAGACAGGCTCTTTAAGACTCATCTTTATTGATCTGCTGCAAGAAAGTCACTCCCCGCCCCCAACAAAAGGAAGAGAAAGAGCCCTCAACAAAGCCAGGAACAACTTTTAAAACTGCAGAAAGTGTCCAGCGCCATTTGAGGATTGAACATGTTTGTTTATAAAAAGTGGCTTTGTTGGGTGTTATATTTGATTGGATGAAGCAAATATTGGTTTTATATAGTGGACATATGAAGAATCGAAAACCCTTTACTTTGGCATCTCATTTGTCTTATCTTTATCTTGTAACCTCTTTTCTACTCTTTGTTTATTTATTCCTTTTTCTATTGCTTTCTCCTCTCCAAAGAGAGGGGTTTGCTCTCCCAGACCTGAAATTGTATTACGAGGCGGCATGTTTGTGTTGGATGAATGAATGGGTGGAACTAAAAAATGCCAACATCCCAGACCTAGAGGGGTTCAACCTATCTTTTGGATAGAATGCTTACCTTTACTATGGAAAAACCAAGCTACATAAGGGATTTCTAAACCACATAATAAGGAAGAACTTACGTAGGGTTTTGGCAAGACACAAAGACCTTCTAGAAAGGAAGACCCTTGATTGGATATCCCCTACTGGGGCTGTGGCAGTGAAAAAAGTAAATTTGGATAAGAATTGGGGTACTTATAAGGATCTCCTTAATTTTAAGAGATTTTAAAAAATAAAATAAGGAAGGGATTCCAAATTGGATTATAGATTGGTTTCAATATTTTCAACTAAATGAGGTCTTTAAAAAGGATAAAGAAAGAGGAGGCTAAGAATTTGGGGGGAAATTGTATTAAAAGGTAAAGGTACCCCTGCCCGTAGGGGCCAGTCTTGACAGACTCTGGGGTTGTGCGCCCATCTCACTTAAGAGGCCAGGGGCCAGCGCTGTCCGGAGACACTTCCGGGTCACGTGGCCAGCGTGACATCGCTGCTCTGGCGAGCCAGAGCCGCACACGGAAACGCCGTTTACCTTCCCGCTGGTAAGCGGTCCCTATTTATCTACTTGCACCCGGAGGTGCTTTCGAACTGCTAGGTTGGCAGGCGCTGGGACCGAGCAGCGGGAGCGCACCCTGCCGCAGGGATTCGAACCGCGAAATTGTATTGATTCGAAATTGATTCGAAATTGTATTAGGGAACAACAAATAATAACCGTAATTTTTAAGTGGGGGGACGGACTTTGGCCCGGCTCGTTTACATCGCGTGGTCCGGCGCGTGCTCGGCACTGCACATAAGTAAGAGGCGCCCAGATCACAGCCCAGATGGCCTCCTGTGAAGCCTCCCTCTAAGCGCCCGGTGCCCTTTACCTACCCCCATCCGGGGAAGTCTGCGCCACAGGAGTGCCAGCAAGCAGATCAGGTGGCTTGCATGCTGTGCCATCCTCGCTTGGCACCAGGATCGCACAGGGTGCTTCCCTGCTCCGCTCGCAGACTCTGCAGGGAGGCGCGCAGGCAGCGCCGTGGCCAGAAAGGGGTGCCCCACGACCGCTCCCGATCGCGCCCATCAGACACCCAGGCAGCCATGGTGACAGGGGACGTGAAGGGGCTTCCCTGAGCCGGATGAAGCGTGCTCTGATGGGTGGCTGAGAGGAGAGGAGTGGGCTGCCCCAGAGCAGGGAAGGGAGGGAAACCTGACTCTCCTTCCCGGACACTCAGCCTGTGGCGCCCTCCAAAATCTGGCGCCCTGGTGCCCCGCACCACTAACGTCTATGGGTAAGATGCCCCTGAAACAACCTCTCAACTCTCTTGGTTTCAGGGAGCACAAAGAACAAGGCTTGCGTGGAATAGTATATTTCTGTTCATTCTTTCTAAGCAGACGTCTCCTGAAGTTGAACCATGGGATGAAGCCCATTCTGTCTTCAGTCACGTGTTGGCTCGGGTTTTGCCAACTTAAATTTCTACGCTCTCCTTACAAACCCAGTTCCGTAGTTCGTGGCAATAGGTATCGCGCCAATTGTTTCCAGCCAGCGAAGGCACTATGGATGTGCAGTCCTTCTCCAGTCTTCTCTTGCTTTCTGTGAAGTAAGTGTTTTCCTCGTGCCAATACCTGGGACCAGAGAGGAAAGACTTCCATTAAATCCAAGACATACAGAGAGGCTGAGTCTACCAAGGCAACAGAATGAGGAGGATGTGAGAGGCGGCAAGACCTGTTGAGGCAAAATGGGCTGTGACACTGTTATGTACTGAGCTTGGATCCTAGAACAATAGGCAGGTAGGATCCTAGAAGGCAGCAACCTGATTGGTCTGCAGGAGCCGCACAATCCAGCTCCAGGCGGAAGTGAATCAGCAACCGGATTGGCCTGCAGGAGCAGTCCAATCAGGCTCCAGGAGGGGAGTTGAATCAGCCAATCACGCAGGACCCATTGTGTAAATCAGGGGTCAGCTGGCCTGGTTAGTTTGGGGGTGCATCACATATGCATGTTCAAGGCACCGCAGCAGATTGTGTTGTAAAGATTACTTAACTTCTTTACATGCTCAAGAACAGTTCCCTAACACCTCTTGAAATACCCCCCCCCCTTTCTTAAAAAAGACTTACTGTTTTGTTACCCTAGAGCCATCTGTCCATTCCCATTTGCCTTCCTCCTTTTCATCTGTAAAACCAATCCAGGCGGGATCTTTGAGCTGAGAAGTGATGTAATTCTGCGGAAAGAAGGAACGACCTCAGCTGACAAAATGGCCCAATTCAGCTACCTAAGCCTGAGCATTGTGGCAGTAAGGAACTGCACATTGCTACAGAAACATTGTAAAATTAAGGAATGTTAGATGGATGCTGGAATGAAGCTATGTGGTTTTAGCAGTAATGTTATACAGTGGTGCCCTGCAAGACGAATGCCTCGCAAGACGGAAAACCCGCTAGACGAAAGGGTTTTCCGTTTTGGAGGTGCTTCGCAAAACGAATTTCCTATGGGCTTGCTTCGCAAGACGAAAATGTCTTGCGAGTTCCTGCGGGTTTTTTTCCCTTTCCCCCCCCTTTTTCTAAGCCGCTAAGCTGCTTATCCGCTAAGCCGCTAAGCCGCTAAGCCGCTAAAAGCCGCTAAGCCGCTAATAGCGCTAATCCGCTAAGCCGTCAATGGGCTTGCTTCGCAAGACGAAAAAACCGCTAGACGAAGAGAATCACGGAACGGATTCTTTTCGTCTTGCGAGGCACCACTGTAAAGGACTAAGTAAAAATGGATTGTTAACAGGTCAGAATGTAAAGTTACAATATATTAAGATAAATTAGTAAGATAAAAACAAAGAAGGAAAGGATTTGCTGAAACAACTAATGAACTAGAATACAAAAAAGGGAGGTGCGAGGAGGTCAAGGAAACAAGCAAATGATAGATAAGATATGGAAAGATGGATTTGTTTTTAATTGTTTTTATTTTTTTCTGTATTTTGTAATTTCTGCTTTTTTTTCTTTTTATTCTTGTAACTTTTTGAAACACCAATAAATATTATATATATAAAAAAAAGGAACTGCACATTGAATGCTGTGACCTGTTGCGAGGCAGACGGAAACATGTACTTCGAGGTAGATAATAAAAATGGCTTGGAACCTCTGCGGAGTTAATTTTTTCACTTGCCCCCTCATTGAGGGGAGGAGGGACTGGATTTCGAAGACTTGCCAGGGCTCTGGTGGGGCATAATTATAATTATAATTATAATTAATTGCTTTGACTGGACGTGGAGGGGAGAACCTGGAGGCCAGCCAGACAGGACTTTGGCAAAACATTGGGTGACTCCCTGTTAGAAATTGAAAGTGGAATTTTACAGCCGCATCAGAAGAGATGAGAACAAAGAGAGATACCTCTCCAGAGTAACTCCGAGTCATCAAAGGAGATCAGGAACTAATTAATATGGACATAATATTTGATAACAGAACAATTGATGGAACTTAAAACCTCACACAGGAAGAAGAAAAGAGAACTTCGTTTGCAAATTTACAAACTACTATATGTGTTAATGGGACACGGGTGGCACTGTGGGTAAAACCTCAGCGCCTAGGGCTTGCCGATCGCATGGTCGGTCAAATCCCCGCGGCGGGGTGTGCTCCCATTGTTCGGTTCCACACCTGCCAACCTAGCAGTTCGAAAGCACCCCCGGGTGCAAGTAGATAAATAGGGACCGCTTACCAGCAGGAAGGTAAACAGCGTTCCGTGTGCTGCGCTGGTGCTAGCTCGCCAGATGCAGCTTGTCACACTGGCCACGTGACCCGGAAGTGTCTGCGGACAGCGCTGGCTCCCGGCCTATAGAGTGAGATGAGCGCACAACCCTAGAGTCTGGCAAGACTGGCCCGTACGGGCAGGGGTACCTTTATATGTGTTAATACAAATTGAAGTTAATCATTGTAGCTGTGGTATAAGGGATTTTATGGAGAATGGATTGCATTTGGTTTGAGCAATAGTCTGGAGTCAGAACTAAAGAGAACCAGACCCTGAAGTACAGCACATGGGAAGCCATACAAAATTTATAATTGGCTATGTAATTGATTTGTATCTGAATTGGTATTGCTATTGGGTATTAATATAATTTGACGCATATTGGATTTTTGTAATTGAAAATGAATAGAAATTATTTAAAACAAAAACAAAAAACGAAGCAGCCATGGCAATAACTGCAAGAAATCATAACACATTTGCAGGCGAGGGCAAGAAGAACCAAGGTTGACAGGAGGACTGGGCACTAGAGAGGATGACCACTTTGTGGAAGAGAGAAAGAAAAATATATATAACCTGTTCTTCATCACTTAAGACGGAGGCCAGGTGGGAATCTCTGGACACACAGAAGTTCTCCGCATCATACCAGGTCTTTCTTCCTTTTGAAACATAGTAGAGATTCCTCCCAAAGGTATCCCAGGTACCAGCAGATCTGGCTTTAGTATCTTTCTTGTAGAGATTTTCTATGAGTGAGAGAAAGGAATGCTGCTATTGCATGGTGCATGGACTGCAAGCAGTTGTGCACAAAATCAACATCGCGACATAATATATTAAAATGTAGCTTTCCAGTTGACCACCAAGTTCAGTATGTACAAAATACAAGTCCTATATTGTCAGTGCCGTGCTACATGATTTTCTAATTTCTTCATCTTCTCTTGTATTTTTCTTTCTGTCATATTCCTTAGAAGAGTGGCATGAAATAATCTTCTAAGTGTCTAATGAAGATGATAGGGTTGGCAGACAAAATAATAATAATAATAATAATAATAATAATAATAATAATAATAAATAAAAATTATTTATATTCCGCCCTCCCCAGCCAAAGCCAGGCTCAGAGCGGCTAACAACAATAAAAGTAACACAGCATTCTAAAATCAATTCATTTTAAAATCAATTCAAAATCAAATTACGGTAAATTAATGGCACTGATGGATGCTAGCCCAGGCAGACAAGACAAGGATTCCTGAATTCCCTGTTTTGCTCAAAGATTATTTCCCTGCAATTGTTGGGCTTTTCTGCTGACCTGTGGCTCCACAAGAAGTTGCTTCAGTGGAAGAGGGGGTTTGATTTAAAGGCAAACCTGCCCAATTTGCACTCTCCGAAACGACCTGAAACACAACCACTCCTCAAAAGTTACACTCCTGTGGGTTTTGAAATGCAGTTCGCCAGGCAAGGAACTTTGGAAAAAGGCATAGACCAGGGTGAAGGGAGTGTTGAAATGCCTATGTTTGTGATGACAACGGGGGAGGGCAGGGACCGCATCCTCTTAAGAGGAAATTACTTTACAAAAAATAAAAATTGCATCTGAAGCAAAACTGCAAGCAAAACTGGGCATATTGAGGAGAAACGTGCGCTGAAATGCTCGTGCATTTTCATAACAACCTGTTTTAAATAAATGCAAACCGCTGTGGAAATGTGGGAAACTGAGAAGCTGAATAAAGAAACCAAAACTGGCAGATCAGGGCCTGGGTAAAAGCAAGAGAAAGCTGCCCAATGGCTGAGATTGAACACTGATATGTCCCAGCTCCTTCCCTTAGCCGGTGCTCTGTGCCAGCATTTAATGTTCATTCGGGGTGGCCTTTAATTTTTGTGGAAGCTAAGGGTGTGCCCCCCCTTTTGCAATTCCAGCATTCCACCCTTTCAGTTTCTGGCTCACTGTCATATCTATTTGCCCCCTTGTGTTCTCAGAGTGTGCCCTGTATTTTGACATGCAGGTACTTACGGTAGTTTTTCTTCTGCTCAGCATATTCATGCTGGTTGCTTTTCAATGTGTCCATCAACGTCAAAGCAAAATCTGATACCTTTATGGCTGAAAATATTCCCAAAATTAGAATGAGAGTTTCTTCAGCACCAGCCCAACCTAGACCCAGACACGTTTGCTTCTTCATTTGAAAATGTTTTAGGGTTCCCATATTATAAAAAGGTAAAGGGTAAAGGGGACCCCTGACCATTAGGTCCAGTTGTGACCGACTCTGGGGTTGCGATGCTCATCTCGCTTTATTGACCAAGGGAGCCGGAGTACAGCTTCCGGGTCATGTGGCCAGCATGACTAAGCCGCTTCTGGCGAACCAGAGAAGTGCACAGAAATGCCGTTTACCTTCCCGCCGGAGCGGTACCTATTTATCTACTTGCACTTTGACATGCTTTCGAACTGCTAGGTTGGCAGGAGCTGGGACCGAGCAACGGGAGCTCACCCTGTCGTGGGGATTCGAACCGCCAACCTTCTGATCGGCAAGCCTAGGCTCTGTGGTTTAACCCACAGCGCCACCCATTATAAAAAGGAGGACACCCTAAAACGTCAAAAAAAAAAAAAACCCACAATTTTTTAATTGATTTGCCTAAGATCTAAAGTGCTGCCTTTCGGAAATTCCCCCCCCCCCAACTGAAATCCCAATAATGAGGACAAGGCAGGGATGCCCCCTGTCTCCACTGTTGTTAATCCCAACATTGGAAGTGTTAAGTCGAGAAATATGGGGAAATAATGAAATAACAGGAATTAAGGTTGGGCTGAGAGAGTCCGAAGTCAAAGCCTTGTGGACAACGTTGTGTTGATGTTGGAAGATCTGATAGAAAGTGTCCCAAGGACAATAGAAACAATAACAAAATTTGGCAACTTAGCAGGATTCTATATAAATAAGGGGAAGAGGGGAATGATAGTTAAAAATCTAGACTCACAGGCAAAAGAAGGACTTGAGAATATTATGAGAATTAAAACAGGGGGGTTAAATATTTGAGGAAATGGATATCAGCAAAGAACTTAAACCTTTTCCAGATAACTATGTTACAATTGTGGGATGTAATCAAATGCAACATTCCTTCCTTAGAAGGTTGTTTTAAACTGTTATTAAGAAGGTTCAGTTGTGCTAGCATTGTCAATAAATATTAGTGCTGGCATGTTCGCTGCTCTGACCTCCTTTGGAGGAATTTGGGCGGGGTCTATATCTAAATAATGAGAATAAGTTCTATTTTTCTAGGAAAAGGGTTACCGGAACTCACCATCAACTTTCCCCTCGTTCTCTTAGAATGGCAATGGTGCCCACCTGAGAGGTGCCGGAACTCAGTTCTAGTTAGTTCCAGCTGGGAGGGAAGCCCTGGGAACATCCTATCATGATTTGATATTATGGTGGGTATTGCTGTATACACAGAACCCACAAACTTCCTATAAAGGCTAGCCAAAATTCCACATCTGTATCTTCAGGAGTTGCCAACAAAGGCCCGTATAGTTAAAGCTATGCTTTTCCCAGTAGTGATGTATGGAAGTGAGAGCTGGACCATAAAGAAGGCTGACCACCGAAGAATTGATGCTTTTGAATTATGGTCTGGAGGAGACTCTTGAGAGTCCCATGGACTGCAAGAAGATCAAACCTCTCCATTCTTAAGGAAATCAGCCCTGAGTGCTCACTGGAAGGACAGATCCTGAAGCTGCGGCTCCAAGACTTTGGCCGCCTCATGAGAAGAGAAGACTCCCTGGAAAAGACCCTGATGTTGGGAAAGATGGAAGGCACAAGGAGAAGGGGACGACAGAGGGCGAGATGGTGGGACAGTGTTCTCGAAGCTACCAGCATGAGTTTGACCAAACTGCGGGAGGCAGTGGAAGACAGGAGTGCCTGGCGTGCTCTGGTCCAGGGTGTCACAAAGAGTCGGACACGACTAAACGACTAAATAACAACAATCTTCAGGAGATTTCCGCCTTTTCATTTCAGTCCTCAGAGCTATGGAAACTGTGCCGCGCCCCGCATTTCGAAACCGGAATTGGAAATAAACAGTTATTCCTATCCCACTTACCATTTCCATAATTGAGCTTAGGGCGTCTGTACGAAGCAGCCATTGAGCTTCTGAGTCTGTTCAACGACGGTTCGAGGTGATGGGGTGGTTCCGCTAGCATACTGCTATCTAAAGGTATTAAGACAAGGACGGGAACTCAGATTTCCAGCTGCCAAACAACTGCCCCCTCAATAACCCCATAATAAGCACATGAAACTGCCATATTCAGAGGTTCAGCCGTGTTCCACCAAGCCTTGGACTGTCTTCTCAACAGGTAGTAGCTCTTCAGAGACTCCTGCAAAGCCCTCTACCAGCTACCCAGCCTGAGATCACAGAATCATAGAGCTGGAAGGGACCCCAATGGCCATCTAGTCCAACCCCGCACAATGCAGGAATCTCAGCTAAAGCATCCATGACAGATGGCTATCCAACCTCTGCTTTAAAACCTCCAAGGAAGGAGAGTCCAGGCGAACTTCCCTGGGGAGAGCATTCCATAGACGGGGAGCCACTGCAGAGAAGGCCCCGTTTTCATGTTGCCACCCTCTGTATCTCTCGAGGAGGAGGCACACGAATGAGGGCCTCAGAAGATGATCTCAGGGTCCAGGTAGGTTCATATGGAAAGAGGCGGTCCTTGAGGGATTGCGGTCCTGAGCCATTTAAGGCTTTATAGGTCAAAACCAGCACTTTGAATTGGGCCCAGAAACTAATCAGTAGTCAGTGCAGTCAGACCAGGATCGGTGTAATATGTTCAAACCATCTTGCTCCGTTGAGCAACCTGGCCGCTGAATGCTGCACCAGCTGAAGTTTCCGAACCTTCTTCAGAGGCAGCCTGACATATAACGCATTGCAGTACAGTGGTACCTCAGGTTACAGACGCTTCAGGTTACAGACTCCGCTAGCCCAGAAATAGTACCTCAAGTTAAGAACTTTGCTTCAGGATGAGAACAGAAATCGTGTGGTGGTGGCGTGGCAGCAGCGGGAGGCCCCATTAGCTAAAGTGGTACCTCAGGTTAAGAAGAGTTCAGGTTAAGAATGGACCTCCGGAACAAATTAAGTTCTTAACCCGAGGTACCACTGTAATCTAACCTTGAGGTTACCAGAGCTTAGACAACAGTAGTTAGGCTATTCCTGTCCAGATAGGGGCGTAGCTGGGCCACCAGCCAAAGCTGATGGAAGGCTGTATAGTTACTTATCTGCTTGGCTTGGGGGGGGGTCACAAAACGGCACACCCTCCAACATATCTCCAATGAAAATAAAGACATCGTAAGGGGAAATGGGACATTCCAGGATAAAATCAGAAGTCGGGATGGCTTCTGTAAATCTGTGATTGTCCCTGTGATTGATATACACTCATGGTTTATAAAAATAGGAAGAATTAAGGAACGCTTTTCATAACATAGATGGACACATTACGTGTTGCTTGTAATGTTAACAATGTGTTATTAAAATTTGATGCCAGAGGTTTCTGCAGAGCAACCAGGAACCAGGCAATAGGCAAACTGCATTGTTACCAACAAAAAACAGGTAAGGGATGTTATTTAATGTACAGTGGTGCCTCTGGATAAGAACGCGATTCATTCCAGAGCCCTGTTCGCATCCTGAAGTAAACGTAAGACGCAACTGCACATCTGCACATGCGCAGGTCGCGTTTCACCACTTTCACGCATGCGTGTGATGTCATATTGAGAGTCTGCGCATGCGCGAGTGGCGAAACCCGGAAGTAACGCGCTCCATTACTTCCGGGTCACCGCAAAGCTACTTCAACCCGAGGTATGAATGTACCAGTATGTCCTGTGACGTTTTAGAACAAAGTCTCTAATATCGTTCTAATAACGTTAAAAAGCTCAGCATAGATCCAGCCCTGGAAAACAAGGGTGCTTGGAATGTCTGTACATGCTAAGGGCCCCTTCAACAAGCCTGCCGCCAGGTGCGGGGTGCCAACAGATGCATCTTAGCTGTGGCCAGCCCTCCTCCCCTGTTCACTGCGCAAGGGCACCTTGTTCAACCCTCTGTCCTTCAGCAGGAGAAACCAAGCGGCACAGTTTGTTCAGGAGCAGCTTGGGGAAGGTGTGTGTCAGCAGACAGAGTTGAACTTACAGAGATAGCCCATCACTGCAGCTATGGTACCGAAGACCAATACCGTCCCACCAATGCACATCCATATCATCTTTAAACGTTGCGGTGTCATGCCAGCATGTTCTGGTGCTGGCGGTGGTGCCGCCGCCGCCGCCTTTGCTGGTGCTGGTGGTTTCTTGGGGGCCATGGCTGCAATGACAAGAAGGAAGAAAGGCCCATGAAGACAACAAATTGAGGGGCAAGTTCGTCATCAGGCCCCCTGCCTTTTGCCTATTCAGGGATTTGGGTGCTGCACTCAGGACCCAATAGGCAGAGGGACCCCCTAACACTTGGTGGTAGCTGAGCGACAGGCAGTCAGACCTGCGATTCATGGATGATACTGCATTTCAAAGTCAGACAAATCTGTCGTGATGCAGTGGAGACCACGGGGGTCTCGAAGGAGGCAAATCTTAGGGCGGGGGCTCAGAATCATCTGGAGAAGGTGGGAAAGGAGGGGCAGTGGCCTAACAGATTTTAACTGTTCTTTTAAGTTCTCGAATAATGACATTCACTGTGGAAAGGGAACAGTTTAAGCTCCAGTAATGGGGTAAAGGTAAAGGTGCCCCTGACCGTCAGGTCCAGTCACGGACGACTCTGGGGTTGCATGCTCATCTCTTTCTATAGGCCAAGGGAGCCGGCGTTTGTCCGCAGACAGCTTCCGGGTCATGTGGCCAGCATGACTAAGCCGCTTCTGGCCAACCAGAGCAGCGCACGGAAACGCCGTTTACCTTCCGGCTGGAGCGGTACCTATTTATCCACTTGCACTTTGACGTGCTTTCGAACTGCTAGGTTGGCAGAAGCAGGGACCGGGCAACAGGAGCTCACCCCATTGCGGTGATTTGAACTGCCAACCTTCCAATCGGCAAGCCCTAGGCTCAGTGGTTTACACCACAGCACCACCCACATCCCTCCAGTAATGGAGAGCTGAGGTTAAAAAAACTCAGGGATTGCCTAAATTAGGGTTGCCATATTTCAAAAAGTGAACATCCGTACACAAAGGTTGTTGAGCTTTTTGGGCAAAATTGACACCCCCACCCCAAAAAAGAGAGAGGTTTCTGAGCTATTTTTAAAGGAAAATAGCCGAAAACAACACTAGCGACATAGGTTGCCATATGATCAGATTTTCCCGGACTTTTTTTTTTGCGATTCTTTGCCCAGACATTGCTTCCGACTGCGGTATTCCGGCTATGTCCGGAAAATTCTGGACGGATGGCAACCCTGGCATAAGAAGATCTTCCCAACATTGGATAATCTGCTGTAGTGTCGAGGCAACTACTGTACCTTCTGCTTGTGGTTCCCTTTAGGATTCCCTTCCAGAGTATCTGTCAAGGATTTCCCTTGCTCTTCTTCGAGTCTGATTCTCTTGAACCCTACGCTATTTCTGCTCTATATTTCCCATGGATTCTTATGCCTCCCTCCCACGGCCTTATACTGGCTTCCTTTGTCCTCCCAGGATGGTCCAAGCAGCAGCCCTGTGACACAAGCCGCTTGCTGATTGGCTGCCTGCCCTGCCCTGCCACCATGCACCATCACAAGCACACCTGTGGCTGAAAGGTAAGGCAGATTGTGATGGCGCTGGGCCTGTGAGGCAGCAGTCTTTGGCATCTAAGTAGGTGAAGGTACCAGGAAACTCCTCATCAACTTTCTGACCCCAGCTGTGACCCTCCAGCTTGTGTTCAGCTTGTGGTCCACCAATACCCCTAGATCCTTTTCACACACACTGCTAGTAAGCCAGGTGTCCCTGAATGCTACTTCCAGCCTTGTGCCAAGTGAGCAGAGCTGGCAAGAAGAAGAAGAAGAGTTTGGATTTGATATCCCGCCTTTCACTCCCCTTCAGGAGTCTCAAAGCGGCTAACAATCTCCTTTCCCTTCCTCCCCCACAACAAACACTCTGTGGGGTGAGTGGGGCTGAGAGACTTCAGAGAAGTGTGACTGGCCCAAGGTCACCCAGCAGCTGCATGTGGAGGAGCAGAGACGCGAACCTGGTTCCCCAGATTACGTGACTACCGCTCTTAACCACTACACCACACTGGCTCTCAATCCCAGAATGATGATGATGATGATGATGATGATGATTATTATTATTATTATTTATACCCTGCCCATCTGGCTGGGTTTCCACAGCCACTGTGGGCGGCTTCCAACTGAATATTAAAAACAATACGGCAAAGTTGCAAAGTCACTGTGTTTTTAACCACAAAGCCCACAAGCCTCTCTCTGGCAGCATGACAGTTGTGAGTCAAGAACCCGCCACCCACTTGAGGATAGGAAAGACACAAGGACGCAGTATATTAGGTTAATAGGATAAAAAAAAGGCCACAGCTTTATTGATTACAGCATGTGAGTGATATTGGCTTTGGCATTGGATAAAACAACAGAGCTTGACTCCATACCCTCAGGAAGGGGTTAGTCTATCAAGGGTTAACCACCAGTAGAAGGAGCTGTTGATGCAAATACAACAAGGGCGTTGGACAGGATCCACAAACCACTGGATTCCTTTAACGGAATACCCAAAAAGTGGAGGGGTAGGGGATGGCCACATCCTGCCCTCCAATACACAAACATATTTCAATGCCTAACCGCCAATACTCAAAAAGTTGAGACGATTTGGTATAAGGTAGGCGAAAAACCAGGACACGGGTGGCGCTGTGGGTTAAACCACAGTGCCTAGGTGTGGCCGATCAGAAGGTCGGCAGTTCGAATCCCCACGACGGGGTGAGCTCCTGTTGCTCGGTCCCTGCTCCTGCCAACCTAGCAGTTCTAAAACACGTCAAAGTACAAGTAAATAAATAGGTACCGCTCCGGCGGGAAGGTAAACGGCGTTTCCATGCGCTGCTCTGGTTTGCCAGAAGTGGCTTAGTCATCCTGGCCACATGACCCGGAAGCTGTACGCCGGCTCCCTCGGCCAGTAAAGCGAGATGAGCGCCGCAATCCCAGAGTCAGTCACGACTGGACCTAATGGTCAGGGGTCCCTTTACCTTTACCTTTTAGGCGAAAAACCAAGTGGCCAGTGCCAATTTGCCAGTTCCTACCAGGCCGCTTGGACAACCAAGGCGACCAACCGCAGGTCCATGGCAAGGTCAAAAACATAGCAATGAACTAAAGGGAGGGTGCGTGCGTGATCCAACGAAAACCAGCAGCAGAATGAGAGGGCAGTGCTGCCGTGGCCACATTTGAGCAGCTAAACCCCGCCCCAAGCCTCTGCCCGATTGGTTGGCTGCCAGGGGGCGTGGCAGCCGGGACAGCTGAGCAGGACACCGGAACGAAAGGCTTAATAGAAAGGTGTTTGTCTTAGAGGGAACAGCTAGAGAAGAACAGGCAAGGCTGGTGGCATCGAGAGAAGGATGGCGCAAGAGATCATCTATGCGAATACAACGAAGTTTGAAGTCGCTGGTAAGGGCACATTTTAATGACAGGCTCCCTTCCCTTTTAAGAAATGTCTCACATTTTGAATCGGGGCTTGGTCTAGGGGAGCAAAGGCATTACAGCAGCGGATTAGATAGTTTCATGGAGAAGAAGGCTATCAATGGCTTCTAACCACAATTGTATCCCCTCCAGCGTTTCTCCAGTGAAAATAAGGATATTCATTGCTATTTTTCTAAGGGAAACGGGGCTGGAACTCATGGGCACCTCTGTCATTCTCTGAGAGGTGCCGGAACTCAGTTCCAGCGAGTTCCAGCTGGGGGGAATCCTTGGGGACATCCTATTCCATGCCCTCCAACATTTCTCCGACGAAAATAGGGACGTCCTAGGGGACGCAGGTGGTGCTGTGGGTTAAACCACAGAGCCTAGGTGTGGCCGATCAGAAGGTCGGCGGTTCGAATCCCCACGACAGGGTGAGCTCCCGTTGCTCAATCCCTGCTCCTGCCAACCCAGCAGTTCGCAAGCATGTCAAGTGCAAGTAGATAAATAGGTACCACTCCAGCGGGAAGGTAAACGGTGTTTCTGTGCGCTGCTCTGGTTTGCCAGAAGTCATGCTGGCCACATGACCCAGAAGCTGTACGCCAGCTCTCTCGGCCAATAAAGCGAGATGAGCGCTGCAACCCCAGAGTCGGACACAAGTGGACCTTATGCTCAGGGGTCCCTTTACCTTTTTTTAGGGAAAAGCAGGGCATTCTGGGATCAAATCAGAAATGTGGAAAGCTTCTGTAAATCTGACATGGTCCCTGGAAAATAGGGACACTTGGAGGGTCTGCAATGGCTATGTTATCACTGCGCTCTGGGGTGCAGTAGTGCTTCTGAATAGCACCAGTTTCTGGGGAGTGTTGCTGCTGCACC
Organism: Podarcis cretensis; assembly: GCF_951804945.1. Taxonomy (NCBI): domain Eukaryota; kingdom Metazoa; phylum Chordata; class Lepidosauria; order Squamata; family Lacertidae; genus Podarcis; species Podarcis cretensis. The sequence continues at coordinate 2,844,917 of NC_137178.1, read as the reverse complement.
CAGGTCCCTTTGGGGCATCGTGAGACCAGGATGAATGGGAGCCCTCTGGCCTGATCCAGCAGGAATTGTAATGCACCTTTGTCCAAAGTGAATATCAAAGATATTGGGGAGGAGGTCTGTCTGCTCCTCTTTGCCCCTTGCAGTGCTTGAAATTCCCCAGGCACCAGAATATCAGAAGACCCTGCTGGATCAGGCCATCCATTTGGTAAATTTGAGGGGAGTGGCTTTCCTTGTGGAGGACAACTGCCTTACCTGAGCAATTGCTCTTACCTGTGGCAACGCAATCCTGAGAGCCAGTCCTGGCTCCGGTGATAGGAACATAAGGAGTTGTAAGGTCAATTGCCGGTGCCCAATGCGAAGTCTGGTGCAAGGCATCTTTTGCAAGAATGGGCTTGTCAACATCCTGCTTCCTCTCTGCTTATCAGTGCCCCAGAGTCCACAGTGGCTTCCTGTTGTGTGAAGGTTGAATTTAATCCATAATATGGGGCTGGGGGTGAGGTGGGGGACCAAACACACACCTACGATCCTCCTGCGGGATGCAGTTGCTGGACTCTCATCCTCCTCTGAAAAGATGGCCGGAAACGATGGGGTGGAACTCAACATCTGCAATAAAGCTCTTGTGAAACTGCAGAGCTTGCAGAGTTTCACAGATGAAAATAAATAAGCTCTTAAGAAACATCCCTCCCGCCTGATTCCCACACCAACTCGTGTACCCTACCCAAACCAGGCATCAAGCGAGACACACTGCAGAACACACCTGCAAATGGACTAGAGACAACATGGTTGGGCGGGGGGGGGGGGGAAGACATTTATGTTATATTTTTGACATTTTTTGTCTTTGGGAAGTTCTATATAATTGACTGCATAGCTGTGTGAGCTGTGTTTCTTTATCTCTCTGTATTCCTTTGCATTGTGTTTTGCAAAGGCACCAGAGCGGGTTTTTTCCTTTCTTTTTTAGTGGGGAATTTATTATTTGTTTCTCTTCAAAAATATATACTTATAGACTGCCGATTTGCATAGTGCATGACACTGTAAAAGCAGAACGAAGTGCAATCCCACAATGGACCACAGCAACTCCATCTCAAACGTATCTCATAAGGGCACATAAGGAGAGCCCTGCAGGATTAGGCCCAAGGGGGTCCCCCTAGCCTAGCATCAGGTAGTGGATTCACTTATATCTGGAGCATGATTGGGTGGTTCCTGCCAACCAATCATACTGCTGCATTGTTCTAAGACCAATCAGACTGCTGCATTCTGAATCCTATTGTTCTAGGACCAATCAGACTGCCGCAGTTTGGATCCTATTCAACTCAGTACATAACAAATGTGAACTAGAATCATAGAATCATAGAATTGCAGAGTTGGAAGGGACCCTGATCTCAACAAGACCATACATTGATTTCTCTCTCCCCCCACCAGTGGCGTAGCGTGGGGGGTGCAGGGGGGCCCGGCCGCACCGGGCGCAACATCTGGGGGTTAGGGTTGGGGGGCGCAAATCCACGGGTTAGGGGGCACAAATTACTTGCCTTGCCCCGGGTGCTGACAACCCATGCTACGCCACTGCCCCCCACCCACCTCCATCCCTATTCTTCACTGGGGCACCACTCAGCGCTACTCAGCCCCTCAGGTTTTTTCCCATCGAGTTTTATGTAAACTGCTTTGCTTGGTTTTTAATGGTATGGTTCTTTTTTTTTTTTTTAGAATAATACTTTATTTAGATTTCAACAATAACAAAGGAAAAAACCACGGTAGTTGTTACATCAATTCATTACAATTAACCAATTTTAACAGTATATAAATAATAATAGAAAAATTACACAACGTCACTTTTAACTTACTGAAGTCTTCATATTACACTTTTATCTCTTTATCTCTTTCTTAACATATCAAAAAGAGAAAGACCAAGAAAGGAGGCACAAAAAAGAGAAGAGAAGAGGAAGAAGGACAGGGGGGAGGGAAAGGGGGGAAGGGGGGAAGAAAAAAAGGAAAAACTAAACCAAACAAACACATTTGGCTTCCGATTAGACTCATTGTATTATTATTTCTACAATTTTTTCACACACAGTTCCAAGTTATTGTATTTCTTTCTTTGTTTTCATCAGATATCAAAAAAACATCATATTTGTTGTTTTACAAGCATCGTTCTATTTCTGCCAGGAGATATTTGTTATTGTAATGCTTTTCCAAATACTTTTCCATTCTTTCTGTACTTTCTGTTTTGGATAACCTCTAATTCTCCCTGTCATCATGGCCATCTGTAGGTATTCTATCATTTGGACCTGCCACTCATTTATCATAGGTGTTTTGTCACTTTTCCAGTTTCTTGCAATTAAGATTTTAATGGTGTGGTTCTAACCTGCCCTGCCCGAGACCTGCCGATGGAGGGCAGGCAAGAAACCTTACCTGCCTCAGGGGGTCGTGGTCCCCTGAAGCCTCACGTTTAAGAGACAGCAGGGTGGGGGAATGAAATGTTAATCTTTCCCACCATCCTCTGCCTCCTTCAGCTTCTTCTCCATCTCGCAAGAGAGACATCTCCACCAACATCATCATGACGCTCCTGACTCTGCTGCTGCTACTGCTGGCCACCTCCCTCATTGCCATGGCCCTTCTCTGTAAGTACAACTACACGTTTCCTACTTTGATCTCAATTACATCTGTCCAGGCCCCAATGGGTGCTGAGAGTGCCTCTGAGGACGTGCAGAACGACGCAACCATTTTGCTGCTTCGGGCGATCACACACAGGCTTCCATTATGTAATAAAAATATTAAGGTCTTTTAAATGTTCATAAATGTACCAACCAAGCACGTACATAGATGTGTGGACCACATGTCTGGAGCAGCACAGGAAGACCGCCCTGAAACTATTTTGACTCCCAAACTGACCAAATGCTTTCCCTGCAAGGAGGGAGGGGATGAGGGAACCTTCCCATTGTCTCAGGGATTGGGGAATCACCATCTCAAAGGAATGGCCAGACTACCATCTGATAAGGCATTATCAGATGACCTGCCAGACAGGAGATAAACAACGCACTCAGGTTTCTGTTGTAGACCGCCCTTTCTGTGATGTAGGTATGATATAATAATAATAATAATAATAATAATAATAATAATAATAATAATAATTTTTTATTTATACCCCGCCCTCCCCAGCCAAGGCCGGGCTCAGAGCGGCTTACAAGCAATAATAAAAACAAATTGAATGATTACAACTTAAAAACAAAATTAAAATACATTAAAATATGGAAACATTAAAATATTAAAATGTAGCCTCATCACAGGAGGAGAAGGAAAGGAAAAAGAAAGAAAGGGAGGGAGGGAATCAAATTGGTTCCAAGCCAAAGACCAGGCGGAACAACTCTGTCTTACAGGCCCTGCGGAAAGAAATCAGATCCTGCAGGGCCCTGGTCTCATGAGACAGAGCGTTCTACCAGACCGGGGCCAGTGTTGAGAAGGCCCTGGCTCTGGTTGAAGGCAATCTAACTTCCTTAGGGCCCGGGACCTCTAGGGTGTTGCTATATGTGGACCTTGAGGCTCTCCGTGGGGCATACCGGGAGAGGCGGTCCCGTAGGTACGACGGTCCTAGGCCGTGAAGGGCTTTAAAGGTCAAAAGCAGCACCTTAAATCTGACCCTGTACTCTACCGGGAGCCAGTCCAGTTTGAAAAGCACTGGGTGAATATGCTCCTGTGGCAGAGACCCCGTGAGGAGCCTCACTGCAGCATTCTGCACCCGCTGGAGTTTCTGGGTCAGCTTCAAGGGCAGCCCCGCGTAGAGCGAATTACAGTAGTCAAGCCTGGAGATGACCGTCGTATGGATCACTGTGGCCAAGTCGGGGCGGAAAAGGTAAGGGACCAACTGCTTGATGCGGCGAAGGTGGAAAAATGCTGCCTTGGCTGTTGCTGTAACTTGTGCCTCCATGGAAACGGAGGTGTCAAGGATTACACCCAAACTCTTAACAGAAGGCAATGGCACTAATTGGGCCCCCGCAAGAGAAGGGAGTTGGTCCCTCATCCCCATGTCATCCCGACCCAGCCATAGGACCTTTGTCTTCGAAGGATTTAGTTTCAATCGGCTCCCACGAAACCATCCAGCCACAGCTTCCAAGCATCTGGTCAGTGTGTTCGGGGCCAAGTCGGTGTGGCCATCCATCAGCAGATAGAGCTGAGTGTCATCAGCATATTGGTGACAGCCCAGCCCAAAGCTCCGGATAATCTGGGCAAGGGGGCGCATAAAGATGTTAAAAAGCATCGGGGAGAGAATTGCGCCCTGCGGCACTCCACACACCAAGGAGTGGCACGACGACATTTCCCTCCCTAGTGCCACCCTCTGTCCCTGACCAGAGATAAAAGAGCACAGCCAGTTATGGGCTATGCCCTGTATCCCCATGTCTGCGAGGCGGTGGTCCAGAAGATCATGATCGACCATGTCAAAGGCTACTGACAAATCTAAAAGGATCAGCAGTCCTGACCCGCCTCGATCCAGTTGTCTACGGAGATCATCTGTGAGGGCAACCAGAGCCGTCTCCGTCCCAAAACCAGGACGGAAACCGGACTGAAATGGATGATATATCGGGAGGGTGGTCTTGAGCTACACCCCTTCTGTGATGTATAGATGATGTTTCTGGGGGTAGTCTTGGACTCCAGGGCGGGCAATTTAAAATGTCTATATAAAGGCAGGCACACCTTGGTTCGGGTTCCTCCTCCTTTCCTGCATGTGAGGGTAGCACCCTGTTGCAACAGTTCAATAAAAATCAGGCTTACGAACTGCTTTGCTTCTCAAAATAGTAGTAGTAGTAATAATAATAATAATAATAATAATAATAATAATAATAATAATAATTTATTTATACCCTGCCCATCTGGCTGGGTTTCCCCAGCCACTCTGGGCAGCTTCCAACAAAATATTAAAATACAATAGTCTGTCAAACATTAAAAGCTTCCCTAAACAGGGCTGCCTTCAGATGTCTTCTAAAAGTCTGGTAGTTGTTGTTCTCTTTGACATCTGATGGGAGGGCGTTCCACAGGGCGGGTGCCACCATTGAGAAGGCCCTCTGCCTGGTTCCCTGTAACTTGGCTTCTCGCAGGGAGGGAACCGCCAGAAGGCCCTCGGCGCTGGACTTCAGTGTCCGGGCAGAAAGATGGAGGTGGAGACGCTCCTTCAGGTATAATAATAATAATAATAATAATAATAATAATAATAATAATAATAAATTTTATTTATATCCCGCCCTCCCCAGCCGAAGCCGGGCTCAGGGCGGCTAACAACAATCAAACAATCAAACAATCAGATAATCGCACATACTAAAAATATTTCATTATAAAAATCAATTAAAATCAAATTAATGGCAACTGATTAAGCAAGATTCTGTGCAGGTTGCCAGAGGAGGGAGTCAGGCTGTGCCCTGACCAAAGGCCTGGTGGAACAACTCTGTCTTGCAGGCCCTGCGGAAGGATGTATACTGGACCGAGGCCGTTTAGGGCTTTCTCTGGTTGGCCTCTGTTATTGTCTCCTACCGATGGAGAACCTACAAAGGACTCTATAAGGGCTCTTGTGTCCCCCCATAAGGGAATAAGGGCAGATTTTGTTTACAACAATTAAAAGCTAAATGCTGGTCACTGCCCACCCCTGAAAATACCCCGCAAAAATGAGAGAACCAGAGCAAAGGTGAGGTTTTTCCAAGTGGGAGGGAAATTAGCCTTGAAAAGCGATGGTGGGGAAGGAAGGGATTTGATCTAAATAGGGAAGAGTTGGCTGGCCTGCAGAAAATGCCACCGGCCCCATTGCCAGGAAGACCAGCAGAACAAAATCTTGGAAGGGCCAAAGTGCCATTGGTATTCAAGAGGCAGGCTCAAGGATCAGGCAAAGGCAAACTCTGGCCCTCCAGGTGTTTGGGACTATAATTCCCATCATCCCTGATCACCGGTCCTGTTAGCTAGGAATGATGGGAATTGTAGTCCCAAACATCTGGAGGGCCAGAGTTTGCAATATGCCTGCCCTAGAAGTACATGGGAACTTGCAGGAGAACATGAATGATAGGTCCCTGCCCCATGGAGCTTACAAAATCTAGAATCTGGCAGGGCAGGTAGGAGAGGCAAGGATACTCAAATGGATTGTGGGCCGACACAGTTCCGTTTGTGCCTCCGCTGCAGTTGGGAGGAGAACAAAAAAAAGTTCTGACCCTGTTAAAAAGAAAATGGGTAGCAGGGAGTTCCGAGCAAAACTCCAAACTCTGAAATCTGTTCAGCATTTTCAGATTTTTGGATTTCCTACTTTGCACGCCCCCTTCACACTTCTTGCCTTCTCCGGCACTTTTATTTGGAACTTAATCCTGCATGTCTCCCATGTCAGGGCAGATAAAAGAAAGTCCTTCTTCATGCAGCGCACAGATAACCTGTGGAACTCCCTGCCACAAAGAGTGATGGCCACCAATTTGGATGTGTTTTAAAAAGGATTATTCGACAAATAATTGTCTAATAATATTAGACAAACCACAAGAAGGGGGAGTGCTGCTCTTGTGTTCGAATCCTGGTTGTGGGTTTCCCACAGATTGGCCATTGGCTCGATCCAGCATGCTCTTATGATGTTCATATGGTTTGTAGATTCCCAGAAGGAGAAGAAACTCCAGGAAATCGAAGGAGTGATGGAGAAGATCAGAACCTCCCTGTTTCTCAGCAATATCTCTCTTTCACCAGCGGAAGCATCTGAGAGTAAGTTGCAAAACCCAGAAAAATGAGGACAACCCTCAGAGTATGTGAGGATGGGAAGGGTCCCTATTTTTAATCGTTTCCCTTCCTTTCCTCCAGATGATTTGTGCCCTTCGTCATTTAATTTGCATAATGAAAAGTGTTTGTCCTCACAGCCAAGCTAGGAAAGTACAGTAGGTTATTGTTGTGCCCATTTTACAGTTGGGAAACTGAGGCTGTGATAATAGGCCACACAATGCGTCTATGGCATAAGAAGTGGATCTTGCAGGATCAGGCCAATGGCCCGCCTAGTCCAGCATCCTCTTCTCACAGTGGCCAACCAATGCCCCTATGGGAAAGCAGCAAGCAGGATCCGACCACAAGAGAAACACTCTCCTCTCCTGTAGTTTCCAGCAACTGGCAGATTTTAAATATCTCCTTCAGGGATAAGGAACATCTGTTTCTCTGATTAGAGTACCCTGCGCCTTTAAACAGAAACCCAACAGGTGCAGCTGCCCCAATCACTGCATCTCAGTGATTTTCTTAGCCAGAGAGAAGTTTATGAAAACGTTACTTTTTGTTAGAATTCCTGCTCTATGATTGCAGTTATGGGATTGTTGTCTTTCACATGACGGTGCATGTTTTGACTCCACCGAGTGGGAAGCGACAGAGAAAGGATGTTTGCGTTACTGTGTTCCATTAAATTGGGACTGTTGTCCTTTGTTCTTTTTCTTTTTGCTGTCTGATGCTAGAGAGAGAGGGAGCCATGTTGCAGTGCTCCGTGTGTGTTTATATGTAAATAAAGTAGATTAGCCAAAATGCTGAGTTGCTGAGGTCTGTTACGCACGCTGCACAAACTCTGTGGATCCCTAAGTGTGCTGGTATCCGTTCGCATCGGTCGCTGTGATGTTCGGGCTGAAGAAAGCTTTGAAGCTCCTGAACAATCGACCAGGAGGGAGAGAACATGCCAGTCAGGCATGTGTCTCTGCCAGGGTCCTACTCGAGTGTAGGACGAGCTCCTGACACTTTTCTCCTAGTCACCCATTTCACAAAGCTCACTTTGGTCTGATACGACACCAAACTCTGCCCTTCCAGGTGTTCAGCTGCTCCAAAACATCTCTGAGGCTTTCTACAAGATCCAAACCCACCTGGGAAACGTCAGTGCATCAAAAACCGCTATCCAGAATCGTCACAGTAAGTAGGGGTCAAAATCAGTGACGAAGACCTCTTCCAATCCTACCTTTCCTTCAAATGGAGTCAGTATCCCAAACCATCTCCGGTTCTGGACATAAGCGGTGCCAACTTCTTAAACGCCTACTGCTCCTGTAATTGAAACATATTAGGAGGTGGCAATATTGGTCCTTATTCAATTAAAGGACTTTGCCACATGATTTCTGCATATCACGATCCAGTTAAAGTTGCAGGGGCAAAACCAAGTCCCCACCCCAACTTGAGTTATGGCAATCCTCCTGGCCAGACCTGGGGCAACCACCTCCCAAGGGAGTCTGTTCCCCTGTTGAACAGCTCTTAACATCAGAAAGTTCTTTCTGATGTTTAGTCATAATCTCCTTCTTGTAACCAGTACATTTCCGAGCACAATTCAAAGTGTTGGCGCTGACCTTTAAAGCCCTAAATGGCCTCAGTTCAGTATACCTGAAGGAGCGTCTCCATCCCCATCATTCTGCCCGGACACTGAGGTCCAGCTCCGAGGGCCTTCTGGCGGTTCCCTCATTGTGAGAAATGAGGTTACAGGGAACCAGACAGAGGGCCTTCTCGGTAGTGGCACCCGCCCTGTGGAACGCCCTCCCATCAGATGTCAAGGAAATAAGCAGCTATCTTATCTTTAAAAGCCATCAAAGTGCAAGTAGATAAATAGGTACCGCTCTGGCGGGAAAGTAAACGGTGTTTCCATGCGCTGCTCTGGTTCGCCAGAAGCGGCTTAGTCATGCTGGCCACATGACCCAGAAGCTGTACGCTGGCTCCCTCGGCCAGTAAAGCGAGATGAGCGCCGCAACCCCAGAGTCGGCCATGACTGGACCTAATGATCAGGGGTCCCTTTACCCTTTACCTTTAAGGTATGTATGTTCAAATATTTCTCACTGTCCGATTTCCGTGACCATTCACCGAACTTTCCGGTCGCACCTTGTACATGTAATGAACAAGTAAGAATGTTCAAGAACTGTGGTTTTTCACGCCTCTGCATGACAAGCTCCTTCTTGAACTGAATGGGGGGCGGGAGTTGGCTATAAATGCAATACATAAATAATATTTATGCACACACACCATGCTTGAGCCCCCATCCCTTCTCTAGCACACATCCATTCCCTTTTTTGAGACACCCATGCTACATCCTCAAACAGACGATGCTCAGATCCAACCCCTCCAATCAGCCTTTCCTGCAGTTCAGGGTTCCTGAGACCCACTCCCGTTTTTTCTCCCAAAGGGGAACTCCTGGCATTCCTCTCCAAAGGCTGGAAGTTTTACAACGGCAGCGTCTATTTCCTTTCCCAAAAGGCAAAGCCCTGGCAGGAAGCTGAGGACACCTGTAGAGCCCAGGGGACACACCTGGTCTCCATCACGTCAAAGGAAGAGATGGTGAGCACACACACAGGGCCGTCTTACCCATAGGCGCTAGGGGTGCGGGGTGTTAGTTTCTGTTTGCCACTAAGCAGCTGCTTAGAGTCAAAGTGTTCATGTTCAAATATATAAAAGGATGTCACATAGAGGAGGGAGAAAGGTTGTTTTCTGCTGCTCCAGAGAAGCGGACACGGAGCAATGGATCCAAACTACAAGAAAGAAGATTCCACCTAAACATTAGGAAGAACTTCCTGACAGTAAGAGCTGTTCGACAGTGGAATTTGCTGCCAAGGAGTGTGGTGGAGTCTCCTTCTTTGGAGGTCTTTAAGCAGAGGCTTGACAACCATATGTCAGGAGTGCTCCGATGGTGTTTCCTGCTTGGCAGGGGGTTGGACTCGATGGCCCTTGTGGTCTCTTCCAACTCTATGATTCTATGATTCTATGATTCTAAAGGCTCTGTTTACATTCCAGAGACCTTCCAGGCTGTTGGAAGTCTCACGGAAGCAGGAGACGGATGTGATGTTTACTGGTTTCCTGTTCATTTGTTCCAGTTGCTCTCTGCTTTCATAGAGGGAGGGTGTATTTTTCTTTCCTGTCTGTGCAGTAAGAAATAAAGCATAGCGATGTAGCTATAAATCACTTCCCTGTGCTGGAAACTCTGCTGAACGGGGAATGTGCCTGAGGCCTCATGGCCGGAGGAAGATGAGCTTTATCAGCTTGGCCGAGCGGAGCTTGGCCGACACGGGGCACCTGGGCGCCAGGCTGAGTCCAGGGTCCGAGAGTTGAGTCCAGGGAAGAGCCCGTCTGTCGGTCAGAGCACTACAGTGGGCTCTTCTGCTGCGGGCGGCTCTGCGCTGTGAGTTCAGGGACAACCAAGCCAGCAAGATGCTGAGGCGGCCGGCTGGCTCCACCCTCCTGCGCACCTGGGACTGGGCAACCTGGGGGAGGCGCCGAACGGATCTCTGCACCCCGGAGCCACATATGCTTAAGATAGCCCTGCACACACACTTCTAAACACCTGGATTTACCTGCTCAGCTAACAAAAACATCAATACCTGGGCTGCTCCGAAACATTTTCCTGGCCCAAGCAGCCGCCTTAAGACTGCGCTGCCACCTTCTTTGCTGGCCTCTGCTTCTGCACTTTTGCCAGCAACTTAGCCTGCCACTATTACCAGGCCAGTTCCCTTCCTGGGAAAAGCAGCTGCTGCTGCTGCTCTCTGCGCATCAAGCAGCTGCTAGAGACACAAGAGTTTGTTTTCTTGGTCAGTTGGCATTTCTAGAGTTGAGGGTCCTTTGCACAGAAGGGGTTAGGCACAACTCGCTGATTCCTAAAGTCCCAGCCTGCCTCTGGGAACTGGGTGGGGCTTACTTCTGAGTAAATGTGCACAGGATCAAGCTGCCCAGCTGCAAATCTAAAGGCCATTTGCTGCTGAGCCAGGATTTGAGAATGGTATCCTGTCCCTGAGCCTAGTTCTCTCTCTCTCTCTCTCTCTCTCTCTCTCTCTCTCTCTCTCTCTGCAACCCTGGACCACTGTGGTTTGAAACTGTTTTGCAGGAATACCTTGTCAGGGAAGCCAGAAATCAGCACTTTTGGATCGGACTCTCTGACCAAAATACAGAAGGCGTTTGGACCTGGGTGGACGGCACAAAGTACAACGAAAAGCTTAGGTGGGTCTGATCAGCTCTTTAAAAAAGAAGAAAACACAGTGTGTGGCTTTCTGTATTCTTTCACTTCAAGTGCCCCTACAAAACAGACTTTTTCATATAGTCCTCACTTACGTCCCAGGAGACCCCTGGAAAAGTGCTACTCTGTGATTTCCTAAAACAAACCAAAATCAGGAAAGATAATCCCTGACCAATAGAGATCTTTGAGTGATAGGGACCCTGACTAATAGGAACACATCATGCTCCTTCTTCTGGGATAGTTTTACCACCTTTGGTCGCACTCAGCTCTCACCTGTGGCTCCTAGAATGTGTTAGCATGCGACAGCAGCCATATCCCAGGAATGGCTTCGACTGGCCGGCTAAACAAATCGAGGGGAGCTGATGGGTCTCAAGCCCTCAGTGAGTTAGGGACTTGCAAAGACAGGCTCTGGGAATTGAGCGGACGAGACTAATAGTGGGTTCAACTGTCAAAAAGGCGATTTCTGCACATGCTGTAGGCAAACTAAGGCCCGGGGGCCAGATCCGGCTCAATCGCCTTCTAAATCCAGCCTGCGGATGGTCCAGGAATCAGCGTGTTTTTACATGAGCAGAATGTGTGCTTTTATATAAAATGCATCTCTGGGTTATTTGTGGGGCATAGGAATTAGTTCATTTTTTCCCCCAAATATAGTCTGGCCCCCCACAAGGTCTGAGGGACAGTGGACCAGCCCCCTGCTGTAGAGAGAGAGAGAGAGAGGCAGGTGGGGCTCATCCACCTGGGAAGGCAGCCCATCTAGAAGAAGGAAAACTCTGATTCTAAACTTCTGGTGCCTTGCGGGACATCTTCCAGAGAAGAAAAGGCCAAGGAGTAAACTCTACACAATTCCAGAGTGGAGTCCCTAAGACAGTTGGCTGGTGCCTTGCACGCCTCCTTCCAGAAGATGCTACAGCCAAGCGGGTGCCAAAAATATTGCTCTGCTTTCCTTTGGACCCCATCAGTGAGGCTGAGAGAGGGGTCTCGTCGTCTGGGCAGCCCAGGACATCCAGGCTTGCATCCTGGGGGGGTCACTGTGGCACTGCTAACATAGCAGTTTGACTTCACCCACAGAGGTGCACTCTGTTGTCTCTCAAGACAGACGGAGGCCAACAAGGGATCTGTTGCACTGCATGCATAAAGGTAAAGGGACGACTCTGGGGTTGCGGTGCTCATCTCCCTTTATTGGCCGAGGGAGCCGGCGTACAGCTTCCGGGTCATGTGGCCAGCATGACTAAGCCGCTTCTGGCGAACCAGAGCAGTGCACGGAAACGCCGTTTACCTTCCCGTTGGAGCAGTACCTATTTATCTACTTGCACTTTGACGTGCTTTCGAACTGCTAGGTTGGCAGGAGCTGGGACCGAGCAATGGGAGCTCACCCCATCGTGGGGATTCGAACCGCCGACCTTCTGATCAGCAACTCCTAGGTGTTGGAGAGGGATTTCCAGCTGGTGGCAGAGGACAGAGTGACTCCAGGAGACATAGGTGTAAAAACCCAAACTAAAACAAAGACTTTATTACTAAACAATAAACACAAATTCTGGTGGGTGTTATTCCTGCAGGCAGGCTACAAAACTCAGCTTTTTTCCTTTATAGCAATGGCCAGCTGCAGCCAATTAACCCCAGAAACGTCTTAAAGGTATACACACGTTTCTGTGCCGAATGTCCTCTAACACTAGGCTCTGTGGTTTAACCCACAGCGCCACCTGCGTCCCTAAGATATATATATATATTTTAAAGCATGCCAGCTATATAATCACAGCCTCTTGCCTTCTTTTCCAGTTTCTGGGGACCACGACAACCAGACAACTGGCATGGAGCACCACAACATGAGGAAGACTGTGTTCACTTCACAACGCACTGGAACGACATCAGCTGCACATACAACTTTAAATGGATCTGTAAGAAGGTCTTCTCCTGAGCAGATGCCCCGCTGCCTTTCCAGGACAGGACTAAGGGGCCACCGAACCCAGTGTTCTGGATCCAGCAGAGGACAGCCAAAGGTCTCCAGAAGCTCAGAAGCAGCTGTCACTCCAGGAGAGGCCTAGCCCCATGACTGCCAGATTTTCTTAATCGATGGGAACCCTGCAGGAAAACCCTCCACCCTCTTCCTTTTCCCCAATCCGCATGTCAGAATTTTAAAGGCCTGGAAGAGGCAAGGCTGCCTTGATGGACTTTTGCCAGACGGAGAAAGCAGGTCGAGCAATCAATTTGAGAGTTGCCTTTGTACCAAAGTCCCAAACTTTTAGTGCCCACTGAGCCCCCTACCCCATAAAAAGGATTATTAAGAGAAGAGCACTTTGCACGGCCCACTAAGGAAGACAATAACGCAACAGAATTCAATACAGCGACAATTTATCCGAAACCCGAATAAAGCTATTTAGTTTGATTAATTCAACAAACTTGATCCAGGGAGACCAGCTTTGCAAAGTCTGATTTACAGCTCCCTCACCCACCTGCTACCTTATTGCCCCCCTAAACGGCCTCGCTCCTGTATACCTGAAGGAGCATCTCCACCCCCATCATCCAACCCGGACACTGAGATCCAGCGCCGAGGGCCTTCTGGCGGTTCCCTCGCTGTGAGAAGTGAGGTTACAGGGAACAAGACAGAGGGCCTTCTCGGTAGTGGCACCCGCCCTGTGGAACACCCTCCCTTCAGATGTGAAGGAAATAAGCAGCTATCCTATATTTAAAAGACATCTGAAGGCAGCCCTGTTTAGGGAAGTTTTAAATATTTAATGCTGTATTGTTTTTAACACTCGACTGGGAGCCGCCCAGAGTGGCTGGGGGAACTCAGCCAGATGGACGGGGTAAAGATAATAAATTATTATTATTATTATTATTATTATTATTACCTGTCCAGGATGCTTTAGCTGAGATTCCTACGACTAGATTTTTCTTGCTGGGGTCCCAATTCTATGATTCTAATTCTCTGTCCTCCACGCAGGCAACCAAGCTGCATGATCACAGCTCAAGGACCAATTGCAGCCAGGCAAAATCCCTCAAGGAGGCACGAAGCAGGGCTGGAGATGGGTGTGGCAGAGTCTCGAGGGCCAGGCAGAAAGGCTCGGAGGGCCACATTTCTGATGCTTCTCCATCCCTGATTTATGCCATATGCTTTGAACACTGAGAAACCACAGCTATGTTTTATTATTCGAGGCAATTACAACAGCAATTTCACCAGTCGGGGCCTGTTCCAAGGGAGCAGAGGGGAAATCAGAACTTGAGTTTTGTCATATAATCTTTTATAGGACTGGGAATTGATGGAGGAAGAAGTGAAAGAAACGATGATTGAATGGACTCAGGATCTCGGACATACTATCCATCTAGAGCAATGGGAGAAACTCTGGCGAGAGGATATACGATTTACTGCCTCATATACAATTAAAGAAAATTTTGTCAAGATGTTCTATAGGTGGTACTTAGCGCCAGTTAAGTTGGCAAAGATATATAAATTGAAATCCAACCTCTGCTGGAGATGTGGTGGAGAAATAGGAACAACAATATATATGTGGTGGAGGTGTGAGGAAATTAAGAAATTATGGATAGTAGTACGTGAAGAACTAACGAAGATGTTGAAAATATCAATAACAAAGAAACCAGAGACATATCTCCTTGGATTGAAAGATGAAGAGATACCACAAGGGGAAGAAAGAATTTTTCTATATGCAAGTACAGCTACTACAATAGTGATTGCTGCTAGGTGGAAGTCACAAACTATACCCACAAAGGAGGAACGGATTTGTAAACTAAATGAATATTTAATTTTGGCAAAATTAACTGCTATAATAAGAAATCAGTCGAATCAAAAATTAAAAAGGGGGTGGAAATGTTTTGATGAATATATGGCAAAATATTGCTCAAAAAAAGATATGCTAATATGCCTAGATTAAAATGCGGAGTACTGGATGGAAGAACAATTCGTAAGGAAAGATAGTAAGAATATGTAGATAATTTGAGAAGGTTGTAGAATGCAAAGATTATTGTAAATTGTATAATTGTATAATGTGGAGGAAATCGAGTGGGGGTGGAGGGAAGTGGGAGGAGGGAGAAAGGAATAATATGATGAATTGAAGAAATATAAATGTAATGGGGAGGAAATGGTGTTGGTTTTGGTACATCTGTATCGTAATGTAATATGTGAAAACCAATAAAAAGGGGGGGGGAGAACTCGAGTTTTTTGGCAGAGAAGCGGTAATAAGTCTCTGAAGCCCCATCTCCTCTTCTTCCTCCTCTTTCTTCTCCATCATGCCGTGTGCCGTTGCTGTCGCACAGAGCACATTTCACCCACCTGCAGCCCCTCAGGGTGCTTGGGACTACAAATCCCATTGTCCAGTGCTGGATGTGGACGATGGGAATTGTAGTCCCAAGCGCTCTGAGGGGCTGCAGGCAGGTCTAGGCTGGCATACGCAGCATGCAGCAAACCAGCTGACCCGTCCACAGCTACCCACGGCCGTTCAAGCTTCCATCCCTTTGGAGATCTTTCATTTGCATAACGCCGCGCTCGCCTCTCTCTCCAGGCCCAGCGCGAACTGGTCATTCAGGAAGAGCAGCTGCCCGTGCGGCAGGAACTTGTGGAGAAGGACCTCTGTCCTGTCGGCCTTGAGGACGACGTTGCTCCCTGAGCTCAGCAGCTTGAGGTGGTCGATGAGGGTTTTGGCAAGGTGCTTCAAGGTGCTCTCGGCCAGCAGGAGGTTCTCGTGGGGGTCACAGACCAGAGCGAAGCCCAGGCACTGGATGCCCAGCCACAGAACAGTCTTGTCCTCAGAGAAGGGGTCCCCCATGGGGAGGCGGAAAACCCCCGACGGGGCATCCTGGAGAGAAACGGGTTCGTCAGGAAGCTGGGCTAGGTGCTCGGACTGAGGCTTCCCAGAGGCTTGCTGGTGGAGTTTGCAGGCTGACTCCACTTGCCTGTGAATGGAGAGGAAACGGAGTTTTGAAGTTTATCGGAGGGAGCTTTCCTTCCACGAAGGTGGCAGTGGGGAGAAAAGAGACGCAATAAAATAGTGTGCATAAAAAGAGCAGTGCTCGATCAGGCCAATGGCCTACCTTGTCCAGCATCCTGTTCTCACAGTGGCTCACCTGTGGGAGACCAACAAACCACTACAGTGGTACCCTGGTTCTCAAACTTAATCCGTTCCGGAAGTCCGTTCCAAAACCAAAGCGTTCCAAAACCAAGGTGCGCTTTCCCATAGAAAGTCATGCAAAACGGATTAATCCGTTCCAGACTTTTAAAAACAACCCCTAAAACAGCAACTTAACATGAATTTTACTATCTAACGAAACCATTGATCCATAAAATGAAAGCAATAAGACAGAACAGTGGTACCTCTGGATGCGAACGGGATCCGTTCCAGAGCCCCGTTCGCATCCTGAAGCGAACGCAACCCGCGTTCGCGCGTCTGCATGTGTGTGGGTCGCGATTCTCCACTTCCGCGCATGCACGTGATGTCATTTTGAGCGTCTGCACATGCACAAGCGGTGAAACCCAGAAGTAACATGCTCCGTTACTTCTGGCTCGCCATGGAGCGCAACCCGAAAATACTTAACCGGAAGCTATTTCAACCCGAGGTATGACTGTATTGTAAATGATTAAAAAAAAAATTAAAAAAATGTTTTCTTACCTGCACTGATGATAGTCATTGTTTGGATGGGGGGCTTTTATCCATTTCCACAGTCACACAATCAACCAATCAATCAATCAATTGATGAACTGAACTGAACTGACTTGATGAGCTGAACTGGGTTCCACACAGTTACAAAAACAAATGAACCGAAAAAGCCTCAAAAACAAAAGCGCAAAATAAATAGCAAAAACAAAAACACCAAACTTAATCTGTTCCGAAAGTCCGTTTGACTTCTAAAATGTTTGAAAACCAGGGTGCAGCTTCTGATTGGTGCAGCTTTTGATTAGCCCTGGAAACAATAGCCGACAACCACATCAGACGTTCGGCTTCTGAAAAACGTTAAAAAACCGGAACACTTACTTCTGGGTTTTCGGAGTTTAGGAACCAAGGCATTTGAGAACCAAGGCACCACTGTAGATGGTGGGGTGGGAGAGCTTGTGGGGGTGGGATTCACACCTGTTCAACCAATGCGCCCCTTTGGTTCCAGACAGTACATGTGTAGATGAGTCTTAAAAGCCTGGGACACAAATTTTCATGGCCCTGTAGTGGCTATGGTGGCTCATTCACCAGAAGTGGCGTATTTAACATTAATTCTGGAAGTTTATATTCCGTTCTGACCAAACTAAGCCTCCTGCTGTACATTTTCCTCTAGGAGGCTGAGTTAGGTCAGAATCACGTACACAATTCCAGAGCACAGCATGCAGGTTGCGTTACCTGGCGACGGCCAGGATCTGCTCCTTCTTGCGCAGCCGCTCCTTCTCGCGATCCTGGGGACCAGCATCTTCCAACCCTTCAGGGCCGAAGACCCTGGAATAGAGCACTCGGCAGCAGCCGGCCTCTTCCCCGGGTCGGCAGCGTAACGTCTGGATGAAGAAGGCGTGGACCATGGTGGGACGCTGGGCACTGGGAGAGAACACAGGATAGCTCAGTCGGTAAAGTAGACTCTTTTTCCAATAATTTTTTATTGTTTTCTTTACATATGCTTTCTTACCATACATTAAAAGACACCTGCTTCTTGGGAAAAAAGCAATGACAAACCTAGACAGGATCTTAAAAAGCAGAGACATCACCTTGCCAACAAAGGTCTGTATAGTTAAAGCTATGGTTTTCCCAGTAGTGATGTATGGAAGTGAGAGCTGGACCATCAAGAAGGCTGATCGCCGAAGAATTGATGCTTTTAAATTATGGTGCTGGAGGAGACTCTTGAGAGTCCCATGGACTGCAAGAAGATCAAACCTCTCCATTCTGAAGGAAATCAGCCCTGAGTGCTCACTGGAAGGACAGATCCTGAAGCTGCGGCTCCAATACTTTGGCCACCTCATGAGAAGAGAAGACTCCCTGAGTCTATATGTTGAAGAATGTATGGTTGTTGTTCAGTCGTTTAGTTGTGACCAACTCTTCGTGACCCCCTGGACCAGAGCACGCCAGCCACTCCTGTCTTCCACTGCCTCCCGCAGTTTGGTCAAACTCATGCTGGTCGCTTCGAGAACACTGTCCCACCATCTTGTCCTCTGTCGTCCCCTTCTCCTTGTGCCCTCCATCTTTCCCAACATCAGGGTCTTTTCCAGGGAGTCTTCTCCTCTCATGAGGTGGCCAAGGTCTTGGAGCCGCAGCTTCAGGATCTGTCCTTCCAGTGAGCACTCAGGGCTGATTTCCTTCAGAATGGATCGGTTTGATCTTCTTGCAGTCCATGGGACTCTCAAGAGTCTCCTCCAGCACCATAATTCAAAAGCATCAATTCTTCGGCGATCAGCCTTCTTGATGGTCCAGCTCTCACTTCCATACATCAGTAGTTCGGGTCTTACATTGCGGGAAAAGATTTCTGCATGGCAGGAGGTTGGACTAGATGACCCTCAGGTGCCTTCCAACTCTATGATTCCAGTCATAGCCCTACGCTCCATGAATTTGCATCTGAACTAGGAGGTTTCTTGCAGCAACCTTGGCTAAATATCCACTGACAGGCACCTTTTCCTCTCCAGGTTCGGAGGCAGAGACTGGGAATTCCTTAGCTGAGATCCCTTCACTGCAGAACTAGATCTGATCCCCACAGCAGCAACACTGTGAAATGGGAGGTGCAGGGGCTGACCCCGCTCCCTCCCAGCTCTAACCACTGAGCAACACTGCCTCTCCTGCGAAGAGCCACCCGCGGAACCTTCTGCCACTGGAGCATTGCCAGCCCCCCCCCCTCTACGCCCCCACTGACCCGTCTTCCCGGCGGCAGCGGCCAGAGGCTCCCGGACCCTCCGAGAAGCGAAGGCGAAGCTGCAAAACAGCTGCTTCTAAAGGGGAGGAATTGGAGAGACTACATTTCCCAGCATGCCGCGCGGGTTGAAAGTGGACGCAGCCGCCCGCTGGAGCGTTCCGCTATGCACTCTGGGAGATGTAGTTTTGTGGCACAAAGCTGGCCGCCCGTCCTGACTGCCGCTTCCTTTCGCCAAATGCGCATGCGTCTGCCTGTTATTCTTACTATGATTGGCTAAAGCGCTAAAGGAGGCGCGGCTTCACAATTTCCGGGTCCACAGAGCGGTGGGCGTATCCCAAGTGCGAGTGGCAGGCGCTCGGCCAATAGGAGGAAAGGGGAGGCTTAGGGCGCAGGAGGCGGGGAAAGTCTCCCAAAGGGAGCAAGCGCTGATTGGGCCGCGGTTCTGATAGACAAGGCTGTAGCCTCCAACGATTGGCTAGTCCTTCAGAATGCAAATTTAGGCTGGATTTTGGAGCGCTCTGCCCCTTTGATGGGTTTGAGCCTTTTGATCAGGCATAGGCGAACTCGGCCTTCCAGCTGTTTTTGTTACTACTACTAGTCCCATCATCCCTGACCACTGGTCCTGTTAGCTAGGGATGATGGGAGTTGTAGTCCCAAAACATCTGGAAGGCAGAGTTTGGCTATGGCTGCCTTTGATCTTTTCCTTTTCACAGCTTTGGGTTGGTTTTGGATGCATTTTGAAGTAAATTCCTCCCCAAAATGAACTCCTGCAAGGGAACAGGTTTGCAAGAGCAGCAGGAGACCCTCCCCTGACCCAGATGGCTGAGAATCATCCAAGTCCCAGCCTTTCCCTCTCTCTCCTGCTTTAATCAAAATTTATCCGTGGGGATCTGATAAATACACACACACACACACACACACACACACACATATAGGTCTGCTGCCCACAACTTGTTTGTGCTATCTAAATGACCCACAGCACCCAGCAATTAAAAGGCTCTAGCACATTTGCAAAGCTAAGCAGGGTCCTGTATGGTTTCAAAGTGGATGGGAGACAGTATGTTGAGATTCCTGCCTTGCAGGGGGTTGGCCTAGATGACCCTCAAGGTCTCTTCCAACTCTACAATTCTATTATTCTAACTCACTTGTAAGATCTAAGCGACCCAGGTCACATCCACACACACCACACATTGAACACACATAAAGCACATGTTGTTGTTGTTGTTGAGTCCTTTACTCGTGTCCGACTCTTCGTGACCCCCTGGACCAGAGCACGCCAGGCCCTCCTGTCTTCCACTGCCTCCCGCAGTTTAGTCAAACTCATGCTGGTAGCTTCGAGAACACCATCCAACCATCTCGTCCTCTGTTGTCCCCTTCTCCTTGTGCCCTCCATCTTTCCCAACATCAGGGTCTTTTCCAGGGAGTCTTCTCTTCTCATGAGATGGCCAAAGTCTTGGAGCCTCAGCTTCAGGATCTGTCTTTCCAGTGAGCACTCAGGGCTGATTTCCTTCAGAATGGAGAGGTTCAGTGGCGTAGCATGGGGGGTGCAGGGGGGGCCGGCCGCACCGGACGCAACATCTGGGGGTTAGAGTTAGGGGGCGCAAATCCACGGGTTATGGGGCGCAAATTACTTGCCTTGCCCCGGGTGCTGACAACCCACGCTACGCCACTGGAGAGGTTTGATCTTCTTGCAGTCCATGGGACTCTCAAGAGTCTCCTCCCGCACCAGAATTCAAAAGCATCCATTCTTCGGTGATCAGCCTTCTTGATGGTCCCGCTCTCACCTCCATACATCACTACTGGGAAAACCATGGCTTTAACTATATGGACCTTTGTTGGCAAGGTGATGTACATAGCTTCTCCCAAAGAGGCCTGGGAACTGCAGTCTGCCCTTCAGAGAGCCACAATTCCCAGCACCCTTAGCAAACTACAGTTCCCAGCATCTTTTGGGTAGAAACCATGTGCTTTAAAGCTTTGGTGCGGATGTGACCCTATTTGCAAAAGGACAGAACAACATTGTCAGTTGTCAGCCAGCAGAGGGAGCTCCAAGATTGGGTTTGCAACCTGCCACAGTCTTAAATCCAATAAACACACAAGGGGTAACCGGCGGTACGTTTGAAAAAATAATATATACTATTCATTGTATTGAATTGTAGATTTCAACAGAAATAACTCATATAGTTCAACGAAAAATGTAGAAGACCCTTTCCACTATGTTATAAGATCCACTGTCCTGTGATATCATATATGAGTTTGTCCTACTGATAAAGCCCAAGACGGCGAAACAAGGATAATATTCCAGAAATCCTTGTCCTAGACTCTGTGAAAGGATTCTGTGGAACTGCAACAACCTTTAGTGTGGATTGTTGGACTTTATGAACAGACAGGAATAGACACTTTCACATGTATGGATCTTATGCATACAGTGGCGTAGCGTGGGGGGTGCAGGGGGGCTGGCCGCACCGGGCGCAACATCTGGGGGGGCGCGCTCGCCGCCTCCAGAGTCGCCGAAGAGCCTCGGGCGCAGGCTGTAGCAGAGCCCCATGTCTCGCGGAACCGATGAGCTGGGCACGCGTCCGGGCTGAAGGCGTCTGGCAGGCAGCGGCTCTCAGCACTCGCCACGGTCCCCGCGCATCAGGGCCGCGGAGGGCGCGCCAGGCAGCCCCTCCTCACAGCCCCGCCACCGCCGCTGCTGCTGCAGCTGCTGGGCCATGTTGCATTTTCCTCACCTCTCTGCCCTCCTCCTCCGGGCAAGCGGTGTCGTTTGGGCGGCAGCGCCAGCGGCAACTCGCCTCAGATCACCTGACACGGACCCGCCCCCGCCGCCATGGCTACCGTACCGTAAATACCCCAGCCCAGGCAGCAGCAAGAAGAAGCTGGCAGCGGCGGCAGGTTAGGGGTTAGGGGCGCAAATTACTTGCCTTGCCCCGGGTGCTGACAACCCACGCTACACCGCTGTATGCATAAACTGATTAGAGAATGAACTGATCCACTGGGTCCTCTACTTTTTTCGTTGAACTTTATGAACTACTTCTGTTGAAATCTACAATTCAATACAATGAGTAGTATATATTATTTGTTCAAACGTACAGCCGGTTACGTCTTGTGTGTTTATTGAATATGTTTCACGTAACCAGAGGTTTGTTGTTGTTTTGCACAGTCTTAAATACAGCATGATTTGAAATTTCAAATGGAGAGCCAATGATGCCAAAAACGTAGAAAAGAGAGAAGCAAAATACATTCATTGCAATCCACTAAATTCACATTAAACAATTAGAATTCATAGTATACCCACACTTGGTTTCAAATTTGGGTTTTAGTTGCCTTCCATCTCTTAATCTTATGTATTCAGGTAATTTAGTACATTGGGCTGATTCCTAAACTTTCTTATCCAGTCTCCCCCTGTTACAGGTTTTTTGCTCTGATTATATATACCACATAGCTATGATTCTTGTATTGCAGGGGGTGAGACTAGATGACCCTTGGGGACTCTACAATTCTATGGTTTACCATAATTGATTTAGCAACTGTCAAAAATAAGAAAACATTATAACTCAGGCCTTAAGCATCCCAGAATACTATGTGTCAGGGGTTCAGGAGCAGAGGCACAGGGAGGAGAGGAGATGGAGAGCGAAGGGGAAGAATCCGAGGGGAGCGTAGGAGAAGAGGACAGTGGACCGAGGGATTCCATGAGCCTCTCCAGCGAATCGGAAGATTCACAGAAGGGGGCGCCAGTGGCCAGGGGTAGGGGGTTCCCAAGGGGAACGCCCCAGGAGCAAGGGGGCAGCGGGGACTCCCAGAGCAGTAGTTGGAAATCAGGACCAGCTTCCCCACCAGAGCAGAGTGGGGGGGAAGAGTCCCAAGGATCGGGGCCAGTGCATTCCCCACCAGGGAGAGAAGATAAGGCAGGGCTGACCACACCTCCATCGTAGAGTCAGACAACGCAGGGGAGGTCAGATCCGGCCAGTGTACCGGAAGAGGGAAGCAGTGACAGAAGTAGTGTAACGGTCAGGAGGAAGGTCACTGGGTTGGCGCGAGAGGCAAGTTCAAATGTACAGGAGCGCGGGACAGCAGAGAATGAGGATTGGGAACCGGGTCCTAAAGCCCGCCGGAGGGAGGGGGAGGAGCTAAGCGACTCAGCGTCGGAAGAGTCCAGAAAGGGCAATGCCCCAGCGGGCAGGAGGACCCAGAGGAGGAGAGAGCAGCGTAAAAGGTGGAGCAGGGCTAGGATCTTAAACTGGTGTCATAGGGGAGGAGACTCAGACGGTACTTCGCCAGTCTAGGCTTTAAGACGTAGGGCTGCGCGCTACGGCTTTGAAATGGAAACTAACCCTCAATAAAGACTTTTGTACATAACTACAGCCTAGCGTTGGTCCTCTGTGAGCTGGGACCTAGAGGCAGCTCTGACACTATGCTTCTATAAAAGCTTCAAGCTTTAGTTCATATTCAACTGCTGTTTGAATTCCAGCTAAGTTCAATTCAAAATAGACCTGCTGAAATTAGGGGCCCAAAGCTTGTTATACCCATTAATTTCAATGGCCCTACTCTACTCTGGTAAACGTTAGATAAGGATACGGAAAGAGCCCGGTAGCTGGATCAGGCCAAAGGGGCCCATCTTAACACGAGTCAACAGTGTGATGATGCAGCAGCAAAAATAAGCGAGTGCTTTTGCACACACACAAAAGCAACTTTTTCTTAGTAATAGTAATAATAATATATCCCCTGAATCTCCTATGCTATGATGGAAGCCTGCCTGTTTTGCACCACCATGCCCTGAAAGGCTTCAAAAATCAAAGCAGCGGAAACTAGGAAATTGCAAGGGTTCTTTGAACTTATTCCCCTATCCAGCACAGGAGCAGTTTTAGAAGGTGACCTTCCTTTCCATTTGCCTGCTGTCAAAGTTTCCCTCCCAAATAAATGCCTCTGTGTGTGTGTGTGTCGCTGCAAGAGGAGGCTCAACGCAGAAAAGCAAGACCAGGCTTGAAAGTTGTGTCTTTGGGAGAACTTTAGTGGAGGTTACGAATTTTCAGACACTCCCTCAGTTCGCTTCCCACGCTTCTCCTTGCCTGGGGGCCAAGACTCCCAAGTCCAGCTCCTCCCCTTCAGATTAGGGAGCCAAACCAGGGAGAGTGCAGCTTCTTAACCCTTCTTGTGCTTCTCCGCTAACTCCTGGCGGTTTCCAGAGAGGCTTTTTTAAAGGACTTTGCAAAAGAGGACTTTGGTTTTCTCAAGGGGTCAGCAGTTACGCATCCGGTATAACACTGGTCTTGAAAGACCTACATTGGCTCCCAGTACGTTTCTGAGCACAATTCAAAGTGCTGGTGTTGACCTTTAAAGCCCTAAACAGCCTTGGCCCAGTATACCTGAAGGAGCGTCTCCACCCCCATCATTCTGCCCGGACGCTGAGGTCCAGCGCCAAGGGCCTTCTGGTGGTTCCCTCATTGTGAGAAGCAAAGCTACAGGGAACCAGGCAGAGGGCCTTCTCGGTAGTGGCGCCTGCCCTGTGGAATGCCCTCCCAGCAGATGTCAAAGCGATAAACAACTACCTGACATTCAGAAGACATCTGAAGGCAGCCCTGTTCAGGGAAGTTTTTAATATGTGACATTTTAGTGTATTTTTGGTTTCTATGGAAGCCGCCCAGAGTGGCTGGGGAAACCCAGCCAGATGGGCGGGGTACAAATAATAAATTATTATTATATTATTATTATCCTTTTTTTAAAATGATATTTATTAAAGTTTCCAATAATACACATAAACACACAAACATACAAACATACAAACATACACAAACAAAAAACAGGTATAATTTCAATCCTTTTTCTTTTTCTTAAACCTTATTTTCCCGACCTCCTCACACCTCCCCCTTCTGTATTATAATTTCATTATCCAATCAGCAAGTCCTCTCCCTTATTTCCCATAGTTTTTAATTTTTCTTTTCCTTTTCCTTAATAAATGCCGCTGAAAACCATTAATTTTTAAACCCATGTCATTCTAGCCTTCATTAATTTTACAGTATTTGTTAATATAGTCTTTAACCTTTTTCCTAAAGTCGACCCAAATTTCCCTTCCACGATTTTCCCACATTCCATAAAAATTTGCAAAAATATATAAAAGAAGAAACATAACAAATTATATTTTTACACCCTTTGGATTCCCACACCCCACCCTCCCTTTCCCGGTTTTGATCCCCAAACCAATGTCCATCAGTCCATCTATTCTCAGCCTGGATCCCTCACGTCAGAGGCTCTTAAATCTCTCTCAATTTCTCTCTGCCGGTTTTATTATCCTTGCCCACTATGAGAAAGTCCTCAGGGGTGGGTGGGGACAGGAGGAAGCATGGTGTAGTGGTTAGAGTGTTCGACTGGGAGCCTCGGTTCCAATCCCCACCAATGCATGAAGCTGCTTTGCTTGACCCTGGGCTGCTCAGCATCTCCTGGCAGAGTCTACCTTGCAAGGTTGTTATGAGGGAGAACAAAAACCGTATGGTGCAAAAGGGGGAGGTGAAATGCACTTAATTATCGAGGGCGGAGGGAGAGAGTTGCTCTTTCTTTATTTCCCAAAATTTTGCAGGCAAGATGGGAGGGGATGGAGAGGCGAAGGCAACGTTTTTGCTGCCGAGTCCTGGAAAAGGTGAAGACGGCAAGAGATGAAGGCCAGTCCTAGGCTGGTTTATCAGAAGAGGTTCCCTCCAGTCCCCATATTAAGGAACAAATTCCGCTCAAAATTTCTGATCTGTTTCCTACATAGACACGCACATGTTTCAGACGTCATATCAAGAAGATTGTTGCCTCATTGAGCCCATTTTGCAGGGTTGCCAACTGCTGGTGGTGAGGACAGGTTTGTATGCAAAAAGAACAGAGTGGAGTTTTAAAAAAGTTGGCAACCCTGTTTCTTTCTCTTGTTTATGCCTTCTCTCTACCTCTCTTTCAAATCAGAACCAGTGAAGGCGGTGAAGGTCCTGTGTGAGTGCCTGGAGGCGGTTGGAGGATGGATGGCGGCTAACAGATTGAGGTTGAATCCTGACAAGACAGAAGTACTGCTTTAGGGGACAGGGGGCGGGCAGGCGTGGAGGATTCCCTGGTCCTGAATGGGGTAACTGTGCCCCTGAAGGACCAGGTGCGCAGCCTGGGGTCATTCTGGACTCACAGCTGTCCATGGAGGCACAGGTCAATTCTGTGTCCAGGGCAGCTGTTTACCAGCTCCATCTGGTACGTAGGCTGAGACCCTACCTGCCCACCGACTGTCTCGCCAGAGTGGTGCATGCTCTGGCTATCTCCGCTTGGACTACTGCAATGCGCTCTACGTGGGGCTACCTTTGAAGGTGACCCAGAAACTCCAACTAATCCAGAATGTGGCAGCTAGACTGGTGACTGGGAGCGGCCACCGGGACCACATAACACTGATCCTGAAAGACCTACATTGGCTCCCAGTACGTTTCCAAGCACAATTCAAAGTGTTGGTGCTGACCTTTAAAGCCCTAAATGGCCTCAGTCCAGTATACCTGAAGGAGCGTCTCCACCCCCAGGTGGAGGTCCAGCGCTGAGGGCCTTCTGGC
Source organism: Podarcis cretensis (assembly GCF_951804945.1). Taxonomy (NCBI): domain Eukaryota; kingdom Metazoa; phylum Chordata; class Lepidosauria; order Squamata; family Lacertidae; genus Podarcis; species Podarcis cretensis. The sequence goes on along the minus strand of NC_137178.1, from coordinate 2,818,595 downwards.
GGTTCCCTTGCTGCGAGAAGTGAGGTTACAGGGAACCAGGCAGAGGGCCTTCTCGGTAGTGGCACCCGCCCTGTGGAACGCCCTCCCTTCATATGTGAAGGAAATAAGCAGCTATCCTATATTTAAAAGACATCTGAAGGCAGCCCTGTTTAGGGAAATTTTTAATATTTGATGCTGTATTGTTTTTAACACTCGATTGGGAGCTGCCCAGAGTGGCAGCTGCCCATCAGCCAGATGGGCGGGGTATAAATAAATTCTGATTCTGATTCTGATTCTGATTCTGATTCTGATTCTGATTCTGATTCTGATTCTGATTCTGATTCACACCACCTACCATGTTCCCATCAGCCTTCCCTGTTGCCATTCCTTCACTGAAGTTTTATTCCCTCTGCAGTCTTTCCCAATTTAGAATTCTCCATTATTTGAGGGTAGCGTTCTTTCCCTAGCCTTGTGCTTTAAATCCTGAGGACTGGGGTTGGTTTGCTCTTCGGCAAAAAGTGAATAATAAACATTTTCTTTTCATTGCAGGCCTCAGGAGAAAGCATGGCCAGGCAACAAGTGCAGAAATAGTATTTCTCAAGTTCGTCCCTGTGTGTGTTTGCAAATGAATTATGACCTGTTCTCTCCACTGTAATCAACTTGACTCCAGTTAAATTACAGAACCCAAACCATTGCGACTCCTCTGCCACACACCTCTTAACCTGTCGTGAAATAAAATCGTGCCAAGTGGCCGGGGGGGGGGGAATACCAACCACGGGAGAGAGAGATCCGAAGGCTTTGCAGGATGGGATTTGTGATTTTAGAAGGTGGAGGGAGTCCTGTTCTCCAGCGTGAGACAGAGGAAAAGGGCCTCTCTCCAGTCACCTGAAGGAAGGTCCCATGTGCGAGGTTTGAGGACCGAGTGCGGTGGCTTAGCATAACAGTGATTCACAATTCCGGGAAGACTTGGCACAGAGTCCGGAAACCCGAGATCTAAAGCTGAGCAGGAAGGGCCTGCCCTCCTCGCCGTATTTCAGCAAAAGTCAGCCAAATTCACATTGCAGGGCCACGTGAGAGGGTTTCCCTCAGCCTCACACGTGCCTCTCTGCCCTCCAAAAAAGAGCCATTATTTAAACCCAAACATCACCCTGCTGCAAAGCAACATCCTTGTTATATACGACCATGGTTGTCGCTGGGGTTGTTGGTGTTTTGTGCATATGTATATACAGTGGTACCTCAGGTTAAGTACTTAATTCATTCCAGAGGTCCGTTCTTAACCTGAAACTGTTCTTAACCTGAAGCACCACTTTAGCTAATGGGGCCTCCTGCTGCCACCGCACTGCTGGAGCACAATTTCTGTTCTCATCCTGAAGCAAATTTCTTAATCCGAGGTAATATTTCTGGGTTGGCGGAGTCTGTAACCTGAAGCGTATGTAACCTGAAGCATATGTAACCCGAGGTACCACTGTATATAGACAGACAGATCGCAAACACACACATTTATTATTTACTAAAATGTATACGCCACTTGATTGTCAAAAGCAAATAAACCTCAAAATAGTTTACTACAACGCAGTTATTTGTTAAAAAAACCCAAAACAATCAAAAAGATTAAAACCAGCCATAAACTAACTAGGTTGGCTTGTCCAGTGCTATTTTCCTAGAAAAAGAGGTGCCAGAGCTCACCATGACCTCCTGCCCTCTTAGAAGGGCCAAGGCACCTACCTGAGAGGTGCTGGAGCTGAGCTCTGGCTGGGGGGGGGGCAACCCTGGGTTTGTGTAAATAAAAATGTTTTCAAGGGTGTGGTGAAGGAGCCTGCCTGATCTCAAGTGGCAGGGAGTTCCAAAGTATAGGCATTGCCACACTCAACAGTTGAGTTCTTACCAATGTGGAATGGGTATTAGGTGGCACCTGTAACAGTTCCAGTTCTGATGATCAAAGCAGCCAAGAGGTTGTATCTGGGGTAAGGCGATCTCACAGGTAAACTGGTCCCGTTGCTGAAGGCTTGTGTACTAACAGTTTTAGAATCATACAGTTGGAAGGGACCCTGAAGGCCATCTAGTCCAACCCCTTGCAATGCAAGAATACGCAGCTGTCCCATATGGGGATCGAACCTGCACCCTTGGTATTATCAATGCCATGTGCAATCCTGCTGAGCTATCCAGGCTTGTTGTTATTTTTATATCCTGTCTTTTGCCATAACAGGGACTCAAGGCAGCTTACAGATAAAATAATAACAGCTAAAAACACTTACACCGGAATAGAATTAAAACTATAGTTTTACACCATGAACCCTAAATACCCCCAGAATCACACTGCTATTATCTGCTAGAGTCTTGTCTAGTCAAGTTGCGTGGGATCAATTCCAATCTGTTACCTCCGAGGATGTGGACAGGCTGCTTGGACGAGTGAAACCAACCACCTGTCTCCTGGATCCTTGCCCATCCTGGCTTATAAAAGCTAGCCGGGAAGGACTGGACGATGGGCTTTGGGGGGTGGTGAATGCTTCCCTCCATGAGGGAGCCTTCCCAGACCCACTGAAAGAGGCAGTTATTAAACCGCTTCTTAAAAAACCATCTTTAGATGCGGCCACGATGGCCAACTATCGCCCAGTCTCAAATCTTCCATTCTTGGGCAAGGTGATTGAGCAAGTGGTTGCTGAACAACTCCAGGCACGCCTGGAAGAAGCGGACCATTTGGATCCCTTCCAGTCGGGATTCAGGCCTCATCATGGGACTGAAACTGCCTTGGTCGCACTGGTTGATGATCTCTGGCGGGCTAGGGACAAAGGTGAGAGCTGTTTCCTAGTTCTGCTGGATCTCTCAGCGACCTTTGATATCATCGACCATAACATCCTTCTGGACCGTCTTGAGGGGCTGGGAGCTGGGGGCACTGTCATACAGTGGTTCTGTTCCTTCCTCCTGGGCCATGTTCAGAAAGTGGTGGGGGGGGATGAGCGTTCAGACCCCTGGGCTCTCACTTGTGGGGTGCCTCAGGGTTCTGTCCTCTCCCCCATGCTTTTCAACATCTACATGCAGCCGCTGGGAGAGATCATCAGGGGCTTTAGATTGGGTGTCCATCAATATGATACCCAGCTCTACCTCTCTTTCAAATCAGAACCAGTGAAGGCGGTGACGGTCCTGTGTGAGTGTCTGGAGGCAGTTGGAGGATGGATGGCTGCTAACAGGTTGAGACTGAATCCTGACAAGACAGAAGTACTGTTTTGGGGGGACAGGAAGCGGGCGGGTGTGGAGGATTCCCTGGTCCTGAATGGGGTAGCTGTGCCCCTGAAGGACCAGGTGCGCAGCCTGGGAGTCATTCTGGACTCACAGCTGCCCATGGAGGCACATGTCAATTCTGTGTCCAGGGCAGCTGTCTACCAGCACCATCTGGTACGCAGGCTGAGACCCTCCCTGCCCAAGGACTGTCTCACCAGAGTGGTGCATGCGCTGGTTATCTCCCGCTTGGACTACTGCCATGCGCTCTACGTGGGGCTACCTTTGAAGGTGACCCGGAAACTACAACTAACCCAGAACGCAGCAGCCAGACTGGTGACTGGGAGCGGCCGCCGAGACCATATAACACCGGTCTTGAAAGACCTACATTGGCTCCCAGTACGTTTCCGAGCACAATTCAAAGTGTTGGTGCTGACCTTTAAAGCCCTAAACGGCCTCGGTCCAGTATACCTGAAGGAGCGTCTCCACCCCCATCGTTCTACCCGGACACTGAGGTCCAGCACCGAGGGCCTTCTGGCGGTTCCCTCACTGCGAGAAGCCAAGTTACAGAGAACCAGGCAGAGGGCCTTCTTGGTAGTGGCGCCCTCCCTGTGGAACGCCCTCCCACCAGATGTCAAAGAGAACAACAACTACCAGACTTTTAGAAGACATCTGAAGGCAGCCCTGTTTAGGGAGGCTTTTAATGTTTGATGTATCACAGTATTTTAATATTCTTTTGGAAGCCGCCCAGAGTGGCTGGGGAGGCCCAGCCAGATGGGCGGGGTATAAATAATAGATGATGATGATGATGATGATGATGATGATGATGATTTAGAATGGGGACCAAATGCCTTAACTATGGCATGAGAATCTGTTCAAGAGGTCCAGCTTCCCCCATTACAGATTCTCTCCAATGGGAGCAGGCAGAAGGTCCTACACCTGCAGGTGGAGCTGAGAAAGCGTCCCTGAAATCTTGCAGCGCTGCTGCCAGCCCGTGTAGACAAGACAGCAAGGTGGACCAATAGTGTCACTCTGTATAAGGCAGCTTCCTAGGTATCTCTCACCCGTTACCTTCAGGTGAAAGCACAAGTTGTCTGGCTACATTTCTCCATAGCTGTCAACTTTCAGATTTGAAAATAAGGGATCAGCATCCTCAAAAACAAGGGATCAGCAGCCTCACCTGTCCCACGGAAAGTCTACGGGATATCTAACAATCCCGGATAGCAGTGGGCAACGGTACTGGAATAAGGGGCTTTCCCGCAAAAAAAGGGAAGGTTGACAGCTATGCATTTCTCTGCACCACGTCTGATTTCTAAGGTCCTATTCAATCATACACCCACATATTCTTAATAATAATAATAATAATAATAATAATAATAATAATAATATATTTATACCACACCCATCTAGCTGGGCTTCCCCAGCCACTCTGGGTGGCTTCCTACAAAATATTAAAAATGCAATAAAACATCAGACATTAAAAACTTCCCTAAACAGGGCTGCCTTCAGATGTCTTCTCAAAGTCAGGTAGTTGTTTATTTCCTTGACATCTGGTGGGAGGGCAGGGCGCCACTACCAAGAAGGCCCTCTGCCTGGTTCCCTGTAACTTTACTTCTCACAGGGAGGGAACCTCCAGAAGGCCCTCGGAGCTGGACCACAGTGTCTGGGCTGGATGATGGGGGTGGAGATGCTCCTTCAGGTATACTAGGCCAAGGCCGTTTAGGGCTTTCAAGGTCAGCACCAACACTTTGAATTTGCTCGGAAACGTACTGGGAGCCAATGTAGGTCTTTCAGGGCTGGTGTTATATGGTCTTGGCAGCCACTCCCAGTCACCAGTCTAGCTGCCGCATTCTGGATTTGTTGTAGTTTCCGGGTCACCTTCAAAGGTAGCCCCACGTAGAGTGCATTGCGTAGTCCAAGCAGGAAATAAGCAGAGCATGCACCACTCTGGCGAGACAGTCCTTGGGCAGGGAGGGTCTCATCCTGCGTTCCAGATGGAGCTGGGAGACAGCTGCCCTGGACACAGAATTGACCTGCGCCTCCATGGACAGCTGTGAGTCCAAAATGACTCCCAGGCTGCACACCTGGTCCTTCAGGGGCACAGTTACCCTATTCAGGACCAGGGAGTCCCCCACACCTGCCCGCCCCCCGTCCCCCCAAAACAGTACTTCTGTCTTGTCAGGATTCAACCTCAATCGGTTAGCTGCCATTCACCTAGGTTCCAAAGTGTACCTTTAAAAATGCACACCCAGAGACACACAGACATTATACGCCTTCGCCTCCCCAGGAAGGAACCAGACTTCCATTTCCAAATCAAACCATTTCAGGTGTGGGGGGGACACAATGACTTCTTTGCATGTGATGTGGAAACGTCTGCTGAGACAGGCTCATATAAATACCCATTTGGCTTGGGCAGGGCATAGACCACTCAGGCATCTGACTCCAAACCAGCGGGGGCGAAGTCGGTGGTGGGGCCTCCATTTAAGGCCAGAAGGCCCCACGCCCTTCTCTGTTTGTGGCTCCAGACACGCCTGCATTCCAGGTATAGTCCTCCCTTTCATGAATGGAAAAGCATCTCCTGTGTTAAAATGCAAACAGTCGGAGGAGAAGCAGTGTATTACTCATTCAGGGGTTGCACAGGTTTGCGGATTGTCACCTGGCGCCCTCCAAGTGTTTTGCCCTTCTGCTACTCCCACCAGGAGGGCGCCAGCTTGGGAGACGTCCAGATCACACATGCCGCTGTTTGTGTTTTTATTTTCTTTGCAAATGGCGCAGGTTCGCAAAGGCCAGACAAAATTTAAGCCAGACAAAAGTGGTGAGTGAAACCCCTTGCTTAAGGCCTCCTCAATTTAGGTGCAGGGACCAATCTAACATTTTTAAGCAGAATCCAGGATCCTGACCCTTGCACCAGGTGTGTCCAAAAGGAGTGTCGGCTTTCAAAACCAGAGCGGGCGCCTGAGACATTTGGTGGCCCAAGGCAGAGAAGCCATCAGCATCTCCGCCCTCCAGCAGTCAAGGTGTGCTCAAGGCCACTCAGGTTATTTTGGTGCCTGAGGCCAAGCAAAAAAAGGAAAAACACAGCAGCAGTACATTAAAATAATAAAGGGATGCGGGTGGCGCTGTGGGTTAAACCATAGAGCCTAGGGCTTGCCGATCGGAAGGTCAGCGGTTTGAATCCCCGCGACGGGGTGAGCTCCCGTTGCTTGGTCCCTGCTCCTGCCAACCTAGCAGTTCAAAAGCACTTCAAAGTGCAAGTAGATAAATAGGTACCGCTCTGGCGGGAAGGTAAACGGCGTTTCCGTGCGCTGCTCTGGTTCGCCAGAAGCGGCTTAGTCCTGCTGGCCACATGACCCGGAAGCTGTATGCCGGCTCCCTCGGCCAATAAAGCAAGATGAGCGCCACAGCCCCAGAGTCGGTCATGACTGGACCTAATGGTCAGGGGTCCCTGATACCCCAAGTCAGCAACTTCATTCCATCTAATGGCAGGTTCAGGGCAGGAGACTTTTCTCAGTCTGAGGGCCACAGTTTCCTTCTGGGGAACTTTCCAGGGGCCTCATGCAGCAGTTTTGGGGGCCATCTGTTAGTGATTCTCCAGTGTCCTTTGGGGGTCCCTTCCAACTGTGCTATTCTACGGTTCACGCGAGAGAGGAGCAATGGATAGAGCTCTTAACTTTCTACAGCGAGGCCTTATTCCAGACAGACGGAAGCCACGAGGTTTACACCTGGGCAAGCAATTTCATTCTGACCGGCTTTGGGGAAGGCTGTGCTAACTAGAGCAGCAAGAGAGAAGAGTTCCACAGCCGTGCCAAGGTTTATTTTAAACTTTCCACGTTGACGTGACCAAGGCTCCCTTCCAAGGCATGTGTTGGGACGGCTTCCCAACTTTTGCAGAGCTCACATCGGATTTTCCCCCAAATGCTGCCAGCGAATCGCACAAGCGAAGGGTTTGGCTTTTTGAACAACTCTGCATAAAGCAGCACGTGGTTCTGCTCTGGGTGGGTAGAGGCTTTTTGCTTCCCGAAAACGTGAGCCACGTGAACTTCTGCCCGTTTTGGCAGCTGTCAATTGTAGGTTAGGGAAGCGTGTGCCAAGGAGGCCAGCAGAGGCAACGTGACACAAAGAGGCCGTTTAATTCCTGGTTTTAAAGTTTAAAAAGTTAACCGAGAGCTGCCAGTTGGGATCTGCTGCGAATGCAGCTTATTTTGAAGGCTGTTTGGAAAACAACAGCGCCTTTTCTAACCATCACGAATTCAGTGGGGCTTGTTTATCGATTGCCTTCATAGCTCACCGCCCCTACCCCCCACCCCAAGCGCTCTGGGTATTGTTGTCTCCCACAAAATCCGTGGAAGGAGCAGCCGAGAAATAGTGGATTAGCCAGAGAGTGAGCTTCATGGGCGAGTGGGGATTCGAACCCTGGTCTCCCAGGCCCTAGTGCTACACTCTAACCACTGCACCACACTACCTTTGGACAGGATAGCTTCTGCAAGCTATCCTTTTGTGTTTTGACTGAATAAAGTCTCCAGCTAAGCCAAGCTTGCATTTCAGCAGGTTTAAGCCTTGCTAGCCTGTGCATTTAACATGGGGGAAAGCTCCACTGGGCTTGATTAGATTTACCTCCAAGTAAACATGCACAAGATTTGCTCTTAAAACCCACATTTATAGATTCAATCAAGGCAAAACATATCATTACTACTCCTCCAAGCTAATTTGAACCTGGCAACCGTCATTCATGTCTCTGCGGTCTCAGAACTGGACTAAATGAATGTTATTTGCAGGGAGCCGCCTTAGAAGATTTCAAATCTCATTGATACCTTGGTTCCTAGTCCTCATGAAAGTTTTTATCATTTCTAGGAGGAAAGCTGGGATCCCACCTGCACAGACCAAACAATATTGGTTTGTTGTTGTTGTTGTTGTTGTGTGTGTGTGTTTCTACAGCTTTGAGAAATACCCCCAAGCAGTCATCCTATCCCTGCCAGCTATTTTTTTGTGGGGGTGGCATATGAATTGAACATGGCAGTAGCAAAAGTAGATAAGAGGGCACAGATCCAAGGCTAAGTGCCTTGGGAGATGTGGAGGGGTGACAGGCCAGGCAGGAGACTGTCCTCCATAAACCCACATGGTCTACTCTAAGCAATGTGGGCAGTGCCAACAGCCCTTGAGTGTATTAAGAAACCAGGACAGCAAAGAAACCTGATGCCATGGTGAAACACCAAGAGCTGTAATTTCTGGGCAGAAGTCGGGAGAAGGCTGCAGAAGTCGGCCAAATTCACGAAGAGCTGTAATTTCTTTTGGGATAGCTGGTGCAAAAAATAAAAATAAACGAGAGCCCTGTGCAGTGCTTTTTTTTCTAGAAAAATGTTTAGGGGTACTCTCATTTTCCTACTCATATTGAAATACTGCCCCCCATAAGGCCAAAGAGATTTACAAAATGTTTAGGGCTATGTGTACCTCTGCTTCCTTCCCCCAAGAAAAAAAGCACTAGCCCTGTGGAAAAATCACCAACCCCAGTCAAGTTGCATTCACACAATAGAGGGGGAAATCATGTGATTAGCTGTGATTCCTGCACTGAAGGGGGCTGGACTAGATGTCCTTGGGTTCCCTCCCAAATCTGCCGTTCTGCGATTCTGTGAATCTCCCGCTTCAAACGGGAGCAACCACCACAGCTCGCCAGGAAAGCTCTGCACAAAGACCAGCATTTGAGACTTTTTCTGAAACAGCTTCGCAGTTTATTCACTCCCTGATTACACACAACAGCGTTAGGGGTGGGGGCAAAGGGACAAAAAAAGAGCGTTTTTCCTTTTTCCAATGGAAGAAATGTTAAGGGGTGCATAGAGCACACACTGGGTGTACAAAGCAAACAATCATCATTCTTACAATATCCGAAAGCCCCTCTCCCCCCCCCAGGTGAAAACACAAGTCTAATACACACTTTGATGCCAAACCGGATTCAAGAGTTTTACAGATGGTCACCCCGACGCAGAGAAAACCCAAGTGTGGGCTTCAGGATCATGAACCATGAGCATAAATAGATATATATACACACACATAAATAGGGCCTTTCCTCTGCATCAGAGCAGGGTCTCCGCGGGAACTTCAAGCGCGAGGTGGAGGGCACCAATTCCCCGGTTCCCTGCAACCCAGGGATGATGCAGGATTCACAGTAGAAGCGATGGCTCCTAACTTGCAGAGATTAAGCGCCACCGTGAAGACGCGGGAGACACAGCAACCGGGTCCGAGCCGCGTCCAGAATTAGGTCGGTCAACAATGGCAGTGGAACCGCGCGCCATTCCAGGCATTTTTGAATACAGTGCCCTTCAGCCCCAGCCAGACAAGGGGCATGATGGGTGTTGTAGTCCCATGCATCTGGTTAGCAATGGCTGCAGGGCTTATCACAGTGATGTGGAGGTTTATTAAGAGACAAGTGCAACAAGCACACAAGTTGGAAGCCACCAACGGGCAGTAAACAGTTCAAAGTCCAGAGTCTCCAACAATTTGGTGGCACACACAGAATGCGACAGATCTAAGCCTGACCAGTGAGCAAAGGCCTGGCCTCTCACGCTACAAATCAGTTAACGGAAAGTCCTTTCTCTCTAGACAGAAACATACAGCATTCAGGTAGAGGGCTCTTCCTCTCCTCAATCGCAAAAATAGTCAAGCTACAAGACGTTTCTTCAGAGCTCCAGGGTTGGGTTTCCAAGGCAGGGGGATAGTTCCAAGTGCCAAGTACTGCTAAAATTCCTAATACTGAAGCCCTTTAGACTCCTTGTCACCCAGATACTGGCAGGTTTTTTTGGGGGGGAGTTGGGGGCTTTTCGTAGAGGACAGTCCCCCAAATACTAAAACACAGTAATTTTTTCTTCAAAATGTTTCCCTTCCGCTCAGAACTTCTGTGTCATCTCTGCCCATCATCCTGGGCTCACTATAAATAAACTGCATCCAAATTTAAAAGGTACATCTCTGTTTTCCATGCATCTGCCACATGCAGTGGAAATAAAGATTGGTAAAATGGGTTTGCGGTCAAAACAAAAAATTAAACGCACCCCCCAATTTTTTAAAACGCACGCATGTTTTAAACATAAAACATAAACACATAAAAAAGGGTTCAGAAGAGCCTGATAGGAGTGATGTATCCCACAACGTCGTTCTACTTTCCGATTTCAACGTTGCAAAAACACAGAACGTGGGAATCTGTGCAAACTAAGAATTCCTTCTAAGTGCTTTCCGCGCCCCCCCCCCCCGGTCCTTTGCGGTGTGCAACTGGAAAGAAGCTTTCGTTATGGACAGAGCTGATAAACCTTTGCCCCCACACTTTGGGGTGGAAGAACTAGAGGTGGGAGGCAGATTCCCCAGCCAGGAGCACAGGCTGGCTGGCTTACTGCGTTTCTTTTCAATGGTAGTCCTGGGGTAGGAGAGAGGAAAAGACTTGCTTCCCGGGCGCATTTTGGCCTCCGAAATCCTCGCCTCCAAGCAGACAGGCCCTTCGATGGGGCTCATGCACAACACACCATGCACAACCTCGATGTCGCTTCCTATGCAGTTTGTGGGGCAAGATTCCTCGTTGCCCCTATAGTGGACGTTTCCCAGTAGCTGCCTAGTTTCCCCCCTCCTCTTGAAGGGAGGCGGTGTCACAAGCCGGAGGGTGCAGGAGATTCTCCCCCAAGTTTTTCCGGAGAAAAGGTTCAGAAGCCGGCGATGGAAACACATCTCCGGGGTCAGAGAGAGAGAAAAAGACCCAAACCGGCAGAGGGAGATTCACAGCATTTGAGGCAGGTTCCAGCCCGCTGGACCCAGAGGTATCGCTATTGCTGGAGTTGCTGTTTAGATAAGCAGTTGCGACTTCCCCCACCCTCCCCCAAAAAGCAAATCCCAGAATCCAAATGAGCACAGTCGGTGGGAGAAAATAAAAAAGAAACGTCGATTGTTTTTCCCGCGCTGCAGAAGTCCACCCTGAATTAAGTGTGTGAGGAAAAAATGGCTGGCTCCTTAATTACTGCAGCAGCAGCAGCCCCTTTCCCCAAATATCCCCCCCTTCCCAACCACTCCCTCCCCGCCTTAGAAGTTCTTGAGGCGGCTGTACAACTCTCGCTTGCTTTTCTCCCCAGCCCATGTGCGACTCTTCAGGCGGAAATTGCGAAGGTCTTCTTTGAAGTCTTTGTGGTGCATCGGGCGGTAGTTCTGGGGTTCACAGTGGATCTGGTTTGGGGGGCAAGGAAGAGGAGAACAAACACTGCTTAGTTTATTTTTGGGGTTCCTGCTGTTATAAGAATTTTTAGGTCTTATATATATAGAGAGAGAGAGAGAGCCTTTTATCATTTTCGTTGCCCTCCTCTGCACACCTTCCAGCTTGTCTAAGCCCATCGTGAAAAACTCACTTGATATTGCGGGAAGAACTCTTTATAGCCTCCTTTCAAGACGTACAGCTCAGGATAGTGCAGGGAAGGGTAATCGTTGCTGGCCCGGTCCTTTTCCCTGACAAAACGGCACCTGTGGAGGAGAGCACAAATTGTTAACACACATAATCTTAAATATGGAGATGCAGGTACACACACACACACACACACACACACACACACACACACACGGTTTTCTTGCTGTTCTTGGCATCGAAGGACTAAAAGTACAGGGTCAGATTTAAGGTGCTGGTTTTGACCTTTAAAGCCCTAGGACCCACGTACCTACGGGACCTCCTCTCCTGAGATGTCCCATGGAGGACCTTACGGTCTGCAAATAATAACAGCTTGGAGATCCCGAGCCTCAAGGAGGTTAGATTGGTTTCAACTAGGGCCAGGGCCTTTTCAGTACTGACCCCGACTTGGTGGAACACTCTGTCACAAGAGACTAGGGCCCTGCAGGACTTGACATCTTTCCGCAGGGCCTGCAAGACAGAGCTGTTCCGCCAGGCCTTTGGTTTGGACTCAGTCTGACCCTTATGTTTCCCTCCCCTTATGGTTTTGATCTATGGGCTACTTTTAAAATGAGGCTGCATTTTAAATTGCATTTTAAGTTGGTTTTTTTCTTTTCTCCCCCCCCCCTTTCCCCCCTTATGTTTTTACTGTGATTTTATTGGTGTTAGCCGCCCTGAGGGCTGCGTATAAGTAAATAATAATAATAATAATAATAATAATAATAATAATAATAAGATTTCCACTTCAAGCTCCTAGTCCTGAAGGAAACGAAAATCTGAAAACACCTATTTCAGAAAAACTGGGAGTGGCTGGGTTTCAGGAGAGGAGGCGGCAGAATCTACTCACGCTCTGGGTCCTCTCTCGGAGGAGAACTCGCAGTGGAAAACAACGATCACCCTCTTTGCCGGGTCACACGGCACAATGGGCTTCTTGAGAAGAAACTCTTCCACATCCTTTTCCAGAGGAAGGTTCACAGCGCCCTGGAGAAAAAGGTAGGGTCAGGACAGGATCCATCAAACAGAACCATAGCAAAAAGCATCACCAGTTCCCTCCCTTCCACACCTGGTGTGCAAAACACACTTTTAAGTGCAGGTATGCAACAGAATACGAAGCTTGTTGAAATATGGGAATCGATCTTAAGAGAATAAAGATTTCTGTGGGTGAGCAAGACTCAGACTTTCCGCCCAAGACTCACTGCCACTTGATGCTAAGTCTCTAGCGTGATACTTTCCGATTTTGTAGAATCAAGGGATCCCCCAGCGGCTATCCAGTCCAACCCCCTGGATAGGAAGATGTCAACAAGCCCTTGGCTAGTCCAGGAGTAGAGAGTGATATAGGGGCATGGATTTTGTGCTTCGCCAGGACTCTTGAACTTGAATTGAAATGAACTGAAGGAGCGTCTCCACCCCCATTGTTCGGCCCGGACGCTGCGAGAAGCCAAGTTACAGGGAACCAGGCAGAGGGCCTTCTCAGTGGTGGCGCCCGCCCTGTGGAACGCCCTCCCACCAGATGTCAAAGAGAAAAACAACTATCTGACTTTGAGAAGACATCTGAAGGCAGCCCTGTTTAGGGAAGTGTTTAATGTGTGACATTTTAATGTATTTTTAATATTTGTTGGAAGCCACCCCAGAGTGGCTGGGGAAACCCAGCCAGATGGGCAGGGTACAAATAATAAAAAAATTATTGTTGTTGTTGTTGAAATGCGGTCCAGTTTTAGGAAGCCAGCAGCTGAAGAGCTGGACATTGATCTGGGGGACAAGAGGTGTTGAAAGGTCACCACTTCCCAGACCTCCTCTGGTAGCCTGGAAGGCGGGCTCTGCAGGCAACAGGAATAGCCTACCTCACAGGAGGGGTTTGCCAGAGCAAAAGAAAGCCTTTTTGCACGTCAAACACAACACCAAATGCAAGGGCCACCACTGATTTATTTTTTTAAAAAAAGCATCCCTCAATATACAGTTTACAAAACACTGAGGATACAGGGAGGAAAACACAATTTGATAAGAGAGAAAAATGATGCAAGGTTTTGTTTTTCCTCCAAAGTCGGTCGTGGGAAGTGAAGGGGGTTGGAATAGATGACCCCTGGTGTCCCCTTCCACCTCCAAAATTACACGAAGGGATGGGGCCACGAACCTCAGGGGTCAGAAGTAATTCTCAGGAGGCATACTGGGCTTATTCTCTTTTTTAAAAACAAGCTTAGTTTGGCTTTTGAGGGGTTGCCCCCACCCCACAAATGCCCCCACTGGGAATAGCACCACGTATTGGGGTTTCCAGAGGTGGGGCGTCGTATGGAAGGAGCAACCAGCTCCTATTGGCAACACGACCCAACTAAAATACTACAAAAATGTAGCCGCTGGTGCCCTGTGTCCTGTACAATCCTCCAACCCGTGACAGATGTTGTTTTATTGGCACCAGGAGGGTCCCAAGCCGGGCTGGACTCTGGCAGGGTGATCCCTCCGCCCTTTGAGCTGCGCTTGGGACAGGGGAGGTTCCTCAAACCCAGGGCAGATACAGTCCAGCACCCGACTCCAGCTGGTGACCTCAAGCAGGCCGAGAGCTCACCTTGATGTGGCCTCCTTCGTATTCATAGGGGTATCTGCAGTCCACGATCACACAGTTCTCAATGAGGTTGCTGAACTGGCCTGTCAGCACAGCCGCCATCTGTGGGCAAAGGACAACAGTAAAAAAATAAGCCATACGCAGAATCACTTGTATTATTTTGCAACGGAGACTTTAAGCACTGCTTGCTGCCATCTTGGGAGTGCAGCCTGGAAGACGCCACTGGTGCCAGACTTTTTTATATTATTATTATTATTATTATTATTATTATTATTATTATTAATACTTTTCACGTTTATACATTTCATTAGTTCTACAATCATTTTAACATTTCAAAGTTCAACTTCCTTCCCCCTCTTTCTGCGGTTCCTTAAATTTATCATCTTCTGCAAATTCATTTAATTTGCTCATTTAATTATCTACTTTAAATATATACTCTAATAATAATAATAATAATAATAATAACTGTTAATTTATACCCCGCCCTTCCCGGTTCAGAAAACCGGGCTCAGGGCAGCTAACAACAAATTTAAAACACTTCAATTGATGCTACAAAAAACAGCATAAAATACAGTATAAAACGTGAGTAACAATGAAATCAAAAATCAAATTGATAGGTAGGATTTGGTAGGAGTCTTAAAAGCCCAAATTTTAATGTCCCTCTAGCGACTATGGTGGCTCATGTTCCAGAAGTAATGTTTTTAGTGTTAACCTGAAGTGTAGACTCAATTCTGACCAAACTCCAGGTGTATATTTTGCTCCAGGAGGCCGAGTTTGGTCAGAACCAGGGCACATCGGTTTCCAGGTGCGAATTTCCTCCCAGCTCTCCTTCCCCCATTATAGTATTTTTGAACAGTTGCATTGGGGCGCAAAATCCATGGGGTAAAGCAAGGCTGTATGACCAGGTCTTCAAGGTGGTGGCCCCAACAGCTGCAGAAAGCAGAGCTACAGGTCCTTTGTGCTAAAGAGGCCCAGGATATTGGATTCCAAACTTGCTCACCATTTCTGGAGAGATGTACTTGAGGTCCTGGTGCTTCCCTTCCACCGTTTGCAAAACGTAAGCCTGGCAGGGAAACAAATGCATTTTAGTCCTTCTGAAAGGCTACGGTCAGCGCTCTCCGACAATAGCAATGCGGCTTCACTCCGTGAAAGAAGCGGTCGATTCAAAGCACCGCACCACTCACCCCACGTCGCTCCGGATCCCCAAAACAGGGTTTCCCCGTGAGTAGGGGAGGCGCGAATGGTGCCAGCCGAATCCCAAGTTCACAGGCTTCTTCCGCCTGTGATTTCTATGGGTCTCCGCCTTCGCCGTGGCGGTCAGACCCTACTTTTCACGGAGCAAGTTCCTCCCGATCGGAGGAGCTCCGCCATTGCCGGAGGCGCCAACCCCGGAAGTCTCCGATTTCATTCGATTTTTGCATTGTTTCGTGTTTGCACTGGTACTGCGAGCAGTCTTTTCTGGCCAAAAGGCAGTGCACGCATAGCATAGCATAACCTAACACGGTTTGCAGGGATGCAAAGAGCGGGATTCTTGCCGGTACCTTTGAGAAGTCTCCGATCAGCTCCCGGTGGTCATTGTCCAAGATGTTTGCGATCTCGCTGGGGCAGCAGGAGCGAGAGCGAACCAGCCGAGGTTTCTAGGAAAAGCGGACAAAAATAACTGTTAGGGAGGCTCTGCGGCCACATCCAGGGTGCCAAACCCAGTAAGATTCCCGAGATAGGGAGCAGGGAACCATTGGCCCTGTACGGTGCTGGTGGACTGCGACTCCCATCGGCCACAGCAAGCATGGCAAAGCATGGTGGGAGTTGTAGATCACTGACACCCAGAAGGCCAGAGGTGGGGACTTTCTCCCACTAAAACCAGCAGAGGCTCCTTCCTGGGTGCCAGCAAAGGGCAAGTCATTTGGGCAGAAGCTACATCAGAATCTCCTCCCAGGTTTTTGCTTTTTAAATAACAACTGATAATTTTATCACTATATTCTGCTTTGAAACTTTCGTTGCAGTCAAGAGCTACACAAATCTTGCAAAATGAAATAAACAAACCCACAAAAAGCTGCCGCCACCCCTTTCTTCTGATGCAGCCCCCAGAAATTGAGCACAACCTCAGAAGAAATATGTGGCAACCCATTTTAAAAGACGGGGCCAGAAAAAGCCCTTAGGACTTGGCAAGCTAAGGGGCTCAACCAGCCTTCACACCAGCAGCCTGCCTCCCCCCAATTATATTATTATTTAAATTCATTAGCTGCCTTTTTTTGCCGCAGTAATTCGAAGCAACCTCCAACATCTTAAGCAAAAGACACACGTCAAAAAGAAAAATCTGAAAGTTTAAACTACAGTGGTGCCCTGCAAGACGAACGCCTCGCAAGACGGAAAACCCGCTAGATGAAAGGGTTTTCCGTTTTGGAGGCGCTTCGCAAAACAAATTTCCCTATGGGCTTGCTTCGCAAGACGAAAATGTCTTGCGAGTTCCTGCGGGTTCCCCCCCCCTTTCCCTAAGCCGCTAAGCCGCTTATCAGCTGATGAGCCGCTTAACAGCTGATCGCTAAAAGCCGCTAAACCGCTAATAGCGCTAATCCGCTAAGCTGTCAGTGGGCTTGCTTCGCAAGACGAAAAAACCGCTATACAAAGAGCCTCACGGAACGGATTAATTTCGTCTTGCGAGGCACCACTGTACATTAAAATATCCCTGCAAAAAGGCCACAGATGGTTCAAAGCCAAAGGCCTGGTGAATGAGGAACGTTTTCACCTCGCGCATAAAGATATGCAACGATGGTGTCAGATGTGGAGAGCGTTCCACAAGCAGGGAGCCACCCCTACAAAGGCCCTGTTCCCTTTATGGCCGCTTCCAACCCCTCCCTCTTCCCACGTCCTTGTGAGGCAGCCTCTGTTGCATGAATTACCGGCTCTTCTTCCTTCTCTTCGATGGCGCCGCCAGCCAGACTCTTCCGCCTCTTGTTTTTCACCGGCGTCTCTTTGTCCTGGGGCCGGTCCAACCGCTTCAGAATGGGCCTGATGACAGCGCTGGGCATGGACGGGGAGCGGAAAAGACGGCGGCATTTGCCGGTTCCCAGGGGGCTCTGCTCCAGTTTGGGGGAGAAAGAGGGAAATCATGAGACTCCAATACTGCATGAAAGATAGACCGACCTTGGCACGGTACTTTTTATTTACCATATTTTTCACTCCATAAGACGCACTTTTCCCCTCTTAAAATCTAAGGGGAAATGTCTGTGCGTCTTATGGAGCGAATGTGCGGTCCCTGGGGCTGTGGGGGGGGGCCCTGGGCTTCCCCCGCCAGCCCCAACAAGCTCGGGGAGCAGCGGAAAGGCTGCGCAGCCTTCTGCTGCTCCCCGACCTGCTCTTTGGGGCTGGCAGTGGGGGAGAGCCGGGCTTTCCCCCGCCAGCCCCAAAGAGCAGGTCGAAAGGAACCCAAAGCCTCCGGAGCACAGCGGGAACTTCCGCTACGCTCCGGAGGCTTTGGATTGCCTTCACTGAAGGCGACTGAACACACCTTGAACGCACTGAACGCACCTTGTTTTAGAGGGGGAGAACAAGGGGGAAAAATCTCCCCCTCTCTGCGCAGCGCCCCTTCAGCGAAGTGGCAGGAGAGATGTTTTTTTTCTTGTTCTCCCCCTCTAAAACAAGGTGTGTCCTATGGTCAGGTGTGTCCTATAGAGCGAAAAACACGGTATACAGACTTTTAAAAATGCAACAAAGACAAAGCCATTGCACATGGCCTCGAAAAATATACTGTTTGTGGAAATATCGCAGGGTCAGGAGGAAAGGTCTAGAATGGATGACCTCCAGGACCCTTCCGACACAACGATTCTAGAAATTCTCCACCGCTGTTTCTTAGCAAGATTCAAGGTCCACATGGGGAAGGCTTGAATCAATTTGTCTTTCCCCTCACAAAAGTGGGGCAAGGCTTTGCTGACCTGGCAACCTCCGGAGGCTGCGAACTACAACTTCCATCAGCCCCTGCCAGGACATAGGAGTCACTGAAACAGGCTAACCATGCAGACAGTTTCAATCTCAGCAAGTAGCTGGAAGGCCAGGCGGCCATCCGGCCCTAGCATATCCAGAGCAGTTTGCAAGAAGCTCCAGAAATGAGCGGCCCGCTCCCAAACACCCCACTGCAATAACTCTCTATTAGCAAAAAAACACACACACACTATAATAATTTATAATAATAATTTATTATTTATACCCCGCCCATCTGGCTGAGTTTCCCCAGCCACTCTGGGCGGCTCCCAATCAGTGTTAAAAACAGTACAGCATTACATATTAAAAACTTCCCTAAACACTATCTGCACAGGGGTTTCAGGCCTAATGAGGACAGCAACTCATATCTGGTAGGTCTTCCCCCATGAAGCAGTTGTTGAGACTGAAGGTCCCTGATTCCCCATAGCTTCCTAAGTCTCCTCTTCTCCAGGATTTCCCCCAAGCAATCAGAAACTGTGCCTCTGTGAAGCCAACCTCTCCTCCGCCCTCTTCACGCCTCTCCTGGTTCTTTGAGATTCATCTCTACCTCTCTCCTGCTTCTGCCTCCAATTCTGGGCTGCTCTCTGCCCTGGTCTCTCCCTGCTCACTGAGCCCTGTTGCCTCTTGATCTTCCAACACATCTTCTTCCCAGTCCTCCCGCTCTTACCACCCGTTGTCATCCCACCACCACTCCCCACTGGGGAAGGAGATGGGGATCTCAGGAGAGGAAAGAACGAGGGAGAAGGAAGGCCTGCCCTCAAGCTGAAGTTTCTCTTCCTTAAAATGCCACGCCAACACCAGTACCAAGACCTTGGTCACCCACAGAATAAATTCTTTTTTGGAGGGGGGGGGGACAGGGACAAACAAAGGGTGTTAACACGGCACTGTCACGTACCAGGCTGGACTCATCTTCCTTCCTCACCAGAGGGGCCATTAGCAAGTTCTCCATACCCAACGGGAAATTTCCATCGCCCTGGAGGAGGGAGGGAAAGTAGGACCCATTTATTGAAGCGGGGCTGGCTCAGGAGACCCCCACCCCAGGCTGGGGGTTTGTGCAATAGGAAAGAGAGGGCAGGGGAACCCCAAAGAAAACCCAACAGCGATATGAAAGGAGAAAGTGGCTAAATCTAACAAGCAGGGAGCCTCAAAACACACCAGAAGAAAGACAGCCAAAGAAAAGGAATCAAAGCAGCCCATTTTAAAAGCTTAGGAGAACAAAATATTCTGTGCTAGCTGATTACTGGGCCATTTTTTGATGGCTGCCCCACATACAACACAGGACAGTACTCTTATCTGTATATTCGAAGCTGCCATACATAGTGATGCTACTGGATCAAGTAACAAGAGATCTGCCAAGGATTCTTTACTTGTTGTTTTAGAGCCTGGAAGACCAGGGTTCGAATTCTCTCTTAAGCCACTAGGGTGATTCTTCAGCCAGCTGACATCTCTCTGCCTAGCCTGCCTGACATGGTTGTTGCAAGGATGAGAACTGTGGATGCCATCATTAACTTCCTCGGAGGAAGGTTGGAATATGGATGTCATACAAAAAGGCGGTCCTTGCACAGACCCACAGCGCTGTTCCCTTGGGACTTCTACAAAATTTTGTAGAAATTCTACAAAAACTGCCTTCTGTTGAGTCCGAGCTGCAAGCAATGACAAACTCCACACAGAATTCAGAGAAAATCTCAGTATTGATAGTATATTTTCTATCCAGGTCACAAAGACAAGTTCAAAAATCGGCCAGCTGTGTTTAGCACAGCTCCTCCCCTTCTATACGCCTAACAAGCAGACAAGTCTAATGAATTTTGTTATTTTGGAGGAAACTCAACAAAAAAAAAAACAGCAGTTCGCACGCAGACATCAAAAAACAGCAGCGGAAATGGTGGTACAGGCTGAGGTTTGCAGAGTGAGCCGTGAAAGTTAAATTGCAATGCCAACCAGGTTTCTTTGGGAATTTGCACCACTGAAATCTACTCCCAAGTCGGCCTTGCTTGGGATTACAGTTCAAGCAGACACAATTTTGCTTTCTTTGACACAAGATAGGATATTAAAAGCCTTACCTTCAGGTCTTCTTCATCCAGGATTTCCAAAAACCCATCATCATCATTATCTTCGTCAACCATGAAGGAGGTCAAGGACGAACGGCGGAGGTAGACATGGCTATCAGACCCTGGGCTCCTGTTCTCTTTCTCTGGGCTCGAATACTGAAAGGGGCAAGGAACACAGAACCATCAAGACATTTTGCATTTATTAAAATCCTTTATGCCCTACGAGAAGGCTCCCAGAGTAGCTTTTTAAAATAACAACAACAACAACAATAATAATAATAAATTCAGCAGCATTACTCTTGGGTTTGCAATCTTAAAAAGACACAGCACAAGAGGAAAAAGGGACAGGAGGGACGAGGAAAACATGCAACAGTGAAAGACATGAAATGGGAGGGGGCTGAAAAAAAGCCACCGTTGTGTGTTTGTTTCAAAGCACCTTGCCCTTCCACCTTGTTCATTTTGTTATGGGCATATCTCCTGTTCTTCATCAAACGTAGTAACAGGAATCCCAGGAGATCTCCCACCCGGGGTCTGTCTAGACCTGCTTAAACCCAGCTATGTGACTTTAATTGGCAGTTAACAATTGGCTGCAAAAGGAAAAAAACCTGGGGGGTTTCTATGCTCGCCACTTCTGCAACAAAAGCTGTTCTCTCCCCCCCCCCTGCCAATTCTTGAAGAATTGAGTGCAATGCTCAACATGGCAAATTTTCTCCCAAAACGCAGCAACTGCTGGGACTGTGCATGTCTGCATCTAACCTCAGCTAAGAGTTACAGGCACAGTTATCATCCGGCTGAGAACCAAAAATCCATCTTGGCTTTAACGCCAAGAATTAGGACCTGGGAAACGAGAGGCGACCAAAAACTGCATAAAAACAAATAAATCAGAAAGTATTGCTCTTACCCAAAAGAAGCACACTCACCATGAGATCTGGAGCAGAGTTTGGCCTCTGTGCAAAGTGGTTCTTCTTGCCAGCCCCACCACCGGAGAGGCACAACCTGCCCGCAGGTTGCAGGGGCTTCTTGAAGATGGCACCTTCCTGCAGGGGGAGGAAGTAGAGATGCGCTGCAACTTTCGGAAGGACGAGAGGAAGTCACCCTTCAGCAGCGCCGCGCAGTGGGCGGAGAGGGGGGGGTTAGGGGGTTGCACCAGGAAGGCACAGTTCTCACCACTTACATTTCCCCCGTTGCCTTGGAGGCCAGAGTCCGTCTCGGCTGCTGCTGGCCTTTTGAATTCCTTGCAGTTGGAAATGTTCCTCAGCGTGGGACTTGAGCCCAGAAACTGCACCTGTCAAGCCACAGAAGGATGATGAGTTTTGCACTCAGGTTTAGATTCTGATGGGCAACCCCACAGGACAAGCGTCTCCACGCTCCATCATTCAGCCAGGACACTGATGTCCAGCTCCAAGGGCCTTCTGGCAGTTCTCACTGTGAGGTTACAGGCAACCAGGCAGAGGGCCTTCTCGGTGGTGGCGCCCGCCCTGTGGAACGCCCTCCCATCAGATGTCAAGGAAATAAACAACTATCTGACTTTTAGAAGACATCTGAAGGCAACCCAGTTTAGGGAAATTTTAAAATGTTTGGCGTTTTATCATGTTTTTAATATTCTGTTGGGAGCCACCCAGAGTGGATGGGGAAACCCAGCCAGATGGGCGGGGTATAAATTATTATTATTATCATTATTATTTTGAAAAATTAGGACTCAGCCTAGTTGCACGAAGACTCCCTTGCTCCTGAGCATGTACAGAATATTTCCGTCCCCACTTCTCAAGATGAGGAGGCACCAAGCAAAGCTTCCTGGTTTAAAAAAACAGCTGATAAACTTACCGGCAAAGACTGGATTCTTCTGATGGGAAGATAATCACTGCAAGGAAAAAGAGGGAAATCATCGTCAGCTGCAGACTTTGGAACTCTCTCCCACTGGAGATTTTTATCCTACTCTGAATCTGTGCCCGGTCTGAAATTATTTAGGAAGTTTTCAAAATTTGTTTTTTACATATGAAACTGCTGTGTTTATTGTTGATGTTCTCTTCTCAAATCGCTTTGCAATGTTCCATAAAAAGATATTCATATCTGGAACGGGATAAATATATTTGCAATTTCCAAAAGGGACATTTGCAGCCTCTCAACAACACCCCAACAATCCCAAAGGGCAGATCCAGGTAGGGGGGGGCCTCTATGAAAACCTGCAGATACACAGCTAACAATCAGTGGAGGCAATACCGAGTTAAGACCGTACAAGGCAGCTTCCTGCATGCAGACCAGGAAAACCTTTGCCGCTCGATTCTGCTGCATGCATAGGCGACCTAGTTAATCACCCCAGCCGAAATAATGGGAGCTTTGCCAATAATAATAACAACAATAATGAGCAGAGACAGGAAAAAAAAGCCCACCCACCAAACCCAGAAACCTGGAGATAATAAACCCTGCAATATTATTAGCGTCTGCAAGTCTTGGCGTGCTCAGGCAACGTGCAGAAGGTAGCAGATGGTTTCTTAAGCAAGACAGGAGTGGGTGGGAGGGTGAAGCCCTCAAGGATGGGGGCTTGAAAGAATCTCAAAGGAGAAAGGGGGAGGGAGAGAAAGAGTCAGGGGGCTTTCCTGGGTCATTGTGCCACTGTAGGATGTAAAGCACTTACTTTCTGAAGACTCTTTGAGACCCGAACATGTTCCTCTCAAACCTGTTGGATGAAGACATGAAAATCATGCATGTTTCGCTCAGTGCCAAGGGGCACCCCCAATGTGTTGCTGGTGCCGTGTGGGCTAGCGTGGGTGCGAATCAGGGCCAGCTACACCCTAATCTGGGCTGCGTTGCCCCAAAAGCAGAGAGGGAGGCAGAAATCCTCCCATTCATAAAGAAGGCACACAACTTAAGACCATCAAAAGAGCCTTCCTGGATCAGGCCCAGCTAGTCCACAATGGCCACGACCCATGTGCCCCAAAGGGAAAACTCCAAAGCAGGATTCGAACACAAGAGCAGCGCTCCCACTTGTTGTGGTTTTTCAGCAAGTGGGAATCAGGAGCGACTGTGGAAGCAGAGCAGAGCCATTGCGGCCATAACCCTCTCCTCCTTCTCCTAATCCACTTCTAAAGCCATCCAGTTTAGTGGCAGGGAGTTCCACAGTCTAACCATGTGCTGCACGAAGATGGACTTTGTTCTATCTATCCCGAATCTCCCAACATGCAGCTGCCTCAGACCTTAGGCGGAGAGGGAAGAAAACTCCCCCCCCCTCTTTCTCCCCTGTTGCAAACTTCTGCCGCCTTGCCTGCTCTCTAAATCAAGCAATTCACCAAGGAAGGCCATCCGTCAGCTGACCAAAGCTACACATTTTTCTTTTATTATTTTTCAATTCTGCACTTCAGAACTAAAAGCACGGTTGCCCAACGCCTTGCTTTTTTGTGCCGAGTTCAGATCCCGCTCCTCTATAGCCATACCGTGCTCAGCCATTCCTGTCTCCCGCTGTGCAGTGGTTACACACACACACACACACACAGAGAGAGAGAGAGAGAGAGAGAGAGAGAGAGAATGTTTCCCAGCTGCCCTGAGATGGGCCCCCTTGCGCTGTGGCCACTCGAGAGTTAATAAGCGTGGCCCGGGCCGTTGCAGGGTGGTCTTTGTGGAGACATGAAAGCGGCTGCCAGCTGCTGCCAGCTTTGGGAAAGGAGGGAGGGGGCCTTGGTTCAAGGATCCCCAGGAAAGAGGATCAAAGATCCCTTTCTGCATGGAGGCGTGGGGAGAACGAGGGCATTCCCATGGCAGCGGGTGCTGCTGCAAATCGGGGTGGGGACTCTCCCGGGTGCCATCTGCCAGCTACGTGGCACAAACCCAATTCCCCCCCCCCCGGCTATTGCTGAACACACACACCCATCGCCAGGTTATTCCCCTCTGCTGTTAAGCAACATTTGCAACGGAGGATCGGAGGTTTGGCTTAATTCAGCTAGGGCTGCGCAACAGGAGACGCAGCAAGCCACGCGCCGCAGATCACTTATAAGGATGGCAAGAGGGCTGGATCAGGCCAGTGGCCCATGTGGTCCAGTCAAACAGCGGCTGACCAGTTGCCTGTGCGAAACCGGCAAGCAGGATCCGAGCACAGTAATAAATAATAAATTTTTATTTATACCCCGCCCTTCCCGGTTCAGAAAACCAGGCTCAGGGCGGCTATCAACAAATTTAAAACACTTGATTGATGCAACAAAAAACAGCATAAAATACAGTATCAATAAATTCAAAATTCAAAATCAATCTAGGGAGAAGATACATCCAATAAACATTAGATGATCACCAGGGCTAGCTGGCTAAATTAGTCCTATTTGGGCCAGGAGAAGCCACTGTGTAGTGGTCCAGGGCTGGCTTGCTACGTGAACACATAGGGTTGCCCTAGATCAGTGTTTCCCAACCTTGGGCCTCCAGATGTTTTGAGACTACAGTTCCCATCATCCCTGACCACTGGTCCTGCTAGCTAGGGATGATGGGAGTTGTAGTCCCAAAAACATCTAGAGGGCCGAGGTTGAGGAAGCCTGCTCTGGAGGAAGACGCACACAAGTCACTGCAGGTCCCAACCAAAAGGAAAATGGATATTATAATAATAATAATAATAATAATAATAATAATAATAATAATAATAATTTATACCCCGCCCATCTGGCTGGATTTCCCCAGCCGCTCTGGGCAGCTTCCAACAAAAGACTAAAATACAATAACCTAACTAAAATACAATAAAATTCAAAGCCCATCTGACCCCTCGCTGCAGACTCTTCACAAAGGCAATCTCCACCCACCCCAATGCACCCAAGACAGAAGAGAGACAGTGCAGTGTAGTGGTTACAGTGTCGGACGAGGGCATGGGTTCAAATCCTGCCGCTCAGCCGTGAAGCTCCCTAGGTGTCTCCTCGAGGGCCCCATCGCTGTCTTATCTCAGCCTAGCCTCCTCGCAGGGATGTTGTATGGAGGCAGTTAAACAAAGAGGGAAAAGAATGGATGCCACCTTGAGCTCCTGGGAGGAAAAGCTGGGCTATAAATACAGAAAATGAACACAGCCAACTTCCCCCCAATGGAAGGCCACTTCTCACAAGCCACCTAGACGTGGGGGGGGGGGCTCTCCAAGGCTTTTCTTGCCATTCTCCCCTTCAACCTGCACACAAGCAAGTCGCAGCCTAGCAGGTCCCCCTTTGCGTCTGTACCCCCCCCCCAAGTACAAAAGGCCTCCTTGAAGGAGCCCCGTTTCAACACCTTGGAAGATGGATGAATGCAAGAGAAGGAGGCAGAAGGCTGGGAAGGGAAGAGAAGTATTTAAGGTCCTTCAACAGGACACTCCCAAGGAATGCAAGCTTTTCAACAAGAGGCTGTGGCTCAGAAATCCAGGCAGATGTTTCCCTGCTTCAATAAAGGGGGCGGGTGGAGTTCCAACCATCTGTCTCCGATCCCCATTCACCCGCCTTGCAGCTGCCAGGCTAGAAACGCCCCCCCCCCCCACAGGGCAGGTGCAAAAGGGGACTTTTAACTTGAAAAAGATCAAGCCGAACCCACTTTTTAAAAAAATCTCCAGCCCTTCGGTTGTGGGAAGCGAGAGAAGCTTCTAATTGCACGATCTCAAAAAGGTGCCTTTTTAAATAATATTAGGAATGGGGGAACAGGATACATTTTCAAAACCAAATAAAAAAATTCCTTCCAGTAGCACCTTAAAGACCAACTAAGTTAGTTCTTGGTATGAGCTTTCGTGTGCATGCACACTTCTTCAGATACCAACTTCTTCAGATATCTGAAGAAGTGTGCATGCACACGAAAGCTCATACCAAGAACTAACTTAGTTGGTCTTTAAGGTGCTACTGGAAGGAATTTTTTTATTTTGTTTTGACTATGGCAGACCAACACGGCTACCTATCTGTAACAGGATACATTTTGCCCAGCAAAAAAAAGTGTGTCAACGCTGTATTGAGAGGGAAACAGACAAACTTGCCTTAATTCCAAAAACCTCCAGCATTTGGGAAGGTTCCATTGTCACAGATGGACTGGCCCTGGTTTCAGAACCCCCCCCCCTTAAAACGCTGGCTTGACTTGGCTTGCCCTTCGAGTGCCATGGGGTGCCTGCCTGCCTTCAGCCCCTCCAACTAATGGGGAGGGGGAGTTTTAATCAAGTTTCTAAAATGTTGGCAAACTGATCAGCTGCAGCAATGGATTAAAAGCTGCAGTACTTTCAGCATGACCCAGTCTTCTGTGGTTCAGAAGGGGGGGGGCGAGAAACAGAAGGAAAAAGATTCCCAAAGGACACACGTTTCACCCCACCCCCCAGGCCCAATGAGTCTCTGGCATATTGGGCATTCAAGTAAAATAAGAAATGCAATTTGCTGTGGTTTCCCAACACACACACTTTTTATTAACTGTCTTAAATTGTTGTGGTTGGTTTTTCCCATTGATAATTTCATCTCTCTTTTTTTCCCAACTGCTTGCAAACTACTTTGAGGTGGGAGTGTTATTTTCTTCAATCCGGCGCTGTGCGAATTTTACGAAATAGATAGATAGGGTAAGAGCAGGCGGCCTTTCGAAAGCAAAGCAACCTTTTGAAAGGAAACTCTCAGCGTCATCCTGGCCACAACTTTGCAGAGTCTTTCCTGTTAAGACTCTGAAGACATCGACAACAACAGGAAACCATCAGGAGTGCGGTTAAGACCTTAACCCATCAAGTCCCAAGAACTAGACAGCGGTCCAGCCCCACACCTATTTTTGGGGAGGGCAGGTTTCAAAAATACCGGTTGGAACCATCTCTTGGCAGCAGCATGGCCCAAAGTTTTTTGCTTTCTGCTGGCAAAGGTGGAGCGCTCTTAATTCTCCCACGGAGACTGGTTTTTCTCAAGGCTGCTGAGAGATGGGAGAGGCCCGTTTTCCCACAAGACCACACCTGTCAACCCCTCTCGGCTCGCTGGAGGCGAGGGAGGCCTGGCCCAACCTGACTATATAAGTGCATCTGCAGGGGACTGGACTAGATGACTCTAGGGACCCCAACCAACTCTCCTGGTCTGCCCTGCAGAGGACCTTAAGGTCCACGAATAACCATAGTTTAGAGATCCCGGGCCCTAAGGAAGTCAGATTATCCTCCACCAGGGCCAGGGCCTTTTCAGTGATGGCTCCGACCTGGTGGAATCCTCTGTCCCATGAGACCAGGGCCCTGAAGGATTTAACCTCCTTCTGCAGAGCTATTCCACCTGGCTTTCAATTTGAACTTAGCCTGATCTTATATTCCCCTTCCTTCCCTCCCCCTCCCCTTTTTATGAAGATTCCCCGCTCTGGGATCCCACAGCTAATTCTCCCCTGGTCTCCTTGTTGGCCCAAATAGGACTAATTTAGCCAGCTAGCCCTGGGGATCATCTAATATTTATTGGATGGATTTCTCCCCTAAATTGAATTTACTGTTATTCACGTTTTATACTGTATTTCATGCTGTTTTTGTCACATCCATTAAGTGCATTGCACCCTACAAATTTGGTGTCGATTTCAAGCGCCTGCACACAGATTCTCTACTTATGCTACCGGAGGCCATGCAAGCAGATTTTTGGACTGTTGTGCGCAGCCCTAGGCACAGAACAGCATTCTGGCACACCCTGGAATGCCGGCGCGATATGGGAAATGGATTAGTCACAGTGGATGCAAACTTCCAGCGAAGACCAGCATTTCAAAGTATTGAAATCTGGGCACTTCAAATACATTCGAGGAGAGAACAAAGGCCACGCCAATCCACAAGCAGTAAAGGGATTAGGAGGGCCAGAAAACACATCCTCAGCTTTGAAAAGTCACCTGAAAACAACCAAGCCATAAACCTGCCACACACAGCAAACCTGAAACCAGCTATACCTCACCCTCTCCAGCAAATGCAGGAAGGTTCGAGCAATCCCCAAAGAACAGAACCAAATCTTTTTAGGTTTCACCCCCCTTTGGCTACACTACAGGTCTGAAACTGGTTTGGAGCCCAGCATAGCTCCTGCCGAAGAACTTCAGGAGATGCATTCTGGGTGCAAGTCCATGGGACAGCAGACAGAGCCCAGATTACAGTTAACAGGAATGAGAATGACACAGGTTTCAAATTAGGGGAAGTTGCCATGTTCTCGCCCCCGGGGGTTGGGGGTGGAAAGAGACACATGGGCAACCTAAATTGAATTAAAGACCAGTGGTCCTTTCTTCAACAAGGCCGGCTCATCGTCTTTGCACATCTTCTGCAGGCCACCATTTTTTTTGGGGGGGGGGGTTGTATTTGAATAATGGTGGAGAGAGATGATGATGATGATTAATATTATTATTATGTATTCTTTTATATATTGTGATTTTATGTCGTCAACCACCCTGAGATCTAGATGTAGATCTCATTATTAGTTGTAATAACAATAACAATAACAATAATAATAATATGATCTACCCTTAGATCTCAGGGTGGTTCAAGACATAAAATCACAATATATAAAAGAATAAATAATAAAAGCAAAACTAAAAGCAACCCAATAATCTCCCCTTCCACAACACAATTCTTGAGCCATTTTCTGTTGTTTCTTGGAAAAACCCCTTGGCCCTTTCTGCTCCAAGAAGCTGGCAAACTAAAAGTAAGTATCAGCAAACTGCATCAAAAGACAGAGCCTCGGGATTAACGCTTTTTCACGCTCCATCAAATCCTCATTTAAAGCCTTTCTGCTGGGGGCTGAAACCAAACAACCAACACCTCCCTACCCTTCAAGGATCAGCAAAAAAAAAATTCAACTTACACATCTTCCAAGATCTCCAGCTCTGGCTCCATTGGGGAATCCGGGCCCATGCCTGCGTCAACAACAACAAAAAGATGTTCCCGTGAGGAAAGAGAGATTCGAGGAGTATCGGAAGGGAGCCCCCCAGCCTTTGAGGTCTTCCGTGGGGCTCTTCTCTTCCAATGCCATATTACACTAAGGAGCCTGACAAAACTAGACATTTCTGGGAAGAGCTACAAAGAGGCTCCAGAAGGCACATTAGGTTTCGGGAGCTTATGGGATAATGGTGGGGTGCAAACATTTGAAGGGGCAATGAGAGAGAGGGCGTATATTTGGGCTGCCACACAAAGATTTAGGGCTTGGGAAGGAAAGGGGCACTTCTTGTGTTCCAGGTGCGCGGAAACCCTGGACTTTTTCAGGTATTACGGAACTTAAATTCCCCACACCCCCAAAAAACTCTGAACACTGCACCCTTAAGCTCCATAAACGGAGCCCCAGTGCCCCCTACTCCATAAAAAGCATCCTTCAGAACTGCGGCATGAACAACCCACTAAAGAAAATGGTTCAAACTGTTTAGTTTGATTAATGCATGGGTAGGCAAACTAAGGCCCGGGGGCCGGATCTGGCCCAATCACCTACTAAATCCGGCCCATGGACAGTCTGGGAATCAGTGTGTTTTTACATGAGTGGAATGTGTCCTTTTATTTGAAATTCATCTCTGGGTTATTTGTGGGGCACAGGAGTTTGTTCATCCCCCCCACCAAAAGAAATATAGTCTGGCCCACCACACGGTCTGAGGGACAGTGGACTGACCCCCTGCTGGAAAAGTTTGCTGACCCCTGGATTAATGCACTTTACACCTCCGACGCCCCCCTCCCCGCCTTTTACTGCACCCCCTAGATAATTGATATGGTCTGAGTTTAGCCACCCTGAAAAAGGCCACACATTCTCCTGATCCCAGATCATATAGTATCTGTAATCCTGGATCACAGATCATCTGCTTCAGGCCATGCCAACCCCTGATCTACAACTGCAGGGAGAGTCTCAGATGCTTTTGGGAATGCCCTGCTTTTACAGATTAAAGGTTTGCTGATATGGTCCAGGAACCCTTCTGGAATCTTATCAAGAGAGATAAACGAGGTGGGAAAACCAGCAAGAAGTTTCTCTGTTCAGGCTTCCCCAAACTGGCGCCCTCCGGGAATCTTTGGACTACAACTCCCATCAGACCAGACGCTGCGGACAATGGTCAAGGAGGGTGGGAATTTTAGTCCCACGCTTAACTGGAGGACCAGCGGTTAGCTGCCTTTGCATTCCAAGAGATTACGACCGGCAATGGAAGGGTGCCTATTAGAATTAGCCGAGATGGCAAAATCGACATATTTAATCAGCGAAAAAAAGACAACACTCAGAACTGCTCTTCCCAGAAAATAAGAGCCCGTCCTTTCGCAGCTGCTTTAATTGGGGTAGAGAGATAAAACTATCAATTGGGGTCGTTTGTTTGCTACTATGACGTGCATTTTTATGTTTTTATATTGCAAACCAAACCTCCTTGTGATCATCGGATGAAAGGAGATACAAAATTAGTTATTATTATTATTTAACATAATATAGGGGAGACACACTAGTCTCCCCAGCTTTGTGGGGGATCCCTTCCAACTTTATGATTCTGCCCAGTACCATTTTAAAGTTCCATACTGTTATTCATGTTTTTATACTGTATTTTATGCTGCTTTTATAATTAAGTGTTTTAAATTTGTTCTTAGCTGCCCTGAGACCGGTTTTTGAACCGGGAAGGGCAGGGTATAAATAAAAAATTACTATTATTATTATTATTATTATTATTACTACTACTACTACAGGGTTGGAAGGCAATTCAACAGGGGCTGTTCTCCTAATCCCATCTCTTCCCCACACAGTGAGCAGGTAGTTTTTTCTTAACACCCCCTTGACATAGTTTAGTGAAGCACAGGAGCCCCCTTTGGGGAAGGCAGTTGGCGGCCACCTCCAAACACCGACCTGAATCTCCGGATTCCTGAGAAGACTCAGAAGAGACGGAATCCTGCGAGGACCACTCTTTCTTGAAGTCAAGGCCCAACCGCTTTCTTCTCTTGGGGGTGTCACAATCACTGCAAACCGAGAAGAGAAAAGACCAGTGATTAAGAAACTTGGAATATATTATTATTATTATTGATAATAAATAGTAGTGTTACCCCACCCATCTGACACCCCCCAGCCACTCTGGGTGGCTTCCAACCTATATAAAAACATAATAAAACATCAAATATTAAAAGCATAGCTTCTGTTTTGTTCAAAATCACGTTGTCCTTCCAAGGCAGCCATGGCCATATGTTCGGACGACAGCTCCCATCCTGCTGTCTGGGGCGCTGATGGGAGCTAAGGTTCCTGGTTCCAAGGAGGCCCAAGAGAAAGTCATAGTTCCTGCTCTCATTTCACCTGCACAACCACCCTGCGAGGTTGGCCATGCCGGCCACATGACCCGGAAAGCCGTCTGCGGACAAACGCCGGCTCCCTCGGCTCAAAAGCGAGATGATGGAAATGTAAAGAAAAAGAAGAAACCTTTTGCCATATGTGGTGGACGTGCCCCAGGGTAAAAGACTTCTGGGAAATAATTTATAATGAACTGAAAAAAGTGCTGAAAAACACATTTATTAAAAAAACCAGAAGCCTTTTTACTTGGTATAGTGGGGGGTGAAATCCCAAAAAAGGATGTTACTTTTGTTCTGTCTGCCACAACAGCTGCAAGAATATTGCTAGCGAAGAATTGGAAGAAACAAGATTTACCAACTATAGAAGAATAGGAGATGAAGATGATGGACTATATGGAACTTGCCGAACTGACCGGGAGACTCCGAGACGGTGGAAGAAGTTTAAGGAATATTTGAAAAAATATGTTAATATTTACATCTTAGAATAGCTTTGGAAGTGGATTTAGGCTGTAGGGTTAGAAGTAGTGTATTTTAAAATAGTATTATTTGTAAGTGATAAAATGTGGAGGTTTTTTATGGTTAAAGTAAGTGTGATTAAAAAAATGGTTAGAAATTATGATATGTAAACTGCTAAAGATGAGGTGAAATGAAAATCAGATAGGGGGGACTTGGAGAAGCCCACCTAACAATGTTTTGAAAAAATAAGGATAAGACAATAATC
Organism: Podarcis cretensis; assembly: GCF_951804945.1. Classification (NCBI taxonomy): domain Eukaryota; kingdom Metazoa; phylum Chordata; class Lepidosauria; order Squamata; family Lacertidae; genus Podarcis; species Podarcis cretensis. Next base: position 2,786,525 of record NC_137178.1, on the reverse strand, counting down.
TGTTTGTATTGTTGTGTTTTTCTGTTTGTGTTGTTTATTTGTGTTATAAAAGGAATTTTAAAAAATTGGGGAAGCAAGATGAGCACCGCAACCCCATAGTCGCCTTTGACTGGACTTAAACGTCCAGGGGTCCTTTACCTTTTCCCTTTAGGCCAGCCACTCTCTCAGCCCAAGAATAGCTTTACAGCCAAGCATAGATTTGAACCCAGAGCTTCCCACCTTAAGTGTTGCAATCGTGCCCCTTTCAACTAACTTCCCTGTTTTACTTTTTTTTTTTTAAAAAAAAGGATCTGGGGAAGAGTTTTGTGAAACAGAGAAAGCTTGCTTACTCCTTTGCAACTTCCTGGGTTCCAGATTGTCACAGCTCCGCTTGACCAAGTTTCAGGCCTCTGGGCAACGTACAGAGTGCCAGTCACCTTATCGTAAGCCACAGCGAGATGCCAGCTGCTCAATGATTAACTTATGGGGCAGATCGGCTAGCCTGATGGGAGAAGCTGCTTGGGCAAGGTTAACTGCAGGCCCAGAGATAAAATAATATATCTCGCACCCATTTCCTCTTCCTCCACCCAGCTGCACAAAAAATGTTCTGGCCAAAACCCCTGAGGGAGTGGGTGAAAACACAGAGAGCCCAGGAGAAGGGAAATGGATGGGCTAGGGTCTTGCCTGAGACCCCACCAGCCTGTCTTTGTGCTTGAAGTCCAGTGCTGCGTCTGTGCAGGCAGAAAAAGTGGCTTCTCTGCTAAATTCTCTCGTTTTTTTCTCCCATACACAGTAGGGGCTTCACTACCCACTGAACACACGCCACTGTGTTCAGATTGCAAGCTGGGCCTTTCAAGCACCCAATTCACAGAGTAGAAAGAGATTTGTAAAAATGGAAGAGACCATGGGGGCCCCCAAACCCTGCAAAACAGCTGCTCGCTCTTTCCACCCAGGAGAGAAGTTGGGGGGGGCAGGAAGAGGGGGGGGGTTACAGACTCTTGCTTTTTTCCAAACGCACAGAAAAAAAAAACCTTGCAATGTTGCAAAGGCGCGCACGTGGCCCCCTATCCCGCAAATTACCCTTCCCCCTTTTCGCGTGGAATAAAGCCACGCGCGCCTCTGGAGGATCGGACTGCTCGATCGCTTGCAAAAAGCGACACGTACTCCCCACCCCCCACCCCCCAAAAATAAGGGGTTTCCTTTTAGGCCCGGTGTGTTTTTATACCACCCCCGGGCAAATCCTGCATGCACAAAATGACATGCAAAGCTAAATTCCTGCAAAAGCACACACACCCCCCGCAGAGCTGCAAGATCCCCAATTTTCCTCCTCCAAGGCGCTAGTCCTCGTGGTCTTACCTGCCCAGGCCGGTCAGCTTGTCCATATTCAGTGCCAAGGTGGTGACCGGGGACATCGCGGCGGCTCCGTCGCCGTCCGGGAAAAGGGTCTTGGGCCCGACGGCGAGGAAGCCGAGGGTCTTCCTGGATCTCCGGGCTTCGCGGCAGGCCGGGGGGGAACCCGCGGGTACCCGGGCGGTCTCCATCTGGGGCTGCTGCGCGTAAAGGCGAGAGGCTGGGGAGGCTCCGAGTTTCTTTCTCGAAGCGCCGCGAAAATCAAAGGAGGAATCCGATCGGAGGGAATGATGGCTGCCCGCTTCGGTTGCGAAGACACGTGTCGGGGCGCGTTCCCACGAGCATGCATCCAGGCTCGGCGAGAGGCTGCCGCGCCGACGTGCTCCCTGGTGAAAGAGATGGTGCTTTGGAGAGAAGCAGAAATAGAGATATCCCGGAGGCTTCTTTTCAAAAGCTGGCGCTGCGAGGACAGGGCGAAAGGAGAGAGATGCTCGTTGCACAAGAGGAAGCAAGGATGCGCGGCGCCCCGAGCGGGGGGGTTTTATAGGCGGCTGGGAGGCGGGATGCAGATGCTCCGCCCGCATCCGCGGATGCTCCGCCCGCATCCCTCGCCGCGCCGCTTGCATATTCGAAAAATAACAGAGCCAAGAGGAGAATGTTGGGCAGCCAATGGCAGCGGCGCGGGAAGAAAGGAGGAGGAATTTGCAAGGGGGGGGGGGGCACCGCGAGAAAAGTGCACGATGCACGTGCACGTGTGAGCCCGGAAAAAGGGCGAGCGGGGGGGGGGGCAGGGTTGCACGCCCTCCAACAGCGCCGGATTTACACATAAGCTAAACAAGCTGCAGCTTAGGACCTCACTCTCTTGGGGGCCCCCCCCAAAAAAAAATTAAAGGGGGAAAAAACCCCTGGATGTTACATTTCCAAAATATAAGATGAAAAAACAAATTACTTTGATAAAAATGCATATTTTTGTTATGTGCAAACGGCTTTCGAAACTAAATTAAAGGGGGGGAAGCTGGATGTACATTTCCAAAATATAAGATAAAAAAACAAGTTCCTCTGATAAAATACATATTGCTTTAGATACCTATTAGGTCCATAAATGACCATATAGCATATATTCAACACAAAAAACGACGACAATTTGTTGTTGACAAAAGACAGCTGGACATATAAATGGCCCCATTACCTTCAGTAGTTTAGGGCCTCATCAAACCTGAATTTGGCCCTGGAAACAGAAACGACCCCTTCCATAATGATAATTTTACTGTTTATACCCCTTCCATCTCACTGGGTTGCCCCAGCCACTCTGGGCAGCTTGCAACATATATAAAAACATAATAAAACATTAAACAAACAACAGCATGGCCTTCAGATGGCTTGGGGTTCGGATAAGACTAATAATGTTATTATCTATACCCACCCATCTGATCGGCCACTCTGGGAGGCTTCCAACAGTTATAAAAACATAATAAAGCATTAAACGTTGAAAAGAAACTTCCCTATACAGGGCTGCCTTGAGATGCCTTCTAAAGTTGTATAGCTACTTATTTCCTTGGCTGGGGGGGGGGGGTCACATACCCTCCAACATTTCCCAGATTAAAACGTCCTAAGGAAAAGCAGGACATTCTGTTATCGAATCAGAAACCGAGACGGCAAGAAAGCTCTCCTTCACTCAGGGCGTAGTTAATCTGCGGAACTCCCTGCCACAGGGTGCAACGATTCTGAATCCCAGTTCCTGCAAGCCACAGGAGGGGAGAGTTGCTCTTGGGCTCAGAATTAATCAGGGGTCAGCAAACTTTTTCAGCAGGGGGCCGGTCCACCATCCCTCAGACCATGGGGGGGGGGGCTGGACTATATTTGGGTGGGGGGGAATGAATGAATTCCTATGCTCCACAAATAACCCAGAGATGCATTTTAAATTATAGGACATCCATTCTACTCATGTAAAAACACGCTGATTCCCGGACCGTCCGTGGGCCGGATTTAGAAGGCAATTGGGCCGGATCCAGCCCCTGGGCCTTAGGTTGCCTACCCATGCCTCAGATTCTGCTTGCGGGTTTTCCCAGAATAGTTGGCCACTGTGAGAACAGGAAGCAGGACTCGAGGGCCACTGGCCCTGATCCAGCGGGCTCTTCTCACATTCTTATGTATGCAAATTTGTTTGTTTGTTTACAACCCTGTGAGGTGGGTTAAGCTGAGAGAGAGCAGCTAGGCCCAAGGAAATGTCCCGTGCAGCCCAGATTACTGTTCCCAGGCCAGAGGCCTGTGGTGGACCATCAAGCAGGATTCGAACACAAGAGCAACACTCTCTCCTCCTTCCAGAAACTGGTCTTCAGAAGCATTTTTGCTTCTCCTCCTCCATGAATTTGCCTAATCCTCTTCGAAAGCCTTCCAGGTTGTAGGCCATCCCTGCCTCTTGTGGCAGGGAGTTCCACCGTCTAAGGTGCTACTATAGGTTTCAAGGTGATTTAAAGGTAAAGGGACCCCTGACCATTAGGTCCAGTCATGGCCGACTCTGGGGTTGCGGTGCTCATCTCGCTTTATTGGCCGAGGGAGCCGGCGTACAGCTTCCGGGTCATGTGGCCAGCATGACTAAGCCGCTTCTGGCGAACTAGAGCAGCGCACGGAAACGCTGTTTACCTTCCCACCGGAGCGGTACCTATTGATCTACTTGCACTTTGATGTGCTTTCAAACTGCTAGGTTGGCAGGAGCAGGGACCGAGCAACGGGAGCTCACCCCGTCGCGGGGATTTGAACCGCCACCCTTCTGATCGGCAAGTCCTAGGCTCTGTGGTTTAGACCACAGCGCCACCCGCGTCCCTCTTCAAGGTGATTTACATAATAATAATAATAATAATAATTTATTTATACCCTGCATATCAGGCTGGGTTTCCCCAGCCACCCTGGGCGGCTTCCAACAAAGTATTAAAATATAAAGGTAAAGGTAAAGGTACCCCTGCCCGTACGGGCCAGTCTTGACAGACTCTGGGGTTGTGCGCCCATCTCACTTAAGAGGCCAGGGGCCAGCGCTGTCCGGAGACACTTCCGGGTCACGTGGCCAGCGTGACATCGCTGCTCTGGCCAGAGCCAGAGCCAGAGCCGCACACGGAAACGCCGTTTACCTTCCCGCTGGTAAGCGGTCCCTATTTATCTACTTGCACCCGGAGGTGCTTTCGAACTGCTAGGTTGGCAGGCGCTGGGACCGAGCAGCGGGAGCGCACCCCGCCGCAGGGATTCGAACCGCCGACCTTTCGATCGGCAAGCCCTAGGCGCTGAGGCTTTAACCCACAGCGCCACCTGCGTCCCAATATAGTCCCAATATAGTATTAAAATATAGTGGTCCATTAAACATTAAAAGCTTCCCTAAACAGGGCTGCCTTCAGATGTCTTCTAAAGTTGTTCTTCTCTTTGATAGTTGTTCTTCTCTTTGACATCTGGTGGGAAGGCATTCAACAAGGCGGGCACCACCACCGAGAAGGCCCTCTGCCTGGTTCACTGTAACTTGGCTTCTCATAGCGAGGGAACCACCAAAAGGCCCTTGGCGCTGGACCTCAGTGTCCAGGCTGAACAATAGGGATGGAGACGCTCCTTCAGGTATACTGGGCCAAGGCCGTTTAGGGCTTTAAAGGTCAGCACCAACACTTTGAACTGTGCTCGGAAACATACTGGGAGCCAATGAAGGTCTTTCAGGACCAGTGTTATGTGGTCTCAGCGGCCGCTCCCAGTCACCAGTCCAGCTGCCACATTCTGGATTACTTGTAGTTTTCAGGTCAGCTTCAAAGGTAGCCCCACATAGAGCACATTGCAGTAGTCCAAGCAGGAGATAACCAGAGCATGCACCACTCTGGCGAGACAGTCTGCGGGCAGGTAGGGTCTCATCCTGCGAACCAGATGGAGCTGGTAAACAGCTGCCCTGGACACAGACTTAACCTGCGCCTCCATGGACGGCTGTGAGTCAAGAATGACTCCCAGGCTGCACACCTGTTCTTTCAGGGGCACAGTTGCCCCATTCAGGACCATGGAGTCCTCCACACCCACCCGCCCCTGTCCCCCCCAAACAGTACTTCTGTCTTGCCAGGATTCATCATCAATCTGTTAGCTGCCATCCATCCTCCAACTGCCCAAACAATTGGGGGCGGGGGGTTCAAAGCCATCCAGGAAGGCAAGGTGTATAAACTATATAGAATAAGGATCTAAGACAGAGAGCTTTTCACCCCACTGTACAAGCCTGTTGAAAGAAAAATGTCTCCGCGTCCGATGTGATCATGGAAATTCTATAATTGTGACATTGGAAGAGACCCTGAGGATCATCTAGTCCGGCCTGCAGGACTCTGCCTCTACCCCATACAGGGATTGATCCTGTAACCTTGGTGTTATCTCCACCTCACTCTAAGCCAGGCGTCCCCAAACTCTGCCCTCCAACTGTTTTTTTGGGACTGCAACTCCCATCATCCCTTGCTAACAGGACCGGTGGTCAGGGATGATGGGAATCGTAGTCCCAAAACAGCTGGAGGTCAGAGTTTGGGGACACCTGCTCTAAGCAACTTAGCTGCCCGGTGATCATTTGCAAGGGGATCCATTATAATTCCACTGGATCAAACCTTCCCCCCAGAAACCATAGGAAAGGGTTCTTAATTCTGTGTGTGCTCTGTGATCTCACACGTTGCCAATGGACCTTATTTTAGGGGGAGTGTCCAGGGGAGGGCAAGGGGAGCAACTTGGGAGGGGGTCCCATGGCTAATAATAATAATAATAATAATAAATTTATATCCCGACCTCCCCATCCGAATCCGGGCTCAGAGAAACTCTGCTTTCCAAACGTACCCCCAAAAAAGTTGGTGACCCCCGTTTCATTAGGCACTAAAAGCTCTGGTGGATGATCTGGCTATGCTGCAAATGGCAAATGACATGGTAATTATTACTATCATCATTATTAAATTTATTTGCCTCCCCTCTACCAGTAGGTCCCATGGCAGCTTGCAACAATTTAAAATCCAGTATCCTCCTCACTTTCTGCCATCAAGGTTGCAGATGACACAACCTTGATGGCAGAAGTGAGGACAAAGTAAAGAACCTTTTAATGAGGGTGAAAGAGGAGAGCGCAAAATATGGTCTGAAGCTCAACATCAAAAAAAGAAGATCATGGCCACTGGGCCCATCACCTCCCGGCAAATAGAAGGGGAAGAAATGGAGGCAGTGAGAGATTTGACTTTCTTGGGCTCCATGATCACTGCAGATGGTGACAGCAGTCACGAAATTAAAAGACGCCTGCTTCTTGGGAGAAAAGCAATGACAAACCTAGACAGCATCTTAAAAAGCAGAGACATCACCTTGCCAACAAAGGTCCGAATAGTTAAAGCTATGGTTTTCCCAGTAGTGATGTATGGAAGTGAGAGCTGGACCATAAAGAAGGCTGATCGCCGAAGAATGGATGCTTTTGAATTCTGGTGCTGGAGGAGACTCTTGAGAGTCCCATGGACCGCAAGAAGATCAACCTATCCAATCTTAAGGAAATCAGCCCTGAGTGCTCACTGGAAGGACAGATCCTGAAGCTGAGGCTCCAAGACTTTGGCCACCTCATGAGAAGAGAAGACTCCCTGGAAAAGACCCTGACGACTAAACAACAACATCAAAAACAGCTAAAACAAACTACAGGAAAAAGGGCTGGCCCTGGAAACACTAATCTCACAGCATCTTCAGGAGTTTTAAGGATGAATGATACGGAAATATTCTTAATACGTAAATATATAAATAAGGAAACTGCTCCTTTATTTCGATGGAGATGCTTGTGAACCAAAAACAAGGCACTAACCAACGCCATCAGCTTTGAGGCTATTTTTGGAGTTGAATATTTTTACTTGACCTATTTCCCCATTTAAATTTTTAGGTATTGTAAGATAAATGAATGGGTGGGGTTGCTGCTGTTGTTTTAAAATGTTAATGCTGTCATTAACAGCGTGGGAAGAACAATGGAGGAAGAACTGGAAATTTACAGCCTGTGAAGTATTGAGGGAAAATCTAATCAAGATGTTTTATAGATGGTACTTAACACCTACCAGAATAGCTAAAATGTATAAGACAAAACAAATCTGTGCTGGAGGTGTGGTAAAACACGGGGGATACTTATACATGTTTGGTGGACCTGTGAAAAAAATCAAAAGCTTCTGGAACACAGTGTATGATGAGCTTAAAAAATGTTTAAGTGTAACTTTATGAAAAATACAGAAGCTTTTCTACTAGGGATAACGGACACAGGTATAGCAAGAGGAGATCAGAAAATATTCCTCTATGCCACAGGAGCGGTAAGGATCCTAATTGCTAAAAACTGGAAAAAAGAAACTGTGCCAACAAAAAAGGAATGGCAAGACAAAATGTTAGAGTATATTGAACTGGCTAGATTAACAGAGGCAATTAGAGACCACACTAGACAAGAGTTTCAGAAAGCATGGGGAAAATGCAGAGAATACTTCACAAAACAGTAGCCTAAAATACATTCCTGGACTTGTTTCGACTAATGTCTGCAGACTTTGTGGATATTTAAGTTTAAATTAGAAAAATCTTAATAATTATTCAGAAAGGAAACAGCTTATAAGAAGTAAATAAGGAGCCCAGATCCAGGATAAAGGAAGTCTTTTATTTGGTTGTTTGCATTGTTGTATGTTATGTTTGGACGCAGGTGGCGCTGTGGGTTAAAGCCTCAGCGCCTAGGGCTTGCCGATCGAAAGGTTGGCGGTTCGAATCCCTGCGGCGGGGTGCGCTCCCGCTGCTCGGTCCCAGCGCCTGCCAACCTAGCAGTTCGAAAGCACCTCCGGGTGCAAGTAGATAAATAGGGACCGCTTACCAGCGGGAAGGTAAACGGCGTTTCCGTGTGCGGCTCTGGCTCGTCAGAGCAGCGATGTCACGCTGGCCACGTGACCCGGAAGTGTCTCCGGACAGCGCTGGCCCCTGGCCTCTTAAGTGAGATGGGCGCACAACCCCAGAGTCTGTCAAGACTGGCCCGTACGGGCAGGGGTACCTTTACCTTTTATGTTATGTTTATTGTATTTCTGTATTGGGGGGTGGGGGGATTATGTTATGTTGTAAATAAAATTTGCAATAAAATCTACAAATAAATAAATAAATAAATAAAGTGTTAATGCTGTAGTGGTATTTACACTTTTTATTATGTATCGTTATTGCACTACTGTATTTCAAATATTTGTTGTGAGCCTGGTTGTGTTTGTGGAAAATTCAGCCTACATTGGCTATGAACACCAGCTTGGAAAAATGAAGGCAACTTTCTGAAGAAAAGGAATGCAGCAATTCTGATAGAAATTACTGCACCGCCCTTTTAAAATCACCTTATTTTTGTATCTCTTGCGCTCCTCTTACAATGCTGTACATAGTGTAAAGGTGAAAACAATTTTCACCCCTTTAGCTCCAGAATGCTCATTCTGAAACACAAAGGAAACTAATTTGAATTTTATTTATGCACTCATTTAAATTTTATCTAGGTGTTTGTGGCTAAACTGCACATAGCTCCTTTGGTCTGTGATGTTGATTGGATTTTATTGATTGGATTTCATTCTCCAGCTGCCGCCCCTTCTTTCTGAAGAATGCCAGGGTGCATTGTGATGGGTTGTGGGTTTGCTTGGGAATGCACTTTTGAATTTCAAAGCACTTTTATTCAAGGCAAAGAAGCACCTGGCCACAAGGTCACCAGGGATGCTGGAGCTGAGATTTCTGCATTGCAGGACTCTTCTAACTCTACAATTCCATGATTCTAAGCTAGTGCCTACCCTTCAGAGGTTTTTGACTAAAGTTCCGGACACTCGACCAGCTAATAATAATAATAATAATAATTTATTATTTATACCCCGCCCATTTGGCTGAGTTTCTCCAGCCACTCTGGGTGTTAAAAACAATACAGCATTACATATTAAAAGCTTCCCTAAACAGGGCTGCCTTCAGATATCTTCTAAAAGTCTGGTCATTGTTGTTCTCTTTGACATCCAGTGGCAGGGCATTCCGCAGGGCAGGTGCCACTACCGAGAAGGCCCCCTGCCTGGCTTCCTGTAACCTCACTTCTTGCAATGAGGGAACCGCCAGAAGGCCCTCGGAGCTGGACCTCAGTGTCCGGGCAGAACGAGGGGGGTGGAGATGCTCCTTCAGATGGGGGTGGAGACGCTCCTTCAGGTATACTGGACCAAGGCCGTTTAGGGCTTTCAAGGTCAGCACGTTGAATTGTGCTTGGAAACGTACTGGGAGCCAATGCAGATCTCTCAGGACCGGTGTAATGTGGTCTCGGCGGCCACTCCCATCACCAGTCTAGCTGCTGCTTTCTGGATTAATTGCAGTTTCCGGGTCACCTTCAAAGGTAGCCCCATGTGGAACGCATTGCAGTAGTCTAGGCAGGAGATAACCAGAGCATGTACCACTCTGGCACGACAGTCTGCGGGCAGGAAGGGTCTCATCCTGTGTACCAGATGGAGCTGATAAACAGCTGCCCTGGACACAGAATTGACCTGCGCCTCCATAGACAGCTATGAGTCTAGAATGACCCGGATGCGGCCCAATCGCCTTCTCAATCCTGCCTGCGGGAATCAGCGTGTTTTTACATGAGTAGAATGTGTCCTTTTATTTAAAATGCATCTCTGGGTTATTTGTGGGGCATAGGAATTCGTTCATTTTTTTCCTTCAGAATATAGTCCGGTCCCCCACAAGGTCTGAGGGACAGTGGACCGGCCCCCTGCTGAAAAAGTTTGCTGACCCCTGATGTAATATTTGAAAAAAGGAGCTTTAATGGAATGCAGCTCCCATTATTATTATTATTATTATTATTATTATTATTATTATTCCCCACCCATCTGGCTGGGTTTTCCTAGCCACTCTATTCATTGTTGCTGTTTAAATGCTTTCAGCAATACAGAGGATTGAACTGATATGGGGTGGTTGCGGTGGAAGGAATACGGCATTGTGAACGTAGGAAGAACCCCCTGGATCAGGCCCATCATAGTCCCGCATACCGTTCTCACAGGTTGAAATCTTAATCTGCTTTGACTCACAGAGGAACTGCATACTGAATAGTTACTGAACTGCCAGATCGAAAAGCACACACCATTTTAGCTTTAAGCAAACAAGCGACTGAGCTATGGATTCTGCCTAAGAACTAGACAAACGAAAGACGGCAATATTGTTAGTTCCTGAATTCCCTGTGACTCAGAAGAGTTAACCAGGCCTTTGTGAAATCCTAGATTTCATGGAAATAGGTGGCAAAATCTTGCTTGCTTCAGAGGGCAAGTGTCTCTGCCCACGGCATAGGGAAGCCTTTGTTTGTGGGGCGAACCGAGTTTTGCTCTGATCAAACATTGTTGAAAAGGTTGGGCTCTGTTCAATCGCTGGAATGTTTGTTGTATAGGACAAAGATGCCTTTTCAATTGTCCTCCCCAAAACTCAGAAAATGTGTGTGTGTGTGTGTGTGTGTGTTTGCATCCACATGTAAACTCTATAGAATCATTTCGGCTTCCTCACTCTATAGAATCACAGAATTGTAAAGTTGCAAGGGACCCCAAGGGTCATCTAATCCAACCCCCTGTGGGATCTCAGCTAAAGAATTCCTTGCAGATGGCCATCCGACCTCCGCTTAAAAACCTCCAAGGAAGGAGAGATCACCATCTTCCGAGGGAGCCCATTCCATTGTCAAAAAGCTCTTTCTCCATCGGAAGGTTCTTCCAGAATCATAAAAGCTTCGTGCCGCAACTGAACATGTTTGTGGTTTCCAATTCTGGTCATAAGAACATGTGAAAAGCTCTGCTGGGAACAGGCCAACGGCCCACTTAGTCCAGCATCCTGTTATCTCAGTGGCCAACCAGATGACTACAGGGAAACCCAGGATCTGAGCATAAGAGCAATATTGTCCCCTGCAATTGTTTCCAGCAATGGGTCTTTGGAAGCAATCGCAGCCTCTGACTGTGGAAGCAGAACAGAGCCATCCTGGCTAGTAAGGTAAAGGACCCCTGACAGTTAAGTCCAGTTGCGGACGACTCGGGGGTTGCAGCGCTCATCTCGCTTTATTGGCCGAGGGAGCCGGTGTACAGCTTCCGGGTCATGTGGCCAGCATGACTAAGCCACTTCTGGCAAACCAAAGCAGTGCACAGAAATGCCATTTACCTTCCCGCCGGAGCGGTACCTATTTATCTACTTGCACTTTGATGTGCTTTCGAACTGCTAGGTTGGCAGGAGCAGGGACTGAGCAACGGGAGCACACCCCATTGCGGAGATTTGAACCGCCGACCAGCGGCATCTTGCGAGTTCCACAGTTTGATGCACTGCATGAACAAGGACTTTATTTTATCCATCCTGAATGTGGTGGTGCTGGGCGAGGGATGGCGGGCTTAGTCGGCCTGGCCGGGTGGCTTGGGGGCTTCGTACTGTAGCACCCTGCTTGTGGTTAACGCTTAGCTGGAATGAAATATTCAACGCAGCAATAGAGAAATTAAAATAGTAATTTATTTGTCAGACAAATAAATATGAGGCACAGTGGTATATGGTTACCAAGCTCTGGCCTGGCCTCTTGCCATTCTGGCCAGCACTTATATTTCCTTAATCCAGCCCCCTTGCTCCTCCTGTGGCTGCCTCTGTCCAATCAGCCTGGTTGAAATTCCTATTGGCTGTTTGCTAGAACCAATCACAAAAGATGCACCCATTTCCTTCTTGCCCTTTTATGGAAATCAAAAAGCTATATATTCTTCTATCTATAAATGACAAATAAGTAGTAATATATCTTACATGTGTCTCAACAAGGAATCTTAATTACCAGCTCACCTCTTGCCCTCCTTGCCCTATTGCCTTCCAAAACAGATAATTAATCTTGAATTTTTATCTTATGCATGTCAAGGATTGAGTTCACATCAACATTGAGAGATCTCCTTCATTTGAAGGTTTCTAAACAAAAGGCCTGACAACCATATATCAAGAGCGCTCGATTGGCGTCTTCTGTCTGGCAAGGGGGGGCTGGTGCCTGACTTAATTTCAGGATAGTTACAACTCTTACAACTATATGAAATAAGAATCTAGCATTTCTTAAATCCTTTGCATAATTATATTTAAGCTAATATATTTAATACATAAACAACCTTTTAAAAGGAAAAGAAATCTTAAAAGGATCTTAGTTTAAGAAACAAACAGCTTTTGAAAAGTCTTCCCAGAAAATGTTCTGTTTCTGCCAGCTAGATGCTTTTTCACTGCTCTTGACCTTCTTTAACCTTAGGAAGAAGATATGGCTCATTTTACTATTTATCCACCCTTAATTTGTAGGGTCAGTGTAACCTTGGCTGTCAGCCTGTAATTCCCTTTTTACGACTTTGAGAATTGTTTTCTGCTATAAATCAGGGGGGCCCCTTGTCTAGGAGTAAAAATATCTTGTCAAGGTTTTTAGGCAACTGGTCTTCTAAGACTGGTCTTTTAAGATACAGGCCCTGATTAAACATATAAGCTTTAATAAAAATGCAGGCTTATGATTAGATGCCTCAGTACATGTGACGTCATGCATGCACAACAGCCCCCGCCCAATTTTGGTTGCAACTCAGCACCTCTGCCTCCCACTGAATCTCCTTGGAGAAAAAGATGGGATGTAGATTCCGGCCAACCTAGAAGTTCGAAAGCACGTCAAAGTGCAAGTAGATAAATAGGTACCGCTCCGACGGGAAGGTAAACGGCGTTTCCGTGCGCTGCTCTGGTTCACCAGAAGCAGCTTAGTCCTGCTGGCCACATGACCCGGAAGCTGTACGCCAGCTCCCTCGGCCAATAAAGCAAGATGAGCGCCACAACCCCAGAGTCGGCCACGACTGGACCTAACGGTCAGGGGTCCCTTTACCTTTACCTAGATTCAATAAACCAGCAAATAAAATGGAAATGTAAAAAAAAATGGGTGACATCCAACTAAGCCATACTTACTGAGTAGGCCTCTTGATATCAATGGAGTATGCCTAATATTGGCAACCAGCCTTTAATGGCTTAAAGTCTTGTGACCGCTGCTATTTTGAAACCAGCTGTGACCACGAGAGTCAGGCCAGCGATGCTAAAAGGTCAGATGTTTGTAAGTGCCTTGCGAGTGACTCCATCTTTCCAGTGTGTTGACCTTGGGGGAAACAGGGGGCAAACGGGTGCCTCTCCCACTTGAATTCAGAGATTTAATTATCTGTTGGTCACCAGTCTCAAGGTCGCTTGCTCCCTCTTTTAAAAATAGCTGTGTAAGGGGAAGTATGAGAAACCTCCCTCCCCATGGGTGGGGGTAGGCTTCTGAAACCCCATTATCACCAGATATCCGAAAGTAATGGCTCCAGTGGGATCAGTGGGCAGCTGAAGCTGGCAAGCAGCAAGTGATCTAATCATGGGTTTTGTTATGCAGATGCGGCTCTGGGGCTGCGTCAGAGCTCTGAGAAATCAGCAGGTAAATGGAAAATGGCATTAGTTTGGGGGCAGCTAGACTCCTTGATCTGCTCCTCCTTGCCAGATTGCGGAAGCCACATTCAGAGAAGGGCCTTTGCTCTACCAAAGGCTAAGCTGAGGCTGAAGGAGCCAGGAAAAGGAATGCCGAGAATATCTGCAGCTAGAGAAAGCGACAGGAAGAGGCCAACCAAAACAAAAAGTCTATAAGGAATCTTTAAAGAATATTTAGAAAACTATGGAATAAAAGGAAACATCTTGGCAGAATTAGACTGATCCCTGTATTGTATATATGTAACTGTGCGGTATAAAGTAATAGATAAAGTACAGTGAGATTAATTGGAAATCAGTTTTAAATTTCTTCTCTATAAGTTTTATAATTGTGTTCAGTATCAGGAGTATATATGATGATAATTATATTAATCTTCCTGTATCTTATAGTGTGGTGGTTTGTTTGATTTTTCTGTTATTTGTTTGTTTGTTTGTTTGATTGTATGTTTGTTTACTTGCACGTAGTCTGTTTTCCCATAAATGTACTGTATTTATTTTAAATTAATAAAGATATATTTTTTAAAAAGGAATGCCAAGAATATTTTTGCCCCAGGAGAGGGGTGTCGCAATGCTTGTGCATTCAAGTATTTTACATTCTGGATTTGGTGCACTTGAAAAAGAATATAATGTTATTTTTATTATCAGTATATATTATTATCATCATCATCGCCCGTATATGCCCGCTTTGATCTGCAGAAATGAGCCCTGTAAAAGAGGTCAATAGGTGTCAATAGGCAGGGAGTTCCGAAGGTTTAGGTGCTGCCACACTAAAGGGATTCCTTTCCTAAAATGAGGAACGGGTATTATGTGGCATCTATAAGAGTGCCACGTAAAGGCAAAAGATTGCTGGCTGCGCATCACCAGTGCGCTTTACGGTTGAGCAGGGATGTGATCCCAGGTCTCCTTGCTCCTACGCTACATTTCACACACCACACTCTGCCATATGGCTCCTGTGTGACCTTGGTTGAGCTGGCTTGGTGATATATGGAATGTCCCAGCTGCTCAGGAAATAGAATAGTCCAGCTTCTGAGACTGAAGGAAAAGTTGTCAGTCTGGCTGGGGTTAAAGATGGACACGGAGCAGGCTGAGGAGCAAAGAATGAGAATAGGGTTTAGGGAATCTGAAGGATAAGGAGGCCAGGCAAAAGGAGACTGAAGATAACACTTGGAATCGGGGATGGACTGATAAACAGGAATCCAAGGGGTCGGGTTGAGGCTTGAGGAGCCAGGGCAGGGAGGCGTGGAGAAGTGAATATCGGAGGGTGCTGCAAAGTAGCTGGCGTTTGAGCAAGCAAGGGAAACAATTGGGCAAGAGCGGAGGCAGAGGCTATGGTGGGAATTTTGAAAATTGTCTCCAAAGGATTGTAGGAAAAGTGACTCCTACACAGCAGGGGGTTGGCCTAGATGACCCCTTTGGGTCCTTTCCATCTCAACCATTCTATGATCCTATGAATACCTGTTTTATGAAGAACTGGCCTTCCACACTTGCCTAAAAGGGGCTAGATGAGGGATTTCGCATGGACCGCCAAGACGACTCTTCCTATCTTTTGGGTGCTGAGTTCTCAGGGAACCCCAAACTCTTGCCAGACCCCACAGAACTTTCAGCTTGCAACAGACTGGGACTCGATGAACTCATATATTTCACTGCTTTCCACTGCCCATGGCAAAGGTGTCTTGGTCCTGGGCCCTTCCTAGCTTTGTCTCCCAAGCCAAAGACCGGCTTTTCTTTTGAGGCCATTGGAGAGTACTGAGCCCCTTCTTTCCTGGGGAGAAGGAGGTGGGATTCAGCAGAAGAGTTCAGGAGGAAAGTGACTGGTGCTTTCTCCTCTGCTGGAAGAAAAGCTCAAAAATGTTGCTTTTCTTTAAGGGCAGGATTCAGGAACTGTTTGCGTCTACACCTGGAAAGGAAGCATATAAAGTAATCTCTCAAAAGCCAGCCAGATTTCAAGGGGGGCAGAATGCACAGTGTTTTGTTTTTTTGTTTTTTTAAGACAGGTCTCAGACGCAAGGATCTTACAATCTACTTGGGGCTCAGAAAGGAGCAGAGGGGATACAAATGGCAAGAGCACCAGACAAGGAAGTGGGGAAGGGGGGTAATAGGAAGGGCAGCACTGGTATAGTGGTTAGAGTGTTCAACTACGACCAGTGAATCCCATGTTCAAATCAGGGGGTTGGACTAGATGTCCTTTGGGAACCCAGTCAGATGGGCAGGGAAGAAGAAGAAGAAGAAGGAGGAGGAGGAGGAGGAGGAGGAGGAGGAGGAGGAGGAGGATTCGTCGAAAGGAGAATGGCAGACGAAATGAATGGACTACGCAGAATTGGACAAAATGACAGGAAGGATTCGAAACCTGCGGGACCAGAGATTTACAGAAGATTGGAAGAAGTATATGAATTATTTGAAGAGCAACTGCAATCAACAAATTACGCTGGTAGGACTACAATAAGTTTTGTAAGGAGAAATATACGAAGTGTTACAAAGTAGAAAAAGAGAGAGAGATTGGTTATGAGTTTTAAATGTAGTAGGGAAAACAAGAAATGCATACTAAGAGATTAGAGTGGAAAATTTTCAGACAGGACTGATGGAAGTCAAAAAAATGAATAAGATGAAAAAGTATGTTTAATTATTGTTGAAAATGGTGTGTTAAAATTTTTATATATATAAAAAAAGAATTCCTGTCATTGTTCATTATTGATGGATAATCCTAATATTTCTTGCCATAGACAGTGGTAGCCGAGGGGGAGAAAGCCACTTTGCAGATGTCCACCCACCCGCCCACAGCCCAGCTTGGAGGCATCAAAGCACTCCCCAGAGATTTCGGCTGCTTGTTGAAAATGAAGTCCATGCACAACCACGGATATCTTCTCTTCTTCCCACTCCCCGCAGCCTGCTGATGAAAAGGAACTGGGCCTCCCAGCCAAACTGAAAAAGGCAGATCTGGCAGGAACAGGAATCTGGGAGAATTTGCAGGAGAACCACGACCCAAGCGAAGCAGGCACCAAGAACCAACCATATTAGGCAATGGAGTCAAAACACGTGTGTGTGTGTGTTGCATTCTATAATCCTTTAAAAAGCTCCTGGGGAAATGTGGGTTATTGTATTTGACTGGGAGAGATTAAATGACTTGCATTTTCCCTCTTGGAATTTACTCCCCATACGCCTTGATTTTTGCAGGCGATAAACCCAGCAGTCCTGAAAGAACAGGAGAAATGCACAACTCTTCCCATTCCAGCAGCTCACTTCCAAGCAGGACACAGAAGTTATAACACCCCTCCACTGTTTATCTCCAGCATCCAATATTCAGATATCTAGTGCTCCAGGACTTGGAAGATCCATGAGCGATCCACTTTAGCAACACTGGGAGCAAGGCATAAACCGCTCTTTTTTAGTGGACTTCGGAACTCCCTGCCACTTGACACCAGGCAGGCGCCTTCGCTTATGCTCTTTTCGGGGTCTGCTGAAAACAGTCTTGTTCAGACAAGCCCGCCCAGGTGTTGTGAAGGTAGACGTGAGTTTAATCTGTTTTTAGCCTGCTGCTATTTTCAGAAGTAAATTTTAGGAAACAAATAAACAGACATTCCTTCAAATGTTGGAAGGAGATAAAGAGACATACCTTCAAATGCTCAAAAGCGAGATGTTATTTCCTAGCTAGTCTCAAAGTGAAAAGAGCATTTAATCCCCCACCCCATATTCAGTCTGCATGGAACTGGGGTGGGGTCTCCCAGAAGGGAAATAGCCTGCCCCACCTGTTTTGATAGACCTTGTGATTGCAGCAACAAAAGCCACACCAGGAATGGCAATCTAATCAGTGCCCAGATTTTAACCAAATCATGCTTCCTTTGACCACTGGCAAATGCAAACAGGGACAGCCCTTTGCCCCACTGAACGCACAGACTTTACCCACTTACCTGGGAGAAAGTTCCATTGAAAACAGTGGGACTTACTTCTGAGCAGACAGATAAAGGTTGCTCAATTTGCAATAAAGGAATAAACGCCCACATTATTCCTAAAACATGGCTGGATGCGGAAGCATTGCAATGGAAGGATTTAAAGTGGATTAGTGACCTATCCCTTCAAAATTATGGGAAGGGCTTTGCATGCCAGCAAAGCCCTTCATTTCCTTCATTTGGAACTGGAGTTTTATTTTCAGGATAAAACAGGGCTCCGTTTTTGCACCTACAACCCCCCCCCCCCAACACCACTTTTAATTGTTCTCCAGTTGGAATTCTTCTACACTAGGAAGGTATGTTTGGGTCTTGGTTTGGTTCTAAATACATTTTATTAGATTTTCTTCCAACTACTGTATACAAAAGTGAAAATCACCATAACAGAAACAATAATAACAAACACGCACACACAAAACTATATACCAAAACAATTTCAAATCCAAAAATAGGGATTCTCTGAATCCCGTGAATTCCCTCCAGCCCTTCCCCTGGTTCCTTAATTTTTCTTTCAACTGCATATCATTACTATTCAAAAAATCATCATCATCATCATCATCATCATCATCATCATCCAATTTTCTCTATTATATCTCTAAAACTACAAGTGTTCTTAAAATCCTGCCAGTGTGTTAACTTGGTTACAATACTTTTACAACAAACGTTTCCCATTCTTTTCTGAATTTCTTGTCGTCTTGGTTTCTGAGCTTTCCAATTAATTTAGCCATTTAGGCGTATTCCATTAACTTGATTTGCCAGTTTTCTTTAGTTGGGACAGCGTCTTCTTTTCCATCTTTCATAGAATCCTAGAATCATAGAGTTGGAAGAGACCACAAGGGCCATCGAGTCCAACCCCCTGCCAAGCAGGAAACACCATCAGAGCACTCCTGACATATGGTTGTCAAGCCTCTGTTTAAAGACCTCCAAAGAAGGAGACTCCACCACACGCCTTGGCAGCAAATTCCACTGTCGAGCAGCTCTTACTGTCAGGAAGTTCTTCCTAATGTTAAGTGGAATCTTTTTTCTTGTAGTTTGGAACCATTGCTCCGTGTCCGCTTCTCTGGAGCAGCAGAAAACAACCTTTCTCCCTTCTCTATGTGACATCCTTTTATATATTTGAACATGGCTATCATATCACCCCTTAACCTCCTCTTCTCCAGGCTAAACATGCCCAGCTCCCTTAGCCGTTCCTCATAAGGCATCTTTGGGCTAACAGTATCCGGGCGGCAGTCGTGACATACAGAAACAATTTCTTTGGAAGGCATATTAAGGCAACATATCAGGACAGCGGAGTCTCCACATTACAAATATCAAAGCCATCTGAACTGCAATGGCTTCTCCCTGCCCCTCAATTCTAGGAACTGCCACCTTAAAAATAAGTGCCGGCCTGTCCAGATCAAACATAAGAAAATAAGGGCAGCCTTGTGGGTCAGGCCAAGGGCCCCTCTTCCAGCATGCTGTTCTCACAGTGGCCGACCAGACAGGATTCGAACACAAGAGCACCTCTCCTGGTTTTGTGGTCTTCAACAAGCAGCTTCACAACAGATTGGGAAGAAAGTGCTGTGAGTTTCTGAGCGAGGAAGGGGGCATTGAGGCCGTGAGCCCGAGGCTCTTCTAATTCCTGAATCCAGCAAGGATAGATAATGGCCACACTAAATATGGGTCATTAAGGGAACAAAAGAAGTGGCTCTGTGCCAGAGACCAAATTGGGGGGGGGGGCTCCCTTAACTTCCTGATACAAAATCATTTAATGCTTAGATAGATAAAACTTTATTCGCATTAGCCAATGGCCA
Source organism: Podarcis cretensis (assembly GCF_951804945.1). Lineage (NCBI taxonomy): Eukaryota > Metazoa > Chordata > Lepidosauria > Squamata > Lacertidae > Podarcis > Podarcis cretensis. Next base: position 2,766,982 of record NC_137178.1, on the reverse strand, counting down.
TAACATTACAGTATACGCAGAAAAGGGGATTTGATATAAAAGCACAATTTAAAGTCCTGAATCAGCAGTCAGTTAGTGGCCCTCATTCTGATTGTTCCTGCTATGAACCTAGCAACCTTTGCTGTTATCTGCTCATTTTGATCTTCTTTAATGCTTGAGTTGAGCCTTTAATTCTTGCTTACCACCCAAAAACTTTTCTTTCCATCTGTATTTTTCTTTGAAACCACACAGAGCAACTTGGGACAACCCAGTCAGATGGGTGGGATATTATTATTACTATTATTACTATTATTACTATTATTATTAGAGCTAGCTAGAAGCTGGTGGGCTGCAGGCTGGGCAACTAAACAACAGAGCCATGCCTGATTTCTGCTGGGATCCAAGGCTGTGGCTACGGAAGAATAAATACTTTCTTGGGGTGCAGTGCTGTGAACCCCTCCATCCTAGGCTCAGGTTGCATATAAGTGTAAATAAACCATATATCCTAAAGACACCAGAGTCTCCGCTGTCCCTGATTCCAAAGAAACCAAACCCTGGGGGAACTCCTGGAACCCCGGTGTTTGGAGATTGGTTTGACATGCAGCAATATATAAAGCAATAGTACACATGGAAAACAAGTTCGAATCCAACACAGATACAAATTAGGTTTTTAAAAAATCTTTAAGGTTTGCTGAAAAAGAAAAGGTTTCCAATGCTAAGGTGTTCCACATAGCAACTGTTATGCAGGTGGAGAGTGCCTCTGAATTTGGAGCTTTCAATTAAGGACCAGGTGCGCAACCTGGGAGACATTTTGGACTCACAGCTGTCCATGGAGGTGCAGGTCAATTCTGTATCCAGGGCAGCTGTCTACCAGCTCCATCTGGTACGCAGGCTGAGGCCCTCCCTGCCCGCAGACTGTCTGGCCAGAGTGGTACATGCTCTGGTTATCTCCCGCTTGGACTACTGCCATGCGCTCTACGTGGGGCTACCTTTGAAGGTGACCCAGAAACTACAACTAATCCAGAATTAGCAGCTAGACTGGTGACTGGGAGTGCCCACCGAGACCATATCACACCAGTCTTGAAAGACCTACATTGGCTCCCAGTACGTTTCCAAGCACAATTCAAACTGTTGGTGTTGACCTTTAAAGCCCTAAATGGCCTCGACCCAGTATATCTGAAGGAGCATTTCCACCTCCATCGTTCAGCCCAGACACCAGGGTCCAGCTCTGAGGGCCTTCTGGCGGTTCCCTCCCTGCGAGAAGCAAAGCTACAGGGAACCAGGCAGAGGGCCTTCTCGGTAGTGGCACCTGCTCTGTGGAAAACCCTCTCACCAGTTGTCAAAGAGAAAAACAACTATCTGACTTTGAGAAGACATCTGAAGGCAGCCCTGTTTAGGGAAGTTTTTAATGTGTGACATTTTAATGTATTTTTAATCTTTATTGGAAGTTGCCCAGAGTGGCTGGGGAAACCCAGGCAGATGGGCAGGGTACAAATAATAAATTATTATTATTATTATTATTATTATTATTATTATTGGGACTCATAGCTGACAGCGCAGTGTAGTGGTTAGAGTAGCTCTGGGGAGACCTGGGTTCACACCCTACCTGGCCAGAAGCCAGAATTCTCTCACTGCGGATGACCTTGTGGGCACTGTCTCCCAGACTTTCCTACCTCGCAAAATTGTAGAATGAGTAAGATGAGACAGAAAACAAACAGGTCTGCTGTTACACAGAGGAAAACAGAGAGTAATAATGAATGAAATAAATAGAGTACTGGTCTCTGCTCCTCCACGATCTAGCCCCGCTTAAAGCCATCTCAAAAACTAACCAACGCTGCATTTTGTGAATGCCACAAAATAAACTCTTTCACATTTTTTTTCTGTTCTGAATCTCTCCCCCCCCCCACACACCCAAAACCTGTTCCACTGATCCTAGGACTGTGTCAAACTGTTTTTAAAACTGCGTTTTTAAATTGCTGTAACCCAGCCTGGCACCGTATGGCAAAAGACGGGTAATAAATCAAAATAAGCACTGCAAGGTAAATGTCTTTCTGCCTCCCACTTATGAGGATGTGCCTGGGCTTGCTCTGAAATCAGAATATCCAACAGATATGCCCAGCTTTCTCTAGGCTGGATGGCTCTAATAAGTGGGGAAACTGCACCTGTTGAATTTTTGCCTGCAGAGCAGCTGCTAAAGGCATACAAACCCTTTAGAGAAAAATATGCCCATCTGAGGTATTAGCATTTAGCATTGTAGTAGAGCTTTACCAACCTGCCCCAGATGTTTTGGACTCCCGCCAGTTATGGAAATTGTAGTCTGAAACATCTGGAGGCAACCAGTCGGCAAAGACAAACCTGTCCTAAACCACCAACAAAACCAAGTTCTCACAAACCTAGCTGAGATTTCTGCATTGCAGGGGGTTGGACTAGATGACCCTAGGGTCCCTTCCAAGCCTACAATTCAATGACGCTATGATTACAGAATAGTCTCTGCTGCCACCTGGTGGTGTTCTGGCTAAAAGACGTTGAGACCTGGGTTCCACATGACTACACAACAAAGCATTTTCTCTGCTATTTTGCATGCACAAGAATGCGTGGCCCTTATTCCCAAATTTGGGAAATAAAATATGGGACAGCAAAGGATATAACAGATTCTTAGAGAACAGTAATATATTGTAACCAGAATCGAAGTCTAAAAGGGGAAGTAAATGTACTTTTAGTATTTTCATTATTGTAATAGTTATTATTATTTCTCATTGGTAGAAGGCGATGTTAATTTATGCTTCTTTGTTTTGCTCTCTGTATAAAAAATTATTTTAAGCCAATAATAAAAAAAAGAAATAAAAAAGGAATGCGTGGCCCTTTGCCCATTGCACACAATCCTTAAAGCTGAATGCTTTCCTGGGCAACCAAAGGGTGCATTTGGGGCTTTTTTTTTTCTGGGGGAGGGACGCATTTTGTGAATCTTTGTAATTTTGTCCATTTACCGTATTTATTTTTCGTGATTTGACCTATAAAATGGTGATTTTCCTGAGTCAAAATGAGAGTACCCCTAAACATATTTTTTTAAAAGAAGAAAAGCACTGGGTGCGCTTAAAACTGCAATACCGTACTGTGTAAACTGGGAGCAATGGGGGAATGAATGAAGATCTGCAATGGTTACAGCTGCTGCCTGGCAACTGTTTGCCTGATGGAATTGGTGACACCTTCAGACAAGCCTATGGTGTTTAGTGAGCCATTGGAGAGAGCCTGGCTCCAGAAGGGGGTGATGCCAGCTAAGTATTTTGGGGGGAAGGCCGTAGCTCAACTGGTAGAGCTTTGCACGCCATAAAAATACAAGAAGACCCCAGCAGCCTATTTTCATGGTGACCAACCAGATGACCCTGTGGGAAACCTGAGATCAGGATTTGAACACAAGAGAAACGCTCTCGCCTTCTGTGGTTTTATAGCAACTGGTGGTCAGAAGCATTGTTGCCTCCAGCTATGGCGAGAGAACATGAGTTTGTCTAACCATATATATATATATATATATATATATATATATATATATATATATATATAAAATTAACAATTTCAACATAAAATTATCAAAACAAATCATCTTCATTATTTCCCCACTTTTTCCCCTCCCACCTCCCCAACAAACCCTCCCTCCCTCCCTCCCAAGACTTCCCTCAGCTTCTCTCTCTGATTTCTCAACTCATATTGTTCTCTGCATATTGTAAAATTGTATACATCCTTGTATTAGCTATCTACTATATTAAGGTAAAGGTAAAGGTACCCCTGCCCGTAGGGGCCAGTCTTGACAGACTCTGGGGTTGTGCGCCCATCTCACTTAAGAGGCCAGGGGCCAGCGCTGTCCGGAGACACTTCCGGGTCACGTGGCCAGCGTGACATCGCTGCTCTGGCCAGAGCCAGAGCCGCACACGGAAACGCCGTTTACCTTCCCGCTGGTAAGCGGTCCCTATTTATCTACTTGCACCCGGAGGTGCTTTCGAACTGCTAGGTTGGCAGGCGCTGGGACCGAACAGCGGGAGCGCACCCCGCCGCAGGGATTCGAACCGCCGACCTTTCGATCGGCAAGTCCTAGGCGCTGAGGCTTTAACCCACAGCGCCACCTGCGTCCCTTATCTACTATATTAACCCTCACTAAATTTGTGTATGTTTATTCAAAACCTGCCAAGGAGTCCAGTTCATTTTGTTGCCTTTTAAAGTAATTTGTAAAAATTTCCCATTCTTCTTTAAAGTCGCAGTTGTCCTTATCTCGCAATTTGTATGTCAGTTTCACCAGTTCTGCATAGTCCATCCATTTCTCTTGTCGGGGTTTCTTCATTCTTCCATCCTTGTCCTATCAAGATTCTTGCTGCTGTTGGAGCCACTAGGTGGTGCATCAGAAGATGGCTGACAATAACATCTCTCCGACCCACACGAGGTAGTTTGGAGGCTATGATGGGGGTAATTAGCCTCCTTAACCCCCCCCAGGATTATGGGGGGGACGGCCCTTGCCTGCTGTGCCTTATACCACCCCCGAATTTGTGGGGGTGGGGGTACTAGGCACAAAGCCCTCCTGTGGGATTTTCGGCACTCCTTGACGCCGTCCCCGATTCGCGCCGCTGGTTGCAATGATCTTTAAAAGAAATAATTTGGACATGATTAATTGCACATACATCAAGGAAAAAGGGGAGTAAATACTGCTGACAGAAGAGATCTCTGATAACAAGACAACAATAAAATACGAGAAGAACGTCAAGATACGGTAATGACTGAGGGGGGAGGGGGGGGAAAAACCTGCCTCTACCTTTTTATGTGATTTAACAAGAATCCCCCTCCCCTAATGAGTCAGAAATTAAGGACTTAAGCTGTGGATTTAAGGCTGTGTGGAGATAAACTTTCGATCCAAAGCAATGTTTCAAGATGAAGCTGGAAAGCTAAGAGTTTTGGAGTGTCGCACTCAGAAAAAAAATGCCGTCGCCATTTTGTGAGGCATTGTGGGAGCTCTTGGGTCTGGGAGGAGAAAGAGAGAAATAGAGTTGTTTACATATCGTGAATCAACTCCTCGGTGGGACTTAAGAGCGACAAATGCCAAAATTTACGATGGATAAAGTGATGTTATCTACGAAGGAGATATATGGAAACCATCTGGACTTAGTGAAGGAACGGGAAATCCACACAGGATTATTACACTTGCTATCGGCTTAAGGAGACTAACAGAAGAGATCGTAAAGGAAAAAGAGAAATTATACGAACAAGATATGATGTGGCAACACCAAGATAAGACTGGATAGAATTATGAACTTTGTTTGGACTGATTGGGACTGATTTGGACATTAACGCAGTAATAAGAAGATGATCTGAATTCCCCTTTGGATCTTGAAGTATGGGTTCCCCCAACAAAATTTAAAAATTTGGCTTTGTAATTCGGAATTTATATGATGTGATTTAATTTGATGTGATTGGCCAGTTAATAAAAATTATTTAAAAAAAAAAAGACTCTTGCTGCTGTTGTAGCATACATTAATAAGTTCTTTATTTTTCTTGCACCCAGTCTTGTCCTACAATCCCTAACAAAAATGCTTCTGGTTTTTTCACAAATGTCATTTTAAACATTTTCTTCAACTCATTATATATCATTTCCCAAAACTTTTTTAATTTCTCTGCATTCCCACCACATATGGTAAAAGGTCCCTTCCTTTCCTTTACATTTCCAACATATGTTTGACCCATGTCTAATCCTCTTTAAAGCCATCCAGGTTGGTGGTTGTCACTGCCTCCAGTCTCAGGGAGTTCCACCGTTTAACCGTGTGCTGCATGCAGAACAATTCGTTTATTTTTGTCTGTCCTGAATCTTCCCACATTCAGCTTCATTGGACGTCCACAACTTTGAGTGCCATGAGAGAGGGAGAAAAAGGTTTCTCTCTCCATTCTCTCTGCGCCACACATGATTTCATATCTTCTGCCAATGTGCTTCTTCCTTGCCTGTTTACTGACCCTCTGATAATGTTCTGGAGCCTAGGACTGTCTGATCAATTCAAACGGACCACCCAAAGGAAGGACTGTGTGTGGTTAAGCGACGGAACTCACTGTGACAGGGTGTGGCGATGCAGTTATCAAACCGAAAGGCTTCAAAGGCCAGGGGACAGGGGTGGACAAATTCACAGAAGACAAGGACTTTGATTTGGGTTCCATTCTCTCCCCCATGCTTTTTAACATCTACATGAAGCCGCTGGGAGAGATCATCAGGGGGTTTGGACTGGGTGTCCGTCAATATGCGCATGATACCCAGCTCCACCTCTCTTTCAAATCAGAACCAGTGAAGGTGGTGAAGGACCTGTGTGAGTGTCTGGAGGCGGCTGGAGGATGGATGGCAGCTAACAGATTGAGGTTGAATCCTGACTAGACAGAAGTACTGTTCTTGGGGGACAGTGGGCGGGTGGGTGTGGGGGACTCCCTGGTCCTGAATGGGGTAACTGTGCCCCTGAAGGACCAGGTACACAGCCTGTGAGTCATTTTGGACTCACAGCTGTCCATGGAGGTGCAGGTCAATTCTGTGTCCAAGGGCAGCTGTCTACCAGCTCCATTTGGTATGTAGGATGAGACCCTTCCTGCCCGCAGACTGTCTCACCAGAGTGGTGCATGCTCTAGTTATCTCCCGCTTGGACTACTGCAATGCGCTCTCCATGGGGCTACCTTTGAAGGTGACCCGGAAACTACAACTAATCCAGAATGCGGCAGCTGGACTGGTGACTGGGAGCGGCTGCCGGGACCACATAACACGGGTCTTGAAAGACCTACATTGGCTCCCAGTACATTTCCAAGCACAATTCAGAGTGTTGGTGCTGACCTTGAAAGCCCTAAACGGCCTTGGTCCAGTATACCTGAAGAAGCGTCTCTACCCCTGGACACTAGGGTCCATCTCTGAGGGACTTCTGGTGGTTCCCTCACTGCAAGAAGCAAAGCTACAGGGAACCAGGCAGAGGGCCGTCTCGGTAGTGGCGCCCGCCCTGTGGAACGCCCTCCCACCAGATGTCAAGGAAATAAACAACTACCTGACATTTAGAAGACATCTGAAGGCAGCCCATTTCAGGGAAGATTTTAATGTGTGACATTTTAATGTAAAGGTAAAGGTACCCCTGCCCGTACGGGCCAGTCTTGACAGACTCTGGGGTTGTGCGCCCATCTCACTTAAGAGGCCAGGGGCCAGCGCTGTCCGGAGACACTTCCGGGTCACGTGGCCAGCGTGACATCGCTGCTCTGGCGAGCCAGAGCCGCACACGGAAACGCCGTTTACCTTCCCGCTGGTAAGCGGTCCCTATTTATCTACTTGCACCCGGAGGTGCTTTCGAACTGCTAGGTTGGCAGGCGCTGGGACCGAGCAGCGGGAGCGCACCCCGCCGCAGGGATTCGAACCGCCGACCTTTCGATCGGCAAGTCCTAGGCGCTGAGGCTTTAACCCACAGCGCCACCTGCGTCACAGCGCCACCTGCGTCGACATTTTAATGTACAGTATTTTTAATCTTTGTTGGAAGCCGCCCAGGAAACCCAGCCACAATGGGCGGGGTACAAATAATATTATTTGATTTGAAGAGCAGACCACCACACTTCTTGTTTCCCAAGCACTGCAGGGGGTTGGGCTAGGTGACCCTTTGGGTTCCTTCCAAGCCAAGAAAAGTACCAGCTGCTGATTCCTGTTGCTGAAGCTGCGGTTAAAGTTACAGGAGCGAGCCGGGGAAGATGTTCGAAATCCCTTGTCGACCTTAGCTGCCCTTGAACTTGTGAATACGTCCCGCTCTCCTGGCCTCTGCCCCCTATTCTTGCACGCTTTTTGGACCCCCAGACACACAAACAGCCACTTATTGGCTCTTTCCCCCCAGTTGCCTCTTAGCTGGCCAGCTCCCATCCCGTTGCTAGGCGCCTGCTAAGATACTCTGGTTGCCTAGCAACCCTGCTGTTGCGGTTGCGGTTGCTGGGCATCCACTCAGAACTACCGCTCCCAGGGTGCTTTGGGGTTTGCCACACCTGAGATGGGGGGGGGTGCTGATGTTGCCATGGTAACGGAGGCAAACAATATGGCTGCGCCCAGCCCTGCAGGGCAGAAGGGAGCTGGAGGAGAAGCTCTGAGCCTGGTCCAGAGGGGCACCTAGAGGCTGCCAAGGGGAGACGGACATCAGCATGGCCAATGGGGAGCTGGATGAGGAGAGCCTGAACGACCTGTACAGTTGGGTCGATGCCATCCCTCTTTCGCGCCCCAAGAGGAACATCGCCCGCGACTTCAGCGATGGAGGTTTGGGGCGGCCAATTTTGTGTGTGTCCTGGCACTTGTATATGTGTGTTTCACAGTGGATTATAGAATCATAGCACCCGGGGCCTTTGGCTTGGGCCGATGCCAGCAGCTGCTGCAAAAGTCATGCAGACGCTCTGATAATAATAATAATAATAATAATAATAATAATAATAATAATAATTTATTCCTATCCTGTCCATTGGGCCGATGCCAGCAGCTCCTGCAAAAGTCATGCAGACTCTCTGATAATAATAATAATAATAATAATAATAATAATAATAATAATAATTTATTCCTATCCTGTCCATTGGGCCGATGCCAGCAGCTCCTGCAAAAGTCATGCAGACTCTCTGATAATAATAATAATAATAATAATAATAATAATAATAATAATAATTTATTCCTATCCTGTCCATTGGGCCGATGCCAGCAACTGCTGCAAAAGCCTTGCAGACTCTCTAATGATAACAACAACAACAACAACAACAACAACAACAATAACAACAATAACAAATTATTTCTACCCCGTCCATCTGGCTGGGTTTTCCCAGCCACTCTGGGCGGCTTTCAACAGAGCATTATAAACAGAATTAAACTTCAAACATTAAAAACTTCCCTAAACAGGGCTGCTGCCTTCGGACGTCTTCTAAAAGTGTCCCCATTTTCCAGGGACAGTCCCGCATTTACAGAAGCCGTCCCGCCAGCTTCTGATTTGATCCCAGAATGTCCTGCTTCTCCTTAGGACGTCCCTATTTTAATTGCAGAAATGTTGGAGGGTGTGGTGGAACAATCTATATTTTCATCAGGAAAATGTTGGAGGGTTTGGGGTTATGCAACCCTTGAGACAAGTAACTATACAACCTTTAGAAGGCATCTGAAGGCAGCCCTGCATAGGGAGGTTTTTTTTAATGTGTAATGTTTTATTATGTTTTTATATACATTGGAAGCTGCCCTGAGTGACTGGGGCAACCCAGTCAGATGGGCAGGACATAAATAATAAAATTATTATTATTATTATTATTATTATTATTATTATTATTATTATTGAATAGGATGGCCCTATTTTTGTTGGAGAAATGTTGGAAGGTATGAGTAATAATAATAATAATAATAATAATAATAATTTATACCCCGCCCATCTAGCTGAGTTTCCCCAGCCACTCTGGGCGGCTCCCAATCAAGTGTTAAAAACAGTACAGCGTTACATATTAAAAACTTCCCTGAAGTTTTTAAGGAGAGGCTGCTGAGATGTGGGGCCATGTGGGGCTCTTAAAGTGACATCAACACTGAGTCATGCGCGCACTGTACTGAGGTAGACTCGGAGACTGCAACTAATCCAGAATGCGGCAGCTAGACTGGTGACTGGGAGTGGCCGCCGAGACCACATAACACCAGTCTTGAAAGACATACATTGGCTCCCAGTACGTTTCTGAGCACAATTCAAAGTGTTGGTGCTGACCTTTAAAGCCCTAAACGGCCTCAAAGGCCCAGTATACCTGAAGGAGCGTCTCCACCCCCATCGTTCTACCTGGACACTGAGGTCCAGATCCGAGGGCTTTCTGGCGGTTCCCTCATTGCGAGAAGTGAGGTTACAGGGAACCAGGCAGAGGGCCTTCTCAGTGGTGGCGCCCGCCCTGTGGAACGCCCTCCCACCAGATGTCAAAGAGAACAACTACCAGACTTTTAGAAGACATCTGAAGGCAGCCCTGTTTAGGGAGGCTTTTAATGTTTGATGCATTACTGTATTTTAATATTTTGTTGGAAGCCACCCAGAGTGGCTGGGGAAGCCCAGCCAGATGGGTGGGGTATAAATAAATTATTATTATTATTATTATTATGGTTTCATTTGATAGTTTCTGCTCTGATTGGAGACATGTCGGGCCACCATAGACGAAGTCTATAGGAAAAGCCAGGGATGCGGTGGGCTTTGAAGGGGGGCTCATCAGCTGATTCTGTTCCTACTTCTCCCTTTGATTTCCCATGCAGTTTTGGTGGCCGAAGTGGTGAAGTTTTACTTCCCAAAAATAGTGGAAATGCACAACTACGCTCCGGCTAATTCTACGCAGCAGAAGCTCTCCAACTGGGGACACCTGAACAGGTCAGTGACATCCCTGAGCTATGTCCTGAATTTAAAACCCACCGCTGCCGGCTGAGATATGGGACGTGTCAAATGGGAACACTGAATGTTAAATGCCGCTTGTTTTGCTTGGTGATGTTCTTGTCTTTGCGGATTTCGCGGCATTTTGCTGCAAAACGGAGCATAGCTGGCCACTGAACTTTGAAACACCTTTGGAAATCCATCACAGCCTTCCAGAGATGCCCATGTACTCCCAGGAGTCAAAAACCTGGGTGCCTTAAGCCCTTGCCAACACCATCCTGATGTGTCCAAGGCATTGCACCCTGGGTCCCAGTGGGGACTTTGGATACGCTAACTTGATTTCATTGCAACTAATCCAGAATGCGGCAGCTGGACTGGTGACTGGGAGCGGCCGCCGAGACCACATAACACCGGTCTAGAAAGACCTACACTGGCTCCCAGTACGTTTCCGAGCACAATTCAAAGTGTTGGTGCTGACCTTTAAAGCCCTAAACGGCCTCAAAGGCCCAGTATACCTGAAGGAGCGTCTCTACCCCCATCGTTCTGAGATCCAGCGCCGAGGGCCTTCTGGCAGTTCCCTCCCTGAGAGAAGCCAAGTTACAGGGAACCAGGCAGAGGGCCTTTTCGGCGGTGGCACCCGCCCTGTGGAACGCCCTGCCACCAGATGTCAAGGAGAAAAACAACTACCAGACTTTCAGAAGACATCTGAAGGCAGCCCTGTTTAGGGAAGCTTTTAATGATTAATAGGTTATTGTATTTTAGTGTTCTGTTGGAAGCCGCCCAGAGTATCTGGGGAAACCCAGCCAGATGGGCGGGGTATAAATAATAAGTTATTATTATTATTATTGCACCCTGTGTTCCAGTGGGGACTTTGGATACGCTTGATTTCATTGCCTTTCTTCTTCTGCAGGAAAGTGCTGAGCAAGCTTAACTTCTCCATCCCAGAAGACATGGTCCGGAAGATTGCCCAGTGCACCCCTGGGATGGTAGAGCTGGTGCTGATTCCCTTGCGGCAGAAAATCGAGGAAAAACAGAAGCAGGCCAAGATGTCTAGTTCCTATCAGGTTAGCAGAGCCCGGAAGGAAGGAGGGATGGAAGGCAATTAGCCCTGGCCTGTTGCATCTTGCAGTGTTACAGCATTTCCGTTCACCTGCAACCTTGCAAGTCATCCTAGCAACAGGAAACTATTGTGCCCATTTTACAGATTACAAAACTGAGGCTGAGAGGCAGCAGTTTGCCCCAGAGCGCCAACAACTCCTTGCTAATGGCCCAGCCAAGTCCAAACCGCTGCCTCCCAGATCCACATGGAGCCATCAAGCCTGCGGGCTGCAAATGAGGCTTCTTGTTGTGCCATAATCACTACTGCTCATGCTCTGTGCTCTTGCATAGAGCTCATTCATTTCAATGGGACTTCCACAGGAGAACTTCCCAGTGGATCATGCCCAGCATTTGTAGCGGTGCCGTGAAAATACTAAGCCACCTTAAATTCACCAGTTTTTTTTTTCATGCAACCATTCCTTGTCCGTTGGCATTTTTTGGTCATTGCACCACAGTTTATTTTGCGTGTGGGGACAAAGCCATCAGCAAATCAAGAAACGGGCCAGGCTGCTTGCTATTTTTCTGAAGAGCAGCAGAGGGTGCTCGCACCCTAAGTTCACCAAACTGCTTGTTTCAGGCACTGGGAACACGGTGTCAAGATTAAGGCTGCAACCACGGCATGCATTGGTTCTGAAAGACGTTTGCTTAGCATGTTCTTCGGAAATGTTTCTTGCTGTGCTGCGATGCCCACATCTCTGGAAAGTGAGATAAATCGATAGGGGTTGAAATAAACTCGGAGTCGAGAGTGGATTTCATGCTCTTTATTCAGCTCATAGTGGTGAGGAGGAATGGAAGTTCCCCCGAATGTCTGCTTTATATACATTATTTACAGAATGGGCCCCACGTGATTGGCTAATTCTGGGATTCTCCTGTAGGCCAATCAGGTTGTGGATTCATTTCCACCTGGAGCTGGATTAGGTGGCTACTGTGGACCAATCAGACTGCTGCATTCTGGATCCTATTTTCTAGGACCAATCAGACTGCTACCTTTTGGATCCTATTCAACTCAGTACATAACAGGGGTGAAGTTAGATCTGGCCAAAGCAGCAGCTGGCTGCTCTTCTGTTTACTGCTGAATCGGAAAAAAAATGGATTGGAGTTTGTTCTGATTCAGCAATAAGCAGAGGGTTTTCCTGGGAAATCAGAGGGGCAAACGGAAAACCTCTTGGACGTGTGTTTCCTAGGCAAGCCCCTTTTCACGCCTTCCTCCCTTTTGCTTCCTTCCAGGGCCATCCTCCAACCGCTGTGGGCTCCTGCAGTCTTTGCTCCTTTCCGTCTCCATTGCCCCAGGTCTCAGCCTTTTTCCTCTTCAGCATATGCCCCTCCCAGAAGGCCCCCTCTCTCGCTCCCCCTCTTTCCCCCTCTGCTTGTCTGATTCACTCAGCTAAAGCATCCTGGCAGATGGCCACCCAAAATTTGCTTAAAATTCTCCATGGAAGGAGAGTCCACCACCTCTTGAGAGAGACTGTTCCACTGTCAAACATTTCTCCAATGAAAATAGAGATGTCCTATTTAACTTATTTTTTAAGGGACGCAGGTGGCGCTGTGGGTTAAAGCCTCAGCGCCTAGGACTTGCCGATTGAAAGGTCGGCGGTTCGAATCCCTGCGGCGGGGTGCGCTCCCGCTGCTCGGTCCCAGCGCCTGCCAACCTAGCAGTTCGAAAGCACCCCTAAGTGCAAGTAGATAAATAGGGACCGCTTACCAGCGGGAAGGTAAACGGCGTTTCCGTGTGCGGCTCTGGCTTGCCAGAGCAGCGCTGTCACGCTGGCCACGTGACCCGGAAGTGTCTCCGGACAGCGCTGGCCCCTGGCCTCTTAAGTGAGATGGGCGCACAACCCCAGAGTCTGCCAAGACTGGCCCGTACGGGCAGGGGTACCTTTACCTTTACCTTTTTATTTAACTTATTTATTACTACACCATTACTATTATTATTATCAGAGCTAGAAGCTAGAAGCTACAACATTTCTCCAACAAAAATGGGAACATCCTATTCAATAATAATAATAATAATAATAATTATTATTATTATTTATACCCCACCCTCCCCGGGCTCGGGGCGGCTAACACCAGTAAAATTACAGTAAAACCATAATGGGGGGGGGGGGGGGCGCGACCAATTTAAAATACAGGTTAAAATGCGATTTAAAAGGCAGCCTCATTTTAAAAGTAGCCCATAGATCAAAACCGTAAGGGGAGGGAAACATAAGGGCCAGACTGAGTCCAAACCAAAGGCCAGGCGGAACAGCTCTGTCTTGCAGGCCCTGCGGAAAAATGTCCAGTCCCACAGGACCCTACTCTCTTGGGATACAGCGTTCCACCAAGTCGGGGCCAGTACTGAAAAGGCCCTGGCCCTGGTTGAGACCAATCTAAGCACCTTACGATTTGGGACCTCCAAAATGTTGTCATTTGTGGACCTTAAGGTCCTCTGCAGGGCATACCAGGAGAGGCGGTCCCGTAGGTCTTATTATCTTATTATTTATATCCCACAGATCTGACTGAGTTGCCCCAGCCACTCTGGGTGGCTTCTAAAATATATTAAACAATAATAAAACACCAATCACTGAAAGCCTCCCTGTACAGAACTCTCTTCAGATGTCTTCGGATGTGTAGTTACTTCTTTCCTTGGCTTCAAGAAGGTTGCATAACTCCATACCCTCCAACGTTTCTCCAATGAAAATAGGGATGTCCTAAAGAAATGCGGGACATTTCGGGATCAAATTGGAAACCGGGACGGCTTCTGTAAATGTGGGACTGTCCCTGGAAAATAGGAAGACTTGGAGGGTCTGAGGCGTCACAGAGCTTGCTGGAAAAGTAAAGGATTCTGGCAAGAATAAGAAGAGATTGTAACTCTCCTTATCATCTGCGGTGAATATGCAAAAAAAGGCAGATCTGCGTCAAGAGGGCAGTGTACTGATTCTTCCATGGCGTGAGCTGGGCTGCAAAATCTCTTTTCGTGGATTGATTCCAGGAAGGGAGCCAGGGCAGGGCTCTTTCATGCCAGCTTGACGCATCCGGGACTGTCGCAGAGAATATGAATGGCCTCTGTCCGAAAGCACTGGGCTCGAGCTGTTTGATCTGCCACAGCCCATCCACAAAAAGACAGCCGGCGGTTGTGGAGTAATGGGTGGGTCGTGTGCGCCGAAACACTGCACTTGCGCTCCGTACAGCACGTGCGGCTGTCAGCCGAGAGAAGGAGCCAGCAATCCTACGTGCAGCCCGTTTGTGGGACTCAACGGAACAGGCACAGGCCAGCACTGCAACTTGTTTAATGCAGTGCAGGGCGGCCTGGCTTGACACACCCTGTCCAGCATCTAGAAAGAAGCTGGCGAATTTACACCCAGGGCAGGGGCAGGGACAGCATCCAGGAAACCCCCATGCAGGGCAGGATTGCAGTAACCCTTCCTCACTGCCTGCTCTCCCTCCCTGCCCCACAACTGGTATTCAGTGGTAACTGCCTCTGAACCTGGAGGTTCTACGTAGCAGTCATGGACAATAGTCATTTATCTGCCTCTCTTCAGTGCATCTGTCTCTAGTCCTCCATGGCTGCCCTTTCTTTCTTTGCTTCAAGCAGAGTTAGGGTTGCCATATTTTGAAGAGCGCAAAAGGGTACGCTATGATGACTCATTTTAAATACGCCTACTATATGTAGGGGACGTGGGTGGCGCTGTGGGTTAAACCATAGAGCCTAGGACTTGCCGATCAGGTCAGCGGTTCGAATCCCCGAGACGGGGTGAGCTCCCATTGCTCAGTCCCTGCTCCTGCCAACCTAGCAGTTGGAAAGCACGTCAAAGTGCAAGTAGATAAATAGGTACCTCTCCGGCGGGAAGGTAAACAGCGTTTCCGTGCGCTGCTCTGGTTCGCCAGAAGCGGCTTAGTCATGCTGGCCACATGACCTGGAAGCTCTACGCCGGCTCCCTCGGCCTATAAAGCGAGATGAGCGCCGCAACCCCAGAGTCGGCCACAACTGGACCTAATGGTCAGGGGTCCCTTTACCTTTATTTTACTATTATTATTATTATTATTATTATTATTATTATTATTATTATTACTCCCCGCCCATCTGACTTGCCCCAGCCCCTCTGGACGACTTCCAACAGTTATAAAAACATAATAAAACATCAAACATTAAAAAGCTTCCCTAGCCACGGCTGCCTTCCAATGCCTTCTAAAGGTTGTACAGTTACTTATCTCCTTGGCTCGGGGGTCACATAACTCCATACCCTCCAACATTTCTCCGATGAAAATACTTTATACTTTATTGTATACAGTGAGATTACAGGAGCACCCCCCACTCAGCTCTCTTGGTCTTAATTCCCCTCGTTTACTGACGCACACCCACCAAACCCGAAAGTCAGTTGCCCTGTTGTTACCTTTCCATTCAGCAGCCTAACAGCCCACGGATAGAAGCTGTTCTTTACCCTGTTGGTGCGACTAATCCTGCTTCTATATCTTCTGCCCAAGGGCAGGAGATCAAGAAAGTGCCGGTCAGGGTGTGAATCATCCGTGAGGATTTTCCTCACTCTCCTGAGGCAACGTTCTTCCGCTATTTCATCCAGCGGATTCACAGGACAGCCCATAATATCTTGTGCTGTATTCACCACCCTCTGTAGGCACTTCCTATCAGATGATGTCAAACCAGCGTCCTGATGCAGTGTGAAAGGACACTTTCTATTGTGGACCGGTAGAAGGAGATCATAGGGACGTTCTAAGGAAAAGTGGGAAATTCTGGGATCAAATCAGAAACCAGGACGGCTTCTGTAAATCCGGGACTGAAAATAGGGATTTCCTCTATTTATTTATTCCTCTATCTATTTATTTGGGAGTCTGGCATTGGGATGGGCTTCGAGGTCTCCTTAGTGCATGGCTTCTCATGGCCTGACCCTGCCAAAGAAAATAATCTCAAAAGCCCAGGAAGCCTCCCCTCTCCCTGACAGCTTCTCAGGAGCCCCAGAAACGATTTCGGTGGCTGTTCCTCAACGGGTCGCCAAACTGCTGTGCCTCTTTCCTTTGCTGCCCTCGTTTCTCTGCTGCTGTGGGATTAATCCTGCCCTGCTCAGAGGTTGCTGCAACCCCCATGTTTCTTTCCAAGCTCACACCTGCATGTTACGACTCAAACCAGCATCAGACCAGAAGGTGGGGAGAAGCCAGTTTAATTGAATACAGTGGTACCTCAGGTTAAGTACTTAATTCATTCCGGAGGTCCGTACTTAACCTGAAACTGTTCTTAACCTGAAGCACCACTTTAGCTAATGGGGCCTCCTGCTGCTGCCGTGCTGCCGGAGCACGATTTCTGTTCTCATCCTGAAGCAAAGTTCTTAACCTGAAGCACTATTTCTGGGTTAGAGGAGTCTGTAACCTGAAGTGTATGTAACCTGAGGTACCACTGTAGTGTTGATGTGGCCAGGAGGGCTTTTCATGGAGGAAGGGAGGAGCGGGACCCTGAGCGCTCGAAGAGTCAACTTGCTTTCCTTCTCTGGCTCTCTCGACACAGGAGCTGGGAATGCGCTCGACCCTGGAGGAAAACAACTACCTGGATACAGGTAGGATCAATGTTTTAGCTATACAGACCTTTGTCAGCAAGATGATGTCTCTGCTTTTGTAAGATGCTGTCTAGGTTTTTCATTGCTTTTCTCCCAGGCTGAAATATACTCAGAGTCGCAAAGTGATTTCATGCTCTTTATTCAGCTCATGGTGGTGAGGAGGAATGAATGCAAGTCCCCTCAAAGTATCTGCTTTATATACATTATTTACACAATGGGCTGCACATGATTGGCTAATTCCGGAATTCTACTGTAAGCCAGTCAGGTTGTGGATTCACTTCAATCTGGAGCATGATTGGGTGGTTCCTGCCAACCAGTCATACCGCTGCATTGTTCTAGGACCAATCAGACTGCTGCATTCTGAATCCTATTGTTCTAGGACCAATCAGACTGCTGCCTTTTGGATCCTATTGTTCTAGGACCAATCAGACTGCTGCAGTTTGGATCCTATTCGACTCAGTACATAACACAGGCGTCTCTTAATTTCGTGACTGCTGTCACCATCTGCAGTGATCATGGAGCCCAAGAAAGTAAAATCTCTCACTGCCTCCATATCTTCCCCTTCTACTTGCCGGGAGGTGATGGGACCAGTGGCCATGATCTTAGTGGTTTTTTGATGTTGAGCTTCATAAATGACTAAACAACAACAAAGGATCAATGCTGGATCAGGCCAGAACACCAGAAGAGCCAGCTGCTGGATCAGACCAATGAGTAATCTAGTCCAGCATCCTGTTCTCACAGGGGCCAACCACATGCCTGTGGCAAGCAGGATTCGAACACAAGACCACCTTTGTGGTTCCCAGCAGCTGGTATTCAGAAGCATTGCTGCCTCTGACTATGGCTAGTAGTGATTGACAGCTGTCCTCCTCCATGATTTTTTCTAACCTTTGAAAACCGTCCAAGTTAGTGGCCATCATTGCCTCCTGTGGCAGAGAGTTCCATAGATTAACTCTGCACTGCATGAAGAAGGGCTTCCTTTTGCCTGTCCTGAAACTTCCATCACCAAGCTTTTAAACGTGTCTGTAGGGTATTCCAACTAGAGCTGGAAGGGACCACAAGATTTATTCAGTCCAATGCAGGAACCTTTTGCCCAACATGGGGCTCAAACCCACAACCCTGCGGTTAAGAGTCTCCTGCTCCACCAAGTGAGTTAACCCCAGTCCTAAGCCCTGGAGGAGACTTGCTGCCAGTCAGTGTAAGCCAGAGGTCGGCAAGGTTTACCAGCCATGGGCTGGATCACTCCCATGGAGATAGTCCGTGGGCCGGAGTGGCGCAGCGCGATGCCGGAAATTGCATCTGCGCATATCTGCGATGCCGAAAATCGCTACTGCGCATGCCCAGACGCCGAAAATCGCACCTGCATAGAAGCAATTTCCGGTGTCTGGACATGCGCAGATGCGATTTCCAGTATCTACGTATGTGCAGATGCGATTTCTGGCGCCGCTCGGTGAGTCCCCGCACCACGCTGTACCGGTTTAGCGCAGTGCGCAGGGGACTCACCAAGTGGGTGGCTCGGTTCAGGGGTGGCTCATGGGCCAGTAAAGCGGTCTTCGTGGGCCACATCCGGCCCGTGGGCCACACGTTGGCAACCCCTGGTGTAAGCCATACTGAGCCAGAGGACCCAGAGGTCTGACTCAGTACAGTGGATGCTCGGGTCGCGAACGTGATCCGTGCAGGATGCACGTTCGCAAACCTCAGCGTTCGCAACCCGCAGTGGTGTGTCTGCGCATGCGTGGGTTGCAATTCGGTGTTTCTGCACATGCGCGAAGTGCAATTTAGCACTTCTGTGCATGCACGACCGCCGAAACCTGGAAGTAACCCGTTCTGATACTTCCGGGCTTTGGCGCGTCCGTAACCTGAAAAAACGTAACCTGAAGCGTCTGTAACCTGAGGTATGATTGCTGTACAAAGTGGCAGCCTATTCTCCTAGAGGGATATTTATGCATACAGCTAAGAGAGTCTATTTATTATTATAAAATTTTCACATGACCCCAGGAGGTGCTGGAACCTTACCCTCAAAGGCACCTTCCTCCATTGTCTCCCGAGCCAGACGGATGCCAATCAACCATAGCCATTATTTATTATTAAGCCGTGTATGCATCTTTTTCCTAAATCAGTCACCAGAATGCAGCAAGGAACAGGATCCATCTGTCAGGGACTGTGCTGAGGAGGGCTGCACTGATGAGGAATGGTGGGAGCCTGCTCCTGACCAGAATCCTGAATCTTCCCAGGAGCAGTGGGGCAGTATAGATTTGGAACCGTGGTTCGCAGAGGGGCATAGTTCAGAAGACAAAAGTTGGGAAGAACTGGGTGGTGAACAGCTAGGAGGAGGAGAACCGGCAGGGAGAGAGAGAGTTAACAGACTCTGGTTCACTGGAAAGTGTCCAGCCGTTCAGTCAAAGGTTGTCACGGTCCGGTTCATGGGGGATCGAAGTCCTGGCTGGGGACGTCAGGACCGGGGGCAAGATGGCGGAGTGGGAGCAGGAACGGGAGATCAGAAGCCAGGAGTTGGGAAGCCAAGAGTCCGAGGGTCAGAGAGCTGGGAGTCAAGAAGCCAAGGGTCCAAGGATCAAGAAGCAAGGAGTCACGAAGTCATGGGTTCGAGGATCAAGAAGCAAGGAGTCACGAAGTCAGGGGTCCGAGGATCAAGAAGCAGGGAGTCATGAAGTCAGGGGACTGAGGATCAAGAAGCAAAGAGTCACAAAGTCAGGGGTCCGAGGATCAAGAAGCAAGGAGTCGCAAAGCCAGGGGTCCGAGGATCAAGAAGCAAGGAGTCAAGAAGCCGAGGTTCGAGGATCAGGAAACAAGAAGCCAAATGCAGCAAGGCAGGGAACGTGTTGCTGTGGCAAAGAGCTGAAGCGAAAAGCTGACCTTATATCCCTTCCTGGCTCTTGCCACCAGGTGCTGTTAGTTACCAATCGGCCTCACCTGTGTGGCCGCGCCTTGCCTCTTCAGAACAAACTTAGGAAGGCCCCAGTCCTGTGAAGCCCTACTTGGTCACAGGGCCTGGCTCCTGCACGCACTCCTGACAAAGGTCAAGGAGATTAGATAAGGTGGCTGCACAGAAGGCACGGTGGATGCCAGATCAGGTTGCAAGACGAGGAAGTGACTCTGGGGGAGAAGTGGGTGTAAACCATAACTGGGAGCACCTTTTCTCCGAGAACGGACTCTTTGCTCTTTCACTGTGTTCATTAGAATCTCTTTAAATGGAAAGAGACCATTTTTGTATTGTTCTGCTTATGCACAGCCAAAGCGAGGAAGGAAGCCACTTCCCCGAACCCTGACACCATCCATCGCAGTATTGTCTACACTGACTGGCAGCAGATTTCCAGGATTTTGGGCAGGAGTCTCTCTCAGCCCTGCCCGGAGATGCCATCGAGGACTGAACCTGGGACATTCTGCAGCATGCAAAGCAGATGTTCCATCACTGAGCTGTGGGCCTTTCCTAATAAGATGGATCAATAAATAATAAATTCTCATGGGATTTTTTTTTTATTTTTAAAGTCATATAAATGCATAGATAGCTATAAATACAGTCTCCGTTGAATTCTGGTTTCATTGCGGGGTGGGGATTTTGGAGATCCTACATGCCTCTCATAACACTCTCTGTTTCGCATTTTACAGGCTTCACTTCAAAGCCCAAGTCCAACAGCACCCAGGACTCTCCTGGGTTGGAAAGGTAATTTAGAAAAAAGAGAAGAATTACTGGCAGTTAGGGAAACCCTGTCTTGCCAGGGTTGGCAGTACAGCTGCAAGCAAATATTATTATTATTATTATTATTATTATTATTATTATTATTATTATTACCCTGCCATAACTGCCTCTTGTGGCAGGGAGTTCCATTGTTTAAGGAGCAGGTCCACCAGGTTGGGCAGCCCGGTGGAAATCCTCTTGGTTCTTTCTCTCTGAGAGCCAGTGTGGTGTAGTGGTTAAGAGCGGTAGTCTCGTAATCCTGGGGAACCGGGTTCGCATCTCCGCTCCTCCACATGCAGCTGCTGGGTGACCTTGGGCCAGTCACACTTCTTTGAAGTCTCTCAGCCCCACTCACCTCACAGAGTGTTTGTTGTGGGGGAGGAAGGGAAAGGAGAATGTTAGCCGCTTTGAGACTCCTTAAAGGGAGTGAAAGGCGGGGTATCAAATCCAAACTCTTCTTCTTCTTCTTCTTCTCCTCTCACCTGAGCCCTGCGGCAGCCTCAGTGCCGCCCTGTCTGTGTCCTTCACCCGACTTCCCCAACATAGCGCCCTCCAGGCATATTTGACCACCGCTCAACTCCCACCCGCCCCCTCCCCATCTTATCCCCACAAACAGCCCTGTGAGGTAGGCTGGGAGGTGGCAAACGGCCACAGCGAGCTAAGCGGGGATTCGAACCCCGGCCTCCCAGGTCCCCAAAGACAGGCACTCTAACCACTAGTCCACACTGATATTGCTGGACTCGCAGCACTCATCGGTGCCGGCAGCCAGCCAGCCAGGGAGGAGGAGTGGGGAGGTCGTAGTTCATCTGGGGGCGCCACGTTGGCGAGCTCTGCTGCGAACTGGGATAGCTAAATGGAGCCTCCAGGATTAGTGGCAGTCTAGCTGAAGCCCTGAACCAAATCTGGGCTTTTGCTTTGACCTGGTAAAGTACCTGGCTGCTGTGTGTGTGTGTGTGTGTGTGTGTGTGTGTGTGTGTTGGGTAGGAACCCCCAGGTTTTTGCACCACCGTGACCTCCAGAACTTTTCCTTGTCTCCAGGGGGCCCAAAGGACACCAGAGCTACACGGTGCCTCTGCAAACAGATGCCAACCTCCGACTCCACTTAGCAGAGAGGGAACAAGCCCTTCTGGCCTCGCAGGAGATGGTGCAGGTGAGAGGCGCTCCTTTGCCCTTCCCCTGAGGCCCAGCCAGGTTCATCTTCCTCACCCAAACTTTAGCCCTGCCCTTCCTCAGGTGCCAACAGACTCAAAGATCTCAGTTCCTATTGCTGCAGAATGGGCATTATGTGGCACTTGCAACAGCGCCCCTTCCGCCTGTTTCTACAGGTGGACAGGGTTAGTCTGGACAGACGTGTCTGAGGCTGTTAGCCACACGCACCACCCAAGGAACTCCCTGCCACAGGATGCTGGCTGTGGCTGCCTCAGGGCCCTGGGTCTCTTTCCTCTCCACCAGGAGCTGCTGGGGCTACCCTTCGAAATCTACCCCTCTCTGTCTCTTCCCTGGTCCAGATCCTTCAGATGAAGGTCCGCCGCTTGGAGCATCTCTTGCACCTGAAGAACGTCCGGATCGATGACCTAACCCGCCGCCTGCAGCAGGCGGAGCAGAGGCGGAAGTGAAGGCGCCGTCTCGGGTTCCCCTCTCTGGTGCCCACCAGACGATTTTTTCAGATGGCCAGGCCTCCTCTCTCTCTCTCTGTCTCTCTTTCTCTCTTTTCTGCCACCTCTTCCTTTGCAAACAGCTGCCTTCAGGCTCCAGGCAGGCTGAGACGTCAGAGCAACAAAGGCTGGCAGAGGTCCCAAGTCTGGCTGGCGCGGGCAGATGGCCTCGCCGATGCCCAGAGGACGTGCCCTCAATTCTCCCCAACCCTCTTGCTGGTCCACATCCAAGGGGTAGACTGCCCCGGTACAGGGGGCTCTGCTGCTCAGGGATGAGAGCTCCCTCTTGGGCTCTCCAAAACCAGCACTCGCTTGAGAGTTCCCCACTCAGCGACAGTCTAGGAAATGGGCTTGTGGCTTCACTGTTGCCTTGGACGCCCTGCTTGCCGCCTCCTCACCTGGTGACTAGGTCCAGGCCTGCCTCCTCCCAGGTGAGGCCAGCCTCTGTGCCTTGCCCACTCTCTCCCAAGTCCTTGGCCCTGCAGGTGGCACTGGAACATCTCGAAGGCTCTGAGGGCTGTGGATGGAGCAACAGGGCGTTCTGCCAGGAGCCTTGAGCTCTGCGACTTTCTGTTGAGGAGAAACTGTACTTTCAGGGTACACGTAACGTCCCTCGGGGGGGGGGGATCCTGCTGGTCCATTCCCCCTGGGAAATGTAGTTCTGAGAAGTACAGGCCTTTGTGGGTGACGCAGCAATCAGGATCCAACGTCCTTCTGTGGGCCTTCTCTCTCTCCAGCCTTGTTTTCACCTTGGGGGGGGGGATAGTTTTGGCTGTTTCTTCTGTTTCTTCATCTCCCTGCTCCCAGTGCTGCAGATGTGCAGATGGAACGGTTCCCCCATAGACCCCACTTTTTCTGCAGTGAGGGACAGGCACCTCGTGCATTAAATAGGGAGTGGGTCATCCCTTGAACCCTGTTGGTGCCTGTGAAAGCTTTTTGCACAACTGCACTCTGTGCCTCTGTGGCAAAGGGCATGCAAATCCCAACTGTGAAAGAAAACGGTTGCAAACCCCAGCAGGCAAATGGGGCTCTTGCACAAAAGTGGAATCTGCAGATGCAGCAACGACAAAGAGGCGTTGTGACTTCCGCTTGATAAGTTAGTTGCAGGCCTGTGTTTTGAACATAGGTTCCTCAATTTTATTTTGTTTTTAAATTTTAAGTCAACTTCCTTTTTTTTTTTTTTTGACAAAATGAAAGAAGGCAGCTTCTGCTGTCCTAAGCCAGACTTTGCCAACCTGGTGCCCCCCAGATGTTTGGGATGACAACTCGCGGGTCGGTCGTGGCTCAGAAAGCATAAACTGACAGCTATATTATTTTTGGGAACACCACCCGGGATGTCCTTTTACTTTGCAAGCCCTGTTTTTCTTCTTCTTGGGTTTTTGTGCTAGATCTTCACATATGCTGGGCCACTAAGGAAGGTTTGCATCCAATGAATTTCAGTCCAAACAGAACCGAACGTTGTTGCGAGGGCTGCTTTGTTCTATTATTTGGCCCTTGCTGTATGCAATTCAGTCTGACCTTGCAGACCTCCAACATTGTCTCTTATTGACCTCAGGATCTGCCCATCATATGGGGGTGTGCAGAATTTTTTTGCAGCAAACTTCAATTATGGCGTCAGCAGAGCTGCGCACAGCCTCCAACAGACCTCTGCATATAATTCTGCGTGGGCTTCACTGCTCAATACTGAGTAAGATTCCAAGCTTGCCACGGGGACTCTTGAGTAGGCTCTCCCTGTTTAGCTCCCATAATGACCTCTTCTTCCAACACAATAGATCTCAGGATCTGCCATGCAGATCTCAGAATCTTCTAGAGATGCCTGCATCTGCCCCGCTGTCGCAAGGGAGGGTTGAATTCAGGGGTCGCCAACGTGGTGCTGTTTGACCCCAGCTCCCATCACATGGACCAGTGATCATGGATGATGGGAGCAGTAGTCCCAAAAAGTTTAAAGGGGCACCACATGGTCTAAACCATGGGGCCTTCTCCTAGCGCCCCAGGAAGCTGGAGGAGATATCCCACTTCCTATTGTCCTCAGGCATCTAGTGAGCAATTCACATCATAGCTATTGTTTTCCTTGGTGAAAATGGTGCCTGTGGATTTTCCCCACCAGGCGTTTGTGACTGTTGCAGCCTGGAACACAGAACTTGAAGGGACAAGCCAATCTGCTTCAAAACATGCCATTCCACCATGGCTGCTGCCCCGGGCTCTCGGAGGTGGACGCCGCATTTCCTTATGCCATGCAGAAAAAGGAACGTGGCCACAAGGGATGGGGGAAGGCTGGCACCATGCCACGCCCTGACTACGATGAAGGCACGCTTGAGCATTTTCTCAGGAGATGCTGTCTAGAGCAGACACAAGATGGGCGTCCTTGGCCCAGCTCTGATGTGAAAACGGTGGCGTGGACGAGCAGACCCTCCCGCCGATGGAGCAGGCGTTCTGATCAGTTGCTTTTAATCACTCGCTTTTCGATTATGGTGAAGCTAATGTTGCATCTGGGTAACGTTGGGTCATCACGGGCTGGGGTTTCTGTACAATCGTGTTTTTCTTTGCATAGGGGCTTGTCTGAAGATCTTTCAGCATTAAAATGGTTTATCCTTCTCGTTCCTCGTCTCTTTTATTTGGAGTACTCTAGCAGCAGGGAGGAGGGATGCGGGTGGTGCTGTGGTCTAAACCACAGAGCCTAGGACTTGCCGATCAGAAGGTTGGCGGTTCGAATCCCCGCGATGGGGTGAGCTCCGGTTGCCCGGTCCCTGCTCCTGCCAACCTAGGAGCTCAAAAGGAAGTCGAAGTGCAAGTAGATAAATAGGTACCACTCCGGCGGGAAGGTAAATGGTGCTCTGGTTCACCAGAAGCGGCTTAGTCCTGCTGGCCACATGACCCAGAAGCTGTACGCCGGCTCCCTTGGCCAATAGAGCGAGATGAGCGCCGCAACCCCAGAGTCGGCCACGACTGGACCTAACGGTCAGGGCTCCTTTAGCAGCAGGGAGAGTGCTCCAGAAGATTTTGGAGCAGCACTCCCAAGCTAGAGCTCTCTCGATGCTTTAGGCAAATGCATGGGGAGAAGGCTATCAATGGATACTAGCCACAATGGGCATGTTCTCCCGCACTGCCAGAGGTGTCATGCCTTTGAATACCTGTTGCTGGGAATCATAGGCTGGCAAAGCTAAACATACCCAGCTCCTTCAACCGTTCCTCATATGGCTTGGCTACCCGACCCTTGTTTGTCTTGGTTGCCTGCCTCTGCACACCTTCCACCTTGTCAACATCCTTCTTAGATTGTGGTGCCCAGAACTGGACACTGAACTCTAGGTAGGGTCTGACCAAGGCCAATAGAGGGGAACTATTACTTCACTGAGCACTAAACTTCTGTTGATGCAGCCTAGAATAGCATTATAGAATACAGGGACATGGGTGGCGCTGTGTTCTAAACCACTGAGCCTCTTGGGCTTGCCGATCAGAAGGTCGGCGGTTCAAATCCCTGCGACGGAGGCTCTGTCCAGGCTTCTGCCAACCTAGCAGTTCAGAAGCACACCTGTGCAAGTAGATAAATAGGTACCGCTGTGGCGGGTAGGAAAATGGCATTTCTGTGCGCTCTGACACTCATCACAGTCCTCCGTGCGCCAGTAGCAGCTTAATCATGCTGGCCACATGACCCGGAAAACTGTCTGTGGACAAACACCGGCTCCCTCGGCCTGAAAGTGAGATGAGCGCCACAACCCCATAATCGCCTTTGACAGGACTTAACCATCCAGGGGTCCTTTACCTTTTACCTAGAATAGGATTAGCTTTTATTTATTTTTTGCTGTTGCCGCTGCTGCATCATCACACTGTTGACCTATGCTAAGCTACTGGTCTACTACGACCCCCTAGAACAGTTTTACATGTACTACTGGCAAGCCAGGTGTCCCCCCATCTTATATTTGTGCAGTTGGTTCTTCCTGCCTAAGTGCAGAACCTTGCTTTTGTACCTGTTGAAACTCAATTTTGTTAGTTTGTCCCCCCCCCCCAATTTTTTTTATTGATTTTTAACATTTAAAACATCACATAAACACATAAAAACACTCAACAAAGAAAACACAGCAATAAACTAAACACATACAAAAAAGTCTATTTCTTCTAGTACCCAACTACTTCACATTAATAGCGGACTTCCTCAAATCCCCCCTAACTGAATTTCATTATATCACTTTTATAACAGTTCTCCAAATTCATATTTCTAATAATGTTAACTCCTTTCATTTACTAACCCTTTATCCTTTACTATTATTCGAATCTTTAATACTTACTAACACCTATTCCTATTCTACTCCTAAACCTATTTGATACTTCCAAGGATTTTCTATTTATCTTTAGCTAAATATTCTTTAAATTTCATCCAGTCCTCTTGTGTCTCCTCTTCTTTCTGATCGCGGATTCTTCCAGTCAGGTCGGCCAGCTCCAAAAAGTCCATCATCTTCATCTGCAGTTCTTCATTTTGTCAGTTTGGTCCCAGTTTTCCAATCTGCTGCAGTCATCTTGAACCCAGATTCTGTCTTCTGGGGCATTAGCTATCCCTCCCAGTTTGGCATCATTGTCAAATTTGATGAGCATCCCCTCAATTCCTTTGTCCAAATTGTTTAAAAAGACGCTGAACAATGGGTCCAGGAGAGAACCTTGCGGCACCCTGCTTATCACTTTCCCCCAGGGTGACGAGGGAACATTATCCTGATTTCTGCCTTCAGCGTGACTGGAGCCTTGTTTCCAGAACCCCAGGTGCCATTTGCTCGCATAGATTGTATCTCATATCATCTCATTTGCTCTGTGTTCCTTGATCTCTGGGGAGGCACCATGGCGAAACCCAACCTCCTGGCTCCCCGTGAAGGGCAAAGAAATCGGGCCCAGCAAAGGAAGCAGGAGACCAAGGCTGTCGATGACTAATGGGACGAAGAAACAAGACCCCTCTCTCGGCTACAGACCATCCATTAGTGAATTATGGATTCTGATGAGATTACCCAAGTTATTCTGGGCTGCCGTAGCAGAAAACAGATCGCTCCTGGCTGCTTCTGGGAGACAAATTTATTTTCTCAAGTGTGGTGGGATGGCATGTGGTTGCACAAAGCACATTTCGGTGACTGGCTGCAGAGGCAGACCGTCGTCACAACAACGCTTGACATGGGGGCATTTTTATAGACTAATTGGAATGGTAGAGTTGGAAGGGAGCCCAAAGGTCATTGAGTCCAACCCCCTGAAATGCAGGGGTCACAGCTAAAGCTATGGGATGTAATCAGTCAGTCAAGTACAACATTCCTTGTAATCCTAGAGAAGACATGCGAGGGACTGTTGGGTTCAGCCAGTAGAAACTTCCTGTTTTTCCTGGCTAGAGCATCCTACCTTTTGCATGTGATAGAAGGTGGGTGTGACCTAACCTATCCAGGTAACAAAAGGACGAGTCACATAGCACACCTCTCTCTTTTTAACTTCCTTCTTTGTTGGACCAGCTTCTAGTTAGGACGGCTTTGCTAGCTCTCAGCTAGCAGAAGCACTGGGATTATTCCTAATAATAATAATTATTTATACCCCGCCCATCTGGCTGGGTTTCCCCAGCCACTCTGGGCAGCTTCCAACAAAACACTAAAATACAATAACCTAGCAAACATTAAAAGCTTCCTGTCAGGGAACTGCCATCGGAAAGACAGGAGGTGGAGGGGCTCTCAGAAGTCAGGAGAGACTCAGCAGCGGCGGAAGGCAGCAGCAGGGGGAGAGTGGGGGATCAGGGAGAGAGAGAGACAAAGGAATGGCTCAGGGAGTCTTCCAGCGATAACAGCGGAGAAGTCTCAGGTCCTCCCATAGGTACACCCACTCCTCGCCGGAAACTGTCGCGCCGAGAATCTAGACGACGCATTTCTGTCAAGGAGCTTTTATGCTGGAGTAGATTCCGTAAACGCCCACTGTCGGATTCTGCCAGCGACTGAGGGAGCCATGCTTAAGGGCTCCGCTAAAAACAGAGCCTTGCTAAGTTGAGCAAACTCTGAGGGACTAAGCTTTACGCACAAGCAGCTCATCATCCCATCACAGCAATCCGACAGTCTCTGAAAGCTGCTTGTGCAAAAGAGGCATCATGAGCAACCCAACCGGAGCAGGAGACGCAGGAGGAGCTGGAGCGGGTCCAAGCCTGGAAGAAAGGTACAGGATGTTGGAGGTCCAGCTAGCGCTGCAAACGGCTAGGCTCGAGGAGAGGAGGGCTCAGGATGCAGAAAAGGGGAAAGCCACCCCACTCACGAGGAAGGTGCCAGGATTGGTGCAGAAGTTTGGGGGGGATCCCAGGAACTATCAAGCCTTTAGAACAGAGATGCAATATGCCCTCAATCTGCAGTTTGATGACTTTCCCGATGAGGAATCGAGGGTAGCGTTTGTGATTGGCCATCTCGAAGGAGGGGCGAAGGACTGGGTGAGACCCCTGATGGCAGCTAATAATGACGCCCTAAAGGACTCGAGGAAGTTTTTTCGCGCCATGGACCTGATGTTTTCCAGCGAGATTGAGCAGGGAGTGGTGCGCAGACAGTTAATGGGGTGTAAACAGGGGAGCCGATCTGTCCGTGAGTACTGGACTGAGTTCACCATGTTGATCCATAAATTGGGATGGGACCTGTCGGCGGAACCCATACAAATGCTCTTTGAAGAAGGGCTATCTTCGGCGGTGAAGGACGAACTTTCCCGGGCGCCCAGGGCGGAGTCTATGGACCAGCTGACTAAATCAGCGCTGGCCATAGGAGCACGCCAGGAGGCGAGAGCTTTGGAGAAGCGGGAAGGGAAGGGGGAACGTTGGAGGGATTTCCGCATTCCAGAGATTCCCGAGCAGCATTCCCCGCCAGTAGAGCCGATGGAAATTGGAACAGCGCGTGCACGGGCAGTTTCAAACCCCAGTGAAGGGCGGAAGAAGGAGGGAAAGGGCGCCAAGAAATGTTTTCTCTGCCAACAGCCAGGTCACTTTGCCAGAGTCTGCCCACAAAGAAAGGAATGGCAAGGGATGGCGGGAGCTATTGGGGGGGGGAGGAGGGAGTTAAGGAGCAAGTAAAAGCCAACGCCTGGCTGCCACCATCGGGGCACAGCAGCCAGGCCAAAGAGCAGTGAATGTGCCCACACCAGAACCACCAAGACCAGCGCTTGTAATAGAGGTGTCGCTAGAGCTGCCAAACGGACACCCACTAAAGATAAAGGCGCTATTGGACTCAGGCAGCTCCTGTAATTTTATGAGTGAGGAGTTTGCAGCCGAACACCAGATACAGACTATCCCTCTAAGTAACCCTTTGCAGGTGACCACGATTGATGGGAGGGCGCTGTTGGGAGGAGAAGTTAACCAGCAGACTGTCCCAATGATAATGAGGGTGGCAAGACACATGGAACTGATAGTGTTTAATGTGGCCACCTTGGGAGGAGCGCCCATTATTTTGGGAATGAGCTGGCTAGCGCTGCATGATCCGCTAGTGGGATGGCACCAGAGAGTAGTCTCATTTGGGTCAGCACACTGCCTGGCACACTGCAAGGAAAGGGAAGCCCAGGGGGGAGCCAAGGCCACCCTAGCAGGGATGGAAGTAGCTGATAAAGGGAAGGTACCACGACAATACGCCGACCTGGTTAACGTCTTCAGCGAAAGAGAAGCAGATAAACTGCCCCCGCACAGACCCTTTGACTGTCAAATTAACTTACTCCCAGGAGCACAACTGCCAGTGGGCAAGCTGTATGCAATGTCAGACAGGGAGATGCAGGAGTTAAGGGAGTTCATTGACAAGAATCTCAAGCGAGGTTTCATCAGAGAGTCACGAGCGGTGGGGGGCAGCCCAGTGTTCTTTGTGGACAAAAAAAAAAATACTAATAAACCCAGATTGGTCTTGGACTTCCGGGCCCTAAATGCAGTGTCAGAACCAGTGACTTTCCCCATGCCCAGAATCGATGACATTTTGACCCGGGTGAGGAAAGGGAAAATTTTTACCAAGCTGGACCTAAGGGGGGCATATAATCTGATACGTATGAGAAAGGGAGATGAGTGGAAAACCACTATGTTCACCCCCTTGGGAGCCTTTGAGTACCTCGTTATGCCCTTCGGTCTACAGGCGGGCTCGGCCTGTTTTCAATCGTTCATGAATCACGTCCTAGGACCATTGCTTTACAAGAACTGTGTAGCGTTCTTGGATGACGTCCTGGTGTACTCAGAGAATGAGGAGCAGCATGTGCGAGATGTAAGAGAGGTACTGAGCAGACTGCAAGAAAACCAGCTGTGGGTGAAACTGGAGAAGTGTCAGTTTCATACCAGAGAGGTGGAATTCCTGGGGTACCGGTTGTCAGACAAGGGATTGGCCATGGATCCCAGCAAGGTTCAAGAGGTACTGGAATGGAAGACACCGAAAACTAAGAAAGACGTGCAAAGGTTCCTGGGCTTCGGAAACTTCTATCGGAAGTTCATCAAGAACTTTGCCCACTTAACGGCGCCCATCACTGATTGTCTTAGCAGCAAGAAGAAATTTGTCTGGACAGAAGAGGTGCAGCAAGCGTTCGAAAGATTAAAGAAGGCGTTTGCGTCGGAAGAACAACTTTTGCACGTGGATCTACAGCAACCAATGAGAGTGGAGACTGACGCCTCAGACTGAGCGGTGGGGGCTGTGCTTCTACAGCCGGGAAAAGATACGTCGGAATGGAGACCGTGTGCCTTCTTCTCGCGGAAGTTGAACAAATCCGAGAGGAACTACACCGTATACGACCGAGAATTGCTCGCCATTCATGAAGCGTTCCGGAGATGGCGACACTTGTTGATTGGGGCGCAGCACAAGGTCCAAGTGCAGACCGACCACAAAAATCTGGAGTACTGGAGAACTGCCCGAGTACTGAACCAGAGACAAGTGAGATGGGCCCAGGAGTTCTCCAAATTCCATTTTGAAATTTGTTACGTACCAGGACCAGAGAACGTAAGGGCGGACGCTCTCTCTCGAAAACCGGAGTATTTAGAGGGGGAGGGAGCGCCTGAGGAAAGGCATATCATCCCTGAGGACCACTGGGGGTGTGGGGCGGCATTGGTGGGGCAAAGAGAACTGGTAGAGGGCACCGAGAACGATGAATACGCCCAAGAGAAACTCAGAGAACTCAGGGGGACAGGGGAGAACACAGGGGGGTTTGAGGAAAAGAACGGGGCGTTGTATTACAAAGGGGCACTGTACATACCCGATGGGGAACTGAGGGGCAGAGTGCTCAAGCAGTTACATGACAGCCCCACAGCGGGGCACTTCGGGCAGCACAAAACCATGTGGTTGGTTACCAGGGAGTTTTGGTGGCCCAAGGTGAGGGAAGACGTACGGGAATATGTTAGGGGGTGCGACCGGTGCCAGCGAGCAAAAGGGGAGAGGCTGGCACCAGCGGGGCTATTGGAACCCTTACCCACACCAGAAAGGCCATGGGACGCAGTATCCATAGATTTTATGACGGACCTGCCAAAATCCAAAGGGAAGACAGCTGTCATGGTGGTGGTAGACCTATTAACTAAGATGTGCCATTTTATAGCCTGTTCACACGCGGTCACAGTGGAAGAAACCGCCAAGTTGTTTGTAGAGCATATTTTCAGGTTGCATGGCGCCCCCTTGAGGGTGGTCAGCGACAGAGGGAAACAATTTACTTCCAGGTTCTGGAGGAAGCTCATGAGCTTACTGCACGTGGAAGTCAATTTTTCCACTGCCCGGCACCCAGAAACAAATGGGCAGGCGGAAAGGGCAAACGGGATTTTACAACAATACCTGAGGTGTTATGTAAATGACAGAGAAAATGATTGGGTAGATAAGTTGGCCCTGGCAGAATTTGCCTACAACAACGCGGAGAATGTGTCCACAGGGATAAGTCCCTTCCTGGCTAATTATGGGTGTCATCCCAGGGTATTTCCAGGAGAAGGAGGGGAGAGATGGAGTGTCCCGGCTGCGGAACACTTTGTTGAAGAAATGGAAGCGATCCACCGGCAACTCCAACTTAACTTAGAGAGGGCCAAGGAAGAATACAAAAAGCAAGCAGACAGAAGCAGAAGGGAAGGTGAAACCATAAGGGTGGGGGACAGGGTGTGGCTATCCACCCAAGGACTGCCGTTCAAGGGAGGGTGTAAGAAATTGAGACCCAAACGGCTGGGACCCTTTGAGGTCATACAACAGGTCAACCCGGTGGCATTCAAACTCAGATTACCCAACCACATGAAACTGCACCCAGTATTTCACAGGTCTCTACTGTCGCCATACCGAGAGGGGCGAGAGTGGGGGGAACGTGAGAGGGAGGTTACTCAAACACCAGTCATAGAAGAAAGGGAACGCAACATGCATGTGGCAGAAATCATTGATTCCAGGTGGAAAGGGAATCAGGTGGAGTATTTAGTAGAATGGGAAGGGGAAGCAGAGTCAGAAAACACATGGGTACCGGCAGAGGAGGTCAATGACGAGGTTTTAATAGAAACGTTTCATCAACGGTTTCCAAGGAAACCTCAGCCCGTGGGACGGTTCAGGAGGGAACACTTCGGCACCACCGATGAGGAAGAGGAGTTTGAAGGGTTCCCAGAATCAGGGCTGGAAGGGGAAATAGACTCAGACGGGGAAGAGGACACAGGGAGAAGAGGCGGAGGCAGTGGAGAGAAGTGTTTGAATCCTCTGATGATGAGGAGTGTTCTTTCCGGGGTTTTCCATCCTCACCGCCAGCAGGGGAGGGGGCGGGAGGGGGTGAAGGGGGCCCTGGAGGGGAGGTGGATGTCAGGGAACTGCCATCGGAAAGACAGGAGGTGGAGGGGCTCTCAGAAGTCAGGAGAGACTCAGCAGCGGCGGAAGGCAGCAGCAGGGGGAGAGTGGGGGATCAGGGAGAGAGAGAGACAAAGGAATGGCTCAGGGAGTCTTCCAGCGATAACAGCGGAGAAGTCTCAGGTCCTCCCATAGGTACACCCACTCCTCGCCGGAAACTGTCGCGCCGAGAATCTAGACGACGCATTTCTGTCAAGGAGCTTTTATGCTGGAGTAGATTCCGTAAACGCCCACTGTCGGATTCTGCCAGCGACTGAGGGAGCCATGCTTAAGGGCTCCGCTAAAAACAGAGCCTTGCTAAGTTGAGCAAACTCTGAGGGACTAAGCTTTACGCACAAGCAGCTCATCATCCCATCACACTTCCCTAAACAAGGCTGCCTTCAGATGTCTTCTAAAAGTTTGGTAGTTATTTTTCTCTTTTGACATCTGGTGGGAGGGTTTTCCACAGGGCGGGTACCACTACTGAGAAGGCCCTCTGCCTGGTTCCCTGTAACTTGGCTTCTCACAGCAAGGGAACCGCCAGAAGGCCCTCGGCGCTGGACCTCAGTGTCTGGGAAGAATGATGGAGGTGGAGATGTTATGTGGTCTCAGCGACCGCTCCCAGTCACTGGTCTAGCTGCCGCATTCTGGATTAGTTGCAGTTTCTGGGTCACCTTCAAAGGTATCCCCACATGGAGTGCATTGCAGTAGTCCAAGCGAGAGATGACTAGAGCATGCACCACTCTGGCGAGACGGTCTGCGGGCAGGTAGGGTCTCATCCTGCGTACCAGATAGAGCTGGTAAACAGCTGCCCTGCCTCCATGGACAGCTGTGAGTCCAAAATGACTCCCAGGCTGCGCACCTGGTCCTTCAGGGGCACCTCTGCTGGTTCATAGGTCTTGCTTCCCATAGCTCAGTTGGTTAGAGTGTGATGCTTACAGTGCTAAGGTTGCAGGTTTAGCTGCTGGAATGATGTGTATGGAGTGGGGGGAGGCATGCATTTTGTGTTTACATCTTATATTTTTATGCTGTGGACCATTCTGAGATCTATGGAAGAAGGGCAATATGCAAATTTAATAAATGACGAAGATGATAGTAATAATAACAACAAACAGTGCTTTTTTTCTAGAAAATAGGTGGGGGAACTCACCGCAAAGTTCGTGCAGCGGCTAAATGTGTGATTAATAAACTCAAGCAGACAACGATCTGGATTAGAAATGGCCACTATGACTTCCGGTCGGCGCCAGCGCTTAATGGCGGCTCTCTCCCCGATCTCCGGAGAGAGGGCAGCTTCACGAGTTCGGGTCTGACCGCTACGGCGAAGCGGGGACCCCTAAAATCACAGGCGCGGAAGCCTGTGAACAAGGAGACTCGGTGGGCACCATTTGCGCCCCCTTTTACTGCAAAAGAGCCTTTTTAAAGGCTCCGGAGGAGCATCGGGGGATCGTGCGGTGCTGAGAGTCGCTACCCAGCCAGTGAAGTGAAGCCGCGTTGCCATAGGCGGAGAGCGCCGATTCCTTCCTGAAATCTGGACTGAAATTGAAATACCCGTAAGTAGGATTGGGAAACCTACTGGGATTACAAAGAATAAAACGTTTGAAATTTGGCTGAAAACGGGGATGGTAAATAAAGGAAGTCTGCCCCCCCCCCGGACTGCATGGCTTTTAAAGCAACGGAACTGGAAAGCTGCAATTGAAGGAAAAGTAACTTTGAGCTTTTGAATTATTTAACTTTGGCATTGAACTCTAACTACCCCTCCAGCAAGCAGGAGCAGGGGGGGAAGAAAAGGGAACCTGGCTTAACCTGCATGAGAGGAAATTTAAGTGATTAATTCCTGCTGTCTCTGACTCTGGGAACAGACTGCCTGGGCGAAGCGCTTTGACAGGAACTGTCTGACAGAACCTGCTGCAAAGCGGAGAGCTTAAATAGATACAATTTTTGGGACTTTACAGAAATAATATTGTTGCAATTGGAAGATTGAAAGTTTCTTTGTCAAAAAAAAAAAAAACTTTTCTCCAAGAGGGCTTTTGGTTTCTTTGTTTCTTCTGCTTATTGGACACAATGTACTGCTCCCTCTAGAGGGCTGAAAGGTTACAGTTGTAACATAGACTGTCAAATAAAAACAAGTCACTGGATTTTTCCATTCAAGAGCTGTTCCTGTGGGAACGACCTTGGGACATGAGTGGCTCTGCAGAAGACATAACAACAAGATCTAAGGCTAAAGCTGCACAAAAGAAAAGAGGCTCAATATCAGGCTTACTGCCAACAGGCACAGCTGGACAGGAGAAAGGAATAAACGTATTCATGGATTCAGTGACTCAAGCATTACTCAAAATAAATGAATCTTTAGAAAATTTGACTAAGCAGAGCACGGAGAACACCAAACAACTGACAGAACTTACAACAAAATTGGACTTAAATACCAAAAGCATTACATCTAATACAGAAACCATAAATAAATTGGTTCAAGAAAACGCCACAATTCGAAAGATTGCAGAAGAAGCTAAATTTACTGCAGAAACCACACAGGAAAGTTTAATACCAGTCTGTAAGAAGTTGGACCAGCATGAGGTGGCCTTGTCTTTGTGGGAGATGCAGAGGAAAGAGAAGAATTTGAGACTTAGGTTGGTCCCTGAAAGTGAAGGGGACAACCTAGTGGACTTTCTCACAAAAGAATTATCAGAATTTTGGCAGGTAAATTCAGAGGAAGAAGAATTTAAGATAACAACTGCCTTCAGATTGGGCAGAAGGCAAGGCAGGAAGATCCCAAGGGATTGTCTGATAACTCTGAGATCTAAAGAGGAAAGAGATAAAATTTTAAATTTACATTACCAGAGAACCCTTCAGATTGGAAATGCTTCTGTTCAAATTTACAAGGACATCCCAAAATACATTCTGGAGGTAAGAACTTATTTTAAGAACCTGGTTGACCTGCTGAAGAAGAATAACATACCTTTTAGGTGGGAATTTCCACAAGGTTTGTCTTTTAACTTCAAAGGAAAGAAAGTCAAAATAAGAACAGTGCAAGATAAAGAACAATTCCTAGACAGAAACGAGGAGGACCTTTTGAAGGGAGTGCTAGACTCGACCTCTGATACAGACCTTGGAAACTTGACATTTGGACTGAAGTCACCAACGGAAGAACAGCTGCAGGGAGCAGCTGGAGGTAATTAACTAATGATGTCTCTGCAATTTTTAACCTGGAACTGTAATGGACTGAACCTTCCCAGAAAAAGGCGGGAGGTCTTTCACATCTTGAAAAGAGAACAATTGGATTTGATATGTCTACAAGAAACCCACGTGACAAGGGCACATAGAAGATTACTTATAAATAAAAGATTAGGACAGGAATTTATTTCATCAGATAAAGTTAAGAAAAGAGGAGTGGTGATTTATGTAAAGGAAAAATTGGCTCCAAAATTGATTTTTAAAGATGAACATGGAAGAATTTTGGCAATTGAGATACAAATCCAAGGAGAAAAACTCCTGATAGTTGGCATCTACGCACCAAATGAAGGGAAGGCAGAATTCTACAAGAAATTGCATGAGACATTAATGGATTATTTGGACTATAAGGTGATCTTATTAGGAGATATGAATGGCGTGGTCTCTACAAATATAGATAAAGCACAAAGACAGGTGGTCTCTAAGGATGGGAGACTACCTAAGACCTTTTTTGAAATGACTGAAAACATGGACTTGATTGATATCTGGAGAACAAGAAACCCTCTTGAGAGAGAGGGAACATTCTTTTCAGAGGCACAAATGACATGGACAAGAATAGATCAAATATGGATTACTAGTGGAATGGCTCCAAGGATAAAAAAGGTGGAAATCTGCCCAAAGACATGCTCCGACCATAACGCAGTGAAGATGGAAATGAAACTAACAACAGCTGGATCCTTCAGATGGAGAATGAATGACACCCTATTCAGAGAGGTGGAGATTTACAAAAAGGCCCAAAAAACCTTGAAGGACTATTTTGAGATAAATCTGAGGACAGATGTTGAGAAAAGAGTGATTTGGGACGCAAGCAAGGCCGTGATGCGAGGTTTTCTGATACAACAGAACTCTTTAAAGAGAAAGAAACAAAATGAAAGGAAGGATAAGATTCTGGAAAAAATAAAAGAAGGAGAAAAGAAATTGAGGTCTAAACCAAAGTCTCATGAGATTTTGAGAGAAATTAAGTTTTATCAGATGCAATATATGGAATTGATGAACCAGGAGATAGAATGGAAAATCAAGCAAATGAGACAGAGGACATTTGAATCAGCGGACAAATGTGGGAAACTTCTAGCATGGCAACTGAAGAAGAGACAGAAACTAAATACAGTCACAAGCTTGGAGGTGGGTGGAAAGAACATTTTTAAACCAAATGAGATCAGCAACTGCTTTCAGAGCTACTTCAGGAGATTATATGCACAAGGGCCGGAAAACGAAGGAGACATAGATTTTCTTAAGAAATATGGATTACAAAAAATTTCGCAACAAAGTATGTTGATTTTAAATGAGAAAATAACAGATCAAGAAATGGAGGGTGCCATTCAAAACATGCAACTAGGGAAATCTCCAGGACCAGATGGACTAACCTCCAGATATTATAAAGCATTGAAAGAATGGTTAATACAGCCGCTTAAGGAGGTTTGTAATGAAATATTAGAGGGGAAAAAGGCACCTGAATCGTGGAAAGAAGCATTTATTACACTTATACCAAAGACTGAAACTGAAAAAAACCAGATCAAGAACTACCGCCCTATATCATTACTTAATGTGGATTACAAAATATTTGCTGATATTTTAGCAAAAAGACTGAAGAGGGTGTTAATGGAGGAGATTCATAAGGACCAGGCAGGCTTTCTCCCAGGAAGACACTTATCAGACAACGTAAGGAATATAATTGACATTATGGAAATGCTAACTGTAAATATTAATACGAAGGCAGTCCTAATCTTTGTGGACGCGGAGAAAGCCTTTGATAATATCTCTTGGAACTTCATGAAGAAGAATCTCCATGGGATGGGGGTAGGACAAAGGTTTGAAAATGGTATAAGTGCAATATATTCTGAACAAAAGGCAAAGCTAATTGTAAATAACGTGGTTACTGATGAACTTTCCATAGAAAAAGGGACACGGCAGGGGTGCCCAATATCCCCATTACTTTTTATATCAGTCCTGGAGGTTTTGTTGAATATGATCAGGGGGGACCAGCTGGTAAAAGGAGTTCAGGTCGGAGCTAAACATTACAAATTGAAGGCATTTGCAGATGACCTAGTATTGACTTTACAAGAGCCAGACACTAGTACAAAAAGAGTTTTAGAGTTAATTCAATTCTTTGGTCAGGTGGCAGGATTCAAGTTGAACAAACAAAAAACTAAAGTTTTGGAAAAAAAATTAACAAATGTCGAAAGAGAGAGATTCCAAAATGAAACTGGGTTAATGGTGGCAAAGAAAGTAAAATATTTGGGGATTAACATGACATCTAAAAATGTGAATTTATTTAAAGACAATTATGATAAATGCTGGACAGAGGTAAAGAAAGATCTAGAAATATGGTCGAATCTGAAGCTTTCCTTGTTAGGCCGAATCGCAGTGATTAAAATGAATGTATTGCCTAGAATGTTATTTTTGTTCCAGACATTACAAATCGTGGATAAACTAGATTGTTTCAAGAAGTGGCAGAAAGATATATCTAAATTTATCTGGCAGGGCAAAAAGCCCAGAATAAAATTTAAGATACTTACTGATGCAAAAGAAAGAGGGGGGTTTGCCCTGCCGGATTTAAGACTGTACTATGAATCGGCAGCTTTCTGCTGGTTGAAAGATTGGCTACTTCTTGAGAATGCAGACATTCTGGATCTGGAAGGGTTCGATAATAGGTTTGGCTGGCATGCATATTTATGGTATGACAAGGTTAAAGTTCACAAGGGTTTTAAAAACCATATTGTTAGGAAAGCACTATATAATGTTTGGATTCGATACAAGGATTTGTTGGAAAATAAAACTCCTAGGTGGTTATCACCTATGGAGGCTAAGGAGGTGAAGAAACTTAACATAGAATCCAAATGGCCAAAATACTCTGAAATTTTGGAACAAGAAAGTGGTGAGTTTAAACTACAGAGTTTTGAGAAAATAAAGTCCAAGGTACGAGATTGGCTCCATTATTACCAAATAATGGAAACTTTCAAACAAGACAGGAAAATTGGCTTCCAGGTGGAGAAATCGAAATTGGAAACAGAATTGTTAGAACCCAATACTAAGAATGTATCAAGAATGTATAATTTGTTGCTGAAGTGGAATACAATAGATGAGACAGTTAAATTAGCCATGATTAAATGGGCACAGGATATTGGTCATGACATTATGTTTGCTGACTGGGAACAGTTATGGACCACCGGTATTAAATTCACGGCATGCAATGCCTTAAGAGAAAATATTATGAAAATGATTTATAGGTGGTACATGACCCCAGTCAAGCTTGCGAAGATTTATCATCTGCCCAATAATAATTGCTGGAAATGTAATGAGACTGAAGGTACCTTCTTTCACCTTTGGTGGACCTGCCCAAAGATTAAAGCCTTTTGGGAAATGATTTATAATGAAATTAAGAAGGTACTTAAATGTACCTTTCACAAGAAACCAGAGGCATTTCTCTTGGGCATGGTCGGCCAATTGGTGTCAAGGAAGGATAGGACTTTTTTTATGTACGCCACTACAGCAGCAAGGATCCTTCTAGCAAAGTATTGGAAGACACAAGAACTTCCCACACTGGAAGAATGGCAGACGAAAGTGATTGACTTTATGGGACTGGCGGAGATGACTGGCAGAATCTGTGACCAGGGGAGAGAGACGGTGGAGGAAGACTGGAAGAAGTTCAAAGCTTATCTTAAGAACTGTTACAATATTGATGAGTGCTAAAATGTCAAGGGAAAGGAAGATACAGAATTGCAGCGGAAATTGTTTGTTGAAATAAGATGAAATTGAGAAAGATAATAAGATAATAAGTTTTAATTAATTGGAGTAAAGGGTTGCTGAAAAACTGTAAAATAAGGATGCAAAAAGGGGGAGGTATGGGGAAGTCCGAGAAAGAAGGCTTATGAAAATGAGGTTATGAAATCATATCTGTGTGTTTGTTTTTGTTTGTCGATGTATGTTGTTTTGTCTTAAAATTGGAAAATTAATAAAAATTATATATATATAAAAAAATAGAAATGGCCACTATGTACTTTACTGATTACAGATATAGTAGGGCCTTTTCAGTACTGGCCCCGACTTGGTGGAACTCTCTATCACAAGAGACCAGGGCCCCGCGGGACTTGACATCTTTCCACAGGGCCTGCAAGACAGAGCTGTTCCGCCTGGCCTTTGGTTTGGACTCAGTCTGACCCTCATGTTTCCCTCCCCTTATGGTCTTGATCTATGGGCTACTTTTAAAATGAGGCTGCATTTTAAATTGCATTTTAACCTGTATTTAAAATTGGGGTGTTTTTTTTCCCTTTCCCTCCAATTATGTTTTTACTGTGATTTTATTGGTGTTAACCTCCCTGAGCCTAGCTCTGGCAGGGGAGGGCGGGATATAAATAAAATTTATTATTATTATTATTTATTATTATTATTATTATTATTATTATTATTATTAGTGGATTTTTGGCTCAGGCATTGGGTGCATATCCTGTTCCAGCCCCTCCGGGTGGTGGTGGAGGAATTAATTATTTAATTTAGGAAAGGCAAGGGAACTCAGTTCCCCCGCTCAAACAACTCCTGCCCCCGATGATAAATATACAGCAACAACCGGCTTATCCAGCCTGGCTTTGAAGCGCCCTGCGGCAGAAGCTGCAGTCACGGAGCGGGGACGGTCCTGGCCGCAGGTCAGCGGGGAAAAGAGCCAGGGGTGGTTGTGCTGTATTGCGGTTTTCGTACCGCGCGCTCTCCGTTCCCACGTGCAGCCGGACACGCA
Organism: Podarcis cretensis; assembly: GCF_951804945.1. Classification (NCBI taxonomy): domain Eukaryota; kingdom Metazoa; phylum Chordata; class Lepidosauria; order Squamata; family Lacertidae; genus Podarcis; species Podarcis cretensis. Next base: position 2,725,917 of record NC_137178.1, on the reverse strand, counting down.
AGCGGCCCCGCCCCGCCCTGCAACATTTCCCTCCTTTGCCATTGGCCGAGCCTTTCCCGCCTCGGCCCTCCCCCGCGTTCTAAAGGGCGTTCCTGCCCCGCCCCTGCCCCGCCCCCGCGCCCCACCCCCGCCGTTCCTCCGTGGCCCGCCTCCGCCGCCCCGTTCCCCCCCCGCCATTGGCCGAAGGGCCTCTCGGCGGCGGCCAATCGGGAGGAGCCTCGCCCTCTTTGTTGCCCGGGCCAATGAGCGGCGGCGGGGGCGGGGCGTCTCCGAGCTCTGGTTCTCCGGGTGGGAGAGAGGCTCGAGCAGGAAGGACGCGGCCGGCCACGCCGCTGACCCCTCCGCCGCGCCAGCCGTGAGTGCACCGAACCCCTTCTTCCTCCTCCTCCTCCTCCTCCTCCCCCTTGCTCGCCCTCGGTCGCATTCACACGTTCAGCTGCCTTGGATCGCGAGCGTTCACGTGTCTGCTCATCCACACGGTCAGCTGCCTTGGATCGCGAGCGTTCACGTGTCTGCTCATCCACACGTTCAGCTGCCTTGGATCGCGAGCGTTCACGTGTCTGCTCATCCACACGGTCAGCTGCCTTGGATCGCGAGCGTTCACGTGTCTGCTCACCCACACGTTCAGCTGCCTTGGCTCGCGAGCGTTCACGTGTCTGCTCACCCACACGTTCAGCTGCCTTGGCTCGCGAGCGTTCACGTGTCTGCTCATCCACACGGTCAGCTGCCTTGGATCGCGAGCGTTCACGTGTCTGCGCTGTTAAGGGGTAACGGTAGCAATAAGCGTCTGGGGAAAGGGTCTCTGCCCCGCAGGAGTTTGCAGTCAAAGTTTGATTTGTGGGGCTTTTTTTGGGGGGGGGTTGAGTGTCAAGGCTCAGGCGCGACCCGACAGCAGCCACGTGCTTCAGAGGACCCTGGTCTCATTTTGTCTATACAAGGTTTTGTGTGTGTGTCTTTATTATAAAGGGAGGGGGATAACTAGGTTGGATCCTGCTAGCGCCTGCCTTTGTGATTCCTCCTTTCTCTAGCTCTCTGTCCCGTGCTTCTTAATGCAGCTTTAGGCCTCTATATTTATGCTATTGTTATTACTACTATTTGAACTTATTTTAGAATGAAATGATTTTAGAATCTTGTATTATTTTACTGTTGTTAGCCGCTCTGAGCCCGGCTTTGGCTGCTGAAGGCGGGATATAAATTATTATTATTATTATTATTACCAGTTTTTTTTCTCCGGGGGTACACGTACTCCTAAACATTTTGTGAATCTTTGTACTTACCGGTATGTCCATTTACTGAATTTATTTTTCCCGATTTGAACTATAAAATTGTGATTTTATGAGAGTACCCCTAAACCATTTTTTTTATAGGAAAAAAAAGCACAGACTATTACTATTATTAATTTGTTTATTACCTGCTCTTTGCCCTAAGGTTCCAGGGCAGGTTGCAGTACACCTCTCTCCCTCTCACCTGCTGTTAGGCTTGTTTGTTTTCTTTTTAAGCTAGAAAGCTATACTGCTCTCTGGCGCTGGTAGTTTCCCCCTGACAGAAACTCCCCAAAGCCTTCCTTCCTTTGTTAAATGGATGCTTTGCCTTCTCCACGAAGATGCATCCAAGGTGCCTCTCCACATGACGTTATTGTGGGAAGATTGTGAGCTTTCGCAAGCGGGTCCTGCGTTAAACTGAGCAGTCTTCTGGGTACCACAGCACCCTTTGTGATTGCACTAGACATCTAAAGAGCCAGTGTGGTGTAGTGGTTAAGAGCGGTAGTCTCATAATCTGGGGAACCGGGTTCGTGTCTCCGCTCCTCCACATGCAGCTGCTGGGTGACCTTGGGCCAGTCACACTTCTCTGAAGTCTCTCAGCCCCACTCACCTCACAGAGTGTTTGTTGTGGGGGAGGAAGGGAAAGGAGAATGTTAGCCGCTTTGAGACTCCTGAAGAGGAGTGAAAGGCGGGATATCAAATCCAAACTCTTCTTCTTCTTCTTCTTCTTCTAAAGGCAGCCCTGTTTGTTTTGTTTTGTTTAGTCGTTTAGTTGTGTCCGCCTCTTCGTGACCCCCTGGACCAGAGCACGCCAGGCACTCCTGTCTTCCACTGCCTCCCGCAGTTTGGTCAAACTCACGCTGGTCCCTTCAAGAACACTGCCCCACCATCTCGTCCTCTGTCGTCCCCTTCTCCTTGTGCCCTCCGTCTTTTCCAACATCAGGGTCTTTTCCAGGGAGTCTTCTCTTCTCATGAGAAGTCTTGGAGCCTCAGCTTCAGGTTCTGTTCTTCCAGTGAGCCCTCAGGGCTGATTCCCTTCAGAATGGATACCTTTGATCTTCTTGCAGTCCATGGGACTCTCAAGAGTCTCCTCCAGCACCAGAATTCAAAAGCATCCATTCTTCGGCGATCAGCCTTCTTTATGGTCCAGCTCTCACTTCCATACATCACTACTGGGAAAACCATAGCTTTAACTATATGGACCTTTGTTGGCAAGGTGATCTCTGCTTTTTAAGATGCTGTCTAGGTTTGTCATTGCTTTTCTCCCAAGAAGCAGGCGTCTTTTAATTTCGTGACTGCTGTCACCATCTGCAGTGATCATGGAGCCCAAGAAAGTAAAATCTCTCACTGCCTCCATTTCTTCCCCTTCAATTTGCCAGGTGGTGATGGGACCAGTGGCCATGATCTTGGTTTTTTTTATGTTGAGCTTCAGACCATATTTTGCGCTTTCACCCTCATTAAAAGGTTCTTTAATTCCTCTTCACTTTCTGCCATCAAGGTTGTGTCATCCGCATATCTGAGGTTGTTGATGCATTACTGTATTTTAATATTTTGTTGAAAGCCGCCCAGAGTGGCTGGGGAATCCCAGCCAGATGGGCGGGGTATAAATAATACCGTAAATTATTATAGTATTATTATTACTAGTGGTAGCGTATATCTAAGGTGTACACCTGCCCTCCTGATCCAGCCAGCCTCCTGCCCCCTCGACCTTTCCCTCTCACCTGCAGTTGGCCACATGGCCAATAAAAGGGGGCACACAGAGGGTGGGATGGGGGGGGAACACGAATCAAAACCAGCAGGAATTTTGCTCAGAGGTAGGAGCCGAGGCAAATGGGTTTGAAAAGAAAGGTACTGTGGTCTCCAAGGCTGTATTGCACCAAACACAGTGTCACTGGGGAAGGGGCAAAGGGCAGCAGGTTCATGGGCAAGGAGGCCACTCATTGCCCACTGTACGCCTACTTACTTGAAGCAGGAGGTGGCAAAAGGTTGATAATATATCAGGAAAAAGGCAGGATGCATGGAACAGCTCCCAGAAAGCTGTTAAGAGATGCAGCAGCTGCAGAAAAGGGAAATGTTTGGACCATAGGATGGGTGGTTAGGGTGAAAGAGAAGAGGAACATACAGGTGTTCCCCTCCATCTTTTGCAACCCCCCCCCCAGAACCCCCTTTCTAGGGTTACTGCCTAGCTCTAGCTCACACTGAGGTCCCTGTATTAAACGACACAATCTAAACCAGGGCTTGCAGGATCTTCTAAAGCCCCAAGATCCATCAAGCATAGCCTGACGCAAGGGAAGCAGACTCGGAATTAAAAATAAGTTTGAGTCAAAGAGCTTCCTACGAGCACCAGAATCTGATGGTGTCCACGGATTTTTCGCACAAAAAGCAACTCCGAGATTCCTTCATCTCAGAAGCACAATTTGGGGAAGGAAGGGTGGCATTTTGCTGATGTGCTTAAGCAATTGGGGCGCCAGAAATCCTGTTGCAAAATCAACCAGAGATCTGCTAGTACAGTGGCTGGGGAAACCCAGCCAGATGGGCAGGGTATTAATAATAATAATAATAATCCAGATCTGCACCCCTGATTGAGAAGCAACCACTCTGCCCCTCGCACCTGGTTCTACGGATTTGGGGCAAAACACCTTCTCAAGGAGCCTGGCAAGACGAACTGGAAGAAAATGGACGGCACCTGGGACCATGGTACTGTTATGAGGAAGAGGGTCCTGCGTTAAACTGAGCAGTCTTCTGGGTACCACAGCACCCTTTGTGATTGCACTAGACATCTAAAGGCAGTCCTGTTTGTTTTGTTTTGTTTAGTCGTTTAGTTGTGTCCGCCTCTTGGTGACCCCCTGGACCAGAGCACGCCAGGCACTCCTGTCTTCCACTGCCTCCCCCAGTTTGGTCAAACTCATGCTGGTCCCTTCGAGAACACTGCCCCACCATCTCGTCCTCTGTCGCCCCCTTCTCCTTGTGCCCTCCGTCTTTCCCAACATCACGGTCTTTTCCAGGGAGTCTTCTCTTCTCATGAGGTGGCCAAAGTCTTGGAGCCTCAGCTTCAGGATCTGTCCTTCCAGTGAGCACTCGGGGCCGATTTCCTTCAGAATGGATAGGTTTGATCTTCTTGCCGTCCATGGGACTCTCAAAAGTCTCCTCCAGCACCATGATTGGGGTAAAAATACCCAAATAACACTGATAGATGATTTTATTTACCCAGAACAATGCCTAGACAAAGAATGGATTCCTCCTCCCTAGACACCAAATGCATTTTGACCCCTCCTGGGGCAAGATCACCAAAACCCACACGTGCACCCTCGGCCGGTTTGATCAGTGGAAATGGCACACCTCCACGTGCTACATAATGCCGCTCCGTATTTGTAAGTACTCGGTCGTTTAGTCTAGCAGTGCATAAACTTTGGAACTCCCTGCCAATTGAGATCAAGGTGGTGACTTCACTGTACTCTTTTTGGCGCCTGCTAAAAACCATTCTTATTTAGACAAGCCTTTCCAGATGCTTAGAAAGTTGAGGGAATTTTAATCTGTTTTCGTTTTGTTAACTTTTGTATGTTTTAAAGCAGCGTTGCCAATTTGTCTTGATTTTAGTGTTTTATACAATGGAACCTCGGTTTTCAAATGTAATCCGTTCTTAAAGTCCGCTCAACTTCCGAAACGTTTGAAAACCGAGGATCAAAGGGCTGTCAGCAAGTCCAATGGGGGAAATTGAGAAACGAGCCTCGGAAGCCATTCAACTTCTGAGGCGCATTCAAAAATGGAAGCGTTCACTTCTGGGTTTTCCGCGTTCGGCTTCTGAAACGTTCGGCATCTGAGACGTTTGAAAACCGAGGTTTGACTGTATTTTGTAAACCACTTGGAGGGTGTTTGGTTTTGTTTATAATCAAGCGGTATATGAATTTTATTAAATTAAATAAATAAACATGCAATCTTTCACCAAAGGTGAGCGTTGCGTGATCTCTATAGATGACCAGGTGGGGTGACCTGACCTACAATGGATACAAAGCAGAGCAGTGTAGAGTGGGTTTTTTGTTTTGCTTTTTGGGGTTTTTCTTTAGAGCAGTATATATTTAATTGCAGGGGTTTGGACTAGATGATCCTTGATGTCTCTTCCAACTCTACAATTCTCTGATCCTCTAATTTTTCTGACCCTCTTAATTCCCTCACTTCTCCAGCTATCCTATCAACACTTCCTGATTCCTGCCTTATTCTGTGTTTACCACCTGTTCCCAGTTTTCCTCTCCAGACCCGAGCGATGTGGGGCAGTTCGTCTGTGAGGGTAGGAGTCGTCCTTTCCTCTGTGTGTGAAAAATAATCTTATCTACGTTGCCTGCAGAGCATTCCCCCCATCGAGGGGCTGGGGTCACTCCTGTTTCTGCATAGCTCTGTGTGTCCACCCCAGCTTTGTAACTATATCCACAAGGTCATGTATACTAGACTTGGCTGCAGTCCAGATCTGGTTAACACCGTCTCTTTATGTCGCCAAACATCTTTTTCCTTCCCTGATTGTGTTACAAAACTCCTGTTAGATTTGGCCTGGAGACAGGCGATTGGTTTGAAGAGAGCTGAAAGCGGTTTGAAAGAGAGGAAGCTTTTCCCACGATGTGTAGACACGCTTACAGTCGTAGAATGGAGAGTTGAGGTACCGAGGGTCATCCATTCCAACCCCCTGCAATGCAGAGATCTCAGCTGAAGTATCCAGGACGGACGGCCACCCAACCTCTGCTTAAAAACCTCCAAAAAAGGAGGTTGAATGGCTCTTGCCTTCAGGAAGTCCTTCCTGATGCTCAATCAGAATCTCCTTCCTGGTCGTTGGAATCCACCTGTCTGCTCCTTCTTTCACGTGACAGCCCTTTAGATATTTGAAGATGGCTCTCATATCTCTTCCTCATATCTTCTCTTCTCCAGCTCCCTCAACCGTTCCTCATCAGGCCTGGTTTCCGATATAACCAGTAGAATTCTACAGGATGGGGTTTTCGTTTGGGAAAACAGTCAAGATCCAAGGATCCCCAGAGGGTGGAGATGTCAGGCATCATCTTGGCACCCAGGCATCGTCACTTGGTCGCAAAATGTGCCTGGCGCCTGGCTAACTTCAAACGCTGCCACTCGCGCATGCGCAGAAGGGCAAAATGATGTCACGCACATGCGCAGAAGCAGCGAATCGCAACCAGCGTGTGCGCAGATGCGCCGCTGCGGGTTGTGTTCTTTTCATGTTGCAAACGGGCCTCTGGAATGGATCCCATTCGCAACCAGAGGTACCGCTGTACATATATATGACATACTGTTCCATGCATATTTTTGGAAATAAAGTTGGGGCCAGTTAGACATGGTGGTTTCTCCCCCGCCTTCTCTCTCTCTCTCTCTCTCTCTCTCTCTCTGCTGGAATATCATAGTTCTGGCATCTCTGGGTGTGATCCCTTGAGTACATAGAGCGGCCTTCTTTCCCTCTACGCTAAGAGCCTGGCAAACAGCGGCGGTCAGTTCCCCTTCTATCTTGCAGAAGGATAAATCAGTTGTGTGCTGGTTAGGGGGCCTATATGGAAGAACTATCTGATGGTAAGGGCCTTTCGTCAGTGGAAGCAGCTCCCTCATAAGGTTGTGGAGGTTTTAAAGCAGAGGTTGGGTGGCCACCTGCCAGGGATCCTTTAGCTATGACATTGCAGAGGGTTGGGCTGGATGAACCCTGGGGTTCCCTTCCAACCCTAGATTTCTATAAGCTTTCTTCTGAGCTCTTTTGCCTGACTCCAGGGGTGTGGGAATGGCTCACGTTAACCAGCACAGCCACCTTGGATAGGGACAGAGGGTGCCAGTGTGTGTGTGTGTGCTGCATGAACCCTAAGGGGCAGTGGTGGTGTAGTGGTTAGAGTGTTTGGCTAGGACGTGGGAGAGCTGGCTTCGAATCCCTACTTGACCATGAACCCTTTGGTAATCCTCACAGAACTCTAGCCCAATGGTTGTCATTAATTTGATTTTGAATTGATTTTGAAATGAATTTATTTTAGAATGACGTGTTGCATTTATTGGTGTTAACCTCTCTGAGCCCGGCTTTGGCTGGGGAGGGCGGGATATAAATAATTTTTTAATTTTTTTAATTATTTATTATTAAGCTCACTGGGTGACCTTGGGCCAAGTCGCTGCCTCTCAGCCTGAGGATTAAATGTGGGAGGGGAGACCCTGTACCCCACCTTGAGCTCCTAGGAGGAGAAGTTGGGATGGAAATGGAATAAAATAAATAAACACACTCCAGGTGCCCAGCTTTTTTAAGGGTAAGTCTCTAGGAGTGCCTGGCGTGCTCTGGTCCATGGAGTCACGAAGAGTCGGACATACTAAACAACTAAACAACAACAACAACTCTAGCGTTTATAATACCTAAAATGTCCAGACTCTGGTTGGTTGATTGGCTCCTGTCTGTCTCCAGAGACGATGGAGTTTGCCTCCGTGGGTGAAGTCAAACCGCTGCATTAACAGCACCGAAGTGACCTTTCCATGGTATTTACAGGTATACTGTATCTCAACAGGGAGGCTTTGTGTTGTTGTGGTTGTTGTGGCTAGTAACCATTGATAGATTTCCTTGTTCAGGAAGCTAGATTCTTCTGCCTCTTCCTTTAAATTTGCCAAAGCGGCTGGTTTTTGCCCCTTCGCTTCCTGGTGGGTCCCGGATACCGTCCACCATGGGCTTCTGCCAACACAGAAAAGGAAAGGGTGGGAGTGCTTGCAATCAGAGTGCACCCTATGCAGGCGAGGGTGTGCCAGGGCGGGCAAGATGCCAGCCTCTGCAGCCGATGTGCCGGCTGCCAGCCGGTTGTTGCTGATGTTGCCTTTCTCCTCTTTTGCTCCTGAATCTTCGCCGGAGATCTGGCTGGGATGCCTTCGCCCAAGAGCTGAGCCAAACATTGGCTTTAATTTATTTTAAAGGGAAACAAACCCCATTTCCCTTCCTTGCCAGGCTCTCTCTGTTCGCCTCTGGAATTTTTATTCTCTGCCGGGGAACAGCCCAGAATGCGCTGGCTGCAAAAGAGGGAATCGCCTTCGGAGGCAAGAGCAAACGTATTTGCAAGAGGAGCAAGGGGTCTGTGCACTGCCGGCGCTTTCTGGGTGTGAAATTTCTGTCTAGCTCACACGAGAAATCTGTGTTCTGGGAGTCATAGAAGGGTAGAGTTGGAAGGGACACCAAGGGTCATCTAGCCCTACAAAATTTACCGTATTTTTCGCTCCATAAGATGCAACTAGTTTTTAGAGGAGGAAAACAAGAGAAAAAATATTCTGAATGAAACAGTGGGTGTATGATTTTTGTGGTTCATGCTGTGGCCACAGACATGATATGTGATTTGACGGTGAGTTTGGGGTAGCCCAATGCAAAAATCCTGAGGATCCATGTGGATCAGTGCTTTGTAACCACGTTTGTGCACTATTGTGGCCCCACGAAACAGTGGATGCGTGATTTTTTTGGTGCAGGCTGTAGCCATGGACATGCAATGTGATCTGATGGTGAATTTGGGGTGACCCAATGCAAAAATCTGGGGATCCATGGGCTTTTACCTCCCCCCTCCCAAACAGCCTCCTTTATCGCTAGCGTCCCTTATCTCCCTCCTGATCGCTTGCCGATCAGCTGCTCAGTGGCTTCGTTTCAACACCCCTCTCCTTCTTTCTTTTTTTAAAAAACCCCACGATCTGCTTTTCGCCACTGGGCAATTCGGCTCCAGGGACTACGCATAAGACGCACAGACATTTTCCCTTACTTTTTAGGAGGAAAAAATGTGTCTTATGGAGCAAAAAATATGCTAGTCACATAGAAAGTGGACATGATAGTGTTTGTAATTGACTCCTTGGGAAGTCCGCCTCCGAATCGAGCCAGGGAGTCTATATCCATCAGCCCTGCTGGGATCAGTTGTGACTCCTGCATTGCTTCCAACACTGCAGTTCTATGACCAGTGTCTCACCCTTCAGTTTCATACAGTCATAGAATTGTTGGAAGGCTTGGTCCACTCTTCGTTCGGCTGTAGAGAGGCGTGACTCCCGCTCCTTCTGGCGCTTAGTTAGGCCTTTGGCACCATTCAATTCAGCTACCCTGATTTCCGCTGACGAATGGATCGCCTATTATTCAGCCAGTTTCGCTTCTCCAAATCATCTTACAGATCACCTTCAATCCCCATTGGACCTCTGTTCCTGTTCTCTTAGTACCACCTCCTCAGTAAATTTTACTTCAACCCGCATTTTCAACCTCATAATGTCCATGCGAAGGAATAAGGCCCCCGGCCCAGACATGGTCCCGTTGGACCTTTTCCTGACTGATCCTCTTTGGTGGAGTGAACAGCTGACTCCTGTATTCACCGCTATCTCTTCCGCCCTAGAAATCCCCGACTCCTGGAGAGAAGCTACAATAGTTCCGATTTTCAAAGGTGGCCAGCCAAACACCCCTAGGAACTATCGCCCCATCAGTTTACTATCTATTCTGGGGAAAATATTTGCCGCTGTTTTACTGGAAGAACTCCTTTCATGGGTACATGAGAGAAACATTCTACTGCCAGAACAGATTGGCTTCCGGAAGTCAGCATCAACCATGGACCACTGTCTAACTCTTTATCACCTTGCCAGTAAATACACTGCACCAAGGCAAGGCCACCTGTTTGCCGCTTGCATGGACCTGGAGGCCGCCTTTGATTCCGTTTCTAGGCAAAGATTATGGTCCAAACTTGCCCATCTGGGAATTGATCCGCACCTCCTCTCCCTAATTATTTCCCTTTATTCAAACACCACAGCTCGCATTCGAATTGATCCCAACGGCTCCCTTACCACTTCATTTCCAACGGCCAGGGGTGTCCAACAAGGTTGTCTCTTGGCCCCTTTATTGTTTAATCTTTATCTTCATGATGCTCTTTCCCCTTTGAAGCTAGTAACTAAGTATCCTCCTCACCTAGCAGGCCACCCCGTTGCTTCCCTTTTCTATGCAGATGATGCCGTCATCTTATCCAGAACAGCTGCGGACCTAGCAAATGCAGTTAATGCATTTATCGCCTATTGTAAGGCGGAAGCTCTTAATATTAATTATAAAAAATCGAAAGTCCTCCACTTCACTCGTTCCCGTAAACTCAAGCTGGAGCCGCTTAAGATCACAGGTGGCTACTTAGAAAAGGTAAAAGCCTTTAAATATCTAGGCTTAATATTTACCTATAATCTCTCCTGGACCACCCATCTACAATCTGCCTCTCTTGCAACCACGACCTCTAATGCCATTGTCCGATTTTATCATCAGAAGGGTGGCAAACACCTTCCAGCAGCAATTCAAATATTTAATGCCAAATTTGTCCCTAAATTATTATATGGCTGCGAAGTATGGACTACAGCAATATCAGGTAACTTGGATCGCCCACTTCACATGTTTTTGAGATCTCTTTCCAGTGTCCCGAGATGTATCTCAGGTGCAGCCCTACGACTTGAGTTCGCCCAGCCCTCAATTGTAAAACGAGCATGGAGTCGAGCCATTTCCTATAGCTCCAACCTACTAGCATCGGATGCTCGAATGAGAGGTGGTTTCTCCAATCTGATCTTAAGAGATATTCATAATTCTCCTTGGAAAACTACAATTAATCTCAAATTCCGCTCTCTTCTCAATTTGAACCGCAAAACTGTTTTTAACTTAGAGTATATTAGCCCGGCGGCCCTACCTCTAATCAAAAAGAAGCTACAGCAACTTGACTTCTCTAACACAGCTTCCCATGCAAGAGGGCCGTGTTCAGGCTTAGCCCTAGCTATTCCACCCCCTGAAGGGATCCCTCTATACTGCTTCACAATTCCTTCGGAGGCTAAGCGAAGGGCCTTTACCTGTGCCCGTCTCAACTGTTTTCCTACAGCGGTTCTGTCGGGTCGTTACTCCAGAGTTTCCATCGCAAATAGAACATGCACCTGCAATGACACGGCTCTGGAGACTATGGAACATGTAATGCTCTTCTGTCCCAACTGGACAGAAGAAAGATCTCGGTTTCTAACTCCTCTCGTGAACAAGCTTCATCTCCCAATCCAGCCTTGGATAGTGTCCCTTCTTCTGCAGGATTCTGACTGTTGGATTACCGAGATGACAGCTAATTTCCTGCTTAGTGTGATGAAGAGGAAAGCGGCACCAACTTCTTCTTTAATATCACAGATGTAATCGATACGCCGCACAGTCGAATCTGTTTTTGTATTCTCAGTCACTCGATGTTTTAAATCCCCCGTTACTTTTGTTATCCCCATTTTTTTCAAAGTATTTGCCCAGGACGACATCCACTTTTATCTCCCCACCCCTATTCCATGTTGTTATTTCTATGTATATTATGCTATGGCCACATGGCTAATGCAATAAAATCGAATTAGAATTGTTGGAAGGGACCACAAGGATCGCCTCGCCCAACCCCCTTAGGACCCCTTTGCCCGGCATGGTTCTCAAATCCACAACCCTGAGATTAAGGGTCTTAAAGGTAAAGGTAAAGGTACCCCTGCCTGTACGGGCCAGTCTTGACAGACTCTGGGGTTGTGCGCCCATCTCACTTAAGAGGCCAGGGGCCAGCGCTGTCCGGAGACACTTCCGGGTCACGTGGCCAGCGTGACATCGCTGCTCTGGCGAGCCAGAGCCGCACACGGAAACGCCGTATCTCCTTCTGCCATATCCACAAACCTACCCCAAAGGAGGATAGAAGGATTACAATTGAACCTTGTTGTTTAGTCGTGTCTGCCGCTTCGTGACCCCATGGACCAGAGCACGCCAGGCCCTCCTGTCTTCCACTGCCTCCCGCAGTTTGGTCAAACTCATGTTTGTAGCTTCGAGAACACTGTCCAACCATCTCGTCCTCTGTCGTCCCCTTATCAAGGTTCATGGTTCTTACATTCCAGGTTCCTATGCAATATTTTTCTGTACAGCATTGGACTTTCCTTTTGCTTCCAGGCATATCTGCAACTGAGCGTCCTTTCGCCTTTGGCCCAGCCACTTCATCAGCTCTGAATCTACTTGTACTTGTCCTCCGCTCTTCCTCAATAGCATGTTGGACGCCTTCCGACCGGAGGGGCTCATCTTCCAGCGTCATAACTTTTATATGCCTGTTGTCTTTTTCCATGGAGTTTTCTTGGCAGGGATACTGGAGTGGTTTGCCGGTTCCTGCTCCAGGTGGATCACGTTTGGTCAAAACTCTCCACTATGACCTGCCCATCTTGGGTGGCCCTGCACGGCATAGCTCATAGCTTCTCTGAGTTATTCAAGCCCCTTCGCCACGGCAAGGCAGTGATCCATGAAGGAGACAATTGAACCTAGCCAGCCAAAAAGCCCTTCTTCTGAGATGAATTCCTGGCGGTCTATGTCCCACAGCCTATTTTAACATGGCCTTGGTGATTGGAAAAGCCACAGCACCCAGGAGATCCTCTGAAAGCCCAAGTTGCCGTAACTTTGTGCAAAACAGTTGTAGCCCTGGGGAAGGGAAGGGATCTGACAGTGAGACAGTGGACTTTTGGTGAGATGTTTTTGGTTCCTGGAGCCCTTGCCTCCCGTTTGTGCAAGCAAAAGCATTCCTCATGTGCGAAGTTGCCTTTTGCGTCCTGATAGATGGAAGTGAGACGATGCTGTTGCCGTGGCAACGCAAGCAACGACGACATGCCTGGAAACCTTCTTCGAACTTTGAAGGTTTGGTGAGGGTGGCAGCTGCGCCTTTTCTCAATTCAAAACTTCTGCATGCTCCTTGAGGCAGGGACCTTTCTCTTGGAAATGGCGTTCCGTGTTTGCATCGATGGTGGTGCATGGCTTAATAAAAAAACAGTCCATACATGCCGTGATCTGGGGGGGGGCGCGGTCCCAGGAAAAGCTTCCCTCTGCAGAATCAGGTGTTAACATATGTCTGACTTTCTAAACTGGATGTCCTGCTATAAAATAGGTATAATGTGCAGCCAAGTGGGGCAGAACTTTACCCTCCCCCCCCCAGCTCAGTTATTTAAGCTTTCCCACAGGAAATTTTCCATTTCGTAAGGTAAACAACAAAAGGGTGCAATTGCAAATAAAGATTAATCAAGATATTATTAGGCGAGTTTCCAAGTTTTTCCGTTGGCTTACTAAATGCAAGTAAGTAAACATGCTAACTTAGATCACTCTTGAGAATATCGTTTATCTGCACAATCAGAAAGATTTTCAGGAACCAAAAATTCATTCTCTGAGCAGGAGCAGTGAACACATTCTACTCATGTAAAAACACGCTGATTCCCGGACCGTCCGTGGGCCGGATTGAGAAGGTGACTGGACTGGATCCGGCCCCTGGGCCTTAGGTTGCCTACCCATGGGTAAGACATTGGAGGTGTCTGGCCCCAAAATGGCTACTAGACGTTCTGTTTTGGCTTCTGTAACCTTTGTTTAAGGAGCGATTTGTCGCCCAGCTTATATATTGATGAGTTTCTAACACTGCTGTCTCCCGGCTCCGCTCAACCGCATGGCTTCAAAATCCCCATACATTTTGCATGACGTCATGCGCAGCGTCAAGGCAAGCATGCAGCCTGCACCCTTTGCTGCCTTTTGGAAGACGGTTGTCCTTTGGCGTCTCTTGTCTGGCTGCTGCCAGGCCTTCCACCCCTGGGTTCCCTGCCTACCTGGGAACAACATTCCCTGCACCCCAACACGACGGTGACAAGATTATCGTGCTTGGCTTGGTGCCAGCTGCATGAGACAGGGCAGGATTTGGTCTGCCGCTGACTATTGGAAGGCAGCGATTAAATTCTCCCACACTGTCTCTGCAAGACAAATTAGTACCCTAAATAAACTCGTGTGTGTGTGTGTGCGCGCGCGTGCGCGTGCGTGTGTATGCAGAGCAGGCTTTCATGGTTTTGCTGCTGCCGATGACGGAAATCTAGCAGCTTGATCCTTTTAGGGGCTGCTCTGAATGCTAAGCAGTGGGCAAAATGGATTTTTCAAAATCTCCTTTTGAAAAGGATAACTTTCTGATATGGAAGGAAGCTGGGGACTTGTATCCTCTAAATCTGTAAGCTCTTTTCAAAGACAGAAGGCATGGAATCTTTAATACTTTCTTTTTGTTGGCTACAGGAATTGGTGCAAAGGGGGAATGAATTATTGGGTTTTAAATTCTATTTCCACCCCAAAGACATGGAGCTCTTTGCCAGAAGTTTCATTGGGCTTATTTGGTTGGCGTGAATTTTTTTGGGTACAGCTGAAGGCACCGGTCTGATTCTGCTCCTTGCACTTAATATTCCTCTGTTTATCTTTTAAAGTTTGCACCAGGGTAATATTTTTCCACGTTCCTAAAACTCATGGACCTCCAACGAAGCTCAGCGCGGGAAGATTTCAGGGCAGACAAGACGAAACTATGGAACTCCCTGCCACAGGAGGCAGTGCTAGGCAAGACCCTAGGTGGTTTTGAAAGAGGATTGGGCAAATTCATGGAGAATTAGGCCTCTGAATGCCCTCCGCTGGGAATTGTTCGTGCGGAGAATACAGTAATCTTGAATTCAAGTCCTGATCTTGAGTTTCCCACAGGGATGTGATTGGCCACTGAGAGAACAGGATGCTAGACTATCCCCTCAGTGGCTCAGTTTGCATGGCTGTTCACCAGAAGGTTGGTGGTTCAAGTCCACCCAGGGACAGGAATTCTGCATTGCAGGGGGTTGGACTAGATGACCCTTTGGGTCCCTTCTAACGCTACAATTCTGAGATTCTCGGACCTACAGCTGGGTGGTCAACAATGTCTAGGCAACATGATGACCATGTACATACGCAATAGACAATCTTTATAGAATTCCTTCAAACCATAACAAGTACAAAATGAGATCTTTAGTCTCAAAGTCTTTGAAAATCTTTAAATGAAGCGAAGTACCAGACTTTGTACGATGACAGACAAGCTGTGAAGCTTTATGTATTCAGCAAATATGATGTCCAACGCTGAACAGTGATTCTGGACATTGACTTCTGCTTCGTAACATTGTTCGTCAGCATGGTGGGAAGTTATAGAATTGCTTTATAAACCCATCTCATTTCGAATGAATGTATATAAATGAAAATATCAAATGCTGTGGAACAGTGCTTATGTCAGATGCTGACGAGGAATTCTACGAAACAGTTCCCAGTGCAAATTATTCTAATTCTGCAGAGGGAAATTTTCTAGCAAACACTAAATGCAAAAATCCCAGAAAGGTTCTTGCTTATCCCACTGAGTAAGATGCAATTGCTCTCAGGAAAAGTATAGAGTTGGATATTTGTTTTTAGTATAACAGAGCAGTTTAGTTACTGTTTGGAAAGTAATTCCTTTTCTGCTATATTTAATGCTAACAGCACACACAGGGTGGAAGCTGGCCAATTTGTTCTTGGTTTTTCTAGGGAGATAAACACCAATTTGTCTAGTTGTCCTGCAAGTACATAGAAAACTGGACAGGTGAGGTGGGGATGCACTTTTAACCTTAAATTGTGGTGCCTAGAAGTGGACACAGGACTCCAGGTGGGCTTTAACCAGTTCAGAATAGAGAAGGACCCATAACAAAGCCCAATGTTCAGTTATGATATTTGGTTACCATAAGAACGAAAGAGGAGCCTGCAGGATCAGGCCCATGGCCCCTCCAAGTCCAGCATCCTCTTCTCACAGTGCAGATGCCCCAGTGAAAAACCCGCAAGAAGGTTTCGAACACAAGTGCCCTCTCCTCCATGAATTTGCCTAATCCTCTTTTAAAGCCACCCGAATTACTAGCCATTTCTGCATCTTGTGGGAGGGAGTTCCACAGTTTAACCAGTCGCTGCATGAAAGAAGAGTTTCCTTTTCTGTGTCCCACATCTTCCAATACTCAGCTTCATTAGATGCCCACAAGTCCCAGTGCTGCAAGAGGAGAAGAAAAATATTTCTTTGTTCGCTTTCTGCATGCCTCTGAAGGACCAGGTGCGCAGCCTGGGAGTCATTCTGGACTCACAGCTGTCCATGGAGGCGCAGGTCAGTTCTGTGTCCAGGGCGGTCTCCCAGCTCTATCTGGTATTCAGGATGAGACCCTCCCTGCCCGCAGACAGGCTCACCAGTGTGGCGCATGCTCTGGTTATCTCCCGCTTGGACTACTGCAATGTGTTCTCTCTGGGGCTACCTTTGAAGGTGACCCAGAAACTGCAACTAATCCAGAATGCGGCAGCTAGACTGGGGACTGGGAGTGGCTGCCGAGACCATATGACACCGGTCCTGAGAGACCTACATTGGCTCCCAGTACATTTCCGAGCACAATTCAAAGGGTTGGGGCTGACCTATGCTGGCCTCGTTCCAGTATACCTGAAGGAGCATCTCCACCGCGGACACTGGGGTTCAGCTCCGAGGGCCTTCTGGCCATTCCCTCCCTGCAAGAAGTGAGGTTGCAGGGAACCAGGCAGAGGGCCTTCTCGGTAGTGGCGCCCGCCCTGTGGAATGCCCTTCCATCAGATGTCAAGGAAATAAACAACTGAGTTTTAGAAGACATCTGAAGGTAGCCCTGTTTAGGGAAGCTTTTAATATTTGACGAATCATTGTATTTTAATATTCTGCTGGAAGCCGCCCAGTGGCTGGGGAAACCCAGCCAGATGGGCGGGGTATAAATAATAAATTATTACTATTATGCCACATGTAATTTTATAAGCGGCTGTCGTGTCGCCTCCTATGGCCTCTTCTCTAAGCTGAAAAGTCCCAATCACTGCGACGTTCCTTCTCTGGGGAGCTGCTCCATCATCCACGCAGTTACACGCACTATGCACTACGTAGACCCAATTCTGTTACCTGTCTTGGTGGCTTTTGGGACTGAGCCAGGATTTGTGGCGCTGCGGCAGCTGCAGCCATTGTGTTCCCAAACGGAAAGCCCCCCCCACCCCAAGCCTAGCCTGGATTACACATTCAGTGAGGAGGGGAGCAGGACAAATGGCTGTGATCTTTCGACGCACGAAGCAGCGAAAGCACGGCAACGGCAACGGCAATAACCCCATATGTCTGCAACATTTGGCAGAGGGATGTGGTTAGTGAAAAAGGCATTAGATAGTCTGGCGGCTCAGAGCCAAGCCCTGGGGTGTTTCGGCTTTTAAAGAGCTCCCTTCCTAATGGAAATGGGCTCGGTAAATAATATTTCCACGAGGAGGGAAAGGGCGGGGGGGGGGGAGAGAAATCTACTTAGTGTTCAGCGTACTAAGATGGAGGAAGGCAGCTGTTGGAGAGATGGCAAACACACAGAGTTGCCCCTTTTGTTTTTTTAAAAACCCAGGTACACGAAGCCAAGTTTGAGCCGTCGTGGTGGTGAGTCTGTGGCCCGCGGCTCTGATTTGGCCCAACCGGAGATCTAATTTGGCCCGCAAGGCCGTTTCCCCCAAACCACAACCCAAACCTGCCTTCCCACACCTGAGATCATCATGTGCAGGGAAGGTCGTAAGGAGAATAGGCCATTTAAGACCTTCGAAAAGTTAAAATACTGTTGTTGTTGTTTAGTCGTTTATTCGTGTCCGACTCTTCGAGACCCCATGGACCAGAGCACGCCAGGCACCCCTGTCTTCGTTAAAATACTAGTAAACTCAAAACAGTTTTAAAACTCTCAATAAACTAAGAGAAGATTAAATATCCGGGTAAGCTTGTCTAGAGGGACGTGGGTGGCGCTGTGGGTTAAACCACAGAGCCTAGGGCTTGCCGATCAGAAAGTCGGCGGTTCGAATCCCCGCGACGGGGTGAGCTCCCGTTGCTCGGTCCCTGCTCCTGCCAACCTAGCAGTTCGAAAGCTCGTCAAAGTGCAAGTAGATAAATAGGTACCGCTCCGGTGGGAAGGTAAACAGTGTTTCTGTGTGCTGCTCTGGTTCGCCAGAAGTGGCTTGGTCATGCTGGCCACATAACCTGGAAGGTGTACACTGGCTCCCTCGGCCAATAAAGTGAGATGAGCGCCACAACCCCAGAGTCGGCCACGACCGGACCTAATGGTCAGGGCTCCCTTTACCTTTAAGCTTGTCTAAGCAGGAATGCTTTTAGAAGGCACTGAAAAAAGCCATCACTGAGAAGGCCCTGGCCCTGGTGGAGGATAGTCTGGCTTCCTTAGGGCCCGGGACCTCTAAACTATGGTTATTCATGGACCTTAAGGTCCTCTGCGGGGCAGACCAGGAGAGGCAGTCCCGTAAATACGAGGAGGCAGCCCACCGGAGCTGCTTCCACGGTTGGTCGGAGGCGGAAATGCTTCTGAATACCTGTTCATAGAATCATAAGAGTTGGAAGAGACCACAAGGGCCATCGAGTCCAACCCCCTGCCAAGCAGGAAACACCATCAGAGCACTCCTGACATATGGTTGTCAAGCCTCTGCTTAAAGACCTCCAAAGAAGGAGACTCCACCACACTCCTTGGCAGCAAATTCCACTGTCAAACAGCTCTTACTGTCAGGAAGTTCTTCCTAATGTTTAGGTGGAATCTTCTTTCTTGTAGTTTGGAACCATTGCTCCGTGTCCGCTTCTCTGGAGCAGCAGAAAACAACCTTTCTCCCTCCTATTTGTGACATCCTTTTATATATTTGAACATGGCTATCATATCACCCCTTAACCTCCTCTTCTCCAGGCTAAACATGCCCAGCTCCCTTAGCCGTTCCTCATAAGGCATCGCTTCCAGGCCTTTGACCATTTTGGTTGCCCTCCTCTGGACACGTTCCAGTTTGTCAGTGTCCTTCTTGAACTGTGGTGCCCAGAACTGGACACAGTACTCCAGGTGAGGTCTGACCAGAGCAGAATACAGTGGCACTATTACTTCCCTTGATCTAGATGCAATACTCCTATTGATGCAGCCCAGAATTGCATTGGCTTTTTTAGCTGCCGCATCACACTGTTGGCTCATGTCAAGTTTGTGGTCAGCCAAGACTCCTAGATCCTTTTCACATGTACTGCTCTCAAGCCAGGTGTCACCCATCTTGTATTTGTGCCTCTCATTTTTTTGGCCCAAGTGCAATACTTTACATTGCTGGAAACCACAGGACGGGAGAGGGCTGGTCTTGGGCTCGAGTCAGCCCAGTGGCCCACCCCCTCCACCCTCCTGTTCTCGCAGGGGTCAACCAGGTGTCCATTGCGGGAAACCAGCAAGGAGGACCCCGACCAAGATCTCTCTCCCCCCTCCTGTGGAAGCAAGAGCACAGCCATCTTGGCTGGGAGACACCCATAGTCCTCGCCTCCTCCACAAATTTGCAACCTGGTGCTCCATAGATTTCCTTGAAAGTGAGCCCCATTCTGACCAGTGGATAGTGGGGGTCAAATTGCAGCCTAGTGCAATGGGGGCTTCTTGAAGGCAAGCCTGCCTCTAGGATTGCAGCCTTTGCCTGGAAGGTGATTTTCCCTAATCCCTTCCTTTTCTTTCTAATCCTATAAGACCCTCAGCACAATCCTTTCCCTGTATGTTCATTCCCTACCTTCCTCCCTCCCTTCCATTTTTTAAAAAAATAATATTTATTAAGGTTTTAAAAGGTACAGAAAGAAAAGAAAAAGAATTAAACATAACAAAACCATACAATACAATACAAAGACAAAAATACTACATATACATAACAAAAATAAAACAAAAACAATTAAAAGAAAAAACACACACCCAATACTTTCAGTGTTATTAACTATCATTTACTTGTTTCAGCGACCTCCTCACACCTCCCTTTTTTGTATTCTAGTTCAGTTAGCTATTTCAACAAATCCTTTCCATCCTTCCCAATTTTAATCCTGATACAATGTAACTTTACCTTCCCTCCTTTCATCCATTAACAATCTATTTTTACTTAAAACAAAAAAAATTCCTTCCAGTAGCACCTTAAAGACCAACTAAGTTAGTTCTTGGTATGAGCTTTCGTGTGCATGCACACTTCTTCAGATACATGAGCTTTCGTGTGCATGCACACTTCTTCAGATACACAGTGTGTATCTGAAGAAGTGTGCATGCACACGAAAGCTCATACCAAGAACTAACTTAGTTGGTCTTTAAGGTGCTACTGGAAGGAATTTTTTTTGTTTTGACTATGGCAGACCAACACGGCTACCTATCTGTATTTTTACTTAGTCCTTTATAATACTTCCCTTCCTCCCTCCCTTCCAAGCACAAACAATCTATTTTGCTCTTCCATTTTTGGGAATGCTAGAAATGTGGTTTGTTTTCATTCCCTGTGTTTTAAAGCCCTATGCGGCCTCGGACCCACATACCTACGGGACCGCCTCTCCTGGTATGCCTCGCAGAGGATCTTAAGGTCCACAAATGACAACATTTTGGAGGTTCCAAGTCGCAAGGTGGTTAGATTGGTCTCAACTAGGGCCAGGGCCTTTTCAGTACTGGCCCCAACTTGGTGGAACGCTGTATCCCAAGAGACCAGGGCCCTGCGGGACTTGACATCTTTCCGCAGGGCCTGCAAGACAGAGCTGTTCCACCTGGCCTTTGGTTTGGACTCAGTCTGACCCTCATGTTTCCCTCCCCTTATGGTTTTGATCTATGGGCTACTTTTAAAATGAGGCTGCATTTTAAATTGCATTTTAACCTGTATTTTAAATTGGTGTTTTTCCCCCTATTAAGTTTTTACTGTAATTTTACTGGTGTTAGCCGCCCTGAGCCCAGCTCTGGCTGGGGAGGGCGGGGTACAGTGGTGCCTCGCAAGACGAAAATAATCCGTTCCGCGAGTCTCTTCGTCTAGCTGTTTTTTCATCTTGCGAAGCAAGCCCATTAGCGGCTTAGCACTATTAACGGCTTAGCGGCTTTTAGCGGTTTAGCGGATAAGCGGCTTAGCGGCTTAGAAAAAGGGGGGGGAGGGGAAAAAAGTCGGAAAAACTTGTAAGACATTTTCGTCCTGCAAGGCAAGCCCATAGGGAAATTCATCTTGCGAAGCGCCTCCAAAACGGAAAACCCTTTCATCTAGCGGGTTTTTCATCTTGCGAGGCATTCGTCTTGCGGGGCACCACTGTATAAATAAATTATTATTATTATTATTATTATTATTATTATTATTATTATTATTATTATTCCTCTGTGCATAAAATGCATGTGTGATGATAACACAAAAAAAAACATGTCTGCAGTTCACCTTGATTTCAGGTCTTTGGGATCCCTCCTTCTCACCTTTCTGCACCTGCTCTGAGTAGGCTGCTCCTGCCGTTTGTTCACCTTGAGCTCTTCCGAATGCAGGATTTGAGCCATTTGTGATGCCGCCTTATAGAGTGCTGGGTGGGCAAGTAATGGCCAGTGTCAGACACCCATGTGGGTTTTCTGGAGGGGTTTTCCTGTGCAGATTAGGATCATTTCCCTCTTGCGTTCAAAATAAAATAAAAATGAGAGCGATCTGATTTAGCTTGCTTGTTTCCTGAATGCAAGGAAGAGAGAGCTAAGAATGGTGAAGCTGTCAAGCCTGAATAAATAAATAATTTTTCCGCTCTGCATCACTTGATGTCCAGGGATTGAACCTGAGGCATTCTGCAAGCCAAGCAGCTGCTGTGTCTCCAAGCTAAGTCCTCTCTGCCTGGAAAAAAACGGATATTTCTTCGATTTCTCCCTCCCATCCTCCCATCTCCATTTCTCAGTCAGACACCCATCTGTTTGAAGGCTGTGGGGGGTGAGCTGCCTGAGTCTTGCCAGTAAAATTACTGAATGGCAGGTAGGGATGGTTTCGAAAAAAAGGGAATGTAGACATTTTCTTGATGGAGGAAAAAACAAAACCCAAAACTCTTTCAAGGAACAAAGCAAACAGCGCTTTATTTAGAGCAAGCCCCCTGAGTTCGGTCTTGTGGAGCCCTTCCTTTTAATTTTATGTGGTTGCATTCCTAAAAATGCAATATATCATAGTTAAAATAAAGAAAAGAAAATGTACCCACCACCCACCCTATTGTAACAGATGGCATGAGAACAGCCCCGATTTAAAAGACTACTGTAAAAGCCTGTGTGAATTCATGTTTTGTCACTTTTATTATTAGTATTAATATTCTGTTGGGAGCCACCCAGACTGGCTGGGTTAATAATAATAATAATATAATAATAAGGCCCTAGAAAGAGGGAGATGAACTTCCCTTTCTGCATTTTCCCTATCATCATCATCGTTCTGTGAACCTCTTTTCATTCACCCCCCACCAACAGAACCCTTAGTTTGATGTTCCCGTGCCAACTCAACTCCCAAACCTGCTTTTAAGACTTTTTGAGGTGGGTGCAGAATGGCCTTCAGTGCTGGACCTCAGTGTATGGGCTGAATAATGGGGGTGGAGACACTCCTTCAGGTATACTGAAGAAACTTGCAATCAGTTAATTCTTGGCAGAGGCAGCTCATAAAGTTGTTGTCGACACCAACCCAAGTTTTTTAGGAACATAAATGTAATCAAAAGTCAAGAAACATGTTCAGGGAAGGGCAACCAAGTTGACCCAGGGTCTGGAAACCAAGCCTTATGAGGAACAGTTGAGGGAGTTGGGTATGTTTAGCCTGGAAAAGAGGAGGCTAAGAGGAGATTTGAGAGCCAGCTTCAAATACACTGGTGCCTCGCAAGACGAAATTAATCCGTTCTGCGAGTCTCTTCGTCTAGCGGTTTTTTCGTCTTGCGAAACAAGCCCATTGACGGCTTAGCGGATTAGCGCTATTAGCGGCTTAGCGGCTTTTAGCGGCTTAGCGGATCAGCTGATAAGCGGCTTAGCGGCTTAGAAAAAAGGGAGGGGAAAAAACCTGCAGGAACTTGCAAGACATTTTCGTCTTGCGAAGCAAGCCCATAGGGAAATTCGTTTTGCGAAGCGCCTCCAAAACGGAAAACCCTTTCGTCTAGCGGGTTTTCCGTCTTGCGAGGCATTCGTCTTGCGGGGCACCACTGTATCTGAGGGGCTGCTGCTCTACAATTCTATGATTCTATAATCAACATTTGCTAATCATCATTCATCATTACTAGAAATCGTAGAATTTGAATAAAATAAGGAATATTGTTGCATAAGGGAATCATCTTCCTAATTCAGAGGGTCCTCATGGTGAGGGACGTGCACTCTGCACATGCCCACACTCTTTACTTCTGAGGCTCATAATTCCTAGTGAAGTCTTTCATGTCCGTGGCGTTAGAAGGGACCCCAAGTTTCATCTTGTGCAGCCCCCCACCCCTCCGAAGTGCAAGAATTGCAGCTAAATAATCCCTGAGAGACGGCACTCCAGCCTCTATTTGAAAACCAGACATGGCTCTCACTGCCAGGAAGTTCTTCCTAGTGTTTAGACGGAATCTCCTTTCATTGCAAATAAATTGGCTATTTTTTTAAAAAAGGTGCCGCGACGTGATTCTTTGTTTTCTGCTAGAGACCGACACAGGGGCCCATCTGGAAGTTGCTTCCCAATTCAGCTCCAAAGGACTTTTTGGCCTGACGTGCTTTAAAAGGACATCATCTCCTCCTCTGGAGGATGAGAAGAACCAGATGGTCCCAGGCTGGGGGAGAGGTTGGCCCAGGGCCTGATGGTTCTGCCAAATCACTGGAGGGGACGATGGGATCCGGATTGGAGTGTGCTCAGGGCTCCCTCCCCAGGTGCTCCTGGACTGGGAATGGGCCCAGGGTAGGCTGGGATCTGCTGGTAGATCTCTGGGTAATTTGTAGCAGATCTGCATATAATTCTTGTTCACAGCAGGGAGTTATTCTGGACTCACAGCTGTCCATGGAGGCGCAGGTCAGTTCTGTGTCCAGGGCAGCTGTCTCCCAGCTCCATCTGGTACACAGGATGAGACCCTCCCTGCCCGCAAACTGTCTCGCTAGAGTGGTGCATGCTCTGGTTATCTCCCGCTTGGACTACTGCAACGTGCTCTGTGTGGGGCTACCTTTGAAGGTGACCTGGAAACTGCAGTTAATCCAGAACGCAGCAGCTAGACTGGTGACTGGGAGCGGCCGCCGAGACCACATAACACTGGTCCTGAGAGATCTGCATTGGCTCCCAGTACGTTTCCGAGCACAAGTCAAAGTGTTGGTGTTGACCTTTAAAGCCCTAAATGGCTTCGGTCCAGTATACCTGAAGGAGCATCTCCACCCCATCGTTCTGCCCGGACACTGAGGTCCAGCGCCGAGGGCCTTCTGGCGGTTCCCTCCCGCGAGAAGTGAGGTTGCAGGGAACCAGGCAGAGGGCCTTCTAGGTAGTGGCGCCCGCCCTGTGGAACGCCCTCCCGTCACATGTCAAGGGGAACAACAACTACCAGACTTTTAGAAGACATCTGAAGGCAGCCCTGTTTAGGGAAGTTTTTAATGTCTGATTCTGTATTGTTTTTAATATTCAGTTGGAAGCTGCTCAGAGTGGCTGGGGAAACCCTGCCCAATGGGTGGGGTATAAATATTATTATTATTATTATTATTATTATTATTATTATTTAACTTGATTTAAAACAACAAACATGCAGGTGTAGTAATCTTTCCACCAACGCGGGATTTGAACCCAAGACCCTGAGATTAAGCATCTCACGCTCTACCAACTGAGCTACCCCCGTCTAGTAGCCCTCAAAGGCAACGTTCATAACTCCCATTGTTCTCGGCGCATTTTGCGATGGGAAATGTCATTAGTGTGAGCCGTTTCTGAGCTCTGGGCGCAGGACTGGGCCTAAGATTTGAGATTAAAACTGCAGAGTGGAAGGAAAAGATGACCTTTTTCTGCCTCCGCGCTTCAGCTCTCTGAAGACTGCAGAAGTTAGAGAAGGGGAAGGTCGAGGCCGGGGCTGTCCAACAGGTCGATCACAATCTACTGGTCGATTGCAGGATGTTCCCCTGGTTGATTCTGGTCAATCTTGGGACCCCCAACCACTTTTTCAAAAATAAAAAATTGCTCAACAGCTTTGCTTCTTCCTCCTCTCAACAACTCTGATCAGTAAGGTAAAGATAAAGGGACCCCTGACCATTAGGTCGAGTCGTGGCCGACTCTGGGGTTGCGGCGCACATCACGCTTTACTGGCCAAGGGAGCCGGCATACAGCTTCCAGGTCATGTGGCTAGCATGACTAAGCCGCTTCTGGCGAACCAGAGCAGCGCACAGAAACACCGTTTACCTTCCCGTTGGAGCGGTACCTATTTATCTACTTGCACTTTTTGGTGTGCTTTCGAACTGCTAGGTTGGCAGGAGCAGGGACTGAGCAACGGGAGCTCACCCCGTCGCGGGGATTAGAACCGCCGACCTTCCGATCGGCAAGCCCAAGAGGCTCAATGGCTTAACCCACAGCGCCACCCGCGTCTGATCAGTGCTACCCCCGAAAAGCTCAACAACTTTGGTCAATACAATGGGCATATTACTGCCAGTTTTTTTGTTTTTTTTTTAGTTGGAATAGATCGCAGTCTCTTGGAAGCTGGGCACCCCTGGACTAGACCATGTGAAACATGAGCATAATATTTTAGTTGCAGTTCATTCATTTTCAGCTTTGCATTTTTGTTCTTAAAAAAGAATGCGCCCATTTCGTTGTTGCACCCATAACCTCGGTTTAAGGTGCCCTTTAGCTCCTAGCTTTCATATCTCAGTTTCTAACACGGCTCAGTAGCCCCTGCCCTCTATGAATTTGCTTGATTTTTAAACCCTCCTGTGGCAGTGAGTTCCATAGTTTAACGGTGCACTGCAGGAAAAAGCGCTTTCATGAAGAAGTCGTAGCCCAAAACATCTGGAGGGCACCAGGTTGGCAATGGCTGCAGGGTTCATTGCATTCTTGGTCTCGCTCTGTCGTTTTGCTTCTGGTTTTCTTTCTTTTGCTGAGCTCTCAAGACTCTGCGGCTCCCGTGTTTCTGTGTGCCTGCCCCTTCCCATTTCTTTTAAAAATGGGTCTAAGAACTGGGATGCTGTTGATGCAAAGGCGCTGCAAGATAATATGTTCAGAAGCCAAGGAGGAGGTGAGAACTTCAAAGCGGGCTCTATTTTTATATCTGGCACATCTCTCTCCACAATTGACACCAAGGTCCCAGGCGTGCCGACATCTTGCACAGCCTGTTTGGGGCTCAAGAGGCTCTGGAGAAAACGGGGAACGAAAGCGTGCTAATGAGATTTATGTTTATGAGCTCAGGGGCTGGTGGTGGGCCAGCATTCCTGAGTGTTCGAATTGGCAGCAGTGCGCATGCCCTTTATTCGATTGTTCTTGTTTACTGTACAGTGGTACCTCTGGTTGCGAACGGGATCTGTTCCGGAGCCCCGTTCGCAACCCGAGAGGAACGCAACCCAACATCTGTGCGTCTGCGCGCGCGCGGGTCATGATTCGTCGCTTCTGCGCATGCACGTGGCATCATTTTGTGCGCATGCGCGAGCTGCGAAACCCAGAAGTAACCCTTTCTGGTACTTCCGGGTTGCTGCGGGACACAACCTGACTGTATGACTGTATACGGTATGACTGTATTTATAGTCTGCCTTTCGCCCATGTCGGCGTTCAGCTCATGGAATTGTAGAGCTGGGGGGGGCTCCCCGGCGGTCATCTAGCCCAACCCGCTGCCACGCGGGGACCACCGCTCCAGAATCCCTGACAGGTGGCCACCCAACCTCTCTTTCAAAAACCACAAGGAAGAAGAGTCCGCCAGCTTCCGAACGACTCCTGCAAGGCAGCTAACAGCGCTTAGAGACATTATAAAATGCAAAGCTGTAAGAACAAACCAGCTGAAAAGCAATAATTAAAATATGTCAAAACACATTTGTGTGGGGTTTCTCTCACGCTTCTCCCAGAAGCTGCAGTGGGTGCAGAACGCTGCAGCACAATTGCTGACAGGAGGGAGGTGTTGCCAGAATATAACTCCCATGCTCACAGATCTGTACTGGCTGCCCATCTGCTAACAAGCCAAGTTTGAAGTGCTGTTATTAGCATATAAAGCCCCTAACAACTGGGGAGCAATTTACCTGTGAGATTACCTTACCTCACAGCTGCCCACTCAGCCACTTCGATCGGAGGAATTGGCCCTGCTACAGGTGCCCCATAATACTCATTCCGCATTTGTAAGAAATCCATCTTTTAATTTGGCACTTTGGAACTGCCTGCCTAGTGATATCAAGCGGGCACCAGAGGCAGCTCTGTTTAGGGAAGCTTTTAATGTTTAATAGGTTATTGTATTTTAGTGTTTTGTTGGAAGCCGCCCAGAGTGGCTGGGGAAACCCAGCCAGATGGGCGGGGTATAAATAATAAATTATTATTATTATTATTTATTTGGGCAAGTCCACCCAGAGACTTAGAAAGTTGAGGTAATGTGAATCTGCTTCAGTATACAGTGGTGCCTCGCAAGACGAAATTAATCCGTTCCGTGAGCCTCTTCGTATAGCGGTTTTTTCGTCTTGCGAAGCAAGCCCATAGGGAAATTCGTTTTGCGAAGCGCCTCCAAAACGGAAAACCCTTTCGTCTAGCGGGTTTTCCATCTTGCGAGGCGTTCATCTTGTGGGGCACTACTGTATTAACTTTTGTATGTTCCAAAATAGGATTCCTACCCCCTTGGTTTTTGTCTTTTGTAAACTGCTTCAAGGGTGGTTGTTTTTTTACAATCAAGCAGTGTATAAATTTTATGAGATTAATAAATTTAGAACCAGCTATTAAAATCCAGTTTGCCCTGAAAGAAGCCCAGCGATCAGCTTGGTCTAGACCAAGGTTTACCAGCTGTTTTTGGGGTACAGTTCCCATCATCCCTTACCACCGGACCTGCTAGCTTGGGGTGATGGGATTTGTAGTCCAGAAACTTGGAGACCCAAGTTTGGGAGACCCTGGTCTACATGTCAGTTCCCAAAGGCTTGTCTGAGCAGGAAGGTGGAAGAAAAGCGACGAGATGTTCTTTCACCTTTGGTGGACGTGCCCAAGGATTAAGACATTCTGGGAGATGATTTATAACGAAATGAAAAAGGTATTCAAATATACCTTCCTGAAGAAACCAGAGGCCTTTCTCCTGGGCATGGTCGGCCAATTGGTGCCAAAGAAGGATAGAACATTTTTCATGTATGCAACAACAGCAGCAAGAATACTCATCGCGAAGTATTGGAAGACACAAGATTTACCCACCCGGGAAGAATGGCAGATGAAGTTGATGGACTATATGGAACTGGCGGAAATGACTGGCAGAATCCGAGACCAGGGAGAAGAGTCGGTGGAAGAAGACTGGAAAAAGTTTAAAGATTATTTACGGAAATACTGTAAAATTAATGAATGCTAGAAAAATGTTGGAATGAAGTTATATGGCTTTAGTAGAAACGTTATAAGGAATTAAGTATAAATAGATTAATAGAGTATTAAAGGAAAAAATAAGGTTAGAATGTGCTAAGATAATTATAGGATAGAAAACAGAGGAAGATGGAAAGGAATTGCTGAAACAATTAACAGAAGTGGAATACAAAAAGGGAGGTGTGAGGAGGTCGCGGAAATAAGTGAATGAAAGATAAGATATTGAAATTGTTTGATGTGTTTTAAACTGTTTTTGTTTTGTTTTGCTAGTTTAATGTTAGTGTTATGTAGTGTTTTTGTATTGTATTGTATTGTATTGTTCTTTTTTGTAGTGTTTAAATTGTTGGAAAAGTAATAAATATTATTTTTTTTAAAAAAGAGAGAGAGGAGGGAGTTTCGTGTCTCGTGGCACCACCGGCCTTGCTTCTGATGCTGAAGGGATCGGGAGGAGGTGCCTACAAAGAAGTCGCTTCCCACAAAAACATATGTTTGTTATTAAGAAGAATAATTTAAAAAAAACCAACAGTAAAACTTTGCAAAACAAACAAGCAAACAATTTCAGTCCCAGTAGAGAAAGACTGGATGGGATTAGAAACTTCCAAGCCTTTAAAAGTCTTGCAAAAAGAAAAAGGGAGGAGGAGCTTGCAAAGGAAATGGTAGAGATGGTACCTACCTCAATATGCAGTGGCAGGGAGTTCCAAAGGTTGGTGCTGCTATAGTTGTTGTTGTTGTTTAGTCGTTCAGTCGTGTCCGACTCTTCGTGACCCCATGGACCAGAGAACGCCAGGCACTCCTGTCCTCCACTGCCCCCCGCAGCTTGGTCAGACTCATGCTGGTAACCTCGAAAACACTATCCAACCATCTCGTCCTCTGTCGCCCCCTTCTCCTTGTGCCCTCCATCTTTCCCAACATCAGGGTCTTCTCCAGGGAGTCTTCTCTTCTCATGAGGTGGCCAAAGTACTGGAGCCTCAGCTTCACAATCTGTCCTTCCAGTGAGCACTCAGGGCTGATTTCCTTCAGAATGGAGAGGTTTGATCTTCTTGCAGTCCATGGGACTCTCAAGAGTCTCCTCCAGCACCATAATTCAAAAGCATCAATTCTTCGGCGATCAGCCTTCTTTATGGTCCAGCTCTCACTTCCATACATCACTACTGGGAAAACCATAGCTTTAACTATACGGACCTTTGTTGGCAAGGTGATGTCTCTACTTCTCAAGATGCTGTCTAGGCCTGTCATTGCCCTTCTCCGAAGAAGCAGGCGTCTTTTAATTTCGTGGCTGCTGTCACCATCTGCAGTGATCATGGAGCCCAAGAAAGTAAAATCTCTCACTGCCTCCATTTCTTCCCCTTCTATTTGCCAGGAGGTGATGGGACCAGTAGCCATGATCTTCGTTTTTTTGATGTTGAGCTGCTATAGTAAGGTTCCCCAATTTTTTTCAAGGAATCCGGGGACACTTTTCAACTCCGATGGATCTTGTACGGGGACTGATTTGTAAATCTGGGGATTGTCCCTGGGAAACGGGGACGTATGGTAACCTTAGGCTCTAGTCAAGGTCCAGTTCCTGCAAAACGGCCTTCTGGATATTTGCTTGTGGAAAACTCTGCAATTCCTGGGGGTGGGGGTGGCTATAGGGGTGTGTTAGCTTTTGTCCTGAGCTCATTTTGTCTTTTTGCCTGTGGGTCACGGAATCTGCGATTGGGGTTGACGGTTCACTTCCCTAAGGATGCTGAGCCTGCTTGCCCACTCCTCCTCCTCTTCACCCCCCCCCATGAAGAAAATTGTTGGTATGGGCGTGGACATGTCAGCCCTTAGGACCCAGAGGGAACGCTTCGGAGAACTGTTTGGGCAAGGCGGTTCCCTACCCTGTGCAAGATCTTTTGTCGGGGAGAGAGAAGTCTCTTAACTGTGGCTCAACCTGCCTGTCTTCTTCCCCTCTCCTGCTCCCCTTTGTGCACCCCCTCTTTGTCTTCAGAGGCAGCCCGCTGCACCCCCTCGGAGCATGGCCCCTCGCTGACAGGGCTGGCCGAAGTTCAACGCAGAGCAAGCCGGAGGAACTTCTCCCTGGGTCAAATGGCGACTGCAAACAAGGGTGAGTGGCCGGTGTGTGGTACCCGAGTGGGGCTGGATGCCCGTTGCCACGGCGACCTGAGCAACATGGGTGGTCTTGGGCTGCTTTGGCCCTTCCATCGGGCATGTTCCTTGAGTGCAGGGTTCCTTGCTCTTAGTTTGAATGCCTGCTGGATCAGGCCGAGTCCAGGCAGCTGCAGTCCCTCAGCCTGCAACCTGGAGGGTTGCTAGCACAGCGTTCACCAACCTGGTGCCCTCCAACTCTTTTGGATCCCAGCTCCCATCAGCTTCAGCCAGCGCAGGCCTACTTTGCAGGGTTGCACAGGACGCAGAGACGATGCAGAGCAGTCTGAGCACAAACGATCAGGATTGCGCTTGAAACGTTACGTGTTCTCTGTTGCAAGTTTGGGGAGGTTGCGGTGGTCCTGTGCTGGGCGAAATTCCTGCCCACACTAACCCAGTGCCCTCCAGAGATTTTGGACTACAACTGCTGTGCTGGCTGGGGCTTCTGGGAGTCGTACAGTGGTACCTCAGGTTAAGTACTTAATTCGTTCCAGAGGTCCATTCTTAACCTGAAACTGTTCTTAACCTGAAGCACCACTTTAGCTAATGGGGCCTCCTGCTGCTGCCGTGCCGCTGCTGCACGATTTCTGTTCTCATCCTGAAGCAAAGTTCTTAACCTGAGGTACTATTTCTGGGTTAGCGGAGTCTGTAACCTGAAGCGTATGTAACCTGAGGTACCACTGTAGTCCAAAACCATGGCATTGCTCCAGGTTGTGCTATGCAAAGGCTGTGCTATGCCGACGTCGCACGAATTCTGTCTTGAGCCTTTTTGGTTGTGATACGTCCAAACCAACATCCATCACTGCACCTGGAGGTAGGAAGGGTGAGGGAATAATATTATTTGCAAATAAGCCCCGTGCCCATCAAAGGGCAGTAGAGCTGTTCTCGGGCAAGGGGGCTGTTGTGTCCAAAACATACAGAACGGAGCTGGCTGAGATACCTGGCAGAGTTGCTCCATTTCTGCCTGCCTTTCTGTGTTTTGTATTCAGTCCTTGCCTCCCTTTAATAATCCGTTTCAGAAAGCGGATACAAATCTGTTCAGAACGTCTCCGGCGAGGAAAATACACATGCCGCAGCAAAACCTGAATGAAAGGGGTTTGAGCCAGTTTGGTGCAGAGGGCAGCGCCATGACTGCCTGAACTGGGGACGGGTTCAAATCGCTACTGTCTCTGGCTTGCCTTCCTCGCAGGGTCGTTGGAGGGTCTAAGACTGGATAGCCCCTGAGCTCCTTGGAAGAAGGGAATGCTTCTATGCAGCTCACTGCCCCACAGGTGATGGTGGCCCCAACCTGGATGGCCTTAAAAGATGAGTAGAGAGATTCCTAGAGGAGGAGACGGCTATTGATGGCTACTAGCCATGATAGATATAAAACAGCTCCACAGTCAGAGACTGCAATGCTTCTGAATCCCAGATGCTGGAAGCCACAGGAGGGGAGAATAGCTCTTGTGCACGAATCCTGCTTACTTGTTTCCTATTTGGGCATCTGGCTGCCCATTGTGAGAACAGCATCCTGCACTAGACGGGCCATTGGCCTCATCCGGCAGTCCCTTCTCACATTCTTACACGCTTATAAACTCAGTGACCAGATGCCTCAACAGACCAGCTCTGCAGCTTTGCAAGGCACGCCTGCCTTTTTTTGCAAAAAGAATATTAGCAGACATCTGGAGTCTCCTAAGAATCGCTGCTTCTAATTCTCCTGCCTTCCACTGCCGAAACCTCTCTGCGTTAACAACCCTTTTCTCCCCCAACTCCCAGTGGCCTCAACCCCCATTTATTTGGCCTTATTGACAACACAGTCATGTACAGCGGTACCTTGGTTCTCGAACTTAATCCATTCAGGAAGACTCCTGAAACCATTCAAAAACCAAGACGCGGCTTCCGATTGGCTGCAGGAGTTTCCTGCCGTGTCGGACGTTCGGCTTCCGAAAAACATTCGGAAACCGGAACACACACTTCTGGGTTTTAGGTGTTCGGGAGCCGGTTTGTTTGACAGCTAAGCTGTTCGGGAACCAAGGTACCACTGTATCTCCTTGTCTCTTCAGAGGTAAGGGGCTTCTTGAGTTCAGTGGGGCAGAGGGAGGTTCATGTAGGATTGTATTTCAGGGGGGTTGGGATGGATGACCACTGCGGTTCCCTTCCAACTCTACAGTCCCATGATTGCAGCCTCAGTGGCTGATCCATGGCTAATGGGCAGAATTTGGAATGTGCTACCCACCCTCCTCTTTCCTACTCCTCCTTTGCTGGACAGGAGTTTCTGGAAAGGCAAGTACTTTGACCTGGGAGGGGGACGCGGAAAACCTTGCTGGACAGGAGGAGGGAAGCCTCACAGAAGTTAGTCGCCTTGCTTGGGGCGTAATTGTAAACTCAGCAGCACCAGAGGGGACTTCAGCCATTGCAGGATATGCTTTTTTATTGCACTGTATTTTATTGGGACCCTGAAATCCACCAACTGGTGTCTGGTATAGAAAGACGTACGCTTAGGATTCAATAATTTTCAGCACAGGAGTGATTTTGAGGACCAGAACTGAATGGAGCCCAGCCCACACAGACACACACCCCCCCCCCCATAAACATGGTCTGTCCTTTCCCCCAACTTTCTTCATTCCAGCTATGATATACTGTCAGTGGGTGAGTCATTTCTGTTGCAGTTGCTGAACAACCGGGGAGTCAGGAATCCTTTGCTTACTCAGACATTAATACGAGGTTAGGAGAGAAAGGTGTAGTAGTAAACAGCCAGCTGGGAGATCTTTGCTTGCTGTCGTGAGTAGGCTGGAATAGTGGTTAAGACTAGGACCCGGGAGACCAGGATTCAGATCCTGGCTCAGCTATGACTCTCACTGGCTGTGACCTTGGGCTGCCAGTCCACTGCCTTGCAGCTTAACCTACTTTGCAGTGTTGTTGGGATTAAACCAGGCACAGGGCCTTCTCAGTGGTGGCACCCACCTCGAACACCCTCTCATCAGATGTCAAGGAGCTGAGTAGCTATATACCTTTTAGAAGACCTCTGAAGGCAGCCCTGTATAGGGAAGCTTTTTAAGGTTTGATGTTGTTTGTTGATGTTTACATATACAGTGGTGCCTCACAAGATGAAATTAATCCGTTCCGCGAGTCTCTTCGTCTTGCGGTTTTTTCGTCTTGCGAAGCACGGCTATTAGCGGCTTAGCAGCTTAGCGGCTATTAACAGCTTAGCGGCTTTAAGAAAAAGGAAACAAACTTGCAAGAACTCGCAAGACGTTTCGTCTTACGAAGCAAGACCATAGGGAAATTCGTCTTGCAAAGCACCTCAAAAAACGGAAAACTCTTTCGTCTTGCGAGTTTTTCGTCTTGCGAGGCACCACTGTATGTTGGAAGCTTCCCAGAGTCGCTGGGGCAACCCGCTCAGATAGTCAGAGTATAATTAATAGAAATTATTCCTTGGATGAGCTCCTTGCAGAAGAAGGATGGGATTATAAGTGCAGTCAATAAATAGTGAATTGCTTCGCTTCTAAACTGTCTGCATTTCTGAATACAGTGAGCAAGGTAGAGGAAGCATTTGGCCGCTGAAATAAACGACTGCTGTGTCTTGTATCTGCTGAACCGGCAGCCTCATATTCTTCCTCTGTCACTGGTGCCCCCAGATGCCCCACAAGGGGGTGGAGTGGCTCCTCTAGGGCCTTTTTAGTTTAGAGCAGGGTTTCCCCAACTTCGGTCTCCAGCTGTTTCAGAACTACAATTCCCATCATCCCTGACCACTGGTCCTGTATCCAGGGATGATGGGAGTCGTAGTCCCAAAAATAGCTGGAGACCCGAGTTTGGGAAACACTGGTTTAGAGAAAAGGTAAGAGGCCACATGATATTGTTGGCATCTGTCTTGAGAGACAAAAGAGGAGGGCTCCTTTTGGGGGTGAGGTCAATCAGTTGGAGAGTTATAGCGCCTGCTGTGGCCGCAGAGACCAATAGGGGAGAGATATGTTTTGTTGCAGCCAGGGCAGATGAAGGCATCTGGTTGTGCTGCTGCAGATGCACCAAGGCTAGGGTTACCAGATGTCCCCGGTTCCCTGGGACAGTCTCTGGATTTGCAAATCTGACCCTGGACAAATTCCATCTCTGGAATGTCCCCAGATTTGCAAAACCAGATTTGCAAAACTGAAACTTCTGGCAAGAAAAAATGGCGGGCGCCACAGCAGCAAGCAGCTCCTGAAGCCAGCCAGAGCCAACTGCGCTACCTGGCTGGCTCCGGGCTGCTGATTGCTGCTGCCGCTGCCAAAGGGGAACTGGGGACGTCCGGCGGTACAGATCTCCTGCCTCCTTCCCCCTTTGTTTTGACTGATCAGGGGAGGGTCGGGAGTTGCGGGCGGGCGGCCGTTGCCCAGTTTTTAAAAAACTCTGCGCATTTATGTTTCACAAGGTGCGAAAGAAGGGCTTTGCACCTTGCCTGGCAGAGAAACCACGCGCATTGTACCGCTCCTGGGCAATGGCTGCCGCCCGTCAGGGGGCAGGAGATCGGGGGAGGCTCAGGAGTCACGGGTGTGCGGCGTGCCATTGCCCAGTTTTTTAAAAACTCTGTGCATTTATGTTTCACAGGGTGCGAAAGAAGGGCTTTGCACCTCACCATCCCCACTACTGACTCCCTGTTGCTGCTCGGCTTCAAAAAAAAAAAAAAAAAGTATCCCCGGATTCATTGAAAAAAATCTGGTAACCATAACCAAGGCCTTTCTTCTCTCTGTGCTTCTTCCAGTGGACATTTCTCCTCTGGTCACTGCTACAGATGCACGACCTGACGGTCTGTCTTCAGGCACTGCAGTTGCCTGCAAACCACACGGTGTGGTTGATGTCGCCATCATCCGTGCCACTTTTGCAGACATCTTTGTGTCACAGAGTTGGGCCTGGCGCCAGAAGCCAGGAGCACATCCTTGGGGATACGACAGGAGTTTATGATACGGTTCATGGCATGGAGAAACCTGAAAGGGGATTTCGTCTCGGTGAAAAACAGGCCTGCCCTTATTCCTACAGTTTAACAGACGCAGCATAAAAGGAAAAGGCAACAAGGATGGAGGAGAATGGGGGAAAGAGCAAATTTAGGGTACCTGTGCTTCAGGTTACAGAGCTCTTGCAGCGAGCAGCTAGGTTGGAAACAGTTCAGGGGAGCCTGATGGAATGGCTGTTGCTTGGGATCAGATGCAGGAGAGCCAAGGGCAGCTGGCCTCTGCCTTTGGTGCAGCTTGATGGAAAGGTTGCTCCCAGGTGGCTGGGCTCAATGCTCTGCTAATGCTGAACCCCACCCTGGCGGTGGAGAGGACTTGACCACAGCTGTGCAGCCCTCTCCCTCCAGCTATCAGCACCGCTTTCTTGTCTGAGCTTGCTGGGGCTCGTGTCCCTGACCTTTTGTTTTTTAAACACCTGCCCAATATCATGTTTTCCGTCCATCAGATACGCAGTGACCCGTTGCTCTGAACTTTTCCACATTTTTCAAGAAAATAACTGCGTGATGGGTTGATACGGGCTGTGAGTGATGCTTGCTGGGTTGGTTTGGGGGATGGGGGAATCTGCACAGGTTTGGCTGTAGAGGCGATCAGGCTGGGTAAGGCAGTTTAGGACCTAGGCCAGGGGTCTGCAACCCACGGCTCTTTTACACCTTTGCCGCGGCTCCGGGGCGGATACTAGCGAGGGGAGGAGGCGCATTGTGCACCCCGACACTCCCCACTGTGGCGGGTGCTGTACTGGCTATGACGTCGCATGGGGGCGGTGCGTGTGTTAGTCACGCACCGTTCCAACATCACCTTCCCGCCCGCTGTCAGATTGCGGCTCCGGAGATATATTTGTTTTAAATGTCGCAATGGTTTTGCGGCTCCCAGTTTTTTTTTCTTCGGAAACGGGTCCAAGTGGCTCTTTTTGTCTTAAAGGTTGCAGACCCCTGACCTAGGCTAACAGTTTATTGTCGGTGCTCAGGTGTGGAAACGAAAGACTCCAGGCAGGCTTTTTAAAATGTGCATCTTCAAAATAAATATATTTTTAAAATATAATTTGTTCCATTAGAAAATGTCTTTGTCTTCTTCCTTTGTCTCTTTGTCTTCTTCTCTGTCTTTGTCCTCTTCTCTGTCGTTGTCTTTGCCTTCTTCATTTTTCTTCATAGCGGAGGCGCTTATCCAAAGCGGGCTCCCTGGAAACATTTATAAATAAGTTTCCGTGACAGAAACCCTCTGCAAAAGGAAGAGCTGGATCTTTTCCACTTGACACGCCTCTGCTCATCAGTCGAACTGTGCACCCTTTTCACCGTCTCCTGAGCACCAAACTTATCTCTGCCATTTGGTGCATTGTTGTCTCTGAGAGCTGCAGCTGTTGCCTGTTGATAGCAAGCCCAATAAACACACGAGACGAAACCGGCTGTGTTCTTAGATAAATAAGGTGTACTATTCATAGTATCAAATTATAAATTTCAACGGAAGTAACTCATAAAGTTCAACAAATGAACAAAGCAGAAGACCCAGTGGATCAGATCATTCTCTAGCCAGTTCATGCATAAGGTTGTTTATGGTTTTATATTATTTTTGCTGTAAAATGTGTGAGATCATGATATTGTATTTATTTGCATTACTTAGAGCTTTAAGTACTGATGAAGCCCAGGACGGCGAAGCAAGGCCAATATTCTGGAAATCCTTGTCTAGACTCTGTGTAAGGATTTTGTGGAACTGTAACAACCTTTCATGTGGACTTTTTGGACTTTACGGACAGACAGATGGAATAGGCACCATTATACAGATGGACCTGACTAGCGAATGATCTGATCCACTGGGTCTTCTGCTTTGTTCGTTTGTTGAACTTTATGAGTTACTTCCGTTGAAATTTATAATTTGATACTATTAATAGTATACCTTATTTATCTAAGAACACAGCCCGTTACATCTCGTGTGTTTATTGAGTATGCTTTACGTGACCATAGGTTTGTTTGTTGTTGTTTTGCTAGTGTTAAAAGCCTCTATAACCTTAGCTCCTTGGTGTCTTTTGTGCAAGCCTCTCGTCCCTTCCACCAACCCCAACAACTAATAATAATAATAATAATAATAATAATTTATTATTTATACCGCCTTCCCTGCTTGGCTACAAGACCAGATGATAAAAAGGAAGAGGAGGAGCAGCCCGGTGTGGCTTTCAGTACAAAGCCAAATCTGGTTTTCTCAACCCAGCCTGAATGCCGGGCAGATCAAACTTGCCAATATCGTAATGCCCTTATACAAATAATAATAATAATAATAATTTATTATTTATACCCCGCCCATCTGGCTGGGTTTCCCCAGCCACTCTGGGCAGCTTCCAACAAAATATTAAAATACAATGGTCTGTTAAACATTAAAAGCTTCACTAAAAAGGGGGCTGCCTTCAGATGTCTTCTAAAAGTTTGGTAGTTATTTTTCTCTGTGACATCTGGTGGGAGGGCGTTCCACAGGGCGGGTGCCACTGCCTGGTTCCCTGTAACTTGGCTTCTTACAGGGAGGGAACCACCAGAAGGCCCTTGGAGCTGGACCTCAGTGTCCGGGCTAAACGATGGGGGTGGAGATGCTTCTTCAGGTATACTGGACCAAGGCCGTTTAGGGCTTTAAAGGTCAGCTTTGAATTGTGCTCAGAAACGTACTGGGAGCCAATGTAGGTCTTTCAGGACCAGTGTTATGTGGTCTCACCAGCTGCTCCCAGTCACCAGTCCAGCTGCCGCATTCTGGATTAGTTGTAGTTTCCGGGTCACCTTCAAAGGGAGCCCCACGTAGAGCACATTGCAGTGGTCCAAGCGGGAGATAAC
This sequence comes from Podarcis cretensis, assembly GCF_951804945.1. Classification (NCBI taxonomy): domain Eukaryota; kingdom Metazoa; phylum Chordata; class Lepidosauria; order Squamata; family Lacertidae; genus Podarcis; species Podarcis cretensis. The sequence goes on along the minus strand of NC_137178.1, from coordinate 2,687,672 downwards.
CAGAGCATGCACCACTCTGGTGAGACAGTCTGCGGGCAGGGGGGGTCTCATCCTGCGTACCAGATGGAGCTGGGAGACAGATGGAGCTGGTTGACCTGCGCCTCCATGGACAGCTTTGAGTCCAGAATGACTCCCAGGCTGCACACCTGGTCCTTCAGGGGCACAGTGACCCCATTCAGGACCAGGGAGTCCTCCACACCCGCCCGCCCCCTGTCCCCCAAAAACAGTACTTCTGTCTTTTCAGGATTCAACCTCAATCTGTTAACTGCCATCCATAGTGCGGCTGCATTTGGAATACTGTGTGCAGTTCTGGTCGCCAGAGGGCTATCATAGAGTTGGAAAAGGTTCAAAAAAGGGCGCCCAAAATGATCAGAGGGATGGAGCAACCCCCTACAAGGAAAGGCTGGGCTTTTTAATTTTGAGAGAAGGCGAGTAAGAGGCAGCATGGTAGACATTTTTTAAACGACGCATGCCGTTGAGAAGGCGAGTGGACTTTTCTCCCCCTCTCGTAACGCTAGAACTCATGGACATCCAATATTGGAAGGTTCAGGACAGATAAAAGAAAGCCTTTCTTTACTCAGCACATAGTTGAACTGTGGAACTCACTGCCACTTGATGGCTACTAGCCATTATGCCTGTGCTATGTCTTTGCAGCTGGAGGCAGCCATGCTCCTGAACGCCAGTTGTAGGAAACTGTGGGAGAAGAGGGGCTGTTGCGCTTGAATCCTGCTCACAGTCCTATTGGTAATATCCAAGGCAACACGATGACCAAGTCCAACAATGCAATATCAATTTAAGTTCTTTATATAGGCTATACAGAACATTGAACAATATGAAATATGCACTCTCTACAAAACCAAATAAACAGAAATGTTATAAATCTCTGAAAGTCACAAAACGTGTACTCTTGATGGTTTCTCTTGAAAAAGTAGAACCAAATGAACATAAGTATAGAATATATAAATAGTTTATATTGATATTGCGTTGTTGTACTTGGTCATCGTGTTGTCTTGGATAACACTGATATTTGTTTGCAACACAGGGGTTTAATTCTTTGGTTACTTACTGTTGTACAATCCTATTGGGGCATCTGGTTATCCACTGTGAGAACAGAATGCCGGACTAGGTGGGCCTGATCCTGCAGGCTCTCCACGTGTCTCCATGTTCACCAGACCAAGCCAGCTGCGAATCAGCAGCTCCAACTTCTGTCTAATGTTTCTGGTGGATTCCTCTTCCTGAAATTGGCACCTGATCCCTGTTTGGCTTTGATGCGTCTCCTCTAGGCACCAAGTCCAAAGTGGGAGGTGTCCGCTTCGCCCCGCCTCAACCGGCAGAGGGGACTTCCAGCCATGTGCACTTTGACGAGAAGCTCCACGACTCCGTGGTCATGGTCACCCAGGAGAAAGATGGCAGTTTCTTGGTGAAGGTAAGAGCGCACTGTTGACTTACGTCATACTTGTGGTCCACATCCATTTCGCATGTAGTACTAGTTGGGATGCGGGTGGTGCTGTGGGCTTGCCTAGGGCTTGCCGATCAGAAGGTCGGCGGTTCGAATCCCCGTAACGGGGTGAGCTCCTGTTGCTCAGTCCCTGCTCCTGCCAACCTAGCTGTTCGAAAGCATGTCAAAGTGCACATAGGTACCGCTCCGGCAGTAAGGTAAACGGCGTTTCCGTGCGCTGTTCTGGTTCGCCAGAAGGGGCTTAGTCATGCTGGCCACATGACCTGGAAGCTGTACGCCGGCTCCCATGGCCAATAAAGTGAGATGAGCGCCGCAACCCCAGAGTCGGCCACGACTGGACCTAATGGTCAGGGGTCCCTTTACCTTTAACTTACTAGTAGGCCAGATGTCTGTTTGTGCATCTGGAGTCTAGAGGTTGGGACTGCATGTTAGTGCTCCCATCATGTTGCTGTTTAGTCGTGTCCGACGCTTCGTGACCCCCTGGACCAGAGCACACCAGGCACTCCTGTCGTCCACTGCCTCCTGCAGTTTGGTCGAACTCATGCTGGTAGCTTCGAGAACACTGTCCCACCATCTCGTCCTCTGTCGTCCCCTTCTCCTTGTGCCCTCCATCTTTCCCAACATCGGGGTCTTTTCCAGGGAGTCTTCTCTTCTCATGAGGTGGCCAAAGTCTTGGAGCCTCAGCTTCAGGATCTGTCCTTCCAGTGAGCACTCAGGGCTCATTTCCTTCAGAATGGGGAGGTTTGATATTCTTGCAGTCCATGGGACTCTCAAGAGTCTCCTCCAGCACCAGAATTCAAAAGCATCAATTCTTCAGTGATCAGCCTTCTTTATGGTCCAGCTCTCACTTCCATACATAGTCCCATCATAGCCCCTCACCTACCAAAACCCTGCCTGTATGCTGCCGTCCCTATCTGTGCAGTATGTATGTATGTATGTATGTATGTATGTATGTATTTCCCTTCTCTTCGCTCCCCTTATCCTTTTATGGAGATCACCCGCTCTGAGACCCCACAGCTAATTCTCCCCTGGCCTCCTCGCTGGCCCAAGTAGGAACAATTCAGCCAGCTAGCCCTGGTGACTATCTGATGCTTATTAGATGGGTTTCCCCCAAACTGATTTCTGAACTTTGAATTTTATTGTTATTCATGTTTTTATACTGTGTTTTATGCTGTTTCTACAATTAAGTGTTTTAACTTTGTCGTTAACCGCCCTGAGCCTGGTTTTCTGAACCCGGGAAGGGCGGGGTATAAATAAAAATTTATTAGTAGTAGTAGTATCAGTGAGGACTAGGAACACACTTTAAAAAATAAAATAAAAATTATTGAGTTTTACATAAGATATTTCAGTTTACACATATTGTTCACCATCCCATTTAGGATTCTCAGAAGCCCCAGACTTCTCACCACCCTCTGGTTCCCAATGTCAACCCCTTTTTCTTTCAGCTTATACATTTTTTATCTCATTTGTTAACAATATTACTAACTTTTTCCATTGTTACGTTTTTAAAACCCCACAAACCTAGTAGCAGCAAAATGCTGAGCTCTTCTGAATGCAAAACTCTTCTGTGTCTAGCATCGCACCCTGTGTTTCTAATGAACTTTCTGCAAGAGGTTTTTTTCTCTCTCGACTTTATTCTTTGACCCCTATAACTGAGATCCTTTCAGGTATCCAGAGGGGTCCCTCGCTTCCAACATCGCTCTTTCCAGGAAGGGCGAGCTATATATAAGCCCTATGTGTCCAGAGCCTGCCTTGATGATAGGATATTGAAATTAGCAAGTCCTTTTCGTAGCTCAGGGAATTACTGGTTTAATTCGCTTTTGCCCTTGGCGCTTGGAAGCCGTCCAAGCAAAGGGGATCAGGCAAGATTTTCAGCCTGGTAGCGTTGATGGCTTAGTTGCTGTTGACTCAGAGCTTACCCAAATTAGCACCAATTTACCAGGACTTCCCCTGCTTCCTTCTCCTGCTTTGGCTAACAAATTGTCAGGAGACGGAGAGCATCCAGTTCTTTGTAACTCTTGAAGCAGGGGCAATAAACAACTATTTTACTTTTAAAAGACAACTGAAGGCGGCCCTTTAGGGAGGTTTTTAATGTCTGACGCTGTATTTTTTTTCCATATTCAGTTGGAAGCCGCCCAGAGTGGCTGGAGAAACCCAGCCAGATGGGCGGGGTAGAAATAATAAATTATTATTATTATATACAGGTGAAACTCAGAAAATTAGAATATTGTGGAAAAGTTCATTTATTTCAGTAATTCAACTTAACCACAATATTCTAATTTTCCGAGTTTCACCTGTATTATTTTCACTGTGGGTGTTGGAGGATGTTGAGACACAGCAGATCAGGAGGTTTGTTTCGTGCAGAAAGCTTCAAAATGGAGAGGCTGGGAGCCTTGCTTCGGGGTGGGGCTCAAGGCCTTCTCAATGCGCTGGCTCTGGGATGCTCTCGTGAGATTTCACGACGGCGCATGAATCCCCACGAGAATCCCTGGCTTCTCCCGCTAGCTAAGGGGTCGGATGTGCACAGTTTTCCTGTATACGCGAAACTCCTGGTGCCAAACCCCCTGGCTAAGATGCTCTCACACTGGGATCGATAAAATAAACACCCCGAGGGCACCACCTTGGCCACCCCTGCTTGGGGTTCCCTCTGTGAGACTTAATCCATGCGCAGGCGCCTGCTGCTCCCCCTTTCTCTTCACCCACACCACCGGCTCCCAGCTGCTCCAGATGCCTGCAATGGCTGTTTCCTTTCTGCAAAAGGGAATCAGCCCGTTTTTTGTTTTTAAATTAACAGTAATTAAGTCCTCAGTGTAGACTTCAAGGAGGCCCCCGCTCCCCATCCCACTGCCAAGAACTTTAGATCCTATTCTGGAAGCAGCTGTCCCTCTCATTTTCATTCTGTTGCCAACATTTTGAGCAAAATCACATCTGGGGAGGAGACGGGATGTCAGGCCAGTGGAAAGCCGCATGTGCGGAGAGATCTGTCGCCTGGCTTGTGGCGTTGCCTCATCAGGTGTGGGGGTCTCTTCCTTCCACAGCACCAGGTTTTGCGAGCAAACCCAGTGGGAGTAGCTGAGGGTAGGTGGTTTTTGCAGTGTAGAGGTAAAGGGACCCCTGACCATTAGGTCCAGTCGCAGACGACTCTGGGGTTGCGGCGCTCATCTCGCTTTACTGGCCGAGGGAGCCGGCGCACAGCTTCCGGGTCATGTGGGCAGCATGACCAAGCTGCTTCTGGCGAACCAGAGCAGCGCACAGAAACGCTGTTTACCTTTCCGCTGGAGCGGTACCTATTTATCTACTTGCATTTTGACGTGCTTTTGAACTGCTAGGTGGGCAAGAGCAGGGACTGAGCAACGGGAGCTCACCCTATCACGGGGATTCGAACCGCCAACCTGCTTATTGGCAAGTCCTAGGCTCTGTGGTTTAAGCCACAGCACCACCCGCGTCCCTTTTACAGTGTGGGGCCCTTCTAATCCCTATTACGTTTCCCACTCTCAGAGCAGCCATAGATAGAGTCTTTGGCCTGGTTCAGACTTAGCAGCAAGCCGTGGTTTCCCTGGTAAAATCACACAACCAAGTTTTGGGGTGCCACGGCCCAGTGTGTTCTGATCAATCAGCCCTGAGTGCTCATTGGAAGGACAGATCCTGAAGCTGAGGCTCCAAGACTTTGGCCACCTCATGAGAAGAGAAGACTCCCTGGAAAAGACCCCGATGTTGGGAAAGATGGAAGGCACAAGGAGAAGGGGACGACAGAGGACGAGATGGCTGGACAGTGTTCTCGAAGCTACCAGCATGAGTTTGACCAAACTGCGGGAGGCAGTGGAAGACAGGAGTGCCAGGCATGCTCTGGTCCATGGGGCCACGAAGAGTCGGACACGACTAAATGACTAAACAACAACGATCATATCTCCTCATATCTCCTCTCAGTCTCCTCTTTTCCTGGCTAAACACACCTAGCTCCTTCAACTGTTCCTCATAAGGCTTGGTTTCCAGACCCTTGATCATCTTGGTCGCCCTCCTCTGCACACCTTCCAGCTTGTCAACATCCTTCTGAAATTGTGGTACCCAGAATTGGACATGGTATTCCAGGTGTGGTCTGACCAAGGCAGAATAGAGTATTGTTAGAGTACATCTCCTCTCAGCCCTGGCCAAATCTGGCGGTGCTACATGTTGGATACCCTCCTTGTTGCATCCTCTCAGCTGTGTAAGGATATTTATATTGTGTCTTAGATGTGCTGCGGCCTTCAGAGGCAGCTGGGTGTTTGTATGGCACACACCCACACAAAGGTGCGTGCCTAGCTAAAGGAACTCAAATCTCAGAACTGCCTTCGGTCTTTGAGCCTCCACGGGTCTCTGAGCATGGGCAGAGCGTCTCCTCAAACACAAAGGGCCACGCCTGCTGACATGAGGGTTTTGGGAAGTCGTGGCCCTGCCTGCGAGGTGACGAGGCTGAGGCTGCTTGACTTGCAGCCTTTTTGGGAGGCCTGCAATTACAAGATGGCATCAAGCTCCCTTTCCCCCCTTCTCTGCCAGGCCTTCCCATTTTTATCTGTGCGGCACTCCCGCCAAGCCTAATTACTTCTGGCATTTTGGACATAAAAACCAATTATCCAAGTTTCATTCCAGGAACAGCCTGATTACAGCAGCCTCTTCCGCCTCTGCGTTCTTATTCTTCCCTTGCTAGGCGTGAAACCAACAGGGTGGAAAAAGCGAAATTGGAGCTAGTTGCTGGGTATTATCTCATTCCTTGCTCTCTAGTTCTCTAGTAACGTACGGAGGATGGGCTTTTTCACTTGGTCGTTGGGTGTGTTTTTTAAGGTTACAATCCCTCTCAACCCCCCAATCCCAGAGCTTTCGATCCTAATTTCCTTCTGCTCAGAGAAAGCTATTTCAGCTACTATTCTGTCTCAGGCAGGATTAAATGCCGTTTCAAGGGCACTAAAATATTTATCGGTATAGATCTTGCCTGCTGGCACAACTACGAAGCTGCCTTTATTGGAGGACTATTTGGCGGTGGGTTGGGGGAGCGGGACCTGTAGCCCTCCAGATATTATCGAATTCCTTGGCTCCCATCAGCCCCACCTAAATTGGCCAGTGGTCAAAGAAGGCAGGTGGCCCTGTGTGGCCTGTTTGGATAGCCAGCTGCTCTCCAAGTCCATAGGACCAGTAGTTGCTTTGAGCACCACTCTCCAAATTCTCTTTTTTGCTGAATGAGCGTCTCCACCTCCATCGTTCAGCCCGGACACTGAGGTCCAGCGCCTTGTGGAACGCCCTCCCATCAGATGTCAAGGAAATAAGCAGCTACCCTATTTTTAAAAGACATCTGAAGGCAGCCCTCTTTAGGGAAGCTTTTAATGTTTGATGCATTACTGTATTTTAATATTTTGTTGGAGGCCGCCCGGAGTGGCTGGGGAAGGCCAGCCAGATGGGTGGGGTATAAATAATAAATTATTATTATTATTATTATTATTATTATTATTATTATTAGCCAGAGGTTCTGTGTGTTCAGCCTGGGGCCTCCTGTGTTCAAAGCACTTGAGTTATCTCTCCGCACAATGCCACTGAATTCTTTTTATGATGGATATAGGAAGCCCCAGGTTAGGCTAGGCTGCCTTGGAGTGCCACCCTAAACCATGGCAGAGAGAAGTGAATCAGCCTAGTCCCCTCCTCCCGAGTTAACTGTGATTTGTCATGTGGCCCAGATTGACAGACAGTCTGTCCTTAATTGCGGTTAGCTTAAAGCAGGCCAGTGCCATTTCACAGTTTCTGAAGCCTGTTAACTAACTACAGCTAGATGGCCATTGCTCTGGGTTTCGATAGCACAGGAAACTGTGGCTTGCCGAAAGCGAAACGAAAGATTCTGAACTCCCCCCATGGCTTGCTAAACTATGGTTTATTTAGCATGTTGCCTGTTCATGCCCACTTTATCTGCTCTGAGTGTTAGTGGCTCTCCTTAAGTCTTAAGTGAAGTGAGGTTTTAACTGGAGCTGCTAGGACTGAACCCGGGGCCATCAGCATGCCAGATACTTGCTCTGCCCACTGAGCTAGAGTCCCTTGCCGTATGGAGTGTGTGATCTACGTCGGTTGCAAAATGACACTTGACTTGGCCAGGATCTGGGCTGTTTGAGTGCAGCCTCCCTTCATCAAGGCTCTTATTAAGCAGACCTAAGTGTTATTGCAGCAAAGCATTTATTGCGAAGGCCTGTGAAGTACATCTTATTATTAGTATTATTAAACTGCTTTTAGTCTTCAGCTACTTTCTCAACCTGGACGGAGGCGTTTCTGCAGAAGCAGATCTGCTTCCCAACGAGTCACCCAGATTACTCTCCCCGCCCCCCCGCAACCCTTCTGGGCTCTTTTCAGGCACCGAATCTCATTTACTGATGCGCGCCGTTGCTAACACATTAAGGCCTCGCCGCGATCAAAGAAACTGCGAAAGCAGCCAGGCTGGTGCAGCTTAACGGCTGCCGACGTGCAGCTGGAAATGTTTTGGAACATTCACAAAGCAGTTTTCGCCGTCCTCATCTTTGCTTGTTCGTACTTGGAGCAGGAAACTGTATGAATCTGGCACCATGAGAGAGAGAGTGATGGAGAGAGAGAGAGAGATTTTTGCTCCAGGTCTGGCTGTTGCCACATCTGGCTCAGAGCAGGGGGGTGCTTTAGTACCTTAAGGGTAGCATTCCCTGGTGTGCCACTTTTGGGGTGGGGGCACATGACGCTGTTGGGTGGGGCAGAGGCATCTTATGTGAAGACGTGGCTCTGGGGCTGGAAAGGGTTTCGCCAACCCTGATTGGGACCCACATTGGACCCACGTACCTACGGGACCGCCTCTCCTGGTATGCCCCGCGGAGGACCTTAAGGTCCACAAATGACAACATTTTGGAGGTCCCAAGTTGCAAGGTGGTTAGATTGGTCTCAACTAGGGCCCAGGGCCTTTTCAGCACTGGCCCCGACTTGGTGGAATGCTCTGGCACAAGAGACTAGGGCCCTGCGGGACTTGACATCTTTCCGCAGGGCCTGCAAGGCAGAGCTGTTCCGCCTGGCCTTTGGTTTGGACTCGGTCTGACCCTTATGGTTTTGACTTTTAAAATGAGGCTGCATTTTAAATTGCATTTTAACCTGTTTTTTAAATTGTTTTTTCCTTTTTTCCTTATTATGTTTTTACTTAAATTTTACTGGTGTTAGCCACCCTGAACCCGGCTCTGGCCGGGAGGGCAGGGTATAAATAATAATAATAATTATTTGTACATGCTTTGAGTGGCTTGTTAGGAAATGGAGGACCCAACCGCCCTGGTCCCAGCCATAAAACCATAAAATAGTTGGAAGGGACCACCAGTGGACATCTATTCCAACCCCTCAATCCAGGAATCACAGCCAAAGAATCTTGGACAGATACCCAGCCAACTTCTCCAGTGAAGGAGAGTCTGCCACCTTCTACCCACCCACGGGCAGTCAGTCTCATTCACTGCCAGTCTGCTCTTGCCCTCAGAAAGTTCTTCCTACTGTTTAGTCTGAATCTCCTTTTGTGTACAGTGGTCCCTTGGTTCTCAAACTTAATCCGTCCCAGAAGTCCGTTCCAAAACCAAAGCTTTCCCAAACCAAGGCGCGCTTTCCCATAGAAAGTAATGCAAAATGGATGAATCCATTCCAGACTTTTAAAAACAACCCCTAAAACAGTAATTTAACATGGATTTTACTATCTAACGAGACCATTGATCCATAAAATTAAAGCAATAATCAAATGTTCTGTGCTATAAAATAAATAAGACAGTATTGTAGATAATTAAACTTAATTTTTTTCTTACCTGCGCTGATTATAGTCATTGTTTGGATGGGGGGCTTTTATCCATTTCCGCAGTCACACAATCAACCAATCGATCATAAAACGAAAAACAAGCCATAGACACAAAAATGAAAAAGCCACACAAACAAAAACGCAAGAAATAGCAAAAACAAACGCACTGAATATCACCTCAGAACATTGCAATCAGAAGTGGAAGGCTTTAATTATGATGGGGGGGACGGACGGACTAAAATTTGCTGCTTAAGGGTAAAACGGGAGCAAATAAGCCTTAATTACTATGCGGGGGACTCAAATTTCCTGCGCAACAGGAAAAATGGAAGCTCAGGAGCATGTTCAGCTTCCGGGACAAAGTTTGAAAACCGGGACACCTACTTCCGGGTTTGCAGTGTTTGGGTTCTGAGTTATTAGGGAACTAAGCTGTTCGAAATCCGAGGCACCACTGTAATTTGAATCCATTGATTTGGGTCCTCTGGAGCAGTAGAAAGCCAGCTTGCTCCATCTTCCATGGATCCAGCCCTTCAGATATTTCCTCTCAGTCTCCACTTTTCCAAGCTAAACACTCCCAACTCCTTCAGCCCTTCCTCAAAAGCCTCGGTTTCCGGACTTTTTATGCAGGAACCAGCTTTCAGCGGCCTTAACCAGGCCTGCGTCTGATTCACATCCTATGTTTGGATAGCTCAGTTGGTTAGGCAGTGTTTCCCAACCTTGGGCCTCCAGCTGTTTTTAGACTACAACTCCCATCATCCCTAGCTAGCAAGACCAGTGGTCAGGGATGATGGGAATTGTAGTTCAAAAACAGCTGGAGGCCCAAGGTTGGGAAACACTAGGTTAGAGCATGGCACTGATAATGCCAAGGTTGCAGGTTCGATCCCTGTAAGGGACAGCTGCATAATTCTGCATAGCAGGGGGTTGGACTAGATGATCCTCAGCGTCCCCCGTTGGGGGTTCCTGGCTGAAGATGCCTGCTCTCTGCCAGCCAGGTGCCCTCCAGATATTTAGGTCTACAGCTCCCATTGGCCCTACAGTGGACCCTCTAGTTATGTACCGCTCTGGATATGCAACTTTCGGTTTATGAATGCGGCAAAGCATGCACACATGCGCAGAAGTGCTCTGCGCACCGTGCACGTACACAGAAGTGCTCAATCGCGATGTACGTGTGTGCAGAAGCGGCACCTCTGCCGACGGACTTTTCGGGTTGTGGACGGACCCCTGGAATGAATTTAATTCGTATCCGGAGGTTCCATTGTACTTTGTGTTCTCATCGCCTGCCGTTCACTAAAAAAAAAAGGACCCTGTGAGTCTTGCCGCAGCCCGAGACGTCTTTGTCCCCTTTCTCGCTGCCTCAAATCATTTGCCCTGGGAAGCCAAGCTCTGCGCTCGAAGCAATTATATAAATTATGCTTAATTTCTGCCTTTCGGATGTAATTGCGCGATTACGCCTAATGTGCCGTGCATCCAGCTCTCTCTCCACCTGCCATAACCGGGTGATTTGTTTCTGCTCCGAGGCAAGCAGGGAGGGCTGCTGGCCTTACACCCTCCCAGGCTGGCTCTCACACTGACCCTGTTTCCAGTTACAGGTAGGTAGCCGTGTTGGTCTGCCATAGTCAAAACAAAATAAAAGAAAAAAAATTCCTTCCAGTAGCACCTTAAAGACCAACTAAGTTAGTTCTAGGTATGAGCTTTCGTGTGCATGCACACTTCTTCAGATACACTGAAACAGAAGTCACCAGACCCTTCTATATAGTGAGAAGCTGGGGAGGGGAATTACTCAGAAGGGTGGTGGGAATGGGTGATTGGCAGATAGCTGTGATGAGCCTGTTGACGACTCTTAACGACTGCAATAGGTCTTACAGGAAAAAGCAAGGGGTGAGAAGGTGAAAAATGGCTTTGTCATGTATAATGAGATAAGAATCCAATGTCTTTGTTAAGACCAGGTCTCTCCATGGTTTTAAGTTTGGTAATAAGTTGCAATTCAGCAGCTTCTCTTTCCAGTCTATTTCTGAAATTCCTTTGTAATAGAACAGCTACTTTGAGATCTTGTATAGAATGTCCTGGGAGATTGAAGTGTTCTCCTACTGGTTTCTCTGTCTTGTGGTTCCTGATGTCAGATTTGTGTCCGTTTATCCTTTGGCGTAAGGTTTGGCCTGTTTGTCCAATATAGAGAGCTGAAGGACACTGTTTCCAGTCCGTCTCTTTCATCAGGGGCCTCAAATCTGGGCGTAAACTTCTTGCCAATGGCCTTCAGCAAAAGGCTGTCCCGTATAACGCAACCCACATGCCCCGGTTTAATCCCGGTTCACCGTTTCCCCTGAAAATCCAATCAGGAAGAAAAGTCAGTGGAAATGGTAAAATCCAGATTTGTACGAGACGACGGTGTTTTGTTGACGGTGGTGTTTTGCGGGGGTGCCGCAGAAAACATTGGTGTGCATGAGTTGCAGAGGGTTGACAGCCAACCGCTGTGTGGGCGTCCCTGAAAACATTGTGCGTCAGGATAAATTGTTGCCGAGTTCTTCAGGGCCGTTAAAACAAAAAGAGATTGTGGAGAGCTCTAGAAGGACATCTCCAAACGGAACAAATGGGTGGAAAAGCAGGAAATGACATTTCATGTCAACGAGGGCACAGCGTCGGGGCAATGAATCTTAATTTTGCATATTCGCTCAAGGGGTCTGAACTGGCGGTGATGGACCAGGAACGAGACCTTGGGGGCCCTAGTGGATAGCTCGATGAAGATGTAGACCCACTGGGGGGGGGGGGCTGTGAAAAAGACAGACTCCACTCTAGGGATTACAGTGGTACCTCGGGTTACAGACGCTTCAAGTTACAGACTCCTCTAACCCAGAAATATTATCTCGGGTTAAGAACTTTGGTTCAGGATGAGAACAGAAATCGTACGGTGGCGGCACGGCAACGGCAGGAGGCCCCATTAGCTAAGGTGGTACCTCAGGTTAAGAACAGTTTCAGGTTAAGAATGGACCTCCAGAACTAATTAACCCGAGGTACCACTGTATAAAAAGGGACGCGGGTGGCGCTGTGGGTTAAACCACAGAGCCTAGGACTTGCCGATCAGAAGGTCGGCGGTTCGAATCCTCGCGACGGGGTGAGCTCCCGTTGCTCGGTCGCTGCTCCTGCCAACCTAGCAGTTCGAAAGCACGTCAAAGTGCAAGTAGATAAATAGGTACCACTCCGGCGGGAAGGTAAATGGCATTTCCGTGTGCTGCTCTGGTTCGCCAGAAGTGGCTTAGTCATGCTGACCTGGAAGCTGTACGCCGGCTTCCTCGGCCAATAAAGCGAGATGAGCGCTGCAACCCCAGAGTTGGCCACAACTGGACCTAATGGTCAGGGGTCCCTTTACCCTTTACCTTACCACTGTGTAAGGAAAGGAATTTGAAGTATAACTTGACAATATCATAATGGCATTAGACACCCCCTGATTTGTGTGGGGGTTGCATTCTGGGTCATCTTGTGGAGTGCCCCCCCCTTTCCTGTCACTTCTGAGTTTGTGGCAATGCACTTGTGCACTTGTTGTTGTTGTTGTTGTTATTATTATTATTACTATTATTACAGTGGTACCTTGGTTCTCTTGCCCCTTCTCCTTCTCCAGGTTGGGTTCTTGAAGATCCTGCACAAGTACGAGATCACTTTCCACCTGCCCTTCGTGCAGCGGCTGGGGCAGGATGTCTGTGCCGCTCAGCTGGCCAACCTGAATCTCCGCGTGACCAGCATAGCGCCTGCAACCGAAGGTAAAAGCTTTCAGCCTTGCGTCACCTTGCGAGACGATGGGTGTATCTGAAGGGAACCCTTTCCTGCCGTTTTGAGATTCTCCATTTCCTAAAATGCTCTTCCTTATGTCCTAAAAACCCTGTTTTATTTTAATTTTTCTCAAAAGGAATTATTCATCTTATAACACAAATAAACAACACAAACAGAAAAAGAAACAATACAAACAGATTCTTGTCTTATCCTTATTTTTTTCTAAACATTGTTAGATGGGCTTCCCCAAATCCCCCCTATCTGATTTTCATTTTGCCTCATCTTTAGCAGTTTACATATCATAATTTCTAACCATTTTTTTAATCGCACTTAGTTTAACCATAAAAATCTTCACATTTTATCACTTACAAATGATACTGTTTTAAAATACACTATCTTCTACTTCTAACCCTACAGCCTAAATCCAGTTCCAAAGCTGTTGTAAGATTTAAATATTAGCATATTTTTTCAAATATTCCTTAAACTTCTTCCAGTCTTCTTCCACCTGTTTTATTGATCCTCTTAAAAACACACACACACACACATCCAGTGTTTCCCCTCTTGGTTCTGACTTCGCCTGTGAATGAATCTGTGCTACAATCGCATTTGGAATATGCAAGGTACAGTTCTGGCTGCCTTGCCTCCAAAGGGATGTTGTGTAGCTCAAAAAGGCTCAGGGCAACCTGGAAAACAGCTACTAAGATGACCAAGGAGGTGGAGCGATTCCTCTCTAGGACTTTCTGCTTTGCAGAAAAGGCAAGAGGCAACTTGAGAGCGGTTTATAAGATTAAGCAGGGCACTGGGGATGAGTTCATGGAGCCAAGCAGGCGGTGGGTGCCCTGAAAAGAAATGGGGGCAACTGGTACAAGCAATGGTCTGACTCGGTCAGAGAGAACGCTGGGAATCACAAGTGGGGAGAGTGTTCTTGTTCTTGGATTTTCCTTGTGGGCTTCCCCTAATGGGCATCTGGTTGGTCACTCGTAAGAAGAGGATGTCCATACCTCATAGAATCTCAGAGCTGGAAGGGACCCGAGGGTCATCTAGTCCAACCCCCTGCAGTACAGAAATCTAAGCTCAAGCATCCATGGGAGATGGCCACCCAACCTCTGCTTAAAATCCTCCAACGAAGGAGAGTCCATCACCTTCTTAGGGAAACTGTTTCACTGTTGAAAGTTCTTCCTGATGTTCAGTCGAAATCTCCTTTCTTGTGCAGTGGTACCTCGGGTTACAGACGCTTCAGGTTACAGACGCTTCAGGTTACAGACGCTTCAGGTTACAGACTCCGCTAACCCAGAAATAGTACCTCGGGTTAAGAACTTTGCTTCAGGATGAGAACAAAAATCGCATGGCAGTGGGAGGCCCCATTAGCTAAAGTACCTCAGGATAAGAGCAGTTTCAGGTTCAAAAATGTCAGATAGACTAAGAGAAAAAGACAACAGAGACTTTGAAAAAGATTGGGATCCATTCATATTATATTTGCACAAACAAAGAAAGTCAGTAGACTTGATGGCAGGATTTAAATAAGCATTCACATTACAGTGGTACCTCGGGTTACGAACTCAATTCGTTCCAGAGGTCCGTTCTTAACCTGAAACTGTTCTTAACCTGAAGCACCACTTTAGCTAATGGGGCCTCATCCTGAAGTAAAGTTCTTAACCCAAGGTACTATTTCTGGGTTAGCGGAGTCTGTAACCTGAGGTTAATTCACTGTAATGTGAATGCTTATTTAAATCCTGCCATCAAGTCTACTGACTTTCTTTGTTTGTGCAAATATAATATGAATGGATCCCAATCTTTTTCAAAGTCTCTGTTGTCTTTTTCTCTTAGTCTATCTGACATTTTTGAACCTGAAACTGCTCTTATCCTGAGGTACTTTAGCTAATGGGGCCTCCCACTGCCATGCGATTTTTGTTCTCATCCCGAAGCAAAGTTCTTAACCCAAGGTACTATTTCTGGGTTAGCGGAGTCTGTAACCTGAAGCGTCTGTAACCCGAGGTACCACTGTAACTTGAATTCACTGGTTCGAGTCCCCCACCCCCACCCCCGCGAGCAGGAGAAAACAAGCTTTCTCCATCTTCCTTTGAGATACTTGCAGATGGCTCACATATCTCCTCTCAGCCTCCTCTTTTCCAGGCAAAACATACCCAGCTCCTTCAAGCGCTCCTCATAGGGCTGGGTTTCCAGACCAAGGCAACCAGGCTACTGTGGTACCTCGGGTTACATACGCTTCAGGTTACACACTCCACTAAGCCAGAAATAGTGCCTCAGGTTAAGAACTTTGCTTCAGGATGAGAACAGAAATTGTGCTCCGGCGGTGTGGCAGCAGCAGGAGGCCCCATTAGCTAAAGTGGTGCTTCAGGTTAAGAACAGTTTCAGGTTAAGAAAGGACCTCCAGAACGAATTAAGTTCTTAACCCGAGGTACCACTGTATATAAGGCAACTTCCTAAGAGGCCAGACTCTGCTCACAACAGGTTTGGGGGCCTTTCAGACTGGTTTGCAACCTCCCACATTGCAAGCACGGTTATCCCCGGGACATTATTTCCTACGGGTTCCTCTTCCTGGGGAGGAACCACACAAGATTCGCTTTCTTTGGCATTTTGCAAGAGAGACACAACTGGGGGTCTTACTTCTCCTCAGTGAGAAGTTGTGTTGCTGTGCTGAAGCCTACGATTTTGGGCGTGCTGTGCCCCCAGGAGACCGGACGCGGGAAACATGCAGCCTCTGAGAAAGCTGTGCAGGGTGAAGGGACACGATGATGGATGTGAGCGATCAGCTGCCCACTTGTTTTCTCCAGCTGGTTGGAAAACAGGGAGGTTTGATCTGGGAAATGCAAGCTGCCCTGCAGAATCCGGCTGGGAAGAAAGAGCCTTGTCTTCCTGTTTGGGATGATCTCTTGCTTGAAGGAGGGTGTAGGTCGGGGTTTGTGGGGCTGGCAGGTGTGCATCTCCACCCCCATCCAGCTCCGAGGGCCTTCTGTAATTTGCTCTACGCGGGGCTGCCCTTGAAGCTGTCCCAGAAACTCCAGCGGGTGCAGAATGCTGTTTTTCCAGTGCTTTTCCAGCTGCACTGGCTCCCGGAGGAGTACAGGGTCAGATTTAAGGTGCTGGTTTTGACCTTTAAAGCCTTTTATGGCCTAGGACCCTCATACCTACGGGACCGCCTCTCCTGGTATGCCCCACGGAGGACCTTAAGGTCCATAAATAGCAACACCCTAGAGGTCCCAGGCCCTAAGGAAGTCAGATTAGCCTCAACCAGAGGCAGGGCCTTTTCAACCCTGGCCCCAGCCTGGCGGAACGCTCTGTCTCATGAGACCAGGGCCCTGCAGGATCTGATTTATTTCCGCAGGGCCTGTAAGACAGAGTTGTTCTGCCTGGCCTTTGGCTTGACCCCCTTCCCCTCTTTTTCCTTTCTCCTTCTGTGATGGGACCCCTATTTGGGGACTTCCCTGGCTTTTCTGTCTTACAGGCCCTGCAGAAAGAAATCAGATCCAGCAGGGCCCTGGTCTCATCAGACAGCTCCCCAGAGGTGCACTCCATAGTCTCTCTCTTGAGAGATGGAAGCCATCAACGAGACACAACCCAGTAAGGCCACATCCGGTGCCATTTGAACCCACTTCGCTGTCTTGTGCTAGAAGTTCGATGGCCACCTGTCAGAGATTCCTTCACAGTGATTCTTGCATTGCAGGGGTTTGGTCTAGATGACCCTTGGGGTCCCTTCCAGCTCTACAATCCTATGATCCATCTCTAGGAGTCTGTACTGGTGCCCTCCCTTTGTCTTCAGGATGGGACAGGCTGTACATTTAACTAAGTCAGCAACATAAGGAACCCGGGACGTCCCTTGAACCGGATTTGGCTGATGAAGGCACACCTCTCTCGCCCTGACCTCGCCACTGTGATCCACGCGACGGTCACCTCCAGGCTTGATTGTTGTAACTCGCTCTACGTGGGGCTGCCCTTGAGTCTGACCCAGAAACACCAGCGGGTGCAGAATGCCGCGGCGAGACTCCTTACGGGGTCCTTGCCGCAGGACCACATTCACCCAGTACTATACTAGCTGTATTGGCTTCCGGTGGAGTACAGGATCAGGTTTAAGGTGCTGGTTTTAACCTTTAAAGCCCTATACGGTCTAGGACCCCGTACCTACGGGACCGCCTCTCCTGGTATGCCCCACGGAGGACCTTATGGTCTTCAAACAAAAACATCTCAGAGGTCCTGGGTCACAGAGAGGTTAGGCTGGCCTCGACCAGAAGCAGGGCTTTTTCGGCCATGGCCCCGATCTGGTGGAACGCTCTGTCACAAGAGACTAGGGCCCTGCGGGACTTGACATCTTTCCGCAGGGCCTGCAAGACAGAGGTGTTCCACCAGGCCTTTGGCCAAGGCACCGTCTGACCCCCTCTTTTGGTAATCCTCACAGAACTCTAGCCCAATTGTTGCCATTAATTTGATTTTGAATTGATTTTAGAATGAATTGATTTTAGAATACTGTGTTACTTTTATTGTTGTTAGCCGCTCTGAGCCCGGCTTCAGCTCTTACTGTCAGGAAGTTCTTCCTAATGTTTAGGTGGAATCTTCTTTCTTGTAGTTTGGAGCCATTGCTCCGTGTCCGCTTCTCTGGAGCAGCAGAAAACAACCTTTCTCCCTCCTCTATGTGACATCCTTTTATAAGAACATAAGAAGAGGCTACTGGATGAGGCCATTGGCCCCATCTAGTCCAGCATCCCATTCTCAGAGTGGCTAACCGTAGGAAACCCGCAAGAGGGATCCGAGCACAATAGGAACTCTCCCTTCTTCCCACTGGAATGGGAAGAAACTGGAAGAAATCTCCAGCAATTGGGATTCAGAATAATTCCTGCCTTGAACTGTGGAGGCAGCGCAGAGCCATCTAGCGATTTGTGCTCTGCAAAACTGTGTCTTTCCGACCCCAATTTCCTTGAGATGCTTCTAATTATCAAGGGATCCTGCCGTGCGCCGTGAAAGGAAGGCCACTTGGGTGCGCAAGTTTTAATGTGACAAGATGAGTCATCGGTTTGCATGTTTACTCTCTGCAGCTGCTGGCAAAACGGCTCAGCTCGCATCTCTCCCTGCTGTTGCAGCAGCAGAAACAGGGTGCAGGTCCGCTCTCTGCACAGAATTGGATAATTAGATCATTTCTGCAATCTTTGCTGTGGCTTCGGCTGCATCATCCGTGGCAGGTTGGATGTGTTGTGATCCCAGAAGTGCCCAAGATGTGCTCTTCCAGCCCCTCTGGAATTGCCAGATCTCTGTGGAGTAATCAGTCACTCGGCTAATTTTCTCTCGCTCGCTCTCCCCTTCCATTTTCTCTTGCCAAAATATATGGGGCCGGCTTTGCTGTTATGCAAATTGCACATTTTGCCCAGTTAGGGGGACCTGATGCTTTGTGCAAGGGGGTTGTGTCGCTTGCTATCTTTTTACTGTAAAGCTTTCTGCTTTGTTTTATAAAGGGCATAAAACAGAGAGAACAATTAGAGCAACAGACAAAAAGCAAAAGGTTAAAAGCAAATCCATAAAAGAGGAGCACAGGATGAGTGCACACAGGTTAAAACAACTAGACTGTCAGCGCTGTCAGATTATCAGGTCTTGTTCTGGACCTGCCAGGCCTTGTGACGAGGGCTGCCTCAAAAATGATGGTTCCGCTGTGTGAGTCACAAAAGATGGCCAAATCAGATAAAAGGCGCCTGGGGGTTCTAGTCCTTGTCGAAGCCTCAAATTACGTTTTTATGCTTTATTGTGTATTTTGCTCAGCTAGGGGTACCTGGTGCTTTGCGCCAGACAAGGCCAAGGGGATTGTGTTGTTGAGTAGTTCTTTGTATTCCTGTCTGCACCTGGAAGAGCTATCAAGAGATGCTCAGGTGGCCTTTCCTGGAGGGTGGAAGCGATTTGTTTTCGAGGCCAATGGCTGACTGTTTGGATCTAGGGAGGAGGGGGCACAGTCAGATTTGGGAAGGCAATACCATACATCAGGGGTAGCTAACTCCCAAGATACTGTTATACTCACAGAGCTAAAAACTGGCAGTGATATACCTCCTTTTTGGGAGTTCAGGTCAAAGTTGTTGAGTTTTTGTTAGGAAGGAAAGCCCCATTTTTTAGGGGTGCAGGGAAAAGTTGTTGAGCTAAAAAAAGTTGTTTTTTTAGGGGAGCCAAAGTTGTGGAGCTTCTTTGGGGGAGCCAGTGATCTACCGCAGACGTCCAGTGATCTGCCGGTAGATAGATGCCTGCTATACATCGTCCTTTAAGGGTGTAAAGGGGGACGCGAGTGGTGCTGTGGGTTAAACTACAGAGCCTCGGACTTGCCGATCAGGTCGGCGGTTCGAATCCCCACGACGGGATGAGCTCCCATTGCTCGGTCCCTGCTCCTGCCAACCTAGCAGTTCGAAAGCATGTCAAAGTGCAAGTAGATAAATAGGTACCACTCTGACGGGAAGGTAAACGGCATTTCCGTGCGCTGCTCTGGTTTGCCAGAAGCGGCTTAGTCCTGCTGGCCACATGACCTGGAAGCTGCACGCCGGCTCCCTCGGCCAGTAAAGCGAGATGAGCGCCGCAACCCCAGAGTCGGCCACGACTGGACCTAGTGGTCAGGGGTCCCTTTACCTTTACCTAAGGGTGTAAGGCTGCCCTTGACATCTCGGTGCCCTCCTGATGTTGTTGAACTACAACTCCCATCAGCCCCAGCCAGTATAGACTCAATGTTTTCTTCTGAACGTATTTCTTCCAGCCTCTGGTTGTGATCACCTCTATTTTCTGTTCTTTGTGCCTTCGTTTTTTCAGTCTTTGCCTCCACCTTTAAACAGACCGAATGAATGATTCAGCTGTTGGGGCCTTGCCTTGTTTTCACGCGCAAAAACACACACAGTCCCAGTGTGGCAAAGCAGAACCCATCTGCCTTCTGATTCAGTGCATCTTTTAAAATATGTACTGGAAGCCGCCCAGAGTGGCTGGGGAAACCCAGTCAGATGGGCAAAGGTATAGGTAATAAAGTTACTATTATTCTGTGTAACTCACGAAGGGGTGAGGAATTTGATTCGATTTGCGTGGAAAGGTGGGCCTTACATAATCGGCTCTTCACAAAACAAGATGCAAGGTGCGACCCTCCTTCGAAACTTTTGCATCTCTCAACGTAGCAATACACTTCTCCAGCCAAGTCATGTTGAGTATATGAGTGGAAAGGGCAGATATCGGATGCTGGTTCCCTTCTGGGGTCTTCTTTTTAGAAAGAATAATAATAATTTTATCATTTATAACCCGCCCATCTAACTGGGTTGCCCCATCCACTCTGGGCAGTTTCCAAAAAGATATAAAAACATTATAAAGCATTAAACATTTTCTTTTTAAAAACCCCTTCCCTATACAGGAAGCAAGCAGCAATGTCTGCAAGGGACCCCATGAAAGTGTAACATGATAAAATATTAGATCAATGTATATTAGTGTTGCCATATTTCAAGAAGCGAAAATCCGGACACAAAAGTTGTTGGGTTTGGGGGTTTAGGGTTGTTATTTTTTTTGCAAAATATTCAAGTTTTTAAGCTACTTTTCAGAAATTCACCCCCAAAATCAACACTTTCGATATGAGCTGCCACACTCCCAGTCCCCCCCCCCCCGATATTTTAATTAACTTCCGAAAATTCCTCCCGGATGCCAGCTATGTCCCGAAAATCCTGATTGGATCGCAGCCCTAACCTATATGCCGAATCCCGCTTTGCTTATTTCCCAATTACCCCCTAGAAAAACGAGTGGCCGTCTTGCTCTGGGAGAATGCATTCGTTGAGAAAACAGGAGAAGCTTCCATTTGTGGAGGTTTCTCTTCAGTCGTGACTCAAACGGGGTAGAAGGATTCAAGATCGTGAAGCCTTCTGGCTTCTATGCAATGAGTCTGTCTAGTGGATCCAGTCCAGGAACTCTTGAGTTTGTTTTTATATTTAGCCTCGGAGGGTGACTAATGATACGCTACATGGAAGAGGATTGTGATGACAGGAAATTTGGCGGCATGTTGAGATGCACCCAGCAGCTCACAGCTGCCCTCCCAGGCTTCTCATTCCCTGAAAGAGTTGCTGCCAGAGGTGTGCTCAGAGAAGCCTTTGCCAACCTGGTGCCCTCCAGGCATTTGAAGAACATAAGAGGGGTCTCCTGGATCAGGCCAGTGGGCCGTGTAGTCCAGCATCCTGTTCTCACCGTGGCTGAGCGCTTGCCCCGGTGGGAATTTCGCAAGCAGGACTCGAACCCAGAGCGCTGTCTCCTCCTTTGGTTTCAGAAGCATTGCCGCCTCGGACTGTGGAGGGCAAAGCATGGCTAGGAGCCGTGAGTAGCCGTCCCTTCCAAGAATGTGTCT
The DNA here is from genome assembly GCF_951804945.1 of Podarcis cretensis. Classification (NCBI taxonomy): domain Eukaryota; kingdom Metazoa; phylum Chordata; class Lepidosauria; order Squamata; family Lacertidae; genus Podarcis; species Podarcis cretensis. Next base: position 2,666,315 of record NC_137178.1, on the reverse strand, counting down.
AAGCCACTTTTAAAACCATCCAAGTCGGAGACTCTTGAGAGTCCCATGGACTGCAAGAAGATCAAACCTCTCCATTCTGAAGGAAATCAGCCCTGAGTGCTCACTGGAAGGACAGATCCTGAAGCTGAGGCTCCAATACAGCCCCGTTCACACCCTGAATAGAACGTAAGACGTGACTGTGCGTGCGTGGGTCGCGTTTTGCTGCTTCCACGTATACACGTGACGTCATTTTGAGCGTCTGCGCATGTGCGAGCGGCGAAACCCGGAAGTAAAACGCTCCGTTACTTCCGGGTTGCCGCGGAGCGTAACTTGCAAACGCTCAACCTGAAGCACATTCAACCGAGGTATGACTGTACTTTGGCCACCTCATGAGAAGAGAAGACTCCTTGGAAAAGACCCTGATATTGGGAAAGATGGAGGGCAGAAGGAGAAGGGGATGACAGAGGACGAGATGGTGGGACAGTGTTCTCGGAGCTACCAGCATGAGTTTGACCAAACTGCGGGAGGCAGTGGAAGACAGGAGGGCCTGGCGTGCTCTGGTCCAGGGGGTCATGAAGAGTCGGACATGACTAAACGACTAAACAACTACAAAGTCAGTGCCCATCAATGCCTCCTGTGGCAGCTAGTTCCACGGTTTAGCTGTATGCAGCGTAAAGAAGCTGGCATCTGCCTGCCTCGAGAGACAATGGAGTGTGCCTCCGGGGGTGAAGTCACAGAGGCAACGTCCTGGGTGGGGGGGGGCAAGCCTGGGCAGTGTGTCTCTTTTTTCTGAAAGGGGGAGCAAGGAAGAGCCCCCTCCGACTCCTAAGCTCAAACTGCTGGGGGTGGGACTAGAATAGATGCCCCCTCTGGCCCATTCCACCTCTACCATGCAGTGATTCAAACATTGCTGCTCCTTTTATCTCTTTGGAGTTTTCCTTGGCTGCCCCCCCCCCCGCCCTGTGGCTTCTTGCAGCAGGAAAACAAAGCGCATGCATTTCCACCCCTTCTGAGATGGATTAAGGGTGCGCCGTACATTTCACCTGCCGCACAGGGCTACATCTGATTGGCACAGAGAGGCAGCCCTCTGGCATTTGAGTCAAGGCATTGATCTTCTTGCAGAGTGTTCCGGACGTGCCAGGAATACTTTGCTCGGCGATGCGCTGCCCTTTTCAGAAGGCTGGCTTGCAGCAGGCGGCAACGCCTTTCTCCACCCCACCCCCCCCATTTTGGAGATGGCGCAAGGCTGCAGTTGGGCACCCCTCCTGGTGGCAACAGCTTCAGGCTGGCAGCCAGCTCCTCCAAGGCTGGGGAGGGTCCTTCTGGCCTGCCAAGCAAGGGGCTGAGATGCACCGATGGGGCACCCCATAAATGTCCTTGCGATACGTACATTCTCCTCCGCAGGCACCCCAGCCGACCTAACGGCGGGCATGTTGCTGTAATTACGGCTTGCGACAGTCAATAGTACAGTGGTGCCCTGCAAGACGAATGCCTTGCAAGACGGAAAACCCGCTAGACGAAAGAGTTTTCCGTTTTGGAGGTGCTTCGCAAAACGAATTTCCTATGGGCTTGCTTTGCAAGACGAAAATGTCTTGCGAATTCCTGCAGGTTTTTTACCTCCCCCCCCCCTTTCTAAGCCGCTTATCCGCTAAGCCGATAAGCAGCTAAAAGTCGCTAATAGCGCTAATCCGCTAAGCCGTCAATGGGCTTGGTTCGCAAGACGAAAAAACCGCTAGACGAAGAGACTCGCGGAACGGATTCTTTTCGTCTTGCGAGGCACCACTGTATGATGCAGCAGGAAAAGTCTCCTGTGAATAAAGGCTGCATCTGCAGAAGTCCAGTGTCCAGATCAAAGGAAACAATAGTTCCTCTCTGTATTCTGACTGTTCTGTGGTACCATGTCCAGTTCTGGGCTCTACTGTTTAAGGAGGATATTGACTGTTAAGTCAGTACAGTGGACACTTGGGTTGTGAACGGGATCCGTGCGGGAGGCACGTTTGCAAGCCGCAGCACCACATCTGCACACGCGCGGGTCACAATTCAGTGCTTCTGTACATGCGCAAAGCACAATTTAGTGTTTCTGTGCATGCGTGAGCACCGAAATCCGGAAAAAACCCTGTTCCGGTACTTCCGGGTTTTGGCGCGTCCGTAACCTCAAAACGTGCAACCTGAGGTGTCTCTAACCTGAGGTATGACTATATTAGCCAAAATGCTGTGCTATTGAGTTTGTTACGCAAACTGCGAATACACTGCAGGATCCGTAAATGTGCTGATGCTTCTTGGTATCAGTCGCTGTGATGTTTGGGCAGAAGAAAGCTTTTGACACTCCCGAACGACCGACCAGGAGGGAGAGAACATGCCAGCTTGGGCATGTGTCTCTGCCAGGGTCCTACACGAGAGTAGGACGCTCCTGACATTGACAAGCTGTGCAGAGGAGGGCAACCGAGATGATAAAGGGCAGACTTGTGGGCTGGGGTGTTTTGTTTCATAGAATCATTGAGTTGGAAGGGACCACCAGAGTCATCGAGTCCAACCCCGCACAATGCAGGAATCTCAGCTAAAGCATCCGTGACAGACGGCCATCCAACCTCTGCTTAAAAACCTCCAAGCAAGGAGAGTTTGTGTGCTGTCTTTATTTTAGCTGTGATGGATATGGAAAGTGTTGAGTTTGGTTGTGTGTTTTTATTTTTAATTTCCTTATGTTTTCTCCATTAAACTTTGATTGTTTAATGTTAAGTAAACGTCCAGTGCGCTTCCAACGCCATAAGTCTTATCTCAGCAGAGAATTTCGTGCAGCGGCTGAAGGAGGCAGGAGAGTCAGTACTTTTTATAAATGAAGAATCCTGGAGCAAGCTCTTTGGAACTCAGGGAAAAAACTTTATTCACAAAAGCAAAAAAAAACCAAAACCCTGGCGATAAAGCACACATGCTTTTATCTCCGGCATAAAGAAAACTTTACTCTAAACTTAACTCATATCAGCAAACACGCCCATGGCCACAAACTGAGTCTGCGAGTCAGGTCAAGGGGGGAAGAAGAAGAAACATGGATGAACTGACTATTTATACAAACCAACTCAAATTCCTGGATGCTTAATGACTTCCAGCTGCTCAGTGATTAGAGCGACTTGTTACCTCTTAACCCTTTAGTACCAACATGTTTCAGTTGTGTATTTTTTTCCCATGTTTGCAACTCAACATCAGGAAGAACTTTCTGACAGTAAGAGCTGCTTGACAGGGAACGGACTCCCTTGGAAGGTGGTGAACTCCTTGGAGGTCTTTAAGCAGAGGTTAGATGTGTTGGGATGCTGCCGGGAGACGGGGGCAATTGGCAGGCCCCCAGCTGACTCCAGCCCACCAGCTGGCAGCCAGGCGAAACTCCGGTTCTCGGAACAGCATCAAAACTGCGACTCAAGCCTCAGAAACCTTTAGAGATTGAGCACGCAATCCAGCAGAGATAAGAACTCTTTGCAGCAGAAGTAGCGGACAGAGACATGTGTAAGCATATTTGCAGCATTTATTCAGCAGCGGGACAAAGGAAAAACATGCCTGCTTCCCTTCATATCCAAGCAAAACAGCGGCATAGCAAAAGCAATGTACAACGGAAGTTCCCAGCAAACTGTGCAGGAAGTAAACAGACATGTGACATACAACAACTCCACATATCTGTTCCTCTTAAGGCGGAACGGAACATCAATATCCTAAAAGGATGGCCATCTGTCATGGATGCTTGGATGCTCGAGCTGAGATTCCCGCATTGCAGGGGGTTAGACTAATAATAATAATAATAATAATAATAATTTATTTATACCCTGCCCTTCCCATTCCATTTTTTTAAAAATAATATTTATTGGTGTTTCAAAAAGTTACAAGAATAAAAAAGAAAGAAAAAGAAAAACAGAAAATACAAAATACAGAAAAAAATAAAAACAATTAAAAACAAATCCATCTTTCCATATCTTATCTATCATTTGCTTGTTTCCTTGACCTCCTCACACCTCCCTTTTTTGTATTCTAGTTCATTAGTTGTTTCAGCAAATCCTTTCCTTCTTTGTTTTTATCTTACTAATTTATCTTAATATATTGTAACTTTAAATTCTGACCTGTTAACAATCCATTTTTACTTAATCCTTTATAACATTACTGCTAAAACCACATAGCTTCATTCCAGCATCCATCTAACATTCCTTAATTTTACAATGTTTCTGTAGATAGACTTTAAATTTCTTCCAGTCTTCTTCTACCGACTCTTCTCCCTGGTCTCGGATTCTGCCAGTCATTTCCGCCAGTTCCATGTAATCCATCACCTTCATCTGCCATTCTTCCCGGGTGGGTAGATCTTGTGTCTTCCATCTGCCCTTCCCATTTCAAAAACTGGCTAACAGGGTGGCTAACAACAAATTTAAAACACTTTAAAACACTTAATTATAAAAGCAGCATAAAATACGGTATAAAAACATGAATAACAATAAAATTCAAAAATCAATTAGATAATCCCCAGGGCTAGCTGGCTGAATTGGTCCTACTTGGGCCAGCGAGGAGGCCAGGGGAGAATTAGCTGTGGGGTCTCAGAGCGGGTGATCTCCATAAAAGGGGAAGGGGAGGGAACAGAAGGGAAATAAAAGATCAGGCTGTATTCAAATTAAAGGCCAGGCGGAATAGCTCTGTCTTACAGGCCTGACAGAAGGAGGTTAAATCCTGCAGGGCCCTGGTCTCATGGGACAGAGCATTCCACCAGGTCGGAGCCATCACCGAAAAGGTCCTGGCCCTGGCGGAGGATAGTCTGACTTCCTTAGGGCCCGGGACCTCTAAACTATGGTTATTCATGGACCTTAAGGTCCTCTGTGGGGCAGACCAGGAGAGGCGGTCCCGTAAATGCGAGGGCCCCCTAAGCCACAAAGGGCTGGTGTGAGTTGGCGGCTGCAGGACCCCCATTACCATTTAAGTTCCCCTGGCAGGGGGGTCTTATACCTTAGCGCACAGGAGGAGAGTAGAAGGCTTGAAAGACCTGCTCTCCTTGAGCGTAGAGGTAAATTGAATAGCTGGTAGCTGCCCAAAGGCAATTAATCCAAATATTAAAAATTCCCTGGACTTTTTAACATGCCAGAAGGAAAAGCTAGGTTTGGTTTATTAAAAAACCCACATCGTATAAGGTGTAATAACCATTATAGTGAGATCCTTCCCTCTACCAAAGACCTCTATATTCCAAACCTCAGGTCCCTATTGAAAGCCGGCCTCTATATTTAGGCAAACCCCATTACCTCGCTCCCCAAATTAATGTGTTCTTTAATGGCTTATAGTTTTAAGTACACCCCTCCAGAGGCGAGTCATTTGTGAAAAATTTCAAAGCGCTGTTCCCACGCGCAGCAAGTCCCGTCATTGTTCAGGTGCGGAAATTAGTCATTTTTCCTGATCGTTGGAAGCATTCCCCCCCCCTCACCCCTTGAATGCACCAAATTATAACGCTCCTCCCCAGATGAATGACTGTGTTTATCTTCCTCTGAGTCAAGCAAAATTATTAGCGGTGGCAAAAAAATAAAAAAGGTTTTGCTCTGCTGAAAAGCTTGGTGTGTGTGTGTGTGTGTGTGTGTGTGTGTGTGTGTGATTCCCTCCCCCCCCATTGCTGGAGATTTTTTTGGGGGGGGGCTTCATTCCCAATTGTGCCCCCTCCCCGCCTATGTGGAGCGAGTGCTTGAATTAGGAAGCATATTTTATTAAAAGTGTTTGACGGCTTTTTAGGAAAGGCACCTGGCTTTGCACCTGTATCAGCTAGAAGATCCGCCCCCCCTTCTCTCTCTGAAAAAGTGGGGTCTGCAATTTGGGGGGGTCGGCCTGGATCTGCCGCTTTGACCAGAGCGCTGTAGCATCAGTTAAGAGTGCCGGACGAGGACCTGGGAAGAGACTCGGGTTCGAATCCTCCCATGAAGCTTGCTGGGTGTGAGCCCTGGCTGGTCCCTGCCTCTCTGAGCCTAACCTACCTCCCAGGGTTGTTGTGTGGATTAAATGAGCGGGGGGGGGGGGGCGTGTTTAAACCATTGTTTAATGTTTTATTGTGTTTTCATATATGTTTAGATAAGCTTTTAATGTTTGATGCATTACTGTATTTCAATATTTTGTTGGAAGCTGCCCAGAGTGGCTGGGGAAGCCCAGCCAGATGGGCAGGCTATAAATAATAAATTATTATTATTATTATTATTATTATTATTATTATTATTATTATTATTATTAATGTTGGAAGCTGCCCAGAGCGGCTGGGGCAGCCCAGTCAGATGGGTGGGGTACAAATACAGACGTACCTTAGTTTTCGAACAGCTTAGTTCTCAAACGTTTTGGCTCTCGAACGTTGCAACCCGGAAGTGACATTTCAAGTTTGCGAACTATTTTTGGAAGCCGAACGTCCGACGGGGCTTCCAATTGGCTGCAGGAGCTTCCTGCAACCAATCATAAACCATGCTTTGGTTTCTGAACATTCTGGAAGTCGAATGGACTTCCGGAACGGATTCCGTTCGACTTCCGAGGTACGACGGTAATAAAATTATTGGTGTTATCATCCCCAGCATCATTATTATAATTAAGCATGACAACATGAGATCCTTGGAGGAAAGGGGTACAATATAAATACGTGGTTCTCAAGTGGGGCACATGCCCTGTGGGGCGGGGCAATTTGATTTTTAAGGGGGGGCAATTCGAGAATGAATTATTAACAGAGAATGGCTCTTTCCTTTCTATTTTACTATTCCCCAGTGTTCCTGAGCTAAGCATTTCTCTATTCACTTCTATCTTAACCTGAAATACATCAGAAATAACCTTTATAATCTTTTCCCAATATTCCTTTACACACATACACTCCCACCACATATGTGCATATACCCCTAACTTGATCACATTACCAACACTTAAGACTCAATCCTTTAACTACAGTGCTGCCCCGCAAGACGAATGCCTCGCAAGACGGAAAACCCGCTAGACAAAAGAGTTTTCCGTTTTGGAGGTGCTTCGCAAAATGAATTTCCTATGGGCTTGCTTTGCAAGACGAAAATGTCTTGCGAGTTCCTGCGAGTTCCCTTTCCCCCCCTTTTTCTAAGCCGCTAAGCCGCTTATCCGCTAAGCCGCTAAAAGCCGCTAAGCCGCTAATAGCGCTAAGCCGCTAAGCCGTCAATGGGCTTGCTTCACAAGATGAAAAAACTGCTAGACGAAGAGAATCGTGGAACGGATTCTTTTCGTCTTGCGAGGCACCACTGTATATATGCCAGTTGCACCCGGGTGGTATACCTGTGTGCTTCCTTTCTGACGTCACAGCACCGCTGCAATTTTTTAAAGCTGTCGCCTAGTCCCAGGGCATGTGCAGAGTTGCAGCTGAGCTGAGCTTCTGCGTAACAGTGGCAGGGAGTTCCCCGGGTTAATGACCTGCCGTGTCAAGGAAATGCTTCCCTCTGCCTCTTTGTCTGCTGTTTCTGTGATCCTCGCGGGGGTTTTATATGATGACGCTTGCCTCTCTTGTCTCCCCCAACCCCTCAGGTTACAACATCAAATGCGAGTACACCGCACACAAAGAAGGTGTTCTCCGGGAGGAGATGGTACTGCACAGCCAGACCAATGACAAAGTCTCCATCAAGGTGGTCGTGCAAGCCAGGGTGATGGGTAAGTGTCCCCCTTCCTCAAGCCTACATTTTTTTTGGGGGGGGGGCTGGGGAAGCCGTCGGAGGACCTGAAGACTCCCACCACTTTTCCATGAAAGAGAAAGTCCTCCATTGGCTCCCAGGACGTTTCCGAGCACAATTCAAAGTGTTGGTGCTGAGCGTTAAAGCCCCAAACAGCCTTGGCCCTGTAAACCTAAAGGAGTATCTCCACCCCCATCGTTCTGCCCGGACACTGAGGTCCAGCTCTGAGGGCCTCTGGTGGTTCCCTTGCTGCGAGAAGTGGGGTTACAGGGAACCAAGCAGAGGGCCTTCTCGGTAGTGGCACCCGCCCTGTGGAACACCCTCCCACCAGATGTCAAAGAGAAAAACAACTATATGACATTTAGAAGACACCTGAAGGCAGCGAAGTTTTTAATGTGTGACATTTTAATGTATTTTTAATCTTTGTTGGAGGCCGCCCAGAGTGGCTGGGGAAACCCAGCCAGATGGGCAGGGTACAAATAATAAATTACTATTACTTACTACTACTCCTTCAAGCAGCACAAGGTTAAACTGTGGAACTCCCTGCCTCAGGAGGTGGCCGCCAACTTTGAAAGGAGGCGGAGCAAATTCCAGGAGGAGAGGCTGTTCATCGCTGGCGGTCAGAATGGCTGTGCTCTGGAGGCAGTAATGTGTCATGGACTGGTTGGGGGAGTGGGGGGGGGACACCAGCTAGGGAACCCCCAAGGGAACCCCCAGGGGAAGAAGGCTCAGAGCCAGGGGAGCGGTGATGGGACGATGATGAGTGGTCAGAGGGAGAAGACTGGGAAGAGGGGAGTGGCGGAAGATGGAGAGGTAACAGGGCTCTGTGAGCGGGGAGAGTTGGTGGCAGAGAGCAGTTCAGAATCAGAGGCAGAAGATGAAGTGGGAGAGGAGGGAGACCAGGAGGCAGAGAGGAGTCTGGCTGAGGAAGACTCATGGGTGTCTCCCCCTCCTGCTGAGATAAGCTCCCATCTCCCAGGACCAGAAGAGGCATGAAAAGGGCAGAGGAAAGGTTTGGCCTACAGGTAGGCACAGTCTCCAATTGCCTGGGGAAAACCCTGGAGAGAAGGGGACTTAGACCAGTGTTTCCCAACCTTGTGCCTCCAGCTATTTTTGGACTACAATTCCCATCATCCCTTGCCACTGGTCTTGCTAGTCAGGGATGATGGGAGTTGTAGTTCAAAAACAGCTGGAGGCACAAGGTTGGGAAACACTGACTTAGACAACTGTGGAGAGTCAGGGACCTTTAGTGGCTGTGCTCATTAGACCTGGCTCACCTGTGCAGATCCTTCTTTCGCTAATAAAGAATCGGCTCCAAATGGCCTGATGTGGTTGAGCTTGCTCCTTTCACAGTGCTTCTGAATCCCAGTTGCTGGAAACTGCAGGAGGGGAGAGTTGCCCTTGTGTTCGAATCCTGCTTGTGGGTTTCCCATCTGGTTGGACATTATGAGAAGAGGTTGCTGGACTAGGTGGGCCATTGGCCTGATCCAGCAACCAGCTCTTCTTATGTGCCTGGTTAAGTGTCCCCTTTCCCACAATCCATCCTGAGCTTTGCACATCCCTGGATGACCAATTTTTCTGGGACCCTTCAGCTGTGAACCCCGCATTGCAGGGGCTTGGGCTGGATGACCTTTTGGGTCCCTTGCAGCTCTGCAGTTCTGTGATTCTGTGACTTTTTTTGTGGTGCAAAGTCGCAGCGATTGTGTGGTGCAAAAATTCAGCTCTTCGGCTGTGCACAGAGAGTCCTGCTATCTGCTTGGACTACTGCCATGCGCTCTCCGTGGGGCTACCTTTGAAGGTGCCCCGGAAACTACAACTAATCCAGAATGCGGCAGCTAGACTGGGGACTGGGAGCGGCTGCCAGGACCACATAACACCGGTCCTGAAAGACCTACACTGGCTCCAAGTACGTTTCTGAGCACAATTCAAAGTGTTGGTGCTGACCTTAAAGCCCTAAATGGCCTCGGCCCAGTATACCTGAAGGAGCGTCTCCACCTCCATCATTCTGCCCGGACACTGAGGTCCAGTGCCGAGGGCCTTCTGGTGGTTCCCTCCCTGCAAGAAGCCAAGCTACAGGGAACCAGGCAGAGGGCCTTCTCGGTGGTGGCGCTCGCCCTGTGGAACGCCCTCCCACCAGATGTCAAAGAGAACAACAACTACCAGACTTTTAGAAGACATCTGAAGGCAGCCCTGTTTAGGGAAGCTTTTAATGTTTAACAGACCACTGTATTTTAATACTTTGTTGGAAGCCGCCCAGAGTGGCTGGGGAAACCCAGCCAGATGGGCGGGGTATAAATAATAAATTCTATTTTATTCTATTCTATTCTGCTGTGACGTTGCATGGGATCTTTAGGCATCCTTTCTCGGCAAGCCTTGGTGGATCAGCCCTGGCCTCCTGCCCTCCCCCATTTTAACGCATAAATCTCCTGTTTAACTGCACCCACACACCGGCCGGGTGCCCCTGGGACATGCCAACTTTCGGCATCTGAGCCCATATATCCCCAAATTAATATCCTCCTCTGGCGCAGAGCCTCCGCTGCTCAGGAAATTAAACTCGCTTGCTGTGTGTTGGAATATTTATCTCTTGGGTTAATGAGTGTTTGCTGGAGGGGGGGGGGGCGTCAGCGATAAGGACCCCGAACGCTGCCCTCCATCCCTTGACTGCAGGAGATCAAAGCAAAGATTGCAGAGGGTGAAATGACCGGCGCCGTTTTTAATAAGCGCAGGAAAGGAGATGAAATAATAAAAGGGAATTGCTAGAATGGGTTTCATGATGGCTATAACTGCCCCCTCGAGGTAGGGGCATGAAGTTATTTCCCAGCTACCCAAAATAACATTTCTTTTACAAAAGGCATGATAGGTAGTTCTGCCTACCAACGATTTTTGCAGACCCTTTATAATGATGATGATAATGATGATGATGATGATTTATTATTTATACCCCGCCCATCTGGCTGGGCTTCCCCAGCCACTCTGGGCGGCTTCCAACACAATATTAAAATACCACAATACATCAAACATTAAAAGCTTCCCTAAACCCTTCCCTGTGTGGCTTGGCTCGCTTGCGCGAGTTGCCTCCACAGTTTCCTCTCTGCTTTCTGGCTGCCGCTGCCTTGCATAACAGGCCAGAATTAGGAGGTAGGTACGGTCTCCCCTTAGCTCCCCTGAGCAGTGTTTCTTTCTTTCTCCAACGCCGCCTCTCTGCTTTGCCTTGCAGACCGCCACCATGGGACCCCCATGCTGCTGGAAGGGGTGAAGTGTATCGGAGCCGAGGTGGAGTACGACTCGGAGCAGAGTGAGTGGCACGGCTTCGACTAGGCCTGCCCCCCAACCCACCGCCTCCTCTTCCTCCTCCTCCTCTTCTTTGAACCCCGCTCGTCCTTCGAAGGCTTTTCTATGTATAAATATTTTCCGGTTATAAAGAGCTTGAAACGAGAATGCCCACCCCAACCGTTCGCTGGCTGCCTGACGCAGATCGTGCTTGTTTCGTGCCCGCCCCCATGGCGCTTGTCTTGTGGGTTTTTGGGGGTGCTGCGCTTTATCCCACCCACTCACCCTCCCGCCGGTTTCGAAAAGGCGGTTCTGTGGCTTAAGGCGAGAGTCGTCTCTCCGGCCTTCAAACTGCGTCTGTGGATGTGTGGCTTTTTGTCGAAAAGACCGTGCGCACCCCAATTTTTGCAAGCGGGTGCACATGCGCAGGGGACCCCCAGAGACCAGTTGTGTGTGTGTTGATTTTCCTCCAGGTTTTAGCATCGTCTCGCTGCCTGCAAAAGCGTTTCCCGTGGCCGCCCTTTCGCGAGCCTCAGTTTCCCAAGGGTTGCGCAGCGGCCGAGCGAATCAGCAGCCATCTCTAAACAGCCAGCAACTGGCTGCTCCCAAACAGCTGTTTCGGCTGGCTGCTCGGAGGGAGAGAAACCTGTGTTCCTTCAGGCATTCGGATAACTTAAGGTTTCACTGCCTTGCTGTAGATAGGTCAGGATTAGTTAGAGAGCCTTTGCCAAGACGGCGCCTTCCTGATGTTTTCGGACCGCAACTCCTGGCTGATGGGAATTCTAGTCCAAAACATCTGGAGAGTGCCGGCTTGGCCAGGCTGACTTAGGGCTGCATCAGTTGCTGGGGACCAATTTTACACAGCCCCCCTGCCTTTGGGCTGGGTGCTCTTATTTTCTTTCGCCTCCCCCTTCCCCGTCCTCAGGGCAAACAAGCTTTCACGGCGGTACTTTTCCTGGGAAGGTTCCTCCAGGCAGATCAGCCTCTGGCAGAGCCAAACAAGGCAGCCCATTATTACGGTAAAGGTGGGGCAGCCCCCAAAGGAGGAAAAAGTTGCCCTGCAAGAGTGTGTCTCTCCACCCCCAAAAAACCTCCTGTTTCTGCTTTGCTGTAGCCAGGGAAGGTTTGTTCCTTCCCAAGGCTTGAACCCTCTGTTGCCTTTCCAGAGATGCCCCGAGCGAATCTCTTTTTCTTGCAAGCCATACGGTGTCTTGAAACCCCCGCGTCACAGAAAACGTGTGTTTTGTTCTCTCTTCCTTCCTGCTGCAGTTTGTTTGCTTTTTAACGTCTTTTTCATGTTCAAGATTCGGAACCTCCGCTCCCGACACGATCTACCCACGGTCATTAGGATGAGGTGACGGCGTGGCTTAAGAGGCCAGGTTGAAGTTGCTTTGACTTTTGGATTTCGCCCCCAACCCCAAAGCAGTCCCCTGCAACTGGAAAAGTAGCTCTTCAGGGAGCTAGACTGCCACAGACTGATGTGCTAGATTTTTTTACTTTCTTCTCCCTTCTCTTTTAAATTTTAAGTTTTCCACTTCCTGCAGCAGAACCTCCTGATTTTGAAATTTAAAAATCTGCTCCGGCGGTAGGAGGGAGGCAGTTTGATGTGCTCCTGCCTCGGCAACCCCATAACTAGACCACTGCCCTCTCTGGAGCAGCAGGGAAGTGAGGGCGCAGGATGAGACCCAAGGCTCATCCATTCTTCATGGCTGACACCTGTTTCATCTGTCTGAGGTGGGCACCCCTCCAGTGTTGCTCAACTCCCATTGTCCCTAACCATTGGGCCACGCTGTCTCAGGCTGCTGGGAGCTGAAGCCCATCGACATCTGGAGAGCTGCAGACGTTCTGTTCACTTGTTGGAGCCTTGTCTTTAAACACGGCGCTTCCTTTCCCAGATGTGTTTTCTTAACCATTCTCTTTTCTCTCTCACTTTTTTTTCTTTTTTCCAAAAAGATTCATAGTTCAAAGACCAGGAATGTGATATAGTTAAGAAAGAAACCAATGGGTTTTTTATGTGCCTATATACATATACATATATACATAAATATATATATATATATATTCAAATAAACTTGTGTGTTTTTTGGGTTTTTTAAAAGCAAAAAAATCTCTAAAGGAAAACAATAAACTTCAGTTGGAACAAAAAAACGTCCTCTGCTGTCCTGTGTGGAATGACTGGGGATGTGGTTGGGGTTTTAAGTTTTCTCTTTTGCAATGAGGTCTTTTGTCCTCTGCACCCGGCTACCTCCAGCCTGTGGCCTCCCAGGTGGACTACAACTCACATCAGGCTGTGCTCCCATCAGTACTGCAAAGCGCCTGAAGGGGGCGCCCCGTTGGCAAAGTCTGAATCTTGTGGGTGGGAGGCCAGGAGTTGCTCTGCTGCCACCTACAGGCTGGAGCCCAGTCCAGCGTCTCTTCTGGAGCCTCGTCTAGGTCCCCAAACTGGGTGGCACTGCCCCCTGCAGGTGGGAGGGTGTGTGGTTTCCCCCTTGTTTTAATCATGCATTTTGCGTTTTATATTTTATTTTTATGTTGCGAGCCATCCTGAGATCTACAGATGAAGGGCAGCACACACATTAAATAAATAAGGCGAGGGGACATGATTAGCAGACCTTGAAAAGCCAGTATCGCTGGGTCATCTATTACTACTGGAAATTTATTTATACCTTGCCTTCTTCCCAGATGGGCCTGAAGGCGGCTTACAGATAAAAACCAAGAATTGCCAAAACATAGAAACAAACAAACAAACAGTGCAAAACAGTTTATCCTTAGCAGAGTAATTAAAACTATACGCACAGCTAAGTTTGCTGAAATAAGCAAACTGGCTTCAACTGGGCTTTGAGTAAATGCTGCAATTAATGGTTGTGGTTTCAGATGTTTACTGTGCGTGATTATCTTCCTCGATGGGTTATGCAAACTGTTATTTCGGACCATGCTTTTCGTAGTGGAGGCCCTGGGGGTGCGGAACCAAGATGGCCGTGGCCTCCAAAACTTGGGGGACCCCGGTCTAGTTTGTTCAGGGTCCGGCAGCAAAAAAAACAATTTTACCTGTTGTTAGTCCCCACCTATCCAGCAGAATTCAGTTGACTGGCATTGCTTCACTGCCCCCAGAATCACTCCTGTATATGTGAAATTGCTTTTCTGCAAATTGCTGGCCCCCCAAGCCAAACTCCCTCTGGATAATGGAGGCTCCCCAGTAATGGAAAGTCTCCCCCAGGCATCCTCTGCCCGCATCCTTTTAGCTCACCTGCTGGGGATCCTTTAACTACAGTTCCTTTTTAAATAATAATAATAATTGTTTATTTATTTATATGCCACTCATCTGACAAGGTTTCCCCTGCCACTCTGGGCAGCTTCTAACAAATTAAAACATCCAACTTTACTGCTGTTCCATGGCAGGTAAGTCAAGGTTAGAATCATAGAATCATAGAATCATAGAGTTGGAAGAGACCACAAGGGCCATCGAGTCCAACCTCCTGCCAAGCAGGAAACACCATCAGAGCACTCCTGACATATGGTTGTCAAGCCTCTGCTTAAAGACCTCCAAAGAAGGAGACTACACCACACTCCTTGGCAGCAAATTCCACTGTCGAACAGCTCTTACTGTCAGGAAGTTCTTCCTAATGTTTAGGTGGAATCTTCTTTCTTGTAGTTTGGAACCATTGCTCTGTGTCCGCTTCTCTGGAGCAGCAGAAAACAACTTTTCTCCCTCCTCTATGTGACATCCTTTTATATATTTGAACATGGCTATCATATCACCCCTTAACCTCCTCTTCTCCAGGCTAAACATGCCCAGCTCCCTTAGCCGTTCCTCATAAGGCATCGTTTCCAGGCCTTTGACCATTTTGGTTGCCCTCCTCTGGACACGTTCCAGTTTGTCAGGTTGAGCGGAGGAGTGCTGGGACACTAGTCCAGAACCCTTTTAAAAATAATTGCTTTAGTGCATTCCAGGCTCTCTCTCTCCTAGGACTGCAGGAGGAAGTGGGAGGGTGGTGGCAACAATTCCTGGAGAGTTAGACCCATGGAAAGCAGGGCTGTTGCAATGCAGTTGGGCAACAAAGGGCGTGTGAGAAGCTCTCGGAGGCGGCCAGAGATCAGGGGAAAATGCATCTTTCAAAATGTGACGGAACCTTTTAATATATGTTCAAATAAAATTGGGAAAGGTCCAAGAGATTATACATCTTCTCATCGCTGAGTTTAGAATTTTTTGTCATATTGATGCAAAACTTAAAGCTTCTACTAGGAGATAATGATCCTTTCACAATGTGCTGCAGACTGGAATCCAGAGGGGTAGCTTACTAGGCAGCCATTTGTCTAAAATTTACATTACAAAACCCACAATAAGGTTTATTTCCTAAACCTTGAATCTTTTGAAGGAGGTGGGAGTGTCTGAAGAATGATCACAGGCAGCGATGTGGGTTTTCCAGGAAATTTGAACGGGCTCACTTAGAGAAATCAGAAATGCCTTATAGTGATATAAAGGGGGGGGGGAATGAAATTGCCAGCTTGTCTAACACTTATTTGTAATTGACATTCACAGTTACTAATTAATCTGTGAAGCAGAACATTTTCCGCAGAAAAAAGGGGATCCTTTAACTCCAGTTTCTGCATTGCAGGGGGTAGGACTAGATGACCCTCGGGTCCCTTCCAGTCATCAAGTTCTGCAAATCAGGAAGCCAAGAGCTGATCTGCCTGCCAAGGAATTGTAGAGTTGGAAGGAAAAACCCCCCAAGAGGAATCACAGCTGAAGCCTCCATGCCCACTCGCATCTGGGTCCCACACACTCATCTCGCAGAAGAGGAAAGCAAAAATCACTTCCGTTTATTTTTCTCTAATAAAGCCACATTGGCCGCAACAAGCTCATGAATGTCCACCCGTTCTCCCGAGGGAGAGAAAGAGAGAGGGAGAGTGCGGGTTTATACACAATATAGAAAAATAAAATTTTGGGTGGGTACCTACAAAGCGACATATTACAAGCATTAAGGAGGCAGGACAGAGACTCAAAAGACAGGCCAGAAAAGCTTTTTATCACAGTTTGGAAGGGACAGGGTGGCGATGTGGACAGTTTATTCAGCCAGATCTTCCAGAGAATGGTGCAATCCTGCCTGGCTAGTTGGAGAGCAAAGATGGTTGGTGGAGCAGTGAGCAGGCCGGCTAAAGGGACTCTGAGCTGTTGAGGGTGGGGTGTCAGTGGAGGCAGTCAGCTTATTCTGATTTCCTCCCAGTCCTTTTCCTTTGCAAAGATGCAATAGACACAAGCAGTTCTCAAGACTTGAGCATCAGTTGTTTAAAAGCCCAGACTCTGAAGAGACAAGCTGGACACTTAGAAAAAGACTCCCATTTCCAGGAAGCAACATCCAAAACCTAGATCAGGGGTCAGCAAACTATTTCAACAGGGGGCCGGTCCACTGTCCCTCAGACCTTGTGGGGGGCCGGACTATATTTTGAAAAAAAAAATACGAACCAATTCCTATGCCCCACAAATAACCCAGAGATGCATTTTAAATAAATGGGGAATATTCTACTCATGTAAAAACACGCTGATTCCTGGACCGTCCACAAGCCGGTTTTAGAAGGTGATTGGGCTGGATCCGGCCCCCGGGTCTTAGTTTGCCCACCCATGACCTAGATATACCTGTGATATCCACCCCCCTTCCAGTTCTGCTTACATCAAGAGAACTAGACGGAAAGGACCGACAAGGAGCCGCTCACTGAAATGACTTCTAAAAAGTAAATATAGCTCTGAGGGGCTGAAGATGGCTGGGCTACAGCTTTGGGTTTGGGGGAGCAGGCAAAATATTGCCCTAGTGACCAGCCTCTCCCCTTGCCCCCAGCTGAATGAATCTCGCCCTTCCGCTCTGGGCAGGGTCGTGAAAGCGGAGCTGGGTTTTTATTTGGATTAAGGCACGATAAGCAGAGAAACTGCTCCACCTGCCGTTCACACTGAGATGGGATTGGCAGTCCAAGACAGAGGTTGGGGAGACCCAGATAAGGCCATGCCAGTCTTCCTCTAAAATGGAAGGCAGGTCCAAATATACATACAGTGGTACCTCAGGTTACATACACTTCAGGTTACATACGCTTCAGGTTACAGATTCCGCTAACCCAGAAATAGTGCTTCAGGTTAAGAACTTTGCTTCAGGATGAGAACAAAAATCGTGCTCCGGCAGCGCAGCGGCAGTGGGAGGCCCCATTAGCTAAAGTGGTGCTTCAGGTTAAGAACAGTTTCAGGTTAAGAACAGACCTCTGGAACGAAAAGTACTTAACCCGAGGTACCACTGTACTTCAGACATGCATTGTTATTCACCGTCGCCTTAAATGCCTGTCCTGTTCCCCATGCAAAAGCACAGAATCTTTCCGTTTTTTGCTCGTGCAGTTGCTTTAATTATCCAACACCTTGTGCATTGAGATGCTTCATTTGTGTGTGTGTGTGTTTGTGTGTGTGTGTTTGTGTGAACCCAACAATATTTAAGGATATTATTTTGTAAACACTTCATGTTTCCAGAAGGCGTCGCTTTGTCCTTGATCTTAGGCAAGACAATTGAAAAACTGCGGTGTTTTTTGGTGTTTTTGTAAAAAAGAATAAGAAGCTTAACAACTCTGGGGTTTTCCAGAATGTCCTAGTTTTTACTTTTTGAAATATGGCAATTCTAGGAGTAGGGGAGTTGCATGGAATGGAATGTGGATACAGTGGTACCTCGGGTTACATACACTTCAGGTTACAGACTCCGCTAACCCAGAAATAGTGCTTCAGGTTAAGAACTTTGCTTCAGGATGAGAACAGAAATCGGGCTCTGGCGGCGCGGCGGCAGCAGAAGGCCCCATTAGCTAAAGTGGTGCTTCAGGTTAAGAACAGTTTCAGGTTAAGAACGGACCTCCAGAACGAATCAAGTACTTAACCCGAGGTACCACTGTATTGTATTTCATCTTCCCATGGTGACGCTGCTAGGTGAAATTTCCAACTCCCCAGCTAGTTAAATTATGGTCTTGAATGAAGGTCTGCTGCTCCATCCTGGACCATTCCATCTGCAAGGCCCATCATTGCACGCAAATTTGTCTCTCCAAAACCTGAAGGAAAATGGAAGGGAAGGTTATGGGACCAACCTCTTCTGTGGAATTTCTCTCCTTGGAGTTTTTTACCGCTGGCCTGCAAAGCTGCCCACTCCTTTGCTCTCTTCTAGAGTCCTGAGAAGATAATATATGACTGTGATCCAGTTGCCACCACCAAAGACCAAGACTAATGATGGGAAAGATGAAAGGGTCCACCTGGTATTCCAGCTTGCCTTTCTTGAAGCAAAGAGGATGTGTTTCTGGAGCTTGACCTGTGCTGGATTTCTTCCCAAGTCTGACATGACTCAACCAGAAAAACCCACAGAGGAGAGGAGGAGGAGGACCTTAGCCAAACCCCTTCTTCCTCCTCCTCCTCCAAGGCCTCAAATGTCCAGGGCATCAGTTGGAAAGGAAATCGATGGACGCTCTCACGGTCTTTGACGTCTGGACGTCCATGGCTGCCACCTTGATCTCAGTGTCTCCAAACTGCATGCTGGCTCGGATCTCCCTCCTGTTCTTCTTTGGAGAGCTGGGCTCCTCCAACTCATCCAGGTCCAGGCTGATGGTACCGCATTTCCTGACCCCGGGGTCGGTGATGTAGACCACGTCGTCGGTGCCACAGCAGTAGATGTTGATGATGATCTTCCGCTGACCCACCCGCGCGGGGCAGTAGCTCCTCTGCACCACCTCGCCCAGGGCCACGGACTGGTCCACGGAGACAAACTTCTCAAAGATGTCGGTGCACCAGTTCTTCCCTTCCTTGACCAGCAGCTTCTCCCTGGGGTGCTTGCCCTCCACGAACTTGTTGAGCACTCCCACGCCGTAGGTCAGAGGGGAGCGCCTCACACGGACGATGGTGGGGTCCAGGCCGAAGAGCACCGCGCCTTTCAGGATGGTCAGGCCCACGTCCTGTGGGATGATGACCCGGCAGACGGCGCTGAAGGCCGACTGGACCGCGTGCTGCAGCATCGAGGACTCGGCAAAACCTCCCACCAGGAAAAGAAACTTGATATCTTTGACTTCCGGCTTCTTCATGAGGTCACCTGAAGGGAGAGAGGGGACAGTGGAGGGAGGTGGATAGGGGCAAAAAGAGGGTGGAAAAACTTGGCAAGGTTCCATTTGGAGCCAGTAACTGTCAATTATTATTATTATTATTATTATTATTATTATTATTATTATTATTATTTATACCCCGCCCATCTGGCTGGGTTTCCCCAGCCACTCTGGGCGGCTTCCAACAAAATACTAAAATACAATAACCTTTTAAACATTAAAAGCTTCCCTAAACAGGGCTGCCTTCAGATGTCTTCTAAAAGTCTGGTAGTTGTTGTTCTCTTTGATGTCTGGTGGGAGGGCGTTCCACAGGGCGAGCGCCACTACCAAGAAGGCCCCCTGCCTGGTTCCGTGTAACTTGGTTTCGCGCAGTGAGGGAACCACCAGAAGGCCCTCGACGCTGGACCTCCGTGTCCGGGCAGAACGATGGGGAGGAGACGCTCCTTCAGGTGTACAGGACCAAGGCCGTTTAGGGCTTTAAAGGTCATCACCAACACTTTGAATTGTGCTCGGAAACGTACTGGGAGCCAATGTCGGTATTTCAGGACCGGTGTTATATGGTCTTGGCAGCCACTCCCAGTCACCACTCTAGCTGCCGCATTCTGGATTAGTTGCAGTTTCCGGGTCACCTTCAAAGGTAGCCCCACGTAGAGCGCATTGCAGTAGTCCAAGCAGGAGATAACCAGAGCGTGCACCACTCTGGCGAGACAGTCCGTGGGCAGGGAGGCTCTCAGCCTGCGTACCAGATGAAGCTGGTAGACAGCAGCCCTGGACACAGAATTGACCTGCACCTCCATGGACAGCTGTGAGTCCAAAATGACTCCCAGGCTGCGCACCTGGTCCTTCGGGGGCACAGTTACCCCATTCAGGACCAGGGAGTCCTCCACACCCGCCCGCTTCCTGTCCCCCCAAAACAGTACTTCTGTCAAGGCTCCCGGACAGAGCTGAGGCTTTTCTGACCCTCCACACCTGTCAGGTAGGCTCACTGTCAGCAGAAAGAACCTACGAGGTTCCCTGCAGGATCAGGGCAACATCCTATCTGGTCCAGCATCCTCTTCTCACAGTGGCCAGCCAGATGTCTGTGGGAAACCAGCAAGCAGGATTTGAACACAAGACCTCTCCCCGCTCCTGCAGTTTCCAGCAACTGGGATTCAGAAGCATTGCTGCCCCCAACTGTATACCCTCCAACATTTCTCTGGTGAAAATTGGAACGTCCTGTTCCATGAGAATAATAATTTTATTACTTGTATGAAACAATCCAACTGGGCAGCTTCCAACATACAGTGGTACCTTGGTTCTCAAATGGCTGAGTTGCCGAACAAATCGACTCCCGAACGCCGCAAACTCAGACGTAATTGTTCCAGTTTGTGGACGTTTTTCGGAAGCTGAACGTCCGACGCGGTTTCTGCTTGAGTGCAGGAAGCTCCTGCAGCCAATCAGAAGCTACATCTTGGTTTTCGAATGGATTCGGGAGTCGAATGGACCCCTGGAACGGATTAAGTTTGAGAGTACCACTGAATATAAAAATATAAAGGTAGAAGGGACCCCTGACCATTAGGTCCAGTCGTGGCCAACTCTGGGGTTGCGGCGCTCATCTCGCTTTACTGGCCGAGGGAGCCGGCGTACAGCTTCCGGGTCATGTGGCCAGCATGACTAAGCCGCTTCTGGTAAACCAGAGCAGTGCACGGAAACGTCATTTACCTTCCCTCCGGAGTGGTACCTATTTATCTACTTGCACTTTGACGTGCTTTTGAACTGCTAGCTTGGCAGGAGCAGGGACTGAGCAACGGGAGCTCACCCTGTTGCGGGGATTTGAATCGCCGACCTTCTGATCGGCAAGTCCTAGGCTCTGTGGTTTAACCCACAGCGCCACCCGCGTCCCTTATATAAAAATATAATAAAGCATTAAACATTAAAAAAATGCCTTCCCTATACAAGACTGCCTTCTAAAAGTGTCTTCTAAAAGTTGTATACAGTGGTGCCCCGCAAGACGAATGCCTCGCAAGACGGAAAACTCGCTAGACGAAAGAGTTTTCCGTTTTGGAGTTGCTTCGCAAAACGAATTTCCTATGGGCTTGCTTCGCAAGACGAAAATGTCTTGCGAGTTCCTGCGGGTTTTCCCCCCTTCCCCCCCCTTTTCTAAGCCGCTAAGCCGCTTATCTGCTTATCCACTAAGCCGATAAGCCGCTAAAAGCCGCTAAAAGCGCTAATCCGCTAAGCCGCTAATGGGCTTGCTTCGCAAGACGAAAAAACCGCTAGACGAAGAGAATCGCGGAACGGATTCTTTTCGTCTTGCGAGGCACCACTGTACTTGCCTATCTCCTTGGCTTGAGGGTCGCATAACTCCATACCCACCAACAGATCTCTGATGAAAATAGGGAGGTCCAAGTGGGACATTTTGGGATCAAATCAGAAACCGAGGTGGCTTCTGTAAGTCCGAGACTGTCCCTGGAAAATAAGGACACTTGGAGGGTAGCAAGACCACAGGCCAGGGGGATCTTGGGAGTCTCACACTTGGACGATGCGGCTGTCCACAGGATCAGGCTGCAAGCTGGTGGAACTGACCAGCAAAACGATACAAATACAGAATTAGACGGGACTCTGAGGATCATCTGGTCCAACCCCTGCAATGCAGGAATCTTCTTCCCAGTGCGGGACTTGAACTCACAGCACTTGAGTTTAAGCGGTTCATTCTCTACCAACGAAGCTATCCACACTCACAAACTGACACACTTTTCCCCCCTTTTGCCCATTTCAGGGCATTGCCCACAGGGGAAAGAAAGTTGGCATTGAGTGGCTGCATGCAGCCGAGCTCTCCAACTGGGGGACTCACCGATGTGTGTGATAATCTGGCTGATGGTTGGCTGGAAGAGCTCGTTCATGGCTTCAGAGGACATGCGCAGCATCCCTTGCGAGGACCACTTCACCAGGTTCACGCTGGAGGTGCCAGAAAAGAGATTACTTATACATTTTTATTTTTATTTGCTGTTGTTTTTTGCTATTTATTTATTTATTGGTTTTCACATATTACATTACAATACAGACGTACCAAAACCAACACCATTTCCTCCCCATTACATTTATATTTCTTCAATTCATCATATTATTCTTTTCTCCCTCCCCCCACTTCCCTCCACCCCCACTCGATTTCCTCCACATTATACAATTTACAATAATCTTTGCATTCTACAGTCTTCTCAAATCATCTACATATTCTTATTATCTTTCCTAATTTTTCTTCCATACAGTACTTCACATTTTAATCTAGGCATATTAGCGTATCTTTTTTTGAGCAATATTTTGCCATATATTCATCAAAACATTTCCACTGTGGTGTAGTGGTTAAGAGCGGTAGTCTCGTAATCTGGGGAACCGGGTTCGCTTCCCCGCTCCTCCACATGTAGATGCTGGGTGACCTTGGGCCAGTCACACTTCTCTGAAGTCTCTCTGCCCCACTCACCTCACAGAGTGTTTGTTGTGGCGCAGGAAGGGAAAGGAGAATGTTGGCCGCTCTGAGACTCCTTCGGGTAGTGATAAAGCGGGATATCAAATCCAAACTCTTCTTCACTCCTTTTTAAATTTTTGATTTGACTGATTTCTTATTACAGCAGTTAATTTTGCCAAAATTAAATACTCATTTGGTTTACAAATCCATTACTCATTTGTGGGTATAGTTTGCAATCACTATTCTAGCAGCTGTACTTGCATATAGAAAAAATCCCCCCCCCGGGTGGTATCTCTTCATCTATCAATCCAAGGAGATATGTCTCTGGTTTCTTTGTTATTGATATTTTCAACATCTTCTTTAGTTCTCCATGTACTACTATCCAGAATTTCTTAATTTCCTCACACCTCCACCACATATGTATTGTTGTTCCTATTTCTCCACCACATCTCCAACAGAGGTTGGATTTCAATTTATATATCTTTGCCAACTTAACTGGCCTTAAGTACCACATATAGAACATCTTTACAAAATTTTCTTTAATTGTATATGAGGCAGTAAATCGTATATCCTCTCACCAGAGTTTCTCCCATTGCTCTAGATGGATAGTGTTAAGTTGTGGGTGAATGTTTCAGACGACACAGCGATTCTTCAAACAGCTCTTGTTTATTCACAGGCCAGAACAGAACTGAACTGAAGGGTTCAGCCAGCCTGCTTATATAGAGCTGCAGTACAACGCAACTGTAACAACTTTCTGTAACTATCCAATCACTGAACGTCACTTTTGATCCCTTATTTGCATATGTGGATCTGAGTGAAAACTATCTACAGTATCCCCTTGCTGGCCCAGGGTGAGAACTTCAGTAAATAACAGATAGTATGTCCGAGATCCTGAGACCATTCAATCTTTCTGCTTCATTTTATGCTGTTTTAGTCTAATTGCAGTGTCCAATCTACACTGCCCTGACGGAGTTCTACTGAAAGAAAGCCTCAAATTTTTAACAAAAGGGGAAAGAACTTGGGGTGGGGCAGTGGAATTGTGATCCTTTTATCCCTGCCAGGGCCAAGGTCGTCCTTGGGCCTCCAAAGGTCATCTATCCCAACCCCCATTTTCATCCAACCCTCTGGGACCCTCACCTGCTGCGCTTCAGAGCCATCTCCACGTTCTGTCCCCGGTGCTTCCGGTAAAAGTCAATGAAGGAGAAGGGCAGGGAGATGTTGAGGGAGTTGGCGCGGTGCGGGGCAGCTGTCCGCTTGCGGGCCTCGAATGCGATGGTCAGGTCGATCCAAGCTGCTGGGCGCTTGGCCTTGAAGGTGGCGATGAAGTCCTCGCCAAAGATCTGGCAGAGAAGTTTCTCGAAGGCCAAGTCCACCCCCACGGCCCCATAAGGACCTCCTGGAAGGCAGCGACGGGAGAGGGAAGGTCAAAGGAGCAAGGGAGAGGGGCAGCGCGGCACAATGGCTAGCGGGTCAAATTAGGGCTTCAGGGGGCCAGGGTTCGAATCTCCGCTTGGCATGCAGTTCACTAATTGGGACCTTGGGCTGCCTCTCAGCCTAGCCTGCTTTGCAGGGTTGTTGTGGGACAGAATGAGGAGATGGGAAACCATGTGTGCCTTCTTGAGCTCCTTGGAGGAAAAAGGTGGGCTAATAATAATAATAATAATAATAATAATAATAATGGCATGAAGGATATGGGGCTTTCAGGGCCTAAGAGAAGCTAGTCTCTCTCTGTGTTTTCTGCCCTCCCAAAGGTCAGGGTACATCAACAATACAGAACAGCAAACCCCTGTGTTGCAAACTTAACACAACAAACAATACAAGCAACACGCAGGCCAGTATACTAGATAGTATTCTGTAATTCTTATTGCATAATATACATGATTTAGTAACAAAAACAAAACGTGTGCACTTGTAAATTCTCTAATATATTTGAAATCAAATGAACGCACGCCTGTCAATCTTTGAAAGTAAGTAAGTGAATAACGTACTGCATATCCACATGACCACTGCTCCTTGTGCATTTTTCTAATCTATGGGTTGTGCTGAAGAAGATTCCAGCGAAACAGTCAGATTATTCGGGATCACTGTCCTACGTTGTTATTCACCTACTACTTTGGCACCATGAACGCCTAAAAAAAGTTTTACCGCTTAGCCCACAGGAAAGCATCTATTACTTTGTTTCAACTATAGACTTATTATACTTCTGCGGACTTTCAAAGATTGACAGACATGTGTTCAGTTCAAATATATTGGAGAATTTACAAGTGCACACATTTCTTTTTTTGTGTTACTAAATCATGTATATTATGCAATAAGAATTACAGTGCTATCTAGTATACTGGTCTGCATGTTGCTTGTATTGTTCGTTGTTCTCTCAACGGTCAGAGCACTGTCTAGGGTCGCCCCCTGAACTGAGGAATGCACTTCCTTAATGTGTTGTTGCAAATATGAACAACCTATCCGAAGAATGCAGTGAGTCCCAGACATTTGCATTTCCACCTTCAAGTAAAGGCTTTGATTTTCCTTCTTATTTTGCTTCTAGCTTGCTATTTCAGTTTCAGCCACTGGGTGGAACTCTAACATCAGAACACCAAAAGGGGAGGCCAGCTTCAGACAACCCTGGAAACCCAGGAATGGCCGTTCTAGCCAAAGAGCTGGGTGGGAGACAAACTTGGGCACAACCTTTCAAAGCTGCAAAAGTGCACGGCTTACATGAAAGTTCAGGGCTGCGGTCATACTTGTGTGGAATTTTGCCAAAGACAGTTGTACCTTGGGTCCCAAACGCCCTGGAACTCGGACGTTTTGGCTCCTGAACACCCCAAAAAGTGACTGTTCTGGTTTGCGAACAATCTTTTGGAACCCGAATGTCCAACGGGGCTTCCGCGGCTTCTGATTGGCTGCAGGAGCTTCTTGCAGCCAATCAGAAGATGTGATTTGGTTTTCAAACGTTTTGGAAGTCAAACGGACTTCCGGTCGACTTCCAAGGTACGACTGTATGCACATTTCTGCAAAGCAGTTTCCCCCAGTATGAAGCGCTTCTTAATGTCGTTTTCACTAGCAGTGTGATGGCCTGGGAATCGGATTCAGAAGCTGAACCTGAGGAATCCCAGCCTGCACAGGTGTCCCCACCTCCAGGGCTGGCTGAGCCGGGGCAGGGCCTTGAACCTGAAGGGCCCTCGCCTGTGCCAGATCCTCAGGAGCAGACACCAGCTGAATCTGCTCTGGCTCCGGAGGTGATTGAGGACCCACTGCCTGCAGATGCTCCTCTCTCAGCCCTCTCAGGGGAAGGTGAGGTTGCCTCTGGGTCCAGTAACCCTCCAGCCTCTCCTGATCTGCAGAGGCTCAGGGGAGAGAGGTGGAGGGAACTAAGTTCTCGCAGGAGGAGTGCTCACCTCCAGGCCAGGAGAGGCGAGTCACCTGTGGACCGGGGCCGCCCTATGCCTCAGAGGAGATAAAAGCCAGCCAGCCCAGTCCCAGGTTGCGGGAGCAACATCGTTGGTTATCTGTTCCTGCCAGCACCCTGTCCTGCTTTCTGCCAGAGTTCCTGACCACGCCCGACTCCCTGCCTTGGACCCCGCTTCAGACTCGGACCGGACACGGACCTCACCGCACAGTAACCCCCCCCCCCTCCGGGACCAGCACAAGCAGATTCCTTTCCCATGCTCTCCTTACCATAGTTATATGCAGTTTTATCCACGCTTTACCACAGTCACGTGCATTCTTGCACGCATTGTTTTGCCGGAGAACTGCACCGCAAAATCCGGAGAAGTATGAATTCTGTGTTTACGATTCCGCAGGGTTTCGGAAAGCGTGAATGAGATCAGTTTGCCTTTCTCCTCCACCTGCAGCCCTGGACCTCCTTGCAGGTGGCCTTGCTCTGTGGACTCTCCCCAGCCCCCCCCTCACCTGACGCTTTGTAGAGCTCCTTGAGGGTCCCCTGCGGTTGCTCAATCTGGTGCACGGTCAGATCCACCGTCCCTCCGCCACAGTCGGCCACGATGTAGCGGTCCCCTGCGGGATGAAGGAAAGAAGGTGGTGATGCCAGGTTCGGGAAAGGAATCACAGAGTTGGAAGGGATACCTGAGGGTCATCTAGTCCAACCCCGCACAAAGCAGGAATCTCAGCTGAAGCATCCATGACAGATGGCCCTCCAACCTCTGCTAAGAAACCTCCAAGAAAGGAGAGTCCAGATGTATGCGACAACGGCCGTGAGAGTCCTAATAGCGCAAGGATGGAAGACTGAAGAAACCCCAACTATAAAGAATCATGGCAAGAAAAATGGATGGACTATGCAGAACTGGCAAAACTGACATACAAGCTGCGGGACAAGGATAACTGAGACTTCAAAGATGAATGGGAACCCTTTACAAAGTATTTGAAGATGCAACAAAGCGAACTGGACTTGGCTGGCTTTGAATGAACATTCACAAACTTTTTATTGATAATAATCAGCTAAATAGTTTGAGGATCTATACAGCTGTGTAACATGCAGAAAACAGATCGTGGCCACTGGTCCCATCACCTCCTGGCAAATAGAAGGGGAAGAAATGGAGGCAGTGAGAGATTTTACTTTCTTGAGCTCCATGATCACTGCAGATGGTGACAGCAGTCACGAAATTAAAAGACGCCTGCTTCTTGGGAGAAAAGCAAGGACAAACCTAGACAACATCTTAAAAAGCAGAGACATCATCTTGCCAACAAAGGTCCGAATAGTTAAAGCTATGGTTTTCCCTGTAGTGATGTATGGAAGTGAGAGCTGGACCATCAAGAAGGCTGATCGCCAAAGAATTGATGCTTTTGAATTATGGTGCTGGAGGAGATTCTTGAGAGTCCCATGGACTGCAAGAAGATCAAACCTATCCATTCTGAAGGGAATCAGCCCTGAGTGCTCACTGGAAGGACAGATCCTGAAGCTGAGACTCCAAGACTTTGGTCACCTCCTGAGAAGAGAAGACTCCCTGGAAAAGACCCTGATGTTGGGAAAGATGGAGGGCACAAGAAGAAGGGGATGACAGAGGACGAGATGGTGGGACAGCGTTCTTCGAAGAAACCAACATAGGTAAAGGTAAAGGTACCCCTGCCCGTACGGGCCAGTCGTGTCCGACTCTAGGGTTGTGCGCTCATCTCACTTAAGAGGCCGGGAGCCAGCGTTGTCCGAAGACACTTCCGGGTCACGTGGCCAGCATGACGAAGCTGCTCTAGCGAGCCAGCACCAGCGCAGCACACGGAAACGCCGTTTACCTTCCCACTGTAAAGCGGTACCTATTTATCTACTTGCACTCAAACTGCTAGGTTGGCAGGCGCTGGGACCGAAAGACGGGAGCTCACCCTGCTGCGGGGATTCAAACCGCCGACCATGCGATCGGCAAGTCCTAGGCGCTGAGGTTTTACCCACAGCGCCACCCGCGTCATGAGTTTGACCAAACTGCGGGAGGCCGTGGAAGACAGGAGTGCCTGGTCGGACACGACTAAACAACAAGAAGTTAAGATCCATTTCTGTTCCTGTATATAGTAACACAGCACATTATATCATGGGCTATCCCCTGAGACCGCTAGATGACATCGCAAGGGATCGTTGCCTTAGGAGAGCCAGAAAAATTCCCAGGGACGATTCACACCCTGGCCAGCACCTCTTTAATCTTCTACCCTCGGGCAGGAGATATAGAAGTATAATCAGTCGTACCAGAAGGCTAAAAAACAGTTTCTATCCGTGGGCTGTTAGGCTGCTGAACGGAAAATAATATGTTGTTGTTGTTGTTGTTGTTGTTTAGTCGTTTAGTCGTGTTCGACTCTTCGTGACCCCATGGACCAGAGCACGCCAGGCATTCCTGTCTTCATTATTATTGTTGTTGTTGTTGATATTTTAGGGATGTTTCAATGAATACAGTCATACTTCAGGTTACAGACGCTTCAAGGTTGCGTTTTTCCGGGTTACGGACCCGCCGAAACCCGGAAGTACCGGAATGGGTTATTTCCAGGTTTCGGTGCTCACGCATGCGCAGAAACACCAAATCGCAACCCACGCATGTGCAGACGTGCCGCTGCAGGTTGCCAACGCTGGGGGTTGCGACCATGCATCCCGCATGAATCACGTTTGCAACCCGAGCCTCCACTGCATTCTAAATTGTAAAACAGAAAATTCAATAAAAATTATTAAATATATGTCAGAGCTGCCCGAGGTCCCAGCTCACAAAGGACCAACGCCAGTTCGTTGTTATATACAAAAGTCTTTATTGACGTTCAGTTTCGATTTCAAAGCCGCGGCGCGCAGCTCTACGTCTCAAACTCTAGACCGCTGAAGCTCCGTCTGAATCTCCTCCCCCCAGACACCAGTTTAAGACTCTAGCCTTGCTCCACCTCTTCCTTTGCTCTTTCCTCCTCTGGGTCCGCCTGTCCGCTGGGGTCTTGCCCTTTCTAGACTCTTCTGACGCTGAGTCCCCTGAGTCTTCCCCCTCCCTCCGGCGGGCTTTAGGACCTGGTTCCCAATCCGGGTTTTCTGCTGTCCCGCGCGCCTGTACATTCGAACTTGGCGCGCACGCCCAGCCAGCAACCTTTCTCCTGACCGTTACACTGCTCCTGTCACTGCTTCCCCCTTCGGGGAGGCTAGCTGGACCTGACTTCCCCTCCGTTCCCTCACTCTCCGATAGAGGCGTGGCCAGCCCTGACTCATCTTCTCTCCCTGCTGGAGGAGACGCTGGCCCTGATACATGGGACTCTTCCCCCCCACTACGCTCTGGTGGGGGAGCTGGTCCTGATCTCCCGCTGCTGCTTTGGGAGTCCCTGCTGGCCCCTTGCTTCTGGTGCGTCCCCCCTGGGACCCCCTTTGCCCTGGCCCTCGGCGCCCCCCTCTGGGAATCTTCTGATTCGCTGGAGAAGCTCATGGAATCTCTCGGGCCACTGTCATACTCCCCTACGCTGCCCTCAGATTCTTCCCCTTCGCTCTCCATTTCCTCTCTCCCCTGTGCCTCTGCTCCTGAGCCCCTGACAATATATATATATTATAAAAAAGGAAAAAATGAAACTCTTTAATCCTGATTTTCTTGATTTAAGTCCGCTTTGGTTTAAGACCGGACTTCCGGAATGGATTAAGGTTGTAAACCAAGGTACCACTGTAATCAATCCATCAGTCCTGCAAACTGCAGAATATTTTGCTCCACACACACACACATCCCAGCTGACTTGTGAATTCTTCGTAAAAAAAAAATCAGTTGAATTTCCCTCTTTACCTCGCCTTTGAATTACCCCACTGGCTTCTGTATGCCACAACAGCTGTGAGAATATTACTAGCAAAGAATTTGAAGAAACAAGATTTACCAACTATCGAATGAAGAATGGCAGATGAAGATGATGGACTATATGGAACTTGCCAAACTGACCGGGAGACTCCGAGACCAGAGAGAAGAGACAGTGGAAGAAAATTGGAAGAAGTTTAAAGGAATATTTGAAAAAATATGTTAATATTTAAATCTCAGAATAGCTTTGGAAGTGGATATAGACTGTAGGGTTAGAAGAAAGTGTATTTTTAAAATAGTATTGTTTGTAAGTGATAAAATGTGAAGATTTTTTTGGTAAAAGTAAGCGTGATTTTTAAAAAGGTTAAAAATTATGATATATGTAAACTGCTAAAGATGAGGTAAAATGAAAATCAGATGGGGAAAATCAGACTTGGGGAAGCTCACCTAACAATGTTTAGAAAAAATAAGGATAAGACAAGAATTTGTTTGCGTTGTTTGTTTTTTCTGTTTGTGTTGTTTAGTTGTGTTATAAAATAAATTTAAAAAAGGAACTTTTTACCACATGTGGTGGACCTGTCCCAAGCTGAAAGACTTCTGGGGAAAGATTTATAATGAGTTGAAAAAAATGTTGAAATATACATTTATAAAGAAACCAGAGGCCTTTCTTCTTGGAATAACAGGTCTGGAACTGCCCAAGAAAGATGTTAAATTATTTTTGTATGCCACAACTGCTGCTCGAATTTTACTAGCTAAAAAGTGGAAAATGCAAAAACTACCTATGGTGGAAGAATGGCAGATGAAGATGATGGATTTCTTGGAGCTAGCCAACCTAATCGGAAGAGTCCGCGACCAGAAGGAGGAGGTGTATGAGGAAGAATGGACAAAATTTAATGATTATTTAGTTAAATATGTTAAGTTAAACTAATTGGGAAAAGCTTGCAGGTACTTGATTGGCTTAGGATTTTACATAAGTTAAGTTAAGAATTCACATGTTTAATCTAGAAACGAAAAGAATCAAGAATGTTAATTGTTCAAGTTAAATTTGTAAGAACTTTGTTTGGAAAACCGTTAAAAGGCTATACATTGAAATTCAACCAAGGGGAAATGAGGAAGTCAATTAACAATGTTAATAAGTGTAACTTTAATAAGGTTATGATTTATGTTTGTTTGTTTGTTTATAATTGTGTGAAAATCAATTAAAAAATGGGGGGGGGGGAATTTGGAGGGGGGAATGAATTGCCCCACTGGCTCTTCCTACCTGTCTGCATTTCGGACCAGAGCTCTCCCATCCCGGATTCCACTAGGAAGGTGCGGCTGTGTCTGGAACGGCGGAGTTGTTCTCGGGCTGCAGGGAGACGAATCGGAAAGTAAGGCAGGAGCAAGATGGGGAAAACACACACACACACACACACACACACACACACAGAGAGAGAGAGAGAGAGAGAGAGAGAGAGAGGAAATGGAATAATCCTTTTGTTGTTTTGTTTTATAATCATAGAATGGACCCTGAGGATCTTCAATGCCCTGCAATGCAGGAATATGTGATTGTCCCACACAGGGATTGAAGCTAAAATCTTGGCATTATCAGTACCACACTTGTAACCGACTGAGCTAAAGGTAAAGGTAAAGGGACCCCCTGACCATTAGGTCCAGTCATGCAACGGGAGCTCACCCCGTTGCGGGGACTCGAACCACCGACCTTCTGATCGGCAAGTCCTAGGCTCTGTGGTTTAACCCACAGCGCCACCCGTATCCCTATTCTTTTATTTTATTTATTATTTATTTATATCCCGCCATTCCTCCAAGCAGCACAAGGTGGCGTATGGCTCTCCACCTCCCTATGTCATCTTCAGAACAAACCTGGGAGGTTGGGCTGAGAGCGAGTAGCTGGCCCACAGTCACCCAGGGAGTTTCAGTTGGACTAGTTGTAGGTGAAAGTACAAGGTGCAAGCTTCCAGATCACACTGAACTCTTCGGCGGGGGAGCTAGGACCCTCGTACCTATGGGACCGCCTCTCCAGGTATGCCCCACAGAGGACCTTAAGGTCCATAAATAGCAACACCCTAGAGGTCCCGGGCCCTAAGGAAGTCAGATTAGCCTCAACCAGAGCCAGGGCCTTTTCAACACTGGCCCCAGCCTGGTGGAACGCTCTGTCTTATGAGACCAGGGCCCTGCGGGATCTGATTTCTTTCCGCAGGGCCTGTAAGACAGAGTTGTTCCGCCTGGCCTTTGGCTTGGAATCAGCTTGATCCCCTCCCCCTCTTTCCTTTTTCCTTTCTCCTTCTGTGATGGAACTCCTATTTGGGGACTTCCTTGGCTTTTTTCTGGCCCACATAGGACCAGTCTGGATAGTTGGCCTTGGTGAAGACTTGACGTTTTCATCCCCAAAAAAGTTTTTGATTTGAGTTTCCACTGAAATGAGGCTGCATTTTAATGTTGTGTTTTAATCTTGTTTTTAAGTTGTATTTCAGTCAATTGCTTTTATACCTGGTGTTAGCCGCTCTGAGCCCGGTCTTGGCTGGGGAGGGCGGGGTATTATTATTATTAATAATAATAATAATAATAATAATAATAATAATAATAATAATTGAAGGTAAACAATAATTGAAAGCTGAAAGAAAACACAGTGTGTGTCCAGGTATGGTTTTAACCGGACTCTTGGGCTGGCATTTCACGCAGTTCAGCTTAGCTGTAACCCCAGTGCTCCAAAGGGTCCTAGAATTCTAGAGTCGGAAGGGCACCCAAAGGCCATCTAGTCTGGCCCCCTGCAATGCAGGAACTCTGCCTCTGGCCTTGGGCATCATCTTATTAGGAAGGGCACAGAAGGGAGCTGGAGAGAAGCAGACACACAGAGGGGTGTTCTTGCCTTCAGAAACCTCTCGGGCTTAGAATCATAGAACCAGTGCTTTTTTCCTAAAAAAATATATATTCTCTCATTTTGACTCAGGAAAAAAAACCAACATTTTATAATTCAAATCGGGAAAAATAAATACAGTAAATGGACAAAGGTACAAAGATACAGAAACTGTTTAGGGGGGTGCGTACCCCTGTGTCCCCCCCCCCGGGAAAAAGCGCTGCATGGAACTGTAGAAATGGAAGGGGCCCCCCAAGAGTCTCGGTAGTGGCGCCTGCCCTGTGGAACTCCCTCCCACCAGATGTCAAAGAGAACAACAACCACCAGACTTTAAGAAGACATCTGAAGGCTGCCCTGTTTAGGGAAGCTTTTAATGTTTGATGCATTACTGTATTTTAATATTTTGTTGGAAGCCGCACAGAGTGGCTGGGGAAGCCCAGCCAGATGGGTGGTGTATAAATAATAAATTGTTGTTGTTGTTGTTGTTGTTGTTGTTGTTGTTGTTAAGTTCAACCCCCTGCAATGCAGGAATCACAGCTAACGCGCCTAATAAATGAGGTAGAGATTCAAGATCTGAGATTGGGAACACTCCCAAGAAGTCGAGGAGCAATGTTTAGCAATCTGGAGTTGTTCTGGAGTTGCCTTGGGTAAAAGCAGCATTGCAGTGGAGGCCGGATGGTCCATGGTGGGGCTGAGGCCAGTTAGCCTTCCCACCCCCCACCCCCCAAGGCTAAACAGATGTAGGGAAGCTCCCTGACCTGGCCAAGGTTTCAGGAAACAGGCCATTTCCCCACAACTTCCCTCTTGAGAGTCTCCTGCCTTCCGGCTTCCCTACCTTGGCTTCAAGACGGAAGCCTTTCTTTAGAATTACGGACCTTGGCTCTCAAACAAGCATGCACAGATCTAAAAGCAGCCTTCAGATTAGCACCTCAGAGTCACTTTTGGAGAAGACAGCATTTGAAAACCAAAATCCCTCTGATCTCTTTCAGCTTCTGCCTTCTGGAAGAAGGTCCAGGGTTATAAAGACTAGGACTAGCCGCCTAAGAAACAGTTTCTACCCAAATGCGATTTTGGTTTTAAACGCAGTGTAAGGTAGTCTCTATGGGAGTATATTGTGTTTAATTATGGGGTATCAGAGTTTTTAGGGTGCTAACCAGGTTGGGATAACTGGGATAGCAGGCTTGTTGGGTTTTGAATGTTTTATGTAGATTTTCAATTTCGTTGTTCTGTATGGGACAATGACAATAAAGATTATCGTATCGTATCGTAACTCGGAAGGTGTGTCACCTGAGCCACTCAGCCTGAGCCACAAAGAGAAATGTTTTGCCTCAGCTCACACCTAGGGAGGGCTTAGCTTTGTTCTGGCCCTTTGGGCCCAGTGCCTCTGAACATGTACAAAGTGTAGTGTAGCGGTTAGACCAGTGTTCTGGGCCACAACCCTGCTTGGTTCCATAAACTCAGCCCCAGCGCCTCCTTGCTCAAAACAGCGGTTTGCACGACCCATGGAGGAAGATAATAATACAGTAACAACAACAACAACAACAACAACAACAACAACAACAACAATTTATTTGTACCCTGCCCATCTGGCTGGGCTTCCCCAGCCACTCTGGGCGGCTTCCAACAAAGATTAAAAATACACCAAAATGTCACACATTAAAAGCTTCCCTAAACAGATGCCTTCAGATGTCTTCTAAAAGTCTGGTAGTTGTTGCTCTCTTTGACATCTAGTGGGAGGGTGTTCCACAGGCAGGCGCCACCACCGAGAAGGGGATAGACAGGAAGTCTAGTGTGTTGGTATGTATATGATTTTTTTTGGGGGGGGGGAATTGTTTTTGTTTTTTCTCTTTGTTCTTTCTTTAGTTTCATTTTCTTTCTAGGTATATAAAATTTGTATATAATTTTTGTATGCATGTTGGAAATTATATTATAGTAAGTCCTGTAATGTCATATGAAAACGTTTACCAATGTAATATAAGAATGTTAACAAATAAATAAAATTCAAATTCAAAAAAAAGATAAAGAAAGATATAATGTCAGGATAAATGAATCCCAGAATCATAGAGTTGGAAGGGACCCTGAGGGACATCTAGTCCAACCCCCTGCAATGCTTAACCTCTGCTTAAAAACCTCCCCGCTTCCTTGCAAGACGGTCACAGGGGGCTTTGTCAAAAGCCTTGCTGAAGTCAAGATACGCTATGTCCGCAGCATTCCCCTGATCCACCAAGCTTGTAACTCCATCAAAAAAAAAGAAAAGAAATGAGATTCGTGTGGCATGACTTGTTTTTGAGAAGCCCATGGGGCTTTTTAGTAATCGTATGTACAATACTCCCTTCCTGAGCATGTGCAGCATGCCTTTGCTTTGTGAGGCAGACCAGGTTTTGTGTTCAGAAAGGGTCCTAGGGTTGTTGATCTGAGAGAGGGGTTGAATACTTCTGCTTAGAAGGAGAGGGAGGGGCATTGTGATTCTAATCCTGGAAACTTCAGGTGTGGACCTCGCTGGTAGACTCAGCTCCCCTTCCTACAGGCAGAGCTGCAGTGAGACGGGTTCTTTATTAACTGTGGTTTGTTCTCCTAATAAAATCAAATGAAGACCAGATGCGTGGAAACCTTAATTTAAACCACTGTCTTCTGATGCTTTCCCCTTTTTCTTACTGTTTTTAAAATGGCTCCGTCAGAGAATAGGCGGCCCAAGAGGGAAAACTGGGTGGAGCTGGGTAGAAGATGCACATACCACCTGCGGAACTCACTGCCACAAGATATTCTCCCATCTCTTGCGGGGGTGCAATTAGTGCCAGCACCGTCCGTTAAGAGTTTGGGTGTAATCTTCGACACCTCCCTTTCCATGGAGGCGCAGATTGCAGCTATAACAAAGGCGGCATTTTTTCATCTCCGCCAAGCTAAGCAGTTGGCTCTTTACCTCTCTCGCCCTGACCTAGCCACTGTGATCCACGCGACGGTCACCTCCAGACTCGATTATTGTAACTCGCTCTACGTGGGGCTGCCCTTGAGACTGACCCAGAAACTCCAGCGGGTGCAGAATGCCACGCAAGACTCCTTACGGGGTCCTTGCTGTGAGATCACATTCACCCGGTGCTATACCAGCTGCACTGGCACCCGGTGGAGTACAGGATCAGGTTTAAGGTACTGGTTTTAACCTTTAAAGCCCTATACGGCCTAGGACCCTCGTACCTACGGGACCACCTCTCCTGGTATGCCCCACGGAGGACCTTACGGTCTTCAAACAAAAACATCTTGGTGGTCCCGGGACACAGGGAGGTTAGGCTGGCCTCAAGCAGAGCCAGGGCTTTTTCGGCCGTGGCCCCGATCTGGTGGAACGCTCTGCCACAAGAGACTAGGGCCCTGCGGGACTTGACATCTTTCCGTAGGGCCTGCAAGACGGAGCTGTTCCACCAGGCCTTTGGCCAAGGCACAGCCTGACCCCCTCCTTTGGTAATCCTCACAGAACTCTAGCCCAATGGTTGCCATTCATTTGATTTTAGAATGAATTGATTTTAGAATGCTGTATTATTTTACTGTTGTTAGCCGCTCTGAGTCCGGCTTTGGCTGGGGAGGGCGGGATATAAATGAAATTGTATTTTTTTAAAAATTATTATTATTATTATTATTATTATTATTATTATTGCAAAGGCAACTGACCACATGGGTATCAGCCCATCTCACCTTGGCTTAATGTGGATTGTGCTTCCTTTTAATTCCCCCAGCTACTGCTGCCCCACACTTTCTCATCCCTATGCAGTCAGTGGCCTAGTGCGTATCTAGAATCATAGAATCATAGAATCATAGAATCATAGAGTTGGAAGAGACCACAAGGGCCATCGAGTCCAACCCCCTGCCAAGCAGGAAGCACCATCAGAGCACTCCTGACATATGGTTGTCAAGCCTCTGCTTAAAGACCTCCAAAGAAGGAGACTCCACCACACTCCTTGGCAGCAAATTCCACTGTCCAACAGCTCTTACTGTCAGGAAGTTCTTCCTAATGTTTAGGTGGAATCTTCTTTCTTGTAGTTTGGAACCATTGCTCCGTGTCCGCTTCTCTGGAGCAGCAGAAAACAACCTTTCTCCCTCCTCTATGTGACATCCTTTTATATATTTGAACATGGCTATCATATCACCCCTTAACCTCCTCTTCTCCAGGCTAAACATGCCCAGCTCCCTTAGCCGTTCCTCATAAGGCATCGTTTCCAGGCCTTTGACCATTTTGGTTGCCCTCCTCTGGACACGTTCCAGTTTGTCAGTGTCCTTCTTGAACTGTGGTGCCCAGAACTGGACACAGTACTCCAGGTGAGGTCTGACCAGAGCAGAATACAGTGGCACTATTACTTCCCTTGATCTAGATGCTATACTCCTATTGATGCAGCCCAGAATTGCATTGGTTTTTTTAGCTGCTGCGTCACACTGTTGGCTCATGTCAACATTTAGGGAGGGTGCCACACCAACGAGGGGGTATTGAAGGAGGCTAAAAGGGTCATGATATGAATTAAGAAGAGGTCACCAAGATTTAAGAAGGATGTTGACAAACTGGAAGGTGTGCAGAGGAGGGTGACCAACATGACCAGGGGTCTGGAAACGGAGCCTGATGAGGAACAGTCGAAGGAGCTGGCTATTTTATTTTATAAATAGTTTTTATTGATTTTTACATTTTTATCTTCATCAAAAGAACATCATCTCAGATATAAATCCAACCCAAATACCCCCCTCCCCGCTATGACTTCCCTCA
Organism: Podarcis cretensis; assembly: GCF_951804945.1. Classification (NCBI taxonomy): domain Eukaryota; kingdom Metazoa; phylum Chordata; class Lepidosauria; order Squamata; family Lacertidae; genus Podarcis; species Podarcis cretensis. The sequence continues at coordinate 2,629,030 of NC_137178.1, read as the reverse complement.
GCTTCCTCCTCTGCTTTGTTGCATAATAATTTCCCTGCTTTTTGGTTATACCACAGTACTGTATTCTCTAAATTAGGCCATTTCTTTATTCTGGGGCTACCTTTGAAGGTGACCCGGAAACTGCAATTAAGCCAGAATGCGGCAGCTAGACTGGTGACTGGGGGCGGCCGCTGAGACCACATAACACCGGTCCTGAAAGACCTACATTGGCTCCCAGTATGTTTCTGAGCACAATTCAAAGTGTTGGTGCTGACCTTGAAAGCCCTAAACGGCCCAGTAGACCTGAAGGAGCATCTGCACCCCCATCGTTCTGCCTGGACACTAAGGTCCAGCTCCGAGAGCCTTCTGGCGGTTCCCTCATTGCGAGAAGCAAAGCTACAGGGAACCAGGCAGAGGGCCTTCTCGGTAGTGGTGCCTGCCCTGTGGAATGCCCTTCCACCAGATGTGAAGGAAATAAGCAGCTATCTTATCTTTAAAAGACATCTGAAGGCAGCCCTGTTTAGGGAAGTTTTTAATATTTAATGCTATATTGTTTTAACACTCGATTGGGAGCCGTTCAGAGTGGCTGGGGAAACTCAGCCAGATGGGCATGGTATAAATAAATTATTATTATTATTGTTATTATTATTATTATTATTATTATTATTATTATTAATAATAATAATAATATTAATATTATTATTGGTAATTGTAAGTCTTTAGTCAAATCCTGCTATGGAGTTCATTTCTTTACAATATTTCTGTAAGTACATCGTAAGGAGCTGGGTATTTTTAGCCTGGATGAGAGGAGATACGATAGCCATAACCTCTGGAGGTTATGGACTCTCCATCCCTGGAGGTCTTAAAGCAGAGTTTGGATGGTCATCTCCCATGGATGCTTTAGCTCTGATTCCTGCATTGCAAGGGGTTGGCCAAGAAGACACCAACCAATTTGACCTCCACTGGTCCTTTTTCAAAACCACCCAAAGGCCATCACCGTACACCGGTCTGATTCAGTAGGAACAGCTCCCTAAAAGCTAGGTACTCTGTGTCTTTACACAAAACAAATGAAATACCATGAAAACTCCTGAAACGAGAAGTTACCTTATAAAGGTAAAGGGACCCCTGACCATTAGGTCCAGTCATGACCAACTCTGGGGTTGCGGCGCTCATCTCGCTTTACTGGCCGAGGGAGCCGGCATACAGCTTCTGGGTCAAGTGGCCAGCATTACTAAGCCGCTTCTGGCTTAGTAGTGCACAGAAACGCCATTTCCCTTCCTGCTGGAGCGGTACCTATTTATCTACTTGCACTTTGACGTGCTTTCGAACTGCTAGGTTGGCAGAAGAGGGACCAAGCAACGGGAGCTCACCCCGTCGCAGGAATTCGAACCGCTGACCTTCTGATCAGCAAGCCCTAGGCTCTGTGGTTTAACCCACAGTGCCACCCGCGTCCCTTAATTATCTTATAGAAATAAACTAAATAATAAAAAACAAAAAGTTTAAGGAAAAAATTAGAAAAACCTAGAATTGTACAAAGCCTTAATGGGATGCCGGCTACAAACCTCATTTTACTGAACTATTCAGTTTCCACAGAAGGAATAGAAAAATCATAAACCTTATATGACCAAAATTCAAAAAAGGGGGTTAAAACTCCCAAAAATTCTGAAGTATTATAATCCTAGCTCAACTTAGGTAAAGCAAAGCGCAGTAATAAAGGATTAAGGACTCAAAGGTACAGTTTCTAACCCTAAATTTACAAAAAAGGTTTGAAAACCTAAATGGCAAGTTTTAGACACAGCCCAAAGCCAAACACAGTAATAAAGAGTGATCTGCCCTTTTGCTCGCTCCAGAGTGCAGGATCCGTGCGTCTTACCCTGCCTGAAGCTGGAGTCGATGGGCAGATCCGACATGAGTCCATTGGCCTGGGGCTTGTAGCTCAGGTCGATCAGCTGGTTGAGGCGGAGTTTGCGGCAGTAGATGGAGGCCGCTTCCGGCTCCAGTGCAATCAGAAGCTGCTCAGGGTTTTCCGAAGGAACCAGCCCAGCCTGGAGGAAGGAAGAGAAAGGAAGTCACTGGGAGGAAGGAGTCGTTGCAGAAGACAGCCCCAAAATCTCTCTGGAGAGCCCATGGCAAGAGCCACTCCTGATTAACATCATCCATAGAAATATGCAGTGCAGAATTCACTAGGGCAGGGCAGTTTGCATGCCCTCCAACATTTCATATATATATATACCGGTATATATTATATGTGTGTGTGTGTGTGTGTAATTTTCAACAATTATTAAACACACTTTTATATCTTATACAATTTTTTGACTTGCATCAATCACATCTGAAAATTTTCCAATCTTTTCACTTAATTTACATTTCTTACTTTCACTATTACATTTAAATCTCTTAACTAATGTCTCTCTTTGTTATGTACTGAGTTGAATAGGATCCAAAATGCAGCAGTCTGATTGGTCCTAGAACAATAGGATCCAGAATGCAGCAGTCTGATTGGTCTGCAGGAGCCACCCAATCCAGCGCCAGGTGGAAGTGAATCTGCAACCTGATTGGCTACAGGAGAATCCCGGAATTAGCCAATCACTTGGGGCCCATTGTGTAAATAATGTACAGTGGTACCTCGGGTTAAGTACTTAATTCGTTCCGGAGGTCCGTTCTTAATCTTAATCTGAAAGTGTTCTTAACCTGAAGCACCACTTTAGCTAATGGGGCCTCCCGCTGCTGCCACGCCGCCAGAGCCCTATTTCTGTTCTTATCCTGAAGCAAAGTTCTTAACCTGAAGCACTATTTCTGGGTTAGCGGAGTCTGTAACCTGAAGCGTATGTAACCCGAGGTACCACTGTAAATAAAGCAGACATTTTGGGGAAACTTCCATTCCTCACTACTCTGAGCTAAATAAAGAGCATGAAATCCACACTTGACTCCGAGCATATTTCACTCTTCTTTCTCTTCTTTGCAATATTTCATATATTTCTCCTTACAAAACTTCTTGTAATCCTACTAGCGTAATTTGTTGATTACAGTTGCTCTTCAAATAGTTTGTATACTTCTTCCAATCTTCTGTAAATCTCTGGTCCTGCAGGTTTCGAATCCTTCCTGTCACTTTATCCAATTCTGTGTAGTCCATTAATTTTGTCTGCCATTCTTCTTTCGTCAGAATTTCTTCTTGCTTCCATTTCTGGACCAACAATACTCTTGCCACCCTCCAACATTTCTCTGATGAAAATAAGGACGTCCTATTCCATAACAGTAGTTTTACTATTTATACCCCTTCCATCTGACTGGGTTGCCCCAGCCACTCTGGGCAAATTCCAACATATATAAAAACATAATAAAACATTAAACATTAAAAAAAACTTCCCTATACAAGGCTTCCTTCAGATGGCTCGGAGGTCTGACAACTCCATACCTTCCAACATTTCTCCAATGAAAATAGGGACATCCTAAGATATCACCTTGCCAACAAAGATCCGTATAGTTAAAGCTATGGTTTTCCCAGTAGTGATGTATGCAAGTGAGAGCTGGACCATAAAGAAGGCTGATCACCGAAGAATTGATGTTTTTGAATTATGGTGCTGGAGGAGACTCTTGAGAGTCCCATGGACTGCAAGAAGATCAAACCTCTCCATTCTGAAGGAAATCAGCCCTGAGTGCTCACTGGAAGAACAGATCCTGAAGAGAAGACTCCCTGGAAAAGACCCTGATGTTGGGAAAGATGGAGGGCACAAGGAGAAGGGGATGACAGAGGACGAGATGGTTGGACAGTGTTCTCGAAGCTACCAACATGAGTTTGACCAAACTGCGGGAGGCAGTAGAAGACAGGAGTGCCTGGCGTGCTCAGGTCCAGGGGGTCACGAAGTGTCAGACACCACTAAACTGAGGCATCTAATCATAGCCTGCATTTTTATTAAGGCTTGATCAGGGCCTGTATTTTAAAATGAGCTTAAAGATTTTCAAATGTTCATGCCAGGCAGAAGAGCAGCTGCCTAAGAACCTTGGCAATGTTTTTCCTCCTAGACAAGGGGCCCCCCTGATTTATAGCAGAAAACAATTCTCAAAGTCAAAGGGAATTACAGGCTGACAGCCAAGGTTACACTGACCCTACATATTACAGAAGATAAAAAAAAGAGATAAACATAATTAAGAGTTGATAAATAGTAAAATAAAACCATGTGCCTCCCATTAAACTTGAGCCATATTTTCCTAAGGTTGAAAGGTCAAGAGCAGTGAAAAAGGCAACTGGCTGGCAGAAAGGAAGAGAGTATTTTGGGAAGTCTTTTTCTAAAGTTGTTTCTTTCTTAAACTGAGATCCTTTTAAGATTTCTTTTCCTTTTAAAAGGTTATTTATGTTATGTATTAAATATATTGGCTTAAATGTAATTATGCAAAGGAATTAGAAACTAAGAAATGTTAAATCCTTATGCTAGATTCTTATTTCATATAGTTGGAAGAGATCACAGGGGCCATCAGCCACCAGCCCAGCCCCCCTTGCCAAGCAGGAAACATCATTAGAGCATACATATGGTTGTCAAGCTTTTGTTTAGAGACCTCCAAAGGAAGGAGATCTTTCAATGATGATCCTTGACATCTGTTTAAGATAAAAATTTAAGATTAAACCATTTGTTTTGGAGGGCAATAGGGCGAGGTGAGCTGGTAATTAAAGTTCCTTGTTGAGACACATGTAAGATATATTACTACTTATTTGTCATTTATAGATAGAAGAATATATAGCTTTTTGTTTCCCATAAAAGGGCAGAAGGAAATGGGTGTATCTTTTGTGATTGGTTCTAGCAAACAACCAATAGGAATTTCAACCAGGCTGATTGGACAGAGGCAGCCACAGGAGGAGCAAGGGGGCTGGATTAAGGAAATATAAGTGCTGGCCAGAATGGCAGGAGGCCAGGCCAGAGCTTGGTAACCATATACCACTGTGCCTCATATTTATTTGTCTGACAAATAAATTATTATTTTAATTTCTCTATTGCTGCGTTGAATATTTCATTCCAGCTAAGCGTTAACCACAAGCAGGGTGCTACAAAACGACTAAACAACAAAGGAAAAGGGGGACATTCCAAGATAAAATCAGAACCTGAGACAGCTTATGTAAATCAGGGATGTCCCTGGAAAATAGTGAAACTTTGAGGGTCTGAGTTGGAGCATATTACAGCAGTAAGAATGTTATTTGCCCAAAAATGGAAAGAAGAAGAAGTCCTAAGGAAAGAAGAATGGATGCAAAAACTTATGGAATATGCAGAAATGGTGAAACTTACCGGAAAAATAAGAAATCAAGATAACAAACTTTTTTATAAAAGAATGGAAATGGTTCATTGAATATCTACAAACAAATTGTAAACAGATAAGGACATTGGCAGGGTTATTGTAACAACCTGCAGTTATACAAGAGTATATAATTAAAGTAGTTTAATAAAAGAATAACTTAAGTGAATTTAGAATATGCAGGAAATGATAAAAATAAATTTAAGGAACCACAGAAAGAGGAGGAAGGAAGTCGTGTTTTGAAATGTTAAAATGACTGCAAAACTATTGAAATGTACTGTATATAACTGAAAACCATATTATTATTTTTTTAAAAGAAAAAACAGCTCAATGGCAGCCAAAACCACAGAGGGGCACGTGAGTCTCACAGGCATCTGACATCCTGAATTTATTGTGTGAACGCCAGACTCCTGACCTGAAACACTTGGCCTAGCTGCAAGGCAGACCCAAAAGCGAAAATAACAGAGCACCACTAGTAATCACACACAGTGGTACCTCGGGTTACATACGCTTCAGGTTACATACGCTTCAGGTTACAGACTCCGCTAACCCAGAAATAGTGCTTCAGGTTAAGAACTTTGCTTCAGGATGAGAACAGAAATGGCGGCGCGGCGGCAGCAGGAGGCCCCATTAGCTAAAGTGGTGCTTCAGGTTAAGAACAGTTTCAGGTTAAGAACAGACCTCCAGAACAAATTAAGTACTTAACCCGAGGTACCACTGTACAGCTCCCAAGTTAAAACAGTTCAGTGCATCATCAGAGATTTACAACATCTCCTAGACAATGACAGTTCTCAAGCTCTGGGAGGAAGACCTTTCATTGCCTACAGACAGCCACCCAATCTTAAACAGCTCCTCACCCACAATAATACAACAACCAGAGTTAACATGGACACTGATACCAGAGCCTGCAATAAACCCAGATGCTAACTTTGCTGCCACATACACCCAGACAACACCATCACTGGACCCAACAACATCTATAACAATACCATCTCAGGCCTATTTAATGGCTCATCTTCTAATGTTTATTCGGAATCCCCTTTCTTGTAACTTGAAGCCACAGGTTCGAGTCCTCCCCTCCAGAGCAGGAGAAGACAATCTTGCCCCATCTTCCATGTGATGACCCTTTAGATATGTGAAGATGGCTGTCATATCTCCTCGCAGCCTCCTCTATTCCAGCCTAAACGTACCCAGCTCCTTCAACCATTCCTCATAAGGCTTGGCTTCTAGACCCTTGATCATCCTGCTTGCCCTCCTCAGCACACATTCCAGCTCATCAACATCCTTCTCAAATTGTGGTGCCCAGAACTGGACACAGGAGGACTCCAGGTGTGGTCTGACCAAGGCAGGAGAGAGCAGGACTATAGAATCATAGAATCCTAGAATCACAGAGTTGGAAGAGACCACAAGGGCCATCGAGTCCAACCTCCTGCCAAGCAGGAAACACCATCAGAGCACTCCTGACATATGGTTGTCAAGCCTCTGCTTAAAGACCTCCAAAGAAGGAGACTCCACCACACTCCTTGGCAGCAAATTCCACTGTCGAACAGCTCTTACTGTCAGGAAGTTCTTCCTAATGTTTAGGTGGAATCTTCTTTCTTGTAGTTTGGAGCCATTGCTCCGTGTCCGCTTCTCTGGAGCAGCAGAAAACAACCTTTCTCCCTCCTCTATGTGACATCCTTTTATATATTTGAACATGGCTATCATATCACCCCTTAACCTCCTCTTCTCCAGGCTAAACATGCCCAGCTCCCTTAGCCGTTCCTCATAAGGCATCGTTTCCAGGCCTTGGACCATTTTGGTTGCCCTCCTCTGGACACGTTCCAGTTTGTCAGTGTCCTTCTTGAACTGTGGTGCCCAGAACTGGACACAGTACTCCAGGTGAGGTCTGACCAGAGCAGAATACAGTGGCACTATTACTTCCCTTGATCTAGATGCTATACTCCTATTGATGCAGCCCAGAATTGCATTGGCTTTTTTAGCTGCCGCGTCACACTGTTGGCTCATGTCAAGTTTGTGGTCAACCAAGACTCCTAGATCCTTTTCACATGTACTGCTCTCAAGCCAGGTGTCCCCCATCTTGTATTTGTGCCTCTCATTTTTTTTGCCCAAGTGCAATACTTTACATTTCTCCCTGTTAAAATTCATCTTGTTTGTTTTGGCCCAGTTCTCTAATCTGTCAAGGTCGTTTTGAAGTATGACTTCCTTTGATCTGGACACTAGACTTCTGTTGGTGCAGCCTAGAAGAGCATTGGCTTTTTCACTCACCAGGTAGGCAGCCTCCCTCATGAACTGCTTGGCAGGCTGTTTCCAGATGGCCGGCACGGTGATCACCCACCGGATGGCATCTTTCTCTGGCAAGGCTGGGCACTGGTCCTTGAGTTCCTGGAAGTCACAGGGAACAAAGCAGGAGGCATTGACTCTCCACTGGCTCCAAGAAACGGAGGGAGAAGGGAGCAGCCATAGGAAGGAGAGGCAAAATCTTATTCACTGTCACGGCTAAAAAATGGCCGCTGTTTCTTTAATGCTAAAAGAACTAAGTCAGCATGAGTCAGTGGCCTACAATGACTCATGCAACCTTTCACCAAATTGTAACGGTATATATAGAGTGGTCAATGTTAGTGTTGGGTGTTGGGTTGGCTGGATGGATGGATGATAGAAAGCTGGTTGCATTTGGTGTTTGTAAAAGCTGTCAGTCGTGGTTGGAGAGGAAGACTTTTTAAGAATAAAAGGAGCAATACTCTGCAAGAATACTCTTTCTCAAAGACTCTTTTGTGCCAACTAAGATCTGAGGACTAGGCAAAGGAGTAAAAAGGAGATCAGAACCTTTTCCTTTTCCAAACACTGACATTCACTGCTACTTCTAACTGGAAGGAATGCAGATTGTTGCAAGGTAACATGCAGATAGCTGCCTGGCAGCCAGGTCCCAGACCAGCCCATGATATTTTGCTGCCTGAAGTGGAGCCCAAATGCTGCCTCTTCCACACAATTTGGACCACCACCTTCAAGGTCCTCCTGCGACATCCAAACACCAATTCTTCTCTCTTCTCCGCCCACCTCTCCCTGGCACTGCCTGAATCCAGTCACTCTTCTGTGCTGCACCAGCCCTGGAAACTGCCATATTGTGGGTACCTCCCAAATCTGTTTGGAGAGGGAGATATCGGAGATGTGGGGCCATCACTGAAAAGGCTGCTTATCCAGTTGGCACCTACCTCAGCTTGGAGAAGGGCCTGTGTAGCTGATTGAGCTTCGTGATCAGGCAAGCTTACGGGGAGAAGGTGGCTACTCTGGTCCCAAGCTGTGTATGTGTGTGTGTGTCTCCATGCACAGGGGGCCTGCAAACCTATCCCACAGTGTCTCTCCCTCACCTTGCTGTTCCCTGCTTGCATTAGAATGGAAAAAAAGCTTTCTATTGCAACAAAGGGCTTTTTCCAAGCCTAACTGCAGCACACAAGTAATTGAGGGGGGGGTGTGTGTGAGCTGCAATATAGGGCATGGATGCCCCTCCAGAGGGCAACAGTGCAATAACATTGGGGGAAGCACTGCAGAAGAACTAATAAAGCAGAATGATCAACTGGCTAGTTTAACAGAGGCAATTAGAGACCACACTAGACAAGAATTTCAAAAAGCATGGGGGAAATGCAGAGAATACTTCACAAAACAGTGCCCTAAAATTCATACCAGGACTTGTTTTGATTAATTTCTGCTGGAGACTTTGTGGATATTTAAGTTATAATTAGAAAAATCTTAATAATTATTCATAACGGAAACAGCTTATAAGTATTTACTTCTTATAAGGAGGCCAGATACAGGATAAAGGAAGTCTTTTATTTGGTTGTTTGTATTGTTGTATGTTATGCTTATTGTTTGTTATGTTTGTGTTTAATGAGGGAGGATTTCTGTTTATGTTATGTTGTAAATAAAATTTCCAATAAAAATAAAAATTTAAAAATATAATAAAGCAGAATAATGTCCGGTGTATAAACCCACCTCGAATGTACTATTACTGCATCAGTAACATGTTTCAGAAAACCCCTGCAAAGGAACTGCCATCTACAGGGGCCCCAAGTCTGCGAAGAAGAAATATTAGCAAAAGGAGGGTCTCTGAGTGGAAAAGAAACTGTGGGAGAGGCTAAAAAGGAGACTGCAACAAATTATTACGGTGGAGGAGAAACACCAGCCGGTCAAATGCCTTCTCCAGACAACTGCAGAAAGTTATTTCATGACCAGCCGAATTTTGTCTCTGTGTGACTTCTCTGCATGACAGACACGCACCTCTGGGTGTCTCCCCCCCCCTTCCCTTACCTGCAGTGCTTGTCGCTTAAAGAAGTGGAGAGCATGAGCAAAGACCTGCAGAGCCTGCACCTTCTTCCCATTCACTGCTTCCAGTTCGGTTTTCATGGTTAAGTCCTAGCAAAAGAGGAGGGAAACAGAGATGGATTGCCCTCAGTTCATTCAGTAGCCCCCATCTTGGTCAAGATGGAGCTGTTCCACCATGCCTTTGGCTGAGGCCCCCCCTTCTGTAATTCTCATAGGGGTTAGAAATCTAGCTCAATGGTTGCCATTAATTTGACTCTGAATTGATTTTAGAAGGAATTGCTTTTAGAATGTATTTCAATTAATTGATTGTGATTTTATGTAAACTTTGTTATTTTTACTGTTGTTAGCCCCTCTGAGCCCGGCTTTGGCTGGGGAGGGCAGGATATAAATAAATTATTATTATTATTATTTATTATTATTATTATTATTATTATTATTAGTGGCAGCAGCTCTCCAGGATTCCAGGCAGGAGTCTCCTCTAACCCTATGGGAGATGCCAGGAATTGAACCTGGGAACCTTCTGCTTGTAAGGCAAACACTCTGCCACTGAGCCATGGTCCTTCCATGGTGAAACCCTCTCAGCTTCAGGGCTATGAAGTCCCACTCTTGGCTTTGGACACCCAGGGAAGCAAGCTTGTCCTTTGCTTATTCCCTTGTAGGCTTTCTCCACGGGGAACTGACCAAGGTCCTGATCTTTTCCCACCGACACGCCCTGCCCCCTTGTTACATCTCACCTGGACTCCTGCTGGCTTCTAGCCTCAAGGGGACATACACAGGCCCCTTGAGCCTCTCATAAATATTCCCTTCTCCACCTGCATGCTTCCACCTAGACCACCACCCAGTGACAGACTGCATTGCAACTCCATTTTTAAGCTAGCCTTAAGCATGTCTTTGTAACCGAATAGTCCTTTTCAGCCTACCTGAGCAAAGCTGCTCTGCTACTCTTCAAGAAGTATTCTGAGTGAGTAAATGTAATTTTACCTTGTTTTTGATTGTTATTTTAAGAGGGGGAGATGGAGTAATGCTAGGAGAACCCAATCTGCCTTAAAGCACCCTGAATTCCTAATGTCTCAACAAATGAAACTGATCTGTAAAAATGCCACATGGGGGGAAAAACACGAGAGAGACATTGCAAACACTTTTGTAAAACAAGAAAATCTTTAATAAAAAAGCTTATCAATTCAGTATATTTTCTTTTAATTGTCAAATAATTCTGTGTACATTGTGGCAGCCTTTGGCTATGTGCAATAAAACTGACTGAGACTGGGACTAATAAAAAAGCAAACAAAAATTAAACGCTAAAACTAGCCTATCTAAGCTGCCCTTTTAAGATGGAAAGGGATACCATTCTGCTGAACTCACAAACATGAGGAAGGAAGGACAGTATCTAATAAATATATCTTCTCTTAGCATCTATCCATATTCCAACATGACCATCAGCTGCAAATTGCACATGGGAGTTTGAAGATCACCTGGGAGATCATCTGTGTCATGGCCCAATGGAACAGACAGAATCTCCCTGAAGGCAAATGGGTTTCCTCTTAAGTAGCTTAATTCAAAGTGTTCACATGGCATTCTTAACAAAACAGATGTGCACAAACAGGTTAGAATCACCAAGTCCTGCCTTTAGGTTATCAGAACCTGCCTAACTTGTTCCTGGTCGTCTCTGAGAGCTCAGAGTTTGAGATATCAACACCAATCATCACACCTCTCTTTGGAAAGGAAAAAAAAAAACCAAACAACTGAGAGAGGCTGCTTTCATTTTGGATAAAGAGCACCCAGCGTCCAGGAGAAGCTTGGGGGCGACTGAAAACTGAAGGTCACTTTTGTTGCGTTGTTCTCAACGAAGAATGCAACAAACATCTTGCAAAATAAATACAGCAGAATAGATGGAAGCCTCGTGGTTACAAATTGCACAAATTGCTTTCCTTCACTGGAGGTTTTTAAGCAGAGATTGGATGGGCATCTGTTCAGGATTCTTTAGCTGGGATCCCTGCATTGCAGGGGTCATATGGTCCCTGACAGAGGGCCACCCAACCTCTGCTTAAAAACCTCCAAGGAAGGAGGGTGTGATGGCCTGGGACTCGGGCTTGGAGCTGGAGGAGTCTCAGTCTGCACAGGATCCTTTGCCTCAGGAGGCATCTGAACCGAGTCTGGGGCCTGATTCTGAAGAGCCCCAATCTGCACAGGTTCCCCTGCAAGCACCAGCTGGGCCGAGTCAGGGGCCTGAGCCTGCCCTGGCTCCAGATGTGGGGATTACCTCGTTGCCTCCAGCTGGGCCATCACTTACAGCTGCTCCACTACCTGTTGGGTCATGGGAGGCTGAGGCGGCTCCTGGGTCTAGTAACCCACCAACATCTCCCGAGCTGCAGAGACTCAGGTTTGAGAGAAGGAGAGACCTGAGTACTCGCAGGAGGAGTGCTTGCCTTTGGGCGAGACAGGGAGGTGAGTCACCGGGGGATCAGGACCGGCCGTTACCCCGTCAGAGATAAAAGGCTGCCGGAAGCTGCCTGAGAACCTGTGCCTAACCTTGCCTGATTTCCTGCCTTGGCCCTGTCGGACTGATTCCTCATGGAATCCTTGGATTTGGGACTGGACCTGCACTGCGTTGCTTGGGTTAACCCCCGGGCCCAGCACAGAGAGTCCAGAACCTCCTGGGGCTCGACCATTCCACCTTCAAACAGTCCTTGTGAGCTCAAATATTGAGCCTCAGGGCTGAGAGGAATTTGTTGGCTGCCCTGAAACTGCTTCCATATCCCATCAGTCGAGGATACTGTGCCTTGCATGGCCCCCAAAGGAGGCTTCAGCCGCTGAACTCACGCTAGTGCTGTGGATCTTCATTTTGAACTTCTCAAAGTACAGCCAGTCACGAGCTTCGTCGGGATCCAGGTCGTGGTAGTAGTCCCTGGCGGTGTAGCCAAAGCTGTGGAAACTGCCGTCTGGAGTCAGGAGGAGGCTGGTGGGGGTCTTCTGGTGGGCTACTCCTGGGTCTCCGCCTTCCCATTTCCTGGAAGGAGGGTTCAGAAAGTGGGTTGACTTGTCTGTAACCTAAACAGGTGTGGGGAACCACAGATGCAATGGCTGGGTAGTGTCCACCCAGGCCCCTCTATTCAGCCTACGGACTCACTGAAAGAGGTCGCACATCCCCTTCCCAGTCCACTTCACTCACTGGTCCACAACCTGCTGCACAACTGGGGCATCCACAGGCAGGGGAGACGTAAATGCAGTTGTCCCTCCACCAATAAACCCAGGTAATAATAATAATAATAATAATAATAATAATAATAATAAATAAATAATAATAAAATTATTTATACCCCGTCCTCCCCGGTTCAAAAACCGGGCTAACAACAAATTTAAAATACTTAATTGTAGAAGCAGCATAAAATACAGTATAAAAACATGAATAACAATAAAATTCAAAGTTCAGAAATCAATTTAGGGGAAATCCATCTAATAAGCATTAGATAATCCCCATGGCTAGCTGGCTGAATTAGTCCTACTTGGGCCAGCGAGGAGGCCAGGGGAGAATTAGCTGTGGGGTCTCAGAGCGGGTAATCTCCATAAAAGGGGAGAGGGAGGGAAGAGAAGAGAAATAAAAGATCAGGCTGAATTCAAATTAAAGGCCAGGCAGAATAGCTCTGTCTTACAGGCCCTGCGGAAGGAAGTTAAATCCAGTTGGGCCCTGGTCTCATGGGACAGAGCATTCCACCAGTTTGGAGCCATCACTGAAAAGGTCCTGGCCCTGGTGGAGGACTTCCCTAGGGCCCGGGACCTCTAAACTATGGTTGTCCTCTGGGGGGCATACCAGGAGAGGCGGTCCCGTAAATACGAGGGCCCTAAGCCACAAAAGGCTTTAAAGGTCAAGACCAGCACATTGAACCTGACCCTGTACTCCACCAGGAGCCAGTGCAACTGGTAAAGCACTGGGTGAATATGATCCCATGGCAGGGACCCCGTGAGGAGCCTCACTGCAGCATTCTGCACCCGCTGGAGTTTGTGGGACAGTTTCAAGGGCAGCCCCGGGTAGAGCGAATTACAGTAGTCAAGCCTGGAGGTAACCGTTGCATGGATCACTATAGCCAGATCAGGGCGGGAAAGGTAAGGGACCAACTGCTTGATGCGGCAAAGGTGGAAAAATGTCACCTTGGCTGTTGCTGTAACCTGCGCCTCCATGGAAAGGGAGGCGTCAAGGATTACACCCAAACTCTTAACGGAAGGCCCTGGCACTAATTGGGCCCCCGCAAGAGAAGGTACAGGTAAAATTCATGTCAGGGACTGGGCATGGTGGGGACCGCCTTCCCAGCCTGACCCTTCCAGAGAAGAAGACGACAGTTCAGAATTTGAGGGAGGTCACAGCTCAGAGGCAGATGAGGGGGAAAGCTGGGAAATAATGGGAGGGGACGAGGAAGAAGCACAGCTGACGGATGCAGAGTCTTTGGAAAGCATTCCAGACCCTCCCTCTCCCAGAACCCGGCGGGCCTTGAAAGTAGGAGAGCAAAGAGCTCAAAGGCAGTGCTGTCAACATTTCCCTTTTCTTGCGAGGAATCCTATTCAGAATAAGGGAATGCACTTTTCAGCACCCGTAGCGATGGCGCATGAGAGAGCGAGCGGGTGGTAGTGAAATGTTTAAAAAGGATGTGAAAGAAAAAGGGTACAAAGAAAAAGATTCAAAATTTCAAACAGAAATTGTCAATAATGATTGTAAGATAATTTTCAAAATGCATAAAATTCTGTTGGAATGGCATACAATGGATGAGGAAGTAAAAGTGGTCATGATTCAATGGGCCAAAGATTTAGGATATAACATAGAAATGGATGATTGGCAAAGAATATGGAATGAAAACCTGAAGTTTACAGCATGTGTCACATTGAAAGAAAATGTTATGAAGATGGTATATAGGTGGTATATGACACCAGTAAAATTAGCAAAAATGTACAAAACTTGTAACAAATGTTGGAGATGTAAGGAGAAAGAAGGTACATTCATGCATATGTGGTGGGATTGTAAGAAAGTAAGGGGGTTCTGGGAGATGATATATAATGAACTAAAGAAAATGCTAAAATATAGCTTTGTTAAGAAACCAGAAACCTTTCTGCTGGGAATAACAAGAATGGACATAAATAGGAGAGACTGTAAACTTTTTCAGTATGCAATCACCGCAGCAAGAACACTGTTGGCCCAAAAATGGAAACAAGAAGAAGTACCGACTTTGGAAGAATGGAGGACAAAATTAACAGACTATGCAGAACTGGATAAATTAACTGGGAAAATCAGATTCCAAAAGGATCACAGGTTTTTTGAGGACTGGGGAAAATTTACGGAGTATTTGAAAACTGTATGTGAGGACTGTACAACGCTAGTGTGCTTTAAAGAAGCTTTGTGAAAATACAAGGAATATTGTTAGAAAGCAAATAAGGTCAGAAATATAGTGTTTAATGGCAATATTAAAATTAAGGAATGTGAAGATAGGATTCGAACTACGAATGATTGTCAGAGAAGTTGAGGGAGGTCCAATAAGCTAAAATATGTGATGTGTAAATTGATATGACTGGAGTTTTTCATGGAAAAAATTTTAATAAAAAAAAGAGAGAGAGAGAGAGAGAGAGAGCAAGCGGGTGGAGACTCACTCAGGGCAACGCCATTCTTCCAAGAGGCGGCATTCCCAAGCCTCTCTCTGTGAATATTGAATAAAAAGCAGTTGGTAAGAACTTTTCCTTGTCTTATCTATTCCTGGCGACCAGCCCTGGGGGTTGGATCCTGTGCCACCCTTCAACCTCACAGAGGGGGATTTTAACGCAGGGCGAGGCTTGCAGGGAATTCATTTTGACCCTCTTGTATCCGTAGAATCGCAGAGGACCCCAAAGGCCATCTAGTCCAACCCCCCTGCGATGCAGGACTCTTCCTCCCGGCAATGCCACGTACCTCATCATGTGGATGGCCTCTGGGTCACTGGCAAAACTGAAGGCGTAGCCGCTGGACGTCGTCCCAAAGTCAATGGCTACCACCACAGAGAAGGGAGCGGTTTGGCGCATCCGGATTTCATTCCTCTGGAAACAGAAGGCAGAAGATTCAGATCCTGGAGGGCAATTTCACCACACCCGGCTAAGAATGTGTGGGCTTAGCGGTGCCTTTGCCCCCCCCCCCCCGATGATTTGGACAACAGCTTCCATCAGTCCCAGACCAGGGCTGATAGGATTTGTAGTCCGAATCCTCTGGAGGGCACCCGAACGGTGAAGACTGGCTTAACCCATTTCTCAGAGTGAGATGGTGGAATCCCAGACTGTTCCACTGCAGGCTAGATGGGAGAGGATTGCTTTAGCATTGTAGACTTGGAAGGGACCCCAAGGGCCATCTAGATCAACCCCCTGAAATGCAGGAATCTGAATATTTAACTTTTAAACAGTGCTTCCCAACTAAGTAAATAAAACTGGGAGAAAGGGGGAAAGAGACAGAAAACTGTTGTAGGCAGCTGGCTTAAGACAAGCGAAAAGGACGTGTTTCGCACACTGCAGGTGGCCTCTGGGACTCACTGCCACAAGATGCTGTGACAACCGCTTTTTAAACAAGGCCAGATGAATACTCAAAGGGACATGGCAGGCAATAGACTGAACTTAGGCTATTTAGGATGGGGGGCAGGGATTCTCACCCTCACACCCTGCCTGTGAACCTCCCCAGGGCACTGCTCTGAATTGGGTCGGTTTTTGGTTCGCATGCCCTTCTCCCCGCTTACCGGCGACTGGGACGGCGTCAGAGGGGCGATGCTGCAGCTTTCGTTGTGGAGTCTGGGAGAGTTTTGGGGAGACGGGGTGCGGGATCGTTCTCCGTTTGCACCTGGCGGATAAGAAGAGATAGCAAGGGAAGTAGGTTTGCGAAAGCCCCTGTCCTGGTCACCAAGAATGAGTGGGAATCTCCCTCGAGGTGACTAGGAAGGGAAGCATTTATTTTTAATCATATCAGCTCTTTGCTTTGTGTCAGGCTCCTCATTTGCAGGGCTGAAAGGGAAGTCTGAAAGGAATAAAGGAAGCTGCCACAGATACAGAGTCAGACCATTGGTTGATCTAGGAAGAACCACACCGTTCAAAGCACATTTGATGCCAGTTTAAAGCACATGAACTTCATCCAAAGAATCCAGGGAATTTAACCCTTATTAAAAACTACCCTTAATCTGGGTAGTTTAACCCTGGCAGAGTTACAGTTCCTACCACCCTTAGCAAATTACAGCTTCCAGGATTATTTGGGAGGAATTTGTTGTGCGTTTTACTATTGCCTGCACACTGACGCCAAGGTCTCAAGCAGGGGCTTTTTAGCCCTAACTGTAGATGCCACCAGGGATGATGATGATGTTAATAATAATAATAATAGTGGTAGTAATAATAATAATTTATTTATTTATACCCCACCCATCTAGCTGGGTTTCCCCAGCCACTCTGGCCGGCTCCCAACAGAATATTAAAAACACAATAAAACATCACACATAAAAACTTCCCTAAACAGGGTTGCCTTCAGATGTCTTCTAAAAGTCAGATGGTTGCTTATCTCCTTGACATCTGATGGGAGGGCATTCCACGATACGATATGATACGATAATCTTTATTGTCATTGTCCCATACAGAACAAGGAAATTGAAAAAATCTACATCAGACATTCAAAACCCAACAAGCCTGCTATCCCAGCTATCCCAGCCTGGTTAACCCCCTAAAAACTCTGATACCCCATAATTAAATACAATATATTCCCATAGAGACTACCTTACACTGCGTTTAAAACCAAAATCTCATTTGGATAAAAACTGTTTCTCAGGCGGCTAGTCCTAGTCTTTATAACCCTGGACCTTCTTCCAGAAGGCAGAAGCTGAAAGAGATCATTTCTGGGGTGCGCACTGTCCTGTGCTACCTCTGCAGCTTTCTTATGGTACCTGGAAGTGTAGATTTGATTCAAGGTGGGAAGAGTGCACCCAGTTATTCTCTCCGCAGTCTTTACAACCCTGGACAGCATTGTTTTTTCCCTGACCGTGCAGCTCACACACACAGATCATAAGTTAATACACTCTCAGAGGCACAGGACCAGGGAATCCTCCACACCTGCCCACCCCCTGTCCCCCCAAAACAATACTTCTGTCTTCAACTTCAAAATACTTTATCCCTGAGCAAGTATGGATAGCAGCACTCTGTATTTCCCTAGAATGAACACAATAGTTCAAACTCCAAAACTTCTGTCATCTTCCAAAAGACTTTGGAGCTTTTGGAAATAAGGGCTCGCCCATACTGTTCTTTAATGTGGATAGTAAGCCTCCTATACCTCCATGGGGGTGTTAGGGGAGTGGTAGTACCTCTGGTGAGGGACTCATCCTGCTCCTTCTGAGGTATTTTGTCCACATCTGGTTGCCACCCTGCACTCAGCTCTTACCTGTGGCTCCTAGAAGATTTCAGCATGTGACAGTGGCCACACCTTGAGAATGGCCAAACTGGGTAGCCAATGGGTTTCAACAGTGGTTTTCTTTTTTAAAAAAAAACCACACATAATTTTTTATTTGATTTTACAAGTATAAAATTATAAAGATAACATAACACATATTCACAGTTAAGAGATTTCTCTGAATCTCCGGACTTCCCACCATCCCCTCCATGGGTTCTGTTATTAAATCTTTTCTACTGCATCTTTTTCTATACTCCATATTTTTTATATATATAAAAACTTCATTATCTGCATAATACCCATTACATTACAAGTGTTATTGCAATTCTGCTAATGTTTTCATCTGTTTACAGTGGTCTCCAAGACAAATTACAACCCCCCTCCCATTCCTTGTTAAAGTTTTGGTCTTCTCGGTTCCTGAGCTTTCCGGTCAATTTTGCCATTTCGGCAGAGTCCAACAGTTTGATTTGCCATTCTTCTCTAGTAGGGGCTTTATCTTCTTTCCACCTCTGGGCTAATAGCATCCATGCTGCTGTCGTTGCATACATAAAAAGTTTTTTTCTACTCCCTTGGACTATCAGCACCTAGAATGGTGACTTGAACGCTGGCCAGGGGTTCAACGGGCAACACTGGTCTCTGTCCCTCTTTCCTTCCCTCCTTCCTCTGATGCCCTCTTCCATCTCTGCCACACAAAGGCTTGCACGGCTGTTTGTTGCAGCAGCGCTGCCAAGCTCCTGAGGCGAATGGTGCCTCTGGGGCTGGCCAGCGGGTGCTGGTTGCCAGGAGCAAAGACAACTCAGAGTAAGCAAGCAAGCGGCTGAGGGACCCGAGCCAGCCAGTCTGCCAAAGCCACTTCCACCCTGCAAAGGAGGTGGCGTTGCGGGCGTCACATCCCCACCACGCCTGTGGCGGCTGGAGCTCAGCCTCTGCGCGATTGAGGGAATCCCCGACCGTGTCACCCCCTGGCTAGCCAATTGGCTGGCTTGGGGGGCGTGGCCTGCCCTATTTAAGGCAGGCATGGCTGTAGAGCAGCGGTTCTCAACCTGTGGGTCCCCAAATGTTGTTGGACTACAACTCCCATCATCCCTGAGCTCTGGCCTTGCTAGATAGGGGTGATGGGAGTTGTAGTTCAACATCTGGGGACCCACAAGTTGAGAAAGGCTGCTGTAGAGGGAAGTGAGCGGCAGATGAGGCTCGTCCACCTTGGAAGGGAGCCCATCTAGGAGAAGGAAGATTCTGGTCCTCAACCTCTCCTGCCAGTGAAGTCTGACCTGGAACCACCTATACGGCCTAGGACCCTCATCCCTATGGGACCGCCTCTCCTGGGATGTCCTACGGAGGACCTTACGGTCTTCAAATAAAAACATCTTGGAGGTCCTGGGCCACAGGGAGGTTAGGCTGGCCTCAACCAGAGCCAGGGCTTTTTCGGCTGTGGCCCCGATCTGGTGGAACGCTTTGTCACAAGAGACTAGAGCCCTGCGGGAGTTGACATCTTTCTGCAGGGCCTGCAAGACAGAGCTGTTCCACCAGGCCTTGGGCCAAGGCACAGTCTGACCCCCCTCCTTTGGTAATCCTCACAGAACTCTAGCCCAATGGTTGCCATTAATTTGATTTTGAATAGATTTTAGAATGAATTGATTTTAGAATGCATTTCAATTAATTGATTGTGATTCTATGTAAACTGTGTTACTTTTATTGTTGTTAGCCACTCTGAGCCTGGCTTTGGCTGGGGAGGGCGGGATATAAATAAATTATTATTATTATTATTATTATTATTATTATTATTATTATTAAGCCAGGAAGGTCTTTGCCACTTGGATGCCCAAATGTGCAAACTGGTTCTTTTGCTCTGTTGAAATCAATAGGACTCAAGCTGCAATTAAGAAACCTCAAGCCTGGAAAAAAGGAGGGATATCTGTGTGTGTGTGTGTGTGGTGTTGCAGACTGCAATTTTCCAAGAAGGGGACTCTGCTCCAGCCCAAGAGAGGCGGGTATCGTTCTCTACGCTATCTGAAGCAAACATGCCTCTGGCTTTGCTGTCAACTTTTCCCTTTTCTTGTGAGGAATCCTATTCGGAATAAGGGAATTCCCTTAACAAAAGGGGGGACATTGACAGCTATGCGTGGTGTTCGTGCGGATTGGAGCCCTGGGTGTGCTGGACGCCTCGTCTCACCCACGCAATGCGCGCTTAATGAGACAGACATGTCTCCATCCCGTCGGCGCATAGACCGCACTCCCCTGCGCCGCAGATGGTTCCAATTAGGGGATGGAGTTAATTGCTCCCCCCCCCCCATCACTGCTGCCCCGTTCCAGGCCAGAAGTATGGCTTCTTGGCTGACAGGATCCAGCTGTTGGTTCAGGAGAGAGGAGGAGAAGGAGGAGGTAGTGGAGGGCAAGGCTTCTGAGATCCCTAGCAGCGAGGGCCTCTCTCAGAGCTGGAAGGGGGCTGGGGGGCACTGGTTCAGATCTCAAGGCCTCCTTTGACAAGGCTGGTCTGCCCAGGTACTTGCCAAACACACCCTAAGAGGAGCGCGGCTGGATCAGGCCAAGCGGCCAATCTCGCCTGGCATCCTGTCCTGGCAGGGGCCACAGGGTGTGTAGCCCAAAACTACGCAAGAAGAGCCTGCAAGATCAAGCCAATGGCCAGCAATGACCAGCATTTTTCATAATTATCTTTAAATAAATTAACATTCTTAGAAGTCATATTCACCCCCAGGTATTTTACCTTCTTTACCAATGTTAAATCTGTCTCCTTCTGAAACCTTTCTCTCTCAATCGGGGTCAGATTTCCCCCCAAAAAACTTTAGTTTTTGTCTTGTTTAACTTAAATCCTGCCACTTGACCAAAATCCTGGATTAGTTCTAGTGCCCTCTTGGTGCTAGCTATTGGCTCCTGTAATGTCAAAACAAGGTCATCTGCAAAAGCTTTAAGTTTGTAATGTTTAACTCCGACCTGAATACCCTGTATCAAGTGGTCCCTTCTTATCATGATTAGCAAAACTTCCAGGATTGAAATAAAAAGTAATGGGGAAATTGGGCAGCCTTGTCGTGTCCCTTTCTCAAGCTCGGGGGTCGCATAACTAGTTATGCGACAAGCCAATGGCCTCTCTAATTCGGCATCCCTCCAACATTTCTCCAATGACAAAAGGGACATCCAAAGGAAAAGCGGGACGTTCTGGGATCAAATCAGAAACCACTTCTGTAAATCCAGGACTGTCCCTGGGAAATAGGGACACCAACCACATGCCTCAAAGGGAAACCCGCAAGCCGGATTCGAACACAAGAGCCCTCTAACTTCCCATGGTTTCCAGCAACTGGAATTCAGGAGCATTGCTGTCTCTGTGGAGGCAGAGCAGAGCCATCATAGCTAGGAGCCATCGATAGCCCTCTCCTCCTCCATGTATTTGTCTAATCCTCTTCTAAAGCCATCCAAGTTGGTGGCCATCACTGCCTCCTGTGGCAGGGAGTTCCACAGTCTATCTGCTCTGAGTGAGGAAATATTTCATTTGGTCTGCCCTGAATGTCCCAACATTCAGCTCCATCCGACGCCCATGAGTTCCTCTGTTATGAGAGAGGGAGAAAACCCCTTTGTTGTCCAACTTCCTCCAGACACGTATATGCAGCAGCCAGACTGGTGACTGGGAACGGCTGCTGAGACCACGTAACACCGGTCTTGAAAGACCTTCATTGGCTCCCAGTACATTTCTGAGCACAATTCAAAGTGTTGGTGCTGACCTTTAAAGCCCTAAATGGCCTTGGCCCAGTAGACCTGAAGGAGAGTCTCCACCCCCATCGTTCTACCCGGACACTGAGGTCCAGCACCGAGGGCCTTCTGGCGGTTCCCTCATTGCGAGAAGCCAAGTTACAGGGAACCAGGCAGAGGGCCTTCTTGGTAGTGGCACCCGCCCTGTGGAACGCCCTCCCATCAGATGTCTAGGCAATAAACAACTACCAGACTTTTAGAAGACATCTGAAAACAGCCCTCTTTAGGGAAGCTTTTCATGTTTGATGCATTACTGTATTTTAATATTTTGTTGGAAGCTGCCCATAGTGGCTGGGGAAGCCCAGCCAGATGGGCGGGGTATAAATAATAAATTATTATTATTGTCAGGGGTTCAGGAGCAGAGGCACAGGGAGGAGAGGAGATGGAGAGCGAGGGGGAGGAATCCAAGGGGAGCGTAGGAGAAGAGGACAGTGGACCGAGGGATTCCACGAGCCTCTCCAGCGAATCGGAAGATTCACAGAAGGGGGCGCCAGTGGCCAGGGGTAGGGGGTTCCCAAGGGGAACGCCCCAGGAGCAAGGGGGCAGCAGAGACTCCCAGAGCAGTAGTTGGAAATCAGGACCAGCTTCCCCACCAGAGCAGAGTGGGGGGGAAGAGTCCCAAGGATCGGGGCCAGTGCATTCCCCACCAGGGAGAGAAGATAAAGCAGGGCTGACCACACCTCCATCGGAGAGTCAGACAACGGAGGGGAGGTCAGATCTGGCCAGTATCCCAGAAGAGGGAAGCAGTGACAGAAGTAGTGTAACGGTCAGGAGGAAGGTCACTGGGTTGGCGCGAGAGGCAAGTTCAAATGTACAGGAGCGCGGGACAGCAGAGAATGAGGATTGGGAACCGGGTCCTAAAGCCCGCCGGAGGGAGGGGGAGGAGCTAAGCGACTCAGCGTCGGAAGAGTCCAGAAAGGGCAATGCCCCAGCGGGCAGGAGGACCCAGAGGAGGAGAGAGCAGCGTAAAAGGTGGAGCAGGGCTAGGATCTTAAACTGGTGTCATAGGGGAGGAGACTCAGACGGTACTTCGCCGGTCTAGGCTTTAAGACGTAGAGCTGCGCGCTACGGCTTTGAAATGGAAACTAATCCTCAATAAAGACTTTTGTACATAACGACAGCCTAGCATTGGTCCTCTGTGAGCTGGGACCTAGAGGCAGCTCTGACAATTATTATTATTATTATTATTATTATTATTATTATTATTATTATTATTTTGCCTCTCACTAGCCTTTTCTCCAAAAAGTCCCCAAACTTCAACCTTTTCCCCTACAGGAGTAGCTCCATTTCCTTGACCATTCTGGTTGCCCCACGTTGGCAAAGGCAGAGACAGACAGTATTTTCTTTATATACGGTATAACCAAAGATTACCATCCCTTTAAAGTAGGCCCCCTCTATCCTTCCCAGACCACCAACATCCTGAGAAGGACAACTTTTGAGAGAGTTACTCCATCGCAGCTCCTGGCTCAACGTCTGGAGAAGCAAGTTGTTTTAAAAGGTTTGGGTTTTATGAGCCTGTCAAAGATGGGTGTTTTTTTTTTGTCCCTTTCCAAATACAGCTCCAGAGATTAGTCACAGCAACTCTCGCTGTGAAGAATCAGCAACTGGAGAGACACGACACCAGACCCTTCTCTCCGATTCCCTAAGTGGCTTTTTCTGTCTCGGTTGCCTGTCATGTTAATATTTCATCTTGTACAAAAAATAGACAGAAACCAGCCAGGATTTTGAAATGAAACCAACATGTTCTCAGAGAAGGCTCTTTACCCAGATCTTCTTACTTGAGCGTATTGGGGGGGGGGGGGTGGAAGGGAAGAAATGAAAGAGGCACTCTGCCGAAATGAAAACAAATAGCTGCTTTGGGATCAAAGCCGCTGGAACTGAGCTCACGCAGCAAACAGGATGCCTCGCAAAACGGTACACAAATTCTTAGGAAACAATAACATCACGGGTGTAAATTATAAATCATGCCACAGGTAAGTTGAAACGTGCCCTCAGCCTCCTCTGTGCGAAAGGAATTGCAATTACGTACGCAGGCAATCCCAACACATCCCCAAGAAAAGTGGAACGGTCACTGGCATAAGAAGAGCCTGCAGGATCAGGCCAAGGGCTCTTCTAGTCCAGCATCCTGACCTCACAGATGCCTGTGAGAAACCTGCAAGCAGGATTCGAACGCAAGAGCCACTCTCCCCTCTGGTGGTTTCTACCCCTGCTACCTCCAGCTGTGGGGGCACAACAGAGCCATTATGGTTAGTAACCATCCATCGCCCTCTCCTCCTCCATGAACATGTCTAATCCTCTTCAAAAGCCACCGCAGTTGGCGGCCATCCCTGCATCCTGTGGCAGGGAGTTCCACAGTTTAACAATGTGCTGCATGAAGAACGGTGGCTACATTCTGCGTCTCCTGTCAGAGGATCTGGGCTTCCCATTGGGGCAGCTGGTTGGCCACAGTGAGAAGGTAGAAAAGGAAAAAGGTAAAGGACCCCTGGGTGGTTAAGTCCCGTGAAATACACTCAGAGTTGAGTGTGAATTTCATGCTCTTTATTCAGCTCATAGTAGCAATGAATGAAACTTTCCCCAAAATGTCTAGCTCTATATACATTATTTACACAATGGGCCCCTCATGATTGGCTAATTCAGAGCTGCTCCTGCAGGCCAATCAGGTTGCGGATTCACCTCCTCCAGAGGCCTGATTGGCTGCTCCTGCAAGCCAATCAGGTTGCTGATTCACTTCCACCTGGAGCTGGATTGGGTGGCTCCTGCAGACCAATCAGACTGCTGCATTCTGGATCCTATTGTTCTAGGATTCAGCTCAGTACATAACATCCTGTTAAAGGCAACTATGGGGTAGCAGGGCTCATCTTGCTTTCATACCATGCTGGCGTCTGTCCACAGACAGCTTTCCAGGTCATGTGGCCAGCAGGACTAAACTGCTTCTGGCACAATGGGTCACCGTGACAAGTGCCAGAGCGCACGGAGATGCCGTTTACCTTCCCGCCACAGCAGTACCTATTTATCTACTTGCACTGGTGTGCTTTCAAACTGCTAGGTTGGCAGGAGCGGGGACAGGGCAATGGGAGCTCACCCCGTTGCACGGATTCAAACCGCCGATCTTCTGATCGGCAAGCCCAAGAGGCTCTGTGGTTTAGACCACAACGCCACCCGTGCCCCTTTTCCCACAGTGAGAACAGGAGGCTGGGCTAGATTACATGATCCAGAAGCACTCTGCTTCCACAGGAATTCCATAAGGTGCCTAAAATATGCAAATAAGTCTCACTTCTTTAATTTTGGATATTTTTTTCTGCTTTTGCTGATCATGGGGAGCGGGCAAGGTCAGCGTGCTTATTGCCTCATACTCTCTGACACATGGAAATCCATTTTGACGCCTCTTTAACTTTTGAGATATCAGCATGGGCTTCCTGCACACTTTCTGAGCAAATCTGAGCTTTTATATAGGCTAGAATATAAAAAGGGGATTTTTAAAAAACATATGAATTCTAACAAAGGTCTGTATAGTTAAAACTATGGTTTTCCTTGTAGTGATATACATATGGAAGTGAGAGCTGGAACTTAAAGAAGGTTGATTGCCGAAGAATTTATGCTTTTGAATTCTGGTGCTGGAGGAGACTCTTGAGAGACCCATGGACTGCAAGAAGATTAAACTTCTCCATTCTTAAGGAAATCAGCCCTGAGTGCTCACTGGAAGGACAGATCCTGAAGCTTAGGCTCCAAGACTTTGGCCACCTCATGAGAAGAGAAGACTCCCTGGAAAAGACCCTGATGCTGGGAAAGATGGAGGGCACAAGGAGAAGGGGACAACAGAGGATGAGATGGTGGGACAGTGTTTTGGAAGCTACCAGCATGAGTTTGACCAAACTGCGGGAGGCAGTGGAAGACAGGAGTGCCTGGCGTGCTCTGGTCCAGGGGGTCACAATGATGCGGACACAACTAAACAACTAAACAACAACAACATGAATTCTGATTTGGATTGTGTAGTTCTTCAAGAGGACTGGTTCCCTCTCTGTCTGTCTCACTCTCACACACACTGCCAACACAAAGACCACAATCTGGATCAAGACCCTAGGTGTAGACAGAAGGGCTTTGCACCTTTGTCCATCTTTGCTCCCCCAGCAAAAAGGTCAAATTGAAATCCCTGGAGTTGTGTTTTTATTGGTTTTTTTTAGGAAAGGAGCCTGAAAAATAAGTCAGAAGGTGGGTTGATATTCTCTCAACACATTCTGAAGCGCCGTCTATGAAGCAACTTCTTTGTTTTGCCTCTGGCTATTCTGCAGTAATCCCCAATCCCAACATCGTTGTAGAAGTGACATTTATCAATTCCTCAGAAAGTTCAGGAACGCAACACAGCTAAGGCTGCCAATTCAAAACATGTTCGAAACAACAACGTGTTATCTTTCCTTCTTCCTTGGCCTTGGACAGAACTCCCACCCAGTGCATTGGTAAGTAACAGCGAGGTGATGTAAGATTACCAGGTCTAGTGTCTACTGCCCTCTGAGGCAGTAGAGAAATTGTCTTCACCCTCTTCAGAGATTTGGAAAGTGGTACCCAGGTCATCTGCCCACCACCCACCTTCTTTTATTTTTCCAGGCTGAATATGCCCAGTTTTCCCATATCACTGATTATCTTCCAGTATTTCTTACCGATCTGGAGAGTGTGCATTGCTGGTTCCACAAGCGTTGACATCTTCACATCCCTTTTCTGGCTGAAAGACAGACAGAACATCCCAATCAAATTGCCCTCTGATTTATTTATTTTAAAAGATTTTGTTGAAGTAAATAAAGCAAACCAATTTAATAAAAACAATAGAAGTACAAAAAGGCAGCAAAGCATATACAAAAATGATTTAATATTAGGTGGGTGAAGTACTTGAAACCATCAAGGAAGCCAAATTTCATGTGGAGAGGTTGTCCTGTGTGCATTTCTTGTAGATAAGATAAAATCCCAACAAGCAGCAATGAATTTTTCAGGGTTCTCCAAGCCTTTATTTGTTCCAGCTAATGCTAAACTCCACACATGGACTACTGCAATGCGCTCTACATGGGGCTACCTTTGAAGGTGACCCGGAAACTGCAATTAATCCAGAATGCGACAGCTGGACTGGTGACTGGGAGTGGCCGCCGGGACCACATAACACCGGTTCTGAGAGATCTGCATTGGCTCCCAGTATGTTTCCGAGCACAATTCAAAGTGTTGGCGCTGACCTTTAAAGCCCTAAATGGCCTCGGTCCTGTATACCTGAAGGAGCATCTCCACCCCATCGTTCAGCCCGGACACTGAGATCCAGCGCCGAGGGCCTTCTGGCGGTTCCCTCATTGCGAGAAGTAAGGTTACAGGGAACCAGACAGAGGGCCTTCTCGGTAGTGGCGCCTGCCCTGTGGAACGCCCTCCCACCAGATGTCAAGGCAATAAACAACTATTTTACTTTTAAAAGACAACTGAAGGCAGCCCTCTTTAGGGAAGTTTTTAATGTCTGATGCTGTACTGTTTTTAATATTCAGTTGGAAGCTGCCCAGAGTGGCTGGAGAAACCCAGCCAGATGGGCGGGGTATAAATAAATTATTATTATTATTATTATTATTATTATTATTATTATTATTATTATTATATTTTACACCATGCATCAGTTGCCCAGACTGAAAGTCCCCGTCGCCCCACAGCCGTGTAAGTCCCCTCCTTTCCAGGGCTTTTCCCAAGCCTGTGTGCAGCCAACCTCTCCTCCACCCTCTTCACTCCTCTCCTGGTTCTGGGAGACCAAGAGGGAGGGGAGCTGGTCACAAGAGAGGGGGAGACACCTTGATGACTTCTTCAGCAGCCTGACTCCTCTCTGCCTCTTGGCCTCCCTCCTCTCCTGCTTCAGCTTCTGCCTCTGGTTCTGGACTTCTCTCTGCCACAGAGTCTCCCTGCTCACAGAGCCCTGTTATCCCTTCAGCTTCTGATACCTCCTCTTCCCAGTCTTCTCTCTCATCTCCATCGGACCACTCATCATCGTCCCACTACCAATACCCAGGCTCTGAGCCTTGTTCCCTTGGTGGTTCCTCAGCTGGTTCCTTCCTCCCACCATTCGTCTGTGTCCAGCCAGTCCATGGCATCTGATGATGATGATGATGATGATATTCATACATACATACATACCCCGCCCATCTGGCTGGGTTTCCCTAGCCCCTCCATGTGGCTCCAAACAGAATATTAAAAACACAATAAAACACCAAACATTAGAAACTTCCCTAAACACGGCTGCCTTCAGATGTCTTCTAAATGTCAGATTGTTGTTTATTTCCTTGAAAACTGGTAGGAGGGCATTCCACAGGGCAGGTGCCACCACCGAGAAGGCCCTCTGCCTGATTCCCTGTAGCTTCACTTCTCGCATGGAGGGAACCGCCAGAAGGCCCTTCGAAGCTGGAGCTAAGTGTCTGGGCTGAACGATGGGGGTGAAGATGCTCCTTCAGGATGGTAATGTTGCTGAGATGCCATTATGCTGGCAGACCTCTCTGAACACCCCACTGCCCGCCCTCAGAAGGCAACATCACGCCAAGCCCATCAATATGTGTTGCTTGCTGGCAAATACGTATTATTTTTCGTCACAGCCCACGCACTCCATACACTGCATATTTCAGAACGCTCTATTCATGCTGCAGTGGTCTGAAGACTCCTAGTGTTGGTAACCTCAAGGCGCTCTATGTGGGGCTGTCATTGAGTTTGGTTCGGAAGCTCCAGCTGGTGCAGAATGCTGCAGCCAAATTGCTGACGGGGGCACCTGCCCAACAACATGTGTTGCCATTGTGAAAACAGCTGCCCACTTCCAGTCATGCCACGTTCAAGGTCCTTCTCTTAATTTACAACGCCCTGAACAACTTGGGTCCAGGGATTTCCTGAGCCTTTTCATCCCAGAGCGAATCCTGAGATTCTCTGCAGGAGCGTCACTGGCCATCCCTCAAGCAAGGCTCGTTTGACAGCAAGAAGAAACCAAGACTTTAGTGCCATCACCTCAGAGTTGTGGAATACTCTGCAAATAGAGATTTGGAAGGCACCTTCCGTTTTAAATTCTAAATTGCCTGCTGACAATTTTTCTATTCTGCTAGGCCCATGCAGGCAATTAAGGAAACATATTTCCACAAAGGCTAATTGACGTCTGTTTTTAACTTCTAAAGTATGTTTTTATCGCATGGTTTTAATTTGGAATATTGTTTATGAAAGACATATTTTTAACAACATATAAAATGTAATAAACTGAAGTCCAACAGAATATGACGCACACCGGAAAGAGCTTTGGTGATTAGCAGCCATTGCGAAAGGTGGGTGAGATGTGATATTGAACATCTGTCTCAGGTGGGGATGTGCGTTGACCACAAAATTTGGTTCTTTTTCTTCTTTGGCAATCACTCGTAGCTGAGTAAGATTGTCTTCCTTGAACACGGTCTTAACCATGGGTAGGCAAACTAAGGCTGGATGCGGCCCAATTGCCTTCTAAATCCGTCCCATGGACGGTCTGGGAATCAGTGTGTTTTTACATGAGTAGAATGTGTGCTTTTATTTAAAATGCATCTCTGGGTTATTTGTGGGGCATAGGAATTTGTTTATTTATTTATTTTCAAAATATAGTCCAGCCCCCCACAAGGTCTGAGGGACAGTGGACCAGCCCCCGGCTGAAAAATTTGCTGACCCCTGGTCTTAACAGTAAGTCTGTAAGTGACTGTGGAGGCCAATTCTGGATCCACACATCCTTCCACAGTGGGGACATTGGTTTCTGGGCGGGAGTTGACCACAGTGTGGATTTGCCAAGCGTGCCTTCCTCTTAGCACGTTTCTCCCTTTTGTCCCGAGTTCGAGCATACAATGCATACCCTTAGGAGAAATTGCTTGCCAAAGTAGGAACAAGAATGTGTGTGAACGTTCAAGTCCACTTGAACTTGGGGCAAGCCAAACTGAAGAGTAGAAAAACGAGGCAGCAGAGCCACACATTTAAAGCACATCCAATACACACTTGAAGCACATGATTTTCCCCTGTAGTTTGCTAAGGGTGCTGGGGACTGCAGTTCTGTGTGACTGAAACTACAGGAGCTGATCTATCACCAAACACGCCTCAATGATCAGAATCGATATGCCAAAGATCGCCAGATACTGGGCACAAACAACAGCAGCAGGCTATCTGAGGAGGGGCCACACCCCGTGTTCCAAACAGGCCGCTCTAAACCCCGGAAGTCCCGAGAGGAAAGATCTCATTCTGAAACTGCAGCTGCCCAGCTCTTCCTGACCAGGAACACATTTCCGTAACTGCACCGCCTATAAATAGAGATGCAGGAATGGGTGGGAAGGGAATGGAGAATGACTCCAGTGATATTAGCTGTGGAGATCTATAAAGCTGATTTAAAGAGCACACCCTCTGCATTAGAGACCAGGGGCGCCAATCAAACTGATGCCAGGGCCTCGTCTGCCTGGCCCTTGTGAGAGCAGGATGTAGGGCAAGACGGGATGCTGGCCCGATCCAACAGCCTCTGATTATGTTCTTATGCAAAGAAGTTAAAGGTGGTCCATAATTTGGCAGTCTGCCAACCCACCAACTTTGGGCTTTGGGGCGATCCCTGTTCACATCTGAACACATCCTGCCTGCCTCCACTATTTGAGGCATCATATTAAAAGTGCTTCCAGTGCATTTATAGTTTTAATCCTAACAACAGCCCTATAAAGTAAACAGGGATTATTATTCCCATATTGTAGATGGAAGGGTCAAGGCTGAGAGTGGGTTTGACTAACACTACCTAGTGAGTTCATGGCAGGTGTGAGATTTGAACCAAAGGCCTCCTGATTCAACAGTCTCTACACTAGCTCTCTAATCAGAGTAGAATAAAGGGAACCAAATCGATTTGTTAAATATATGGTTCATAGTGCCCTGGTTCACCTTTTTACTAGTTTTTTCACTATTCTGTTCTAAATTTGCTATTCTCCATTTAAAGTATCATTATGGGATGCGGGTGGTGCTGTGGGTTAAACCACCAAGCATAGGACTTGCCGATCAGAAGGTCGGCAGTTCGAATCCCCACGACAAGGTGAGCTCCCGTTGCTCGGTCCCTGCTCCTGCCAACCTAGCAGTTCAAAAGCACATCAAAGTGCAAGTAGATAAATAGGTTCCGCTCTAGTGGGAAGGTAAACGGCGTTTCCGTGTGCTGCTCTGGTTCACCAGAAGCAGCTTAGTCATGCTGGCCACATGACCCGGAAACTGTACGCCGGCTCCCTCGGCCAGTAAAGTGAGATGAGCGCCGCAACCCCAGAGTCGGCCGCGACTGGACCTAATGGTCAGGGGTCCCTTTACCTTTACCTTTACTACTGAACAGACATGGAGCACCCTGGGAATTGTAGTTTGCTGGTGGGTGCCAGAAACTGCAGCTCCATGAGATCAGTCAGCAGCCTTAACAAACAGCAGTTCCTAGGATTCTCCATGACTGCTAAAGTGGTTATAGAAATAGATTGAAACGAATGGTTTGGATTTGACCAAGTTAGTCATCTCCCGAAAGGCTTGCTGGCCATTTTGCTTACAAAACCTTAGATCTCAGTTTTCAGGCAGTTTCTAGCAGTTCAGGAGCAAAGCAATTGCAGATATGCCATTGGAGCTAAGCTGTTGTAATTCAGATTCTGCAAGGCTTGTCTCAGCTTGCGGCTGAGCAGTTTTAAGATTATCATCACCACCAAGGGCAATTTATTTACAGAGCTGCCGGTGTTTCATACAGTGCGGTGTGCAGGTTTTAATTTGCAAGCTGCTTGGGGGGTTTTCTTTTGAATGGAAGGACCAGGCAGTTATTTGGGTTTTCTTGATAAATTGATTATCTGAATTCAGTCATAAGGATTACTGAACTCATGGACATGGAGGTTTGGAGTACTCTGCAATGCTACTTTTAGACTCTGGATTTAACCATCTTATTCCCACCCCACTTTTTAGATGGGAATGTGTGTTACTACATATCAGGTGGCAAAGCTGGGGGAGAAGAAACTTTGGGAACCTGGTTTTCCTTTTACAAAGCATCCTCAGGTGCTCATATTTTTGACTTCTTTAGAACTAGTCATCCAATAATAGATCACTAGAAAAAGGAGGGCCGTCAGGATGACAGACAGAGATATTATTACAAAAGGGATAGGCAGGTGTGGCCCTCAAACCATTTATGAGTTCCAGAGCATGGGTCATAAGAAGAAAAGGGCCCCTGAGCATATACAGAGTGCCTTTTCTTCAACAAGAACTACTCTGACACAGTTGGATTCATAGGCACCAAAGGAGCTTTGAGTCTCAAGTAGAACTAGCACTTTTCATTTTAGGAATTGCTGGAGATCCTTCTCTGGGCTTATAGAATCATAGAATTGTAGTGTTGGAATGGGGACCCCAAGGATCATCAAGTCCAACCCCCCCCCCCCGTGATGCCGGAATAATTTAAGGTATGCGGTCTACGCATCAGTCCCAACACAGTATTTGGGTTTAAGTATTTCCAAAACATGGAGAGAACATCCGATCCAGCGATTGCACCAACAATTCTCCCTCTCTCCTGCCTTGCATATGTTTGCTTCTCTGCCCTGACTTCTGGTAGTGAAAGTATTTTGTTTCCTATGATGTAAAAGGCAAAGCATACATAAGATTATAATTTCCATCTGTGGGATCAAAGGGCACTGCTACAGAAAGAACCACAAGCGTTTGATTGGCTGCAGTGGCGTTGTCCCCGCACGCACCTCCTCTTGCAAAAAGGGGGGGGGGGAATACAACTTTGAGCAGAAGCCAAGCGAGAGAGAGCAACCACCAAGATGCGATCATAATTTGCTTCTGAAGCAGTTTTCAGCGTGCAAAAAGGGCTCTGCAAAGCATTGTGCCTTTTCTCACAATCAGCCTTGAGAAACTGTTGGCTCACTCGGCCTGCTTTCTGGATAAAGGAGCACTGAAAGCGTTTGTTGTCTACAGCAGACTAGTCAAGGGGGGGGGGGTCTGGTGGCACATTTTTCGGCAACAAATCAAGAGCCACTAAGTGCAGGAAATCTCCCGGGGTGCTGCCCATTGAGACAGGGTCACCAAAGTGGACAGCCAGTTGGTTCCTTCTGAGGGACTGAGGGGAGGCAGGTGGAGAGAAACATAGCAAATTCTTAGAACAGGGGACCCTCCCTTTGTTAGATTCCGGAATAAACACTTATGCAGAGCAGGAATTCAAGAGCATTTCTTTCCAATTTTGCTAACGGTTAAAGTCTGCGAGCCCATTGTGAAAACGAACAAAAAATGAACCAAGGGCAGTTTGCAGGATCAGACCAAGCCTCTCCCAACATGATGCCTTGGACTACAATTTTCATTAGACCCAGCCAACGCAGCCTCATGGGAGTTGTAGTCCTAAATATCTGGAGAGTGCTAGGTTGGAGAAGCCTAGTTTAAGCTGAAATTGAGGGCTTATCCATACTGTTGTTTAAGGTGGGTCAGAACATAAGAAGAGCTGGCTGCTGGATCAGACCAATGGCCCATCTAGTCCAGCATCCTCTTTTCACAGTGGACAGCCAGATGACCGTGGGACACCTGCAAACAGGATCTCTCTTCCACTGTTTGTCATCACAATCTTAAGTGCTAATAGAAGCTTAGAGATTTGCAGTTCATGGTCTAGTTCCATCTTTTGGCTGTTCTGTTTACAGGAGGGAAGAGGAAGAAAAGAAAGGTCTGCACCTCCAGATATCCTCCTCATCAGGCTCTCCTTCCATCTTCCTCTTCTCGCACAGATCATGGGAAATTAATTTCGAAGAAGTACCACCACCCTGCTCCACACTCAAAGTCCTTGAATGGTTAAAATGAGTTTGGCTTCTTATTTTCTCATCTCGGGACAAGTTTAGGTATGGAGATCAAGAGCCCAGAAAGAAGTTTTTCTTTGAGACTTTTGAGTCTAAACCAATAAATTTGAGCAGCCCACAGGGACATGGACATTTGTCAGGGAGCACTGCACCATGGGACACGGAGTGTTTTCAATGCATTTTCCA
Source organism: Podarcis cretensis (assembly GCF_951804945.1). Classification (NCBI taxonomy): domain Eukaryota; kingdom Metazoa; phylum Chordata; class Lepidosauria; order Squamata; family Lacertidae; genus Podarcis; species Podarcis cretensis. Next base: position 2,595,271 of record NC_137178.1, on the reverse strand, counting down.
GGCTGTTACTCGTTTCACAACTATCTTCCCTGTTAAACACAAGTGTGTCTTCTTGTAAAGGTGAGTGGGGAGAAATATACCCTTCCCAAACCCTGATTCTGAATATCATGGGATGGTTAAAGAAGGTGGGGAATTATACATCGGTCCCTGTTGTCTCAGGCCAGTATTCTTCCCTGTATACACTTATTTGCTTCCGAGAGCTGTTCCCACCCTTTTTACCTACTGGACTTCTTTCATACTCTTTCCAACTGCAGGGATGAGACTCAGAAATTTTGGGAATCATAATCAACAAAAAAGCCCCACCCCGACCCCTCTCACACACTCATAAGTTCATCTGTTCCAAGAGGACCTGTAGACCTCAGGCAATACCAAGGCAACCCTTAACTATTTTCCAGATGGGAACTTAAACTGTTCTAGGCCCATGTTTCTGCAAGGGTCACCTGCCTATTATTATTATTATTATTATTATTATTATTATTATTATTATTCCCCATCCATCGGACTGGGCTGCCTTCAGACGTCTTCTAAAAGCTGTATAGTTACTCATCTCCTTGACAGTGGTGGGAGCCACCACTGAGAAGGCCTTCTGCCTGGTTCCCTTTCCAGTTGCTGACCAGGAAAAGCTTTTACTCAGTACTGAGAAGTCGTGATTCGAAGAAACTTTCATGCCACTATTATAGAGCAGGTGTAGAACATTTTGACCCCCAGGTAAGAAGAGTTACGATGCCACTGCAAGTCCAAGTTTTTTCTCCAATATTTTTTAGCTATGCAAACCTGGAAGCTCCAGATGTTTCAGGTGTCTACTCCTGGAATTGGGACTCAGGGCTCAGACCTCACGAGAGCCAGTGTGGTGTAATTATTCTTTATTCCTTATTTAATGTATTTTTTTATATATAAAAAAACCCTCAAATGGTTTACGTAAAACAAATAGGCAGATAACAATAAAATGTATTGGCTAGAGGGCTGGACTCAGGACTTGAGAGGGTACGGATTCAAATCCCTCCTCTGCTATGAAACTCACAGGATGACCCTGGGCCTTATTACCTCACATTGTTGCTAAGGGTATAAAATGCAGAGCTGCGTTCAGCATCTTGAACCCCTTGGAGGAAAGAAGGAGAGATAGAGCATTGAATTAGGGGACTTGGAGGCCTGGGTTCAAATCCTGTATACTTATGGAATTGGCTTACCCCAAATAGGCCCACTCAATACAGCCTGGGTAGCTCAGTTGGATAGAGATGGTGCTGATAACATCAAGATTGCAGGTTTGATCCCCATATCCTGAGACAGATCACAATCCTGCAATGCTGCATATTTCTGCATTGGGCAGGCTGGACTAGATGATCCTCAGGGTCCCTTCCAACTTGACAATTCTATTATTCTGTGACATCTCTGAACTGCAGAACCGGCCCTGCTACAGAGGCCATGTCACACTCACCCACACTTGTAAGAAATCAATATTTTAGCGAGGCAGCTCCTACGTACACTTTGGAACTCACTGCCTGTTGACGCCACGCAGGTGCCTTTACTGTGTTCATTAATAATACAGTAATAATAATATATTTATACCCCGCCCATCTGGCTGGGTTTCCAGCATCTGCTTAAAACATTTTTGTTTAGGCAAGCCTCCCCAGACATGAACAACTTAACGGCCAACAGCCCGGTATACCTGTAGGAGCATCTCCATCCCCACCGTTCTGCCCGGACACTGAGGTCCAGCGCCGAGGGCCTTCTAGAAGTTCCCTCACTGCAAGAAGTGAGGTTACCGAGAAGCAGGCAGAGGGCCTTCCCGGTAGTGGCACCCGCCCTGTGGTACGCCCTCCCACCAGATGTCAAAGAGAACAACAACTACCAGACTTTTAGAAGACATCTGAAGGCAGCCCTGTTTAGGGAAGCTTTTAATGTTTAATAGACTATTGTACAGTATTTTAATATTTTGTTGGAAGCTGCCCAGAGTGGCTGGGGAAACCCAGCCAGATGGGCGGGGTATAAATAATAAATTATTATTATTATTATGACATGCATTTTATCCTGTTTTAGCTACTGTTTAATCATCTTTTGGTTGTTTTCCAAATCCTGTTTTAACTGTTTTTTATTGACAATTTCAAATATTTTACTTTAAAAAAAACCAAAATAGGTTTGGTGGGTGGTGGTTGATCTTACAATAAAGTGGGGTGTAAACTTTGTTAAACAGATTTATTTATTTTTAATGCACCTGATAATCCATACGTAAGTCAAAGACGACCTGCAGTCTTACCCCAAGCTAGTCCCCCAGCCCTCCCACATTGCTTGGGGTAGTTTTTGCAGTCTTGGGTAACTCACAACCTACCTATATCTCCATTTATCTTCACAACAACCTTACGAGGTGGTCTCTTGCCCAGAAAGTCTGGCTCAGAGGCCGGGAGCCAGCCAGCCAGCCAGCCAGCCAGCCAGCCAGCCAGCCAGCCAGCAAGCTTCTGGGTCACCTGAGCAGGGGTGAGACCCAACTTCTTTTTCCTCTCCGACTCCAAGGCCACCCCACCAACCACCCCACCCTCCCCTCCCCTGGCATGAAGGGCTAGGAGAGATGCCACCTAATCTCCAACCTCTTTCCACCCTGCATCCTACGTTCGCCACAAGCCGCCACCCCCGACCCCAACCTTGGCATTGCCCATGGCTTTCTAGAACTGCCTGTCTCCTTCTTCCAAAACTCTTCTCGCCCGAAAGGATTTGCCGAGAAGGGAGCCTCACCTCTTCTTCACGGGCGGTGCCAGCAAACCGCAGCTGGCGCGGCCGGGACAAAGCCCCCCAAGTCCAGCTGACCTTCCTGCTTCCCTTGAGGCCACCTCTTCTTCTGGACCTTGCAAGACCTGAAGACCATGCCCAGAGAGAGTCCTTTGGTCTGCTTGGTCCTCAATCTCTCTCTGCCTCTCCTCCCGATTTCCTCCAGGCCTCCCTCTCCTCCCCACCCCCTTATCCTGGCCCAGCCCAGACCTGGCTCTGGTTCAAATTGCAAGCCCAGCTGCAGATGTGCTGCATGGGACGGTGGGGTGGGAGGAAGAAGGGGGGCAGGCTCAGCCTGCCCCACCCCTGCGGGACATAGACCCCCAACACCTCCCTCCTCCTCTCTCCTTTGCCTGGGCAGCGCGGGAGCCCTTGCCGAAACAAACCACCCCCTTCTAAATGTAGGGAGGCTCCCCCCCCCGGATTCCTTTGCAGGAATGTGCAAGATGTGGAGGGCAGACACAACATGTGGGGAGGGGGGGGAGGGCGGGGAGGAAAGACCCTCCCCTTCCCCAGCGCAGATTCTTCGAGAGAGAGAGGCCTGGGGTGGAGAATTGCAGGAGGCCAAGAAAAATAGAGAGAGGAAAGAGGGGAAAGGTTAACTGTGTCTCATATATAGGCTGCCTTTCAAGATCTGTTTTCTTTTCGTTTTTGGAGGGAGGGGGCGTTTCAAACGTGCATAGGAAGCAACAGACGGGACCGCAGAGAGCATCTTCCGCATCACCTAGCCAGAGTCTTATCACCTAGCCCAGGGGCTATGGAGGGTTACTGAGCACAATGGCTAGTCGGAGGCAGGAACGCTTTTGAATCCCAGTTGCTGGAAATTGCAGGAGCGGAGAGGGTAATAATAATAATAATAATAATAATAATAATAATAATAATAATAATTTATTTATACTCCACCCATCTGGCTGGGTTTCCCCAGCCACTCTGGGCAGCACCCAACAGAATGCAGTAGTACCTCGGGTTAAGAGCTTGATTCGTTCTGGAGGTCCGTTCTTAACCTGAAGCACCACTTTAGCTAATGGGGCCTCCCGCTGCTGCCGCACTCCCGGAGCACAATTTCTGTTCTCATCTTGAAGCAAAGTTCTTAACCTGAAGCACTAGCAAAGTCTGTAACCTGAAGCGTCTGTAACCCGAGGTACCACTGTATTAAAAACACAATAAAACATCAAACATTCCCTAAACAGGGCTGCTTATTTCCTTGACATCTGATGGGAGGGCATTCCACAGGGCGGGTGCCACCACCTAGAAGGCCCTCTGCCTGGTTCCCTGTAACCTCACTTCCTGCAGGGAGGGAACTGCCAGAAGCTGGACCTCAGTGTCCGGGCTGGACGATGGGGATGGGGACACTCCTTCAGGTATACTGGACCGATGGCTTTAGGAGAGGATTGGATAAATCAGTAGAAGAGGTTTTTGATGGCTACTAGCTAGGATGTCACTGTCAGAAGCAGTTTGCTGGAACCCACAGAAGGGGAGTGTTGCTGCTGAACTCAGGTTCTGCTTACAGGCTGTCCGTCGGGCCATCTGATTGGCCCCTGTGAGAACAGGATGCTGGACCAGATGGTCCCCCTTTGGCCTGATCCTGCAAGGTTCTTCTTCTGTTCTTACAGGGCTGAAACAAAATAGTTGAAGAGAAGCATTGTTTGCCCCAAGGTGTGTATATGAACTCCTGTGTTTTGTTCCATTGTCACCTCTGACCAAACAGATTTGGCAGACTTTCAGAACAAGGCTGGAACTCATATTACCTGTTTACCAGAGGTGAAAGTGAGATCACTGTGTTAAGGATAGGCAAACTTGTCAGGTTTTTTCTCTCTCAGTTCATAGTTTTCTCATTTCTCCATATGTGCATTTTTTTGAAAGTCTGTGTGAAAATTCTGAATTTTTGGATGCTGTATTAACTAACATACATGCCTTTTACAAGCACTGTTCCACAATAGAATGCATTTCTGTACGTTATTTTCACTCATATAGGCGTTATCTATGCACACCCCTTAATACGTCTGCATTTTTGTGCTTTAGAGAACGGCATCACAAAATTCAGAGATGTGCGAATTTTGCAGGATATTGTGTTTCAGTTCATGTCTCAATCTAAGATGTAAGAAGGAGGTAGTTTTTCATAAAAAAATACAAACAAAGATCAGTTTGCTGCAAGGCACTCTATGTGGGCCTGGTTTGGTGCAGAATGCTGCAGTCAGATTGCTGACAGGAGCATCCGAACCGAGATCATGTGATAGCATTATGATAACGGTTGCGTTGGCTGCCCACTTACGACCAATCCAGGTTGAAGCTCCTGTTTGACTGTGGAACGAATGACCTTAGAATGTGGTGCAACCCCCTCCCCCATTCTCTGGAAGTCCTCTGGTTCTATGATTCTAGGACAGATTCTAGTGACATGCTTCCAAGAGAGAAAAACGTTGAGGTCATCATGTCACGAAAGACTCAACAGATTGGGAGAGCGTTTCATCAGGGCTTCCAAGAAAGCCACTTCCGCCCTGCAGAGGAGGTGGGATTACAGGCGTCACAGCCCCACCATGTGCGCGGTGGCTGGAGCCCAGCCCCTGTGCGATTGGGGGAATCCCTGGCCGTGTCACACCCTGGCCAGCCAATCGTCTGGCTTTGGGGGTGTGGCCTGCCTGATTTAAATGCAGGCGCGGCTGGGGATCTCCCTCTTTTGCCGCCTACCAGCTGTTCCTGCTTTTCCCATCCTCTCGCCCTAAAGGTTTTCATTCCTTGACCTTGCTATGGACCTTGGTTGGTTGCCGTTAAGGGGCCTGGAATTTTTCCACTTGGCAAATTGGCACCAGCCACTTGGTTTTCGCCTACCTCGTAGCAAATCGTCACAACTTTCTTGGTATTGGCGGTTAGGCATTGGTACTGAGTCTGACCAAAACATGAGTCTGACCAAACTGCGGGAGGCAGTGGAAGACAGGAGTGCCTGGCATGCTCTGGTCCATGGGGTCACGAAGAGGCGGACACGACTAAGCGACTAAACAACAAAATTGGTATTGCTCTGTAGTTGGAAGAGGGGAGGAAGCGCCATCACTTGCCCCGCATATTGAAGAGTAGTCCGATAAAGGATTCCGGGGGGAGTGGCCCTGTCTGAAGCCTAGGGAGGTGAGGGCCTAAGGCATGCCCCCTAGCGGTGACCCCGGGGGAGTTCCTAGTTGATGTGCATCAGCAGGACTCCCCCTACTGGTGGTTAACCCTTCCCGGACTTCAAGCAGATGGGCTGAAGCCGGATATAGTCGGTTAGGACCAATGCCTAAGCCAATACCACTCATCACCTGTAACCAATAAAGTTGTGGCCTTATTTAGCCCATGAACCTTAATAATTGTGTCATTATTTCCACTGGGGGGGGGCAGGAACTCACCATGCAAGCACCACCCAATGGAGACGGCTGGCCTCACACCCTCGAGGTCCTTCCTGACTCGTTCTGAGTTACGTTCTAGATCCTGACCTTCCCGCAGGGTCAGGCCTCCACTGGCACGCCTGAATTCCCAGGGTGGCGGCTGCCCTCCGGGACACTGCTTATCTCTCACCTCACTGCCCTGCCTCGTCCAGGGGCATGTTTTTGTCTGAAAATGTCCGTGGCTATTTGTTGTTAAAAAGAGAGAGAGCGAGAGCCAAATCGTGGACTGCAGACCGAACACACCCTGCTTGGGAAGGGCCGGCTTGCTTCCTGATTCACAATAGAGGCCGTGTTACTAAATCTCATCCGAAAGGTCTTTTGCCAGGTCCTAGAATAAATAACCCAAGTGGGACAATGTCATTGTAAAGACTGAGTCATGGGTGTGGCCTTTGGGGGGCCTCCCCTAGACGTCCCGTGAGTCAGGAATGCTCCCTTGGAGGAGAACATGCGCTCAGACAGAACCCTTTGCAGTGTGATGGCCTGGGACTCGGGCTTGGACTCGGAACCAGAGGAGTCTCAGTCCGCACCAGATCCTTTGCCTCAGGCATCATCTGAACCAAGTCTGGGGCCTGATTCTGAAGAGCCCCAGTCTGCACAGGTTCCCCTGCAACAAACACCAGCTGAGCTGAGTCAGGGGCCTGAGCCTGTCCTGGCTCCAGATGCGGGGATGACCTGGTTGCCTTCAGCTGGGCCATCGCTTACAGCTGCTCCACTACCAGTTGGGTCAGGGGAGGCTGAGGTGGCCCCAGGGTCTGGTAACCCACCGACATCTCCCGAGCTGCAGAGACTAAGGTCTGAGAGAAGGAGAGACCTGAGTACTCGCAGGAGGAGTGCTCGCCTTCGGGCGAGACAGGGAGGTGAGTCGCTGGGGGATCAGGACCGGCCGCTACCCTGACAAAGATAAAAGGCTGTTGGACCCCGCCCCAGGTTGTGGGAGCAACATTGCTGTATGCTAGATCCTGCCCCTGTCCTTGCCTGGTTTCCTGCCTTGTGTCCTGCCTTGGCCCCGTCGGACTGACTCCTAGCAGAACCTCCGGATTCTGGACTGGTCCTGGACCGCATTTTACAGGTTACCCCCGGGCCCAGCTCATGCAGAAGCTCAGGGAGGAACAGAAGGGTTAATTTGGTATCATTCACCCTCTTCAAGAAACTGTGGGGCAGAGCTGGATTACCCCACAGGCAGACTAAGCCTGTGGCTTGATTCTACGAAAGGCTACATGGGGGGGGGGGGGACACAAAGCCTCAAACTCTGGGGAGGGGCAGGGGTCCTACCAGGCAAATGGCAGCCCGGATATGCAAGGGGTTGGACAGATGACCCTTGTGGTCCCTTCCAACCCTAAAATCCTGTACTCTGCCAGAGAAAAGCATGCCCACTCTAGGTAGAGATTTCCAGGTGATACAGACTGCTGTGTCCTGAACCAGGCTGCCAACTCGTCTGCAGGGCTTATCGGCTGCTGAGTACGAATAAGGCTAATCAGTAAATGCTTATTAGTGTTGATTTGTGCTTTAATTGCACATAAAATGCCCAGGCACTCCCTGCTCCCCTGTCTCTTCCTCTCAGTCTCTCTCTTGCCTGTTATGTCTTTGTCTTCTCCTTGCCTCCCTTCTGAGCACAGTAACAGGCCTGGGATTATTGCAATCTACGCGACGCCAAAAAGCTTTTAGCCGGGCCTGTCTCCTTGCCATCTTGGTGTTATGCTTTAATAGCTCCTTAATGTTTTGACTGAGCGGTTTAATTCCAAGGCTCCCTGTTCCAGCCGCGCCAAGAGGGAGCTCAACATGTCTTCCCATTTGCCTGATGTGATTGCCCCTGGCAGCAAGAGGTGTGACCCCGTGTACCACTAAGGAGGCAGGTTTCGGGTACATCCTAGCAATTGGCTTGAACAGCAGATTGGTGCTGGGGTGCAGGGAGATTTCTCAATGCTTTTCAATAAACTGAGAATATTGTCCCTTGGTGGAGGATAGAGAAGGGTACAAATGGTTCATGCGGCCGCCTTTGGAACTGTGTCCAGTTCTGGTTGCCTCGCCTCAAAAAGGATATTGTATAGTTGGAAAAGTTTCTAAAAAGTGCAACTTAAATGATCAAGGGGATGGAGAGATACCCCTATGAAAAAAAAGAGTGCAGCGTTTGGGACTTTTTAGCTTAGAGAAAAGGCAACATGATAGAAATTTATAAAATTATCTGTGGCTTGGAGATAGTGGATAGAGAAACTTTTATTTCTTTGCTCTCTTGTAGGATCGGAACTTGTGGACATCTGAAGCAGGCCAGGAAAAAGAAAGCCCTCCTCCACACAACGCAGTGTTAACCTATGGAACTCACTTCCACAGGATCTTCAGGAAGGGACTGTGGCCACCTGTAGTTCTATGGTTTACCACATGGGGCAGCTGCACCCCAATCAAGCAATCCTTGACAGATGCGTACAGCCAGGCAAGGAGGAATCCTGGGCCAGCAGGAATGCATAGCAAAGGACCAGCTGGCCTGTAAGCCTTTATCCTATCAGGGCCCAGCCAAAAGAAGCCTGGGTGGGGCTGAGAAAGCAATCCTGCTAACAAACAGAGCCCTCTAGTGGTAATGGCCGGAAACCCTCCCTGACACCCCTTAGATAAGCACCTGGTTCTTAGAGACAAATTGGGGGATATCAGTGCTCGGTTCTATGACCCAAGACCTCAAGTCCCCAAGATGGCTGACACCTAGAAACCTGTGTCCAGTTCTGGGCCCCACAATTTAAGAAGGGTGATGCCATATGAGGAACGGCTAAGGGAGCTGGGCATGTTTAGCCTGGAGAAGAGGAGGTTAAGGGGTGATATGATAGCCATGTTCAAATATATAAAAGGATGTCACATAGAGGAGGGAGAAAGGTTGTTTTCTGCTGCTCCAGAGAAGCGGACACGGAGCAATGGTTCCAAACTACAAGAAAGAAGATTCCACCTAAACATTAGGAAGAACTTCCTGACAGTAAGAGCTGTTCGAGAGTGGAATTGGCTGCCAAGGAGTGTGGTGGAGTCTCCTTCTTTGGAGGTCTTTAAGCAGAGGCTTGACAACCATATGTCAGGAGTGCTCTGATGGTGTTTCCTGCTTGGCAGGGGGTTGGACTCGATGGCCCTTGTGGTCTCTTCCAACTCTAGGATTCTAGGATTCTACAAGCTAGAAAGTGTGCAGAGGAGGGAGACCAAGAGGATCAAGGGTCTGGAAACCAAGCCGTATGAGGAACAGTTGAAGGAGCTGAGTGTGTTTAGCCTGGAAAAGAGGAGACTGAGAGGAGATATGATTTGTTGTTGTTGCTTAGTCATTAGACGTGTCCACCTCTTCATGACCCCCTGGACCAGAGCATGCCAGGCACTCCTGTCTTCCACTGCCTCCCGCAGTTTGGTCAAACTCATGCTGGTAGCTTCAAGAACGCTGTCCAACCATCTCGTCCTCTGTCGTCCCCTTCTCCTTGTGCCCTCCGTTATTCCCGGCATCAGGGTCTTTTCCAGGGAGTCTTCTCTTCTCATGAGGTGGCCAAAGTCTTGGAGCCTCAGCTTCAGGATCTGTCCTTCCAGTGAGCACTAAGGGCTGATTTCCATCAGAATGGAGTGGTTTGATCTTCTTGCAGTCCATGGGACTCTCAAGAGTCTCCTCCAGCACCAGAATTCAAAAGCATCGAACCGATGTCTTCAAATGACAAGGAAGGAGATTCTGACTAAATACAGTCGTACCTTGGTTTTCGAACAGCTTAGTTCTCGAACGTTTTGGCTCCCAAACGCGGAAGTGACTGTTCCGGTTTATGAACTATTTTTGGAAGCCGAACGTCCGGCGTGGCTTCTGCAGCTTCCAATTGGCTGCAGGAGATTCCTGCAGCCAATCAGAAGCCGAGCTTTGGTTTCTGAACGTTTTGGAAGTCGAATGGACTTCCGGAACAGATTCCGTTCGACTTCCAAGGTATGATTGTTATCAGGAAGACCTTTCTGACAGTAAGAGCTGTTTGACAGTGGAACAGTCTCCCTCAGGAGGTTTTTAAGCACAAGTTGGATGGCCACCTGTCATGGATGCTTTAGTTTAGATTTCTGCCTATTGGCTTCCAGGTGGAAAAATCAAAATTGGAAACAGAATTGTTAGATCCCAAGAGTAAGAATTTGTCAAGAATGTATAACTTGCTGTTGAAATGGAACACTCAGGACGAAATGGTGAAATCTGCTATGATAAAATGGGCACAAGATGTGGGACACAACATTATGCTGGCTGACTGGGAACAGTTGGAGCCAGTGTGGTGTAGTGGTTAAGAGCGGTAGTCACGTAATCTGGGGAACCGGGTTCGCGTCTCCGCTCCTCCACATGCAGCTGCTGGGTGACCTTGGGCCAGTCACACTTCTTTGAAGTCTCTCAGCCCCACTCACCTCACAGAGTGTTTGTTGTGGGGGAGGAAGGGAAAGGAGATTGTTAGCCGCTTTGAGACTCCTGAAGGGGAGTGAAAGGCGGGATATCAAATCCAAACAATTATGGACCACAGGTATGTTCACCTTTGGTGGACATGCCCAAGGATTAAGACTATCTTGGAAATGATTTATAATGAAATGAAAAAGGTATTTAAATACTTTTTTGAAGAAACCAGAGGCCTTTCTCCTGGGCATGGTCGGCCAATTGGTGCCAAAGAAGGATAGAACTTTCTTTATGTATGCAACAACAGCAGCAAGAATACTTATCGCAAAGTACTGGAAGACACAAGATTTACCCACCCAGGAAGAATGGCAGATGAAGGTGATGGACTACATGGAACTGGTGGAAATGACTGGCAGAATCCGAGACCTGGGAGAAGAGTCGGTGGAAGAAGACTGGAAGAAATTTAAAGATTATCTACAGAAATATTGTAAAATTAAGGAATGTTAGAAAGATATTGGAATGAATCATAGAATCATAGAATCATAGAGTTGGAAGAGACCACAAGGGCCATCGAGTCCAACCCCCTGCCAAGCAGGAAACACCATCAGAGCACTCCTGACATATGGTTGTCAAGCCTCTGCTTAAAGACCTCCAAAGAAGGAGACTCCACCACACTCCTTGGCAGCCAATTCCACTGTCGAACAGCTCTTACTGTCAGGAAGTTCTTCCTAATGTTTAGGTGGAATCTTCTTTCTTGTAGTTTGGAACCATTGCTCCGTGTCCGCTCCTCTGGAGCAGCAGAAAACAACCTTTCTCCCTCCTCTATGTGACATCCTTTTATATATTTGAACATGGCTATCATATCACCCCTTAACCTCCTCTTCTCCAGGCTAAACATGCCCAGCTCCCTTAGCTGTTCTTCATAAGGCATCATTTCCAGGCCTTGACCATTTTGATTGCCCTCCTCTGGACACGTTCCAGTTTGTCAGTGTCCTTCTTGAACTGTGGTGCCCAGAACTGGACACAGTACTCCAGGTGAGGTCTGACCAGAGCAGAATACAGTGGCACTATTACTTCCCTTGATCTAGATGCAATACTCCTATTGATGCAGCCCAGAATTGCATTGGCATTTTTAGCTGCCGCGTCACACTGTTGGCTCATGTCAAGTTTGTGGTCAACCAAGACTCCTAGATCCTTTTCACATGTACTGCTCTCAAGCCAGGTGTCCCCCATCTTGTATTTGTGCCTCTCGTTTCCCCCCCCCCCCAAGTGCAATACTTTACATTTCTCCTTATTAAAATTCATCTTGTTTGTTTTGGCCCAGTTCTCTAATCTGTCAAGGTCGTTTTGAAGTGTGATCCTGTCATCTGGGGTGTTAGCCACCCCTCCCAGTTTGGTGTCATCTGCAAATTTGATCAGGATGCCCTTGAGTCCATCATCCAAGTCGTTGATAAAGATGTTGAATAAGACCGGGCCCAAGACAGAACCCTGTGGCACCCCACTAGTCACTCTTCTCCAGGATGAAGAGGAACCATTGATGAGCAGCCTTTGGGTTTGGTCAGTCAGCCAGTTACAAATCCACTGAGTGGTAGCATAGTCAAGACCGCATTTTACCAGCTTCTTTACAAGAATATCATGGGGCACCTTGTCAAATGCTTTGCTGAAATCAAGGTAGGCTACATCCACTGCATTCCCTTTATCTACCAGGCTTGTAATTCTGTCAAAAAACGAGATCAGGTTAGTCTGACACGACTTATTTTTCAGAAATCCATGCTGACTATTGGTGATCACAGTATTCCTTTCTAGGTGCTCACAAACTGTTTGCTTAATGATCTGCTCCAGAATCTTCCCTGGTATTGATGTCAGACTGACTGGGCGGTAATTATTTGGGTCCTCTCTTTTCCCCTTTTTGAAAATAGGGACAACATTTGCCCTCCTCCAGTCTGCCGGGACTTCACCTGTTCTCCAGGAATTCTCAAAGATGACTGCCAGTGGTTCTGAGATCACATCTGCCAGTTCTTTTAATACTCTTGGATGCAGTTCATCTGGCCCTGGAGACTTGAATACATCTAAACTAGCCAAGTATTCTTGTACTATCTCCTTAGTTATTCTGGGCTGTGTTTCCTCTGCTGAATCATTTGCTCCAAATTCTTCAGGTCGGGCATTGTTTTCTTTATCGGAGAAGACTGAGGCAAAGAAGGCATTGAGGAGTTCAGCCCTTTCTGTGTCCCCTGTTTGCATTTCACCATCTTCTCCTCTGAGTGACCCCACTGTTTCTTTGTTCTTCCTTTTGCTACGAACATACCCATAAAAGCCTTTTTTGTTGCTTTTAACCTCTCTAGCAAGCCTGAGTTCATTCTGTGCTTTAGCTTTTCTGACTTTGTGTCTACACGTGCTGGCTATTTGTTTGAATTCCTCTTTGGTGGTTTCCCCCCTTTTCCATTTTTTGTACACATCCTTTTTTAATCTTAACTCAGTTAAAAGTTCTTTAGATAGCCACCCTGGCTTCTTTAGGCACCTTCCATGTTTCCGTCTCATTGATATTGCCTGAAGTTGTGCTTTTACTATCTCCCTCTTAACAAACTCCCAGCCATCATGAACTCCCTTTCCTTTTAGTATTACTGTCCATGGGATCTCACCCAGCACTTCCCTAAGTTTTATGAAGTCGGCTTTCTTAAAGTCAAGAAATTGAGTCCTAGTATGCTTGGCTGCTCCTTTCCGCTGTATAGTAAACTTCAGAAGAGCATGATCACTCGCGCCTAATGATCCTTCCACTTCTACCCCACTAACCAGGTCACCAACATTGGTTAGGACCAGATCTAAAATGGCTGTTCCTCTTGTTGCTTCTCCCACTTTCTGGACAATGAAGTTGTCTGCAAGGCCAGTGAGGAATCTGTTTGACCTTATGCTCTTGGCTGAGTTTGACATCCAGCAAATATCCGGGTAATTGAAGTCCCCCATTACTACTATCTCCCTTCCTTTTGCATGCTTGGCCATCTGTTCCAGGAAGGCATCATCTATGTCCTCCATTTGGCTTGGGGATCTATAGTAAACTCCCACAATGAGGTCCCTGTTATTCATCTCTCCCTTAATTTTGACCCAAATGCTCTCACTTTGGCTTTGAGGTTCTAAATCTTGGATCTCTTCACAGGTATACACATCCCTGACATATAACGCCACTCCTCCTCCTTTCTTGTCTGGTCTGTTTCTCTGAAATAGATTGTAACCCTCCATTATTACATTGAAGCTACATGGCTTTAGCAGAAATGTTATAAAGAATTAAGTATAATAGATTGTAATTGGATTAAAGGAAAAAATAATGTTAGAATTTGTTAAGTTAAATGATAGGACAGAAGTTTGAGGAAGATGGAAAGGATTTGCTGAAACAATTAATTGAAGTGGAATACAAAAAAAGGGAGGTGTGAGGAGGTCGCTGAAACAAGTAAAAGAAAGTTAATAACATTGAAAGTATAGGTTGTGTTTCTTTTTTCTTTTTTTTGAAATTGTTTTTGTTTTATTTTTGTTATGTATATGTAATAGTTTCGTTTTTGTATTGTATTGTATGGTTTTGTTATGTTTAATTCTTTTTCCTTTTCTTTTCTGTAACTTTCAAAACTTTAATAAATATTATTTTTTTAAAAAAAATAGTTTAGATTTCTGCCTGGCAAGGGGTTGGAGAAGATGACCTCTGGTTTCCCTTCCAACTTTACAATTCTATGATTCGGTACCTAGAGCAGGAAAGCCCAGTGGCTCACTCTCCCGCTCACTCTCCCGGCAACCATTGCCCAGAGCCCCGTGTGACCCTCATGGAAACACAGGACCTGGGCAAGAGTGGGGTGGGGTCTTTGCAGGAGAAGCTCCTGCTGAGTTGCACCCTGTGGGTCAGTTCTGCACCTGCCACCGCCAGAGGCACTGAAACCCGCCATCTGAAGTTTCCTCTTGGCCTTACCTTACAGCGGGGGAGCTGCCCGCATCCACGGCACTCGTCGTAGGAGATCATTCCTGACGTGGCTGCCCTAATCTTGCTCTTAAACACTGTGTTCACATTAGACAGGGACATTATATCCCTCCCACCTTCCCTCTTGGCGTGTCCCTCCACGGCCCGGAGAAACGGAGATGGCGAAATGCCAGGGAGTCGGGGGCTTGAGCAGCGATAGCGCCTTGTGTCTTTGTCACAAAGATTTAGGCTCCTGAGCCTTGAAGGACAAGAAGATGCCATGCTCCCTTTGCTGGATAAATGGATACAGTGTCTTGCTATTAAGGCATGTCTTGTTCTATCAAGGCTCCCTTACCGTATCGCTCACTTTCGCTGCTCTTTTGTTTCCAGATCTCTCTCCTTTCACTCTCGCCCCGAGCCATTAGCGACTGATGGAAAAGTGCGAGAAGGGGGCAGACTTTGCTGGAAACTTTGGTGCTGACCTGCTAATAAACTGGGTTCGGTCACAGAATCATGGGGCTGGATCAGGCCCCAAGGGGATCTGTCTCTGTCTGTTTATCTAAGGGACTGTTAGCATTTGGCAAAAAAGTGAGGAAGAAGAAATACATACAATATGATACAATACGATAATCTTTATTGTCATTGTCCTATACAGAACAACAAAATTGGAAAAACCTACATCAGACATTCAGAAACCAACAAGCCTGCTATCCCAGCTATCCCAGCCTGGTTAGACTCCTTACACTGCATTTAAAACCAAAATCGCATTTGAATAGAAACTATTTCTCAGGCGGCTACCCCTAGTCTTTATAACCCTGGACTTTCTTCCAGACTCCTGCCAACCTAGCATGTCAAGTGCAAGTAGATGAATAGGTACTGCTCCGGCGGGAAGGTAAACGGCATTTCCGTGCACTGCTCTGGTTCGCTAGAAGCGGCTTAGTCATGCTGGCCACATGACCCAGAAGCTGTCTGCAGACAAATGTTGGCTCGCTCGGCCAATAAAGCAAGATGAGCGCCGCAACCCCAGAGCCAGTCACGACTGGATCTAATGGTCAGGGGTCCCTTTACCTTTACCTTCTTCCAGAAGGCAGAAGCTGCAAGAGATCATTTCCGGGGTGTGCAGTATCCTGCGCTATCTCTGCAGCTTTCTTATGGCACCTGGAAGCTTAGATTTGATCCAAGCTGGGAAGAGTGCACCCAGTTATTCTCTCCGCAGTCTTTACAACCCTGGACAGCATTGCTTTTTTCCCTGACCATGCAGCTCCCAAACCACACACACAGACCATAACTTAATACACTCTCCACAGTACAATGGTAGAATGCCATCAACAGGTCCTTTGAGAGATTGTTTTTCCAGAGGATTCTCAGAAAATATAACCTCCGCTGTGCTCTCTTCTTCAGGTCTTTGCTGTTTCCTCCCCAGGTTAGGTCATCTCTCCACTCCATTCCCAGAAATCGAAACACTGAGACCTGTTCCACACACTTCCCCTCAATAATGAGTGGCTGAATATTCAATTTACATTTCCTAAAGTCCACAATAATCTCTTTTGTTTTCTTTAAATTAAGGAGTAAGCTGTTTTTCCTGCACATGGTATGGAGGAAGGGGGGAATTTGGGTATGCAGGAAGGAGTTGAGCTATGGAACTGCCAGTGACCACCACAAATCTGGGTGGCTGTAAAAGAGGATTAGACAAATTCATGGAGGCAGTGATGCTTCTGAATCCCAGTTTCTGGAAACCACATGAGGCGAGGGTTTCTCTTGTGCTCAGATCCCGCTTACAGGTTTCCCACTGGAGTATCTGCTTGGCCACTGTGAAAACGGGATGCTGTACTAGACAGGAGGGGATGCTGGTGGCGCTGTGGTCTAAACCACTGAGCCTCTTGGGCTTGCCGATCAGAAGGTCAGCGGTTCGGATCCGTTCTATGGTGGTGAGCTCCCGTCGCTCTGTTCCAGCTCCTGCCAACCTAGCTGTTCAAAAGCACACTAGTGCAAGTAGATAAAAAAAAATTGGGGGGGGGATGCGGATGAGGACCCTTAAGTGGTCAACGAAGGACATCATCTTACGAAGAATCGTGTGTGTGTGTGTGTGTGTGATATATCTTTATTGTTTTAAAATAGGTACATTCATGCCAGGAAAGCAAACCAACCAACCAACCAGCAAACATACAATCAAATAAACAAACTATAAATTGACAGACAATAGCAATATATGAAACAACACAATTCTAATAACTAACATCATTTGTACTCCCAATGATGTGAACGATTGTAAAACTTATAAAGCAAGAAATTAAAAGTGACTTCCAATTAGTCTCGCTGTACTTTATTTGTTGATTATCTTATACCGCACAGTTATGTATTTCTTATATAGTTTCTGTTAACTTCCCTACAAACTTATATTTATACAATGCAAGGTTCAGTCTAATTCTGCCAAGAAGTTTCCTTTTATACTGTAATTTTTAAAGTATTTTTTTATAATTCTCCAATCCTTATAGACTATTTGTCTTATTAGGAAGAATATTGTCTGACCAGTTCAGCAACAAAACCTTCTATTAGGTAAAGGTAAAAGGTAAAGGACCCCTGGGTGGTTAAGTCCTGTCAAAGGCAGCTATGGGGTTGTAGTCACAGGTAGGTAGCCGTGTTGGTCTGCCATAGTCGAAACAAAATTAAAAATTTCCTTTCAGTAGCACCTTAAAGGTAAAGGGACCCCTGACCATTAGGTCCAGTCGTGACCGACTCTGGGGTTGTGGCGCTCATCTCGCTTTATTGGCCAAGGGAGCCGGCCTACAGCTTCCGGGTCATGTGGCCAGCAGGACTAAGCTGCTTCTGACGAACCAGAGAAGCACACAGAAACGCCGTTTACCTTCCTGCCAGAGCAGTACCTATTTATCTACTTGCACTTTGACATGCTTTCGAACTGCAAGGTTGGCAGGAGCAGGGACCGAGCAATGGGAGCTCACCCCGTCGAGGGGATTCGAACTGCCAACCTTCTGATCGGCAAGCCACTGTGGTTTAACCCACAGTGCCACCCATGCCCCTTAGTAGCACCTTAGAGACCAACTAAGTTTGGGGTTGTGGCACTCATGTTGCTTTCATACCATGCTGGCGTTTGCCCACAGACAGCTTTCCGGGTCATGTAGCCAGCAGGACTAAACCGCTTCTGGTGCAATGGGTCACCATGACGAGCACCAGAGGACATGGAAATGCCGTTTACCTTCCTGGCACAGTGGTACCTATTTATCTACCTGCCTTTGAACTGCTAGGTTGGCAGGAGCTGGGACAGAGCAAGAGGAGCTCACCCCGTTACGGGGATTCAAACCGCTGACCTTCTTGATTGGCAAGCCCAAGAGGCTCAGTGGTTTAGACAACAGCGCCACCCACTCCCTAATTATGTTCCAACCCTCCCAGGGGGGCAGGACCTCAAACACTGGAAGGAACTCAGGGCATCAGAGGATTGGAACCCAGAGAAAAGGTGGGATTAAAAAGCAATGCAGAACAAATCTTAAATCCTCCTCATGTTATTCTGGGGCGTCATGGTGGCAGCGGGATGTTGGTGACAACTACTAGGGAAACAGCATCTTAAAAAGTAGAGACATCACCTTGCCAACAAAGTTCCATATAGTAAAAGCTATGGTTTTCCCAGTGGTGATGTATGAAAGTGAGAGCTGGACCATAAAGAAGGCTGACCGTTGAAGAATGGATGCTTTTGAATTCTGGTGCTGGAGGAGACTCTTGAGGGTCCCATAGACTGCAAGAAGATCCAACCTCTCCATTCTGAAGGAAATCAGCCCTGAGTGCTCACTGGAAGGACAGATCCTGAAGCTGAGGCTCCAAGACTTTGGCCACCTCATGAGAAGAGAAGACTCCCTGGAAAAGACCCTGATGTTGGGAAAGATGGAGGGCGCAAGGAGAAGGGGACGACAGAGGACGAGATGGTTGGATAGGGTTCTCGAAGCTACCAGCATGAATTTGACCAAACTGCAGGAGGCAGTAGAAGACAGGAGGGCCTGGCGTGCTCTGGTCCAGGGGGTCATGAAGAGTCAGACATTCCTGCTTGGCAGGGGGTTGGACTCGATGGCCCTTGTGGTCTCTTCCAACTCTATGATTCTATGATTCTATGATTCTATGACTAAATGACTAAACAACAACAACTAGGGAAAGGATGGCATTTTTGCAAGATAGCCTTCATTTTCCCAGGGAGTCAAGAGAAAGAAAGCCACCTCAGAAATTTTCTCAGAAAACCCTGCTTCCAAAACTTAAATTTTTTTGTGGGACAAGACCGGGGGTTGAGTTTGGGGGGGGGGGGCTTTGGACCTCATGCTGCCCATGGCTGCTGAGTTCTGTCTCACTCCATCTGCATAAATGGCATGGAGGATGCAGGAAGTCTTAGCTAGAAATGCTCTCTTTCCCCTGTTTTTCCGAAAGCTGAGCATTACACCTTCTTCCCATTTCCTAATGCATCTCAGATTGTTAACTGTCATCTGTTCTGCCTCTAGATTTGAACCAACGAAGCCTGTGCACATTGCGATGTAAGGAACTGATATTACAGATAGGGATCTCAAATAAGAAGCAAAAGGAACTGCCAGGCGGGGGTGAGCCTTAACTTCCCAGGAGGGCAGAAAAAGATCTGAGAGTGAAATCAAGATACTACGTCCCAAGGAAGGGAAGGGGGGGGTGCTTTCTCAGGGCGAAGCATTTTGGGAGAGGGGTCCTGAGCCCTCCATGACTTTTCCAGAATGACTGGACATCCTCTTTTTGAATGATTCAAGGGTCTATAGCGACTCGAAAAACCCAGGATTCTGTCCCCCTTTGCCAGGGCCCAACCCACATACTAATCTTGCCCCTGCCTAAAATTTGTTTGTTGGTGTGTGCTTTTCTTTTTGTAAATTTACCAAAGAATGATAATAGTTTTAAAAAATCAGGATTACAGTGGGACCTCTGGTTACGAACTTAATTCGTTCCGGAGATCCGTTCTCAAGTCGAAACCATTCTTATCCTGAGGCGTGCTTTTGCTAATGGCGCCTCCTGCTGTGCGTGCGCCTCTGGCGTGCGACATCTGCTTGGATCCTGGGGCAAAGTTCGCAACCAGGAGCAACTACTTCCGGGTTAGCGGAGCTCGTAACCCAAAGCGTGAGTAACCAGAAGCGTTTGTAACCAGAGATACCACTGTAAGGGGTTTTCTCAAGGCAGTGGAGGGTTATGTGTGCTGTGAGCCATTGGTGGGACTCAGCTCGCCCTTCATCTGATAGGAAATAATAATAATAATAATAATAATAATAATAATAATAATAATAATAATATTTTTTAAAAAAATTATACCCCGCCCATCTGGCTGGGTTTCCCAATCCACTCTGGGTGGCTCCCAACAGACTATCAATAATAAAAAGTGACAACATCCTTTACATCTGGTGGGAGGGCATTCCACAGGGCAGGTGCCACCACCGAGAAGGCCCTCTGCTCTGCAACTGGAGGGGAATGGGGGTGTTGAAGGGGATCAGTTGGAGGGAGGGAGAAAGGTCCCTACGGTCATACCTTATGCTGAGTCCTTTTCAAGTCACGTCTTTTCAAGTTGTGCCCCACGGCAACCTGGAAGTACCGGAACGGTTACTTCCGGGTTTTGCCGCTTGTGCATGTGCAGAACTGCTAAATCATGCCGCATGCGCAGGTGCGGCGCTTCTGGATGCGAATGCTTTGAGTTGCGGACATGCCTCTGGGATGGATTACATCCCCAACTTGAAGTTCCACTGTACAGTGGTACCTCTGGTTGCGAACGGGATCCGTTCCAGAGGCCTGTTCACAACACGAAAAGAATGCAACCCGCAGCGGCGCGTCTGCGCACGTGTGGGTTGTGATTCGCCGCTTCTGAGCATGCGCATGACATCATCTTGCGTGTCTGCGTATGCGCGAGCGGCGAAACCTGGAAGTAACCCTTTCTGATACTTCCAGGTTGCTACAGGATGTAACCTGAAAGAACGTAACATGAAGCGGACGTAACATTGAGGTATGACTGTATTTTTATCTGAGGAATGTTGGAGGGTATGCCACGGAATAAGAACAAGAACATGAGAAGTGTCTTGCTGGATCAGCCTCCTGTTCTCACAGTGGCCAACCAGATGCCCATTATGGGAAACCTGAAGCCAGGATCCGAGCACCAGAGCGCTCTCCAGTGTGGCCAGTGTGGCGTAGTGGTTAAGAGCAGTAGACTCGTAATCTGGTGAACTGGGTTCGCTTCCCCGCTCCTCCACATGCAGCTGCTGGGTGACCTTGGGCCAGTCACACTTCTCTGAAGTCTCTCAGCCCCACTCACCTCACAGAGTGTTTGTTGGGGGGGACGAAGGGAAAGGAGAATGTTGGCCACTTTGAAACTCCTTAGAGTAGTGATAAAACAGGATATCAAATCCAAACAACAACAACAACTACTACTCTTCTTCTTCTTCTTCTTCTTCTTCTTCTTCTTCTTCTTCTTCTCCGCCCCCGTGGCTTAAAGCAACTGGGATTCAGATGCAGTGCTACTGCCAGCGGTAGAGGGAGAGCCATCGAGACCCCTCTCCCCCTCCACGAATTTGTCTAATCCTCTTTTAAAGCCATCCAAGTTGGGTGGCCATCTCTTGTGGGATAGAGAGCAGGAACACAGACCAGTTTAGCATTCACATCTCACGGGCGGCTGGCGTCCTAACAGCCATGGTCTGCTCTGAAGAAGAACCTCAGCAACGAGTCCCCATTCCCACCCATCCGTAACTCCTTTAGAAAAATTCAGCTTTGGAATGACACACTCCCATTCCCATACCCGGGCCCCATCCGAGGAAGAGGGGAGGCCGAGGGTGGCTGCAGAACCCGGAGAGGAAAGTGGACTTTTTTGGAAAGCTTACAATAAAAACCCTCCAGCTGTTCTGAGGTTTACGTCCATTTGATCTCGGAAAAGTCCTTTCTAACCGACCAAACGGGGTGGGAGGGAGGGAGCCCCATGCATTGTTAGAAAGGAAATCCTGCTACATGCCAAAGGCATTAAGGGAGCTTTGGGCGGGGGGGGGGGGGCGCTCCCTGCCAGAAGCGGAAGAAGAGGGAAACACTCTCCAGAAGAATCTCAGGGAACTTTCAAGAGTCAGGCAGCAGGAAGCAGATTTTCTTTCTCTTTCCCACTCTCTTCTCTTCTCTTCTCTTCTCTTCTCTCATGGTTTAAATTGGACCCAACTATGTCTTGGCCTTTTCTACTGTTATGTACTGAGTTGAATAGGATCCAAAAGGCAGCAGTCTGATTGGTCCTAGAACAATAGGATTCAGAATGCAGCAGTCTGATTGGTCCTAGAACAATAGGATTCAGAATGCAGCAGTCTGATTGGTCCTAGAACAATAGGATTCAGAATGCAGCAGTCTGATTGGTCCTAGAACAATACGGTTCAGAATGCAGCAGTCTGATTGGTCCTAGAACAATAGGATTCAGAATGCAGCAGTCTGATTGGTCCTAGAACAATAGGATTCAGAATGGAGCAGTCTGATTGGTCCTAGAAAAATAGGATTCAGAATGCAGCAGTCTGATTGGTCCTAGAACAATCGGATTCAGAATGCAGCACTCTGATTGGTCCTAGGATAATAGGGTCCAGAATGCAGCAGTCTGATTGGTCCGCAGGAGCCACCCAATCCAGCTCCAGATGGAAGTGAGTCCACAACCTGATTGGCCTACAGGAGAATTCCAGAATTAGCCAATCACATGCAGCCTATTGTGTAAATAATGTATATAAAGCAGATACTTTGAGGGAACATTCATTCCTCCTCACCACTATGAGCTGAATAAAGAGCATGAAATCCACTCTCAACTCTGAGTATATTTCATCTACCTACAGGCTGTTAGAGTGCTGGATGAGGAGACCAGGGTCCCAATCCCCCAATCAGCCATAAAGCCTGCTTTGGGGCTCTCACAGCTTCTCAGATTCACCTACATTGCAGGGCTGTTGTGAGGACAAAGATGGAGAGGAGGTGGGCTGGGGGACAGGATATACAGGTACCATTAAGTGACAATAAAATCCTTCACTTCCAGTTTTTGATTGGGTTCCTCATCCGTGGCCCTTGGGTGATTCTTGGGACCCCCTTAGATGGCTTGCACCAAAATGTTGGGTCCCCCCCCCATCATCTTCAAGCTCCTCCTCCCCCATTTAGAAAAACCAACTCACATTACATTTGTGGAAAATATTGCAAGAAGAGCCACCATAGAAATAATAATTTAATAATAATAATAATTTATTATTTATACCCCACCCATCTGGCTGGATTTCCCCAGCCACTCTGGGTGGCTCCCAACAGAATAATAATAATAATAATAATAATAATAATAAAGCAATAAAAAAAATCAAACATTAAAAACTTCCCTAAACAGGGCTGCCTTCAGATGTCTTCTGAAAGTCAGATAGTTGTTTATTTCCTTGACATCTGGTGGGAGGGCGTTCCACAGGGCGGGCACCACCACCGAGAAGGCCCTCTGCCTGGTTCCCTGTAACCTCACTTCTTGCAGGGAGGGTACTGCCAGAAGGCCCTTGGAACTGGACCTCAGTGTCTGGGCTGAATGATGGGGGTGGAGACGCTCCATCAGGTATACTGGGCCAAGGATGTTTAGGGCTTTAAAGGTCAGCACCAACACTTTGAATTGTGCTCAGAAATGTACTGGGAGCCAATGTAGCTCTTTAATATGGTCTCGGTGGCCACTCCCAGTCACCAGTCTAGCCGCATTCTGGATTAGTTGTAGTTTCCAGGTCACCTTCAAAAGTAGCGCCATGTATAGTGCATTGCAACAGTTGAAGCCAGAGATAACTGGAACATGCACCACTCTGGCGCGACAGGCTGCGGGTGGAGACGGTCTCATCCTGCGTACCAGATGGAGCTGATAAACAGCCTCCCTGGACACAGAATTGACCTGCGCCTCCATGGAGAGCTGTGAGTCCAGAATGACTCCCAGGCTGCGCACCTGGTCCTTCAGGGGCACAGTAACCCCATTCAGGACCAGGGAGTCCCCCACACCCACCCGCCTCCTGTCCCCCCAAAACAGTACTTTTGTCTTGTCAGGATTCAGCCTCAATCCGTTAGCCGCCATCCATCCTCCAACCGCCTCCAGACACTCACACAGGACCGTCACCGCCTTCACTGGTTGTGATTTGAAGCAGAGGTAGAGCTGGGTATCATGCGCATATTGATGGACACCCAGCCCAAACCCCCTGGTGATCTCTCCCCGCGGCTTCATATCATGGAAACAAAATCTCTTTCTGCACTTTCCAAAATGCCCTATTCTGCCTTCCCCCAGGGCCCTTCCACAGGGCGCTGATCCCCCCCCCCAAAAAAAACACACACATTAAGGGGCCCGCAAGCTGTCTCTCGCTGAGTTGCAGGTGTCCCACCCCAGGTGAGAAACGGGGAGCCCCACCTCTGCGCTCGACCTCCTTCTCGCCCTGGCATGCGCCCTCGCTCGTCCCAGCCCCCTCCCGGCTCCCGGGCAGGGGCTGGGGTGTGCAGAGGGCGCCCAGTGGTGGCAGGGGATGTCGGCCCCCTCAGTATTGGGGAAACTTGGCCCCCTGCCTCAAAATATAGAGGGGGCTGAAGCCCTTTGCGCCCCTATACCCGGCGCCCCTTGCCTTCCTTGCGCCTCTGTCTTTCCACGTCCTTAAAGCTGTTTCTATATTGTGAGGAGGGGGGGGACTGAGGAGTCTGTCCCGCCTCCCCCCCCCCCCCGCGCCTGTTCCTGCAGTAACAAGGTGCTGGTGGGCTCCGCCGCGAAAGCTTTCAGCCTGGAAAATCTCAGCTGCAGACACATTAGCGGGCTTGACGCCGCTCAAGGGGGGGGACGGGACGGATCAAGTTTCCACATGTTTGGGCTGGGAGGAAGAGGCACGTTACGGGCGTGTTTTTTGTTACACGGAAAGGGCTTTTAACATATACGCTGGGCTTTTCTTCTGCAAAGCAGGAAAGGGGAGGAGGGGAGAGAAAGCATGGAAGATGCAAGATGCAGGGATGGCCTCCCTGAAACAAACCCGTAGCTCTGAATTCTCTGGATGGCTTTAAGACCCAAAACCCAGGCAGCAGATATTTCAGAGCGTTGTGCCAAAATCACCCCCTGCTAGATGCTTGGATGCCTGAAGCAATGGACACTAGACAGCAGAAGTTCACAAAATCATGCAGGACACGGATATATAGTCATAAAGGTAAAGGTAAAGGTACCCCTGCCCGTACGGGCCAGTCTTGACAGACTCTGGGGTTGTGCGCCCATCTCACTTAAGAGGCCAGGGGCCAGCGCTGTCCGGAGACACTTCCGGGTCACGTGGCCAGCGTGACATCGGTGCTCTGGCCAGAGCCAGAGCCAGAGCCGCACACGGAAACGCGGTTTACCTTCCCGCTGGTAAGCGGTCCCTATTTATCTACTTGCACCCGGAGGTGCTTTCGAACTGCTAGGTTGGCAGGCGCTGGGACCGAGCAGCGGGAGCGCACCCCGCCGCAGGGATTCGAACCGCCGACCTTTCGATCGGCAAGTCCTAGGCGCTGAGGCTTTAACCCACAGCGCCACCTGCGTCCCTTATATATAGTATATATATATATATAGTCCCTTATATATATAGTCATAGAATCCTAGAATTGTAGAGCTGAAAGGGACATCCAGGGCTCATCCATTCCAACCCCCTGCAATGTAACAATCACAGCTAATGCACCTCTGACTGATGGCCATCCAAACTCTGCTTAAAAACCTCCAATAGAACAAGGATAGAAAAAAAAGGCTATTCTTCCTCTCTCACCATACCGGAACTCGCAGACATCCAGTGAAGCTGAACATTGAAAGTTTCAGGACAGATAAAGAAATGACTTCTTCATGCAGTGCATATGGAACTCACTCCCACTGGAGGCAGTCATGGCCACAGCCTTGAATGGCCTGGCCCATTTAGTCCAGCATCCTGTCTGCAGATGGTGAACAATCATAAACAGAAAAAGCTGTCCCCTGCTGAGTCAGATCTTCGGCCCATCCAGACCAGAGCTGCATGCCTTGACTGGCAGCATCTTTCGAAGTTCACAGATGGAGCCAGTTCTCAGCGCTGGCACCAGAGTTCTTCTTTAGTGGGAGACACCAAGACTTGAACCCGGGACTTTCTGCTTTCAAAGAATTTTCTCTTCCCCTTCTTTCCCATGTGGTTTTAATAAATACTTGACATTTGCACAAATTTATTAGTTGCTAGCACTCCCTTTAATAGTGAGCACGGGTGGTGAGTTCCGATAGACATGGAGCCAAAACAGGGCCATTGATAAATGAGAGCGAGGGATTGGTGTGATTGGGGGATTCTACAGGTTTGCATTGGAGGGGGGGGGCAACTTTCATAAGAAGCTAAGTGTGGGGGACAAGCCAGAATAAGAAACATCCCAGGGTGGATCGAGCAAAATGTTGCATGATGGAATAGGAGGGAATTTGAAAACCAAGACATAAGAAAAGACTGCCCACTGGGAAGGAACGGTTGGCATAATAATAATAATAATAATAATAATAATAATAATAATTTATTATTTGTACCCCGCCCATCTGGCTGGGTTTCCCCAGCCACTCTGGGTAGCTTCCAACAAAGATTAAAAATACATCAAAATGTCACACATTACAAACTTCCCTGAACAGGGCTGCCTTCAGATGTCTTCTAAAAGTCAGGTACAGTAGTTGTTTATCTCTTTGACAGCTGATGGGAGGGCGTTCCACAGGGTGGGTGCCACTACCGAGAAAGCCCTCTGCCTGGTTCCCGGTAACTTGAGTTCTCGCAGTGAGGGAACCGCCAGAAGGCCCTCGGATCTGGACCTCAGTGTCCAGGTAGAACGATGGGGGTGGAGACGCTCCTTCAGGTATACAGGACAGAGGCCATTTAGGGCTTTAAAGGTCAGCACCAACACTTTGAATTGTGCTCAGAAACATACTGGGAGCCAATTAGGTCTTTCAGGATCAGTGTTATGTGGTCCCGGTGGCTGCTCCCAGTCACCAGTCTAGCTGCTGCGTTCTGGATTAGTTGTAGTTTCCGGGTCACCTTCAAAGGTAGCCCCACATAGAGCGCATGGCAGTAGTCCAAGCAAGAGATAACTAGGTCATGCACCACTCTGGTGAGACAGTGTGCGGGCAGGTAGGGTCTCATCCTGCATACCAGATGGAGCTGGGAGACAGCTGCCCTGGACACAGAATTGACCTGCGCCTCCATGGACAGCTGTGAGTCCAAAATGACTCCCAGGCTGCACACCTGGTCCTTCAGGGGCACAGTTACACTATTCAGGACCAAGGAGCCCCCACCTGCCCCCCATCCCCCCAAAACACTTCTTCTGTCTTGTCAGGATTCAAGCTCTATCTTTTAGCCACCATCCATCCTCCAACTGCCTCCAGGCACTCACACAGGCAGTCATCTTTGAGAATTCCTGGAGAACAGGCGAAGTCCCGGCAGACTGGAGGAGGGCAAATGTTGTCCCTATTTTCAAAAAGGGGAAAAGAGAGGACCCAAATAATTACCGCCCAATCAGTCTGACATCAATACCAGGGAAGATTCTGGAGCAGATCATTAAGCAAACAATCTGTGAGCACCTAGAAAGGAATGCTGTGATCACCAATAGTCAGCATGGATTTCTGAAAAATAAGTCATGTCAGACTAACCTGATCTTGTTTTTTGACAGAATTACAAGCCTGGTAGATGAAGGGAACGCAGTGGATGTAGCCTACCTTGATTTCAGCAAGGCATTTGACAAGGTGCCCCATGATATTCTTGTAAAGAAGCTGGTAAAATGTGGTCTTGACTATGCTACCACTCAGTGGATTTGTAACTGGCTGACTGACCGAACCCAAAGGGTGCTCATCAATGGTTCCTCTTCATCCTGGAGAAGAGTGACTAGTGGGGTGCCACAGGGTTCTGTCTTGGGCCCCGTCTTATTCAACATCTTTATCAACGACTTGGATGATGGACTCAAGGGCATCCTGATCAAATTTGCAGATGACACCAAACTGGGAGGGGTGGCTAACACCCCAGATGACAGGATCACACTTCAAAACGACCTTGACAGATTAGAGAACTGGGCCAAAACAAACAAGATGAATTTTAACAGGGAGAAATGTAAAGTATTGCACTTGCGCAAAAAAAAAACGAGAGGCACAAATACAAGATGGGTGACACCTGGCTTGAAAGCAGTACATGTGAAAAGGATCTAGGAGTCTTGGTTGACCACAAACTTGACATGAGCCAACAGTGTGACACGACAGCTAAAAAAGGCAATGCAATTCTGGGCTGCATCAATAGGAATATAGCATCTAGATCAAGGGAAGTAATAGTGCCACTATTCTGCTCTGGTCAGACCTCACCTGGAGTACTGTGTCCAGTTCTGGGCACCACAGTTCAAGAAGGACACTGACAAACTGGAACGTGTCCAGAGGAGGGCAACCAAAATGGTCAAAGGCCTGGAAACGATGCCTTATGAGGAACGGCTAAGGGAGCTGGGCATGTTTAGCCTGGAGAAGAGGAGGTTAAGGGGTGATATGATAGCCATGTTCAAATATATAAAAGGATGTCACATAGAGGAGGGAGAAAGGTTGTTTTCTGCTGCTCCAGAGAAGCGGACACGGAGCAATGGTTCCAAACTACAAGAAAGAAGATTCCACCTAAACATTAGGAAGAACTTCCTGACAGTAAGAGCTGTTCGACAGTAGAATTTGCTGCCAAGGAGTGTGGTGGAGTCTCCTTCTTTGGAGGTCTTTAAGCAGAGGCTTGACAACCATATGTCAGGAGTGCTCTGATGGTGTTTCCTGCTTGGCAGGGGGTTGGACTCGATGGCCCTTGTGGTCTCTTCCAACTCTATGATTCTATGATTCTATGATTCTATGATTCTATGATTCTATGATTCTATGATTCTATGATTCACAGGACCTTCACCACCTTCACTGGTTCTGATTTGAAAGAGAGGTAGAGCTGGGTGTTAATGCTGCGAGCCCCTCCAACTTGTGCTCGGGTTTTATATGTATGTAAATAAAACCATAAATCATAAAGACACTGCAGACTCCGCTGAGCTCCATTGCAAGGAAACCAAACCTTGGGTAAGTGTCGGGAACCTCTGTAGTCTCTCGCTGCCCAGAGATTGAGGTAGCATAAAGCTCTGAACACACTCTTGGAAACATATGTATGAGCAATATCCCATTGCCTTCCTAGGGGTTTGCCTTGAGCCTTTTGACGGAGAAGCAGGAGGAGGAATTAGGCTCTGCAGACCCACCTCTGGGCTGGAAGGGTCTCGCTGACCTCACAGATTCCTGGCTGCTGAGTTATGTCCTCTCACTGACAGTGGGTAAATATTTTCCCTGGCAGCCAAGCCTCCCTTGCAAGCCTGGCTTGGGAATGTCCCCTCCCCCCTCGGACGTTGCTGGAGGAGCCTTGGTTGCCTCTAAGATGATGCCAGCTGATAAAGGGGTGCCAAAGAGCACTACCCTCCTCCTGCAGGAGCCGCGCCCCCCCCAAAAAAAATTCCAAGTATTGTTATTAGGATTACAAATTGGTAAACAAATTTCTGTCACTGCAGATGGTGACAGCAGTCATGAAATTAAAAGATGCCTGCTTCTTGGGAGAAGAGCAATGACAAACCTAGACAGCATCTTAAAAAGCAGAGACATCACTTTGCCAACAAAGGTCCGTATAGTTAAAGCCATGGTTTTCCCAGTAGTGATGTATGGAAGTGAGAGCTGGAGCATAAAGAAGGCTGATCACTGAAGAATTGATGCTTTTGAATTATGATGCTGGAGGAGACTCTTGAGAGTCCCATGGACTGCAAGAAGATCCAACCAATCCATTCTGAAGGAAATCATCCCTGAGTCCTCACTGGAAGGACAGATCCTGAAGCTGAGGCTCCAATATTTTGGCCACCTCATGAGAAGAGAAGACTCCCTGGAAAAGACCCTGATGTTGGGAAAGATTGAGGGCACAAGGAGAAGGGGATGACAGAGGATGAGATGGTTGGATAGTGTTCTCAAAGCTACCGGCAAGAGTTTGACCAAATTGCGGGAGGCAGTGGAAGACAGGAGTGCCTGGCGTGCTCTGGTCCAGGGGGTCACGAAGAGTCGGACACAACTAAACGACTAAACAACAGCAACAATATATATATGATGCTTTCAGTTCCAAAGTTCAGAATGCTCTCCTGGAAGAGAGAGTGCCTTAGATTCTGGAGATGCCTGTACAGAAAACACACCTTGCCCCTTATCAGAGAGGAATGCAAAGAGTTTCCAAGTGATTGGTGGGGGAGAGAGTGAGTTTCATTCCTTCATTCTCCCTGCCAGCCTCCTGCAGTTTATAAATCATGGAGCTGCAGAATTGGAAGGTACCCAGAAAATTCATCTAGTCCAACCCCCTGGTTTGCAGGGGGGCAGCAGCCTTCCCCGATCTAGTGCCCTCCAGGTGTGTTGGACTACAACTCCCGTGGGCACCTGGAGAGGACGGGCTTTCTGGAGATTGGTGTTGATGCTTCCACCGACACTTCCTCTCTTCTCCTGCCACTTGTGATTTCCTGCTCTGGTTCCTTCGTATCACATGCTGCTGCAGGCTGGGGGGGGGGACATGTAGGGGGGAGGCTGACTCAGCTGGCTTCATGTGCTGACCTTGCTGAAACCAGCAGCGGGTCGAAAGAGCTCCCAGTTTCTGCACGTGGGAAGTGTGAAGATGTGATAATCTGCTCAGTTTCTTTTCCTGATAATGCAACATCTACTTCCGCTGGAGGAAAGTGAAAGAATGCGCTGAGTCCAGCAAAGCACAGAGACCAAAGACCTGAATGGCAGAAAAAAAATGGGCGGAACCTTTAGATCAGTTTTGGTTCTTTGACTATGGTTGCCAGACTTCCCCGTTTCCTGGGGACAGTCCCTGGATTTAGAAATCTGTCCCCGGACAAAATCCATCTCCGGAATGTCCCCGGATTTCATTTAGTGTCCCCAGATTTATATTTTAAGTGTTGTAGATTTATTAGTAGGGAATGAATGTTGCGTGATTGGTTCAACGGCACAAGACACATCATATGGGGTCCAGTATACCTGAAGGAGCGTCTCCACCTCCATCATTCTGCCCGGACCCTGAGGTCCAGTGCCGAGGGTCTTCTGGCAGTTCCCTCGCTGCCAGAAGCAAAGCTACAGGGAACCAAACAGAGGGCCTTCTTGGTAGTGGCACCCACCCTGTGGAACGCCCTCCCACCAGATGTCAAAGAGAACAACTACCAGACTTTTAGAAAACATCTGAAGGCAGCCCTCTTTAGGGAAGCTTTTAACGTTTGATGCATTACTGTATTTTAATATTTTGTTGAAAGCCGCCCAGAGTGGCTAGGGAAGCCCAGCCAGATGGGCCAGGTATAAATAATAAATTATTATTATTATTATTATTATTATTATTATTATTATTATTATTATTATTATTATTATTATTATTATCCTGTGGTTTCCAGCAACTAGCATTCTGAAACACTGCTGCCTCCAACTGTTGAGGCAGAGCCGAGCCATCACGCCTAGTAGCAGGGTTTTTTTTTCAGGAGGAACTTGCTGGAACTCAGTTCTGGCACCTCTCAGGTGGTTCTGGAACCTCTCAGGTGGGTGCCATTGCCATTCTAAGAGACAGAGGGAGGCGTTCTGGCACCTCTTTTTCCTTTTTAAAAAATTGCACTGGCTCGCTGCTAGCCTCTCTCCTCCTCCATGAGTTCAGACAATCCTCTTCCAAAGCTATCCAGGCTGTTGGCCATCCCTGTGGGAGGGAATTCCTTTTTTTTTTTTTAAGAGAAGAATAATACTTTATTTAGAGTTCAACAATAACAAAGGAAAAAAACCCACAGTAATTGTTACATCTATTCATTACAATTCACCGATTTTAACAATATATAAATAGTAGTAGAAAAATTACACAACATCACCTTTGACTTACTGGAAGTTTCCATATTATACTTTTATCTCTTTATCTCCTTCTTAGCTAATCAAAAAGAGAAAGACCAAGAAAGGAGGCACACACAAAAAAGGAGGCACACACACAAAAAAAAAAGAGAGAAAAGGAAGAAGAAAAAGGGGAGGGAAAGGGGGGGGAGGAAAAAAGAAAGAAGGGGGAAAGAAAAGAAAAGAAAAGAAAAGAAAAGAAAAGAAAAGAAAAGAAAAGAAAAGAAAAGAAAAGAAAAGAAAAGAAAAGAAACACATTTGACTTCCAATTAGACTCATTGTATTGTTATTTCTACTATTTTTTCACACACAGTTCCAAATTATTGTATTACCCTGTGGGGGGGAATTCCGTGGATTATACGCTGTGTGGAGAAGCAGTGGTCTTCTGGGCTTTCGTGGGGGGGGGGGAGATCTCCCGATTGTATTTGAAGATCCCATCGGAGACTTCACCTGGGACATTCTGAATGTGGCAAAGATGCTCTGCCACTGCAGCACTTAAGAAACTGAGGCAATGGGTTTTATTTCTGCATTACACTGTTAAAGGAAGTTCAAAGTAGGACAAGGAAAAGAACCCAAGGAACATATCAACAACAAAAACCAGCAACGAAAACTGATTTCAATAATACACCGTAAGCCTAGGGACACAGGCCCAAGCTTGGGAATACTAGCTGAGTGGGCCAGCAGTGTGACTTGGTCTAAGCACCATATCTCTCAGCGGAATCTGCTGCAAAGCCATCAAGAGGATGGTGCTCTTGCCTTCATATTTGCCTGCTTCCCATTTGGTGGTTCTGCCGTGGGAAAAGGGTGACCCTTTGGCCTGATGCAGCTGCAGGGTCCTTCTTATCTGGTCAATGAAGCCCCCGTAGAAGGGAGGATTATGTTTAATCTGTAACTTAGTACATCCTTAACTCTGTATGTGTGACAACAGCCAGCTGAGACCAGATTCTGTGGAATTGCATAACCCCAAAACTCCTAGTTTCCTTGCAGTTCCTTCTGTTGTTCCTCCCAGGGTTTGACATGAGAAACTGTTTATCATTCTTGCTGCTCTCTGGATCCTTTCCAACTTGTCACCCACATCCATTTTGAACTGCAGTGCCCAGCACTGAACCCAGAAGGCTGTTCCCTGCTGCTGCTGCTGCTTCTTCTTCTTCTTCCTCCTCCTCCTCCTCCCTCCCAAGATATCTCATCAGCGCTGAACGATGAGCGTTTTAAGTGATTGGGCCCAGAATGAGAACAGCTGACACAATGGGGGACTTCCCAAAACGGGAGGCAGATAAAGCTGTCCCAGACCAGAAGTTCTGCATTCTCCTGGACCGCTTTGTCCTTGAGGTCCAGCATCCCGTTTAGAAGCCCAGAAGCAGCATCGCTCCACTGTGTGTGGCAGAGAGTTCCAAAGGACCGTGGAGATCTGTTGCAAGAGGAGCTGCTCTCTGGGGAAAGGCAAGGCAGGCCCATTTCAATCATGTTACTGGTTGTTGTTGTTGTTGTTGTTGTTGTTGTGCTTATTTTGCAATTGGTAGCCGCCTTGAGCATTACTGATTATTTGAGAGTATGCAGAGTTGGAAAAGGTTTGGAAAAGGCTATGAAGCAGCTCCTCTACGAAGGAAGGTTGCAACATTTGGGACATTTTAGTTTAGAGGTTACATGATGGAAGTTTATAGAATTATGCATGGCGTAGAGAAAGTGGATTGGGAAAAGCTTTTCTCCGTCTCATAACACTTGCAGACATCCAGTGAAACTGAGGAGTGGAAGATTTGGGACAGATAACATAAGAACAGGGCCTTTTCTGCAGTGGCTACCTGCTTGTGGAATGCTCTCCCCAGGGAATTTCTCCTGGCACCTTCATTATGCACCTTTAGGTGCCAGGCAAAAGCATTCCTCAGGAACCAGGCCTTGGGCTGATTGACATCTTTTAAAATGTGTTGGGGAAGAGGGAATTCTTGGGTTGTCTTTATTTTTGTTTTTATTTTTTTTGTGTTTCTGCATTGTGATTTTGTGTTGTAAGCACCTTCTCTGAGAGCTGTGGGTAAAGGGCAGTATACAAATCACCATCACCATCATCACAACAACTTATTTATGCAGCAGAGAGTTGAATTATGGCTCTTGCTCCCATACAGGCACGCCAACCCCATGGGGCTAAGGCCTCTACAACCTACCCCCCAATATCTGCTGGGACAGGGCTAAGCCCCCCACCAATTTCTTTTAATAGAAAATCTTTATTAATTTTCACATAGAAAATATATGCATAACATATAATACAAAAGAAGATACAAATAGAAAATAGAGTAAGATACAATAGAGTAAGAAAAGACAGAAAAACAAACATAAACAAATACAATATATTACACTTACATAACAAATTAAAATAGTAACTTCCAATAATTCTCATTATACTACTTATATTATCTGTATTCTTTGCACAGATTCATATTATTTTATTTTGTATATAAATATATAAAATCCACTATTATATTTTAGATAATTCTTGGTTATCAGTATCACTCTATTTCTGCAAGTATCTTATTGTCCGTACTGAACATTTTCAAGTATTCTTTAAATATTTCCCATTCCCTAAATACCTTTTGGTTTGACATTCCTCTAATTTTTCCAGTCGATTTTGCTAGTTCCAGGTATTCTATCATAAGAATTTGCCGCTCTGTGATTGTTGGTAAGATTTCATTTTTTCCCAATTTCTTGCCACTATTATTCTGGCACCAACCTTGGACAGGCCTGGCGCTGATGTTGCCCCGGGCTGCGCTCCATTGGGAGACGTAACCTCACCCCCCCTGCACCATGTTGGGCTCAACTCAGCGCCTGTGCTTCCATAGGAGGCAGGGGCGGCCCCCAACTTGGATGGCATTAAAAGAGGATTAGACAATTTAATGAGGAGAGGGCTATCCATGGCTACTAGCCAAGATGCCTATGCGCTGCCTCCATGGTTGGTGATAGTGAAAGCCAGTTGCTAGAAACACCAGGAGGAGAGAGTTGCTCTTGTGTTCGAATCTTGCTTACAGGTTTTCCCCAGAATAGAATAGAATTTATTATTTATACCCCACCCATCTGGCTGGGTTTCCCCAGCCACTCTGGGCGGCTTCCAACGGAGTATTAAAATACAGTAGTCTGTTAAACATTAAAAGCTTCCCTGAACAGGGCTGCCTTCAGATGTCTTCTAAAAATCTGGTAGTTGTTCTTCTCTTTGACATCTGGTGGGAGGGCGTTCCACAGGGCGGGTGCCACCGCCGAGAAGGCCCTCTGCCTGGTTTCCTGTAACCTCGCTTCTCGCAGGGAGGGAACCCCCAGAAGGCCCTCGGTGCTGGATCTCAGTGTCCAGGCAGAACGATGGGGGTGGAGACGCTCCTTCAGATATACTGGGCCAAGGCCGTTTAGGGTTTTCAAGGTCAGCACCAACACTTTGAATTGTGCTTAGAAACATACTGAGAGCCAATGTAGGTATTTCAGGACTGGTGTTACGTGGTCTCGGTGGCCGCTCCCAGTCACCAGTCTGGCTGCCGCCTTCTGAATTAGTTGCAGTTTCTGGGTCACCTTCAAAGGTAGCCCCACATAGAGCACATTGCAGTAGTCCAAGCAGGAGATAACTAGAGCATGCACCACTCTGGTGAGACAGTGCGCGGGCAGGTAGGGTCTCATCCTGCGTACCAGATGGAGCTGGGAGACAGCTGCCCTGGACACAGAATTGACCTGTGCCTCCATGGACAGCTGCAGACTCCATGGACAGAGTCCAAAATGACTCCCAGGCTGCACACCTCTCTCCCCCTCCCTCCCTCTCTCTCACAGAGAGCGGGGGGGGGGGGAGAGAGAGAGAACCATGTCAATCTACTCGGCTCAGTCAAAGCTTGGTATGTTCCATCGGACACTATAAAATTCCCAAGTGGAAATGGAAAAACATTTTAAAGCTTGAATGATGGATAGGCAAGAAGGACTTGATCCCATATTACCCACATTCCATTTTCCTCCCACAAGATCACAAAGCAGCCTTTTCGACTCACTGAAGTAGGTTGGGCCGAGAGAGAGTGCAACAAGGCCACCCTGGGGGCCTCTTGGTGCTTCAAAACAAAGCAGGGAGACACATGAAGATCTCCCTCTGGTCCACGTCCAACACTTTCCATTTCTATCCTTCTGAAGTGGGGAGGAAATCCAGACACACAGAGAGAAAGCAGTTTTCAGTGTTCTGGATTAGGGTACCTGGGGGAGAAATTATTGTTACACACCGTCCCGGGCAGCAAGCACTATTTTGCATTTTAAAATACAGTATTAAAGGTGAAGGTACCCCTGACCATTAGGTCCAGTCGCGGCCGACTCTGGGGTTGCGGCGCTCATCTCGCTTTATTGGCCGAGGGAGCTGGTGTACAGCTTCCGGGTCATGTGGCCAGCAGGAATAAGCTGCTTCTGGCAAACCAGAGCAGCGCATGGAAACACGATTTACCTTCCCGCTGGAGCGGTACCTATTTATTTACTTGCACTTTGACGTGCTTTCGAACTGCTAGGTTGGCAGGAGCAGGGACCGGGCAACCGGAGCTCACCCCGTCGTGGGGATTCGAACCGCCGACCTTCTGATCGGCAAGCCCTAGGCTCTGTGGTTTAACCCACAGCGCCACCCGCATCCCTAAAATACAGTATTAAAGAGCTTGTATTATTTAGTGGTTAGAGCATCAGGCTAGGACCTGGGAGAACAGGGTTCAACTCTCCACTCAACCACAAAGCTCACTGGGTGGCCAGGGATCAGACAGAGTTTCTTGGCCTAACTCACCTCACAGGGTTGTTGTGATGATAAAATAGTTAATTGAGGTCCATTTTTAATATGTGTGTGTGTGTGTGTGTTTACTGTATGGTTTTATGCATTTCTGTTGCAAGTCACTTTGATTTTTTAAAAAAGAAATAGCTACTTTTAAATAAATAAGTAATAAACACATGTCAGAATAAATAAATCCATTTGAACAACATCAAAAACTCTCCTGAGATGTGAACCCTGATTTCCCAGTGTAGGGCTTCAGCAATTGCCTTCCAGAGTCACTCCTTTTAGGACCAGAGATAGACTTGGTCAAGGGAAAGGCGATTTTATTTTATTTTTTGCAGATGTTTATGGCCATTGGCTGTTGATTGCTCAAAGGAAACTGAAGCCATTAATCCAGATTCTGGATTTCAGAGCCCATCAGCCACACTGTTGCCGCGAGCAGAGGAACTTGGGCTCTGGGGTCAGATGGGTGAGGCTGATGAGAAGAAACGAAACTCATTTGGAAGCTGCTGCCAAGGGCTGAGTTCAGGAAACAGACGGGACGTTTCGAACGGGAGACGGAGAGCAACACTCCGCTTCCTCTTCTCCCCGATAGATGCCCCCAGTGCTATTTTTCTAGAAAAAGAGGTGCTGGAACTCACCACGAATGCCTCCCTTGTTCTCTTATAATTGCAGTGGCACCCACCTGAGAGGTCCAGCAAGTTCCAGCTGAAAAAACGCCCTGGTCGACTTGCTATCTGGAGGTCGGAGTGGGATGCTCAGGCAAATGCCCAGATGTCGCTGGGCTTTGATAGACCTTCCCAACCTGTAGTGCATCACTGTAACCGTAACAGGAGGAGGAATAGTTTTGCACTTCTGTGAGTCAGGCCCAGGTCAACTGTTATTCATTAGTTTTTAATATGCCACCGTGGGAGCCAACAGAGCTATGTGGCAACAGTTGAAATCCTAGAATTGTAGTGTTGGACTAGAGTCATCTAGTCGAAACCACTGCCTAGATACGATACGATACGATAATCTTTATTGTCATTGTCCCATACAGAACAACGAAATTGAAAAATCTGCATAAGACATTCAAAAACCAACAAGCCTGCTACGCCAGCCATCCCAACCTGGTTAGCCCCCTAAAAACTCTGATACCCCATAATTAAATACAATATATTCCCATAGAGACTCCTTACACTGCGTTTAAAACCCAAATCGCATTTGGATAGAAACTGTTTCTCAGGCAGCTAGTCCTAGTCTTTATAACCCTGGACCTTCTTCCAGAAGGCAGAAGCTGAAAGAGATCATTTCTGGGGTGCGCACTGTTGTTGTTGAGTCGTTCAGTCATGTCTGCCTCTTCGTGACCCCCTGGACCAGAGCACGCCAGGCACTCCTGTCTTCCACTGGCTCCCACATTTTGGTCAAACTCATGTTTGTAGCTTCGAGAACACTGTCCCACCATCTCGTCCTCCGTCGTCCCCTTCTCCTTGTGCCCTCCATCTTTCCCAACATCAGGGTCTTTTCCAGGGAGTCTTCTCTTCTCATGAGGTGGCCAAAGGATTGAAGCCTCAGCTTCAGGCTCTGTCCTTCCAGGGAGCACTCAGGGCTGATTTCCTTAAGAATGGATTAGTTTGATCTCCTTGCAGTCCATGGGACTTTCAAGAGTCTCCTCTAGCACCAGAATACTGCCATGCGCTCTCCGTTGGGCTACCTTTGAAACGGACATGGAGCAATGGTTCCAAACTACAAGAAAGAAGATTCCACCTAAACATTAGGAAGAACTTCCTGACAGTAAGAGCTGTTCGACAGTGGAATTTGCTGCCAAGGAGTGTGGTGGAGTCTCCTTCTTTGGAGGTCTTTAAGCAGAGGCTTGACAACCATATGTCAGGAGTGCTCTGATGGTGTTTCCTGCTTGGCAGGGGGTTGGACTCGATGGCCCTTGTGGTCTCTTCCAACTCTATGATTCTATGATTCTATGATTC
The DNA here is from genome assembly GCF_951804945.1 of Podarcis cretensis. Lineage (NCBI taxonomy): Eukaryota > Metazoa > Chordata > Lepidosauria > Squamata > Lacertidae > Podarcis > Podarcis cretensis. The sequence goes on along the minus strand of NC_137178.1, from coordinate 2,557,166 downwards.
TATGACTATGCTGATGGACTATGCAGAACTTGATAAGTTGACTGGGAAGATCAGATATCTACGAGATCAAAAGTTCATCGAGGACTGGGGAAAGTTAGCTGAGTATTGGGAATGTATAAGGCTGAAGGAAGTCAAAAAATGGAAAATTAATAGAAGTTGTAATGTGGTATGATTGGGTTTTTTTTCCGATGGAAAATTAATAAAATATATTTATAAAAAAATAAATAAATGAAGGTGACCAGGAAACTACAACTAATCCAGAATGCGGCACCTGGACAGGTGACTGGAAGTGGCCACCGAGACCACATAGCACCTGTCTTGGAAGACCTACACTGGATCCCAGTACGTTTCCGAGCACAATTCAAAGTGTTGGCGCTGACCTTGAAAGCCCTAAACAGCCTCAGTCCAGTATACCTGAAGGAGCATCTCCACCCCCCATCATTCTGCCCAGACACTGAGATCCAGCGCTGAGGGCCTTTTGGCGGTTCCCTTGCTGTGAGAAGCCAAGTTAAAAGGAACCAGGCAGAGGGCCTTCTCGGTAGTGGCACCCGCCCTGTGGAACGCCCTCCCACCATATGTCAAAGAGAAAAACAACTACCAGACTTTCAGAAGACATCTGAAGGCAGCCCTGTTTAGGGAAGCTTTTAATGTTTAATAGACTAATGTATTTTAATATTTTGTTGGAAGCCACCCAGAGTGGCCGGGAAAACCCAGCCAGATGGGTGGGGTATAAATAATAAATTATTATTATTATTATTCAGCACATTGAGAGAGCGCATAGCTCAGAGATCGAGCACATGCATTGCACAAAGAAGGTCCCAGGTTCAGCGTTTGGCGTCTCCCCCTGAAACAGGGAAAGGGAACCTGAAGGCTTTGAGATGCCCATAGACCCCAGCTCCCACCAGCCCCAATTGCAGGGAATGATGGGAGTTGTAGTCCAACAGCATCTGGTGGGCCACAGGCATTCCACATTCCGTGGCCCATTTGGTCAAAGGTGTGCTCATCTTTTGGGGAGGTCTTGAATCTAACTGTGAACTTTGCTTTGCTTTCCCCTCCAGGAATTTGCCCTTGAATCAGCCGCTCCCACCGGCTATGCCTTTGCCCTTCTTCCTTTTTGCATTCTCCAGTTATGTCGCCCAAGGTATGTTTGCTAAATACTAAACCTGATTGCTGAAATGTAGCCTTATTAGTCTTTGCCGATTGGTAGGGTGAGCGTTAGGGACGCAGGTGGCGCTGTGGGTTAAAGCCTCAGCGCCTAGGACTTGCCGATCGAAAGGTCGGCGGTTCGAATCCCTGCGGCGGGGTGTGCTCCCGCTGCTCGGTCCCAGCACCTGCCAACCTAGCAGTTCGAAAGCACCTCCGGGTGCAAGTAGATAAATAGGGACCGCTTACCAGCGGGAAGGTAAACGGCGTTTCCGTGTGCGGCTTTGGCTCGCCAGAGCAGCGATGTCACGCTGGCCACGTGACCCGGAAGTGTCTCCGGACAGCGCTGGCCCCTGGCCTCTTAAGTGAGATGGGCGCACAACCCCAGAGTCTGTCAAGACTGGCCCGTACAGGCAGGGGTACCTTTACCTTTACCTTTACCTTTACCTTTACCTAGGGTGAGCGTTGCTCCCAGAACAGGGAAGAAGGAGTCAAATGACACCAAGGTTGATTCAGAGAAAGAGTTTATTCTGCTCTCTGGATAGCAGAAGGCACTTGCGTGGTCAGTTCACAGCAAGTCCAAAGAAATGAGAGATTTCATGCAGTATATATATCCTCCAGGCACCCTCTCCCCCCTTCCCCAGGAATCCAGACACGTAAGCTTATACACGTAAGTTGACATCACAGATGTTCCTGCTCGTGTACTCTTAACCATAAAAGGGTGTTCCTGTTCCTGTATTCCTTATCTTGGGGTAAGAAGGTCACCAATTCTAAGAGTCCTCCTGGCGCCGTTCCCGGGAGGCTGACAAGGTCTGTGCGTCACTGTGGTCAGGAAGTAAGATAAGACCCAGACGTGCCATCCCTGCTCCACTGGAACTGGCAAGGCCATCCATTGCCGTCATGGACTGATAAAGGAGAGGGCTTTGAGCACTTGTTTATACAGCTGGCTTTTTGTTTATACATTGACTCAAGAGCTCAAGTTAATGCATTTTAGAAATGCTCCCTTGGAGGAGGGAAAATGAGGATTTTGGGTCCCATTTCAGACTGGCTGCACAGAACCCATTCCTTCCCCCTTCAGTAACAAGTCCTTTCAGGGGAAAAGGTGGGATATAAATAAATAATAACAATTTCTATTGCAGCCTTTGGTTCCTGGGCTGTCATGACCCCCGAACATTTGTGGAGCGTCAAAGACTCCTGCGTCGTCATCCCGTGCACCTTCAGCTACCCCAGCAACGTTGCTGTCCCAAATGGCATCACGGCCATTTGGTACAAAGATATCACAGGGCAGAAGGCTTTGGTTTACCACTCAGCAACTCCTGGTAGCACTGAGGGTCGGTTTCAAGGACGCACAGAGCTTCTGGGAGACCCCCTCCAGCGCAACTGCACCTTGCTTCTGAGGGGTGTAACAACCGCAGATGCCGGCAAGTACACCTTCCGGTTCGAAATCAGCGAGGGGAACCGCTGGTCCGATCAAAAGGGGGTTGTTTTAACCGTCACCGGTAAGTAACCAGGCACTCCCTGCCCACAAAAGTCTGCTTTGAGATGCATCCCAATCTCTCGACTGTTTTTGCTAAGCCTACCTGTCCTCAGGGCTTAAGCCAGCCTTCTTCATCCTGCTGCCTTCCAGATGTTTTGGACTACAACTCCCATCAGCCAGGGAGCTGGAGTGCACAACATCTGGAGGGCAAAGCCTGGCTTAAAACAACTGAATGGAAGCTACTAAATTAGGAAAGGCTGCGCACCACTGTATCAAGCTGGAAAAACCCTTCTGCTGTTTAACCAAGCCGTTTATAGAATCATAGAGACATCTAGTCCAACAAACTGCAATGCAGGAATATGTGGTTCAAACCCATGACCTTGGCTTTATCAGCACCACGCTCTAACCAACTGAGCCACCTGCAGGTCATTATCATCAGGGATTTGTGATGGAGTGAAGGCTGTTTGCTGATTGTGGTTGGCTGAGCTGCTCTGAGGTCACAGAGAGGCAGGGCAGGCAGAAGGACCTGGCTGTGATTGTCTGGACTGCTTTGACCTAAAGCACAGTTGGCCAAATTCTTTTCCAACATGAGGGTCGTATTGATGGTCAGGGCCACATGCCAGGAATGTGCACAGCCAATATATCTGTGTGTGAGTGTGTATACCCACACTGCATGCAGCACACATGTGAGACGCACACAGATACACTCGCCACTAGGGATGGCAACAAAGGTGAACAAAAGTGAACAAAAGAGCAAGCCTGGCTCATTGCAGGGGCTGCATTAGATGACCCTCAGGGTCCCTTCCAACTCTACAATTCTATAAGCACAGTCTGATCACAAGCGGGGAGAGATCTGTTGTGCTCAGATCCTGCTGCCGGGCTTCCCATAGAAATCTGGGTGGCCTCTGTGATGAGGTGGGCTGTTGGCCTGACCCTGCTGCAGGTCTCTTCCTGTGGGGATGTTGTGGGTAACTGGAGAGGATATATTGATTAATATTATTCTTCCTAACTCACGTTAGGGACGCGGATGGCGCTGTGGGTTAAACCACAGAGCCTAGGACTTGCCAATCAGAAGGTCGGCGGTTCGAATCCCCGCGACGGGGTGAGCTCCCGTTGCTCGGTCCCTGCTCCTGCCAACCTAGCTGTTCAAAAGCACGTGAAAGTGCAAGTAGATAAATAGGTACCACTCCAGAGGGAAGGTAAACGGCGTTTCCGTGCGCTGCTCTGGTTCGCCAGAAGCAGCTTGGTCATGCTGGCCACATGACCCGGAATCTGTCTGCGGACAAATGCTGGCTCCCTCGGCCAATAAAGCGAGATGAGAGCCGCAACCCCAGAGCCGGTCACAACCGGACCCAATGGTCAGGGGTCCCGTTAGCAAGTTTCTTCACTTAGCAGAGTGCATTTCCCTATTACTCAGCAGGAAGCTGGTTGCAGATTTGTTAGAGAGACAATAAGCAATTCAAACTGGCTTGCCCAGATTGAAATACAGTGGTACCTCTAGTTACGAATTTAATTCGTTCCGGAAGTCCGTCCTTAAGCCAAAGCGTTCTTAAACCAAGGCGTGCTTTCCCATAGCAGCGGGGGACTCAATCTACAAATGGAACACGCGAAACATCTAGAGAAACATGTTCTGCTTCCAAGGCAAAGTTCACAAACCAAAACACCTACTTCCGGGTTTGCAGCGTTCTTAATCCAAGTTGTTCATAAACTAAGCTGTTCTTAAACCAAGGTACCACTGTACTGGGGACGATACGATACAATACGATATCTTTATTATCATTGTCCCATACAGAACAATGAAATTGAAAAATCTACATAAGACATTTAAAAACCCCTAAAAACTCTGAAACCCCAATTTAAAATACAATTATCACTCTATCTTACATTTCCCAGTACCAAATACAACTCTGAATAGCACGATGCAAAGCCAGAAACCACTAGCAGATCCCCAAGCAGCTTCCTGACTACAGATGTAAGATTTAACAGAACTACAGTGGTACCTCTGGTTATGAACTTAATTTGTTCCGGAGGTCCGTTCTTAAGCTGAAACCGTTCTTATCCTGAGGCACGCTTTCGCTAATGGGGCCTCTAGTGCACGATTTCCATTTGCAACCTGGGGCAAAGTTCGCAAACAGGAGCAGCTGCTTCCGGGTTAGAGAAGCTCATAACCTGAAGAGATACCACTGTATGTTCTATTATTCCTGTTAAGACCCCTTTGATCCCTCCTAAAAGAATAGACACAACAGTCTTATTCATAAGTAACCAAAAATAGTTTTGCTCGTGATCAGGTGATCCCTGAAGGCAGGCTTTAGGCTTAAAGTTACAAATACTGTATGTACAAACAGGTTTACCTCGTATAGGTGATAACCAGGTGAAGCATGAAGCATGCAGGATGAAAAAGAAGGAAGAGAGAGGGAGGTGGCTACGTGACTTGGCTTTCAACCAGGTCTGGAAAGGTCACGCCCACCTGAGGCATCTAATCATAAGCCTGCATTTTTATCAAAGCTTATATTTTTGATTAAGGCCTGTATATTAAGATGAGCTTAAAGATTTTCAAATGTTTCATGCCAGGCAGAAGACCAGCTGCCTAAGAACCTTGGCAATGTTTATTCTCCTGGACAAGGGGGCCCCCTGATTTATAGCAGAAAACAATTCTCAAAGTCGTAAAAAGGGAATTACAGGCTGAGAGCGAGGACACTGACCTTGCATGTTGCAAAGTACAATTAAGCTGTAAGAGTGGTTAAATTAAGAGTTGGTAAATAGTAAAATAAAACCATGTGCCTCCCATTAAACTTGAGCCATATTTTCCGAAGGTTAAAAGGCCAAGAGCATCTGGCTGGCAGAAAGGAAGAGAGTATTTTGGGAAGTCTTTTTCTAAAGTTGTTTCTTTCTTAAACTGAGATCCTTTTAAGATTTCTTTTCCTTTTAAAAGGTTATTTATGTTATGTATTAAATATATTGGCTTAAATGTAATTATGCAAAGGATTTAGAAACTAAGAAATGTTAAATCCTTATGCTAGATTCTTATTTCATATAGTTGAAAGAGATCACAGGGGCCATCAGCCCAGCCCCCCTGCCAAGCAGGAAACATCATTAGAGCACACATATGGTTGTCAGGCCTTTGTTTAAAGACCTCCAAAAGAAGGAGATCTTTCAATGATGATGTGAACTCAAGATCCTTGACATCTGTTTAAGATAAAAATTTAAGATTAACCATTTGTTTTGGAGGGCAATAGAGCAAGGAGGGCAAGACGTGAGCTGGTAATTAAGGTTCCTTGTTGAGACACATGTAAGATATATTACTACTTATTTGTCATTTATAGATAGAAGAATATATAGCTTTTTGTTTCCCATAAAAGGGCAAAAGGAAATGGGTGTATCTTTTGTGATTGGTTCTAGCAAACAGCCAATAGGAATTTCAACCAGGCTGATTGGACAGAGGCAGCCACAGGAGGAGCAAGGGGGCTGGATTAAGGAAATATAAGTGCTGGCCAGAATGGCAGGAGGGCAGGCCAGAGCTTGGTAACCATATACCACTGTGCCTCTCATTTATTTGTCTGACAAATAAATTATTATTTTAATTTCTCTATTGCTGCGTTGAATATTTCATTCCAGCTAAGCGTTAACCACAAGCAGGGTGCTACACACCTACTAGTCACATGCAAAAGGAAGCATGCTCCAGCCAGGTGTAACAGGAAGTTCAACTGGCTGGACCAACGTTCCCCTGCATGTTGACTCTAGGCAAACAGGAAATGTTGTACCTGACTGCTCCAAAGGATTACATCCCACACTTTTGACACATTTATGTTCAATTGTCTGTTTAGAATGGAAGGGAGGTTGGGTGTCCAGACACGGCAGTTAAAGAAATGTGGGCATTGTTGAGGAGGGTCATAGGAGAGGCTGAGCAGGAAAATGAAACAGTCCATTGCACGTTGTGGATTTTTGACGGCAGTGTGATGCCTTTCATGGGCACCAGAGGAAGTGCAGGCAGGCAGCCTGGCGCCCGCGGGCACTATGTTGGCTACCCCTGATCTAGTGCTGCTTCTTATCTCCCTCCCCATTCAGACCATCCCTTTCTTTTCTTTCTTTCTTTCTTTCTTTCTTTCTTTCTTTCTTTCTTTCTTTCTTTCTTTCTTTTTTGTTTGTTTTATTAAAGATTTTCTTGATATACAGAAGTATGTGTAATGTCTCTCGTATTTTATCCATGTAACATTTTTACAAATCAGTTTCATTTGTTGAGACATTAGGAAGAAAAGGGATGGAGTGGGGGAAGATGGGTGGGGTCAGGTGGCAATGTTCCTACTTTCAGCAGCTGGAAACACCATGACCAGACACTGGAGAGACCTGTCAGGAGTAAGCATGGAGCAATGGCACCAAATAGTATGGGAAACAGCCCTACTAGAAAAGTTAACCAACAAACTGAAACTGACACGGGGACAAACAGAAGAAGACGCCTTTACTCCGGTATGGCTCCCCTTCATCACATACACAGCCCAACAAGACAACGACAAAAATCCACCAACAGCATACAAATCAAGATGGCTAACCTGATCCAAAACACCCACCCACCTCACTCACACACGAAAACAAAGACCACCACAGCCAACCACAAACAAACAACCACACCCTAGGCCAACCCCAACCTCTCTCACCACCAAAGGAACACAGGTGAACAGCAGAGAACCTGCACGAGCAACGCTGACACCAAACCCTACATACATTAAGCAAAACAGACCATCCCTTTCTATTCCCTTTTGTTTAACCAGGTTGGGGTGTCTCCTTCCAGCTGGTTCTCTTCCCATCGTCAGCTTCCCCTCAGTGATAACCATTCACCGAGTTTATGCACAAATTTGTCCTCCCAGCCCAGTGTACACCCAGAACACAGGCGCTCTGCTCAGTTCCTCATTCTATCTTTAGCCCAGGCATTTCTCAGGCTGTTCCTCCAAGAAAACGAAACAGAAAAACTTGAGCGCAGCTAATTAAAGCTGAAATCTGAAACTTAAGCATATTTGCAATGGAAAGCCGGTGTCCCATATTCAAAAACAGAGAATATAAAGCATTCTCTTTGAGCTGAGCTTCACTTCCGCTTGTGCATTTCTAACTGCTTTTAGCCTGTGACATCTTCTTTAGGTCACCTTCCAAACAACCTGTTTACAAACACTCCAAGGGACAATCCTGGATTTACAGAAGCCATCCTGGTTTCTGACTTGATCCTAGAATGTCCCGCTTTTCCTTTGTTGTTGTTGTTTAGTTGTGTCCGGCTCTTCGTGACCCCCTGGACCAGAGCAGGCCAGGCACTCCTGTCTTCCACTGCCTCCCGCAGTTTGGTCAACCTCTTGCCGGTAGCTTTGAGAATACTGTCCAACCATCTCGTCCTCTGTCATCCCCTTCTCCTTGTGCCCTCCATCTTTCCCAACATCGGGGTCTTTTCAAGGGAGTCTTCTCTTCTCATGAGGTGGCCAAAATATTGGAGCCTCAGCTTCAGGATCTGTCCTTCCAGTGAGCACTCAGGGCTGATTTCCTTCAGAATGGAGAGGTTTGATCTTCTTGCAGTCCATGGGACTCTCAAGAGTCTCCTCCAGCACCAGAATTCAAAAGCATCAATTCTTCGATGATCAGCCTTCTTTACGGTCCAGCTCTCACTTCCATACATCACTGCTGGGAAAACCATAGCTTTAACTATACGGACCTTTGTTGGTACGCTTTTCCTTAGGATGCCCCTATTTTTATCAGAAAAGTGTTGGAGGGTATGGAATTACCCTCCAAGCCAAGGAGATAAGTAACTGTACAACCTTTAGAAGACATCGGAAGGCAGCTCTGTATAGGGAAGGTTTTTTTAAAAAAATGTTTTTATATACATTGGAAGCCACCCAGAGTGCTGGGGCAACATTCTGATGATGATGATGATGATCATCACCTCCACCAACACCATGGAACAGAATGTCCCTATTTTCAAATGTTGGAGGGTATGTGTTTATTGAGCATTCACCCTGGTTGGCTGGAACCAGACTGGCTGGTTAGACGAAGTTGGCTATTTAATGAGCAGCCTTTCTGATCTGCGGGGAGGTTAGCCCATGTTGTGTCAAGCAAAAGTTATCCTACACTTTCCAGTTCATTTCCCAGTCGCTTTCCTTTTTGCAAAATGCCAAATCAGGTTTAATAGCACAACCTGTATTTTCTGGTATGTAATTTATCCCACCTGAAAATCATGCCCATATGTTCCCCCCCCCCATGTGTCCCTCTTCCCCTCTTTTTTTACCTACAACTAATCAAGTGACAATTAATCAGTCATCTTTATCTGTGTGAATATGGAATTGTTGGTTGGTTTGTGTTTTATGGTGTATTTTATGTTCTTATTTTGCATTTTTATGTTGTGAACTGCCCTGCAATCTTCAGACGAGCAAAGAGTTTATCCTTCCTAACTCAGAAGATTCTGCTCAGCTAAGCCCATCCTTTTGCCTTTTCTCCTTAGACTCGGTCGACATCCCCACCATTGCCTCCCCGGATGACCTTCGCGAAGGGATGGAGGTGTCCTTCAGCTGCTCCAGCCCCTACACCTGTCCCTATGACAGCATCTCCATGAGATGGCTTGGCTACGACACGACAACCTCGCTTGTGTCCAAGACACTGCAGCTGGACACGGCGGCATCACTCAGGAAGCAAACTCTGACCACTTCCTTGACCTGGAAGGACCACAGCAGGGAACTGAGCTGCGAGGTGTCTGTTGGGGAGCAGGTGGCCACGGGAAGAATCACACTCAACGTGAAACGTGAGTTTATCCATGTGAGGAGGATGGAGCAGCCAGGAGGGGCAGATATCAGTGACAACAAAGAAATTACTTCTACGTCTAAGTCCTGTGTAGAAAGGTGGAATAGAACGGTTGTTGTTACTGTTGTTAAGAAGTGAGTTAGGGGCGAAGACAGGCTCTGGTGAATGGAGTAGATGAGACCATGAGTGGCTCCAACAATCAAGAATTCGGTTCTGGACATGTTGTAGAGAGGGAAGTGAGGGGCAGATGAGGCTCCTCAACCTGGGAAGGGAGCCCCTCTAGGAGTAGGGAACTCTGACCCCAAACCTCAGCTACCTTGAGGGACATCTTTGGGAAAAGAAAAGGCTCAAAGTCTTCTGCTTGCTCTTAGATCCCCCCAAAGGCGTGAAAGTGTCGCTCAATCCCTCCTCCAAGAACATCCGAGTGGGCGATGAGGCAGCCCTGACATGCACTGTGGACAGCAGCAACCCCGAAGTCACCGCCTACAGGTGGTTCAAAGATGGCGTTTCCTGCGGAAGTGAGCCGCTGAAAACCATCAGCAGCGCTGCCCGTGAGGATTATGGCCTGTACCACTGTGAGGCAGAAAACTCTATGGGCACTGGCGTGGCCGAAGGAGTAACCCTCTATGTTTTCTGTGAGTACCAAGGAGAGGGACTTTGGTGTATGTATCTGTGTACGTATTTACCGTATTTTTCGCTCCATAAGGTGCACCTGACCTTAAGGCACACCAATTTTTAGAGGGGGAAATCAAGAAAAAAAATATTATTCCCCCTCCAGCCCCAAAGAGCAGCAGTCCATGGGACTCTCAAGAGTCTCCTCCAGCACCAGAATTCAAAAGCATCAATTCTTCGGCGATCAGCCTTCTTTATGGTCCAGCTCTCACTTCCATACATCACGACTGGGAAATAGTGATTTTGAATAGAACATGGTAAATAGAGCTACAAAGCTCTTTGCTGTCCCTTGACTAAACGTGTCACCCAGTGAAGGAGTGTGACCAGCACCATTAATTCCGGGGTCATTCCATTTTTATTTCTGATTTTCAATTTTATACATTTCAAAAACTTTACAATAATTTCAACATTTTGAAACTCGACTTCCTCCCCCCCCCCCCGCTTTTCTGCAGTTCCTTTATATTATTTTTATTTTCTGCATATTCCAAATTAACTTAACTTACTCATTTATTCGTCTGCTTTAAATATAAAACTGTAGGTTGGCTTGCAAGATTCTGGGGTCATCCCAAGTATGGCATTACTGAAACTAGCTTTTTCTCAAGGTTCCTTCTCCCCTAATCTTCCAGCTGCTCTGCTGTCCATCAGCCCTTCTTCCAGTGTCAGGGAAGGGGAGACAATCACGCTGACCTGCGACGTCCCTGGAGAAGACAAGCAGGAGATCCACTACAGCTGGTACAAGAATAACATCTGGATCAAGGAAGGCAGCGCCCGGATCCTGGTCTTCCACGAGGTTTCGGTGGGAGACACTGGCTATTACTCCTGCAAGGTGCAGAATGACAAAGGGAGTGAGATATCCCAGGCTATTGGCCTGAGCGTCTTCTGTGAGTTTCCTGACGTTCCCTCTTGCACTTCATGTTCAGAGCACACTTCGTATCAGGGATGGGGAACCTGTGGTTTCTCAGGGGTTGCTGGATTTCAACCCCCTGCCCCAGCCAGCCCCAGCCAGCATGGTTAATGGTCAGCAAATAGGGGAGTTGTGGCTCAGCATCTGGGAGCATCTACTGTATATATACCATCGTTCAGCCCGGACACGGAGGTCCAGCTCCGAGGGCCTTCTAGCGGTTCCCTCCCTGCAAGAAGTGAGGTTACAAAGAACCAGGTAGTGGGCCTAATAATAATAATAATAATAATAATAATAATAATAATAATAATAATTTATTATTTATACGCAGCCCTTACCAGTTCAAAAACCGGGCTCAGGGCGGCTAACAACAAATTTAAAAGCAGCATAAGATACAGTATAAAAACTGAGGCAGCTGAGACACTGAGGCAGCTGGCCGTCCGGTTCCACCCTCCTGCATGCCTGGGACTGAGCAACCTGGGGGGGGGGGGCAGGCGGATCCTTGCACCCCGGTGCCGCATATACTTAAGACAGCCCTGGGTCTAGCCCCTGGCGAACTGAGTGGGGACTTGATTCCGAGCACAATTCAAGGTGATGGTGCTGACCTTTAAAGCCCTAAACGGCCTCGGTCCAGTATACCTGAAGGAGCGTCTCCACCCCCATCGTTCTGCCCAGACACTGAGGTCCAGCTCCGAGGGCCTTCTGGTGGTTCCCTCACTACAAGAAGCAAAGCTACAGGGAACCAGGCAGAGGGCCTTCTTGGTGGAGGCTCCTGCTCTGTGGAACGCCCTCCCACCAAATGTCAAAGAGAACAACAACTACCTGACTTTTAGAAGACATCTAAAGGCAGCCCTGTTTAGGGAAGCTTTTAATGTTTAATAGGTTATTGTATTTTAATATTCTGTTGGAAGCCGCCCAGAGTGGCTGGGGAAGCCCAGCCAGATGGGCGGGGTAGAAATAAATTATTATTATTATTATTATTATTATTATTATTATTATTATTATTATTATTATTATTCCCTGTTTTCCCAGGTCCTAGTCCAACGGCAACACCACACTGGCTCCTATATGATATTCCAAGGGTCGGTCACAACTATAGAGATGATCTGCAGGGCCAGCCCTACAATTAGGCAGATTATTGTCTGGTGTTGGCTTCTGTGGGGCAGGAAGTGGCACTGAGGTGTGGAAAGACAGAGCTCTGCGTGCCACTTCTCCAGTCTGCCTTCCTCTGATCCAAAGATGGGAAGATGTCAGGTTTGCAGAGACAACTTAGGTCTCGGTTTGCTTTTTACTAAAACCCTGAAACCCACATGCAAAACGGCAGTTTGAAATAGGGAGCAGCATGCACAGGGCTTATCCACACTTCATTTTCACCCCACACTTTTCAGGGCAGAGGTCTGTAGTTTCACACTTGTCCAAAGGTCCTTCTCCCTCCCCATTTTTCTCCGAAGATTTCCCCCATGCAAACCGCTCTTTAAAGCCAAATCACAGCCATCAGCAATTTGGGTTTTTCGCAGATTGATCTTTGTTCCGATTGAGCTCTAAAGAGCAGTTTTTCTGGGGGAAAGCTTGAACACGGAGATTTAAAGCACAGACCCTGCATGGAAAGAGCGGAAGAAAAGTAAGTGTGGATAAGGCCTTAGAATTGTGAGACGAGGGACTTCTGCAGCTGATCCTGGAATTCCCCGCCACTTTAGGCAGCTGGGATTCAGGGTAGAGTAGAAATTCAGTCCTCATTTAAATGCAAACTTATCTAACTTGTACCTCCCAGGGAAATACGCAAACCGAAACACAGCTCTCCTTTGAAATTCTCTCTTCCTAGAATTTTGCAGAACAGCTCTCCTGCCAAAAGTGCACACCTGAGCAGAGAGTGTGCGCAGCCATGCGCATGTTAGTGGGAAAGACATACAAAAATGCATTCTATTAGAGAAAATGGCATGCAAGAATGTATGTGTTAGGAGAAAATGCACACCCACATACGCAACATGCAATATTTTGCAAGCTAACATGGAAATGTGGAGAACTGAATTTAAGAAGGGAGACATAAAAGACAAGAGAAACTGAAAGTGGCCAATTTGTCCGTCCTAATTTGGGATCAGTGTGGTGTTTCTGTTCAGTTGGAGGGGAGGCCCATCTACGAACTGGGAAATGTACCTGCTCCTAAGGTGTGCATGCAACGATCTTGTTTCTCCTGCACAGACCCCCCGAGGGCCCCCTCCCTCTCCTTGTTCCAGGAGACCCGGGAAGGGCAGCTGGCCATCATCTACTGCACCGTCGACAGCAACCCCCAGTCCTCCCTAAGCCTTTACCGGGACAAGCGGCTGATCGCCACCACCAGCTCGCACTCGGCTCCCAGCCAGCGGATCAGCATCAGCACCACACGCAACTCTTTGAAGCTGGAAATCCAGAAGGTCGTTCCAGAAGACCAGGGCGAGTACCAGTGTGTGGCCTCCAACGCGTATGGGAACGCCACCACTGCGAGATTCTTCGGTGCTCAAAGTAAGATTATTGCAATGGGTTGTGTGTGTGACTGCCTCTGGAACTTCAGCTGGTGCAGAATTCAGTGGCCAGGTTGCTCACCAGAGCAAGCCGGTTTGAGCATATAAATCCAATCCTGGCTGACAATTAGTTTCTGGGTCGAATTCAAAGTGCTGGTTTTGAAAGCTTACATGGCTCAGGGCGGCAATACCTCAAAGACCGCCTCTCCGCATGTGATCAAACCCAGACCCTGCGATTATCCTCTGAGGCCCTTCTTTGGGTGTCTGCTCTACGAAAGGTTCAGAGGGTAGTAGCATGAGAACAGGACCTTTTCTGTAGCGGCTCCCCACTGGTGGAACGCTCTCCAAAGGGAGGCTCACCTGGCGCCTTCGTTCCATATCTTTAGGTGCTAGGAAAGAAACATTCTTCATCAACCAAGCCTTTGGCTGTTCATCAATCTATGGCCTTTTAAATGTGTGGTGGGGTATTGTTCTTTAAATCGTTATGTTATGCATTTTGTGTTTTTATATTGCAAAACATAACATCTCCAGTTAAAAGACTCTCTGGCAGAGCAGAGTGAGACACCAGAGTCTGTACAGCTAGCCCTGGCAGCGAAGTCCAGCGATTCAGCTCAGTATGAAACACCTTTGTATCTCCACTTGATTTGGGCTTGCCCTTCTAGCTTTGCTTGGTCAACACCACTCACCAGGTGGGTGTGGTTCCTGCACAGCACGGGGGTTCGACTAGATGACCCTTGGGGTCCCTTCCAACTCCACATTTCTATGAGGCTGAATCCTGACAAAACAGAAGTACTGTTTTGGGGGGACAGGAGGCGGGCAGGTGTGGAGGACTGCCTGGTCCTGAATGGGGTCACTGTGCCCCTTAAGGACCAGGTGCGCAGCCTGGGAGTCATTTTGGACTCACAGCTCTCCATGGAGGCGTAGGTCAATTCTGTGTCCAGGGCAGCTGTTTACCAGCTCCATCTGGTACGCAGGATGAGACCCTCCCTGCCCACAGGCTGTCTCGCCAGAGTGGTGCATGCTTTGGTTACCTCTCACTTGGACTACTGCAATGCACTCTATGTGGGGCTACCTTTGAAGGTGACCTGGAAACTACAACTAATCCAGAATGCGGCAGCTAGACTGGTGACTGGGAGTGACCACCAAGACCATGTAACACTGGTCTTGAAATACCTACATTGGCTCCCAGTACATTTCCGAGCACAATTCAAAGTGTTGGTGCTGACCTTGAAAGCCCTAAACGACCTTGGTCCAATATACCTGAAGGAGCGTCTCCACCCCCATTGTTCTGCCCAGACACTGGGGTCCAGCTCTGGTGGTTCCCTCCCTGCGAGATGTGAGGTTACAGGGAACCAGGCTGAGGGCCTTCTTGGTAGTGGCACCCGCCCTGTGGAACGCCCTCCCACCAAATGTCAAAGACAACAACAACTACCAGACTTTTAGAAGACATCTGAAGGCAGCCCTCTTTAGGGAAGCTGTTAATGTTTAACAGACCAGTGTATTATTATTTTTTAATATATATTTTTAGACCACTGTATTTTAATACTTTGTTGGGAGCCGCCCAAAGTGGCTGGGGAAACCCAGCCAGATGGGCGGGGTATAAATAATCTATTCTATTCTTTTCTATGATTCTATGATCAATAGTCTCTGTTTGCTCTTCTCCCAGCTGCTAGGGTAGTGGCCAGCCCATCCCAAGAGTTACCTGAAGGCGAGCGAGTCACCCTGACCTGCATGTCCACCTTGGGGCCTGGAGATGGGACCACCTACACGTGGTACAAGAATGCTAAGTGGCTGCAGGAGGGAGCGGAGAGCTCCCTGGTCTTTCTGGCGTTGGCCAGCGGTGACGCAGGAACATTCCACTGCGTTGCTCGGAACGAGAAAGCCAGCAGCACATCGCCAGCCATCACCCTGCGCGTCTTGTGTGAGTAGCCCATCCAACCCATCTCATAAAACGTGGCTGGAGCCATAGCGGTCTAGAGCAGGGGTAGGGGACCCAAGGGCCACATTACCCTATAGGGCCTGCATGTCAATGGTGGGCGGGGCTAGAGGCAAAGGTGGGTGGACACCTAGCTTTGTTCCAGGAAAGGGTCGTGGTTGATTCCTGCATTGCACGAAGCCGCCCAGGGTGGCTGGGGTGACCCAGCCAGATGGGAGGGGGATTAATAATAAATTATTATTAAATTGTTATTATTATAACGGATTGTTTTCCACTCCAAAGATGCCCCCAAGCAGCCTGTCCTGAGGTCCTTTCTGGAAACCCGAGGAGGATACCTTGGTGTCATCCAATGCACAGTCGACAGCGAACCGGCCTCCGAGATAACTCTGCGCAAGGGTGACACGCTCATCAGGTCCACTACCATTGCCCACTCCTCCGCCGACCCAAGAGTGAGCGTGATCCAGTCGTACAACACACTGAAGGTGACCATCAAGGGCGTGAGGCTGGAAGATGAAGGAGAATACCTCTGTTCTGCTCAGAACCGCTATGGACAATCCACCGCCTCCATGGACTTCACGGCGGAAAGTAAGTCATAGAGATTTGAGAAGTTAGCAGTCCAATTGTCAAAAATGTCTCCCCCCCAAAAAAAATGGAGGTTACGCTTTATATTACTTCCTTTTTTAAAAAATAATTTTTATTAACAGGCCAATCACATCACATTATCCAAATCACATTAGTTCCAAATTATACAGCCAAATTTTAAATTTTGTTGAGGGTACCCATACATCAAGCTCCGCACGAGTCCAAAACTCCAGACAAGTCCAGGCATCACTTATATTACTGCTTTAATTAGACAGTTCTATCCAGTTCAATCCGGGTAGTCCTTTATTACTTTCTTTCTCGTTGTTATCGTATATTCCTTTCTTTGCGATCTCTGATGATTTTCACAAGCAGATTGAAAACTGGCGTCTCTGTGTGGGTTTTGTACTCTTCAAAGATCATATCGCTCAGGGACAGCCTCTGTTCAACGCTTCCATAAACAAAATTAATCTTCGATCTGTCCTTTATTTTTCTCAGGCTTGCCAAATAAATCAAATGAATCAGGGGTCTCTGTCAGGTCAAACTTGCGTTCCAACATTCCTTCTCTTTTGAACGATCCTGATTCTCCTCCCCCGTCCTTCTTTCTCCAGCAAGCCTGTCTTGGCAAGACGCCATTTTTTAACTGCGTCATAAAAATTTTCCTCTTTCTCACCGTTCACCAATCTTCTCTCCTGTTATAATCCATCCCACACAGTTCTTAAAATCCTGCTTATGATTAATAAAAACACAACGATCTT
This sequence comes from Podarcis cretensis, assembly GCF_951804945.1. NCBI lineage: Eukaryota > Metazoa > Chordata > Lepidosauria > Squamata > Lacertidae > Podarcis > Podarcis cretensis. The sequence continues at coordinate 2,540,434 of NC_137178.1, read as the reverse complement.
ATTTCTATCTGGGGTGAAGGGTTATTAATATCACATCGTGCAAAGAAAAAAAGAGTTTTTTCCTCCACCCCCCTTCGTTCCAAACATACAGTCTCCTAGTGGTGATTCATCAGAAGATTTACTTATCCATCCGTCACTCCCGGTCACAGAGATCCATTAATCAGCAGTCTTATCTCTCGAGCATTACTTGATGTATGTGCTTCAGCTTCATTTCCAATCATATGTTTCCAATTATAATTCCGAGCTGAAGCAACCAGCACGCGCTAATTGGAATCGGCGTCAGGAAGATCTGACTTCACTGAGGGCTCGTGCCAAGTGTAAAGTACCCCCATCTCTCGGATCAGGGCGTGCATTGTGAACACCGCTGGCAAGGCAGTGCCCCCATCTCCTGGGGGGGGAAGGCTGCATACTTCCCATAGCAGCCCCTTAATTACCTTGTATGGGTCAGAGAGATGTTATTGTCGGCCATCTTCCAACGCGCCACCTGGTGCCCCCCCCCCGCTTTATATTACTTCCAGACCCTGATATTATTTCCTTCCTACCTGCTGTCCTTAAGTGGCATGTTATGTATTGAGTTGAATAGGATCCAAAATGCAGCAGTCTGATTGGTCCTAGAACAATAGGAACCAGAATGCAGCAGTCTGATTGGTCCGCAGGAGCCACCCAATCCAGCTCCAGGTGGGAGTGAATCCGCAACCTGATTGGTCTACAGGAGAATTCCAGAATTAGCCAATCACGTGGGGCCCATTGTGTAAATAATATAAATATAAAGCAGACATTTTGGGGGAACTCCTATTCCTCACTACTATGAGCTGAATAAAGAGCATGAAATCCACTCTCGACTCCGAGTATTTTTCATAGAATCATAGAATCCTAGAGTTGGAAGAGACCACAAGGGCCATCGAGTCCAACCCCCTGCCAAGCAGGAAACACCATCAGAGCACTCCTGACATATGGTTGTCAAGCCTCTGCTTAAAGACCTCCAAAGAAGGAGACTCCACCACACTCCTTGGCAGCAAATTCCACTGTCCAACAGCTCTTACTGCCAGGAAGTTCTTCCTAATGTTTAGGTGGAATCTTCTTTCTTGTAGTTTGGAGCCATTGCTCCGTGTCCCCTTCTCTGGAGCAGCAGAAAACAACCTTTCTCCCTCCTCTATGTGACATCCTTTTATATATTTGAACATGGCTATCATATCACCCCTTAACCTCCTGTTCTCCAGGCTAAACATGCCCAGCTCCCTTAGCCGTTCCTCATAAGGCATCGTTTCCAGGCCTTTGACCATTTTGGTTGCCCTCCTCTGGACACGTTCCAGTTTGTCCGTGTCCTTCTTGAACTGTGGTGCCTAGAACTGGACACAGTACTCCAGGTGAGGCCTGACCAGAGCAGAATACAGTGGCACTATTACTTCCCTTGATCTAGATGCTATACTCCTATTGATGCAGCCCAGAATTGCATTGGTTTTTTAGCTGCCGCGTCACACTGTTGGCTCATGTCAAGTTTGTGGTCAACCAAGACTCCTAGATCCTTTTCACATGCACTGCTCTCATGGCAACAGTACCTTTGCAGTGTCCCATCTAATATTCTGAAATAGGACTTTCTGTTTTGTCTTTTCTCAAAATCTTCTCTTTTTGCCTGACCATCATTTGTAGGTTTTTGGACAGGGGTTGGGTGGCCACCTGTCAAGGGTTATTCAGCTGTGATTCCTGCATTGCAGGAAGGTTGGACAGAATTATCCTTGGGAATGCCAAAACTACAAGTCTATGGAACTAGTTCGCCATGTTTCTTAACTGTCACAGTGCTGTTCCTCTGCCTGGAAGAAGAAAGGAGATTTTTTTTAGTGTTGCCTGCTAGAGCAGATATTAGGGACGCGGGTGGCGCTGTGGGTAAAACCTCAGTGCCTAGGACTTGCCGATCGTATGGTCGGCGGTTCGAATCCCCGTGGCGGGGTGAGCTCCCACCGTTCAGTCCCAGCTCCTGCCCACCTAGCAGTTCGAAAGCACCCTTAAGTGCAAGTAGATAAATAGGTACCGCTTTATAGCGGGAAGGTAATGGCGTTTCCGTGTGCTGCGCTGGTGCAGGCTCGCCAGAGCAGCTTTGTCACGCTGGCCACGTGACCCAGAAGTGTCTCCGGACAGCGCTGGCCCCTGTCCTCTTAAGGGAGATGGGCGCACAACCCTAGAGTTGGACACGACTGGCCCGTACGGGCAGGGGTACCTTTAACTTTTTAGAGCAGATATTCTACAGCATCTAAGCATTTTATAAAATACTTTACGGACGACCCTGACCTTGGCAAACTTAACTAGACTGATCCATCTTGGAGTGTGGAAGTGGAGCAAATTGAATTTGAATGTGAATTTTATTATTACGGTCACAGACCAGTTCCGACTCACTCACAATATCAGGGAAATCATAAAACACAACAGGAATACATTGAATTGCAATTGGGTATAACAGAGACAATTCACATATTTGTTGTTTAGTCGTTTAGTCGTGTCCGATTCGTGACCCCTTGGACCAGAGCACGCCAGGCCCTCCTGTCTTCCACTGCCTCCCACAGTTTGGTCAAACTCATGCTGGTAGCTTCGAGAACAATGTCCAACCATCTCATCCTCTGTCATCCCCTTCTCCTTGTGCCCTCCATCTTTCCCAACATCGGGGTCTTTTCAAGGGAGTCTTCTCTTCTCATGAGGTGGCCAAAGGATTGGAGCCTCAGCTTCAGGATCTGTCCTTCCAGTGAGCATTCAGAGCTGATTTCCTTCAGAATGGAGAGGTTGGATCTTCTTGCAGTCCATGGGACTCTCAAGAGTCTCCTCCAGCACCAGAATTCAAAAGCATCAATTCTTTGGCAATCAGCCTTCTTTATGGTCCAGCTCTCACTTCCATACATCACTACTGAGAAAACCATAGCTTTAACTATACGGACCTTTGTCGGCAAGGTGATGTCTCTGCTTTTTAAGATGCTATCTAGGTTTATCATTGCTTTTCTCCCAAGAAGAAGGTGTCTCTTTATTTCATGGTTGCTGTCACCATCTGCAGTGATCATGGAGCCCAAGAAAGTAAAATCTCTCACTGCCTCCATTTCTTCCCCTTCTATTTGCCAGGAGGTGATGGGACCAGTGGCCATGATCTTCGTTTTTTTGATGTTGAGCTTCAGACCATATTTTGCGCTCTCCTCTATCTCCCTCAATATCCAGTTCTAACTGTAGCTTCTTGTCCCACATAGAGATTTCTCAGGAGACAGATGAGGTGATCAGGCACTCCCATTTCTTTAAGAACTTGCCATAGTTTGCTGTGGTCAACACAGTCAAAGGCTTTTGCATAGTCAATGAAGCAGAAGTAGATGTCTTTCTGGAACTCTCTAGCTTTCTCCATAATCCAGCGCATGTTTGCAATTTGGTCTCTGGTTCCTCTGCCTCTTCTAAATCCAGCTTGCACTTCTGGGAGTTCTCGGTCCACATACTGCTTGAGCCTTCCTTGTAGAATTTTAAGCATAACCTTGCTAGCGTGTGAAATGAGTGCAATTGTGCGGTAGTTGGAGCATTCTTTAGCACTCTCCTTCTTTGGGATTGGGATGTAGACTGATCTTCTCCAATCCTCTGGCCACTGCTGAGTTTTCCAAACTTGCTGGCATATTGAGTGTAGCACCTTCACAGCATCATCTTTTAAAATTTTAAATAGTTCAGCTGGAATACCATCACTTCCACTGGCCTTGTTATTTGCAGTGCTTTCTAAGGCCCATTTGACTTCACTCTCCAGGATGTCTGGCTCAAGGTCAGCAACCACACTACCTGGGGTGTACAAGACATCCATATCTTTCTGGTATAATTCCTCTGTGTATTCTTGCCACCTCTTCTTGATGTCTTCTGCTTCTGTTAGGTCCTTTCCACTTTTGTCCTTTATTATGGTAATCTTTGAACGAAATGTTCCTTTCATATCTCCAATTTTCTTGAACAGATCTCTGGTTCTTCCCATTCTGTTGTTTTCCTCTATTTCTTTGCATTGCTCGTTTAAGAAGGCCTTCTTGTCTCTCCTTGCTATTTTTTGGAAATCTGCATTCAATTTCCTGTATCTTTCACTATCTCCCTCACATTTTGCTTGCCTTCTCTCCCCCGCTATTTGTAAGGCCTCATTGGACAGCCACTTTGCTTTCTTGCATTTCCTTTTCATTGGGATGGTTTTCGTTGCTGCCTCCTGTATAATGTTACGAGCCTCCATCCATAGTTCTTCAGGCACTCTGTCCACCAAATCTAAATCCTTAAACCTGTTCCTCACTTCCACTGTGTATTCATAAGGGATTTGATTTAGATTGTATCTTACCGGCCCAGTGGTTTTTCCTACTTTCTTCCGTTTAAGCTTGAATTTTGCTATAAGAAGTGTAATGGTTACGGGTGGGTTACTCGTGTGTAAACTGCCTCCACTTCAGTTAGATCGTTTGCTCAACCATGTTTAGGGCTAGAGCTCGCCCTTCGTGACCTGTTAGTCACTTGCAGAATCCGTCAATGGGCGTTTCTTGAATCTCTTCCAGCATAAAAGCTGTTTGACCCCAAGTCTCCTCCTCTGCGCAAGTAAGGGGAAGGCAGGGGCGTGCCAGCACTCTCTCCGCTAGTTTCGCTTGAAGGGTCTTGGAGCCCTGACACCGCCTCCTCCATCTCCCTATCCTCTCTATTGGTGTCACGCTGAAATCCTTCCCCTCTACTGGTTCCCTCCCCGGCATCGCTCTGGTGCCCTGCCTCCGTTTCTCCCTTTGATGTCAGTTCCCTGACAAGAAGCTGATGATCTGAGCCACAGTCAGCTCCAGGTCTTGTTTTTGCTGACTGTATAGAGCTTCTCCATCTTTGGCTGCAGAGAACATAATCTGATTTCGATGCTGCCCATCTGGTGATGTCCACGTGTAGAGTCGTCTCTTGTGTTGTTGGAAAAGCGTGTTTGTGATGACCAGCTTGTTCTCTTGACAGAACTCTATTAGCCTTTGCCCTGCTTCGTTTTGATCTCCAAGGCCAAACTTGCCAGTTGTTCCTTTTATCTCTTGACTCCCTACTTTAGCATTCCAATCCCCTATAATGAGAAGAACATCCTTCTTTGGTGTCACTTCTATAAGGTGCTGTAAGTCTTCATAGAATTGGTCGATTTCAGTTTCTTCAGCACCAGTAGTTGGTGCATAAACTTGGATTACTGTGATGTTAAAAGGTCTGCCTTGGATTCGTATCGAGATCATTCTATCATTTTTGAGATTGCATCCCAGTACAGCTTTTGCCACTCTTTTGTTTACTATGAGGGCCACTCCATTTCTTTTGCGGGTTTCTTGCCCACAGTAGTAGATATGATGGTCATCCGAACTGAATTCGCCCATTTCCGTCCATTTTAGTTCACTGATGCCCAGGATGTCAATATTTATTCTTGCCATCTCATTTTTGACCACATCCAACTTACCCAGGTTCATGGTTCTTACATTCCAAGTTCCTATGCAATATTTTTCTTTACAGCACTGGACTTTACTTTTGCTTCCAGGCATATCCGCAACTGAGCCTCCTTTCGCCTTTGGCCCAGCCACTTCATCAGCTCTGAATCTACTTGTACTTGTCCTCCGCTCTTCGTCAGTAGCATGTTGGACGCCTTCCAACCTGAGGGGCTCATCTTCCAGCGTCATAACTTTTATATGCCTGTTATCTTTGTCCATGGAGTTTTCTTGGCAGGAATACTGGAGTGGCTTGCCGGTTCCTCCTCCAAGTGGATCACATTTGGTCAAAACTCTCCACTATGACCTCTTCATCTTGGGTGGTCCTGCATGGCATAGCTCATAGCTTCTCTGAGTTATTCAAGCCCCTTCACCACGGCAATGCAGTGATCCATGAAGGGGCAATTCAGATATAGCGGCAGTTAAAAATATATATTAAATCTTGATCACTGAAATATAACCTAAAATTGTCATTTAAAACCTTAATCGTTTTGGTAGTACAGCTTGTTCCCTTAGTTTTAGGGCAGTCGCAAAGAATTTGGCCACCCTGAGCATGATCTCTAGATCCTTGTCTTCTACCAGGAGTTTTAAACATTGAAGTTTGGACCCATTTAGAGATTTTTGTATAACAGGAGTGATAATTACGGAGCGTATATCCCCGTAGAAATGGCAGCATAACAAGACATGAGAGACAGTTTCTACCTCCATCAAGCCGCAGACTCGTTCCACGTACCTTTTACCCTCAAATCTGCCCTGCAATAATGCAGGTGGATGGAGCAAATTGGGATATTGTTCTTGTATTGCCCCTTCTCTTTTTTGTAATTGCTATATATTGGAAATTAATGAAATTATATTGAAAGGAAGGAAGGAAACCAGCCTATACTACCAACTAGTTACACAAAACAAAAGAATTGCCGTGAAAATCCCTTTAACATCAGCAGTCAGGAGCGCTTCAGCCTGTTTTTGAGTTTCCGCCCTGTTTTTGAGTTTGTTTGAAACTTAAACAGCTTATCTCGTATTCCTTTGTAAGTTTTTCTTAAAACCTTTTTTTGTAAACTCAGGGAAGCATTTCATCCCTGCTCTTGAGTTTGCTGTAAATCATTGAAAACCATTTAAGGTTTATAATGTTCTCTTAAATAGGGCTATGTTTAAAACTTGTCATTGAGGTTTTTATACCTTTTTCGTAAACTCAAGGAAGCATCTCAGCCCTGCTCTTGAGTTTGTTTGATATCACTTAAAATCATTTAAGGTTTAAAATTCTTTATTTCCTTCTGAGGAAAGTGATTAGTTCAGTGAAACGAGTTTTGTAGCCAGCATCTCATTAAGTCTTTGTTTAATTCTAGGTTAATTTTTCCGTAAATTTTTTGATTTTTGTTGTTCAATTCTATAGTCGATTACCTCTCATTTCAGGGATTTTCACGGCAATTCTTTTGTTTTGTGTAATTTCTTGGTTCTGTGACTGAAATATGCTCGGAGTTGAGTGTGGATTTCATGCTCTTTATTCAGCTCATAGTAGTGAGGAATGAAAGTTCCCCCAAAATATCTGCTTTATATACATTATTTACACAATGGGCCACATGTGATTGGCTAATTCTGGGATTCTCCAGTAGGCCAATCAGGCTGCGGATTCACTTCCACCTGGAGCTGGATTGGGTGGCTCCTGCGGACCAGTCAGACTGCAGCATTGTTCTAGGACCAATCAGACTGCTGCCTTTGGATCCTATTCAACTCAGTACATAACAGTGACAGTCTTTTTGTCACTGTATACTACCAACCATGGCACTTTATAAGCTGGAAACATGGTCTTATTTGTTTAGAAAGATGCCCCTTGAGTGTCACTTGTATGATTGATTGCTGCTGCTCCACCCAGGTATCTGTGTTAACCCTTTAGGGTTTACTCCCCTTTAAGGCGTTCACCTCTGAATCACAGACTTGAAGCTTTGGAAGGGACCCAACTGCTTGCAATGCAGGAATTGTTGTTGTTGTTGTTTAAATTTTTTAAATTTATTTACAACATAATCCACAACAACTCATACAAACGAACCCACCACCACTGACAATTAAAACATATCAAAATTAAACTCATATCCCCTTACACAAAGAAAACATATCATAAAAATAAAACTTCCCTTATCCTGTAAATGGCCTCCTTATTTACTTCTTGTATACTGTTTCTTTTATATGTGATTATTACAATTTCCCCTAATTATGACTTTAAAAACTGCAAAGTCTCCTGTAGAAATTAATCGAAACAAGTCCAGGTGTATATTTTAGGGCACTGTTTGGTAAAGTATTCTCTGCATTTTCCCCATTCATTTTAAAATTCTTGTCTAGGTTGTCCCCTAATTGTCTCTGTCAATCTGGCCAATTCAGTATAATCTAATAATTTATCCTGCCATTCCTTTTTTGTTGGCACAAATTCTTTTTTTCCAATTTCTGTTGTTGTTAGTTATTTCTGTGGTTTATATACTGCTCTTTATCTAAAAATCTCAGGGTTGTGCCCAACATCAAGGACACAACAACCACAACCACAGCTAAATGCAGGAATTGCAACTGACAATTGTCCCTGTTTTATTTCCCGCCCAACTGTCCTCCAGCTGCAAGAATCACCATCTCCCCGTCCTCAGAGGTGCGTGAAGGTGAGACGGTCCAGCTGTCCTGCGAGGTGAGCAGTGATAACACCACCTCAAGCAACTGCACCTGGTACAAGGATGGTCTTCCTCTCCCCGAGGCCCATGGGGATTCCCTGGAGTTCCAGCGAGTGTCCAGAGGCGAGTCAGGGATCTATCACTGCCAAGTGGAGAACGAGAAAGCCAGCAAGAGCTCCACCGCCGCCACCCTGTCTGTGCTGTGTAAGAGTCGCTGCCTTTTGCAATTTTGTTCAAGATCAGAGGTCAGCAAACTTTTTCAGCAGGGGGCCGGTCCGCTGTCCCTCAGACCTTGGGGGGGCAGACTATATTTTTTAAAAAATAATGAACGAATTCCTATGCCCCACAAATAACCCAGAGAAGCATTTTCAACAAAAGCACACATTCTACTCATGTGAAAACACCAGGCAGGCCCCACAAATAACCTAGTTGTTTAGTGGTTTAGTCGTGTCCGACTCTTCGTGTGATCCCCTGGACCAGAGCACGCCAGGCACTCCTGTCTTCCACTGCCTCCCACACTTTGGTCAAACTCATGCTGGTAGCTTCGAGAACACTGTCCCACCATCTCGTCCTCTGTCGTCCCCTTCTCCTTGCGCCCTCCATCTTTCTCAACATCAGGGTCTTTTCCAGGGAGTCTTCTCTTCTCATGAGGTGGCCAAAGTATTGGAGCCTCAGCTTCACAATCTGTCCTTCCAGTGAGCACTCAGGGCTGATTCCCTTCAGAATGGATAGGTTTAATCTTCTTGCAGTCCATGGGACTCTCAAGAGTCTCCTCCAGCACCAGAATTCAAAAGCATCAATTCTTTGGCGATCAGCCTTCTTTATGGTCCAGCTCTCACTTCCATACATCACTACTGGGAAAACCATAGCTTTAACTATACGGACCTTTGTCGGCAAGGGATGTCTCTGTTTTTTAAGATGCTATCTAGGTTTATCATTGCTTTTCTCCCAAGAAGAAGGCGTATTTTAATTTTGTGGCTGCTGTCACCATCTGCAGTGATCAAATAACCTAGAGATGCATTTTAAATAAAAGGACACATTCTACTCATGTAAAAACATGCTGATTCCCGGACTGTCTGTGGGTAGGATTTAGAAGGCAATTGGGCCGGATCCAGCCCCCGGGCCTTAGTTTACCTACCCATGTTCAAGATGCTATCAAGTTAGACTTCCGGAAGTCTTTCCCCGCAAACACTCACACACAAAAAATCTCATATACATATAGCAAAGGTAGGCAAGGCAATTCCCTCCCGTCAGCTGACTTCATGGCTGTAAATTAATCAGCTGCTCTCAGATCTATTTCATACAAGATAATCCAGGATATCACATCCATGTAGGAAAACAGCATGTCCTCTGTAACCTGGGGCACCCATCTTTGGGCCACGGCTCTTGGATTTACAGACTAACAAAATGCAATGCTAGAAAGAGAGGCAACGTCATAAATGTGTACAAAATTATGCGTCTCCTTGAGAAAGAGAATAGAGACAAGTTTTTCTTCCTCTCCCATAACACTGGAATTTGTGGACATCCTATGAAGCTGAACGTTGGAAGATTTAGGACAGTTAAAAGAAAACCCTGCTTTACCTGAAGGAGTGTCTCCACTCCCATCGTTCAGCCCAGACACTGAGGTCCAGCTCTGAGGGCCTTCTGATGGTTCCTTCACTACAAGAAGCCAAGTTACAGGGAACCAAGCAGAGGGCCTTCTCGGTTGTGGCACCTGCCCTGTGGAACGCCTTCTCACCAGATGTCAAAAAGAAAAACCAGACTTTTAGAAGACATCTGAAGGCAGCCCTGTTTAGGGAAGCTTTTAATGTTTAACAGACCACTGTATTTTAATACTTTGTTGGAAGCCGCCCGGGGTGGCTGGGGAAACCCAGCCAGATGGGTGGGGTATAAAGTATTAATATTAGGCTCCAGATGAACCTCCCTGAGGTGATACTATAACCTTGAAAGATAGCCCTTGTGGGACCTCCCTCCGATCCTTGCTCCTCCCGACCCAATGCCTTCAAATTTCTCTTTCTTTCCCAACTCCTTATAGTTTCTTCTGAAGTTCCAGTCCTATAAAACATACTATTGGCCAAACACTCTCTGTTCAAAGGTATACATTTTCATCACATAAATTAAATGCTATTATCTGATCAGTTGTCAGACAACTCAATCAGAGCAAGAGATATAATTTCGCATTGGCACTGTTTCATTCGTTAAAAGCCTGGGTCTTACGCTCTTAACGTGTGTGTCCTCTGGTTCCAGACCCCCCTGGGAAGCCTCAGGCATCGGTCTTTGCAGAGACGGAAAGAGGTCGGGTCGCCATCTTCCAGTGTTCAGTGGACAGCAACCCTCCAGCACAACTGGTCCTGTATAAAGGGGGTGAAGTCGTGGCTTCTAGCAGCTCAGCGAACAGCGCAGCCTCCCAGAGGGTCAGCATCATGGCCGCTCCCAACGCCATGCGCGTAGAGATGAGAAACATCGAGCCACAGGACGAAGGCAGCTACAACGTCACAGCCACCAACGCCTACGGCTCTTCCTCCAGGCTGCTGTACTTCCGTGTGCAGAGTGAGTGCAGAGAGGCTGCGATTGTGGTGCCGATAATAGCCGTGTGTCTATTTCAATGTTGCCACTGTATTGCCAGCCATGGAGAGTCCTCTCCTCCCTTCGGCAACCTCACAGACGAGAATTAACGAGCAGTTTATCATTTATAGTCCTTTTTATTCAGTCGTCTGGTTGCAAGCAAAAATCCACATCTCTCCACAAGGAGGGCAGTTGGCTACTCCAGATCCCCCCCCCTTCTGCCCCCCACAACATCCTGGGCACTAACAGGAAGTGTGGTGTAGTGGTTAAGAGCGGTAGACTCGTAATCTGGTAATCCCGCTCCTCCACATGCAGCTGCTGGGTGACCTTGGGCCAGTCACACTTCTTTGAAGTCTCTCAGCCCCACTCACCTCACAGAGTGTTTGTTGTGGGGCAGGAAGGGAAAAGAGAATGTTAGCCGCTTTGAAACTCTGCAGGGTAGTGATAAAGCGGGATATCAAATCCAAACTCCTCCTCCTCCTCCTCCTCCTTCTCCTCCTCCTCCTCTTCTTCTTCTTCTTCTTCTTCTTCTTCTTCTTCTTCTTCTTCTTCTTCTGACATCTCTGCTGGCTGTTCCCTCCCTTCTGTTTCTCTTTCCATTATCTCATAGCTAGATAACTCCCGGAATTCTAGAATTGTTCCATTGGAAGGGACCACAGGGGTCATCTAGTCCAACCCCCTGCAATGTTGGAATCTTTGGCCCAGCCTGGGGCTCAAACCTGTGACCCTGAGATTAAGAGCCCCATGCCTGACTTTCTTCCCCAATCCAGCTGCCCGAGTTCTGGCTTCGCCATCCCCCGAGTTGCTGGAAGGAGAGGCGCTCACCCTGAGCTGCGACGTGATGGGGTCTGCTCCCGAGGATTCCACCTTCTCCTGGTACAAAAACAGCAAGCGCCTCCAAGAGAGCGATGCCAGCACACTCACCTTCAAGGCCATCACCAGCAGCGACGCTGGATCCTACCATTGCAAAGCCCACATGCTGGATGAGGCCAGCACCAGCGTCTCTCCAGCCATCAGCATAACTGTCTTTTGTAAGTGGCGGTGTTTTTGCCAGTTGCATCCCTAACCCTGATTAGACTCCCTGCAGTCAGCTTGGGGTGGGCGATAGCCAGACATTAAGCATGCAATGAGGAAATGCCACATCCTTCCCAATCCCAAGGGACAGCTTCATTAACATTAACATTAACAAAAATGAGGTCCAGTGCCGAGGGCCTTCTGGAGGTTCCCTCGCTGCGAGAAGTGAGGTTACAGGGAACCAGGCAGAGGGCCTTCTCGGTAGTGGCACCCGCCCTGTGGAACGCCCTCCCACCAGATGTCAACGAGAACAACTACTACCAGACTTTTAAAAGACATCTGAAGGCAGCCCTCCTTAGGGAAGCTTTTAATGTCTGATGCATTACTGTATTTTAATATTTTGTTGAAAGCCGTCCAGAGTGGCTGGGGAAACACAGCCAGATGGGCGGGGTATAAATAATATATTATTATTATTATTATTATTATTATTATTATTATTATTATTATTAAACATGTGACCTTGAAATCTGGAAATCTGGAAAATTGGATCCCCTCCAATTTTTGTGCTCATTTTGTGCTGTTTTGTGCCACGAACCCTGCATTTCATGCCACCCCCTGAAACAGAGTAATTCATACTCAGACCAGGGGCCATAGGTACCTCCCACAAACCCCAACACAGTCCGATTCACTCCAAACCAGTGCCAAACTATTGCAAGAGTTTTAATAAAAATAAAAATAATGTAATATTTATAATCCCACCACCACCACCACCAAATCCGGCTGGGTTTCCCCAGCCACTCTGGGCGGCTTACCGAATATATAAAACACAGTAAACACATTTTTGTGCTGCAGACCCTACGTTTTGTGCCACCCCTCAAATGGAGTAACTGATACTCAAACCAGAGGCCATAGGTATCTCCGCTAAAACCCAACCCTGGAGGGTGGGGATTCGCAACACACGATGGCCCAAAACGAGCCCAAAACGTTGGCATCGGTTTGGAGTGGATCCAAAATTCCTGGGTCACGCGTTAATGAAGCTCCAAGGGACCTCCAAGCCATTTCAAACTGGATTCCTCCATGGCACTGCCTACAGGTGATCAAAAACCCGGTTGTGTGTCTCCTTGAGAGTTTATAGACAAAATCTTTTCATAATCTATGGCCTTTTAAAGGGAGGATGTGAGGGTATTTTCTGTCTCTCCCCCTCCCTTACTATTATTACATTAAGTATTTTGTGTTTTATGTTGCAAGCCTCCCTGTGGTCTCTTGAGGAAGGGCAGTTTTATAAATACGATAAAGGATAAAGTAATAATCATTTGTCTGTCCTGAGTCAACAATCAGCTGGAAAGGAGGTAGTCCCCATCATCGAACCTAAAGCTGGCGTCTCTCTCCTGCCTGCATAGATCCGCCTCGGAAACCTCAGGTGACCTCCTTCCTTCAGACACAGGGCAGGCAAGTGGCTGTCATTCACTGCAGCACCCAGAGCGAGCCCCAGTCCCAGCTGGCCATCTACAAGGGCGGTGAGCTCCTGGCCTCCACCATCAACTCTGGCACGGTGGCACTCAATCCTCGGTTTGGCGTATCAGACTCGTACAACAGCTTGAGAGTGGAGATCTCTCATGTGGTGATGGAGGACGAAGGAGAGTACTTCTGCTTTGCTGGCAATGTGCACGGCAACGCCAGCTCTTCGGTGATGTTCATTGCAGAGAGTGAGTAGGAGAAGGGGTGCGATTGTGTGACGGGTGGCTCAGCAGGTAGAGCATGAGACTCTTTATCTCAGTGTTAGGGATGTTCCTCCCCAGAGCGACTCCAGAGAGGAAAGAGGGCAGACTGCGGGGGGGGGGGGGAGTAGAGACTTGATTCCTTCCCACATTGAGAGTGATGTAAGCTGCTCTCACTCTGGAATGCAAGCTGTTGAAGCCGGCTGCAGGGCAACAGCCACTGTTAGATTTGGCTCAAGAGGAAGAGGGGCTGGCTACACCTGAGTCTCCTCAGAGCAGGAGGAAGAGCTGGATATTAGGGCAATGTCGGCCCAGCAGGAGGTGGGGGGAAAAGGTGGAGGATATCCTGCTGGCGCAGACGGAGTCATCCAGTGGGACCAACTGATTCATCCAGTGAAGCTCAGATTGCAGCTACTGTGTAATTACTAAATAAATCTAAGAGTAATTAACCTGCCAAGGGACGCGGGTGGCGCTGTGGGTTAAACCACAGAGCCTAGGGCTTGCCGATCAGAAGGTCGGTGGTTCGAATCCCCGCGACGGGGTGAGCTCCTGTTGCTTGGTCCCTGCTCCTGCCAACCTAGCAGTTTGAAAGCACGTCAAAGTGCAAGTAGATAAATAGGTACCGCTCCGGCGGGAAGGTAAACGGCATTTCCGTGCGCTGCTCTGGTTCCCCAGAAGTGGCTTAGTCATGCTGGTCACATGACCCGGAAGCTGTATGCCGGCTCCCTCGGCCAATAAAGCGAGATGAGCGCCGCAACCCCAGAGTCGGCCACCACTGGGCCTAATGGTCAGGGGTCCCTTTACCTTTAATTAACCTGCCAGCTTGCTGTGTCTTGTATGAGAGAGACATTGTAAATCCTGACACTCAAGGTCATGGGTGTTCGAGCCCCAGATTGGCCAAAGAGATTTCTGCATTGCAGAGCAGCCTTCCTTTTTTAGATCTGCCCATTAACAGAACTCTGTTTTCCTGCCTTCCATGGTCGGTCTGCTTAGCTGCAAGACTCTGGATTTCTCCTCCGGATGTTCTCGAAGGGAATTCAGTGAACCTCACCTGTGCAGCTGACAGCAATACAGCTGGCAATATGCACTACACCTGGTATAAAAACAACAAATGGTACGCCGAAGGCGCATCAAATATGCTGTCAATTCCCCACGCTACGGTGGCTGATGCTGGCTCCTACTACTGCACAGTGAAGAACCAGGAGAGGGTTCGGAACTCCTCCTTGGGCACTCTGAACGTCCTCTGTAAGTCCCTGAATTTACAAACTGTTGTTGCCCAGTCCCTGTGGTGGTGGGTGCCCATAGAGCAGAAGGAAGGGAGGCCACCAGTAGGTGGCGCAAGAGACAGCGGCAGGCAGAGTCAGCCAAATGTAGCTTTCTTCTCCTTCCTGCTTAGTTCTACAAAGGCAGCACTGAGACTATGAGCTGTGCATAAATTCTATGGAATAAATAAATAAGGATCAGGAGAACTGAGGCCTGCCGCAAAAGACCCCTTAACGCTACCCCTGCCTCCCCTCACCAAAAATGCAACTTGTTGTTGTTGTTGTTTAGTCGTTTAGTCGTGTCCGACTCTTCATGACCCCATGGACCAGAGAACGCCAGGCACTCCTGTCTTCCACTGCCCCCCGCAGCTTGGTCAGACTCATGCTGGTAACCTCGAAAACACTATCCAACCATCTCGTCCTCTGTCGCCCCCTTCTCCTTGTGCCCTCCATCTTTCCCAACATCAGGGTCTTCTCCAGGGAGTCTTCTCTTCTCATGAGGTGGCCAAAGTACTGGAGCCTCAGCTTCACAATCTGTCCTTCCAGTGAGCACTCAGGGCTGATTTCCTTCAGAATGGAGAGGTTTGATCTTCTTGCAGTCCATGGGACTCTCAAGAGTCTCCTCCAGCACCATAATTCAAAAGCAAAAAAAATGCAACTATGATGCTCCTAATTTGCATAATTTCCAAGCAGTCGAAATCTCGCAAGTTAACTGTGCATAAGACACAATCACACTATGCTGCATTTTGATGCATCCTCCTCAAAAAACTTGCTTAGATCAAAACTGAGAAAAAGAATGGCCTGACTACATCTTAAACCCAGCATGTGTACGCACATCTTTTTGTTACAGCTGCATAACTCAGTCGCCTGATTCTGCTGATTTCTCTCCTCTTTCTCCCTACTGGAAGATCCTCCCAGGAACGCTTGGGTGAAGTCTTTCCTGGAGACCCAGAAAGGGATGCTGGCCATCATTGTGTGCTCTGTCGAAAGCAACCCCTGGTCTGTGCTCTCCCTCCTCCGAGGCAGCGAAGTCCTCGCATCCAGCTCTTTCCAAGCCAGCCGGGCACCAAACCATAGGCTGAGCGCCGCTGCCTCTCCAAACTCCTTGAGACTGGAGATCAAAGATGTCAGCCTGGACGATGAGGGGATGTACGAGTGCCTGGCCAGCAATGGCATTGGCAAGACCAGCGCCTCCTTAGACTTCACAGTGGCGAGTGAGTGAAGACAGCTGACGCTTGGGGAAGGGTTGTAGCTCAGTGGCAGAAGGTCCCAGAAAGTCAATCCCCAACAGCTCCTCTAGGTAACTGGGGAAGTATGTCAGACCCAAGAGAGCCCATCTAGTCTAGCATTTTGTTCACAAAGTGGCCGGCCAGGTGTCCCAATGGAAAGTCCCCAAGCATTACCTGAGTGCAGCATCCCTCTCCCCGCTTGCGATTCTCCAGCAAGTGGTCTTCACAGGTGTATTCAATAGCCCTGTTAAGATTCCTGCTCCATGTTTGCAGTCGTGAGATTGTTGTCTATCACATGACGGTGTATGTTTTCATTTCACAGAGTGGGAAGTGACGGAGACAGGATGTTTTGGTATCACTGTGTTCCGTGAAGTGGGACTATTGTCCTTTGTGCTTTCTCTCTTTGCTGTCTGATGAGAAAAAGGAAGGAGCTAAGGCAGAATGCTCCGAGTGTAATATATGTAAATAAAAGTAGATTAGCCAAAATGCTGTGCTACTGAGGTCTGTTACGCAAACTGCAAATACTCTGCGGATCCCTAAGTGTACTGATGCTTCTTGTATCAGACGCTGTGATGTTCAGTCTGAAGAAAGCTTTTGAAGTTCCCGAGCGATCGACCAGGTGGGAGAGAACATGCCAGCTGGGCATGTGTCTCTGCCAGGGCCCTACACGAGAGTAGGACGCTCCTAACAAGCCATTGTGGCTAGTGGCCATCGATAGACTTGGCCCCCATTCATTTTGTCTAATCCTCTTTGAGAGCCATTGAAGCTGGCGGCCATCACTACATTCCATGGCTGCCAATTTCGTTGTTTACCTTTGCACCGTGTCAAGCAATGCTTCCAAACAATACAGGCACAGTATATTTTTGTTTTCCATGTCAATATACATTAAACAATGATACTTAGCACAGGTTGGGGAAGCTGATGATTCCCTGTTGGAGCTGGTGGCTTCAATTCATTTCAGCTTCCCTCTTCTCCATCTTGCAGCTACGAGGGTTGTGATTAAGCCAGTCTCAGAGGTGCGTGAAGGGGATCGGGTCTCTCTCGTCTGTGAAGACAGAAGCTCCCCATCAACAGCTGTCTACACCTGGTACAAGAATTCCAGGTGGCTGTCTGAGGGCCCGGCCCCCTCCCTCATCTTCCAGGCAGTGGCAACCAGCGACATGGGCTCCTACTCCTGCCAAGTTCAGAACGAGAGGGGGACCAGGAAGTCTCCACCTGCTGCCCTGAGGGTGCTCTGTGAGTACAGCAAGAATTCCCTTTTGGAATGGGTTTGTGCGTGGACTTACGAAATGTTCCTTAAACCATGGGGCTGGTCTTGCAATCTGCACACTGGAGCCTGTTAAAATGACCCATTTTGTCCAGGGAAAAGTGAGTCGCTGTGCACAGTGCTGATTGGCTAGCACCTGTGCGGTCATGAGTCTACTTTCCTTCTCTTCCTCCACACCTCCCAAACTCCCAGGATAGTTTTTCAATTTATAAAATGTTGAGTGGAGCAGGAGACGGGAGGAACTTTATAGGAATGGACACATAGGGCTCATCAACTGGGAAAGGGGGATTCTTCTACTGTGAAAAATCTTGAAAACTTTTCAAAAAGGAAAGAAGAAAAAATGACTTGTGCCTTAAATATGGAGGCAGAAGCCAAAGTGACAACTAACTCAGCATTCTTATTACTAATCTCTGCACTTGCTGATTACAATCTGAAGGGGAGGGAATCTGGGCTCTCTCCCCATGGGGAAAAAACACTTGATTGTGACTTCCATTTTAGAGATAAGATTGCATACATCCCGAGAGACACTTTGAAGACTTGGGGATGAAATGCCTGTCAGCCTATTTCCTTCCTTCCTTAGGTTCAGTTCAGTCTATTTCTGCAACCATTTGGGTTAGTTTTCATACATTTCTACTGATACAGTACACATACTTAGCACCCAATTTTATCTAACGTATGCCTTATTGCAAGCCACTTTTTTCCCCCAAAGCAATCTGATGTTTGCAGTACGTACCCAGTACTTAGAATTATAGAATCATCGAAGAAGTGGAAGAGATCCAAAGGGTGGCGCTGTGGTCTAAACCATTGAGCCTTTGGGGCTTCCCTATCGGAAGGTTGGCAGTGCAGTTCAAATCAAATTCTTCTTTTGTTTTTCAAAAGTTTTCAAGATTTTTCACTGTAGCAGAATCCCAGCTTCTGCCAACCTAGCAGTTTGAAAGCACGCCAGTGCAAGTAGATAAATAGGTACCACTGCGGCAGGAAGCTAAACTGCATTTCTGTGTGCTCTGGTTTCCGTCACGGTGTCCCGTTGCCCCGAAACAGTTTAGTCCTGCTGGCCACATGACCCAGAAAACTGTTTGTGGACAAACGCCAGCTCTCACGGTCTGAAAGTGGGATTAGCATCGCACCCCAAAGTTGCCTTTGACTGGATCTAACCATCCAGGGGTCCTTTATTATTATTTATTGAATTTATATACCGCCCTATACTCAGGGGTCTCAGGGTGGCTCACAAAATAAAATCAAGGTATAAAGCCACAAAATATCTAATAAAAATAAAAACAACAACCCAATAGCCCCCCCAAAAAAACACATTTTAAAAGGGCTTAGTATGTAAATAGGCCTGGTTAAAAAGGAATGCTTTTGCCTGGCACCTAAAGGTGTATCATGAAGGCGCCAGGCAAACTTCCCTGGGAAGAGCATTCCACAGACGGGGAGCCACTGCAGAGAAGACACTGTTCTCTCGAGGAAGAGACACACGAAGAAGGGCCTCAGAAGATGATCTCAGGATCCAGGTAGGTTCATATAGAAAGAGGCATTGTGAGGTACTGTGGCCCTGAGCCGTTTACCTTTACCTTTACCTTAGCTAGTCCAGCTCCCTTGCAATGCAAAAATGCAGATATCCACGGTTTAAATTCGGCCCTTGCCGCCAGGCCACCACCTCTTGTGCAGAAACATCTTGACACGTGACATCAATTCTCCCCCACAGATGCTCCAAAGAAGCCCTCCCTGACCTCCTTCCTGGAGACTCAGTCCGGGAGCCAGGCCATCATCGAGTGTACAGTTGAGAGCCACCCACCGTCCGATGTCACCCTGTACAGGGGGGGCGTGATCTTGGCTTCCAGCAGGAGTTCTGGGACTCTCCCTACCCAGCGACTCATTGTCCACTCAGCCCACAACGCCCTCAAAGTTGAGATCAAGGATCTCTGCCTCGAAGACAACGGGCAGTACCGATGCTCAGCTAAGAACACCTATGGGGAGACCACCGCCTCCATGCGCTTCAATGTGGAGAGTGAGTGATTCTCCTCTACCCTCTCCCCTTCCCATGTGGGGGAATCACCCTTTTATGTGTGTCCAGCAGGCACACAACTGCCAGCATGTGGGAATGTTCAGGGATACGGGAGAGGATATATTGTCTGGTAATAGCCTTTCCAACATGTGGAGTAGGCTCAGGTCAGGCCTGGGCTCGGCCACATGTCCTTGCTCTCCCAGTGCTCTCCTCCTTCTCCTCCTCAGCGGCGGCAGTGGTGTGGCAAGGTCGGGGGGCCCCCTCTTTTTTCTCCTTCCTCTTTCTCTCTCTTCCTTTTCCTTCTCCTCCTCCTCCCTGCGTCGGCTCTGGGGTTTTCCTGTCCCCGGAGAGCCGCTGGGCAGTTGGCCGGGTGCTCTCACTCCCAGCTCAATTTGGGTCAAGGGGAGGTCAGCGGTTCCCCCAGCTGACACACCGGGCGTCCCTGGTTCCCACTTGGCAGGGGCGGTGGTAGCGACAGTCTCAGCAGCCCGGAGCCAGCCTGGTAGCGCAGTTGGTTCTGGCTGGCTTCAGGAGCTGTTTGCTGCCATGGCGCCCGCCATTTTGCCTCGGCGGAAGTCCCCATATGATGTGTCTTGTGCCGTTGAACCCATCACGCAACATTCATTCCCTACTAATATATCTATAACCCTTAAAATATAAATCCAGGGACATTAAATGAAATCCAGAGACATTCCGGGGACGGATTTTGTCCAGGGACAGATTTGTAAATCCAGGGACTGTCCCCGGGAAACAGGGTCATCTGGTAACCATATCCTACACCCACTGCAGCTTCCAGATCAGGCACGAGTGAAGCTTCGCATAGAGTGCATTGCAGTAATCCAGCCCTGCAGTAACTAACGCAGGAATCAGAAAAGGACAAATTATTTTGGTTTCTGTCTTCCTCTTTTCCCTACTTAGATGCCAGGGTCACGATTGAGCCGTCTCCCGATGTCCAGGAAGGAGCAATGGCCAACATGACCTGTGTGGTTGTCAGCCAGGCAGCGGGAGAAATGAACTACACGTGGTACAAGAACAGCAAGTGGCTCCGGGGTGGTCCAGAGCGGTCCCTCCTCCTGGTGGGCGTGGCCAGAGATGATGCTGGCTCGTACCACTGCCAGGCAGAGGGGAGGACGGGAACCGTGACCTCTGCCTTGGTCATCTTGAACGTGCTTTGTAAGTTCGGGGGTATTTGTGAGATCTGTAAAGGCTGCTACAAGGCCAGCTCAGCCCACTGGGCTGTCCCACCTCCGATTCATAGAATTGTACCAGTGGAAGGGCACCCAGGGTCATCTAGTCCAACCCCCTGCAATGCCGGAATCTCGGCTCAAGCATCCATGACAGATGGCCATCCAACCTCTGCTTAAAAACCTCCAAGGAAGGAGAGTCCACCGTTGAACAGCTCTTACTGTCAAAAAGTTCTTCCTGACGTTTAGTCAGAATCTCCTTTCTTGTATCCTGAAGCCATGGGTTCGAGTTCTACCCTTCAGAGCAGGAGATCTTTCTCCATCTTCCATGGGACAGCCTTTTAGATATTTGAAGATGGCGACCATCTGTTTGGGTGATTGGTTAGAGTGTGATGTTGATTATGCCCAGGTTGCTGGTTCGATCCCTGTATGGGACAAATGCATATTCCTGCATTTCAGGGGGTTGGACTAGATGATCTTTTGGGTCCCTTCCAACTCGATAATTCTATGATCTCCTTTTAGTCTCCGTTTTTCCAAGCTAAACATATCCAACTCAATCAACTCATCCTCATAAGGCTTGGTTTTTTTGACCCTTGGTCATCCAGGTCACACCTCCTCTGCACACCTAGAATCAAAGAATCATAGAATCATAGAGTTGGAAGAGACCACAAGGGCCATCGAGTCCAACCCCCTGCCAAGCAGCTTTAAGGAGGGCATGTCAATATCCTCATTAAATTGTGGTGCTCAGAACTAGACACAGCATTCCCAGGGTCTAGAATCCTAGAGGCTCTGGGTGAATTGGGAAAAACTGCAGCGCCACCTGAGGCCCATCAGAAAATGGCGGCAAAATGGAAGAGTAAAGAAATTCCATCTATACAAGATTGGATTGAAAAGCTGACAGAATATGCAGAATTAGATGGTCTATCAGGAAAAATAAAGAATAAATCAAAACAGGAATTTGTTTCAAAGTAAGTAAGTGTTCCAGTTTGCGAACTTTTTTTCAGAAGTCAAACGTGCTCCGTTATGAGTCTTAACGTTTCCAATTTGATTGCCACACTTCCGTTTTGAGCGTTGCGCTGAGGTCTGTCTGTTTTTGCTATTTATTTTGCGTTTTTGCGGCTTTTTGTTCTGTTTTTGTGACTGTGTGGAACCCAGTTCAGCTACTGATTGATCGATCGATTGTGTGACTGCAGGACATTGTTTATTGCTTTCATTTTATGGATCAATGGTCTTGTGAGATAGTAAAATTCATATATATATATATATATTTAAATGTCCAGTAGCACCTAAGAGACCAACTAAGTTTGTTCTTGGTATGAGCTTTCATGTGCATGCACACTTCTTCAGATACCTGTTTTAGGGGTTGTTTTTAAAAGTCTGGAACAGATTAATCCATTTTGCATTACTTTCTATAGGAAAGTTTGCCTTGGTTTGAGAAGGCTTTTGTTTAGGAACAGTCTTCTGGAATGGATTAAGTTTGAGAACCAAGGTACATCTGTATTTGGTCAAGAGAGCCACGGACTCCAAAAGGTTGAAAATCTCTGCCCTGGGGGTTCCCCCAGCTGCAGCCTCCTAGCACTCCTCTGCATCCAGCCGGTCCTTGACACCTCCAGATTAGATGGACTATCTTTTTTTTCTATGTTCTTACCCATTCAGATGCACCCAGCACCCCTGCCATCAGCGCCTACCTGGACAACCAAAACGGGAAAGTGGGCATCATCGACTGCAAGGTGGACAGCCATCCCCGTTCCCTGCTGGCCTTGTACAAAGGAGATCGGCTCCTGGCTGACACCAACCGCTCCCATGCCGCAGCCGGCCTGCGCTTCGCCATGTTCCCCTCCTACAACAGCCTGAGGGTGGAGATCCGAGACGTCACGCCAGAGGATTCGGGGCGTTATGTCTGCCAGGCCGGCAACACGTTTGGAAAGATGGCCAGCGCTGTTGACTTCAGCGCAGAGAGTGAGCAGAACTCATGCAGGGGGGGCCGGGGGACAGAAATGGAGAAAGGAGCAGGGTTTTAAAAAGGAGTGGGGAGTCCATGTGTTTTCTAAAAACCAGTACACTATGGGATGGCCACCACCATCCCATGGGCTAAATCTGACCCGCAAAGCTGTTTTCCCCCAAACCACACCTACCTGCCTCACACCAGGCTGCCAGGAGCTTGGCCTACACTCGAGTAGGACCCTGGCAGAGACACATGCCCGACTGGCATGTTCTCTCCCTCCTGGTCTTTCGTTCGGGAGCTTCAAAAGCTTTCTTCAGCTCAAACATCACAGTGACTGATGCCAACAGACATCAGCACACTTAGGGATCCGCAGAGTTTGCGCATTTCGGGTGAAAAACTCAGCATTTTGGCTAATCTACTTTTATTTACATATAAACACACACGGAGCACTGCAACTTGGCTCCCTTTCTCTCTGGTATGAGACAGCAAAGAGAAAAAGAACAAAGGACAATAGTCCCACTTCATGGAACACAGGAACACAAACATCCTGTCTCTGTCACTTCCCACTCTGTGGAGTCAAAACATACACCATTATGTGAAAGACAACAATCCGATGACTGCAATCACAGAGCAGGAATTCTAACACAGACATCGTAAGTGACGTCAGATGTGCAGCACATAGAGATGAGGCTGGATCAGCTGTGTGACTGAGTTTCTCTTAGGGAACTCAAATACACAGTTGATCCTTCCAGACAGGAGACGTGAAGTCACTGCCCATCAGCTGACAAATTGGGGGGACTCAATTCTGCAGCCGATTCCTGCAGAAAACAGGGCTGAAGTCACCACTAAACCATCAGCTGGACCTCTTCTCATAATCCCCAGTCCAAGAGATCCTGTATCATAGACTCATAGAGTTGGAAGGGACACCAAGAGCCATCTAGTCCAACCCTCTGCCTTGGACCCCAGCTAAAGATGGCCATCCGACCTCTACTTAAAAACCTCCAATGGAGGAGACTCCACAACCTCCTGAGGGAATCCGTTTCACTGTAAAGTGGCTTGCGGTGGACTTCCTCAATCAATACATCACTGTGATGCTAGAGACAGTTTTACTTGGTCAGAACAACAGCGGCCGGTGGAGAACCTGCAAAAGTGGAGTCTGCCGTCCTGTAAATCACACAGGTTTATATAGAGGTATTCCCACTTTACACATGGCTAGAAATTAACCCACATTCTCAGAGGGAAAGCATGCCTACGTTAGGGAAGCTTTTAATGTTTGATGCATTACTGTATTTTAATATTTTGTTGGAAGCCGCCCAGAGTGGCTGGGGAAGCCCAGCCAGATGGGCGGGGTATAAATAATAAATTATTATTATTATTATTATTATTATTATTATTATTATTATTATCATCATCATCATCATCATCATCATCATCATCATCGTCATCATCATCATCAGAGCTGAATGCCTGATTCAGTTAGAAGGACAGGGCGCCTCCTTTCAGTTGTTTTATGTTGTAACCCGTCCTGTGACCTTGGGTTGAAGGGCGATAGGTAAATTTAATAAACAATAATATCAGGCTAGCTCAAGACTGGGCTTTTTCCTGCACAAGCCTTCTTGACACACTCCTAATAAGGTTTGAGGAAGCAGGTTCTCCAAACAATATCCTTTTCTGCCCTTCCTTTCACTGCCTTTACACCTTAGGCTAGAAATGTGTTTTTTTGATAAGCCCCCCACCATGGGTGGTTCTCAGTGTCCTCTTCTGAGCTAGTTTCTCACCCACCCACCCCAACCTCTGTTTGCCTGCAGCACTCTCAGACCTCCACTTATTCAAGATCCTGGCTGGGGTATTCTTTGCCTTGACTTGTGCAGCTCTGCTTTGTGGCTTGGCTCTTGGGATGCAAACATATTGGACCCGGTAAGGCTGGCTGGTGTTCGCTTCCATCCATCATTAACCCAATGGATTCGGGGAGAGGAAGTCTGGCATCTGGTCGGCGTCTGAGATAGCAGGATGCTGGACTTGACTGACCACTGGCCTGATCTAGCAGGGCTATTCCTATGTTCTTATTATTTCTAGGACCTTTTTGGGGGGGGGGGGGAGCCCATGGGATTTGCTGCCACAAGTTGTAGTGATGGCCACCAACTTCCTACCCTCCAACATTTCTCCAATGAAAATAGGGACTTCCTATTCCATAATTTAGGACACAGGTGGCGCTGAGGTCTAAACCACAGAGCCCAGAAGGTCGGTGGTTCGAATCCCTGTGACAGTGTGAGCTCCCGTTGCTCGGTCCCTGCTCCTGCCAACCTAGCAGTTTGAAAGCACGTCAAAGTGCAGGTAGATAAATAGGTACCGCTCCGGTGGAAAGGTAAACGGCGTTTCCGTGCGCTGCTCTGGCTGCTCTGGTTCGCCAGAAGCGGCTTAGTCATGCTGGCCACATGACCCAGAAGCTGTCTGCGGACAAACGCTGGCTCCCTCGGCCAGTAAAGTGAGATGAGCACCGCAACCCCAGAGTCGTTCACGACTGGACCTAATGGTCAGGGGTCCCTTTACCTTTACCTATTCCATAATAATAATTTTTTTACTTATACCCTTGCCCATGCAACTAGGTTTCCCCAATCACTCTGGGCAACTTCCAACATATATAAAAACATAATAAAACATTAAACCACTTCCCTATACAGGGCTGCCTTCAGATGTCTTCTAAAGGTTGTATAGTTATTTATGTCCTTGGCTCAAGGGTCGCATAACTCCATACCCTCCAACATTTGTCTGTTGAAAATAGGAACGTGCTAAGGAAAAGCGAAGGGATGCGGGTGGTGCTGTGGGTTAAACCACAGAGCCTAGGACTTGCCGATCAGAAGGTCGGTGGTTCAAATCCCCGTGACGGGGTGAGCTCCTGTTGCTCGGTCCCTGCTCCTGCCAACCTAGCAGTTTGAAAGCACCTCAAAGTGCAAGTCAATAAACAGGCACCGCTCCGGCGGGAAGGTAAACAGCGTTTCCTTGCACTGCTCTGGTTCACCAGAAGCGGTTTCTTCATGCTGGCCACATGACCCGGAAGCTGCACGCCGGCTCCCTCAGCCAGTAAAGTGAGATGTGTGCCGCAACCCCAGAGTCGGCCACGACTGGACCTAATGGTTAGGGGTCCCTTTACCTTTTTAAGGAAAAGCAGGGCATCCCGGGATCAAATCAGAAACCGGGAAGAGCTTCTGTAAATCTGGGAGTGTCCCTGGAAAATAGGGACACTTGGAGGGTCTGCAACTTTTACAAGGATTAGAAGATAAAGCTAACAATCACTGCTGGTCACCATGATGGCATGCTACCTCCTGAATTTGCTACCACTGGCTGGGGAACGAGAGTGAAAGAGGGCTGTTGACATCATATTGTGTTGGTTGCTTCCCATTTCAGGAGGGCATCAGGTTGGCCAAAGCTGTACTAGAATAATAGAACTGTACAGTTGGAAGGGACCACGAGGGTCATCTAGTCCAACCCCCTGGAATGCAAGAATCTTTTGCCCGCATGGGGCTTGAAGCCATGTCTCGTGCTCTGCCAAATGAGCTATCCCAGATCAGGAGGTCCTCTCCTTCTGTTTCCACCTGCATTAAACCAACATAAGTAGTGATAGCCACCCACCTGGGTGGCTTCTAAACTGGAGTAGAGAAACTCGCAGAGGAGAAGGCTGTTGGCAGCCTCGTTCTCCCTCCTCTGTCCGAGGCAGGAATGCTTCTTGCTACCAGCTGCCAGGAGAAATCGAAAGTGGGGAGAGTTGCCACTGTTGCTCCTGCTTGTGGGATTCCTCCTGCGGGCATCGGGTTGGCCTCAGAATGCTGGACATAGGGTTGATCCAGCATCCAGGCTCTTCTCAGATTCCCAAGTTTGCAGCGTAGCCACACCTAAAGAGACAGCCCCTCCAACCTCTTGTGTTATATTTTCCAGGATCAATGAAGAGTGCAAAAGGTGGAAGCAGCAGAAAAACAAGAAGGCGGAAGCAGCAGCAGGGGCAGAAAACAGAGACGAGACTGTCCAGGTTCATAGAATCATTGGATTGTTGTGGGCATGTTCAGGGATGCAGGAGAGGATATATTGTTTGATTATAGCCTTTCCAACTTGTGTTAACAATTTCACAATTTAGCAGAGTAACATTCCCCCTTTTAAACTCACAGCGGATGCGTTTGCTCAGGCTCGCTAAAGCCTCTATAATAACTGTTCTGGTATTTCCCCCTTATTCCCTCATAAAAGATAAGACACGACACAGTCTTCTATAAAAGTATAAAAAGAGTTTACTCACATTCTGTTCACAATCGGATCCCAGAAGGCAGACTTGGCTTAGAAAAGTAACATACACCTGGAAACTATCTCATAAGGAGACAGTCCCTTTGTCTTCTCTTGGCTGGAGGCCAAGAGAGCATCTTTGGCTAAGCAGATGTTGCTTCTTCAATGCATGTAGACAAAGAGAGAGAGATGGCTGCCCTGCCCTGTGCTTTTGTCGTTACCTGCACAGGTGAGGCCACGCCCACCTCTAGTCACATGCAGAGGAAGTCTGTCCCAGCCCAGAAGGAAACAGGAAGTTGACCTGCTGGCTGGACAAACGTTCCTCCCCATGTGTAAACATGTTCACTCTAGGAATGTTGTACTTGACTGCTCTGGTGTTTCACATCCCACACAACTAAACACCAAGAAGAACTTTCACATCCCACAATTGTAGAGATAGAAGGGGTCTCCATGCGTGATCTTGTCCACCCCCGCAATGCAGGAACCACAGCTAAAGAATCCCTGGTGGGTAGCCATTAAGCCTCTGTTCCGAAAGCTCCAGTGAAGGAGAGTCCACCACCTTCTAAGGGAGTCCATTCCACAGTCAAGCAGTTCTTACTGTCAGCAAATTCCTCATGTTTAGTAGAACTCTTCTTCCTTGTCATTTGAATCCATCAATTCAGGTCCTGCCCTCTGGAGTAGCAGAAAACAAGCTTGCTCCCTCTTCCATGTGACAGCCCTTCAGATACTTGGCTTTCATATCACCTCTCAGTCTTCTCTTCTCAGTCTAAACCTACCCAATTCCCTCAACTGTTCCTCATATGGCTTTGTTTCCAAAGCCCTTTATCATCTTGGCCACCCTCCTCTGCACAACTTCCAGAGAGTTTCAACTCTCTTCAAAGCTATTGCCTTGCCTCCATCCAAGCCCCTAGCACTAGGATTGGATAGGGACACAAACTCGGAACAGGCGATTACTTCTGCCTTAGAATGGGATCAGTTGCTCTGCAATGTCAGGGCTGCACGTGGCGCAAGTTTCCTTTGTGGAGGTGAGTCACTGGTGGGAACGACTGATTGATCGTGGGCAAGTGTAAGTAATGTGATGGGGTGATGCAAGCTGAGGTTGATGAGGGAAGTCTCTTCTCTAGTCTTCAGGAATCCCTGTGGGGCAGAAGGTGTTTCCTAATCCATGTCACCTTCAGTTCCTCGCTTAGGCTACTGGGTCACATTGGGAGCTGGGAATCAACCTCAGGAGCCTTTTTGGATTGCTGAGGTTCCATATATCTGACTTGGTCACTTGGCTCTTTCCACAGCTGAGTGAGCAGAACCCTGGAACACCTCCGGCCGGCCGGTTCTGCCTCCCCTACAGGAAGCTGCGAGCAAAGACCGACATTCCTCCACAGGAAGAACCCTCTGAACAGAGCTGTACAAGCGCCTTATGAGCGGTGGGAAGACATCTAGTGGGAGTCACAGCAACCAGAAGACCATGCCAGTTGTGGAGGACGAGGCGGAAAGTGTGATCATCTAAAGGCTGTTGCTCTGGACCCTGAGTTGGAATCATAGAATTGTAGAGTTGGAAGGGACTCTGAGGGTCATCTAGTCCAGCCCCCTGCACTGAAGGAACCACCGCTAAAGAGGGACCCACAGCCTCATCATTTCAGGCACCCCATTTTTCACCAAACCACCATTAACCTTTTCATTCATTTAAAATTTCAGAATCGGTCTTGGATTTTGAACTTCATCAGATTTCATTTTTTTAATATATATATACAAATTTTTATTAGTTTTTTAACATACCATTTTCAACGGTGATTAAACATATTTTTACATCTTCATTTTTTTTTACTTCCATCAGTCCTGTCTGAAAATTTTCCTGTCTAATCTCTTAGTATGCATTTCTTATTTTCCCTATTACATTTCAAACTCATAACCAATATCTCTATGTTTTTCTACTTTGTAACACTTCGTATGGGACGTGGGTGGCGCTGTGGGTTAAACCACAGAGCCTAGGACTTGCCGATCAGAAGGTTGGTGGTTCAAATCCCCGCAACGGGGTGAGCTCCCGTTGCTCAGTCCCTGCTCCTGCCAACCTAGGAGTTCGAAAGCACGTCAAGTGCAAGTAGATAAATAGGTACCGCTCCGGTGGAAAGGTAAATGGCGTTTCCGTGCGCTGCTCTGGTTTGCCAGAAGCGGCTTAGTCATGCTGGCCACATGACCTGGAAGCTGTACGCCAGCTCCCTCAGCCAATAAAGCGAGATGAGTGCCACAACCCCAGAATCAGTCACGAATGGATCTAATGGTCAGGAGTCCCTTTACCCTTTACCTTAACACTTCGCATATTTCTCCTTACAAAACTTCTTGTAGTCCTACTAGCGTAATTTGTTGATTGCAGTTGCTCTTCAAACAATTCATATACTTCTTCCAATGTTCTGTAAATCTCTGGTCCCGCAGGTTTCGAATCCTTCCTGTCATTTTGTCCAATTATGCATAGTCCATTAATTTCATCTGCCATTCTTCTTTTGTCAGAATCATCAGATTTCATTTTTGATGTTTGAGTGGGCCAGGCAAAAAATGAAGGAGGGGATACAGCCTTCCACTGTAAGCCTTTCTTTCTCTCCTGCACAAGCTATTCTGAGCAGGAGATCCTCTTCTTCTGACCTCCAAGTTGGGCAGAGATAGGATGGGGCCACAGTTCAGTGGGAGAGTGTCTGTGTTGGAAGCAGGTCTCAGGATCAATTCCTGGCAGCTCCAGACAGGCTTGGGAGATGCTCTTGCCTGAAACCATGGACAGCTGCTGCCGGTCAGTGTAAACAGTACTGAGAAAGATTGACCAATGGTCTGACTCAACATGAGGCAGCTTTCTATAAGGACCATTTCTTGAAAGACCTACATTGGCTCCCAGTACATTTCCGAGCACAATTCAAAGCGTTGGTGTTGACCTCTAAAGCCCTAAACGCTCTCCGCCCAGTATATCTGAAGGAGCCTCTCCACCCCCATCGTTCTACCCGGACGCTGAGGTCCAGCTCCAAGGGCCTTCTGGTAGTTCCCTCACTGCAAGAAGCCAAGTTACAGGGAACCAGGCAGAGGGCCTTCTTGGTAGTGGCGCCCGCCCTGTGGAACACCCTCCCACCAGATGTCACAGAGAAAAATAACTACCAGACTTTTAGAAGACATCTGAAGGCAGCCCTGTTTAGGGAAGCTTTTAATGATTAATAGGTTACTGTATTTTAGTGTTCTGTTGGAAGCCGCCCAGAGTGGCTGGGGAAACTCAGCCAGATGGGTGGGTTATAAATAATAAATTATTATTATTATTACCATGTGCATGGAGAACAGACTGGCTCATGCCATCTGCCTTGTCATCAAACCTTTAGATAATCCCATGAGGTGCCAGCTTGCCAAATCCCGTACTTTTACTCCTCAACCAATGGCATCTGGGTCAAAACCAGTGTCTTCATCGCCTTCTTGCCACAAAAAGTCAACATCAGCGCTACACAGTCAACACCTTCCCTGCCAGAGTCATGTCGCCGCAGCTGTCTGTGCTATTAACACTGTGCTGTCTAATAAATAATGTCACCAGCAACACAGTTTCCAGCACCCCAGCTTCTTCTCTAACTTTCTCTGGGACATGAGTGAGGAACAGTGGCGTAGCGTGGGTTGTCAGCACCCGGGGCAAGGCAAGTAATTTGCGCCCCCTAACCCATGGATTTGCGCCCCCTAACCCGTGGATTTGCGCCCCCTAACCCTAACCCCCAGATGTTGCGCCCGGTGCGGCCGGCTCCCCCTGCACCCCCCACGCTACGCCACTGGTGAGGAACATGAGAAAATAAGAAGGGACTGCTGGATCAGGGCAAAGGCCCATCAAGTCCAGCATCCTCTCCTCACACTGACCGATCAGGAGGCTGCGGGAATACTAACAAGCAGTATCTGAGCCCAAGACCCTTTTCCCTTCTTGGGGTTTCCCAGCATTGCTGCCTCCAACTGTAATAATAATAATAATAATAATAATAATAATAATAATTTATTTATATCCCGCCCTCCCCAGCCAATGCTGGGCTCAGAATGGCTAACAACAATAAAAGTAACACAACATTCTAAAATCAATTCATTTTGAAATCAATTCAAATTCATGGCAACCACTGGGCCAGAGTTCTGTGAGGATTGCCAAAGGAGGGGGTCAGGCTGTGCCTTGGCCAAAGGCCAGGTGGAACAGCTCCGTCTTGCAGGCCCTGTGGAAAGATGTCAAGTCCCACAGGGCCCTAGTTTCTTGTGACAAAGCATTCCACCAGATCGGAGCCACAGCCGAAAAAGCCCTGGCTCTGGTCGAGGCCAGCCTAACCTCCCTGGGGCCCGGGACCTCCAAGATGTTTTTGTTTGAAGACCATAAGGTCCTTCGTGGGGCATACCAGGAGAGGCGGTCCCGTAGGTACGAGGGCCCTAGGCCGTATAGGGCTTTGAAGGTTAAAACCAGCACCTTAAACCTGATCCTGTACTCCACTGGGAGCCAGTGCAGCTGGTATAGCACCGGGTGAATGTGATCCTGCGGCGAGGACCCTGTAAGGAGCCTCGCTGCAGCATTCTGCACCCGCTGGAGTTTCTGGGTCAGTCTCAAGGGCAGCCCCACGTAGAGTGAGTTAGAGAGTTAGAGAGACACAGTAGAGCCATTCTGGCTAGGGGTCACCCCAGCCCTCTAAGCTCCATGAATTTGTCCTCTATCCATCCATTCTTGTCTCCCCTTCAGCAGAAAGGAACAGTTTTGGTTGAGGACAACCTTCTCTCTCTGCTCCGCAGCCCAAGGGGAGGGCAGGACTTCTTTATTATTTATCCATTTATTTATTTATTTGCATTCGTATCTCACTTTTTTCTTCAAGGAGCTCAAAGTGGCAGACATCGTTCTCCCTGCCCTCATCTAATCCCTACAGCAACACCCCTGTGAGGTAGGTCTGGCTGAGAGGAAGAGACTGGACCAAGCTCACCCAGTGAGCTTCACGGCCGAGTGGGGATTTGAACCCAGGTCCTGGTCCAGTTCACTAGCCATGCTGACTTCCCTGCGAGACTTGGCTCAGTCTTGTTGCAAAGGATGAAATCACACCTTCCTTTTTAAAGTACCTCAAAATCACTTGAGAGTCTTCCTTTGCTTCAGTTAACACAAATCCCCACATTCTCCATTCTCTTTTGCACACCATTCCATGTGCAAAAGCCGCCTTTTCGGAAGTCCAGGAGACCCAGTTTGAAAACTGATGAGGGTGACACCTGGTGGAAAACGGGTAGAAATGCAATGCACCAGGCTAGCCTAGACTTCAACAGCTCTTTCCAGCTGATAATGGTGGGGGTGCAATTTGGTGGGGGCGCGGGGGGTGGTGTGGGTTAAACCACAGAGCCTAGGGCTTGCCGATCAGAAGGTTAGAAGGTCGGTGGTTCGAATCCCCGCGACGGGGTGAGCTCCTGTTGCTCGGTCCCTCCTCCTGTCAACCTAGCAGTTCGAAAGCACAAAGTACAAGTAGATAAATAGGTACCACTCCAGTGGGAAGGTAAACGCCGTTTCCGTGTGCTGCTCTGGTTCACCAGAAGCGGCTTAGTCATGCTGGCCGCATGACCCAGAAGCTCTACGCCGGCTCCCTCGGCCAAGAAAGCGAGATGAGCGCCGCAACCCCAGAGTCGGTCACGACTGGACCTAATGGTCAGGGGTCTCTTTACCTTTAAGATTCCAAATGGAGATGGCATGAGGAAGCTGGGACCAGCTGGCTTCGCATTCAGCCGACCCAATTCCTATTTTTTGCAGAAACGAAGTCAGCTGAAGGGATTATGGCTTCTATGATGATAAGCTGAGTTTGCAGCACTGATTTGGTCTCTGAAACGCTCTGTGCATGTCCAGATGGCGACATATTGGGTCCCGCTCACTCAAAATGCTTTCAGAATATATCCCCATTTTGCAGTGGGAAACACACACTCGATCTGCCCTCACCACCAGTGTAATTCCTACAGTTCCAGCTTGTACAGGTACAATACCCTACCTCCTGATAGCAGCAAGATGCCCAAGAATATGCCATGTTGGTGCTCCATCATTTGAATTGCCATCTGGGCATTACAGGAGGCACTTATAAAGTCCCAAGATGTATTGAGTCCAAGGCACCTGACATTTCGAAAGCACGTCAAAGTGCAAGTAGATAAATAGGTACCACTCTGGCGGGAAGGTCAATGGTGTTTCCGTGCGCTGCTCTGGTTCGCCAGAAGCGGCTTAGTCATGCTGGCCACTTGATCCAGAAGCTGTACGCCGCCTCCCTCGGCCAGTAAAGCGAGATGAGCGCTGCAACCCCAGAGTTGGTCACAACTGGACCTAATGGTCAGGGGCCCCTTTATCTTTACGTCTAAACCACATATGCATACCCCTAAACCTTTTGTGAATCTAGGTTTGGCCCCATTGAGGGACAGTGTTTCAATATGAGTAGGAAAATTAGAGTAGCCCTAAACATTTTTTTAGAAAAAAAGCACTGGCCTTCTGCTCCATGAAGCTGTCTACACTGCCTTCGAAGCCATCCAACTTGGTGCAGTTGTCAGTTCTGGGAAGCAGGGGCTTTCATGACAATCCCCATGGCCATGTTCCTTCTAAGACAATACACCGAAAAGGAATTGATGACCTTTTGTTGCAGGCATGGGAGCTGCAATACAAAGTCAGCTTGCCCCGCTCCCACTGCCTTCCACCACAATCCCCCAAAATGTTGTTGAGCTTTTTGGGGGCAATTGCTTCCTGGTTCTGTTTGCAGAAACCCAGACATTTTGCCAATTTTAAAAAATCACAGAGCTGCCAGAGCTGTCAACGCACACACAATGCTTGATTTGGTCCTCCCTTTTTTTCCCAGATGTAGCTCTTTATTGACCCCAACAGTGTGACGCGGTAGCTAAAAAAGCCAATGCAATTCTGGGCTGCATCAATAGGAGTATTGCATCTAGATCAAGGGAAGTAATAGTGCCACTGTATTCTGCTCTGGTCAGACCTCACCTGGAGTACTGTGTCCAGTTCTGGGCACCACAGTTCAAGAAGGACACAGAAAAACTGGAACGTGTCCAGAGGAGGGCAACCAAAATGGTCAAAGGCCTGGAAACGATGCCTTATGAAGAATGGCTAAGGGAGCTGGGCATGTTTAGCCTGGAGAAGAGGAGGTTAAGGGGTGATATGATAGCCATGTTCAAATATATAAAAGGATGTCACATAGAGGAGGGAGAAAGGTTGTTTTCTGCTGCTCCAGAGGAGCGGACACGGAGCAATGGTTCCAAACTACAAGAAAGAAGATTCCACCTAAACATTAGGAAGAACTTCCTGACAGTAAGAGCTGTTTGACAGTGGAATTTGCTGCCAAGGAGTGTGGTGGAGTCTCCTTCTTTGGAGGTCTTTAAGCAGAGGCTTGACAACCATATGTCAGGAGTGCTCTGATGGTGTTTCCTGCTTGGCAGGGGGTTGGACTCGATGGCCCTTGTGGTCTCTTCCAACTCTATGATTCTATGATTCAATATTCCATGATTTAGATCTTTCCCCCAATCCTTCTTCCCTGGCCATTTTGTGCACCATTTTGTGTGTTTGCCCCTGGTGCCAAAACGTCCTGAGCTGGCGAAGACTTCTGGTGGACTCACAAAAGCTTAGTGGTGTTTGAAACTGGATTTATGTATAAGCTAAACAAGCTATAGCTTAGGGCCCCACTCTCTTGGGGACCACCCAAAAAATTAAAGGGAGGGGGAACAGGATGTACGTTTCCAAAATATAAGATAAAAACAAATAAAATAAAACCTACATACAGCAACAGTGTTTTGTTTTGTTTTGTGTTGTGTAGGCTCCTGTGATGCAAGTAATGGGCCCCGCCTGCTAGCCTGCTCCCTAAAATATCACTGGTTAGATACCTATTAGGTCCATAAATGACCATATAGCATATATTCAACACAAAAAACAGCGACAACTTGTTGTTGACAAAGGACAGCTGGATATATAATGGGCCCCATTACCTTCATTAGCTTAGAGCCTCATCAAACCTAAATCTGGCCCTGGATGTTTCCATTGGTCATAATAAAGAGACTTTGAGGGTTTTTCTAAAATAAAAGTAGCTGTTTAACCCTTAGTCATGCATGCTAAAGCCATCTATTTCTTCCTCTGCTTACTTCTTTTTCTTTGGCATGCAAAACGTTAGCAAGTGCTCCGGAAAGAAAAATTCTACCCACTTTCTCCACATGACGCGTAATTGCATGCGTTTCAATAATTTCCTCCCTTACTCCCCCCCCCCATACTAAAAAGCCCAAGCATCACAGTTTTAATAGTTAATTGGTTCTGTTCAAAGGTGTTTTTGCTGGATACAGTATGCCAGTTAATTGCTGTAAGCTGCCTTGTGAGGGTTATGCATTAAATATAAATACATTAAGTGAACAGATCAGATCAGAATTAACAGATGGATCTGTTCAGAATTCATCAGCTTAAGTGACTGACTGGATCTACCTTATCTTTCGCCAGTCCCAGCCCTTCAGCCTTCCTTTGTTGTTGTTGTTGTTTAGTCGTTTAGTCGTGTCCGACTCTTCGTGACCCCATGGACCAGAGTACGCCAGGCACTCCTGTCTTCCACTGCCTCCCGCAGTTTGGTCAGACTCATGTTTGTGGCTTCGAGCACATCATCCAACCATCTTGTCCTCTGTCGTCCCCTTCTCCTTGTGCCCTCCATCTTCCCCAACATCAAGGTCTTTTCGAGGGAGTCTTCTCTTCTCATGAGGTGGCCAAAGTATTGGAGCCTTAGCTTCACGATCTGTCCTTCCAGTGAGCACTCAGGGCTGATTTCCTTAAGAATGGAGAGGTCTGATCTTTTTGCAGTCCATGGGACTCTCAAGAGTCTCTTCCCGCACCAGAATTAAAAAGCATCAATTCTTCGACGATCAGCCTTCTTTATGGTCCAGCTCTCACTTCCATACATCACTACTGGTAAAACCATGGCTTTAACTATACGGACCTTTGTTGGCAAGGTGATGTCTCTGCTTTTTAAGATGCGGTCTAGGTTTATCATTGCTTTTTTCCCAAGAAGAAGGTGTCTCTTTATTTCATGGTTGCTGTCACCATCTGCAGTGATCATGGAGCCCAAGAAAGTAAAATCTCTCACTGCCTCCATTTCTTCCCCTTCTATTGGCCAGGAGGTGATGGGCCCAGTGGCCATGATCTTCATTTTTTTGATGTTGAGCTTCAGACCATATTTTGCACTCTCCTCTTTCACCCTCATTAAAAGGTTCTTTAATTCCTCTTCACTTTCTGCCATCAAGGTTGTGTCATCTGCATATCTGAGGTTGTTGATATTTCTTCCGACGATCTTAATTCCGGCTTGGGATTCATCCAGCCCAGCCTTTTGCATGATGAATTCTGCATATACGTTAAATAAGCAGGGAGACAATATACAGCCTTTCCATACTCCTTTCCCAATTTTGAACCAATCAGTTGTCCCATATCCAGTTCTAACTGTAGCTTCTTGTCCCACATAGAGATTTCTCAGGAGACAGATGAGGTGATCAGGCACTCCCATTTCTTTAAGAACTTGCCATAGTTTGCTGTGGTCAACACAGTCAAAGGCTTTTGCATAGTCAATGAAGCAGAAGTAGATGTCTTTCTGGAACTCTCTAGCTTTCTCCATAATCCAGCGCATGTTTGCAATTTGGTCTCTGGTTCCTCTGCCCCTTCAAAATCCAGCTTGCACTTCTGGGAGTTCTCGGTCCACATACTGCCTGAGCCTTCCTTGTAGAATTTTAAGCATAACCTTACTAGTGTGTGAAATGAGTGCAATTGTGCGGTAGTTGGAGCATTCTTTAGCACTCTCCTTCTTTGGGATTGGCATGTAGACTGATCTTCTCCAATCCTCTGGCCACTGCTGAGTTTTCCAAATTTGCTGGCATATTGTGTAGCACCTTCACAGCATCATCTTTTAAAATTTTAAATAGTTCAGCTGGAATATCATCACTTCCACTGGCCTTGTTATTAGCAGTGCTTTCTAAGGCCCATTTGACTTCACTCTCCAGGATGTCTGGCTCAAGGTCAGCAACCACACTACCTGGGGTGTACGAGACATCCATATCTTTCCGGTATAATTCCTCTGTGTATTCTTGCCACCTCTTCTTGATGTCTTCTGCTTCTGTTAGGTTCTTTCCACTTTTGTCCTTTATTATGGAAATCTTTGTACGAAATGTTCCTTTCATATCTCCAATTTTCTTGAACAGATCTCTGGTTCTCCCCATTCTGTTGTTTTCCTCTATTTATTTGCATTTCTCGTTTAAGAAGGCCTTCTTGTCTCTCCTTGCTATTTTTTGGAAATCTGCATTCAATTTCCTGTATCTTTCACTATCTCCCTTGCATTTTGCTTGCCTTCTCTCCCCCGCTATTTGTAAGGCCTCGTTGGACAGCCACTTTGCTTTCTTGCATTTCCTTTTTATTGGGATGGTTTTCGTTGCTGCCTCCTGTATAATGTTGCGAACCTCCATCCATAGTTCTTCAGACACTCTGTCCACCAAATCTAAATCCTTAAACCTGTTCCTCACTTCCACTGTGTATTCATAAGGGATTTGACTTAGATTGTATCTTACCGGCCCAGTGGTTTTTCCTACTTTCTTCAGTTTAAGCTTGAATTTTGCTATAAGAAACTGATGATCTGAGCCACAGTCAACTCCAGGTCTTGTTTTTGCTGACTGTATAGAGCTTCTCCATCTTTGGCTGCAGAGAATATAATCAATCTGATTTCGATGCTGCCCATCTGGAGATGTCCATGTGTAGAGTCGTCTCTTGTGTTGTTGGAAAAGAGTGTTTGTGATGACCAGCTTGTTCTCTTGGCTTCGTTTTGAACTCCAAGGCCAAACTTGCCAGTTGTTCCTTTTATCTCTTGACTCCCTACTTTAGCATTCCAATCCCCTATAATGAGAAGAACATCCTTCTTTGGTGTCACTTCTATAAGGTGTTGTAAGTCTTCATAGAATTGGTCAATTTCAGTTTCTTCAGCACCAGTGATTGGTGCATAAACTTGGATTACTGTGATGTTAAAAGGTCTGCCTTGGTTTCGTATTGAGATCATTCTATCATTTTTGAGATTGCATCCCAGTACAGCTTTTGCCACTCTTTTGTTGACTATGAGGGCCACTCCATTTCTTTTATGGGATTCTTGCCCACAGTAGTAGATATGGTCATCCGAACTGAATTCGCCCATTTCCGTCCATTTTAGTTCACTGATGCCCAGGATGTCAA
Organism: Podarcis cretensis; assembly: GCF_951804945.1. Taxonomy (NCBI): domain Eukaryota; kingdom Metazoa; phylum Chordata; class Lepidosauria; order Squamata; family Lacertidae; genus Podarcis; species Podarcis cretensis. Next base: position 2,502,654 of record NC_137178.1, on the reverse strand, counting down.
TATTTATTCTTGCCATCTCATTTTTGACCACATCCAACTTACCCAGGTTCATGGTTCTTACATTCCAGGTTCCTATGCAATATTTTTCTTTACAGCATTGGACTTTACTTTCGCTTCCAGGCATATCCGCAACTGAATGTCCTTTCGCCTTTGGCCCAGCCACTTCATCAGCTCTGAATCTACTTGTACTTGTCCTCTGCTCTTCCTCAGTAGCATGTTGGACGCCTTCCGACCTGAGGGGCTCATCTTCCAGCGTCATAACTTTTATATGCCTGTTGTCTTTGTCCATGGAGTTTTCTTGGCAGGGATACTGGAGTGGCTTGCCGGTTCCTGCTCCAGGTGGATCACGTTTGGTCAAAACTCTCCACTATGACCTGTCCATCTTGGGTGGCCCTGCATGGCATAGTTCATAGCTTTTCTGGGTTCTTCAAGCCCCTTCACCACGGCAAGGCAGTGATCCATGAAGGGGTACCTCCCTTTACTCATAGGGAAAACAGGATTCTGTCTAATACCTAGCCAGTCTACTGCTCCATCTAGCTCAATATTGCCTTCCCTGCTCATTGCAAACTGCTGTTGACATTCCTGACCCAACCTGAAGATATCAGCAATCGAACCAAAGAATGTGCATAGTAGGCAGCTGGACTAGATTGTGGGAGGATCTGCAGCCAAATCACAAATGCATGATTGCTAGATAGTCACAAACATGATGTCATATCCCCAAAAGCTTTGTGGCTTCCAAGATGTTGAGGAAATCCTGTATTTACAAATTCTGACTTTCTGAATATAAAACCAGCACTGTTTTTGTTTTCGCTGCAGTTTCTCTCTTTTATTTGTTTTGGTGTGTTTTTTAATGATTAATTAAAAAAAAGTTATACAACATTCTGCAAAATACAGTGCGGTCAGACAGATTCCAACTAAACATCAGGAAGAACTTTTTACAGTAAGAGCAGTTTGACAGGGAACGGTCTCCTTCAGGAGGTTGTGGACTCTTCTTCCCTGGAGGTTTTTAAGCAGAGGCTGGATGGACATTTGTCATGGACTCCTTTCAATTCTACAGTTCCATGAGTCTAGGATCTGATGGCAATATATGTAGTATATGTACAATTACAGATCAGTATTGAATAAAACAGGCATGAAATAAAACCAAAGGCATGCATGAGGCCCAGCCAAGGAGCAAATGTCCAGAAGAGACCGGAGGACCACACCTGTAAGATAATGGAGACCAGAAGGCTCCTTTCACCTGCCCCCTGGGGAAGACCAGGGGGTGGCTGAAACTGACTGGAACATGCTTCCCTGCTGTTCAGTAATGCAGTAATACCTACTTGTTTGCCCTCTGGAACAAACTTGTTAAAAAAGCAAATTGGCCAGGCATATTATTTGTTTATATTTGTCCTGATAGTTCCTGCACAACCAAAACCCATATCTAGGTGGCAGTGTTGGAGCAGAGATTTAGACGTTGAGACTAAAATGTAGACATTCCCTCCATAATGAAACTGTCTTGAATCTTGATGAACGGATTTTTTAAAAATTTTAATTATTATTTTTTATGCTCACATGGGGCTGATCCTCCTGTAGGAATCTCAAAGCAGCAAGCTAGTGAACCTTGTGGACCTAATTATTTCATTTATTGTTGATTGATATAATGATTGATATAATTATGACCTGGCGGGGTTCCAATTGGGCTGGCTTCCCCCAAAGCCATCCCCACCTGCCCTACACATGCCATCATAGGGGCAGCATCCATCTATCAACGCTGGCCTGCAGGGGCTGGAAAAAGCTAGAAAAGAAAAGAATGAATCCAGTTCTTGTAGAAAAGCAACATGTTTCATCATCTAAACGTGATTCTCTCTCCCTCCCTCCCTCTCTCTCTCTCTCTCTCTCTCTCTCTCTGTTGTTAATAACAGTAATGAGAATACATCGTCATCCTCATCATCCAAGGAGCTCAATGTTGCTTACATAGGTCTCCTCCCCATTTTATCCTCATAACAACCCTGTAAGGTAGGTTGGACTGAGAGCAAGTGGCAGGCCCAAAGGCTAAGTGGGGGTTTGAACTCTGGTCTCCCAGGTCCTTGTCTGACACTCTAACCACTGCACAACACTGCCTCTCACAGACCAAAGGAATCACAAGCTGGCTCTCTGGTGCTTTGCAGCGCCACTCCTGCAAATGCCCTTTACCTTCCCGCCGGAGCGGTACCTATTTATCTACTTGCACTTTGACGTGCTTTCAAACTGTTCGGTTGGCAGGAGCAGGGACCAAGCAACGAGCTCACCCCGTCGCGGGGATTCGAACCGGCAACCTTCTGATTGGCAAGCCCTGATCCTGTGGTTTAGACCACAGTGCCACCTGCGTATTAAAACATTTAAAAATGTTTTTAAAGCAATGAAACACAATAAAAAAACCAGATCATGTGTCTGGGTAGACAACCTTTTCTGCAAGGGTCTTGCCCTAACTGCAAGCAGCTCAAGGGGGCACAAATAGTTCCCCCCACTTCACATTTTATCCTCACAGAAACCCTTTGAGGTGGGTTATGCTGCCAGAAGGTGACTGAGTCAAGGTCACCCAGTGAGTTTCACAGCTGAATGGGGATTTGAACCCAGATCTCCCAACCCCCTAGCCTAACAGTCCATCCGCTGCAACACACAGTATCTCCTCCTTAGACCCAAATCATTTTATGATGTCCTATACAGCAGAACAGGACACGGGTGGTGCTGTGGGTTAAACCACCAAGCCTAGGACTTGCCGATCAGAAGGTCGGCGGTTTGAATCCCAGCGACAGGGTGAGCTCCCGTTGCTCGGTCCCTGCTCCTGCCAACCTAGCAGTTCGAAAGCACGTCAAAGTGCAAGTAGATAAATAGGTACCGCTCTGGCAGGAAGGTAAACGGTGTTTCCGTGCGCTGCTCTGGTTGTGCCAGAAGCGGTTTCTTCATGCTGGCCACATGACCTGGAAGCTGTACGCCGGCTCCCTTGGCCAATAAAGCGAGATGAGCGCCGCAACCCCAGAGTCATCCACGACTGGACCTAATGGTCAGGGGTCCCTTTACCATTACCTTTATACAGCAGAACAAGATGTTTTCCTGAATCTTCCCCACATATTACTATTTTTCGATCTAATGTTATTTTATTTCAGTACCAGATGTCTGACGTGTCGATATCTGGAAGTGTTTGGTTGCTGTCATGCCACAATTAAGAATTTCGTTTAACAAGTGTTGGAAAGCTGACGAGGCAATGGCATTTAACATTTGACAATACTGGATGGTTAAGAATTAATGAGATTACATAATTGGCACCTGACTCCATCAAAGCAGCCCACTGATGCCAAGAAGTCTGAAGTCTTCTAATTCAGAGGTGGGTGGAATTTCACAGCCGTGACAAATATTCATTTCAGGTTTAGCATAATGCAGATTATAAGAAGATTATAAGGAGGCAGCACACTGGTTAATTATTATTTATTACTGGTAGCTTCTTCATCTACCAGCTCAGAATATTGGTCCATCTAGTTCAGTATTATCTACACAGACTGGTCGCAGATCTTCAGGGTTCGAGACAGAGATCCTTTCCCAGCCAGGGGTTGAACCTGAGCATGTGCAGAGTGTCTTTTCTCTTCCAGCCAGGAAGCAAGCCCAGCTCCTTCCCATTCAGAGCAGAGATGAAGCGTCAGTAATTGAGCTCCACTGCCTGTTGATTTATGAATGAATTTCTGGAGTGAGCAGAGGACCACTCATGTCTGAATGAGCTTCATAGACTGGATGAACAAGGTGGGAGGAAGGTTGTTACAGCACTCAAGTTAGCAGTGTAATGGAAACCCCACTTCTCCAACTTGTTCCCCTGATATCTAGCTGTGTGCTCACTGTCAGATGGATTTGGATGAGTAGGAGAGGATATTTTATTTAGTAATTATCCTTTCTCTTTCTCACTTATGTGAGAATGCAAATATTTATTACAGTAAAGTTTAAAACCACCATCTAGGCACAGCTTATCTTTAGGAGCTTTGAGGACAAATTGCAAAAACCTTCTAGAACAATTATGATATTTGAGGATGCTTAGGGAAGCTTTTACTGTTTAATAGGTTAATGTATTTTAGTGTTCTGTTGGAAACCAGCCAGAGTGGCTGGGGAAACCCACCCAGATGGGCAGGGTACAAATAATAAATTATTTTATTTTTATTTTTATTATTATTATTATTATTATTATTATTATTATTATTATTAGCAGACTTGGATTATTTACTCTTGTTTATGTTTCCCTCATAACAAAGAACTCTCAGACTGTAAAATAAATAAGAAAATCCAACGTTTACTCACATCAATGTCTTGCCAGGATTCAACAGATACAATGATGAAAATCAGGCATGCAATAAGCCTTAAATGTTACAAATATCCAAAGTCCCTCCTCCCAAAATATGGACATGTAAACCTGTTATTTTCCTTCTTTTCATCTCTTCTCCTATTTGCTTGTATGGCAGTTCAGTAGTTACTGAGCATTTACAGGAACATATACATTAATATATGCCATTCGTATGTCAAAATAAGCTTCCAAATGAGACTGACAATGGTAGGATAAACATTCAGAGGTGGAAAGGGAAGTAAAATCTTCAGACCACAGAGCAATAGATAGTGGGTATTTACCCTTCCAACCTTAAAGCATAAGTCTCTTTGCACTCATAAGATCTCACAGCATCCACTTTCATTGTCCACCTGTTAATCCCCACATCACATAATGATAATAATAATAATAATAATAATAATAATAATAATAATAATAATAATAAATTTATTTAGACCCTACCCTTCCCGGTTCAGAAAACCTGGCTCAGGGCGGCTAACAACAAATTTAAAAAAACTTAATTGGTGCAACAAAAAACAGCATAAAATACAGTATAAAACATGAATAACAATAAATTCAGAATTCAAACATCAATTTAGGGGGGAAATCCATCCAATAAACATTAAATGATCACCAGGGCTAGCTGGCTAAATTAGTCCTATTTGGGCCAACAAGGAGACCAGGAGAGAATTAGCTGTGGGATCCCAGAGCGGGGAATCTTCATAAAAGGGGAGGGGGAGGGAAGAGAAGGGAAGGGAAATAAAAGATCAGGCTGAATTCAAATTAAAGGCCAGGCGGATTAGCTCTGTCTTACAAGCCCTGTGGAAGGAAGTTAAATCCTGCAGCACCCTGGTCTCCTGGGACAGAGCATTCCACCTGGTCGGAGCCATCACTGAAAAGGCCCTGGCCCTGGTGGAAGATAGTCTGACTTCCTTAGGGCCCGGAACCTCTAAACTATGATTATTCATGGACCTTAAGGTCCTCTGCGAGGCAGACCAGGAGAGGCAGTCCCGTAAATATGTAAAGTCATGGGTCAGCAAACTAAGGCCTGTGGGCCAGATCAGGCCCAATTGCCTTCTAGATCCGACCTGCGGACGGTCCAGGAATCACTGCATGGATCACCAGCATGCGCGTTCTTTCCCTCTCCCACCCTCTCCCTCACATGGCAGTGCCATCGCCGCCTCCTCCTCCCTCCTCCTGGCTTCTCCCCGCCCTGCCTAGAGGAGGAAGGGGGCTGGGCTTTGTTGCTGCCAACAGCAGCAGTGCTCAAGCGGCTGCCATTTTAAGCAGCCCCTCTCCAGAGCCCTTTCACGCTCCTCTCATCACCCTCTGCCACCGCCACCAGCCCCTGCCACTTGCAAGACACAGGTAAGCAGCCCCCGGGGCTCATAGTCCTCTTGCATCATCCCCCCCCTGGAAATATAGTCCAGCCCCCAACAAGGTCTGAGGGACAGTGGACCGGCCCTCTACTGAAAAAGTTTGCTAACCCCTGTGTAAGGTTGTGTTCACCTAAATCTTACATTGAAATCAATGTGCCTTTTAGTATTCTGTGGCCATGCTATTCTGCTGTGCAAGATCTACCTCCTTCTAGGGATGGGACTTGCCTGCACATTGTATTTTCTGAGAATCCTCCGGAAAAACAATCTCTCAAAGGACCTGTTGATGGCATTTTACCATTGTACTGTGGAGAGTGTATTAACTTATGGTCTCTGTGTGTGGTTTGGGAGCTGCACGGTCAGGGAAAAAACAATGCTGTCCAGGGTTGTAAAGACTGCGGAGAGAATAATTGGGTGCACTCTTCCCACCTTGGATCAAATCTACGCTTCCAGGTGCCATAAGAAAGCTACAGAGATAGCGCAGGATAGTGCGCACCCCGGAAATGATCTCTTTCAGCTTCTGTCTTCTGGAAGAAGGTACAGGGTTATAAAGACTAGGACTAGCAGCCAGAGAAACAGTTTCTATTCAAATACGATTTTGATTTTAAAAGCAGTGTAAGGTAGTCTCTGTGGGAAGTGGGTGGTGCTGTGGGTTAAACCACAAAGCCTAGGACTTGCCGATCAGAAGGTCGGCGGTTCGAATCCCCGCAACGGGGTGAGCTCCCGTTGCTCCTCGGTCCCTGCTCCTGCAAACCTAGCAGTTTGAAAGCATGTCAAAGTGCAAGTAGATAAATAGGTACCGCTCCGGCGGGAAGGTAAAACGGCGTTTCCATGCGCTGCTCTGGTTTGCCAGAAGCGGCTTAGTCATGCTGGCCACATGACCCGGAAGCTGCACGTGGCTCCCTCGGCCAATAAAGCAAGATGAGCGCCGCAACCCCAGAGTCGGCCACAACAGGACCCTAATGGTCAGGGGTCCCTTTACCTTTACCTAAGGTAGTCTCTATGGGAGTATGTTGTATTTAATTATGGGGTATCAGGGTTTTTAGGGGGCTAACCAGGCTGGGATAGCTGGGATAGCAGGCTTGTTGGTTTCTGAATGTCTGGTGTAGATTTTCAATTTCGTTGTTCTGTATGGGACAATGACAATAAAGATTATCGTATCGTAACGGCTATTTCAAGTTCCCTCGACTGTGCCACACTGGGTCGGTCGGTCTGCTGTGGAGTGGGGTTGAGAGGAACTTGGCCAGAGAAAAAGAGACACTAACACTTCTACAATTTCAGAAGCTGTCTTGATGCTTCAGATGTGTTGAATTCTTTGGGTAGCGATGCTGCCTTGAGACAGCTTTCCAGTATGGCTGGTGTGGCCACTTTGCTTACTGCTTGCTCTTCTGAAAACGGAACATTCCAGAACATGTTCCTTGACCAAACTCATGCCTTAAATGCCTTTATGGAGCTCATATTCCAGGTGAAGCCCACAGCAATCTTGGATGGTTGATGTGATAAGGTCCCATATGACGACACACTCTGCATATGTGACCGACCTCAGGAGGAAGGCATCAGACATGACTTGGTAATCTGCCCTTTATGTAGGGATCCAAGAGATCAACTCCATTGCTAATTCCTGGAAGCAGGCTTACTATGGTTCGCTTCATTTTCTGTGACGCTAACAGATTTGTGGCACATAAAGTAGCGCTTTATGCTCCGGCTGCAAGGAAGATTAGAGAGAGCTAGACAATATTGCAACAAATTGCGCTGGAGATTCAGAGGTCTAGTGGGAGTTCAGCTAGGTATGAGGAAGCAGATGATGATGATGATAAAAGTGTGGTTTAAATTTGTGACCTTACAAAAATTGGCTTTTAGGATATCGCTGCTGAAACAGACATATGGTAAAACGGAACGGGTGTGAGTGCCTGCAGAATTTTAAGGGAGTGGCTTATAGTCAGGTATTGTCTTTTTTTCCTCTTGAATTTTAAAGGTGTGGCTTATATTCGGGTGCGGCTTATATTCAGGCCAATATGGTAATAAAAAAGCAACCAAACATCTAATATTAAAAAGTATCCTAAACAGGGCTGCCTTCAGATGTCTTCTAAAAGTTAGATAGTAATTTATTTCCTTGACATCTGGTGGGAGGGCGTTCCACAGGGCGGGCGCCACCACCAAGAAGGCCCTCTGCCTGGTTCCCTGTAACATCACTTCTCACAGTGAAGGAACTGCCAGAAGGCCATTGGAGCTGGACCTCAGTGTCTGGGCTGAGCGATGGGGGTGGAGACGCTCCTTCAGGTATCCAGGGCCAAGGTAATACTTATGAACTCTGACTCCCTTCCTTTAAATCTTTGATGCTTTGTGTTATGTGATTGCTGTATGCTGTGGTTTGTAGTTTGGCAAATTGTAGTGAAATTGTTGTGGCCTTTGGTTACTACAATAAACTACAGTGGTACCTCTGGTTGCAATTGGGATCCGTTCCAGAGGCCCGTTCGCAACATGAAAAGAGCGCAACCTGCAGCAGCGCATCTGTGCACGTGGGGGTTGTGATTCGGCACTTCTGTGCATGCGTGTGACGTCATTTTGTGCGTCTGCGCATGTGCGACCGGCGAAACCCAGAAGTAATCCTTTCCAGTACTTCCGGGTCGCCGCAGGACATAACCTCAAAGAACATAACATGAAACAAACATAACATGAGGTATGACTGTATTTGACTGATTAAAACCTGCTCAACCCGTATGTTTGTACATGAATTCGTAGCAACACCTCTCTCTTCTCCAAAGGCAGGAGACTCTACAAAGTTCCTCGGTGTGTCTGGGGCAGCAGGAAACTATTTTCCCTCCTCTCTGCAGAGAGTATTTCATGACTTCCAACTTACAAGTGGACAGACGTATCTGCTCTTGAAGGAGGCTTAAAAAACATTAGAATAGGCCTTCAGTTTTCCACTTGCTTGTTTTCAGGGGAAACTAATCACAACTGTTTCCTCAATAAATATTTGTTCCCTCAGTCTGGCACCTAATGATATGTATTGAGTTAGTATATTTTATACATTGTTTTCAGACTACCGTTGCCACAGAAAAACTAGCCTTGTAGTCGCTGGTCCTTAAAAAAGAACAATAGTGTTAGGTACCTTCTCTGTGTAATATTAAGACAGACAAATGAACTGAGGAACAAGAAAAAAAATCTGTTTTCTTGTCCTGTGCTCTTTATAATATAATGCTGTACAAACGGAATTGTTTTGAGAAGATAACAATTGAGAAACAGGTTTAAACAAGTGTTTCCTGTTACCAGCTTTTGTTCTATAATATTCCTTGTTGCATAGTAGCTTTAGTCTGAGAGATGATATAGCAGTGCTGATAACTAAGCAAATCTATGCATTTAGAAAACTACCGTATTTTTCGCTCTATAAGATGCACCAGACCACAAGGTGCACCTAGTTTTTGGAGGAGGAAAACAAGAAAAAAATATTCTGAATCTCAGAAGCCAGAACAGCAAGAGGGATCACTACGCAGTGAAAGCAGCAATCTTTTTAGGAGGGAAAAAGTGAGTCTTATAGAGCAAAAAATACGGTATTTTTGTAGTTTTGTACAAAAAGGCATGTAATGCAAACCAAACCAACAGAAGATGATGTATTTATGCGATGCTTTATCATGTGAACCTAAGAACAGTTTTCTGTGCTATCAACTTGTAACAGGGTAGCCAACAGTTTTTAAGTGGTTGTTAATTGAAATCTTGCTTTAGGCCTCACGGCAAAAAGGAAAAAGGGGGGGGGGGGAGAGAACAGGCCTTCAGTGGCTCATACAGAAACACAATGGATAGCATCCTCTGAAACAAGTTAGTTGGATCTGTAACAGACTTTTCCAAGCATTTAAGACTGAAAGATGACCAGTTTTATTGCAGCGTGAGGATGGTATCGCTCTTTGGGGAGGCAGAGACACATACCGTTAATTATCAACTGAGCACTGAAACAAAATGCTATTACAGCACAATCGTACAAAACGTCTACTCAGAAGAAAGACCCTTTGAGTTCAGTGGAACATACTCCTGTGTAGGATTACAACCTAATTTATCCTTCCTGGCTGTGACATTTTGAAATGGGCACTTAGACAGAAGTCCTATATGGAATCTGGCCAGGTTCGACCCATTTACGTCAGTGGGGCTAATCATGTTAAATCCAAGCTTAATGGCTTGTAGATTGGGAAACTCGGGGGCGGGGGACGTGCAAGACCCCAGTTCCCCTTCTTTGGCTTCCATTAGGGTCCTTCATTTGTTAGCTACAGATTTTAGGCTGGGTAGATTTCAATTAACTACTGTGGGGCAGGCCCTCTTGGTTGGGCCATTTCCAGCTTTTAAGGACCCCTATCCATCATAAAGGTCTGTTAATAGTTAAAGCTCTGGTTTTCCCAGTAGTGATGTATGGAAGTGAGAGCTGGACCATCAAGAAGGCTGATCGCCAAAGAACTGATGCTTTTGAATTATGGTGCTGGAGGAAACTCTTGAGAGTCCCATGGACTGCAAGAAGATCAAACCTATCCATTCTGAAGGAAATCAGCCCTGAGTGCTCACTGAAAGGACAGATCCTGAAGCTGAGGCTCCAAGACCTTGGCCACCTCATGAGAAGAGAAGACTCCCTGGAAAAGACCCTGATGTTGGGAAAGATGGAAGGCACAAGGAGAAGGGGACGATAGAGGACGAGATGGTGGGACAGTGTTCTGGAAGCTACCAGCATGAGTTTGCCCAAACTGCGGGAGGGAGTGGAAGACAGGAGTGCCTGGTGTGCTCTGGTCCATGGGGTCACGAAGAGTCGGACACGACTAAACGACTAAACAACAACAAATCCATCATAAAAATTAAAAACGACAAGTGAAAACTTAATAAGGCACCCCAAAAAGAGAGTGAGTGGTTTGATTAGACCAGTGGTTTCCAAATTTTGGGGGGGGCCATCACCCGCTTGGTTCCAAAAACCTATGCCCATAAACTCATCCCCTATAACAAACGTTAATCAGAACAGCAGTTTGCATGACACACTAGATAGTAACACAGTGAAATTTAAAACAGTCCCAATTAATTGCATATTTATTCACAATCCAGTCAAAACTCTTTAGTTTAATGAATAACAAAATGGATGAACTTTTCAGAGTCTGATAATCATTTACACCAGCACCCAGCTGCCTCCATACTGTGAGTAAACTTCTTTTTACTGACTTTAAGTAAGATTGTCGTGTCTATTTTTTTAAGAGGGACAAAAGGGAATTACCAGGAATCCTATATTTAGAAGTTCAAACGAGCTTGCAACAAGCAAACCGCTGTGCATTTAAAGTGGAATGTTTAAAACTCCGCTAAGATATAGAACTTGCTAGCGCAAATTAGGAAGGATATTATTAAACAATATATCCTCTCCTGTCTCCCCGAACATTCCCACAGGTACTTCCCCCTGGAGGGATTCCCTAATAATAATAAATTTTATTTATATCCCACCCTCCCCAGCTGAAGCCGGGCTCAGGGCGGCTAACAACACTAAAACAGTATGACATTATAAAACATTATAAAAAATAATTAAAATCCAAATTGATGGCAACCATAAACTAAAGTTTTGTAAAGATTGCCAGAGGAGGGGGTCAGGCTGCGCCCTGACCAAATGCCAGGTGGAACAGCTCTGTCTTGCAGGCCCTGCAGAAAGATGTCAAGTCCTGCAGGGCCCTTGTCTCTTGTGATAGAGCGTTCCACCAGGTTGGAGCCGCAGCCGAAAAAGCCCTGGCTCTAGTTGAGGCCAGCCTAACCTCTCTGAGGCCTGGGACCCTCAAGGTGTTTTTATTTGAAGATCGTAAGTTCCTCTGTGGGGCATACCAGGAGAGGCGGTCCCGTAGGTACGAGGGTCCTAGGCCGTATAGGGCTTTGAAGGTTAAAACCAGCACCTTAAACCTGATCCTGTACTCCACCGGGAGCCAGTGCAGCTGGTATAGCACCGGATGAATGTGATCTCTAAGCGAAGACCCCGTAAGGAGTCTCGCTGCGGCATTCTGCACCCGCTGGAGTTTCTGGGTCAGTCTCAAGGGCAGCCCCACGTAGAGCGAGTTACAATAATCCAGTCTGGAGGTGACCGTCGCGTGGATCACAGTGGCTAGGTCAGAGCGAGAGAGGTAAGGAGCCAACTGCTTAGCTTGGCGGAGATGAAAAAATGCCGCCTTTGTTATAGCTGCAATCTGCGCCTCCATGGAGAGGGAGGTATCGAAGATTACACCCAAACTCTTAACGGACGGTGCTGGCACTAATTGCACCCCCGCAAGAGATGGGAGTTGCCCCCTCAGTCCCATGTCGTCCCGCCCCAGCCAGAGGACCTCTGTCTTCGAAGGATTTAACTTCAACCGGCTCCCACGTAACCATCCAGCCACAGCCTCCAAGCATCTGATCAGTGTGTCTGGGGCCGAGTCCGGGTGGCCGTCCATCAACAAATAGAGTTGGGTGTCATCAGCATACTGATGGCAGCCCAGCCCAAAACTCTGGACAAGCTGGGCGAGGGGGCGCATAAAGATGTTAAAAAGCATCGGGGAGAGTATTGCACCCTGAGGCACACCACACACCAAGGAGTGGCGGGATGACAATTCCCCCCCAAGCGCCACCCTCTGTCCCCGACCAGAGAGAAACGAGCGCAGCCATTGAAGGACTGTGCCCTGGATCCCCACGTCGGCAAGGCGGTGGTCCAGGAGTTCGTGATCGACCATGTTGAAGGCTGCTGACAGGTCTAGAAGAATCAGCAGCCCCGACCCGCCTCGATCCAGCTGCCTGCGGAGATCATCTGTTAGGGCGACCAGAGCCGTCTCGGTCCCATGACCAGCGCGGAAGCCGGACTGGAATGGATCCAGAGCTGATGTTTCATCCAGAAACCTACCAAGCTGTTCAGCAACCGCTCTCTCAATCACCTTACCCAGGAATGGAAGATTCGAAACCGGGCGGTAATTGGATAGATCTAAGGGATCTAATGATGTTTTCTTTAAGAGCGGGCGCACCACTGCCTCCTTCAGTTCCCCTGGGAATGTCCCGGTGCCAAGGGACAGATTGATGATATCCCCCAGGGGGGCCCGCACCTCGTCTGGACACGCTCTAATCAGCCAGGACGGGCACGGGTCGAGAGGACAGGTGGTGGGCTTTCCAGCTCGGAGGAGTCTGTCTACATCAGCTGGGGATATCCAGTCAAAGTGGTCCAATACTGAACCCGAGGACAGTCGAGGGGCCTCCAGTTCCTTTATTGTATCCAAATTGGCAGGGAGGTCATGGCAGAGCAACAAGACCTTCTCCGCAAAAAAGCTCGCAAATGCCTCACAGCTGTGTGTCAGATTGTTATTTAAATTTGGCTGTCCTTTGAGGGACGTTAAAGACCGAATTATACTAAATAATTGCGCCGGGCGAGAGCTAGCGGATGCAATGGAGGCCGAGAAGTAGGACTTTTTAGTGGCCTTCACTGCCATCTCGTAGGTTTTCATAAAAACCCTATAAGATGTTCTTGAAGCTCCGTCACGGGCACCCCGCCATACTCGCTCTAGCCATCTGAGGTCCCGCTTCATTTTCCGGAGCTCCTCGGTAAACCAGGGAGCCCGGTTTCTGCGGGGTCGCAGAGGGCGCTTAGGTGCGATCTCATTGATGGCTGCCAGGAGCTGGGTATTCCAGGCCTCAACAAGCTCAGTCAATGAGTCGCCAGGGGGAGAAAGGTCCCGCAAGGCTTGACGGAATCTATCAGGGTCCATCAGCCTCTGCGGGCGAGCCCAAATTGGCTCGCCACCCAAGCAGGGTGGGGGTGGAACATCAATCCTGGCTTTCAGAGCATAGTGATCAGACCATGGCACCTTCATCGAAGGAAACATGATCACATCTATACCGACGCCAAAGATCAAATCCAGCGTGTGGCCTGCTTGATGTGTGGGGCCCGAAACAAACTGGGAGAGCCCTAGTGTCGCCATGGAAGACACCAGGTCCAGAGCCTGTGAGGAGGGAGTGGCATCAGCATGGATGTTGAAGTCCCCCAATACCAATAGGTTAGGGAACTCCAAGGCCCAGCCGGCCACTGCCTCCAATAGGCCTGACAGGGTGGCTGCTGGTGCGCTAGGTGGCCGGTACACCAGCCAGACAGCCAAGCTCACCTCGGAGCCCCACACTAGGCCAACACATTCAATGCCGGGGATCGATGGCGATGGTAGAGCCCTGAAAGAACAATCTTCCCGGATTAATAACGCCACCCCTCCCCCCCGGCCCACAGTCCGCGACTGGTGAAGGACGGAGAAACCCGGGGGCGCCATCTCTCGTAAGGTAACAGTATCCCCTTCGCGCACCCAGGTCTCAGTCACACATGCCAGGTCAACCCCCTGCGAGGTGAAGAAATCTCGCAGAGTGGCGGTTTTGTTGCCTATAGACCTGGCATTGCACACCACCAGTGAAGGAGGTGAGTAATCCTTGCTCACCCTACCCTTGTCTCTCGGGATGGGGCGCAGATTGGAAGGGGTACGAGCATATCCGTATCTCGATCCCCTTCGCCTATGACATCTGCCCCCACCGCCATACCTCCCTCGCCCCTCCACAGTAGGAATCCCAAGCCTCATACTCGCCTCCATTTACAGAATATAAAAGCAAACAAACAAAAGCAATTACACGAAAACAAAACCAATCCCCACCCCACTCCCCAACCACCCCACCCCAACCCAAAATAAATCAAAACAAAATAAAAGTACATGGATAAAAACCACCGCTTATGGTGGTACAACAAAGCAAAAAAATAAAAACAGTTTAAAACATAGGGGGCACAAAGAGGCAAGGGGATCATCGGTTCACAATTGGATCCCTGAAGGCAGACTTAGGTGGAATCTAAATCGTCCCTTTGTCCTCTGTTGGCTGGAATTCAACAGGGCATCTCTAGTGGAAGGCTGTTGCTTCTTTGACAAACGCAAGATGGAGAAGAGAGAGGAAAGAGGTGTGGGGTTCTGTGCCTTTTGGTTTTACCTGTGTTACCTGCACAGGTAAGGCCCACCTCTAGTCACATGCAGAGGAAGTCTTGTCCCAGCCCAGGAGGAAACAGGAAGTTTGCTACTGGCTGAACCAAGCATCCCCTTGCATGTCTACTCTAGGAACGTTGTACTTGACTGCTCGGTGTTTCACATCCCATAATACCACCCACTTTGGGAACTTCTGATTTATAAAATGAGATGAAACCTTCATTGTGGCCTGATCTGCTGCCATCAGAACACGCACGTGTTAATTCTTTCATATGACAAGACCTGTATCAGTTAACCCCCCAAAATGCAGTTTACCAAATCACATCTCTTATTCGCTTAGATTTGCCTCTCTAAACGGAGAGAGAATATGTGGCATTTGGGTCTGGTGTGCATAAAAACAGGCGGTGAAACTTATCAAATGCCAAAAAAAAATTCAAAAGTGTCTAAATCTGAGGGTCAGACTCAGGGAAAATGACCCACCTACCCAAAAATGATGTGAGGTTGTTGGGGTTTGAAAATATTTTATTTGGAATCTGGACCCTTAAGTAATGTTTAGCAGACAGAGAGAGAGATAGGAGTTTTAATCTTTCAAGTCCACTATCATTCTAACTTTGCAATAGTTTTGAATTATTGTCGTTATTTTTTCTTAGTTACAATTTTATTGTTTTATCCTTTCTGTAAACCGCTTTTAGGCTTGTTACAAGCAAGTAGTGTATAAATTTCATTAAATAAATAATGACTAATAATAGATAGAAAGATAAGATGCTTGGTCCTGCAAACAAGAGGAAGGTATCTCAGTTCAGTCAAGTTTAAAAATGGTTCCGAGACAACGGTGGGATTCTGCAATGTTCTTAAATATTTCCTCATGGAAATCGAAATCAGTGGGAGTCGAACGCGTTTTAATCTTGCATCTCCAGCACCAACACCTCTTTCAAAACGGGTCATGGGATTTAAAAACCGTTCCGGCCATTGGAAACCGCCTTGGATAGCATCGGGTTAGCAAACCGGTCCAGAAACAGGCGAGCAGCTCTTCAGAGTCCCAGAATGAGCTCCTTTTAAAGCGCGGGGGAGGTGCTGAGGAGCGGACCTGGGGGAGAAGGATTTTGCAGGGACTCATCCGGCCACAAAGCAGCTCCCCCAAAACCCTCGTGTAGATCCTCCGAGATTTCCTGAGGATATTGTGGACTGCGGCTCAGCTGGGGTTCCTGTCCAAGACATGTTGAAGCGAAACAGCAAGGGCGCCTCCCTGCTCCCCAGTGTTGAATGACAGAGTCCCCAAAACCAGTCAAGTTTGTTGTTTGTTTATATATTGCATTTGGATCCCACCTTTTCCTCCAAGGGGCCATATATTGCCCTCCCCTTTCCTCGTTTCATCTCCACAACAACCCTGTGAGGTAGGCTAGGTTGAGAGGCAATAGCTGACTCCCAGTGAACTTCATCATGGCCGAGTGGGAATTCGAACCCTGGTCTCTCCCAGGTCCAATTCTGACAGTCTAACCGCTACCACACTGCCTCGCAGAAAGGAAATTTTCCCTCCATTAGGAGGAAAATCCCGCAGACTCCTTTCCTCCGCCTGTCTGCAGTAAATACCCAGACAGAGTAATTCAGGGTAATTCACACACGAATAATTTAAGGGATGATTAACCATTTTTCACAAACACAAAATTTGCTGCCTGAGGCATCTCTGCCTAAGGATAGGACCGGCCCTGTGGAGTTCAGTCCCATAATTTATCAGCTGCAACGGGAGCTTCTCCTGCTCAAGCACGCTTCCCAAGGAGGCCCTTTTAGCTGGATCAGGCCCTTGTGGTTTCTGTATCGAACCACTTCGGGTGTCACCCGCTTTTCTGTTGCGGTCCTCTTCCTACTTACCTCGGAGTAAGCCTCATGACGATTAACGGGGCTTACCTGTGAGTTTGCACGCTTTCAGTGCATCTCGTGTCTGCTCAGAAGCTGAGCCCCGTGATTCTCACGGGAGCTTACTTCCAGGTAAATATAGAGTTCCACTTTCGTAGAATCAGGGAATCATAAAATCATCTTGTTGAACATCCTGCAATGCAGAATTTCTGACAGATGGCAATCCAAATTCTCTTTCAAACCTCCGCTGAAGGAGAGGCCGCCACCTTCCCAGGTGTCCCGTCCCGCTGTCCAATGAGATTCTTGCATGGCCGGGGGTTGGAACAGATGACCCTCGGGAACCCTTCCAAGTGCACGGTTTTGTGGTCCTATGGTTCTATGCTCGAACACCTTTATTTCGTTCCATGAATTGAACTCGCTGCAGCGAGGGCCTGAAAGGTCGCACCTACCTGACAGGTAAGAGCGCATCCTTTGGGGCTCTTGTTTATGCATCCCATAATGCCAGGATCATAGAATCACGGAACTGTAAAGTTGGAAGTGGCTCTGGAATTGGATTCGGAAGTGAGAAGCCAGGAGAGCAAATCCCAGGAATAAGATATCCTGCGCAAGCCCTCTGCGCAAGCCAATGGAGCTTGCGCAGGAGAACTTCCGGGTTGGTTCTCTGCCACATCTCCTCGGCGCTCACAGTTTGTTCTAATAAAGCTATCTAGTTAAAGCTATGGTTTCCCCAGTAGTGATGTATGGAAGTGAGAGCTGGACCATCAAGAAGGCTGATCGCCGAAGAATTGATGCTTTTAAATTATGGTGCTGGAGGAGACTCTTGAGAGTCCCATGGACTGCAAGAATATCAAACCTCTCCATTCTGAAGGAAATCAGCCCTGAGTGCTCACTGGAAGGACAGATCCTGAAGCTGAGGCTCCAATACTCTGGCCACCTCATGAGAAGAGAAGACTCCCTTGAAAAGACCCTGATGTTGGGAAAGATGGAGGGCGCAAGGAGAAGGGGACGACAGAGGACGAGATGGTTGGACAGTGTTCTCGAAGCTACCAGCATGAGTTTGACCAAACTGCGGGAGGCAGTGGAAGACAGGCGTGCCTGGCGTGCTCTGGTCCAGGGGGTCACAAAGAGGCGGACACGACTAAACGACTAAACAACAACAACCATAAAGGACAGGTCATGTGGTGTAAAATGCAATGGGGTGCGCCTCTCTCCGTTGTTTCATCCGCTTTCAAGCTCATCCCCACCCCGCGCAATAATCGGTGGGAACTGAAGTTTACACTCTCGAAGAATCTTGGGAACTGCAGTTTACTCTTAGCAGAGTTGCAATTCCCAGCACCCTCGGCAAACTACAATTTCCAGGAAGCTTTGGGGCACGTGCGTGCGCTTCGAACTGCTTTGCAGGTCTGGTTGCTCGCAGACGGACGTGCTCTCCGTGCTGGCGAATATCAGACCGGGTGACTCGTTTGCCCTTTTTGTCCCCAAAAAAGGAACAGATCCAGAGCTCAGCCGCCTGCCCCCACTCACCCCCACACCCACTTTCCTAATAAATGCAAGCCTATGGGCACCTGTTTGCAATTGAAATATATGGATATGCTCCCCAAAAACGGGGGGGGGGGGGGAGCGGAGAGAGAGAAATGCGCACTTCATCGTGTTGCAGTTCAAGGGCTGGCGAGAAGCGCCCCCGGAAATCTAAAGCGCTCACATTGCATCCCTATATCTACTCCGCTTAGTTCAATGAGACTTGCTCCCAGGTAAGCGTGCACGCAATTGCAGCAAACTCCCCCCTAAAATATGTCTCCGCCGCAATTTGTATCCCTGACAGGTTCATCCTTGAGAACCTTACTTCGAAATTATGTCTCACTGTGTTCAATGATATTTCTTACCAGTATTGCAGCCGAAACCACTTACTTCTGCCACACACGGACACACACACACAAAAATCTATTATCCGCATCAATATATTCCTATAAAGTGTGTGGGGGAGAGAGGGGGGTGATGGGGAGACGCCCTACACTTAATTCTTCTTAAATTGTAGCACAGTTAGACATTGAGCTCGTAAGGGATCTCTCTGCGGCTTTTAAATGAATTATTCCGTTAAAAGGTTCTCCTACAAGGAGGAATTCGTTTTAAAAACAGCGCCGCTAACCAGCAACCACAATAATAATCCCGACACTGTTTAGGACGGATCTCGAAGAAGGAAGTGGAAAGGAGGCAGATTTTCACAGCTAATAAAAAAAGATTTCAAATAAACTGTCCAGCGGTTGAAAATACAGGGTTGCTGTTTTATATCTATATACGCCTTTTGGAAATATAATCTTGCACGCTTCTTGCAAACGTTCCTCAAAGAAATATTATACAAAATTCCATTTTTTCTTTCGTCCTCCTGCTCCTGCTATGCTCCCTGCAAGGATAAACATGGAGGGCTTTTCGCTTTCTCCCTTCCAGTCAAAGCCATTAACTTTTCAGGGCGCCCTTGATTTAAATGGACGGGGGGGGCTGAAACCCGTGATGACTTCTCCCCCCTAATCCCGGAAAAATCACCTTTGTAATTGCCGGATTGGGGTCTCAGGCCGAGGGGCATCCTCACAGAAAACCCCCTTCCCAAATTGTGGGGGGGGGGCACACACACCATAGGAGCCAACTCCTGGGGGCCAAAGGGCTTCGCCTCCCCTAAAATATTTGATGGGGAGCCCCCCCCCCATTGATGGGCATTGCCATTCAAATAGTGTGCGTGCATCGCGGCATGTGATCGAATATGTGGGGCGGGGCTTACTTGCCTGCCGCCGCCGCCGCCCCCGCCCCCAATATTTTATTCAAGTTGACAACCCAGCCACATACTATGCCTCTGAGGCACATTCCCTCACCCTTCTTCTCAAAGAATTAAGGGCACCTGAGGTTGTTGTGGGAACTGGGACCCTGTAAAATCACAGCACCCCCAATTATTTGAGGGGTGGGGGAATGTGCTTCAGGTTTACACACCCTTTCCTTTCTGTCTCAGAGAAACGATTCCCAAATGTTGGTGTTGATGTTGATGTTGTTAATTATTCGGCCTTCACCTTAAAGTCCCATTACGGATTTTTGTTTGTTTGTTGCATTTATGCCCCCATCCCTCCGCCCTCACTGGGAGCTCAAGCCCTCCTCCTCCTTTAATTCCCCACAACAGCCCTGTGTGGCGGGTGAGGCTGAGAAGCTGTATGACTGGTCCCTAAGGTGGAGATCCATGGCCCAAATGGGGGTTTTGGACCCTGGTCTTCTCCCGGGTCCTCCTATTCCGTCTCCCTAACCGCTATGCCACACACACACTTTCCCGATCTCCCAGGTTTTCTTCTCCCTATTTCGAAATTCCCTCCCTTCCTATATATTCCACTTTCTCTTCCTCTTTTTCTCCCCCAACCTTAGTACCCTCAATAAGGTGGGGGGGGGATCTGACGCGTTCTGGGCCAACCCTCCCTCTGCCTGCGCCATCCTCTGGCCAAGGGCGTAGCCCAGGATCCACAAAAATTATTGAGAAGCATTGAAAGTATTCAATTCTGCCCCCCCCCCCCTTAAGAAAGCTCAACAAGTTTGGTGCGTGATCTCCTTTAAAAAAAAAAAAGGAAAAAGATCAACAGCTTTGGCTGCCCCCCCCCCAAACAAATCCTGGCTACGCCCATGCATCTGGTCCTTGAGTGGGGCTGGGAAAACGCTTCACCCCACCCGTGGCATGACTATTGAGAGCCCCTCCTCTCGCGCCCACCGCAGCGAAGCTGGCCCCTCCCATCTCCTGCCCCCCTCCCATCTCCTGCCCCCCCCCCCGCAGCCGCAGAGCGAGACCAATGTTTGTAAACACGCTCAATGGGAGCTTTCACCAAAGACAGACAAAAGCCCTTCTTGTGCTGCCCCGGAGCACCTGGGACGAGACGCCACGGGGGGGGGGTAGGAAGGGAGGGGGAGGGACCTTCAGTGTCTGGAAGTCTGGGCGAACGGGGATGTGGAGGGAGCAAAAAGGAGGAAGGGGGAATGGGGGGGTCCTGCTCTCTTCCTCCCTCCTCCCTCCCCCCCCCACATTTACTTGCACTTTCTCCCAGGGGCCCCTCGCCCCCCACTAGTTCATTTAGCGCGCGCTCTCTCTCTTACACACACCCCACTTCAGACTTGTAGGGTTATTCCCAAGAGCAAAACCTTCCCACCGGTCGCCAACCTGAACAAAATAGGAGGGGCAGGTAAGCCCCCAACAACAAGCAGAGGTTGGGTGGCCCTCTGTCAGAGATGCTTGAGCTGAGATTCCTGCACTGCGGGGGGTTGGACTAGATTGCCCCTGAGGGTCCCTTCCAGGTCTACGGTTCTCCGATTCTGTGATTCTATAATAGATCACAAGACGCGGGTCACGCACACCATTTGAATCATCACCATCATTTTTAACTTGTATACCGTCTTTCTGTCTTACAACACTCAAGGCGGTTTACAAGCTGAAGAAACAAAAAATGTTAATCTTATAGCAATCTAGTGCGATACAAAAAGGTGATAATAAAACAAAACTTTAAAATAAGCAACCTACGTCAAAAAAGTAACATTCAACCATTATGAGAATAGTATAAAATAATAATGTCAACGTATAAAAGTTAAACAGAAATCCACTCAGCAGGTACAATAAATAATTTCTAAACTATAATCAATAAAACAAGGGGAGCCACAGTACATAAAATAATACAATACAAACTGAGAAGCAG
The DNA here is from genome assembly GCF_951804945.1 of Podarcis cretensis. NCBI lineage: Eukaryota > Metazoa > Chordata > Lepidosauria > Squamata > Lacertidae > Podarcis > Podarcis cretensis. The sequence continues at coordinate 2,481,428 of NC_137178.1, read as the reverse complement.
AGACTAGAGGGTGGGGCAAGGCAGGTGGAAGGAGGCCTGCCTGAGGAAGTCTATCCCCTCACAGTTCTTCCTCCAATGCCCGTCAATTTGGGGGGGGGAGCCCCCTCAAATATTTTATTGGAGGGACCGGAGGGACCTCGGCCCCTAGGAGTTGGCTTCTATGCCACTAGGAGACCTTGGGGGGCAGTCCTGGCCTCCCAGTGAAATAGGAACCTCGGAAGCGGCCTTATCCCGACCACAGGGTTCATCCACCTAGCCAGGCATTGTCGACACTGGCTGGTAGCGGCCGACCAGGGTTTCAGGCAGGGGGCGTCTCCCCCAGCCATACCTGTTGCTGAGCTGCGGGCCTGCAGGCCTACATCTCAGGGTCGTTGTGGGATTAACTGGAGACCAGGAGACCCATGTAACTGCCACCCCCTTTATCTTTATGCAGAAAAAGGTTGGCTATAAATAAAGTAGTGACATATGGAAGTGAGAGCTGGACCGTAAAGAAGGCTGGTGGCCGAAGAATGGATGCTTTTGAATTCTGGTGCTGGAGGAGACTCTTGAGAGTCCCATGGACTGCAGGAAGATCAAACCTCTCCATTCTGAAAGAAATCAGCTCTGAGTGCTCGCTGGAAGGACAGATCCTGAAGCTGAGGCTCCAAGACTTTGGCCACCTCATGAGAAGAGAAGACTCCCTGGAAAAGACCCTGATGCTGGGAAAGATGGAGGGCGCAAGGAGAAGAGGACGACAGAGGACGAGATGGTGGGACAGTGTTCTCGAAGCGACCAGCATGAGTTTGACCAAGCTGCAGGAGGGAGTGGAAGACAGGAGGGCCTGGTGTGCTCTGGTCCAGGGGGTCACGAAGAGTCGGACACAACACAACAACAACAACAACAACAACAACAACAACAACAACAACAACAACAACAACAACAACAACAACAACAACAACAACAACATAAACAAACAAACAAACAAACAACTCCGACTCGGATTATTCCTACGAGGCCAAACGACAGCAAATACTCTTCGATGCGCCCTCGTCGTTTTGCAATTGAATCTTAAAATATCTCCAAGAGCTTATTTTGGGGGGGATCCCTACGTGACGCCCCGGCCCCCGTGTCGGGACCAGGTCAACCCAGTGGCTTTTGCTTTCGTACGTTCTCTGCAGTTTTCAGGAGATTATAATTTTTATTTGCCTTTTGCACACGCACGCTACATTCAAAGTGGCTCGCAAAATCCCCGCCTCCCAGCAAAAAAATATAACCATTCATTCCTTCATTCCTTTAGATGGAAAAGCAGAGGAGCCATTCACCCAAAACGCGTGTCCCTTTCCCAACCACACCGGTTTTTCGTGGGATTCACAGCGGTCCTCAACACACACAAACCGGGAAAGATGCTATTCTTTTTATTGTAAACAGCCATTCATCAAAAGCTGCACCCGGCCATTCCGTCTGTCCTGTTTTCCAGCTCCCTCTGACATTCTCTAGGGTCAAATATTAATCCCTGCGCACGTGTGAATAGGGAACTGACGCGCATGGATTGAGGGGCTAAGGAAGGCGCGAGGGGGATGTTGCTGCAGAGCTCGGGGAACACAAATGCGGCAGAGAGAGAAAAGGATAAGGCAATAAAGGAAAAGGAAGGTCACATCCGGCGTTTAGCTCGGAGGCTCTCTAATGCTTCGACTTAGATCTTGAGAATTATTATCTTTTCTTCCGGGATATAATTCTGCTGCTAAGAGAGCGGAGAAGGGACTCTGCCCAGGAGCTAGAGAGGCTGTGGCTCAAAATAAAAAGGGGATTATTATTTTTGGGTGTTTTCGTTTTAAGTAAATCCTGCGAGGCAGATTTTAACCTGGAGTCCATACATCGCCGGAAGAGGCTGCGCGTGTGGCTGGGAAAGGAAAGCGGGGAGCAGCTGCGTGGCCGGGATTTTTGTTTGGGGGTGCTAGGACTTTTGTTAGGGGGGGCAGAACCGAGCTATCTGCAAAGTGATTGGTCAGTTAGTTAAGTATTATTTTTTTTACTTCATCTGGGGGGGCAGCTGCCCCCCTCTGGTTACGCCCATGGCGGGAGGTATTTTTATGGGGGGGGGGGGTAAATCTCAGAAGAAAAGTGGGGTCCACCTTCGCGCCCTCCAACCAGCCCATTTTCCTCCTCTCTTCGGAAGGACGTGGGCCCGATTCTCCGGCCCAAGGCCCTTTCCCCTGATCCGGCCCATTTCCAGAGCCTTAGTGCAGGAGATGGCTGGATCGTACCCCTCACACCTTTCCTCCTTCTCCTCTTCTTCCTTTTCGGCGGGGCTCTTCCTTTCCTCCGAGTAAGCTCCCAACTCCTCCCCGCCCTGCGTGGTCCCGATTCACCTCGGAAATACAAACAGAAAAACCTTTGTTTTGTTTGTTTAGAACAGAAACGAAAGACATCATCACACGCCCAGGGTCAATTTCGAGACATTTGGCGGGGGTGGGAGCGAGCCCCCACAAAAAGCTACCTGCTTTTTAACCTCATCCCCCCCTACCACCGATATAATAATAATAATAATAATAATAATAATAATAATAATAATAAATTTATTTATACCCCGCCCATCTGGCTGGGCCTCCTCTTCCTTGCCCCTCCAGGCTTATTGCATAGTCTTTTAACGCCTTCCAAGGATCCTGCACAGTTTACATTACACAGAAAAAAGCACTTTGGCGAAAATAACTCGCAGATACCCGCTGCCCTGCTCTGTCCCTTGTGGTTCGGTATTATTTTTTTTTGCTAATGAGTAATGATGTTAATTTCCTTGATTTTTAGCCACGTTGGCATCCAGTGAGATTCACACGGCTGCCTGGGCCCCGATCCTCCACGGTCACTAGACTATTCAGTCCGGACACTAAACTCTTCTCTGATTTCAACGCGAGCAAGAAAAGCGTTTTAAAATGCACCTTTACAGACGTCTACTCGGAAGTAAGCCCCACGGAATTGCATGCAGGCGCTGCACTTCCCTGGGAGTAAATCCCACCCTGAGCTAGACGGAGCAAGGGTCTCTTGACATTGAAGAATGAATAAGAAATCTCGAGGGATCCTTGTGACTTTGAAAAGCGATACTTTCCCTTGTTTAGGGAAAGTCAGAACAAACATAAAGCCATATATATGTATGTATATATCTTTTGGTGAGGGCGCATGTGCATTTAACGTATGTATTACATTTGGCTGCCGCCTGCCCTCCAAACAGCACAAGGCTGTATACCTAGTTCTCCCCGACCCCAGTTTCGTCCTCACAACATCCCTGCGAGGCCGGCTGAGAAACAGCAATTGCCCAAGCGCTACCACTTTAGCGTGGCAGTCCCTGCACTTTGGAACTCCCTGCCGATTGAACTCTTTTCGGGGCCTGCTAAAAACGTTCTTGTTTAGGCAGACAAGATCTTGTTTAACCCAGATCTTTAGAAAGTTGGTGCGTGTTTGCCGTTTGTTGTTATTTTAACTTCTTGAAAATTTTACATTATTGTTGCTGATTTTTCTTATTGATTATTGCTTTATCTCTTTTATAAACGTCTTTGAGGTGTGGGTTTCTACAACCAAGTGGCAAATGTGTGTGTGTGTGTGTGTGTGTGTGTGTGTGTATACATGCCAGCTTCATGGCTGAGCATTGAGGGACAGAGTGAAAAGATTGTTTTGTTTTGTTTTGTGATGTATACACTTTGACACTTGAGATGTGTGTGTGTGTGTGTGTGTGTGTGTGTGTGTGTGTATCTGTGTGTGTGTGTGTTCGACCTTATTTATGTGGTTGTAAGTTGCTTTAAACTGTTTCTAACATTGTGTTTTAACTGTATTAAAACAATTATTAAATTTGTATACCTTCCTTCATCCCTAGATCTCAGGGCGATTGGTTGTATCAATCAATACGTTTATTGTTCTCTAGCCAAAGGCCCTGGCAAGTTCAAAGCAATAATATTAATAAAATAAGGCAGAACATACACCCTTAATATAAACCGATTTCCATGGTGTTAAGAGAAAGAAGATACTACAGACACCAAGGTGGAGCTTAAATCTAGTTAAATTTCAAATTAAACCTCCGAATCACCGCAACAACTTAAAGCGATTTGATTTAATTCATTTTTCCTTATCTTTTTTTGTGGATTAAGTTTTAATTGTGCAAACCTTGCATTGGGACCTTAGGGGGCGGGTGAGTAAATTAACGATGGTGGTTGTAAAATGTCCCCAGAAGCTGAAACACCGCAAAGAATGTTGGTTGGGGCGTCACCTATGCAAAGAAGGGGGAAATGATGGGTTTGTCGCACGACAAGGGACTCGGCTACATTCGTAAAGTAAAGCGCTTTATATGCATTATAACACTGTGACACCAGAGGGCGCTGTGGAGTCCCCGCTTTTGCCTACCGGATTTCCCTGTATGAAGCTTACCACGCGTTTAACTGAAACGCTTCTTTAATGTGTCTAGATCCAGCCAAGGTCTCCAGGCTTGCCGGTCAGACATCAAGGGCCCCTGGCTGGAAGAAATCCGGAGTCTCTCTCCTCCCGCACCCAAATTTCTCCGGGGGAGCTCTGGGTGGGTAGGCGGTCAGGTCCTGCTGGCGGGCCTGATCCACCTTCCAGGCTCTTCTGATGGAAAGAGGACCTGGGGGGTGGAGGGGGGGCGCCACTCAAGTGGCTGCAGCCTGTGTTTACTAGAGGCCAAAATGCGCAAGCAAGAGAAAAAAGGCGGCTTGAAAAGAATGATGATGGATTCTTGGAAAGGTTCTACTATCTGGGGGGGGGGTGTATCAACAACCTCAGATATGCAGATGACACAACCTTGATGGCAGAAAGTGAGGAGGAATTAAAGAACCTTTTAATGAGGGTGAAAGAGGAGAGCGCAAAATATAGTCTGAAGCTCAACATCAAAAAAAACGAAGATCATGGCTACTGGGCCCATCACCTCCTGGCAAATAGAAGGGGAAGAAATGGAGGCAGTGAGAGATTTTACTTTCTTGGGCTCCATGATCACTGCAGGTGGTGACAGCAGCCACGAAATTAAAAGACGCCTGCTTCTTGGGAGAAAAGTAATGACGAACCTAGACAGCATCTTAAAAAGCAGAGATATCGCCAACAAGAATTGATGCTTTTGAATTATGGTGCTGGAGGAGACTCTTGAGAGTCCCATGGACTGCAGGAAGATCAAACCTCTCCATTCTGAAAGAAATCAGCTCTGAGTGCTCGCTGGAAGGACAGATCCTGAAGCTGAGGCTCCAATATTTTGGCGACCTCATGAGAAGAGAAGACTCCCTGGAAAAGACCCTGATGTTGGGAAAAATGGAGGGCACAAGGAGAAGGGGACGACAGAGGACGAGATGGTTGGACAGTGTTCTCGAAGCTACAAACATGAGTCTGTCCAAACTGCGGGAGGCAGTGGAAGACAGGAGTGCCTGGCGTGCTCTGGTCCAGGGGGTCACGAAGAGTCGGACACGACTAAACAACTAAACAACAATCCTCAGGCGGGGAGTGGGCAAAGGAGACCGGGAGGTAGGTCCAAGAGGTATGTGTGTGGCAGGAGTGCCAGCCTGGCCCCGGGACTATGGTGCCATGCAGCGTGCATGACCCTGGCACCAAAATTTGTGCCCGGCCCCTTCATGGGGAATTTTGCGATTGCTGGGGCACGACTAAACAACAACAACAACAACAACAAATGATCCGTGCCAGAACAGTGCTAAGAGTAATAGTAGTGACACAATCTTTCCCCGTGAATACGTCTCAGTATGTATATGAATGCACAAGGAAGCCAGGACCAGGCAGGCGAGCGAAAGACCCAACGACACGCTTGTGCTCCGTACACACGTGCACGCTCAAGGGGCCTACTCTCTGCGCGTCGGAGGCATCAGTCCTGCATAGCCATTCCGAAGCAAAACCTGCATCGCGCCCTTGCCTGCTACAACGCTCGTGAGCGCGGGCGCGCATCACCAGCGGTAGCCTTTGCCTCTTGGCCTGTCCACGCTGCTCTCTGTCTCCGCGTGATCAGCACCGTAACTCACGGCGCAGACACCCGTAACCTACACGTATCCCTTATTTTAGACGGGTGGGGGGAGTCCTGCGCGCATGCGAAGCGGCCCCTTTCACCTTTCAAAACCAGTTGCTATCACTCGCTCCCCTCTCCCCCGCCAGCTGTTTGCTTAAACAAATAAAGCACATAACCCGCTGCATGCAAAGAATCTGCTAGGCGCTTTCCAGGAAAAGCGTTTTCTGGGGCAGCTTGGAGGCTTCCGGAAGCATTTGATTCATTTGGTTCTTTCGTAGTGTTTCCGTCCTGGACACAACAGCTGTAAGGTAGCTGAGACTGAGAGCGTCATCGTTTGCACTCTAGCCATTGCACAGCTGGCTCCTCTAACCCTACTGAATAAGAAGACCCTTGGAAATTCCTCCCTTTGGACTGCAAGAACATCAAGAAGAGCCTAGCACGTCTGAACAACACCGTTTTGCAGGGGATCAAAACCCGACGCTTCTAATGGTTTGCTGATGTGTCGTTCTGGTATATTCACGCCAAAGAAAAAAAAATCAGTTCGCATTTTGGTCTGTCAGTAAGTAAAGGAAGTGAGGGAGAGTAAAGGAGATGTACGTGTGAATCCAACTCAAAGTCCTTTCGGCATCGGGCTGTGAGTCGATTAGTTTTCTTCTCTGTCATTTATCAAAAAGAGGGAAACTTGGCACAGAATAAAACGTTGCTAGCCAGGAAATGAAGGCTGAGAATCACTGAAATCTAGAGCAATTGGAATATGAACGGCCTCGGTCCGAAGGAGCTTCTCCACCGCCATCATTCTGCCCGGACACTTAGGTCCAGTGCCGAGGGCTTTCTGGCGGTTCCGCCGCTGCGAGAAGCCAAGTTACAGGGAACCAGGCAGAGGGCCTTCTCGGTAATGGCAACCGCCCTGTGGAACGCCCTCCCACCAGATGTCAAAGAGAAAAACAACTACCAGACTTTTAGAAGACATCTGAAGACAGCCCTGTTTAGGGAAGCTTTTAATGTTTAATAGGTTATTGAATTTTAATATTCTGTTGGAAGCCGCCCAGAGTGACTGGGAAAAATCAGCCAGATGGGCAGGGTATAAATAATAAGAAGTTGTTGTTGTTGTTGTTGTTATATATACAGACGCAATGCTGTATCACTGCTAGGTAACACAGGAGACGCATTTATCTTCTGCGTGCGATGTGTACGTATAATAAATCCGTACATCGGCAACACGGATGAACCAGTTTTAGGAACATAAGAACCACTTGCTGGATCAGGCCAAGGGCCCATTTCGTCCATGTTCTCTCAGCATCCTGTTCTCACAGTGGCCACCCTATTGTGGGAAACCCGTAAGCAGGATCCGGACTCCAGAGGCCTCTCCCCTCCGGTGACTTCCAACTGATATTCCCAAGCATGGCTGCCTCAGACTGTAGAGGCAGAACATAGTCATCGTGGCTACAAGTCATCCAGAGCCCTCTCCTCTTCCATGAATTTGTCGAATCCTCTTTTAAAGCCATGTAGGTTGGCGGCAATCGTTGCCTCCTGTGGGAGGGAGTTCCGCAGTCTAACAATGCATGAAAAAGAGCTTCCTTTATCTGCCCTCTTCCAATAATCAGTTTCTTTGAATGCCCACGAGTTCAAGTGTTACTCAAAACGAAAAGTACTTTTCAATTCCTTTGGTTGCGATGGAGGGAGAGAGATTATTTAGATTGCAGTCTGGTGCCCGAACTGTCTCTTCTCAAGGCCTGTGCTTCGTCGAAACACTAAAATGTGGGGGGTGGGATGGGGTTCCTCGCGTGGAAATCTTTCCAAGAGAGGGCTCCCTTCCCACCTATGGGGAGTCTTTGCTCACAAGTAATGAGGACGCGGGGAGCGAGTGAATAGCCCAACGCTCAGACGTGTACAAGGCAAACGTCTGAAGTGAGGGATCTTTCCGGTATACACGGTGGAAGGGAGGTGATCTGGTGGGAGGAACCACAGGACGATTCACAAGAGGCTTGGGATACTGGCAGTATACAGCCCATTACAAAACTCTGATATGAATGCTATTTTATATCCAAAGTACAGATTGTGGCTCCGATCTGGTGGAACGCTCTGTCACAAGAGACTAGGGCCCTGCGGGACTTGACATCTTTCCGCAGGGCCTGCAAGACGGAGCTGTTCCACCAGGCCTTTGGCCAAGGCACAGTCTGACCCCCTCCTTTGGCAATCTTCACAGAACTTTAGCCTTATGGTTGCCATCAATTTGAGTTGAATTAATTTTATAATGAAATGATTTTAGAATGTTGTACTATTTTATGATTGTTAGCTGCCCTGAGCCCGGCTTCGGCTGGGGAGGGCGGGATATAAATAAAATATATTATTAATCACTATCATCAGAACTCTGGAGCTGGGAGATTAGGGTTCAGAAAGCTCACTGGGTGACTCTGGGCCAGTCATTACAACGCTCGATCTAGCCTACCTCACAGGGTTGACGTTAGGATAAAACTGAGAAGCGCGAACTACGTGTGCTTCTTTGGAGAAAAGGCAAGGTTAACATACTGAAAAAATAAATAGAAATAAGAATTATATTTGCACCCACTTACTCTTACCCACTTATGGAAGTGAGAGCTGGACCATCAAGAAGGCTGATCGCCGAAGAATTAATGCTTTTGAATTCTGGTGCTGGAGGAGACTCTTGAGAGTCCCATGGACTGCAAGAAGATCAAACTGATCCATTCTGAAGGAAATCAGCCCTGAGTGCTCACTGGAAGGACAGATCCTGAAGCTGAGGCTCCAATACTTTGGCCACCTCATGAGAAGAGAAGACTCCCTGGAAAAGACCCTGATGTTGGGAAAGATGGAGGGCACAAGGAGAAGGGGACGACAGAGGACAATATGGTTGGATAGTGTTCTGGAAGCTACCAGGATGAGTTTGACCAAACTGCGGGAGGAGTGGAAGACAGGAGTGCCTGGCGTGCTCTGGTCCAGGGGGTCAGGAAGAGTCGGACACGACTAAACCACTAAACGACTCAACAACAACAACAACAACAACAACAACAACAACAACAACAACTCACAAACCATCCATGCAGGGCTTCCGAGTTGAGCGAGCTGTTCCTCCAGGCGTTTCCCGGAAGGGCAAGAGAGAGTCTGGAGCTGGTGCGATGAGCTTTCGGGGTCTTCTTCTGGTCCAGATGAGTCTCCTGGGGAGTAGGACGTCCTCCCAGGGAGGGAGGGAGGAACCTGCAGTGGAGGCTGGCCCAGCTCCCCGGAGAAGGCCCCAAGTTGCCAGCACCCCCCCTCCATCCAAAGCCTTGCGCTCTTGCGCGATCCCGAAGCTGCACCTGGCAACGGATCTCTGCCCTCCCGCTGAGAGCAAAGTTCAGGAGGGGTCTTCTGCAGGAGGAGGGGCCGAGAGGAGCAGAGCCTGGCAGCAGGCGGCCGTGTCCTTTTCACAACCCGGGACGCGGTTCATTCACCTCCTGGCATCTGGAGTGGAGGGGGGACGTCCCCTCCCCTGCGGTTTTATTGAGGGTGGCAGCAGGTGGGAGGAGGAAGAGGAGGAGGAAGGGAAGGGATCACGTTCCTCAGAATGAAACCTGGATTAGCCCCAGCAAAGGGGCCCCAGTGCAGAGAAGCGGCTGTGTGGCACAGTGGTTAAAGCACCCTTGAACCCGGACATATTCAGACTGGCGCGAAAGCCAACCCTGCTGAGCTCACTGCCTCCCTCCAGCATGTCGGGCATTGGAGACGGAGAGATGTTCTCCTGCGAAAGCCCCCTGGAAACGAAGGGGCCCCGCTGAGTCTAGTTTCGCCACGTTTCTTGCTATAACTTCCAGCACTTCGAAGCATATGGTTGGGGGAAGATTCCATAAAGCTTGTGCAAGAGGAAGTTTGCAGCGGTTTGGGGCTTTCTAGTTGAGGGGGGCATGATAGAAGTTAATGAAATTCTGCATGAATGCGGCAGCTAAACGGGTGACTGGGAGCGGCCGCCAAGACCACATAACACCGGTCTTGAAAGACCTACATTGGCTCCCAGTATGTTTCCCAGCACAATTCAAAGTGTTGGTGTTGACCTTTAAAGCCCTAAACGGCCTCGGTGCAGAAGACCTGAAGGAGCGTCTCCACCCCCATCATTCAGCCCGGACACTGAGGTCCAGCGCCGAGGGCCTTCTGGCGGTTCCATCCCTGCGAGAAGCCAAGTTACAGGGAACCAGGCAGAGGGCCTTCTCGGTAGTGGCGCCCACCCTGTGGAATGCCCTCCCACCAGATGTCAAAGAGAAAAATAACTACCAAACTTTTAGAAGACATCTGAAGGCAGGCCTGTTTAGGGAAACTTTTAATGTTTCATAGGTTATTGTATTTTAATATTCTGTGGGAAGCCGCCCAGAGTGTCTGAGGAAACCCAGCCAGATGGGCGGGGTATAAATAAATTATTATTATTATTATTATTATTATTATTATTATTATTATTATTAGAATGGATAGAGAAAAGTTTCCCCTTAACACTAGCACTGTTGGATAACCACTGATGCCGAATGTTGGGAGATTCAGGACTGCCAAAAGCAAGCCGTTCTTCATGCAGCGGATAGTTAAACTGTGGAACTCTCTGCCACAGGAGGCAGGGATGGCCACCACATTGGATGGCTTTAAAAGAGGTTCGGACAAATTCCTGGAGGAGGAGAGGGGTCCCCAGGGCTACTAGCCACTAAGCCTTTGCTCTGACTTCACAATGAGGGGCAGCAAGGCTTTCGAATACCAGTTTCTGGAAAGAGAGGGCTCTTTTGCTTGAACCCTGCAATTCAGGTCCTTCTTGGGGTTTAGGTGACCCTTTCCACCCGGCAAATTAGGTAAGACTTGCCCCGCTTTAAAAACTATAAAACCTTGCGTAACTGCCCAGCTTGTTTGTCTAAAGCCCAATGGATCGGTTTGCTCCCACACACAAAAATAATTCGCTTAGCCACCCTGGATTTATTCTTCTTCCGTGATAGTGAGCAGGATATAAATTAAGATACATATATGCAAAAGGAAAAAAATAAATAAAAATAAAACTGGGGCAGGTCAAGTTAGGAAATGGAATCAGGGGCATTTTGTGTCTCCGGACACATTTGGCTCGCTTGCCTTTGGGATTTGCAATATTATTATTATTATTATTATTATTATTATTATTAATATCCACCATTCTGACTGGATCGCTCCAGCTTCTCTGGACAGCTTCCAGCATATACAGAAACACAATAAAACACCAAACACTTAAAACTTCCCTATACGTACAGGGCTGCCTTCAGATGTCTTCTAAAGGTCGAATAGTTGCATTTCTCCTTGACATGTGATGGGGAGGGCGTTCCTCAGGGTGGGCGCCACCACCGAAAAGGCCCTCTGCTCAAAGGCTACAGCTCAGTGGACCAGCAGCAGTTTTACACCCCAAAGGCCCCAGGTCCAGTCCTCAACGTCGGACTGGGAAGGCGCCTCTCTGAAACCCTGCAGACCCAGTCGGTGTAAATTAATGGTCTTCAACTGGCGGGTCGGGACCCAGTTCCCAGTGATGGCTCGATCTAGCGTGGGTCTTAACAGCATTGCTACCATCCTAGTAATATATGGTTTAAGACATGGGGATTTGGATTGAAGTTGGAGCCTGGTTTTAAAAAGATTGAAAAGTTTTTTGGGGGGCTTTTTGGGGGGCTGCCACTTGCTTGCTTCCATAAACTCATCCCCCCCCCCGCACTGTATAAAAAGCATTATTATTTTATTGTTTCCACGACCTGCTAAGTAAGAAAGGTACAGTAATAACACAACGAGATTCAAACCAATCATAATTGAAGGCACATTTATTCAAAATCCCATTAAAAATGTTCAGTTTGATTAGTTTAGCAAAACTGAGACTGGCTTTTCCATGTCTGATAGACATTTACATCTCCAGCCCTGCCCCACCCCCAGGGGGCAGCACCGTACACTGGGGTAGACCATAGCGAGTAACACAAATAGGCCGGTGGTCTGGCTCAGTAAAAGGCAGGTTTTCTCGGCCACAGAACCTTTTCTGTCTAGCTGGTATCAGCCGAGGCTCTCAAGAGCGATTGAGCAACCCTTTGGCCTCTTTATCTGTCAATTAACTATAACATTTTGAGAGTATTTTCCCCTCTTCCCTGTAAATTTACGTCCGCCTTTCCTCGTCTTCTCCTTTTTAACCAGCTTCTCTCACCTCAGAATTAAATCCACTTTAAAACCTTTGGGTGTTTTTTTTAAAAAGCTATCTCGTTCAGAATGGCTAGGGCAACCCAGTCAGCTGGGCGAGGTATTAAAAAAAAATCATTATTATTTCAGTTTGGTTCCCATACAGACCCACGGAGGTAAGCATAAGAAATTGCAAAAGGTAAGCATAAGAAATTGCAAAAAGCAACAAGGGGGCAGAAATTGATTCCATGTCTGAGTTCTGAAAGAGAAGAAGAGGACGTTTCACTTTTAAGCATTTTTTCAATGACGAGCTCTTGATTTCGATGGAAATAACTTTCGAGTAAGCACGTGTAGTTTTGCAGCCTTGTTTCACTTTTAATCTAATTGTTTTAATTCCCAGGTATGTTATGTTAAATATCTCAGTAGTGTTTGGAACACGTTGTTCCCAGAGATCCAGCAGCGAGCCGCTACCTTCAGACTAAGACCTGCTACATCTGATCTACCAGTCAGGTGAACGTGTGAACACGCTGGTAGAGTTGTCGTAGTTCATTCCCTCCATTTTGAAACCATGAGCTCTCTCTCTGTGATATTTTACTCCCCTTAACTTATCCCCACCTTCGCTCGCCACCCCCAAACCCCTTCTCCGCGTGGACAACCTCTAACAGGAAAATCATGAACAATGGGATTTCCCGGTGATTTAAGCATGTCTGGATCCTGTCCCGCGCTTCCTTCCAAATAAGAATTCTTAGAACGGTAGACCTAAGGCAGGATGCTCTCCTGCGCAAGACCTCCAGTGACTGGGAAGTTCGCCTTCATTGCAGTGGGGCTGGCGCAGGAGATCTTCCCTCCCAGCTAGTGTAAGGTCTACAGACAGATGTTCTCGCGTTTCGTTCGTTTCAAGGGGACTTGCGCAGGAGAACTGCCTATCTCCTCCTCATTGACCGTTCCTCGAAAGAACCTCGCTGCCTGCCTCTGATCCATCTCATCCCAAAATATCCTACCAAAATAAATCTCTCTGTTTCCAATTTTTTAGAACACATTTCATCCCTCCTTCTTCGTTCAAGGAACGTGGTTCCCAGGCGGTCGCCCACCCAGGCCCTGATGCTTTGCAAAAGTGGAGGTGCTGTTCTGCCTTCAGACCCTACTCCAGGCGCTTCGGTCTTCTCAGGTGAAACGTACACAATTTCAGACAGCCGCGTTTGTTGCTTTAATATATACGGTGCCTGTTTAGGATATTTCATGGTCAGTTTTACAGCTGAAGCCTAATCCCGTCCACTTGGGGAAAATACTCCCATTGACTCCACCCATTGACTTTCCCTTCCAGCAATTCGGGTTAAGATGGCAGTCTCTAAATCGCTTAACATGGAGCAGGATCGTTTCCATGCAACCTCCGCCTCAGCTGTGGTTGCTGCACCTCGGGGGTTGGACTAGATGACCCTGGGGTGTCTCTTCCAACTCTACAATATTAGGACCCCGTGATTCAATCGCAAAGTCAGCTGCTGGCATAAACCACAGGTTGTCTTTCCCACACCTTGCCCATCACTTCCGGGGTGCTGCGATTTGCCTCTCTTGGGTGCAGGGTACTAGATTAGCGAGTTCTCTAGGCTGGTATCTCGCAGCAAAGCAGCTCTGGCGAGTTAGCGCGGCGAAGTGCTTTTTAAAAGGCTCCACAGTGCTTGCTGATAAAGACAGAGGCTCTTGTACCCATTTTACAGATGGGGGACCCGAGGCGCGTTGGCGGTCGGGGTGGGAATTTCAAGCGCGCACGAGGCAGGAGCCGGAGGGAAGGGAGAATGCAATAGTTCCCCTCTGGTTACTATTCAGGTCTCTAATAATCAGCGCCGCTGCTTTTATTTTTCAGGGTTAAACCTGAAAGGGGCTGGGGTGGATAATAGGACGAAGCCCAGGCGAACTTCCCAGTAGACTGGGCCCTAAATATTGACACTCAGGAGAATTAAGGTCACCCCTGGAGAAGCTGAAAGCAGCAAAGGTTTGTAAGCAAGACTGCGGGGGGGGGGGGGCGGGGGGGCGTCCTGGATGGCGGACCCGAGGCACGGATATCCTTCAGTTAAAGCGGCCTAACCCCAATGCCTGTTGCGCGCGCACCAGGCATTTAAAGCCTATTTAAAGCACACGGCTCCCCGCAACGAAACCTAGGAACCATAGTAAGTTTAGGGCGCTGGGAATTGTAGCTCTGTGGGGAGCAAACTGCGGTTCCCTGGACTTTCGGTGGGGGGACTCGGTTGGGGGGACTCGGTGTGCTCTAAATGTGTTTTATGCGTATTGCTTTCAATGAAAAACGCAGTTCAAGCCTATGCACTGGTCTTACACAGAGGCAGATCCATTGAGGTCAGTGGGACTTACTCTCAAGAGTAACTGTGCGTAAAACGGGCTGCTTAATTTGCACCCAGGCTGCTTCGTCAACAACCACCCAGGATGTGAATGGACGAGGCACTTCTATTGTTCGGCGATGGTGACACTTTAATCCTTTTTCTCTGCCTGGATTTTCCTGGAGAATATTTTTCTCTATTTAGCAGCACATTAGCGTTCTCTCTTTCTCCTTCCTGCCCCCTCAGCAACCTCCCTCTCAGAGCCGAAACATCCTATAATCTAGCCAGATTGCTTTCGGTTTGTTGGTTTTTTTTTATTAAAAAACAACATTATCCGTCCCAGCTCTTTCTCAAAACCCGCAGCCCAGTCAAGGCTCTCAGACCGGCTTTTCTCCCAACAGAATTGCAGCTCCATCTGCATTTGCAGGGTGGCTAAAGCATCCCTCCGCAAGATAAATTCTTCCCAAATCTTGAGGAATGCCGCCATTCGAGCGATCTTGTTCTTGTTCTTTCTGTTTCCCCCTGCAAAAGATCTCCTAATAAGACACTTTCCAGGCCGGCGTTTTCTAGGCTGCGAAGTAGGCAGCGAGAGGGAAAATAAGGGAGACGTTTGTCAATTTCTTGCCCGCCCCCCCCCAACTGTAATTGACACCAATCCGTCGACAACGTCTCCCACTGCAGCGAACGGCGGGCTGCGGTGCTCTTGCGCGGTGCTGTTCATTGCAGCAAGGCTGTGCGCAGGAGACCTTCCGGCTAGATCGCGCCCATTCAATGAACCAGCAAGCCAGATTCGCGCCCCTGGATCTTTGGGGGTTTCTGGGAAGGGGGGCGAGCAAAACAAACCCCCTGTTCGACTGCATTCCTAACATTACAGAATTCAGAAGAGGTTTTTGCAGCACCCTCTTCTCATAGTGGCTGAGGTGGTTGTTGTTTTATATTATTATTATTATTATTATTATTATTATTATTATTATTATTATTACATCGGTTCTGTCCTCAAGGCCTGCCTTAAAATGAAATCTATCTTGAAGGGTAACGGCCACAAAACGCTGCTCATGAGGACCGCCTCTCCCTCCTCGTTTTCCTGCAGGCCACTGGCCTCGGCTTCCAGGCTGGACGGGCGGAAACGCATTGCGGAGGGAATGCAAGCTCCGAGGCCTGCTGCTGCGTCCCTTCCTCCGCTCCCCCAGCAGGATCCTACGCGGAACCCCTCACTCCTCTCTTCGCACCAGCAGCGCTGGAAACCGGGAGAGTTCTATTATCTGCCATCTTTTCTGTTTCCCCCTTAAAACAGGAGCAGGGATGGCGAATCGGCGAACCGCAGCGACGGCAAAGCGGAGCTTCTTTGGAGAAAATTCTTTGGAGAAAAAGATGGACGGGGAAGCGGGGTGGGGGGCTATGCTCCTTCCCACCCATCTCCTCATTTCAGTGGCTTTAAGACCATAATTTGACAGGAAGCAGCCAGCATCCCAGTATCAGAAAATGTTGAAAAGCCAGATCGGGGCTCGGTCCCAGCCTTGTCTTGAAGCTGCCTTAGTCTGGCAATTCGGACTGGCGAGCGCTTAGCTGGCCGGGCAGCCAGGCCGAGCGAGGCCACTTTCTCGGCTCCTCCCTACTTGGACCTACTATTTGAGCTCGGGGAAAGCCGATTTCTTCGCCCCCTGAGCCAACGGGCTTTTCTGCCTCTCTCTCCGTAAAGCTTCGGATAAAATAGATTTTTTGCCCGGAATTCTAAGAAAGAATTAGGCCTCCAGAACACGCATCGCTTTCTGCAGTGCGTGGAAGAACAACCCAGAATCTGGTCGCATCTTTAAAGGCTCACGCCATTTTATGGTGGCGCAGGCTTCCGAGAACAGGAGTCCGCTTTCAGTCCACGAAAACTTATACTGTATCTATTTATTGAATTGTTATACCGCCCTTCGTCCGTAGCTCCCAGGGCGATTCTCAGCATAAAAATGCGAGATGAAAACACAAAACACATAATAAAAACAAGAACAAACTAAACCAATAACCCCCTCTTCCATAATCAAACAATGTGATGGCATTTGAGGCGCCGCAATATTCCTGGGCGGTTTAGCTACTACAGGATTCTAACACATCGATCTTTAATGCACGCCTTTGTTTTGGGCAAGCCTCTCCTGCAAGGGTGAAGCCTTTATGAAGTTGTGTGTGGAACACGGTGTATAATCATAATTTTATTTGCCCAGGCGTACAGCTCAGACGTGCAACAGGCGCCTTATACCATCGCGCCGTAAAGTTACCAGCCTAGAACATCTTGTTGCGCGTGCGGACAGGGCATCATCGCGCTAAAAACTCAAACCTCCCTTATGGCACTGAGAGGCAGGTATACCTGGGCGCACCTGGCTGCTCCTGTCTCGTACGCCGAGCAGGTGATTTTGCCCGAGTTCACTTTGCTTTGGCCTGGTTTGTTAATTGCCTGGTTAGCGACCTGTTGCCTCTCTGAGCAGTCCATTTTTGGTCCATCAAGCAGGGACATAAGTTTGAAAAGTGATCCGCACACAAACGATGCAACTGAACATAGTGAAACATTCAGCAGAACGGAAATGCCACGGGGGCACCTTTATAATTTACAGGGGAACGCTGAGATTTCCTGGGTTTTATTCCAGGTGGGGCTCAGGTTCCTCGCGTTGGCGACCCTCCACACCTGAAGATGCCAACATCACCCTGAACGTCTCTTATGCCCTTACATTTCTGTCCGACAGTTTCGTCCGTGCGGCTTCCCGTCGGTCAGGCTCTGACCATCCGCCCTGCTTTAGCCAGGTGGGGGCCTCAGATCTTCTTGGACTCCCCATCTTGTCTCCATCTCAGATGGATCATCGTCTGGGGCGCCTCCTCGGCACATTTCAGCCTCAGTCTGCCCGAACCGAGGCCACAGAAGGGACACAGGCGATGTCTGAACCGGCGCGCAGCCGGATCCTAAGATTGTTTTCAGACTGCCTTATACTTCCTCTCTGTGTGTATACGCCCTGAACATTAAAAACAACAACAGCTATGGGGGTGGCATAGAAATGTTTTAAATCAATCCATAGCAATCCTACACATTCTGGTTCACAATCCCCACCAGCCTATTGAAATGTGTGGGTGGATGGCGCACCTAAATTAAAGAGGCAGAGCGCCTAAATTAGCATTTTAGGATCCGAAGGTTTGCTTAAGGAGCTACGTGAAGTTCTCTCCATGTCATCCAACCCGTTCCCACTGTCTGTCTACACAGGGAGAACTCGTGATTTTGAAAGGAGATACAGGGCAAGAGACATTATGTGACCTCATTCAGACGCCATCCCGGAAATACACCAAAACGCAGCCGAGGGCGAGGTCGGTGTGCTCCGAGAAAGTGACACACCAAACTTCCTTCTGCCCAGGCAACTTCTGCTCCGCGCCTCTTCTTCAGGCTCGACCTCACCTTGGCTGCTGCTAAGGTCAAATCCAGCAGCGGTCAGAGAGACAGGAGAGAGAGTGTGTGTCACTGACTTTCATGAGGCCTGAGCTGGTCTCTTCAGGATCGCAATGAAACCCTCAGAAAAAGGCGTTTATTTTCACTTGGAGGTGTGGATCGCTGGGGATCCGGGTCTCCCTGGATCGCTGTTGCCTGCCGCTGACTCGAGAGGAGACCTGAGTTCCACCTGAGACTCCTAATTCCTTTTCAGTGTAGAGCGAGGGTCACTCTTGCCCCGAAGGAGACCCCGTTCTCCCCCTTCTCGGAAGTCATTCCCCTGTTGCATTCCAAGAGGATACAAAGTTAAAAATTAGTTCTAGTTACAGGTAGGTAGCCGTGTTGGTCTGCCGTAGTCGAAACAAAATAAAAAAATTCCTTCCAGTAGCACCTTAAAGACCAACTAAGTTTGTTATTGGTACGAGCTAGAACTATGGAAGGCGCCACACTGAGCCGCATGAAACGAAAGCCCACCAACCGGTATCTGAAGAAGTGTGCTGGCACACGAAAGCTCATACCAAGAACAAACTTAGTTGGTCTCTAAAGTGCTACTGTAAGGATTTTTTTTATTTAAAAATTAGTGCAACGGAAGCAATGAATGAACGTAAAATTGCAAATAGGTGGCATCCAGTTTCGTACCAGAGAAGGAAATGAACGAGGGGTCCCTAACGCTGTTTTCTTGGCAGCGTTGAATGGGGCTAGTAAGAAATACTAGCTCTTTCTTTCTTTCTTTCTTTCTTTCTTTCCTTCTTTCTTTCTCCAAATCTTTATTAGGCATTACAGATACAGACCATCTTAAAACATCCATATATGTACAAATAAACAGCCATATAAGATATATAGTAAGAGAAAATTTCATTGGAGTGTCTTCCTGCTAAACTGTGCCATTCACCACTCTAAGAGATACTATTGACAGAAGCTCAGCCACCCTTGGAATTACCTCCGGGTTAAGAACAGACAGGTAGAATCTGATATTTTAATTGTGCCATGATGTTAGACAACCCAAAAGGGGAGACAACACGCGTTTATGTAGTTGGTTGTACAGTAGACAGTAGAAAAGAATATGTTCTACAGTGTCCCTCATATTCAAATAACATCAGCAATGTCTATCATTTCTAGGGATGGTTAAATATCCGCCCTTAACAAAAGCTGAGGGGAAAACGTTCAGTCGGGCTAACGTAAATGTCCTGCGTTGGGCTGGAATTATTAACCTTGAGATAGAAGTGATCCTGTTATCGGTTGTATTTAAACCACAGAACTTGGGGGAGCAGATTTTATTTACAGCTGACTCAATGTTTTGTTTTTCAATGTCCCTTAATCTAATTTGGATATGGCGATAAATATATTGATCACTAGAATTATACAGTACAGTAATTCCAAGTCAATACCAAAAGGTCTAATTTTGCTGTGCATGAGTTGGAGCCATCTGGATTTATAGGAGTCCTTAAGTAAATCGGAAGGCAGACTGGAAGGCTGGGAACGACAATGGCAACGCAGCCAGTATTTTATAGTGCTAGCCTACACTTACTATATATTAGTATATATTCTGCGTTACCTATTATAGATTAGTAACTAGTATACTTACCTGTATGTTTCCTGTATATTAGCATATATTCTGTATTACTTACTACATATATGTTCTATATTACTTACTACATATATGTTCTATATTACTTACTACAAATTAGTATCTAGTATACTTACTAGTAATTTGCTTACTAGTACCTATGAGTAAAAAAGGCTGCATCAGAAGGTTAGCATGTAAGTAAAACTTCAAGCTAAAAATGTATTTAGCTAAATGTGCCTTCTCCCAAAAAGACTGACGGGCTAAAAGGAAGGAAGAGATGGACCGTGATTAATAGATGATATACAGGGAGATAATTGTTTTTCTTCTGAGTCATTTTGTCCAACAGAGCAAACAAGTAAATAGATTCAGGATCGGGGCACATTTGGGAACACTTTGCTTCGATATAGGGTGCGGTTGGCAAGAGGCGGCGATGGGCGCCTTGCCAAAGAGATTTCTAGTACTGTACTTCGATGCCGCAGCTGCAGCCCTCACGTGAAAGGCTAACTCCCCCCCCCCTTGCTATTAAATGTCTAAGAAAGCAGCCCCGTCTGATAGCTGAAAATGATTGTCCTTTTTTAAAAAAATTCTATACATATATTCCACCGACCGACCGTTCCAGCTCCGGGAAATAATCAGCACGTGAGAAGCATTCAAACATGACGGGGATGGGATGCCATCCTGCAGACACGCGGGGTTATGATCCTGCCAGCACTTTCAAGCGCCGTTCACTTTAATGGGAGAGCTAAGCACGTGCAGGAAGGAATGACGACGCAGAAGGACACAGAAGTGTGCTTGAGCCTGTGTTCTTGCCACACATACGTTTTTTAAAAGCGAATGTTTTCTAGAAACTGATATTCCAGGCGGGCACCGTCTCGACTGTAAGGCGTGCAAGCAAACTCCCTCGGAATCGGTAGTCACTCCGGATTTAGGTCAGCGTCCCTGAGGTTACCGCAACTGACCAAAACTGTAATAGATCAAATGCTGACCTCCAGCTAGAAGAGCGGCAGACGGTGGTCTTCGGTCTGGGTCGGTGTCCTCGGGGGGCCTTGACTTTTTACCTGTAAAAGAAGCGAGTCGTTTGCGTCTCGACGTTTCCCGTGACTAATAAAAGCTGATCTCTGCCTAAACCAATATCTGGAACTTTCTTCATTCCCCCCTCTCCTTTCCCCGCTCTGCCTGGTAAACACGTTGTGCGGGGTTTATTTTGATTTTATTTCCGATTTCAACAAGTGACTTGAAAATAAAATACGTTCTCCGACGAGGACGCATTCAAGCATTCTAAGTGGCTTTTAAAGCGCTTGAAAAATGAAAGGAAAACGGATCTCTTTATGTCTTGGTTTATTTTGGTGTGTGTGTTAAATCTTTATTAATAATAATTATTGTCTTTCTTTCTCTGCAAGTCGATACAGGGAAGGAAGGAAGTAGCAGAGAGAAGCTTGAGCGCCGAAGTCCTTACGAGGCGCTACTACCTTTCGGCCCAATTTAGAGGGAAGTTCTCCTGCGCAGTTCTCACTCCAGCTGGAGCTGTGGGGGACCCGGGTCATTGCATCGGGGCTTGCGCAGGAGAACTTCTTGTTGGCGAGAGCCGGGTTTGAAACCGGCCTGCCTAGGTTTGGTTCCCTCTTTCCCGGCTTTTTTACACCATCCAAGTAAAAAACGAAGGCAGCCTCTCCCCGCTTTCTTTCAATTGGAGAGTTTTAACTGGTCTGGATACGCAAAGAGGCCGAGATTGTGCTCTGGGCTATACATTCCTGTGCACAATTTGGTCTTACACCCAAGTAGACCATCGTAGGCTGGCTGTGCAACTTGGGTTCCAGCGTCATCTCCAGCAGAGTTTTTCGCATATCTTTTAAATGCGCAAAACGTAAACACCCGCACGCTTCCAAATATTTTATAATTTTTTTGTGGAGAAACCATCCCAGTCTTTGAAGTTAAGAATAATACTAGTAATTTAAGGCATCCTTCTGAACCACAGTTCGCTGCAAAGGGCCCGGCGCTGCCTTGAATGCTGCGGGCAGGTCAAGCAAGGGCCATCCTCGGGCATTTCCTACGATTCAGCAAAAGCCCTCTAATAATTTCTAGGGCCTGAGGGAAGGGAAGGATCCGGGCCAGAAAGGGATTCTTGGGATATAACCCTGGGAACGCTTAGCAGGAAGCATGTAAACTGGATTTGCTTTTGAGTAAACATGAAGAAGAAAGATGCCCGGTTTATTTGGCGATCGGAAAGTGAAATCTCCATGATCCTCAACTTGGCCCGCGCCTGCCACGCCAAGCCAGCCAGCGGAGGGTCCCAGTCTAGGTAAACCTGACCCTTACTGGCCTCCACTGAAAGCAGTGGGGCTTCAGGGAGTCGAGACTGGCTTGTTCCCTCGACTGGGTCCCGAGTCCCGTTAGCTGGCTCAGGAGTCAGTCGGTGGAGGAGCGTTGCTGCGAATTACATCGGTGAAAGCAAGTTCAGATAATGTATTTTTTTGCTGTGGCTTTTACGGCTCTCTAGATGCGCAGCCGGTGAGGCCATACAAATAAAATCAGAAGCGGGCAGCTGGACCTAAGAGTTTATTTCCAGAGTTGCTCATCTCCCCTTTCCCACCACCCACAGCCCAGAAAGCAAATCACTCCGGGTGGAGGCGAAGGGGAGGGGAGAGGCACAAATCCCAGGATCACTTGTTAGTCAGGTGGAAGGCTGTCACTCGAGAGGACCAGGGATGAAAATACACACAAGCGGCCCATTTCGGTCCTGCAAAAGCGGCTCCCTGTGTTGGAGCAACATTTGCGGGGGCTTGGAGAAATCACTTCTCTCTATAGACACACAATTCAATCAGCTCCCCACCCAAATAAGCCCGCCTCACCCACATTATCCCCCTACCAGCCCCCTTTTATATATATATATATAAAAGGTTGCTTAGAAATCCGAAAAGCACCCTCGATTCCTCTGTCTCTTTTCCTCTCAAAAGCAAATGCTTCAGGATCACGCCAACCCTTCCATTTCCCTTTCAACCGCCCTGCTAATCATAATAATCAGCGCTCCCCTAATGAAGCGGGAACAGAAGGCACCTTCCAAAGTGGGCGAGACGTTTTCACCCGTCTGTTGAAAACAGCGACAACAAAAACACCCAGAAGCGCCATAATTCACCTCTCCATCCATCCACCCATCTCTCCGTAGGGGCCTTCCTCGCCCTTGGCGAGAGCAGAGGAGCGCGCGCCTGGTCGTCGCTCGGCCTGCTGAAACGGACTTTGCCCAAACTGGCCAAGCATTCAGAGCCTGAAACAGACTAGCTGCCTTGTATTTGACAAGAGCAACAGCTTGAAAGTGGCGCACTTTAATTCACTTTACAGTGCTCACCGTTGCCCGAAAGGGAGAGCTTTAAGCAAGCCCACCAATTGTTCCTTACGCTGCATTATTATTATTATTATTATTATTATTATTATTATTATCCCTTCCCTGGCGATGCTTCTTTTGACAAAGTCCAAACCCGGGGGGAGTTTTCCTTTGCGGAGCGGGGGGTGAGAATGCGTGCAGAGCCGAGTGGCGATTCTTTGTTTTGCCAATGAATGGCGAGGGACTCGCGAGCAGGAAATTACGTGTGTGGCCGCCAGTCCATTTGAAATCGCTCCTTTCCCTTCCACGCCTGGCTCTTTATCCCCAGCTCGCTCTGCTTCCCTCCTCCCCCCCCCAAAGGAACATTAAAGTGCCAGGGACGGAATGTGTATGCGTGTAGGGTTGGGGGGGTGGAGAGAAGGATTTCCTTTCTTCAACAAATAAATGGGAATTGGGAATAGGAAAAAACAACAACAACCAAGCGGTGGGTGGAGAGGAATTATGGATTGTCTCCTTGCCTTCCCTCTTCTTTTTCTTCCTCCTCCTCCTCCTCTTCAGCGCCGGATCCCTCCCACCTCCCCACCCCCACCCTCCTCTGCCTGCCCCCGCACGCCGAAATTCTCTCCGCCCACGTTGCCAAAGACGCATCGATCTCCCATCGACGGAAGGTCCAACCTGGAGGATGTGAAGTGCGGGGGGGGGGGGGGGGAGAGAAGCCGGAGGGAGGGGGAGGGAGAGGGAGGGAGGGAGGGAGGGCTCGCTTAGCTGCGCTCTCGCCTCTCGCGCCTGGTCCTCCTTTTCTGCCTTTGCTCATCAGAGGGAGACGGAGGGAGAGAAAGAGAAAGAGGGAGAGGGAGAGAGAGAGAGGAAGGAAAGAGAGGGATGGAACCGGGCGGCAGGGAAGCTCTCGCCAGCAGGCCGGACCGGTGAAGTTTGGCCGGGGCTGCCGAGCCGAGGGGCAGCGGCAGTTCCAATGGGGGTGGGGGCAGCTCAGGAGCCTGGATCCGAGCGGGGAAAGTTTTTAACTCTTCGCCTGCCCGATTGACATCCGCACCTTTTCCTAAAGGAGAGCATTTCCGGGAAAGCAGCTTGGAAAAGGAAGAAACCAATCGAGGCGAGGGGTTTCTGGACACCTCAAGACGGGGAAAACTGGGGGGCAGATCCGCCTCCCAGCACCATGCTGCTGCTGCTGCCGGCCTGGGTCGCCTGGCTGGGCTTCCCGGCCCCCGATTGCTGACCCTCCACTTTCGGGGAGCGCAAACGGGAGGCAGCAAGAGGAGCGGGGGAAAGTGGAGGGGGCAGCCGGCGGATGTTCCATCCCCGGGCCGGGGCGCCCCCAGGCATGAGCGATGGGGGGAGCGAGGCTGGCCGACGCGCCCTCCTCCTGGGGGACCCCGGCGGCGCCCCGGAGCGAGCCCGGGACAAGGAGGCACGCGCAGCCGCGCTGGAGAGCGCAAAGTTGCGCGGAGGGGCTCCTGGAGGAGGAGGAGGAGGAATCAAGGACCTGACGGCGGGGACCTCGGCTGCCAGCCCCGGCTCCTCCAAGGAGTGCGTCCCGGAGACGGAGAGCCAGCCCTCGGCGGGCGAGGCGGACTACTGCCGCCGGATCCTGGTGCGAGGTAAGGGAAAGCCCCCCCCCAAACTCGCGGAGGGGCGCGCGGCGGCTCTTGTACCCCGGCCTTCCATCCGATCCCAAACCCAACTCCTTCGACCAAAACGCACACCTGCTGCATGTATCCCGACCCACCCACCGCGCGGTCAAGATCTGCCTCCCCCTTCTCCACATCTGTCGCCACAGTTCGGCTCCAGAGACTTCTTCACCCAACCCCACGTTGGACCCTTTTTGCACGCTTCCTGCTCCACCTGTTCTTTTTTTTGGGGGGGGGGGCATTTTAAAAACCAGAACACCTCTGTCTTTCTGCAAAGATGCGCGCCAATCCTATCATCGCCCTCCAGCCACACTCTGCCCCCCATTCCTTCTCCCTCTGCCCCTCTCTAAACGCTTCCTGTCCTTTCCCCCTGGCTCTCCAGACCCCAAACCCCGCTGTGCGTTCGCTTCTCCTTGCCCCAGCCTGCTCCGGGTCCCTCTCTGCTGCCAGTCTCCTTCGCCCTCTTGAGACCCGGCCGGGTCTCGGCTGCCCAGTTCACTGTCTCCAACTGTGGCTGGGCTGCAATTGTGTCCTCCCACCGCCCAGCCAGCCAGCCAGCCAGCCAGCATCTCCCTTCCCCCTCAACATCTCACCCTCCATGAACGCTTTCCCTTCTCCAAAAAAGCGGCCCTCCTCTCCCCCCATGAATCCCTACTTCCCATCACATCCCTACCCCCTACCCAAATCTGGCCTCCTATGCTCCTTTCCAGGACCCTCCCGATGGAGCAAGGAAGGGGCACAGATAGCGACAGGAGTCCGATCGCATGGTTACTGCTAGGGGCGCGGGTGGGGGGCTGATTTGGGCTGGAGGTTTTCTCTGGCGCGGGTGGGGGGAGGTTGGGACATTCCAAGCAGGCAGTGGCACGGGGGTGGCATTTGCAACAGAAGCAGCAGATGGAGGCGATTTTTTTTTTTTTTTAAGGGAATCGGTCTTGCCCTGGTCTCTTTCTCCCCGGACCTGACCCCTTCCCCCGGAGCTGCCCGTCTTTGGGGGGCAACGCGTGTGCGCGCGTGATAATAATTCCAGGTGGCTGCCTTGGCTGGCAAGCTGCTGTCGCAGGAAAACAGCGTCACTGCAGCACCAGCAAGTCAAAAGCTATTTTCTCCCCGCTTCTCTCTCTGGAGCACACACATCCTGCCCTGAGCTCTTGGAAGGAAGGCAGAGGCTGAAAACGTTCCCCTGGGTCCCCTCTGCTAGTGACCCTCCCCGGCTCTGCCCGCTCAAAAAGGGGCTCAACCCTTTGCCCAAGTCTTTCGAGGATGGGGACGGGACCCCATAGAAAGTGGGCTGCGCAAGGGGGGGGGGAGAGAGATCCTTTCACTGGAATCCAAGCCTGAGATTTCAAGATGAAAATGCTTCCCCCGTTACGAAGGCCGAATTATTACCCTGTAGACGCACAATAGACTGACTCCAAAGGCAGCACAAAGAATATTCTCTCAATTCAGAGCTGCTTTTGCTGAAGATGGCAGTAGCAGTTATGCAGGACTAGAAGAGTCACACAGCCAGCAATTTCTCTCTCTCGATTATCTTTCAATCTATTGGTCGTGTGTGTGTGTGTGTGTGTGTGTGTGTGTGCGTGCGTAAATCCTAAAAACCATGGCAATCTTTATTAGATGCACGCCATAAATCATAAATCTCTGTCTTGGTTTGGCTTGTTTTTTCCCCATTCTTTCTCTCGTTTTTCCCCGATGCTTATCAGGTATCCTTGTTATGAAATTTAGTCTGGAGGCGCGTGAATCTTTTTCTCGCAAATACAACATTTCAGCTACATTTGCTCTATTTTTTACTCGATTGACCCGTCCTTTTTTTTCCGCCCGCCCGAATCTAATTATTTTCGTTTCGTGACGTTTCGTGGTTTTTCTCCTTCGTTGCTTTTCGTGATGGTAGATAGATGAGTTGTTGTTGTTGTTGTTTGTCGAGGATCCACGGACTCCTCTCGCCCACAGTTGCGCTCAAAGCAGGTGGGCAAAATTAAACAAAAAGAATCGCGGATAATAACTGAGAAATGCATCCATGCAACTACTTGGTTTTCTTCCGAGGCCTTCCGAGGCCTTTGGAGACTCTCGGAAAGAAATCTCGGGCGAGCTGCAGGCCTTGCGCCTGGCGAGGGCCGGCTGGTGACTTCTACAGCAGAGTCCGGATCCTCTCTGGAGTTGGCCCGTTGATCTTTGCAAAAAACACCCCAAAGGGCTGCGGTGGCGGAGGAGCCATAGCCAAGAAGCATCGCCAAGAGAGCAGGGAGGGAGGGTAGGAAGGAAGGAAGGAAAGTCAAGGGCCGAGAAAGCCCTCCTTGTTTGCTGGGCCTGAAAAACCACGGCCCTTCATTGTTTGAGTTACTGCCGGGTTTTGCGCCCTAGAGACATCAGTCCTTCCACGTACATGCACACGCCACACACAACTGTTTATCTCCTTTTGCAACGAGGCCTTCCCAGCGAAACCTCAAAATATTTGAAGCGAATAGGCGTATTCTCCTTGCAAAGATTTTAAATATGTTTTTGCAACGGCGGGAGCGAAAAGATCGGAGACCTGCCTAAAGTGGCGACCGGCCCTGTGTCCCTCTCAAGCTCGCCCGCAACCCCTAAGTCTTTCTGGCACCCACCCAAATTGAAGAGGAGGAACAGGCGGGAGAGGCTTGAATTCTGCAGATTTGAATTGTGTGTATGTGTCTGTGTTAAAAGATAATTTGCCCCTGAGAGATTGGTACCAAGCCTGGGCCTAAACGGCGAATATTTGCAGAAAATCCCATAGAAGGAGAAAGAGAAATCTGGGCACTTCTGCTTCCTGGGTCCAGCCTATTCCTTGTTCTCCCGTCGCCGTCTGGCCCACCCAGCGAAGCCCCCGGCCATCTTTTTTCCGTGGCGCCCTCGCTCTCATCCGTTTCTCTTTCCGTTTCCCCAGCTTAGCCTCGAAGCCTGCGCGAATTCAAGGTGGTTTTTTAGAAAGATTTCCGCGTCACCGTCTCTTTCTCCGTCCTCCTCGCCTGCTTGCTGGGAATATATGGCTGATGCGTGTTTGAATTGGCGGATGGATGGAAGGATGGCTAGATAACCGTAGAGCCATAGGTCTGAAGGCAAGTACTGTGCGTTTGTACACACCGCCGAGTCACTCTCGATGGTCAAACAGGACGGATCCACGCGGCCGTGCAGACTCCCTGACATTTGCACGGACAAAATTGCAAAAAAACAAAAACAAAAACCGTGGCGCGTTCCAGAGTCACTGCGAGAGGAACGTGCATTATTTGTTTAAAATAAGTGATTGATTTAAATTTACATGCACACACATATGGAAATAAATTTAATAGGCAATAGAGAGAGAGGCTCGCTTGTACCCCGAGGCCTGGACGTTTGGCACGCTTTGTTTGCAGTTATTTTCAACGGGAGTTGAAATCAGCTTAGATCCAGATAACCTCAAATGGGTGATGGGATCTGGTCAGAAGGGGCAAGATTCAGTCGGATTGCCCAGGCACTTGGGATAGTTTCGTTGGTTTCGGTGGGAGAGTCGAGTGTCTCCTATCGAAATCTACGCGAAGGCGCTTACTTTGCGGCTGGATCGTGCCCTGTTTTGGTTAGGCAGCTTCCAGTGCAATTCTGCACGTGTCTACTCAGAAGTAAGTCCCATCGTTTCCCGTTAGGCTCTTTACCCTCAGGAAAGCGTGTGCGGAACTGCAGCCTTCGTATTATCTAACCCTGCAGGGTGCGGTGGCTTTTGCCAAAGATAGTATTTGTTCCACTGATGATTTTATTGGTGTGTTTTTTTTAAAAAAGTCGGATTTGTATATTTGTATGCGTTGCTCACGTAAGAAAGCAGAAGGGAAGGTGAGGGAAATGGCAGGGGTTTAAGTTGACCTTCGCTGTCATTTGAGGACGCAATCGAGGCTAAGAGAAAACAGCTTTGAAAGTCATATTGATTCTAGGGCACCAATCCACCGGGAAGGTCTCCCGCGCCAGAACCGGTGGAAGTAACTGCGCTTGTCTGCGCAGGAGATCTTCCGCGCTGACCTGCCCAGAATTAACGCTCGGATCCTCTCTGGAGAAACAGAGAGGAAATCTGGCCTTGCTCAATAGAGCAGTTATAAAATATAGCTGGTTGCGCAAGGGGTGTGTGTGTGTTTGTGTGTGTGTGTGTTGGTGTGTGTGTGTATTCCTAAGCCTCCCTTGCACCTTCCCCTTCTCTCAATTTCGCTCTCCACCTACATGTACGACCATTTGCGAGAGACAGTTGTGTAACCTAACCTCTTAGGCCCATGATCTTTTTATGTAAGTTGCATTAAAACGCGCTCGCACATCCTCCTCCCTGAGGTCCCTGAGTCTCGCTCACCTCTGTTTTCCCCTAACGCGGAGGCACCCCTTAATTTTTTCTCTAGAAAAATGCCCTAACTACGAACTAACCTTCCTTCTTTCTCTAAGGCTTCCTCTTTTAGTTCCTCCCTTTCATCTCTGAAAGACCCTTGTTTAAAAGCCACCACACGTCCCCTGTTTCTTTTCCTACTGATAGAGAACAGTGATGACGATGACGATGATGAGGATGATACAGTAATAACAATACAATACAGTAATAATAATACAGTAATAATATTGTTATGTATATGCCGCCCATCTGACTGGGTTGCCCCAGCCACACCGGAAAGCTTCCAACACACATATATTCTTAGTAGGACCCCCACTCTCCCTCCCCCGACGTGGTCGGTCAACAGATGACCTGCTTCTGAGGGCGTCTGGCCTGGCTCTGGCATCACACACAAGGGGGGGGGAGTGCGGAACAAGCCAAGGAGGCCTCTTGTATGTTTCAGTTTCATCATGTCAATTTTTCCCTAGGACCTTATGGGGAGGTGGGGTTTGTTTAGTTTCCGAGAGGCACATGGCTTTGTGTAAGCGCAGATCTCAAATTTTGCATCTTGCGGGGGCGGGCTGCTGCTGCTGCTGCTGCAGGGAATTTAGGGCGGGGAGGAAAGGGGACCCGAGTTTGTGTGTGCGCGCGCGTGCGCGCGCGTGTGTGTTTGTGTGTGTTTGCGTGCCTACGTGTGTGGAACTGGAGTGTGTTCCAGGGTTTGGCCTTATTTTAAAGCTGACGTTTGGAGGATGCACCGGATACCTTTTGAGAGAAGCCGGGGTCATCCCGAGGGCACCGGGACGCTTATACTACAAGCTCCTGCGCTCCCTTGCCAAACACTTTAGCAAGCAAAAGCCTGGACGCTCGTTGGGCTGGGACGTGCCTCATCAGATCCTAATCAGCCTGGCTTGAAACTAACTTATCGAGACAGATTAGGCCGGTAGGTGGGTCGGTAGGTAGGCAGGCTGATTACTGCACAGTGGAATTAGAGGGGGAAACGAGGGTCTCATTGGTAGCTAGAATCCGCACCGGGCCAGCGGTACAGGCCGCAAAAGAGCCGGGCGGAGCTAAGTACTTCCAAGTCACATTGATTTAAATGAGAGGGTTAAGCGCGCGTTGAAATCCCAGCCGTGGAAAGCGCTGAGCTCTGGGTGGATCGGGCCCAGTGCTCGCTTGCCAACAAAGCCAAGTGCATTCGCCTACTTACCTTGCCTACAACACGCCCCCGCACCGCAGGACACGAGATGCGGTTTTATTTCTGCTTAAATTGTGTGCTATCTAAAATCCTTGTCGTGTGTAAACAGATCGGTGATTTATTTGCAAATATCTAACACTGCCTTGGCGAGGTTTTGGGTGGGGGACACACGACTTCTTTAATTCATATATAATTTATAGAGGACCCGTCCTATATCCACTGGCGTAAATCGCTTACAGTTCATAACTTTAATATGTGATTTTTTTAAAAAAAAGATAAAATGGAAATATTTAGGCCTTTTAAAATCACACACCATTTCCTTCCCGTGGATTGTGGCTGGACTGGACTTTACATCCGAGGAACCCAGCAGCGGTAGGCCCCTGGCGTTCGAGGAGACCCTGCTCAGGAGCCCGACCAGCTGGATCGAGCCCCATCTTGGTGTCGGCCGAAGAGGAATAAAGGAACAAACCCTAATTCTGACCATATAACGATTTCTAGGGCGCTTTTCTCTGTTGCGCCAACGCCTGACCCTTTTCGAAACCTGCTTCCAGGCGCCCGCGGTGCCATTTTGAGGACGTGGCGCCGCGTTTGCTCTTCCAAACAAGCAGCCAGAGGCCTTCGTGGACCATTTCTCCCACGCCACTTGCCTTCCCAACTCCTCCTCTCCTCCCCCTCTTCGAAACCGGAACGCGCTTCCCTTTTCCTGCAGCATCTGATTTTGATCCGGATTGCAAAAGTTAAAGGAGAAATGAAGAACCGGAGGAGATTCCGCTTCGCGCTGTCAGATTTCCTCCATTTTGCCCCCCCCCCCAGCTCTGACAAAATGGAGGCAAAAAGGGTGGTAATTCCATAAAAAGGACCAGGAGAGACAGTCCTAAGATCCCTTGGGATCAATGCCCAGAATTCTGCCGGATTGTGATCAAGGCCCGAGCGCGCAAACGCAGCTCACAACGCTTTTACGCAGAGATGAAGACCCACTGATTTCGGTCTTAGATTCACTTTCAAAACCACCGCAGGTTTATATGTGTTTATCTGAGTGTGATTTATATTTATAGCCTTTTTTGGCCTAGCGACTCTAATACATGATCACTATGTGTCTAACTGCTTCGGCCTCAAAAATCGAGATTTGAGGATGTTTTCCTTTCCGAAATCCGGCCTGGAATTTTCGTCGGGAAGCAAATCCACTTACTCTCTCGCAATTTCCGCCCCTACTTTCTCTCTTTTAATTCCGATATAGATTTCTTTGTTGCTGCTTTTGTGAGAAAAATGGAAAATTGTTGCGGATTCGGGGGCTAAATGTACAAATTTCATATTAGCAAATATACACCGGTGTCCCGTCCCCCCCCCCAAAAAAACCCCAAAACACTCGGAGCGGATCTGTCCTCGAGGCCTGCTGTTTAACCCCACCCAGGGAACACCGTAGCGCTTTTGCGCAGTAATTTCCGTCTGGCTTGCGGAGACCTTCCCGCTCGGTCGCTTGAGAGCGCCGCTACCTTATTTATCTCAGATAATATCATGAATTTCATATTTTTATTATTGCCTCAACTTCGAAAACTGTGTAACAATAGTCACTATTAAATGATAGATTCCCAGATAGTGTATTTCTTTGTTTTTGAAATGATATGAAGTGTGCATGTGTTTGTTTGTGTGTGTGTCTCTGTGTGTATGTATGTGCGCTCCTACTCCTTCCTGTGGAGAGATTCTCCCCCCTAACATGCTTTGCGGGGGGGGGGGGGGGGCGAATTGAACACAGTCCAGGGATGCAATTTATCCAGGGATAAATTATTGGGCGTCACCGAAATAAACAGGAATTCACTGAGACTCGCTTCATGCCTGCCTTTGTAGCATGAAAACAGAGATTTAATTACTATCATTTATTTCGAAATTATTATTTTTTCTATCTTCAAAAACTGCGGGCAACTGCTAAGAGAAAGTCGACTCCGCCTCTTCCCTCCCCCGTCATGTTATAACTGTTTTTATTTCACATTTACAAGGGCACTATGAATATTTCTGGACAATTAATACACCCCAGTTTTGAAGACTTTTATTGAGTGATCCAAACGCAGCAAAGCAAAGAACCAAGCGGCTAGATATTCCTTCGGAACACAAAGAAGTCCATTCCAAGATCAGTCAAAAGGATGAGGATATTTTCGTGGAAGCGAAGAGGGCTGGTAGCCATGGGTATTCACATGTAATCAGAACCGAATAAAATAAAATTTGGTAGGAACCTGCCAGTTACGACTTTGCTTTTTAATATACACCAGCAACACCCGTAGCGGGGCAGTCCATTGCCTTATCTTATACTGTATTCCCATGTGCCCGTGTACGTAATCATTATATGGATAAATTGTGTGTGTTGAGAGAGAGACGTTATCTATCTGGTGCTGGAGCAACATGAAAAGTGCTATACATATGATAATGCATGAAATTCTGTAACACCGCGCTGGTAGATAATATAGACGTAGCGCACACACGACCTACAGGGTTCGCGCACACGTATAATTTGCGAACGCAATTCTTCAGACGAGGCATCCACGCAGAACCGAAAGGACCCGAGGCGCAAAAATAAGCGCCAAGGGATCCAGTCGATCCAAGGCCTCGGGGCCACTTCTGCACGAGCCGGAGGAGCGTTTTGCTCCGCGAGGGGGTCTCTGGGCCTCTGCCCGGTCCACGGACTCGTCGGGATCTCCCGCCCTATGGCCTAGCCCATCTCCCGCAGAGGAACACCGGGGGCTGAGGACCCGTATCCAGCAAATCAGCTCTCCAAACTCCAGGGCTTCGGCTGGACTGATGAAAAACAGAGTTTGGCGGTACCTAGAAAATGGCATATATTTATTAGGGCAGAAGTTTTCGGGGATCTCGTTCCCCTTCGGTCAGATACAAGAGCCGAGCGGTGCTGGGAATCTACAGGCTCCTCCCGGGAGAGAGATCTTTTCAGAGCCCACCCTAATCTCCAGACTGTAAACTTGTTTTAACAGGCTTGAATCTTTATTTTTGATATTGTTGTCGCCCGCCCTGGGGCCTGATGGTGAAAGACCGGGAAGAATTCCATCAAATGGCGTTATTATTTATTTATTCATATTAGGATTAGGATTATTCACAGGTGCCACGTACCACGTTCTGCATTTGTAAGAACTCCGTATTTTAGTGTGGCAGCACCTGCACTTTGGAACTCCCTGCTTATTGATAATCAGGCCGGCGCTTTCTTTGCATTTTCGGCGGCTGCTAAAAACATTCCTGTTGAGGCAAACCCACCCGGATCCTTAGAAAGTTGAGTGGAGTTTTAAAGCGGCTTTTAGTCTAGTGTTATTTTAACTTTTTGAAAGTTTCATGGTTATTTTAAATAACAAAACTGCGGTTTGTTTTTAACAATCAAAGGATGTGTAAAGCTTATGAAATTTATATTAATAAATATAGAGATAATATTTGTAATGATAGATAGATAGATAGATAGATAGATATAGATAGATATAGATAGATAGATGATGATAGATAGATAGATAGATAGATAGATAGATAGATGAGAGTGGTTCAACCCTTTCCCTTTCATCTGGAAATATTACTAGAGTTTCCTTCCTTCCCAGAGAGGTGATTTCGATCACAGGTGGGAAGGAATAGAGATATAATAGACGACAGAAGAATAAAACAGAACCCACAGGCGAGGCGCCCTTTTCGATGCGCGAATATGTCAAGATACGGTCCGCTGTCCCGCCACGTCCCTTGCTTTTTCTCGAAAGCGGATACACTTGATGTCTCTGGACTTTCTCCTGAAAAGTCAGATGAGATCTGGCTGGCCGTTGAAAGGGCCTGTGGATCGAGGCCTTTGCATTCTCCTCCCCCTCCGGCTTTAAGAAATCTAACTAGATAGCTGCCTGGGTTTTTGCGCAGCGAGCGACCGCGTCATCTCCTCGTCACGGCCCCGATCCCCTGGAATGGCAAGATCTGCTTGCTAGGGGAGTTTTCCCATCACCTCCCTCGATCCTCGGCTTCAGCCGCCTCCAGAAAGCGGCCCCATATTTCTCGTTTGATGGGAAACTGATACCGGGAGAGAAGAACGAGGGGCAAATCCAGACAGGCGGATCACTAGCTTCCAGCGAACGCTGTGGATGTGGACAGGTACCTGCGACGGTACCAAGGCCGCCGTCAGAGCTGTTTTACTCCACGGACCTCCATTCCAGGAATTTTGCATTTTTATTTTTATATTACACAAAGTCTGCCCAGCGCCTGCTGCGCTAAGCGGCCCCTTTGCCCATAAAATACTCGTGTGTGTGTATGTAAATAACACACCATCTGTAATTTATCAATCGATCGATCGATGTTTCCGTCCTCAAAAATCAAAGTTTTCACTGATTCTTCGGCCATAACTCCGAAATGCAAATTCCTTATTGCAATGGTTGTGTTTCCCACCACCGAGAAAAAACACCTCCTTTCTAGCGCAGAAACCATTATTTAGTTATTAAAATATTTGTATACCGCTGGGTCATCACACGCGCACACACACACACACACACACACACACAGGCGATTAACAGCAAATAAAACATCAAACCATGCAATAAGACCAGAAAAAAATTTAAAACATCAATTAAACATTGTGGAGAGATGTATTTTGAATTGCTTGCCCAGGCCTGGTGGAAAAGAAAAGTTTACAGCAGTCTTTAATAATAATAAGTTGGCACAATAAAGTAGGATAAATCAGTTTCCTTCTCCTCTGTTGTTACCAACCGATAGATCTCCCTAGACAAGTTGAATTCTAGAATTCGCTGGGAAATATCAGACTAGCTCTGCCGCCTTCGCTGTCCTGCGAGGGGGAAATTCTGCGCGGCCATAATTCTGGTTGGACAGCCGAATCCAACCCGTTCCTGCGCCCCTTACGTTGCCTCCATTCCCAGCGCGGAGGAAGAATCCGCCTCCTTTGAAAATTGGCAACAATCACAAGGTTTACTCGAAAGAGAAGAGAGGGAGGGAAAAGGAGGAGAGAAAGAGAAGCGAAACTGAAAATACTATTGCGCCATCACCACGCACGAACACTCTTGGCGCCCCGACTTTTGAAAGGTCTCTGACTGGTTCTTGGCCCGGGGTGGGAGTAGCGGATTCACACGTGCGCCCGTGACCGCTGAACCTGGCGCATTCCCCCAGCTGGGAGACGATGGCTGCCGCTGGGTCGTTTCTAGTCCACCCCCCCCCAAAAAAAAGTGCATTTATGGTGAAACGGCTTCCGGAAATTATTTCATTTTATGGGAAGCGTTTGATAAACGACCCTTGGGGACGCTGGACTTCTCTGGGGTATTCCATCACGTGTGAACGCACCATTCCAATTTCATTCCCAGCTTTACAACTTCCTGATATATTTGGGGCGGGGAAAGGGAGTGTCACCGAGAAGGGAGGTGCGGGTCAGCTCGCCATGCCCGATTTTATTTTATTTTTCAGAAGGGCGTGGGGAATCCTCTGAGCATGTGCAGCTTGGCCTTTTAAACTCGCTTAAATTATAGCTCCATCATGACTGTGGGAATAAAAAAGGGGTCGGTTTCTGCAGCCCCGAGGTCGAATACATTTCCTTTGGAATTAAGAGCCGTTGTGACCCTCTGCAACAGTTGCAGGACAGGAAAATATGTTTTCAAAGGAAAGATACTAAAAGGAGCATCTGTAGCTATATGTGCATTCCTGGCTGCAAACCGGGAAGGCAAAAAGGCAGAATTCAGGCCGCAGCTGCACCGGTAGGCCTGGCCTGGAGTGTCCGTCCGGAGCTGCTGGCCGCTGCAAATTTTGGAAACGGCTGGGCTGCGAGGTCCTGAGTCCAGTCCTGTTGTTGTTTAGTCGTTCAGTCGTGTCCGACTCTTTGTGACCCCCTGGACCAGAGCACGCCAGGCCCTCCTGTCTTCTACTGCCTCCCGCAGTTTGGTCAAACTCATGCTGGTAGCTTCGAGAACACTGTCCCACCATCTCGTCCTCTGTCATCCCCTTCTCCTTGTGCCCTCCATCTTTCCCAGCATCAGGGTCTTTTCCAGGGAGTCTTCTCTTCTCATGAGGTGGCCAAAGTCTTGGAGCCTCAGCTTCACGATCTGTCCTTCCAGTGAGCACTCCGGGCTGATTTCCTTCAGAATGGAGAGGTTTGATCTTCTTGCAGTCCACGGGACTCTCAAGAGTCTCCTCCAGCACCAGAATTCAAAAGCATAAATTCTTCGGCGATCAGCCTTCTTTATGGACCAGCTCTCACTTCCATACATCACTACTGGGAAAACCATAGCTTTAACTATAAGAGTTCAGTCCTAGGGAAGAGTATACGGTAAAGGCCCCGACTTTACTCGAAAGTAGGTGCAAGGTGGGGTGCTTCTTGTGTTTTCTTTTGACCGTCTTTCTCATGAGCAAGCCCCCTTGAAACGAACGAGAGATGCAGAAGATGCATTTATTTAATGCTTACATTGATATAGCCCGCCTTTCCTCCCAAAGGAGCCCAAGGCGGCGAACAACCCAAACTTCTAAAAACAGTGCCAGCCCAGAAAGGCAGACATGGAGAGACGTCTCCTTTAAAAAAAAGTCATTGTGCAAGAGGCAGATCTTTAGTAGGCTGGAGAATTGAGCAGTTGGTGTGCCTCTTGCGAGGAGAGAGGTGGACACTTGACCTGGCGTCCTTCCTTCACACGATCAGTCCCCTCCAGGGCGGGACCGTTTCTGGATAACACCCAGCGCTGTGATCTGCGCCCTCGGCTCCGCGGCCTGGTCCAGATCATCTGCCCAATACCTTTAATAGCAAAAGAGGATGCAAAGGTTGGGTCCGTCCCCATCACCAACTTCTCTGCAATATCTTGATAGTAATGCTAGCCTACCAGGCAGGGTTGGTGTGAAGATCGCTCAGATGAAATACGTTAAAGCTTGAGATGCTCACGTTATAATTGCTACAGCTGCAGCCCTGACCCCCCTGCTAAATAAATCGTATTTAGCGGTGCACTGCGCGCCGCCGCCCCTCTGTTTTTCAGAGAGAGACTTGGCTCTTTCAACCGCTCTTACCAGCAAGCATAAAATGACCGTTGCTTCCTGCTAGTCGCCTCGGAGTATTCAAAAAGAGGCCATGCTTTTCCAGAAGGGTGTGTGCGATTTATCTTCTTTATCTTCTCTATATCTCTCTATATATTAGCATTCTATTTGAGCTTTGATTCCTGCACTGCTGCACTGGTTTGAACCAAGCTATCCTTGGGGCGGATCCCTTCCAATTCTACAGTTCGATGTTTCTATATCCCACCACAATGCATCCCAAACAGGAAAAACAACAACAATTGCAGCATAATAATATCAGCCACTTACTACACAGAATGTCTCAAAGTGACTTATGAAAATGCCACACCTACAATCGCCACAAGGAACTAAGCAACTTCATGTACTAAGAGTGCCCATCTTGCAATATTATATAAAGGAAAAAGCCAGCCACACCCTGCTAAAATATGAACCTCCAAACAGGCAAAGGTATGGTCCCAATTAAAATTCTAGCATTTTTATCTCGTATTTTTATGTTGTGAACTGCGCTTAGGGCAGTAAATAAATTTAATAATGATGATGATGATGATGATGATGATGAAGAGGAAGAAAGTCCTTGCCTGGCAGCTAGAAGTGGCGAAGGATGGCTGGGGAGAGCATTCCAAATATAATAAAATATAATAATAATAATAATAATAATAATAATAATAGTAATTTATTTATACCCCACCCACCCAGCTGGGTTTCCCCAGCCACTCTGGGTGGCTTCTAACAGAACACTAAATACAATAAACTATTAAACATTAAAAGCTTCCCTAAACAGGCCTGCCATCAGATGTTTTCTAAAAGTCTGGTAGTTGTTTTTCTCTTTGACATCTGGTGGGAGGGTGTTCCACAGGGCGGGTGCCACTACCGAGAAGGTAGCCATTCCTAAACAGGCCTGTTCACATCAGCCAGCTTCTGCTCTCCACCTTCAGAGGGGGCACATGAAGAAGAGGCTCCATAGGCACACAGGGGCTGGCTTCGTTCATGTGGGGAGAAGCAGACCTTGAGGTCCTGGGCTCCTCAGGCACACCAAAGCTTTCCAGATCAAAACCAGCACTTTCAACCGAACCTGGAAACCAGTCATTTAATTCATGCTATTCAAGGTTGCTCTCTCTAAGCAGATATAGGGTAGAATGATCAGGTTTTATATCACATCCGATATATATGTGGGGTAGAAGGGGCTTCACCAATCAACACCTTCCGCACCTCCAGTTTGGTATATCTGGGTTGTTGATTTTTTGACATGTACTGCTGGAACTGTGTAGATGAAGAGGTTAATAACGTATTTTGCAGACCTGCCTCTTCGTGCATCTTTCTGTTCTTTACAGATGGCAAAAGCCCCACATTAATTTTCAGTACATAAAATGCTAGTGGGCAGCGTCTATTGGGAAGGTCTCCTGCGCAAGACCCATTGCTATGAATGGGAGACGTGTAGTAGTAGCACCTTCCATATGCATAGCACCCAGTGACTTCAAAGGGACTTGTGCAGGAGATGTTCCCAATCGACCATAACCAATTATTCCTCCTTAGATACCACATGGAACACTTCAAGATGATTTGTTTATCGAGCATTCCTTAGGATCTGTTTGCAGGGAATTTGGATATTTGCTCCTCGATGGGCATTTGTTCTGATAAGTTTGCAGGGAGGTTAGACAACAAAGAGTGTTAACTTCACATTTTCCAGTGTGGTTCTCCATCACATCCCTTATCACAAAACTCTGATCTTCTGAGATAGCAGGTTGGTTGTGCAAGACCTCCTAATCAATGGCTGGTATTCTGAGAAAATAGTGCCAGTCTGGAAGCCTACAAAATTTTCTAGTTTGTAGCCAGTCTTTGTTGCTCTGCGGAGTGAGCAACAAAATGTCCTGTTGTCTAGGCCAGACAAATAGCTGCAGAGGATTGTCGTGCTTCTGGAAACAACATTTGGAATCAATGGCATTTTTTTCTGGGTCATGTCTTTAGGATTGGAATAAATGGAACTTTAGTCCCACTAAAATGACCTGGGCTGCTCTCGATAGAGGTGGCATTCTTTGGCTTCCTCCAAAAATATTCATTCTCTCTCTCTCTCTCTCTCTCTCTCTCTCTCTCTCTCTCTTCTCTCTCCTGCCCATCCAAACAAATTAGGTTAGGGGTTAGAGGCATTCTTCTTCCCCACAAGTTCATCCTTTACACCCACATCCTTCTTATGGGGACTTGTGGGTGCTGCCAAGTTACCCGCTGTCCTCTCACTCTTGTGTTTTAAAATATTTTGTGTTTTTATATTGTATTTTTATGTTGTGAACCTCCCTGACATCTAGGGATGAAGGGCAGTATACAAACTTAATAAACAAACAAACAAACATGCATTTTATGGACTTCCACGATGTTGAGAAAACCAGCAATTTATTAAACATTTTCATTGTCACAATGACACTATAAACAAGAGCAGGGAGGCAAGAGAAGGGTATGAAGAACATTCCATTCCAGATGCAGAGTTCTGAAAAACTATCCAGCAGAAAAGAGGACCCTCTGATAAGTCATAGAATCATAGATTTGCAGAGTTGGAAGGGGTCCACCAAAGATCATCCAGCCCCACCCCTCGCAATGCAGGAATTTCAACTAAAGCATCCACGGCAGACGGCCACCCAACCTCTGCTTAAAAATCTCCAAGGAAGGGGAGTCCGCCACCTTAAACAATGCCTCTGTTGTTACTAGGCTGTGGCCACTGCGGAAGGATAGAAAATCTAGTATTTGTTTTCAGGTGGACGGAGGCAGAAAATAACAAGCTAGATAAGTTGGATAAAGCTGGGGTTGGGAATAGATGGGGAGGCTCAGATGGGAAGGGATGTTTTGGGGCGTCAGCTGAGCAAGGAGTCTGATTAACAGGTGGCAAATTGATGGACTGGTTCACATTCTTCTTCTTTATTTGCATTTGTTAGTAACTTTATACAGAAGAATCTGGAGGCAACTGAGTAACAAAATACAAACAGGCAAATCAGTGCTGCAAAGCCCATGTCAAAGCAACAGCATGCAATGATAAATTCCTTCCCCCCCCCCCATTTTTTTATTAGTTTTTCAACAAAGTTTTAAAACAAACAAACAAACAGACAAACAATACAAACAGACATAAATCTTCACTCTATTTAAACCAAACTTCAGTAACTTTGTTAAGTGACTTCCTCGTATCTCCCTGGTTGAATTTCAGTGTAAATTATTTTAACGGTTTTCCAACACCAATATTCTTAAAAAATTAACTTATTCATTAACATCTTTCTTTCTTTTCAGTTCAGCATTACATCATCTTAATTCATCACTTAACATATTAAAATCCTAGGCCTATCAGGTATTTACAAGCTTTTTCAATTAAATTAACTTAACATGTTTAGCTAAATAATCTTTAAATTTTGTCCATTTTTCCTGGTAGTCCTCCGCCTTCTGGTCGTGGATTCTCCCAGTCAGGTCGGTTAGCTCCAAGAAGTCCATCATCTTCATCTGCCAATCTTCCACTGTTAGTATTTCTTGTGTTTTCCAATTCTTAGCCAGTAAAATTCAAGCAGCAGTTGTGGCATACAAAAATAATTTAACATCTTAATGCTTAATGCTTCCTAGGATGCTCAGCCAACAATACAGGTCCTGCCCCCATCCTATTAAAAGATGTGGAGAAGCTAACTTAACCCACACACGGGATTCTTCAGCTATGATTCCTGCACTGCAGGGGGTTGGTCTAGATGACCACTGGGATCCCCTTCCACCTCTACAATTCTATGATTTTATGAAAAGCCCGAGAAGATGAACATATCTTAGCCTGTTGCCAGGCTTAGAGTCATCACTGTACTCCTTTTGGTGCCTGCTTAAAACGTTTTTGCTCTCAGCATGTAAAACTTAGGTTTGCTTTATTTCTTTTTGGCTACTGCTGATTTCAATAATCTTTTCAATATTTTAAAGACCCGCTTTAACAGCGGTTTAGCAATATTTTTCATGTT
Source organism: Podarcis cretensis (assembly GCF_951804945.1). Taxonomy (NCBI): domain Eukaryota; kingdom Metazoa; phylum Chordata; class Lepidosauria; order Squamata; family Lacertidae; genus Podarcis; species Podarcis cretensis. The sequence goes on along the minus strand of NC_137178.1, from coordinate 2,440,490 downwards.
TAGTTTGATGTTCTTGCAAACCACTGAGAGGTATTTGACACACAAGAAGTATATACACTTTGTTAAATAAATAAAACTAAATAAAATAAATGGCGGCAGTGGGGATTTTCAGTTAGTCCAACCGGGTTTGAGTGAAATTTGAGGAGCAGTCCTTGTTTGGGAGATCCTTGGGGGGGGGGGGGCAGGAATGAGAAATGGGAGGAGGGAAATCAAGGTGGTGGAAGGGAAAGGAAATAGAAAACTCTCTAAATTTGTTTTGAGGAGATGAACTGAGAGCCCTTGAAGGTGAGAGGAAGGTAATATTTCCCTAGAAAGAAGAAGGAAAGAATCTGGGAATAATTCAGTGCAGAATATTGTGAAATAGTTGGTGTATGAACTTGAATTAAGTTCTTGTGCCTGTTTGTTGTTTCTTTTACTGCACATTTTAATTGTGAGGTTTGCTTATGGAATTGTTTTCTTGCTTGCTTTAATTGTGCACTTTTTCTTTAATTGGTATTTTATATTTGTAAACTGCTTGGAAGCCACTATGGCACTTCAGGAGTATATAGAACAATCGTCTGAACATACGCAAGACTGAGAAAACGCACCATGCAGAACTGAATATCTGAAAGCCCACCCTTATTTATTTAGTTCATAAAATATGTACGCTGCTTAATTGTTAAAAAACAGCAACAAAATCTCAAAAAAGATAAAACAGTAAATAATAATAATTAAAAAAACCACAATAATTTGAATGAATGAATTTTATTATTTCGGTCACAGACCAGTTCCAGCCCACATACAATATCAATAATTTAAGGCTTTTGGAAAGCTAAAATAACAGCAGACTGGAAACAGATTAAAACTCACACCAACTTTCTATGTACATAGGTGAGCAGGCTTGTCTGAACAAAGATGGGAAGTTCAGGATGGTGGTTGTAGCAACCTAGGAGAGGCTACTGTTTTTGGCGGCGGCTGAGCTGTGGAATTTCCTCCCCCAGATGTCTGTCTGGTGCCTAAACTGTACAGCTTTAATCATATTCTGAAGATGCACCACTTCAGCCTGTCTCTCACTCCTGAGATAACCTATTTTTAGAGTCCACCTTTGTCTTCCCATTGCAAATGATTTTAACGGATCTTAATCTTGGATTTGCATATTGTGGCAACTCTACCTGGGACTTTATAGAGAAGGGCGGGTAAGAAATAAAAATCAATGATGATGATGATGATGATGATGTACATTTCAAGATGCAAGCACATGGCTTGAACCTTTCCAGATCATCTGTCTCTTACAAACTAAATGTTGTCCCTAAACCCAAATCCTTGTGGTGTGCCTCTCACTGAGACAGAAAGGTGTGTCTGCCTCAAAGAATTCCCCATGCTCACACACCCTCCAACATTTCTCTGATGAAAATAGGGGTGTCAAATATTATAATAATAATAATAATAATAATAATAATAATAAAATATAGCTATCTCATTAAAAAAATCCCTTCCCTCTACATAGCTGCCTTCAGATGTCTTCTAAAGGTTGTATAGTTACTTATCTCCTTACTTATCTCCTTGATTCAGGGGTTGCATAACTCCATAGCCTCTGACATTTCCCCGAAGAAAATAGGGCCATCCTAAGGAAAAGCAGGACATTGCTGGATCGGCTTCTGTAAATCTGGTAGTGTCCCTGGAAAATAGGCACACTTGGAGGGTCTGTGTTCAACTTGCTAAGGGCATCACTTTCTGAACTCTGAAATCTTAGCAGTGAAATTCTGGTGGGGTTTCCAAGGCGGCTTATGAAGGGCTGATGATGAATAAATGGGTTGTGTGCTATGCACACCACAGTTCACTTATGTAATTGTTGATTTATTACCGTAAGAATGGCTATCCCCCATAGCTCTTGAAAGCTGCGTTTATCAATTATATACCTCCTTCAAATCGCATCAGATTTTCCATTTGCAGAAACCCTCCCTCTCTCCTTTCCTCAGCAAAATTACCTCAAATGCTTGGCTTATCTTTTTCTGTCTCCCTGGACTGGCCGGGCCATCATACATAGCTGGAGACATTTTGCAAAGGCACAAATTCGTATCACTAAAAATCTTCTGCTTTTGCAGCGAACCGAACCTGGGCAGATTTCATGTGGTGTCTCTGTTCATTCTGAAGCTTCGGTGTCAATGGCGTCAATGTACGCACCTCAAATTTGCACAAGGCCCTCAGTGACATTTGCACTGGAGGAAAAAGGAGCTCCACCTGCATGATTTACTTACACGTGCTGTTTATATCATTTGTTTCTGAAAGTTTTATAAACAACTTTTAGCCTGGTGCTGTTTCTGGGACTGCTTTTCCTTTGCACATTAAAACTTCTTCTTTTTTGGCAGCAGATGAAACTTACTTCTAAGTAAATGGGCTTAGGGGCCATATCTGGTGTACTTCCTCCTGCAAAAGTTCTTTCAAATGAGTGGGAAAGTCAGAAAAACTCAAGAGAGTTCCTTCATGGGTTCATTTCCAAAGAGCTTCAGGAAAACCATTATTTGGAGTTGCAATCATGAATCAAAAACAACTCCTGTATATCAGGATTGGATTGGATTGGGTCCAGACTTTGCTGTGCTTAGAGTAGGCCTATTGCATACCCTCCAAGTGTCCCTCTTTCTTTCTTTCTTTCTTTCTTTCTTTCTTTCTTTCTTTCTTTCTTTCTTGGGCTTCCCCAGGTCCCACCTATCTGATTTTCATTTTACTTCATCTTTAGCAGTTTACATATATCATAGTTTCTAACCATCTTTTTTTTTTAATCACACTTAAAATAACTTCACATTTTATCATTTACAAATAATACTATTTTAAAATACACTAACTTCTACTTCTAACCCTACATCCTATATTCACTTCCAAAGCTATTCAAAGATTTAAATATGAACATATTTTTTCAAATATTCCTTAAACTTCTTCCAATCTTCTTCCACTGTCTCCTCTCTGGTCTCGGAGTCTCCCGGTCAGTTTGGCAAGTTCCATATAGTCCATCATTTTCATCTGCCATTCTTCGATAGTTGGTAAATCTTGTTTCTTCCAGTTATTCGCTAGCAATATTCTCACAGCTGTTTTTCCTCCTCCCTCCCAGGGGGGTTGGAAGTGGCCAGGCCAGGGTGCGCTGCGTGAACCCTCTCCGCAGCCCCCCCCAGCTGTAGGGCGGCTGAAGTGGTAGGAAGACACAAGCCCTCAAAAACACAGCACAGAACTTGCAGGCAGTTTGCTCACCGCCTCCCCCTTACGGTACTATAGTAAAGGTAAAGGGTAAAGGGAACCCTGACATTAGGTCCAGTCATGGCCGACTTTGGGGTTGCGGCGCTCATCTCGCTTTACTGGCCGAGGGAGCCGGCGTACAGCTTCCGGGTCATGTGGCCAGCAGGACCAAGCTGCTTCTGGCGAACCAGAGCAGTGCACGGAATCGCCGTTTACCTTCCCGCCGGAGCGGTATCTATTTATCTACTTGCACTGGTGTGCTTTTGAACTGCTAGGTTGGCAGGAGCAGGGACCGAGCAACAGGAGCTCACCCCATCACGGGGATTCGAACCTTTGGATTCTGGACCGGACCTGGACTGTGTTACTCAGGTTACCCCCGGGCCCAGCCCAATTGTCCTGGTCCTGCTGGGATCATTTGTTAACAGTGCCGTGGCTTGCAGACAGGTGGGCTGGATTGCCCAGGCGTTCTTTTCACATCAAAACCAGTTTGTGAAGAAGCACATTACGGCACAGAAAGAAATGGGGTGTGTCTGGACTGGGGGTGGCACAACGCTAAAAGCCACCTTCAGTATGCATGGGCATAGCCCACAGAGTGCCCGCCCAATCAAGTAAACAAATAAAAATACTTAGCTAACCGACTAATTGTGTCGCAGATAGCTCAGTTCTGCACCCTAACATAAAGGCTGCCCCCTCCAACATAAACCCCGGCTTTGCCCATGCCCATAGCTGTCAACCTTCCCTTTTTTTGCAGGAAATTCCCTTATTCCAGCACCGCTTCCCACTGTTTCCCACTGCTATCCCAGATTGTTAGACATCCCGTAGACTGTCTCTGGGACAGGTGAGGCTGCTGATCCCGTATTATCGAGGCTGCAGATTCCTTCTTTTCAAATCTGAAAGTTGACAGCTATGAATAGAAAACATATCACAGCGTCCTGGATGTTGAGTGTAAGGCTTTGTACTACTACTACTACTACTACTACTACTAATAATAATAATAATAATAAAATATTGTATGCTGCCATCCTTCATCCGTTGATCTCAGGGTGGTTCACTAGCCCATTTGTAGCACAAAAGATTCCCATTCCAGAATCTTTCAGGCCTATCCGCAACCTGCTTTCAATCTAGATTGATTCTAGATCCCGCCACCCATAAGAGTGGGTGTGGTTACCTGAAAAACCCTTAAGTTGTCCATACTCTTTGCTCCCTGCACGTGTCCCAGGTAAATGAAGAAGGAAGTGGCGATCACGATTTCGGTCTATGTCCAACCACAATGTTGTCAGGTCCCATTGCTGGGACCACCAGCATCCGTTTTCAAATGCAGTCACTGCAGAACAATCACTCTTGGCTGGCAATATTTTGGCTTCTGTCAGGGACTCTTTAGTTGTGATCACAGAATTGCAGGGGGTTGGACTAGATGGCCCTTGGGGTCCCTTCAAACTCTACAATTCTATGATTGTATCTATGACGTAACTCTTGGAACCCATCAATTTGCACCCATTGCCCAAAACCTAAACACAGAAAAACTTGTAGCAAGTGAAGAAAACTTGTTTCCAGTTGCATGCAGTCCCCGCCCCACCACAAATCAATTTAACTATTCATTATCCAAATCCCTTTCCCCTAAATTAAATGAATCCAATAAACTATTCCTCTTGTTGTTGTTTCTCTGAGCCATGGCACATCAGAACATTTCCGCTTAGAGACACATGGGGACACCTCTTTGCTCTGCTTTTGGATTAGGATTGGCTGAGTCGTGCTGAGGGTTGAGGAGATTGACAGAAACACCTTTCAAAGATGTGTGCAATGTCGGGGGAGGGCAGGAAAAAAGTGTGCGGCTTTGAGATTTGAAGGAGGAAATGTTTAAAAATGGCTTGGCGTTTTGCAATGTGGGACAGCTGCGTCCCAGTAACCAAAGTGGATTAGCTTGCAGCATCAACCTGCAATGATATTGTATTTTTGGAATGAAAGCAGGTTCTCAGGAATCTTTTTTTTTTTTTTTTGCAGTAGATCTAGACCAGTTGCTCCCACAGTAGGAGGGACGGCCCTTGGGGGCAATACTGTAGTGGGGTAAGGTAAAGGTAAAGGACCATTAGGTTCAGTCGTGACTGACTCTGGGGTTGTGGCACTCATCTCGCTTTATTGGCCGAGGGAGCCGGTGTGCAGCTTCCGGGTCATGTGGCCAGCAGGACTAAGCCGCTTCTGGTGAATCAGAGCAGTGCACGGAAACACCATTCACCTTCCCGCCGGAGCAGTACCTATTTATCTACTTGCACTTGGACGTGCTTTCAAACTGCTAGGTGAGCAGGAGCAGGCACCGAGCAACAGGAGCTCACCCCTTTGCGGGGATTTGAACTGCCGACCTGAGAGCCACTGTGGTGTAGTGGTTAAGAGTGGTGGACTCGTAATCTGGTGAACTGGCTTCGCTTCCCCGCTCCTCCACATGCAGCTGCTGGGTGACCTTGGGCCAGTCACACTTCTCTGAAGTCTCTCAGCCCCACTCACCTCACAGAGTGTTTGTTGTGGGGGAGGAAGAGAAAGGAGAATGTTAGCCGCTTTGAGACTCCTTCAGGTAGTGATAAAGCAGGATATCAAATCCAAACTCCTCCTCCTCCTCCTTCTCTTCTTCTTCTTCTTCTTCTTCTTCTTCTTCTTCTTCTTCTTCTTCTGATCGGCAAGCCCTAGGCTCTGTGGTTTAACCCACAGTGCCACCCGCGTTCCCTGTAGTGGGGTGCTAAGAGGCAAAGGGGCAGTCGATGGACCCTGGAGGTGTAAATGACTACCAGACTTTGAAAAGCTGGTATGGTAGGTGCCAAACTCCCTGGGGTGCCCAAGCACCCACAAAATCCCCCACAATGGGGCCGGGCACCCACAAATTTCAGTGCCAGGGCCTTGCACACTGCATGGCACCCATGGCTCTGGGCACTCATGGTCTCAGAGCCAAGTTGGCACTCCTAGCTGGTATCACAGCTTCAAGTTCAGCAATTTTGTTGACTCAATCAAACTAAATAGTTTTAACTGGATTTTGAATAGACAATTAGTGAGCAATTAATTGTGACTGCTTTGGATTTTATTGTGTTATTATCTTCCTTAGTGAGGCAAGTAAACTTCTGTTATAAATGATACATTTTATAGGGTACAGTGGGGGACTTGGGCGTAGACAGGATTCATTTTAGCGGGGGCAGACTTTATGCTGGGGGTGGGGGGAACAGAACCAAGTTATCCATGATGCAATTGGTTGGTTAATTAAGTATTTTTATTCATTTATTAGATGGGGGAGGGAGCTTCCCCCCAGCACCACCAGGTGGGGAATGACTTTTGGGAACCAAGGGGATTTTGACGAAGGAGGCGAGTAACTAGACAACCTTAGAATAAATCTGAAGGCAGCCCTGTATAAGCAGGTTTTTAATTTTTTAATGTTTTTATATATGTTAGAAGCTGCCCAGAGTGGCTGGGGCAACCCAGTCAGCTGGGTGGAATATAAATAATAACATTATTATTATTATGGAATAGGACGTCCCTATTTTCATCAGAGAAAAGGGTATGGCATAGTATCAGTTTTATTATTATTTGCAGAATATGGATAGATATCTTTTCAAAATGAGAGCAAGAGCATCAAGTCATACTGAGGACAATCCTAGCTGTGTTTTCCAGCGTATTTCTTATCAATGAAAAATTTGGCATGGTGCAAGCCAATTTTGTGTGGTGCAGGGGGAAAAGTTTGAGAACCACTGCCCTAGAATGATCATTAGAAGCCAAAGGCCTGGTTTGAAAAGGAAGGTTTTCGCCTGACGTACGCAATTTTGTTTTGTTTTAGCCGCTTGCTTTTCAAATTTTATTGAATTGACCCTTCTCTTTTTAGATTGTTGCATTTAGTGTTCCTTCCATGCTATATGGAAAGGCAGGGGACAGAAGTCTTAAACAGACACAGGGAACAAGCATGCTTTCCTCCGATGCTTCTTTGAAGAAAGGGCCCTTTTGTGCAAAGGATTTTGCATGAATAGCGGAATGGCGTGATGGTTTGACAGGCTACTTTCTGCCACGTCCCTGGTCTATAATTATCCAAAAGAGAAAGGGTTCAATATTTCTCCTCCTTTTTAAAAACAACAATAACAACCCAGTAACAATCTGTTATACGTAAGATTGAGACCCTATTAAAAGGGATGGGCATATTTCCACAAAATAACAGTGCCAAAATCTGCAGGCATCGCAGCAGAAACTAGAACGGGGTTGAGGAAAATAATATTCCCCCCCCCCAATTTTTTTTATTAATTTTCCACATTATTAGACAAATAAACAAACACAAATCATAACTGAACTTAATCCATTTTTAATATCATAATTAAATGACTTCCTCAAATTCCCTTGACTGAATTTCATTATATATCATTGTAACGGTTTTCCAAAATAGTATTTCACAAGATTTACTTAATCCTCTTAACATCTTTATCTCTTATCATCTTAACTTTAAACATATTGTTTTTTAATTTCACATATTTAGATCCTTGGCCTATCTGTTATTTTGCAAGTATTTCCATTTAATTTATCTTAGCATATTTGGATAAATAGTCTTTGAAGTTCTTCCATTCTTCCTGGTAGTCCTTCTCCTTCTGGTCGCGGATTCTTCCGGTCAGTTCGGCTAGCTCCGAAAAGTCCATCATCTTCATCTGCCGTTCCTCCACTGTTGGTATTTCTTGTGTTTTCCAGTTCTTGGCTAATAAAATTCGAGCTGCAGTTGTGGCATACAAAGACAATCTAACATCTTTTTTGGGCAATTCCAACCCTATTATTCCAAGAAGAAAGGCCTCTGGTTTCTTAACAAATGTATATTGCAACATTTTCCCCCTGAGGAAAATCATATCTTATTCTGATGGGGAATATGACATGGTAGTTTTCAGTCTAGGAAGTGTGTTTTTTATGCTTCGTTTGTTTTTCGTTTTACAATATGTATTGATCTATTAATTATCTATCCCAGCTTCTTCTCCAAGGACCTCCTCATTTAAAACCCACAACAACCATGTGAGGTAGGTTAGGCTGAGATAATAATAATATAATAATAATAATTTATTATTTATACCCCGCCCATCTGGCTGGGCTTCCCCAGCCACTCTGGCCAATGGTCACACAAAGTGAGCTTCATGGCTGAATGAGGTTTTGAACCCAGGTTTCACAGGTCCTAGTCTAAACAAAAAAAATTCCTTCCAGTAGCACCTTAAAGACCAACTAAGTTAGTTCTTGGTATGAGCTTTCGTGTGCATGCACACTTCTTCAGATACACACGAAAGCTCATACCAAGAACTAACTTAGTTGGTCTTTAAGGTGCTACTGGAAGGAATTTTTTTTGTTTTGACTATGGCAGACCAACACGGCTACCTATCTGTAACAGGTCCTAGTCTGACACTCTAACCCCTGCGCCACACTGACTCTTTATATACCTTCAATTTTTTAGTACCCGTATTTTTCGCTCTATAAGACGCACCAGGCTATAAGACATGCCTAGTTTTTGGAGGAGGAAAACAAGGCAAAAAAAATTCTGAATTCCAGAAGCCAGAACAGCAAGAGGGATCATTGCGCAGTGATCCCTCTCACTGTTCTGGCTTCCGGGATAGCTGCACGAAGGCTCCCCCTGCCCTGATGAGGCTTCGTGTGGCTAAGCCAGAAGCTAGAACAACGCTCTCCTGGCTTCTGGGATAGCTGTGCAGCCTGCATTCGCTCCATAAGACGCACACACATTTCCCCTTCCTTTTTAGGAGGGGAAAAGTGAGTCTTATAGAGCAAAAAATACGGTATATCTTTATGTACTGCAGCGCTTAATCTTTTAAAAGAAATCTAAGCCATTTTGATAAAATGGTATAAAAATTCATGAAATGGATTTTAGGGTCTGTTTTAACCTTCTTCTTTTGCACAAGACGTTGTATTTTATTTATTCCAAACTTCGTTGAAATTGCTTTTAAGGGACAATTGCCAAACGTAAGGTTTTGTCTTCCAGGACAAATGCATATACAGATGTTAAGGCTTGCAGGCAGTCCTCTCCGTATGGCATTGAAACAGATTTGGAGAAAAAAAAAATTACGTTACAGATTAAGCTCCCATCCGCAGGGTATAATATCCTTCAGATCGAGAGCGTTGAGATAATTTCTCCATTATGGCTGCTGCAACTGAGTTGGAAGGGAGATTACGGCACCATTGTTAATAAACGATATAAATTGAGGCCATCGTCTTGAAACTCAAGATTTTAAAGCGACTGCGTCCCCTTTCGGTTTGTCCTTTTGCTGCTTTGGCAAGCTGACCCAAAAATGGGGAGAGGCAGGAATCTAGAAAGGTTTTAAACTGTGAAGTCAATATAATGAGTTATCAGTCCTTCCAAAGATGGGGCTGAGCTCAGTGACTTGTGAACCCCCTCTTCTAATAAATAATAATAATAATAAATTATTTATACCCCGCCCTCGCCAGGCTCAGGGTGGCTAACACCAGTAAAATTACAGTAAAAACATAATAGGGGGAAAACAATTTAAAATACTGGTTAAAATGCAATTTAAAATGCAGCCTTATTTTAAAAGTAGCCCATAGATCAAAACCATAAGGGGAGGGAAACATGAGGGTCAGGCTGAGTCCAAACCAAAGGCCAGGCGGAACAGCCCTGTCTTGCAGGCCCTGCGGAAAGATGACTAGGGCCCTAGTCCCTTGTGACAGAGCGTTCCACCAGATTGGGGCCACTACTGAAAAGGCCCTGGCCCTAGTTGAGACCAAACTAACCACCTTGCGACTTGGGACCTCCAAAATGTTGTCATTTGTGGACCTTAAGGTCCTCTGCAGGGCATACCAGGAGAGGCAGTCCCGTAGGTACGTGGGTCCTATCCGCAAAGGCAGTCCAGGGAGAGGGTCAGAGGTGATTTCTGAGGATTTGTTCCTCCAAGCACTTTTTAGAAAGACCAGCCCAGCTCGAAAACAGAGGCTCCTGAACTTTGGGGGAGCCATCGGCCCCTCGGTTCCATAAACCCATTCCCAATGCCCCCTCTACCCTACGAAAAGCATTTATCCAGGGGGTTGGACTACATGACCTTTGGGTTCAAACTCTACAATTCTGTGATTCTGAGAGTGGTTTGCATGACCCACTTAAGGAAGGTCATGAAATCTTAGAACTGGAGGGGACCATTCTATTCCAACCCCCTGCAAAGCAGGATAACGCAGTAAAATTCAAAAGAGTAAAACTTTATTTTCGCAGTCATTCAGACTCTTTAATTCAGCAAAATGGATGTACTAGATCCAGCAATAACAGCTTTTAAAAGTCTGATAGTCATTTATGCCTCCCTACTGCCCCAGTGGACGTGGGTGGCGCTGTGGGTTAAACCACAGAGCCTAGGACTTGCTGATCAGAAAGTCGGCGGTTCGAATCCCCGTGATGGGGTGAGCTCCTGTTGTTCGGTCCCAGCTCCTGCCCACCTAGCAGTTCAAAAGCACGTCAGAGTGCAAGTAGATAAATAGGTACCACTCCGGCGGGAAGGGAAACGGTGTTTCCGTGCATTGCTCTGGTTCACCAGAAGTGGCTTAGTCATGCTGGCCACATGACCCGGAAGCTGTACACCGGCTCCCTCGGCCAATAAAGCGAGATGAGCGCCGCAACCCCAGAGTCGGCCAGGGGTCCCTTTACATTTACTGCCCCAGCACACATATGTGTGCATCCCTCCCAGGTAATCCCATTGCCCCCCAGGGAGTGGCACCTCCCACTTTGGGAACCACCGATGTAAAGGAAAGGAAGGGGTCTGGAAAAAGCGGCAGTTTTGTTCCCAAGTGCAAGTTGGACTGGCAATCTTTAAATCTGTGCTTTCAATATTAATTCTTTCGTTAAATGACTGTCCCCTGCTTCTTCCCAAAGGAGCTCACAGTGGCAAATACAAAAGTGATAAAATAAAATAAAATAAAATAAAATAAAATAAAATAAAATAAAATAAAATAAAATAAAATAAAATAAAATAAAATAAAATGTATTTAAAACACTTAAGAACAGTTGCAGCTGTGTCCGACTTTTTCTGTCCAAGGAGCTCACGTCCAATGATCCACAGTGTAGGAATCCCTGCTAAAGTTGAGAAGTGTAGTTTGTGAAGTATGAATGAGGGTGGAGATAACAGAAGGAAAGTTTTCTTACAGTGCCTCAATGCTATGCTAATACTACGATACGTAACGATAATCGTTATTGTCATTGTCCCATACAAAACAACGAAATTGAAAAAATCTACATCAGACATTCAAAAACCAACAAGCCTGCTATCCCAGCTATCCCAGCCTGGTTAACCCCCTTAAAACTCTGATACCCCATAATTACATACAATATACTCCCATAGAGACTACCTTAAAGAGGTAAAGGTAAAGGTACCCCTGCCCGTACGGGCCAGTCTTGCCAGACTCTAGGGTTGTGCGCTCATCTCACTCTAGAGGCCAGGAGCCAGCGCTGTCCGCAGACACTTCCGGGTCACGTGGCCAGCGTGACAAGCTGCATCTGGCGAGCCAGCGCAGCACACGGAACGCCGTTTACCTTCCCGCTGGTAAGCGGTCCCTATTTATCTACTTGCACTTAGGGGTGCTTTCGAACTGCTAGGTTGGCAGGCGCTGGGACCGAACGACGGGAGCGCACCCCACCGCGGGGATTCGAACCGCCGACCATGCGATCGGCAAGTCCTAGGTGCTGAGGTTTTACCCACAGCGCCACCCGCGTCCCCAGAGACTACCTTACACTTCGTTTAAAACCAAAATCGCATTTGGATAAAAACTGTTTCTCAGCTAGTCCTAGTCCTAGTCTTTATAACCCTGGACCTTCTTCCAGAAGGCAGAAGCTGAAAGAGATCATTTCCAGGGTGCGCACTATCCTGCGCTATCTCTGTAGCTTTCTTATGGCACCTGGAAGCATAGATTTGATCCAAGGTGGGAAGAGTGCACCCAATTATTCTCTCCGCAGTCTTTACAACCCTGGACAGCATTGTTTTTTCCCTGACCTTGCAGCTCCCAAACCACACACACAGACCGTAAGTTAATACACTAAGAAGAATTGAACTGTGGAGTGGAAAGGGATCCCCAAGGGTCATCTAGACCAACCCCTTGCAATACAGGAACCTCAGCTAAAGTATCCGTGGCAGATAATCCATTAACACAAGGAGGCAGGATGGCCGTGAGGTTCAAATGGGCAATGGGAAGTTATTCTTCACACAATGGATATTTGACCGATGGAACTCAAGAGGTGGCAAGGGGCGCTGGGTTTGGTGGCTTTTTGAAAGGGTAGGACAAATCCATGGCGAATAGGTCTGTTAATAGTTAACGGTCTGGATCCACATTTGGAGGCAGCAGTTGCTGGAAGTCACAAGGGCACCTGGTTGGCCGCAGTGAGAACAGAATGCTGGACTGGATGGGCCCTTGGCCTGATCTAGCAGGCTCTTCTTATTGTTGAAACCATTCCATCATCCACGAAAAGCAGGCTGCCTCATAGTATAATCAGCTGGTCAGTGTTGACTTCAAGCTTCTCTAGGGTTATCCAGGCTTCGTTATTCCGATCAGAAATACTGGAATGTAGCTGATCCAAGCGGGGCTTGAAGTCCCCGTCCATCAGCTGATCAAGGGCGGCTTCAAGCACTGCTTGGGTCAGCTTGGATCTCCCTGTGAAATGTGCCTTGAACTCAGGCTCAAAATCAAAACCACTAGAATTCCTATATTACGCAAAAACAATTGGAAAAAACACATAAACGTAATAGGCCGTATAACAACATCTGTAAAGTTATTTACTAGAAACTACTTCTCAAAATTAGATACGCTTCTCATAATGTCAAAATCAACATCGTGACATAATGTATTAAAATGTAGCTTATACAGTTGACCACTGAATCAAGCATGTACAAAATGCAATTCCTATTTTGTCCCGTAGTACATTCATATTCTAATTTCTCCATCTTCTCTTGTCTTTTTCAATCTGACGTATTCCTTAGAAGAGTACAACATTAAATCATTTGAACACTGGCACTGGTAGATGCTGTCACAGGCAGACAAGGCAAGGATTCCTGGTTATTCCCCTGTTTCGCCCCAAGGAGCTTCATCAGCTGTGCGTGGTTCGTTACTGTATAAAAAAGCTTGTTGTTGTTGTTGTTTAGTTGTGTCCGCCTCTTCGTGACCCCTGGACCAAAGCATGCCAGGCACTCCTGTCTTCCACTGCCTCCTGCAGTTTGGTCAAACTCATGCTGGTAGCTTCGAGAACACTGTCCCACCATCTCGCCCTCCGTCGTCCCCTTCTCCTTGTGCCCTCCATCTTTCCCAACATCAGGGTCTTTTCCAGGGAGTCTTCTCTTCTCATGAGGTGGCCAAAGTCTTGGAGCCTCAGCTTCAGGATCTGTCCTTCCAGTGAGCACTCAGGGCTGATTTCCTTAAGAATGCAGAGGCTTGATCTTCTTGCAGTCCATGGGACTCTCAAGAGTCTCCTCCAGCACCAGAATTCAAAAGCATCCATTCTTCGGTGATCGGCCTTCTTTATGGTCCAGCTCTCACTTCCATGGAACTTATTCGTGATAAGCCCACCACCATGCATCATGGGAACAGAGGATTGACAAGTGGCCTGCTGTGTGTGTGTGTGTGTGTGTGTGTGTGTGTGTGTGTGAGAGAGAGAGAGAGAGAGAGAGAGAGAGAGAGAGAGAAAGAGATGAGTTTGAGCTCCGCCAGCTCAATTCACCCCTTGCCACCCTAGTTTTCTGTTTTGCTTTTCCACCAGGCACCTTCTGCCTTTGTTGTTTGACTTGCAGTGTGTGATTTCAGCCGGCAGATGTCCCTTTTCCTTGATGTGTCTGTTCACATCCTTGCCTTGGAGGTAGTGAAATTGTTGTTTTTCAGGGACTGATGTCTTCACCCCAATGCAAAGCACCTTGGCTAGAGAGGAAACAGGAACAGCTTAAGGGAGAGCTTTCCAAACTGTCTGTCATGATGACTTGAATGCTCCCCACACTCCTCCCAGGGCTGGAAAATGGTTAATTTAACCTCCAGTTTGCTAGTAAAACTGAATTACTGTATCTAAAAAAGTGTGTTGCCAACATGAAAAGTTTGGAAAGTTTAAGGACTCCCACTGGTGTGCAGCTGGCTGAAGCTACAGCACATCAAAAGGCAGCATCTTACAACAAAATACAGGATATATTTGCATTTTGGATAAGGGTTGTGTGAACACAGATGGAAAACCCACCTCTGGGAATGCATAAGGAGTGTGAACAGAGCTTTAGAGGAGCATATAAGGCCTCATTCATGCCACACATTTAAAGTGCTATTTTACTGCCAAAGATCTCTGGGAGCTGTAGTTCACTAAGGGCGCTGAGAGGTGTCAAAAAGCCCCTCTTCCTCCTCTCACAGAAGTACAATTCCCAGAGTTCCCTGGTGTTACGGTAAAATCTGGGTGCGAGGCTACTCTGCCACCCAGCTCGTCGGATTAAGTCCGTGAGTCCCTGCGGAGGAAAATGAGCTCAGCTGGAGACAGGAGCAAGCTGCAGAAGATCCAAGTTTATTGCGCAACAGGTTCAAGGCGAGATTGAACAGCGAGAAAGGGGTGACATGAACTTTTGAAACTTCCCTCCATGTCCCAGAATACAGTGCAAAATACATCCCAGTTACATCATCGATACATTAAGAAGAGGTTGGGTTATACAGGATTAACATATGGAGGAGGGAGGGGGAATATGCAGGGCTGGAGATATGCGCAGATAAGCACATCCTGAGTACCGGTGATGAGAAGACAATGGTCCATGTACTGGCATTGCCCAGAGGAAGGCTTGGCAGAGTGATTTGACAGGATTAGGGTCTTGACACCTTGCTTGAGGGATTATGGAGGACAGGGGAGGTGTCATGAAGTCCTAGAGAAATTGAGCAAATTGGCACGTTGAGTTTCTATGAATTTTATAGATTTTAGTCCCTTTTGACATTGACAATTGGAAATAAATGGATATATTGTAGCGAAGAAGAAGGTGAAGAAGGCATGCCCCCCCCTTCCGTATCACCTGGGAAGAGGCATTGATCGCTAAACCACTCTGGGCGTTTGTCGACTTGCTGCACAGGCATTCTCAATCTCTTTGAAGCCACCACAACTGGGACACATTTCGAGATGTCAGCAAAGCAATGTCTCTCTCTCCCGCTCATGCAATGCGAACCGAACTCAATTTCCAGAGAGGTAGAATCTACATCCCTCTCTTGCAGGAAAAGAACCAAGAGTCCTGTGGTGCCTTAAAGGTGAAGAAATGTTTATCATCACATTATTCAAGCCAAGCAATTTATTACGGCCAGAGACCAGTAATTACCCTGGCATAAGATTTCATAGACCACCGTCCACTGTATTAAATGCATGAAGCATTCTCCTCGATTGCAAGTCTACCACTCTCCATGGGAACGGAGGAAGAATTGTAGACAGTGAGATATCAGAGGGAAATGAGATGCAGGAAAGTTCAGCCCAGGTAATTTTGTAATTAGCGGTTGTAGAATACAACAAACAGCCCCGCTGGTTGAAACAGAAGATGCTGGCATGGGGGATGAAATATACTTGGAGTCGAGAGTGGATTTCATGCTCTTTATTCAGCTCATAGCGGAGAGGAGGAATGGAAGTTCCCCCAGAATGTCTGCTTTATATACATTATTTACACAATGGGCCCCACATGATTGGCTAATTCCGGGATTTACCTGTAGGCCAATCAGGTTGCGGATTCACTTCCACCTGGAGCTGAATTGGGTGGCTCCTGTGGTCCAATCAGACTGCTGCATTCTGAATCCTATTGTTCTAGGACCAATCAGACTGCTCCCTTTTGGATCCTATTCAACTCAGTACATTTTGGATCCTATTCAACTCCCCTCTAAGTTCCAGTCCTGCCCGGGAGGTCACATTCATAGTCCTCAAGGTACGCTGGCCGCCTATGTGTGCGTTGCGGCCTGGGGTGTTCCCTGGTCCGGGGTTCGGGTTCTGGTTCGGGTTCCGAGGATGCTGGCTGCGATGGGGCTGTTTGGTCTGGCGCAACTGGCTCACTCAGTCGTGGTTCTGGTTCCGGTGTCCTTTCAACCTCGTGGGTCCTCTCTGTATTTACTTTTTCTGCCTCTCCTGCTGGCCCCTCCTGTTCTATGGGCCTCACTGCCCCACTGTTCCCTTGGGACTCCTCTGACCTGTCCTCCTCCTGGTTTTCTCCCGGGAATCGTTGCCGTATCTGGTCGCAGTGGCAGCGCCAGCATTGCCCCCCATCCGTTACACCTCGTATGACATGGGGCCACTGACCCTGGTGACTGTGGCAGGTACCCATGCTGGGCCTGCCCCAAAATTATTTGCGTAGACTGGGTCCTGGGCCACGAAGGTCCGGGGGTTCCTGCTCCCCCCCCCCACTACCTCATCCTGAGCTCTGTTGGGGTGAAGGCGGTCCAGTCTGATTGCAAGGCGCCGACCCATTAGTAGTTCAGCGGGGGGCCCTTAGCACAAGTAGTGTGATAAAACTCCATCACGCTGAGTCCACAGGATAGGATTGAGCTGGTTGATAAATTGCAATTTAGTAGTTTCACACTGCAGTACAGTCTCCATTCAATAGGGCCACCTTACATTCAATAAACCCAAGAAAATGCCTTCCATGACAACACATCTTCCACCCTCCTTCATTCAAGGTTTTTAAAGAGACATTGGAGGGCGATCTGTCAGGGATTCTGCAGCTGTGATTCCTGCATTGCAGAGAGTTGGAGTAGATGACCCCTTGGGGTCCCTTCTAAGTCTACAATTCTATGGTTCTGTGATTCGAGGAGTGTATAGAAACATGCAGCTGCTCATCTCTTACAGTCTCAGCTGTGGTCAAATGCCTGTTGAAAAAGACACATTGTTGCAATATGCCGGAAGGGGTGCATTTCCAGCATGAGGGAGTTCCACAACTGGGGTGTCACCACAGAGAAGGCCCCGTCTCACATCCCAAACCCTAGCGCAGGGCTTGCCTTGCTGATCTTAAAGCTCTATTTGCACTGCAGTGCATTGCGTGGACCTCTGACTTCCAAATCTCATGCTACAATAAATACATTGGTTGATTTTATATAATAATAATAATAATAATAATAATAATAATAATAATAATAATAATTTATTATTTATATCCCGCCCATCTGGCTGGGCCTTCCCAGCCACTCTGGGCGGCTTCCATAAAAACCAAAAATACAGTAAAATCACACGTTAAAAACTTCCCTTATTTATTTACTCCATAGGGATAATGGGAAAAATATAATAATAGTAATAGTAGTAATAATAATAATAATAATAATAATAATAATAATAATAATAATATTTATACCCCGCCATCTGGCTGGGTTTCCACAGCCACTCTGGGCGGCTTCCAACAAAATATTAAAATGCAATAGTCTGTCAAACATTAGAAGCTTCCCTAAACAGGGCTGCCTTCAGATGTCTTCTAAAAGTCTGGTAGTTGTTGTTCTCTTTGACATCTGGTGGAAGGGCGTTCCACAGGGCAGGTGCCACCACCGAGAAGGCCCTGAGTGCTGGACCTCAGTGTCCGGGCAGAACGATGGAGGTGGAGACGCTCCTTCAGGTATTCTGGACCAAGGCCGTTTAGGGCTTTAAAGGTCAGCACCAACACTTTGAATTGTGCTCAGAAACGTACTTGGAGCCAATGTAGGTCTTTCAAGACCAGTGTTATGTGGTCTTGGCCATTCAAATGGTATGCATGGCCATTCAAATGGTATGCATGAACACTGTGTAAGCAGTGTTAATTTTTATAGACGCGGAGAAGGCCTTTGACAATATCTCCTGGAAATTTATGAAGGGAAATTTAAAAGAAATGGGACTGGGACAGGGTTTTGAGAATGGGATTGATGCAATTTATTCAGAACAAAAGGCTAAATTGATAGTTAACAATGTGGTTACAGAAGAGTTCAAAATTGAAAAAGGAACACGACAAGGCTGTCCTATCTCCCCACTGTTATTTATCTCGATTCTGGAGGTGCTCTTGAATATGATTAGAGGGGACCGGTTGGTGGAAGGAATTCAGGTCGGAGTGAAACAATATAAACTTAAAGCCTTTGCAGATGACCTAGTTTTGACCTTGCAGGAGCCAGAATCTAGTACGAAAAGAGTATTACAATTGATTCAAGACTTTGGTCGGGTGGCGGGATTCAAATTAAACAAACAGAAAACAAAGGTACTGGGAAAAAATTTGACAGATACAGAGTCAGAAAGGTTTCAGAGAGAGACAGAACTAAACGTGGTTAAAAAAGTAAAGTACCTAGGGGTAAACATAACAGCAAAAAATCTGAGTCTATTTAAGGACAATTATGATAAATGTTGGTCAGAAATTAAGAGAGACTTAGACAGTTGGACAAAACTGAAACTTTCTTTGTTAGGCCGAATTGCTGCTATCAAGATGAATGTATTGCCAAAAATGCTCTTTTTATTTCAAACATTACAGATTGTGGACAAGGCGGAGTGCTTCCGGAAGTGGCAGAGAGATATTTCCAAATTTGTCTGGCAGGGCAAAAAGCCCAGAATTAAGTTTAAGATATTAACTGATGCGAAAGAAAGAGGGGGCTTTGCCCTGCCAGACCTAAAGTTGTACTATGAGGCCGCAGCTTTCTGCTGGCTAAAAGACTGGCTACTTCTCGAAGACACTGATGTATTGGATCTGGAAGGTTTTAACAATGCTTTTGGTCCGCATGCATATTTATGGTATGACAAGGTTAAGATCAATAAGGCCTTTAAGAACCATATTGTCAGAAAGGCAGTGCTTAATGTCTGGATAAAATATAAAGACTTATTGGAAAACAAAACTCCAAGGTGGCTCTCACCTTTGGAAGCTAAGGCCCGAAAAAGACTCAATATGGAGGCCAAATGGCCAAAATATTGGGAAATACTAGAAAAAGATGGAGACAACTGGAAACTGCAGAGTTTTGAGAAAATGAAGGATAAAGTGCGAGACTGGTTACATTACGCTCAGATTAAAGAAATGTTTAAAAATGACAAAAAGTTAGGATTCCAGGTGGAGAAATCGAAATTGGAAACAGAACTGTTAGAACCTAGGACTAAGGTACTTTCAAGAATGTATAACTTGCTGTTAAAATGGAATACACAAGATGAAACGGTCAAATCGGTCATGATTAAATGGGCACAGGATATTGGACATAATATCATGTTTGAGGACTGGGAAAGGTTGTGGACCTCTGGGTTGAATTTCACTGCATGTAATGCTTTGAAAGAAAATGTTATGAAAATGATATATAGATGGTACATGACCCCAGTCAAACTCGCAAAAATATACCATTTGTCTGATAATAAATGTTGGAAATGTAAAGAGAATGAAGGAACATTCTTTCACCTCTGGTGGACCTGTCCTAAAGTGAAGGCCTTTTGGGAAATGATATATAATGAGCTGAAAAAGGTATTTAGGTATACCTTCCTTAAGAAACCAGAGGCCTTCCTTTTGGGCATTATCGGTCAGAGGGTGGCAAAGAAGGACCGAACTTTTTTCCTGTATGCAACAACGGCAGCAAGGATACTTATCGCTAAATACTGGAAAACCCAAGATCTACCTACACTGGAAGAATGGCAGACGCAACTGATAGGCTACATGGAACTGGCAGAAATGACTGGCAGAATCCGAGACCTGGGAGAGGAGAGGATGGAAGAAGACTGGAAGAAATTCAAGATTTATTTGCAAAAACATTGTAATTTGGTTGAATGTTAAGAAGGATGCTGGATCATAAATAATATGGCACCACTAAACTAGATGGAGTAATGAAGATGAGCTATGTAACAATTTAAAATAATTAAATTTTTTTGAATAATTATTAAATTATAGTTAAATTTCTAAGATTTGGTTAAAGGGGATTGGAGACCAGAAAATTAGATATAAGAGTAGAATCAAGATGATAAATTGCTGGCAAATTTTATTGGAATGAAGGTAGGAGCGGGAGATGAGAGGAAGTCCAAAGAAGTGGTGAAACTATGCTGAGATATATGTTATACTGTTTATTCTTATGTATTGTATTAAAAAATCTTAATAAAATTTTTTTAAAAAAAAAATATGTGATTGATTATGAGGGGTGGGGCTTACCTGCCTCCCCCCCAATATTTTGTTTAAGTTGGCACCCCTTGGGGAGCCAACTCCCATCTCTTGCGGGGGCCCAATTAGTGCCATTCCCTTCCGTTAAGAGTTTGGGTGTAATCCTTGACGCCTCCCTTTCCAGGGAGGCGCAGGTTGCAGCCACAGCAAAGGTGGTATTTTTCCATCTCCACCGTATTAAGCAGTTGGTCCCTTACCTTTCTCACCCTGATCTGGCCACAGTGATCCATGCGACGGTCACCTCCAGGCTTGATTATTGTAACTCGCTCTACGCAGGGCTGCCCTTGAAGCTGACCCAGAAACTCCAGCAGGTGCAGAATGCCGTGGCGAGGCTCCTTACGGGATCCTTGCCGTGGGATCACATTCATCCAGCGCTTTACCAACTGCACTGGCTCCCGGTGGAGTACAGGGTCAGGTTTAAGGTGCTGGTTTTGACCTTTAAAGCCCTATGTGGCCCAGGACCCACGTACCTATGGGGTCGCCTCTCCTGGTATGTCCCGTGGAGGACCTTAAGGTCCACAAATGACAACATTTTGGAGGTCCCAAGTTGCAAGGTGGTTAGATTGGTCTCAACTAGGACCAGGGCCTTTTCAGTACTGGCCACGACTTGGTGGAACGCTCTGTCACAAGAGACCAGGGCCCTGCGGGACTTGACATCTTTCCACAGGGCCTGCAAGACAGAGCTGTTCCGCCTGGCCTTTGCTTTGGACTCAGTCTGACCCTCATGTTTCCCTCCCCTTATGGTTTTGATCTATGGGCTACTTTTAAAATGAGGCTGCATTTTAAATTGCATTTTAACCTGTATTTTAAATTGGGTGTCCCCCCCCCCACTTATGCTTTTACCTTGATTTTATTGGTGTTAGTCGCCCTGAGCCCGGCTCTGGCTGGGGAGGGTGGGGTATAAATAATTTTTTTTTTATTTACCGTATATTTATTTATTTATTTATTTATGGACATCAAATGAAGCTGAATATTGGAAGGTTCGGGACAGATAAAAGAGGCAGAGGAAGCACAGAGTTAGACTATGGAACTCCCTCCCACAAGGCAGGGATATCCAGCAACATTAAAAGAGGATTAGACAAAGTCATGGAGGAGAGGGCTGTCGATGGCAACTAGCCAGTGCTGCTAGGCTCTGTCTTCCACAGTTGGAGGCAGCCATGCTTCTGAACACCAGTTACTGGAACCCACAGGAGGCGAGAAGATGGTCTTGCATTCGAATCCTGCTTGCTGGTTCCCCAGGGTCAGACCCTGTGAGAACAGGGTATGGAACTCGATGGGCTGCTGGCCTGATCCAGCGTGGGCTCCTCTCCTTTTCCGATGCCCTCCCCTCAAGGCTCTGCCTTTGCTTTTGCCCCCAGATGCCAAAGGGACCATCCGGGAGATCGTCCTTCCCAAAGGTCTGGACCTGGACCGGCCGAAGAGGACCAGGACTTCTTTCACCGCTGAGCAGCTCTACCGGTTGGAGCTGGAGTTTCAGCGCTGCCAGTACGTGGTGGGCAGAGAGAGGACGGAACTCGCCCGGCAGCTCAACCTCTCCGAGACGCAGGTGAGGGATGGGTGCCTTTGCCGAAGAAGGCATCGCTCTTTTCCACCCCACACTCTGATTCTTCCCTTACTCCCTTTCATTCTCTCTTCCTCCTCCATTCTCATTTTCTCTCTCTCTCTGAAATATACTCAGAGTCCTGGAGTGATTTCAAGCTCTTTATTGCAGCTGGTAAAACAGTGATTGAATTGGCCCCAAACCTCAGGCTTTTATAATAATAATAATAATAATTTATTATTTATACCCCGCCCATCTGGCTGAGTTTCCCCAGCCACTCTGGGCAGCTCCCAATCGAGTGTTAAAAACAATACAGCATTAAATATTAAAAACTTCCCTGAACAGGGCTTCAGATGTCTTTTAAAGATAGGATTGCTGCTTATTTCCTTCACATCTGAAGGGAGGGCATTCCACAGGGTGGGTGCCACTACCAAGAAGACCCTCTGCCTGGTTCCCTGTAGCCTCTCTTCTCTCAATGAGGGAACCGCCAGAAGGCCCTCGGTGCTGGACCTCAGTGTCTGGGCAGAACGATGAGGTTGGAGAAGCTCCTTCAAATATACAAGACCGAGGCCGGCAGCACATATACTAAAATTGGAATGATACAGAGAAGATTAGCATGGCCCCTGCGCAAGGATGACACGCAAATTCGTGAAGCGTTCCATATTTTTGTGGGGAAAAAATAAAATAAAAAAATTAAGGGACTTCCGGGTTGGTGCCTCCAGTAATGGCAGAATTCCTCTGATCGGGAGGAATTTGCCCCATGGGAATTTGGGTCTGGCCGCCACAGCGAAGGCGGAGACCCGCAAAAAATCACAGGCGGGAGAAGCCTGTGAGCGTGGGATTCGACGGGCACCTTTTGCGCCTCCCTTACTCGCGGGGAAACCCGGTTTCGGGGGTCCGGAGCGACGTGGGGTGAGCGGCGTGGTGCTTCGAATCATCTGCTTTTCCCATGGAGCAAAGCCGCATAGCTGTTGCCGGAGAGCGCTCACTTTTTCCTGTGGACAATTTGATTCTAAAGTAACTACCCGTGAGTAGAGCTGAAGTGGGAGAATTGGATTTTTAAACGTTTAATTTGGTATCGTAACGGGGAGGTTCAATACAGGAAGTCCACGTTCCCCTTTTGTAAATAGACTGAAGCAATGAGGCTGCAAGCTGAAGTCTTGGAAAGCCTATTGTAAAAGACTAAATTTCCATCGGTAAAGAACATTAAACCCCCCCTTGGAGGCAGGAGAAGAGGGGGGGGGAGTTGTGGACTGAATATGCCTGCAGGAGAGAGTGAAGAAAGTTAAAATACCGCCGCTCTGACCCTGGAAACGGGCTGCTAGCAGGACTGACGTCTTTTGGAATGTTCATTGACAGCGCTTAGAACGTTCATTGACAGCTAGCTAATAAGAGAAATACATTGTTTCTACTGTCTCCGGCTGCTTTTAAAAAGGAGTAAAAGTAACTGAAAATTGAAACTAACTTTGGATTCTTTGAACTGTGTTTAAAAGAGGACATTATTGATTAATATAAATAGAAACTGTTTCCCCCTAGTGGAAGCCTCTGAAACTGGTTGCTTTACAAGAGCTGGGCTAGGGGAATTTCCAGCTGCAAGATAAAAAACTGTGAGACTCTGGGACTGACCTTGAATCTTTTAAGTGCTATGGCAAATGGAAAGGAAAAAGCAGACCAGTCAACTGCAGAAAAAACATTAAGGTCTGGGAGGACTTTGCAGCAACCCAGGAGAGGCTCAACACCAGGCCTCCCTGCTTCTTCTGCGACTGCTTTTGCACTAGTACACTCAAAACCAAGAGGAATGTCGACAGAAGAGGCCTTAGCGGTTGCATTAAATAAGATAAATGATTCACTGGAACAGCTTAGCAAGAAAACAGATGCGACAAACAAGAAAGTGGACACTGCAACTATTAGTATAAATAATCTGGGACAAAAGGTGAATACCAATACAGAAACCATCCAGAAATTGATTCAGGAATCTACTTTGATACGGCAGATTGCGGAGGAACTCGAGAGAGAGAGAGTCCCAGCCCTACAGAGGCAACTTAATGAACGTAAGTTGACGCTTGCTATGATTGAACTTAAAGAAAAACAGACGAATTTGAGGATCAGAGCCCTACATGAATTGGAGAAGGAAAGCTTGACAGATTTTCTCACACAGGAATTTGCTGACTTTTGGGACTTGGACTTGGGCCAAGAAGAGTTTAGAATTGTGAGGGCCCCTCAGGTTTGGAAGAGGAGGGGAAAAAGAGAAGAATAGAATAAGAGACTGCTTGATCACTCTTCGAACTAAAGAAGGGCCTAACTATGGAGATATTGTTGCCCTGCTGAGAAGGAATAAAATCATCTTTAGGTGGGAGTTTCCCCAAGGTCTATCTTTCAGTTTCAAAGGAAGGAAAATAAAAATAAGATCAGTAGAAGATAAAGTAAAGTTTTTGTGTAAATGCGAAGAAGATCTGCGGAGGGGACTTGGAAAAGAGCCAAGAGCATCGAATAGAAGATCACCAGGATGAAGTTGATGGACTATATGGAACTGGCGGAAATGACTGGCAGAATCCGAGACCAGGGAGAAGAGT
Organism: Podarcis cretensis; assembly: GCF_951804945.1. NCBI lineage: Eukaryota > Metazoa > Chordata > Lepidosauria > Squamata > Lacertidae > Podarcis > Podarcis cretensis. The sequence continues at coordinate 2,416,083 of NC_137178.1, read as the reverse complement.
CGGTGGAAGAAGACTGGAAAAGTTTTAAAGATTATTTATGGAAATACTGTAAAATTAATGAATGTTAGAAAAATGTTGGAATGAAGTTATATGGCTTTAGTAGAAATGTTATAAGGAATTAAGTATAAATAGATTAACAGAGTACTAAAGGAAAAAATAAGGTTAGAATGTGTTAAGATAATTATAGGATAGAAAACAGAGGAAGATGGAAAGGAATTGCTGAAACAATTAACAGAAGTGGAATACAAAAAGGGAGGTGTGAGGAGGTCGCTGAAATAAGTGAATGAAAGATAAGATACTGAAATTGTTTGATGTGTTTTAAATTGTTTTTGTTTTGTTTTGTTAGTTTAATGTGTTAGTGTTATGTAGTGTTTTTGTATTGTATTGTATTGTATTGTTCTTTTTTGTAGTGTTTAAATTGTTAGAAAAGTAATAAATATTATTTTCAAAAAAAAAAAAAAAAAGGTCAGCAACAACACTTTGAATTGTGCTCAGAAAACGTACTGGGAGTCAATGCAGATGTCTCAGGACCAGTGTTATGTGGTCCTGGCGGCCGCTCCCAGTCACCAGTCTAGCTGCTGCATTCTGAATTAATTGCCGTTTCCGGGTCACCTTCAAAGGTAGCCCCACATAGAGTGCATTGCAGTAGTCCAAGCAAGAGATAACCAGAGCATGCACCACTCTGGCGAGACAGTCCGCAGGCAGGGAGGGTCTCATCCTGCGTACCAGATGGAGCTGGTAGACAGCTGCCCTGGACACAGAATTGACCTGTGCCTCCATGGACAGCTGTGAGTCCAAAATGACTCCCAGGCTGCGCACCTGGTCCTTCGGGGGCACAGTTGCCCCATTCAGGACCAGGGAATCCTCCACACCCGCCCACACCCTGTTCCCCAAAAACAGTACTTCTGTCTTGTCAGGATTCAACTTCAATCCATTAGCCGCCATCCATCCTCCAACTGCCTCCAGACACTCACACAGGACCTTCACCGCCTTCACTGGTTCTGATTTAAAGGAGAGGTAGAGCCTCTCTAATATACATTATTTACACAATGAGTCCCGTCTGACTGGCTGATTCTGCTTTCCTCCTAAAGCCTGATTGGTCTTTTCCTGCAGGCCAATCAGTTGTTGCATTCTAGGATCCTGCTTGCCTATTGTTCTAGGATCCAAGTAAAAGGTAAAGGTACCCCTGCCCGTACGAGCCAGTCTTGACAGACTCTGGGGTTGTGCGCCCATCTCACTTAAGAGGCCAGGGGCCAGCGCTGTCCGGAGACACTTCCGGGTCACGTGGCCAGCGTGACATCGCTGCTCTGGCGAGCCAGAGCCGCACACGGAAACGCCGTTTACCTTCCCGCTGGTAAGCGGTCCCTATTTATCTACTTGCACCCGGAGGTGCTTTCGAACTGCTAGGTTGGCAGGCGCTGGGACCGAGCAGCGGGAGCGCACCCCGCCGCAGGGATTCGAACCGCCGACCTTTCGATCGGCAAGTCCTAGGCGCTGAGGCTTTAACCCACAGCGCCACCTGCGTCCCGTTCTAGGATCCAAGCTTAGTACATAACACACACACACACTCTCTCAGCTTTCATGACACAATGGGACTCTTTTGTCTTATTTTGAGCTTTAGCAAGCAACAAATGTCACTTTGACCACATCAGTACCCACAAGACACTCAGCATGAGTCACCCCAGGCAGGAAACTGGAGTCATGTGGCTGTGTGGTGTAATGATTAGAGAGTGCTGGACCAGGACTTGGGAGAGACCAGGGGGAGGGGAATTCTGTTCGGTCACAGAGATGCTATATAAAAATCATCTTTTCGAGTGTCCCAGGCCCCTAGCACTGGAAGCTTGCCCTGAGGGCTGAGTCCTGTGGTGCCCAGAAGCAAAGGAGCTTCTGGATCTTGCGAAATACTCGGAATCATAGAATTGTAGAGTTGGAAGGGAGCACCAAGGGTCATCTAGTCCAGCCCCCTGGAATGCAGGGATCACAGCTAAGCAATCCCTGACTTATGGCCACCCAACCTCAGTTTCCAAATGAAGGAGAGACCATTACTTTCCGAGGGAGTTCATTCATGTCAAACAAGCCCCCCGCCCCCTAATGTTCAGACAGAATCTCTTTTCTTGTCATTTGAATCAATAATAATAATAATAATAATAATAATTTATTTATACCCTGCCCATCTGGCTGAGTTTCCCCAGCCACTCTGGGCAGCTCCCAATCGAATGTTAAAAACAATACAGCATTAAATATTAAAAACTTCCCTAAACAGGGCTGCCTTCAGATGTCTTTTAAAAATAAGATAGCTGCTTATTTCCTTAACATCTGATGGGAGGGCATTCCACAGGGTGGGCACCACCACCAAGAAGGCCCTCTGTCTGGTTCCCTGTAACCTCACTTCTCGCAATGAGGGAACTGCCAGAAGGCCCTCGGAGCTGGACCCATAGCTGTCAACTTTCAGATTTGAAAATAAGGGATCAGTAGCCTCAGCTGTCCCAGAGACAGTCTACGGGATATCTAACAATCCGGGATAGCACCGGGAAGCAGTGGGAAACGGCGTTGGAATAAGGGAATTTCCCGCAAAAAAAGGGAAGCTATGGCTGGACCTCAGTATCCAGGCTGAACGATGCGGGTGGAGATGCTCCTTCAGGTATACAGGACCGAGGCTGTTTAGGACTTTAAAGGTCAGCACCAACACTTTGAATTGTGCTCAGAAACGTATCCATTGGTTCAGGTCGTCGCCTTGGGAGCAGCAGAAAACAAGCTTGCTCCATTTCCCGTGTGGGAGCCCTTGAGATATTTGAAGGTGGTTCTCATCACCCCAGTCTTCTCTTCCCCCAGGCTAAACATCCAGGCTTGCTCTCCATCCCCTTTATCACTTTGAGGAAGAAGCAAAAGGCCCCATCTCACTGTGGCACCAAACACATTTGCAAGATGTTTTGCTGTCTGAGGACAGTAGAACACTTAGAGCATGGCTAGGCAACCTAAGGCCTGGGGGGCGGATGTGGCCCCATCGCCTTCTCAATCCGGCCCGCGGACAGTCCGGGAATCAGCATGTTTTTATATGAGTAGAATGTGTGCTTTTATTTAAAATGCACCTCTGGGTTATTTGTGGGGCATAGGAATTCGCTCATCCCCCCCCAAAAAAAATATAGTCTGGCCCACTGCATGGTCTGAGGGATAGACTGGCCCCAGTGGCGTAGCGTGGGTTGTCAGCACCCGGGGCAAGGCAAGTAATTTGCGCCCCCTAACCCGTGGATTTGCGCCCCCTAACCCTAACCCCCAGATGTTGCGCCCGGTGCGGCCGGCCCCCCCTGCACCCCCCACACTACGCCACTGACTGGCCCACAGCTGAAAAAGTTTGCTGACTTAGAGCCACCCATTCTACATAGCATAGTGAATCCTACCTTACTTCAGTACAAGCAATGGGGCACTGGGCTGCACCCTAGGGAGACCAGCAGGGTAGAGGACAAGGTACAGCTACCTTCTCCAACAAAAGGGTCTGGTGAGAGAGCTCAGGAGGAAGAGCCACCCAGCCTATGGTGCCTGAGGCAGTTGGGTCACACTGCCTAATGGTAGGAACTGCCCTCTGCATTTTTGCATGTAGTAAGGCCTCAGCTGCATCCCTGGGATTTATTTTTGTTGATTGCTTATTCACATGCCAGTTTTTCCTCCAAGGAGCTCAAGGTGGCACACATGGTTCTTCCCCCCCCCCCCAGTATGTTTCCACCCCCATTGTTCAGCCCGGACACTGAGGTCCAGCTCTGAGGGCCTTCTGGCGGTTCTCTCGCTACGAGAAGCCAAGCTACAGGGAACCAGGCAGAGGGCCTTCTTTGTGGTGGCACTCGCCCTGTGGAATGCCCTCCCACCAGATGTCAAAGAGAATAACAACTACCAGACTTTTAGAAGACATCTGAAGGGAAGTTTTTAATGTATGACATTTTAATGTATTTTTAATCTTTGTTGGAAGCCGCCCAGAGTGGCTGGGGAAACCCAGCCAGATGGGCGGGGTACAAATAAATTATTATTATTATTATTATTATTATTATTATTATTATTATTTATTATTATTATTATTATTATTATTATTATTATTATTATTATTATCCCTCCTTATTTAACCCCCACAACAACCCTGCCAGGTAGGTTAGGCTGAGAGGTGTGACAGGCCAAAGGTCACCCTGTGAGCTTCGTAGCCAAGAGGAGATTCGAACTCTGGTCTCCCAGGTGCTAGTCCGTAACTCTAACCACTATACCATGCTGACTCTTCAAAGGATGATGAAGGAGGTGGCCCTGGAGAGATGTTTCCAGGCAGGATATGACTCTAGCCGGCTGAGCAGCCCCAAGCTGGCAGAAGTCACGTTCTAATGATGTCGGAGCAGCTTATTTTATTTATAGCTGCACAACGAATACTGCTCTGTTAAAAATTAATCGCAATAATAGCAATTAACAATTCATTACCATGAGCAACAGAGATGATGGAACGACACTTCGCATCTTTCACACACCCTGTGGCTTCCTACATGGCAAAACTCCCGCAATGTGGAAAGGGCTTTCATGCAGGAATTGCTCTGAAATCTGCACTCAGACCGTCGCCCTGAACAAGCACGAACTTTGCTGCTTCGTCGTGTGTGGAAAACGTGCAGCTTCTTAAAGCATCTTTATGTACAGATCTACTTGCAGATTTCATGTGACTCGATGGGTGTCTGCATAGGAACGTATGGCAGATCATAAGAATATAAGCCAAGCCTTGTTGGAACATGGGATAAGAACGGCTTATGGGCCGGTATCTGGCTGAGGATCAGGAGGAAGAAAATTTGGGCATCTCCAGATTGCAGGACCTTGCTCCCCCCCCCCCTTTTTTTTTTTTTTTTTTTTTTGCAGCGGGAGTGGGGGAATATATTCTGCAATATGTCATGGATGCAATAATAAAAATGCAGTAGTGGTGGATTAATACTGACTCATCCACACTTCATTCCACTTTATTAGTTGCTTTGTGATGCTCCCCCAAGATTATTGCACTATTGCCTCCTGGAAGGGGCTCTTTTGCACTGTAGCGCAACAAAAAAAGCTAGAACATTTGTGGTGGTAGAAAAGGTTATGGGTTTTCAGCAGCAAGTTAAGAGAAATGCGCTGATTGGAAACAAAGCAGTACGACGACCACTCTGAAATGTTTGCAGTCACAAACGGTATTGAAAATGATGTTGCGTATAACCACCCTTGGGTTACAGGACCTCCAGGTTTGACTCTCTGGGTGGGTGAGAATGTATTTAATTGAAGAGGAGGAGCTGGCTGCAAATTATAGGATAGGCATTCTGGGGTCTGCCCTCCTTTGCTTCCCTCTCCCAATTAACCTCCATCTCCAGAGGTCTCCTCCCATAACATCGCCAGGCTTCAGGTTAGGGCCCTGAAATCTCAGGGTCTGGGCTGCTCCAGACCTGGCAAGCCTAAACCACCCTGATATCATCATGAGCACAAATAATCATGAATGCATGATAAATGGGCACCCAGAGGGACCGTAGGAATAAATGGACAGTACTCACAGCTCTGCTGGATCAGGCTAAAGGCCCACACAGTCCAGCATCCTGGACCAGGCCAGATTCCTATGGGAAGCCCACAAGGAGCACCTGAGTGCAACCGTGGTGTAAGAAGTGGGGTCCCTCAAGGGGCCTGAACTGGAACTGGTAGTTGTTAACTTGCTCATGGATGACCCTGGAGTCAGGGGTTAGCTGTGAGGTGGCCAGGCTTGCTGATGACCCCCAAATTGTTCAAGGTGGTAAGAAGGCAGAAGGGACTGCAAGGGGCTCTGAAAGGATCTCTCCCAAATGCGTAAAAGGGCATTAAAAGGGCAAATGTGGTTCAATTGGGAAGAAAGTTCCCATCAGGACAAACACCCATAACATCTCAAATAGACACTGATCGGGTCTGAGCTGGCAGTGACTGACCAGGAAAGGAACCTTGGGGTCTGGGTGGACAGCTCAGTGAAAACGGCGACCCAGTGCATTGCAGCTGTGGAAAAGGTGAATTCCAAAATAGTGGAGCATTAGAAAAAGTTCAGAAAAGGACAAGCGAGGTTGTTGTTGTGATGGTGGCACTACGGGCCCGACGGACCGAGAGGAAGACTGACAGGCCGGCTCCTCCCTTCCCTTTCTGGTTCCATCTGACATAACTGTGGCTCAGTTTATGTGGATCATCCGGAAGAGGATTCAGCTGCCATCTGAGAAGGCAATATTCCTTTTTGTAGACAGGACTGTCCCACAATCCAGCCTGACAACGGGGCAGCTAGACAAGAAGGAGAAGGATGAGGATGGCTTCCTGTATGTGGCCTATAGTGGAGAAAACACCTTTGGCATCTGATTGCATCTCCCTCCCACTTGTGTCTTGTAAATAGCCTCTTGTTTGTGATCATGACCCCGGGGCCCATCCTGCATCTGTCACTGGGTTGATTTAATATTTGGATAGATTTTTGTTAGCCTGGTAATTTATGAAAGTTTTATTTCCCCATTGCACATTGTACTCATAGCTGTAAATTCCATAGTCTCTCTCCTCTGGGACAAATATACAGTGGTACCTCGGGTTAAGTACTTAATTCGTTCCAGAGGTCCGTTCTTAACCTGAAACTATTCATAACCTGAAGCACCACTTTAGCTAATGGGGCTTCCTGCTGCCGCTGCGCCACCTCTGAGTGATTTCAGTTCTCATCCTGAAGCAAAGTTCTTAACCCGAGGTATATATCTGGGTTAGCGGAGTCTGTAACCTGAAACATATATAACCCGAGGTACCACTGTACAGAAATAGTGCTTCAGGTTAAGAACAGTTTCAGGTTAAGTACAGAGCTCCGGAACGAATTAAGTACTTAACCCGAGGTACCACTGTACTGACATTATTTAAATACTGAAGCAAGGTAGCTGAGGGATTAAAGTGAGCGGGGGATTTTGAAATGAAGGTTTGACTAATTATTAATTATTACAGTTTCATAGTAAGGGCGCTTCTAGATTGTTCCAAACAGTCTCAAGATGCTAATATGTTGATTTTGGCTAGTGTCTTCCTCTTGATGAATTTTGTTAGAGGAAACTGATTAAAATTCCTCTCACAAAAGAAAAAGAAAAGGACAAGCGAAATGACCAAGCAGCGACTCTCCTATGGACAGATAAGCCTACCCCAACCTTTGACCTGGAAGCCCAGTTTCCCAGAACCTGCCTCTGTCTGTCTGTATCTCTGTGGTGGGGAATTGCGGAGCGGGCTAGCTGTCCTTGAACTCAGATCCCAGCCCAAGGTGCAACGCCTGCGCCCCCTCCCCACCGGATCCAGGGCTTGAGCAAACACTTCCTTTGAACGCCTCTGCTCACACAAACCGGCCTTTTCACATGCCGATCAAAGCAGGCTTGGGAGTCTTGCAATTACGGCTGACTCTGTTTGGGGTTGCAGTTCCAGCTTTTGTTTCTCCTGCAGCCAGGAGAAAATGCACTAGGGCTGCCTCTCCCTCTGTCTCTCTGTGTGTGTGTATTATTTGTGCGATGGGGGTCATTTCAGAGCACCCCCAGCTCAATCTCCTCCCCCCTCCCATGATGGCTGATGTGGTTTTATTCCTCCACCCAGGCCCAGTTAATTGAGGGGATGAGGAAAGTAGGGTGAAAAGGGGGAGATTCAGAGCTTGGCTGCTGATGGAAATAATGATACGCCCAGCCTTTGTCTCCAGTTCCCCCCGGATGCCTAATTAAGTCTTCTCACTCTGACAAGACCCTTTCTAAAAAATAAAATAAATGTCTCTGGATCCTGCTTTTGTCATTGCGACGACAACAAAAAAGGAGAAACATCAGGCTGGAGCTGACAGCCTCTGCCTTGGTCTGCCTTAAGACAATGAGCTGCAGGTGGCTTTCCCTCTCCCCCAGGTGATGCCCAGAACGCCAAATGTGTTTTCCTTTCTTCCAGCGAGAGGGGATGGGCGGCGTGAGACCACCATATGTGTTGAGAGAGAGCCAAGGAGGCAGTGTAGAAGCCAAACCGCCCAACTCATGCTGGGAAGAACAGAAGAGGAGAGCCCGCTGGATCGGGCCATTGGGGGCGCATCAAGCCCACCATCCTGTTCTCACAGTGGCCCACCACCAGACGCCTGTGGGGAACCCGCCAGAGCGCTCTCTCTCCTCCTGTGGTCTCCCGCAACTGCCAAGGGCAGGCAAGAATGTTTGAATTCCCAGGCTTGATTCTCAAGAGGGAGTCGCCAGGTTGGCGGCCCGGAGTCAGAAATAAAGGCCTGCGGATTAGCTGCCAGGTGAAATGGTGTGATTCCTTGCCTGTGACGTCTACTCAAGGGGGAAGAGGTTCTCCATAGATGGGTCAGATGCCCTTTAATCCAGGAAATTAAGTTTGAAAGTTGCTGTTGAGTTCAGGTCACGTTTGCAGGCTTCCAGTAGGGATCTGATTGGCCGCTGTGAGAATAATAATAATAATAATAATAATAATAATAATAATAATAATTTATTATTTATTATTTATACACCACCCATCTGGCTGGGTTTCCCCAGCCACTCTAGGCAGCTTCCAACAAAACACTAAAATACAATAACCTATTAAACATTAAAAGCTTCCCCAAACAGGGCTGCCTTTAGATGGCTTCTAAAAGTTTGGTAGTTATTTTTCTCTTTGACATCTGGTGGGAGGGCTTTCCACAGGGCAGGCGCCACTACCGAGAAGGCCCTCTGCCTAGTTCCCTGTAACTTGGCTTCTCGCAGGGAAGGAACTGCCAGAAGGCCCTTGGCGCTGGACCTCAGTGTCCGGGCAGAACGATGGAGGTGGAGACGCTCCTTCAGGTATACTGGACCGAGGCCGTTTAAGGCGTTAAAGGTCAGCACCAACACTTTGAATTGTGCTCAGAAACGTACTGGGAGCCAGTGTAGGTCTTTCAAGACCGGTGTTATATGGTCTTGACGGCCGCTCCCAGAGAACAGGATGTTGGACCAGATGGGCAATTGGCCTGATCCAGCAGGCCTCTTCATATGGGCTTCGGTTCATCCTGACTGCACCACTCACCAGCCTCCCCACCATTCCTCTCTCCCATGTATGTAACCCCCTAGCCAGCGGTTCTCAACCTGTGGGTCTCCAGATGTTGTTGGACTACAACTCCCATCATCCCTGAGCTCTGGCCTTGCTCACTAGGGATGATGGGAGTTGTAGTCCAACAACATCTGGGGACCCACAGGTTGAGAACCGCTGCAAGCTCCCCCTTCTCACCCCACACAACTGCTAAGCTGACTTTTCCTCTTCCCAATCCCCTTTCTACATGCAAATCTGGGATTGTGATGTGGCGTTACAAACCCACCAATAGGGGCTGCGCTCTCACTTCATGCAAATCTAGGATTGCGGCGCAGCACTGCAAATCCTCCCATGGGGACTGCATGATGACCGCCTTACTTTTTTATGTATATAGGAAGAAACGTACCGGTCTCATCAAGGAAACTCATTGGGGAAGGACCATAATTCAGTGTGAAATTCAGAAAGTCCTGGGTTCAATCATGGGAATTGAAAAAGCTGTCTTGTACTCATTCAGACCATTGGTCCATCAGGATCGTCCACAGTGACTGGCAGAAGCTCTTCAGATTTTCTCCTAGCCCTGCCTGGGTTTGAACCCAGGAGATCCTTCCTTCAAGGCAGAGGCTCTGATACTGAGCGGTGGCTCTTCCCATCTTCAGTTGGGGCTGGGAATGTCCCCTGCCTGAAACCCTAGAAGGCATATGCATAGGGGAAAGTGTTTTCTCCCTCTTTAATAACATCTGAACCACAGACATCCCACAAAGCTGAATGTTGGAAGAGCAGGACTGATGAAAGAAAGTCTGTTTGTTGTTCAACATCATGCCCTGATTTCCTCCTGCTCTCTCAGGCCGGTTGGCACTTGACAGGAATCTCTACTTAGCCACTCTTGTGCTGTCCAAGTGGTGGGCTTCCCCTCTTCCCCTCAGGGTGTGTTTGTGTGGCCCAGTCCATTTGAAACACAAGTTGTGTCTTTAGAGCATCTTCCTTGGCTCCTGCCTCTCTCCTCTTCCGCCATCACTCACCCTTTCTGGAGTCTCTTACAATCCTCTTCAGACCTCGTTGACTCACTCAGATTAGTGTCGCCCAAGCCCTATTTATAGCATCGCAAATCCCACAAGCAACGGTGATTTTGCCACCGACTCTTGCTCTGTATCCATAAGGCCTGGTACATGGAATGCAAACCCCCAGTCTCATGGAGATTTACTTAATCGTTGAACTTTTTTCTTTTCTTTTCTTTTCTTTCATTATTTATAAATTTTATTGGTAATTTTATTTACAACATAACATAAACCCCGAAATATAGAAATCCACCCTCAATAAAGTGAACATAACATACAATGAGCATAACATACAACAATATAAACAACCAAATAAAAGACTTCCTATATCCTGTATCTGGCCTCTTTATTTACTTCTTATAAGCTGTTTCCTTTATGAGTAATTATTAATTTTTTTCTAATTATAACTTAAATATCCACCAAGTCTCCTGCAGACAGGAGCGGCAAGGATCCTAATTGCTAAAAACTGGGAAAAAGAAACTGTGCCAACAAAAACGGAATGGCAAGACTGTTAGAGTATATTAAATGGGCTAGATTAACAGACTAACAGAGGCAATTAGAGATCACACTAGACAAGAGTTTCAAAAAGCATAGGGAAAATGCAGAGAATACTTCACAAAAAGTGCCCTAAAATACATACCTGGACTAATTTTGATTAATCATTGAATTTTATACGCTGCTTGATTGGAAAAACAACCTCCGCCACCACTTCAAAGAGGTTCACAAAAAGGATAAAACGATAAAATTATAAATAGGCAAAAGTGGAATCAATAATTTAAGACATCTGAAAAGTTAAAATAACAATAGACTAAGGCAGCCATCGGGTTGCAGGTGGCGCTGTGGGTTAAGGCCTCAGCGCCTAGGGCTTGCCGATCGAAAGGTCGGCGGTTCGAATCCCTGCGGCGGGGTGCGCTCCCGCTGCTCGGTCCCAGCGCCTGCCAACCTAGCAGTTCGAAAGCACCTCCAGGTGCAAGTAGATAAATAGGGACCGCTTACCAGCGGGAAGGTAAACGACGTTTCCGTGTGCGGCTCTGGCTCGCCAGAGCAGCGATGTCACGCTGGCCACGTGACCCGGAAGTGTCTCCGGACAGCGCTGGCCCCTGGCCTCTTAAGTGAGATGGGCGCACAACCCCAGAGTCTGTCAAGACTGGCCCGTACGGGCAGGGGTACCTTTACCTTTACCTAAGGCAGCCATGGAGGTGGTGCACGGCAGTGGCAAGGAGTGGAAGCCAGGTATCCATGGGCACCCGCAGCAAACATTATGGGGGGGCCTGGGTCCCCAGGGCCCCCTGGAGATGGCACCAGTGGCTCCATCTTCCCTAACAGACCTCCCCCACCTAGCGTAAAGGTAAAGGGACCCCTGACCATTAGGTCCAGTCGTGGCCGACTCTGGGGTTGCAGTGCTCATCTCGCTTTATTGGCCGAGGGAGCTGGCGTACAGCTTCCGGGTCATGTGGCCAGCAGGACTAAGCCGCTTCTGGCGAACCAGAGCAGCGCACGGAAACGCCGTTTACCTTCCCACCAGAAGGTACTTGCACTTTGACGTGCTTTTGAACTGCTAGGTTGGCAGGAGCAGGGACCAAGCAACGGGAGCTCATCCTGGCCTTCTGGCGGTTCCCTCGATGCGAGAAGCCAAGTTACAGGGAACCAGGCAGAGGGCCTGCTCGGTAGTGGCACCCGCCCTGTGGAACGCCCTCCCACCAGATGTCAAAGAGAAAAATAACTACCAAACTTTTAGAAGACATCTAAAGGCATCCCTGTTCAGGGAAGCTTTTAATGTTTTATAGGTTATTGTATTTTAGTATTTTGTTGGAGGGACGCAGGTGGCGCTGTGGGTTAAAGCCTCAGCGCCTAGGACTTGCTGATCGAAAGGTCGGCGGTTCGAATCCCTGCGGCGGGGTGCGCTCCCGCTGCTCGGTCCCAGCGCCTGCCAACCTAGCAGTTCGAAAGCACCTCCGGGTGCAAGTAGATAAATAGGGACCGCTTACCAGCGGGAAGGTAAACGACGTTTCCGTGTGCGGCTCTGGCTCGCCAGAGCAGCGATGTCACGCTGGCCACGTGACCCGGAAGTGTCTCCGGACAGCGCTGGCCCCTGGCCTCTTAAGTGAGATGGGCGCACAACCCCAGAGTTTGGCAAGACTGGCCCGTACGGGCAGGGGTACCTTTACCTTTACCTTTATTTTGTTGGAAGCCGCCCAGAGGGGCTGGGGAAACCCAGCCAGATGGGCGGGGTATAAATAATATATTATTATTATTATTATTATTATTATTATTATTATTATTAAACGGAATATCCCAACAATGTGTTGTGTCCTGACTGAAAACTGCCCATGGCCTCTATCTCTCCTGCCAGCTGACTAGTGTTGACCGGATTCAACATGGGTGCTGCCTCCTCTCACCTCTCTCTCTCTCCCCCCCTTCCCAGGTCAAGGTCTGGTTCCAGAACCGCCGCACAAAGCAGAAGAAGGACCAGAGCAGAGACTCAGAGAAGCATGCCACTTCCACCTCAGAGTCGTTTGCCACCTGTAACATCCTGAGACTCTTGGAGCAGGGGAGGCTCCTGTCGGTTCCTGGGGGGGCCCCCAGCCTGCTCTCCCCTGCCCCCAACCCCATCGGCAACCCCTCCGGAAACGGGTCCTCGATGGGCGCGTCAGGGAACACTTCGCCAGGCCTGGGTGGCGGGGGCAGCCCTCCGGGGACAGGGGCCTTCAGCTTGCAGGTCCCCTCGCTGGCCGCCCCCTCGACGTCCCCTCGGCTGCCGGCGGCCCCTCTTTGCTTTGGCGGCCCTTTGCTGGGGACCCTCCACGAGCTCCCCAGTGGATACGCACTGGGCACCTCCGCCTTTGAGCCTTACACGCGGCTGGAGAGGAAAGACAGTGGTGCGCTAGCCAGCAAGAAGCCCAGCCCTTAAAGAAGAGAGATGATTAACGATAATTCATTCATTAATTAATAATAACGACGACGAAGAGAAGTGTCAAAAGGACACCCCCACGCCGCCGTCCCCCTGACCGCCCGTCCTCCCACCCCACCTCACACTGAGTCCCACACACCCAACCCCACCAGGGGCTTCTCTTTCGCAAGGGTGTGTGTGTGTGTTCGAAGACTCTTTACCAAATGTCAACCATGTGATGTGTGCCTCTGCGTGCGTGCCTGGGTGTGTGTGTGTGTGTGCGTGTGTGTGCTCCTTTCACGGAAATTAAACGACATCGACAGACAAAGCTGACTTGGTATGGTGACTCCTTCGGCAGGGGCGACTGGACGTACATGGGGTTCGTAGGGTCATAGAGCTGGGTGGCGGCGGCGGGGTGAGGGGTGAGGGGTACCCAAGGGTCATCGAGTCCAACCCCCTTCAAAATGGGGGGGGAGGAGGGAAGAGGCAACTTTACCCCAAATGAGGAAGTTGGTAAAAAAGAAGTTGAGAGGCAAAGCCATTGGGGTCAAATCACTCCAAAAGGCCTGGGAGTTGTTTAAGAACATTGCAGATTAGGAAAGGAACCATTGAGGACACTGGCATGCTTGATGAAGAGGGTCCAAAAACCATGAGAGGCAAGAAGGCTTCCTTCAAAAAAACTGAAGTCTTCTTCTGCAAAAAGGAACACAAAATTCTGGCAAAAAGTGTAAGCAGGTGATGGCAGGTGCATCAGAAGACTTTGAGGAATTGCAGAAAGCATTAAAACCAACAACTGAAAGTTCCTTCAGTATATTAGCAGCAGGAAACAGTCCCAGTTGGCAGAATGGGGCCTTGGATGGGAAAGGTGTCAAAGTGCCCGAATTCTGCTTGCTGGTTTCCCATGGGGGCATCTGCTTGAGAACAGGGGGCTGCCCCTTGGCCTGATTCTGCAGACTTCTCGTGTTTTTAAGGCAGGAATCACAGCAAAATGGTGGGGTGTGCAAGCCATCCTCATGAGGTTTCCCCTCGGCCCATATGGACCCAGGTAAGGGCATTTGTGATTCTCTCAGGATCAGTCTGCACAAGCGCTAGAAACCCTAATCCAGCCCCACCCCAAACCTTTTGCTCTCTGGATGTTTTAGACTACAACTCCCAAGCCCAAAATTCCTTGAGAATGACAGGTTGGGAAAGGCTGCCCTAGGCCCTCTCTCCCGTTCCCCAAAAAGCAAATGGCTTCTCTTGGCCTGCTGCTAACAGACCAAGGGGCCTCAGTTCGCGGGCAGAGCACCTCCTTGGAATGCAGAAGGCTGAAGGTCAAATCCCCGGTGTTTTCAGTTATAAGGACCAGATAGTGTGTAGTGGTGAAAACCTCCAGTTGAAAATATGGAGAGCTGCTGCCAGCCAAGGCTGGTAGTACTGAGCTCACTATATAATGGGGGATCATGCATTGAGACTCCTGCATGGCAGGGGGTTGGACTAGATGACCCTCAGGGTCCCTTCCAGCTCTACCATTTGATAGTTCTATGTAGCCTAACCTGGTGCAAGCAGGTTCCCATAGGGACCTAGCTCATTGGTAGAGCACGTGCCCTGCCTGCAGAAGGTCCCGGGTTCAATCCCTGCTACTTCCAGATAGTGGTGGGAGATACGCCAGAAATTCTGGAGAGCTGCTGCCAGCCAGTGTAAGACAACACTGAGCGAAATGCACCAATGGTCTGACTCAAGACAGCTTCCTGTGTTCCTATACAGTATGATTGCATCATGCCCGGGGGTTCTGTTCTGGAGATGGCACATATACCCAAAAACACCACCCGAGTTTCCTGCTCTGGCTCCCCTTGCTGTCGGTCACCCTGCCTTCTGCCCTATCAGTCCCAACAGGTGTCAGGAACAAGCCAGCACTAAATCACACCGAGCAAGTTGGAGTTAACTATTATCAAAAACACAATGTGCACAGACTTGGCTGAGTGTTGGGCCAATGAACACAGCAGCTTATCCCCAGTTGGTCTTGCTCCATGGATCAGTTGCTGAGACAAAAGGTCCCTGACTCCACACAGTCATCTAAGTCCCCTTCTCTCCAGATTTCCCCCCAAGCAATCAGAGACTGTGCCTGCCGGCAGCCAACCTCTCCTCCGCCCTTTTCATGCCTCTTCTGGTCCTGGGAGACCAGCAGGGATGGGAGCTGGTCTCAACAGGAGGGGGAGACATCCAGCACTCTTCCTCAGCTTGACTCCTCTCTGCCTCCTGGTCTCCCTCCTCTCCTGCTTCAGTTTCAGCTTCTGCCTCTGATTCTGTACTTCTCTCTGCAACAGACTCTCCCCGCTCACTAAACCCTGTTACCCCTTCAGCTTCCGACACCTGGTTCAAGACTGTGTTGTATGAAAAGGGGGCTTTAACCCTTTGCTCTTGCTGCCATCCTGATTTGAATCATCCCCCCCCCTTACCAGCTACTTGCAATGGGAGGAAAGGGGCCAAAAAATGTTTACTGCCCTCCCCCTGCCAAGTTATGCATTTTTCAAACATTTCTATATCTTGTTTTTGCATAGCAGAGCCGTACTCAAAGCGGCACCCAGCAACACAGAGAATAAAATATAGCAACAATTCAAGATAGTGAATTAACAGTTACAAAACAGAACAGAAAAACACGCTAATGTCAACAGGGCAAACAAATATCTCATGTTAATAAATGCTGAAATACTGGTGGCCACCAATTTGGATGGCTTTAAAAGAGAATTAGACAAATTCTTGGAGGAGAGGGCTGTCGATGGCTGTGGGAATGTTCAGGGATGCAGGAGAGGATATATTGTTTGATTATATCCTTTCCAACGTGTGTTAACAAATTCTACAATTTAGCAGAGTAACATTCTCCTTTTTAAATTTGCACAGCGGATGCGTTTGCTCAGGCTCGCTAAAGCCTCTAAAATAAGTTGCCTGGTAATTTCCCCTTTAAAGGTAAAGGTAAAGGGACCCCTGACCATTAGGTCCAGTCGTGACCAACTCTGGGGTTGCGGCGCTCATCTTGCTTTATTGGCTGAGGGAGCTTCCGGGTCATGTGGCCAGCATGACTAAGCTGCTTCTGGCGAACCAGAGCAGCGCACAGAAACGCCGTTTACCTTCCCACTGAAGCAGTACCTATTTATCTACTTGCACTTTGACGTGCTTTCGAACTGCTAGGTTGGCAGGAGCAGGGACCGAGCAACAGGAGCTCACCCCGTCACAGGGATTCGAAACGCCGACCTTCTGATCAGCAAGCCCTAGGCTCTCTGGTTTAACCCACAACGCCACCCGCACCCAAATTTCCCCTTTGGTCCCTCATAAAAGAAATAGACACGTCACAGTCTTCTATAAAAGTATAAAAAGAGTTTACTCACTCACTCATTCTGTTCACAGATGGATCCCAGAAGGCAGACTTAAGTTACAAAAGTAATATACCTGGAATCTATCTCATAAGGCAATAGTCCCTTTGTCCTCTCTTGGCTGGAAGCAGATGTTGCTTCTTCGACAAATGTAGTCAGAGAGAGAGATGGCGGCCAGTCCTATGCTTTTGTTACCTGCACAGGTGAGGCCATGCACACATCTGGTCACATGTAGAGGAAGTCTGTCCCAGCCGAGGAGGAATCAGGAAGTTCCGACTGGCTGGTCCAGACATCCCCTTTTTATGTCCACTCTAGGGATGTTGTACAGTGGTACCTCGGGTTACAGACGCTTCAGGTTACAGACTCTGCTAACCCAGAAATGGTACCTCGGGTTAAGAACTTTGCTTCAGGATGAGAACAGAAATCGTGCTCCAGCGACAGCGGGAGGCCCCATTAGCTAAAGTGGTGCTTCAGGTTAAGAACAGTTTCAGGTTAAGAATGGGCCTCCGGAACAAATTAGGTTCTTAACCCGAGGTACCACTGTACTTGACTGCTCTGTATTTCACATCCCACAATGGCTCCTAGCCAAGATGTCTGTGTGCTGCCCTCTGCAGTCAGTGGCAGCATTGCTCCTGAACTCCTGTTGCTGGTTTCTGCTTACGGGTTTCCCATGGAAGCATCTCCAGAACAGGACGCAAGGTTAAATGAGCCATTGGCCTGATCCAGCAAGCTTTTCTTATGTTCTTATGAAACAATGCCTAGCCCCATCAATAAAGTATGACATATACACACAGCAGCAAAAACAATACCCCACACAGCAGGGTGTGGGGCAAGGCAAGTGGAGGAACTTGCCCTTGATGGTTCCAGCAGACTCTCCCCAGTAGCAAACTCGCATCCTGGGGCAAACTCTGTAACAACTTCCATGCCTACTGGGGCCCTAATCCTGGCATCAGTTGCAGGATACCACTATCAGGCTCTGCCTTTCCTTTCCATTCATGCTGCAATCTCTGCCCATCACGACGTATCCATTTTCCAAATCCTTGCCCCTGACAAGCAAGCTGCAGTTTCATTATACATTCATCCAATCTTTTATTTATACTAGGATTGCTGCCTTGCCTGTCTAAGAAAAGTCGGTGCGAGGAAGCTTACTGTGACTTAAAATAAAAAAGAGGAGAAAAACAGTTTGAAATACAACAAAACATCAGGAACCAGCAGGGAAGTAACACAGCAAAAGGTGTAGAGCACACACAGAGACGCACATGCAGAACCTTACTGGGTGATGCCCAGGGGCTGATGGGAGTTGTAGTTCAACAATGGCTGGAGGGCACCAGGTTGGCACAGGCTGAGCTGATCAGGTTTTACTTAGTTGGTACCTATTTTGGTACTGTTTGAGTCAGTTTGAAATCAACGTCCTGCTCAACATCCCAGGATAGACAATCTGAAGGGGAAGAACAGAGCGCAATGTCCCAGCCTCAATTGTCAGAAAGTTCTTCCTGAAGTTTAGTCAGAATCTCTGGAGGTCCTTGCCTCTGGAGAAGGAGGAAACCAAGTTTGCTCCACCTTCCTTGTGACAACTCTACAGATGTTTGAAGATGACGATCTTCAGTTAGTCCTCCATTCCTGGGCGGTGGCTAGTCAAGCATTAGCAAGTAAGTGTGGAATGAGAGATTTGACTCAGAACCATTAAGAAAAATGGAATGGATTAAAAAGATAAAAGTCCATGCAATCCACATGAGGTTCTCCAGTGGGCAGTGAAAAGTACGGTGGTTGCCTGCCACATGATAACTTACCATGATACACAACTCTCTAGGAATCCCCATCTCAGTGGAGAGCAATTGCAGGGCTGTCAGGAGATGAAAGTTTATCTCATAATCAGGGTAAAGTGAATACCATAGAATCACACAGTTGGAAGGTGTGGGAATGTTTAGGAAGGTAGGAGGGGTAATAATAATAATAATAATAATAATAATAATAATAATAATAATAATAATTTATTATTTATACCCCGCCCATCCAGCCGGGTTTCCCCAGCCACTCTGAGCGTCTTCCAAACAGAACACCAAAATACAATAACCTGTTAAACATTAAAAGCTTCCCTAAACAGGGCTGCCTTCAGATGTCTTCTAAAAGTCTGGTAGTTGTTCTCTTTGACATCTGGTGGGAGGGCGTTCCACAGGGTGGGTGCCACTACCGAGAAGGCCCTCTGCCTGGTTCCCTCTAATTTGGCTTCTCGCAGTGAGGGTACCACCAGAAAGCCCTCAGAGCTGGACCTCAGTGTCTGGGCAGAAAGATAGGGGTGGAGACGCTCCTTCAGCGATACTGGGCCAAGGCCATTTATTGTTTTGCTATTATCTCTCCTCACTCACGCTAGTGAGAAAACAGCAGAGCACATTGCCTTGCAGCTTATAGTGAAGCCGTTGACTCACTAGGTAAAGGGAAAGGTACCCCTGCCCATCAGGGTCAGTCGTGACCGACTCTAGGGTTGCGCGCTCATCTCGCTCAAGAGGCCAGGAGCCGGCGCTGTCCGAAGACACTTCCGGGTCACGTGGCCAGCGTGACTAAGCTGCATCTGGCGAGCCAGCACCAGCGCCGCACACGGAAACGCCATTTACCTTCCCGCTAGAAAGCGGTCCCTATTTATCTACTTGCACTTAGGGGTGCTTTTGAACTGCTAGGTAGGCAGGAGCTGGGACCGAATGATGGGAGCTCACCCCGCCGCGGGGATTCGAACCGCCGACCTTTCGATCGGCAGGTCCTAGGCTCTGTGGTTTAACCCACAGCACCACCCACGTCCCTCGTTGACTCACTAGAGCCTGTTAAAATAAGAATTAAGCTTGTTAAATTAATTTTTATTAATTTTCAATTATAAGAATCCAATATGCACCATATTATATTAATACCAAATAGCAATGCCAATTCAAATACAAACCAATTACATAGCCAATTATAATTTTTTGTGGCTTCCCACATGCTGTACTTCAAGGTCTAATTCCCTTTAATTCTGCCTCCAGACTATTGCTCAAACCAAATATAATCCACTCTTAATAAAATCCCTTATACCACAGCTACAATAATTAACTTCAATCTGCATTAACACATATAATAATTTGTAAATTCGCAAGTGAAGTTCTCCTTTCTTCTTCCTGGGTGAGGTTTTAATTTCCATCAATTGTTCCTCTAATTCTTTATAAAATATTACGTCCATATTAGTTATTCCTGATCCTTTTCTGCCTTATGGCTTTTTTGACTCGAAGTTACTCTGGAGTGATATCTTTCTTTGTTCTTAACTCTTCTGATTGCAAAATTCCACTTTCAATTTCAAGCAGGGAGTCACCCAACATCCTGCCAAAGCCCTTTTAATTAAACAATCCAGTCTGGCTTGTCCAGTCTGGATTGTTCCTGGTAAATCTCCCCTTTATTTCCCTCTTAAAATAAGAATAACACAACACAGCCTTCTTGAGAAATGACAATAAAGTTTTACGCACATTCAGTTCCCAGCAGTCATCTGAAGGCAGGCTTTATCTTGTGGTTACAGTTTCATTTGTAGAGAAAAGAAGTTTGAGCAAGGTCTCAGACTTTCTGCTTGTGCCTTCCATCCTCTGTAAGGATGAGCCACGTGCTGGTTAAGAGCCAGGAGCTGTAGAGACCCCGAAGAGGAAGTCCCAAAGGGAAGATAGCTGCATGGCCAGCCCTTTTGCATGGTCAGCTAGGGTCACATCCATCTACCTGGTCACATCCAAGGCGAGGACGCTCCACAGCAGGTATGACAGGAAGTCCTCCCTGTCTGGAGCCACATTCCCCTGTGTGTCCACTCTAGGAAACAGGAAAATGTTGTACTTGACTGCTCTTGCAATACATCCCACAGAAGGGATCCCCCAGGTGTCGCTGTCCCAGAGGGCAATGGCCCGGAAACATCCTCTGCCACCAATTGTTGGGAAAACACCACACCCTGGGGGTGCCTGCAGGCCCCCAAATCCCTGAGCATCCTCTGGTATGCGCAGCTCTGGAAAAGGCATCTCCCTTCTCTTCCAGTGCACTTCCTAGTGACATATACAAGCTGTTAGAATTCCTGCTCCGTGAATGCAGTCATGGGATTGTTGTCTTTCACATGACGGTATATGTTTTGACTCCACAGAGTGGGAAATGGCGGAGACAGGATGTTTGTATTCCTGTGTTCTGTGAAGTGGGACTATTGTCCTTTGTTCTTTTTCTCTGATGCTAGAGAGAGAGGGAGCCATGTTGCAGTGCTCCGTGTGGGTTTATATGTAAATAAAGTAGATTAGCCAAAATGCTGAGTTGCTGAGGTCTGTCATGCGCAAGTTGTGCAAGCTCTGTGGATCCCTAAGTGTGCTGGTGTTGGTTGGCATCAGTCACTGTGATGTTCGGGCTAAAGAAAACTTTTGAAGCTCCCGAATGTATGACCAGGAGGGAGGGAACATGCTTGTCAGGCATGTGTCTCTGACAGGGTCCTACTTGAGTGTAGGCTGAACTCCTGACACCAGCTGGTATATGCACACTAATCTTCTGGCATAACACAGCAAGAAGAGTGAGACATCGTAGCGCTAATCTACTATTTATTTACACACTATGTACAGACAAAAGCATCATGGCGTCCGTTCTCTCCAGCTCCGAGAGAACAAACAGGAAGAAATAAAAGCGAAAGTACAGTGTAATAGTACCAGCAGTGGAAGAGATAAGACTGTCTTCCTTTTGCAGAGCCGTCCCAGACAGGCATGTGATTTACAACAATCTCATCTGCAGCAACAGAGGAGTGAATGCTAACAGTGTCCACTCTAGGAAACAGGGAAATGTTGTACTTGACTGCTCTTGCAATACATCCCACAGAAGGGATCCCCAAGTGTCATGTAGTCCAACCCCATGCAATGCAGCTAACAAAGCCATGACAGAGTCCAACCTCTATAATAAAACCTCATAAGGTTCAGCTGGAATCTCCTTACTTTTTTGCCGTTTGAATCCATCGGTTCAGGTCCTTCGCTCTGGAGCAGCAGAAAACAAGCTTGTTCCATCTTCCCTGCGAAAGCCCTTCAAATATTGGAAGATGCCTCTCCTGCCATCATCTTACATATCAACGCAAGTTGTGTTTCACTTCAGTTCATATGTCACTTATAACTATAGACCGTCACCATATAAAACAGGGAAAATGGACTTTATCGAATGAGATAAATAAATCAGCACAACTCAATAAAGCCCTGGATGTCGACCCAACTAGTTAAATGACTGCTAACCAGATAAATGACTACTATGTTCAGCTTAACCGGTCACATTCCTAAATTTTAAATTCCATTATACCAGGTTCTTATTTCAGTTTTTTATAAGCAGTATCTTAAATATAATTAACAGGATGCACACAAATAAAATAAAAGATAGCTGAAACAGCCAGCCTTCTCCAGTAGACGCTTTTACATTTGCCTTATAAAATTTGGCTCTTGCCATTAAGGAGTTTGTGATTCTTCTCAATATGACATTATTAAAAAACAACCAACCAAACCAACAAAAAACCAGTTGGGGACCATTTTTAAAACATCTAATGCCCTTTTAAAACATGCAGTGAAAGGGAAGATTATTGGGTTGTCTTCATTTTTGTTATGTATTTTGTATTTTATATTGTGGTTTTGTGTTGTGAACTGGCCTAGGATGTGCGGGTATAGAGCGGTATACAAATTGAATAAAGAAGGAGGAGGAGGAGGAGGAGAGGAATCTCCAGTTTTTCCAGTTTCCTGGTTGTAGAGAAGACAGGACATTTATCTGACTCAAACAACCAAAATGGCTTTAGCAATAGTCCCCTCCCCTGCATCTTTCACATGGGGCACTTCCTGCCTGTCTCTCTCCCAATGAGGGTCCCAATGGGTCAACAGGCTCTTGGCAGCTTATGAACAGCTTAACACCTTTCACTGCCCCCACCCTGACTCTCCACCCTCCAACCCACCCAGACTCTCACCCAGAGGGGCATGAACTGTTCACCCACAACATAAGCCTCTCACCATTGTTCTGAACAGCAGCAACAGAGCAAATGAACAAAGAAACCATCCCAGTTTCTGATTTGATCCCAGAATGTCCTGCTTTTCCTTAGGACGTCTCTATTTTCATCGGAGAAATGTCAGAGGGGATGGAGTTATGTGACCCTCAAGCGAAGGAGCTATGATATGTAACTGTACAACCTTTGGAAGACATCTGAAGGCAGCCCTGTATACGGAAGGGTTTTTTTAATGTTTAATGGGTGGCGTATAAACAATACAATGATGATGATGATGATGACGATGATGATGATGGAATAGGATGTCCCTATTTTCATTGGTGAGAGATTTTACTTTCTTGGGCTCCATGGTCACTGCAGATGGTGACTGCAGTCACGAAATTAAAAGACACCTGCTTCTTGGGAGAAAAGCAATGACAAACCTAGACAGCATCTTAAAAAGTAGAGACATTACTTTGCCAACAAAGGTCCGTATAGTTAAAGCTATGGTTTTCCCAGTATGTATGGAAGTGAGAGCTGGACCATAAAGAAGGCTGATCGCCGAAGAATTGATGCTTTTGAATTATGGTGCTGGAGAAGACTCTTGAGAGTCCCATGGACTGCAAGAAGATCAAACCTCTCCATTCGGAAGGAAATCAGCCCTGAGTGCTCACTGGAAGGACAGATTGTGAAGCTGAGGCTCCAAGACTTTGGCCACCTCATGAGAAGAGAAGACTCCCTGGAAAAGACCCTGATGTTGGGAAAGATGGAGGGCACAAGGAGAAGGGGACAACAGAGGACAAGATGGTTGGGCAGTGTTCTCGAAGCTACCAGCATGAGTTTGACCAAACTGCGGGAGGCAGTGGAAGACAGAAGTGCCTGGCGTGCTCTGGTCCAGGGGGTCCCAAAGAGTCGGACACGACTAACCGACTAAACAACAACAACATTTTCATTGGAGAAATGTTGGCGGGCATGTTTCTCTGCTACCCGCATTTCTCTGAAGACCCTCGTGGTCAGCTGGACCACCAAAAAGGGTGCATGCAATGACGTTTTCCAGCCTCTCCCATCTCTGTGCAGAGACAAACAGCCGTCAGCAGGACCCGTAAAGCATGAGCAACGAACCATGTGCAGGCCGTTGAAACTCTGCAGCTGTCACAATCATGCATGGCAACCATCACACAACTTGCTTCCACAGAGGAATTATACACCATGCGAAACAGATCCGAATGAGAGGTTTTCTTGCTTGATGTGAAGATGAAGAATTCTGGGCAATTCGAAAGCTTGCAGTGTTCAAAGCCCAGATACAATCCTGCCTTTGGCTCCTCTGTTTTGCAAGACCAGGCTGCCAGTCTCTGTCTCAGTGAAAGAAATATAACTTTTGTCATAGTAATAATTTAAGGAAATTCCCTGGCCTTTTCAGGAGCAGAGAAAGAGAGGGATGTTGTCATTCCTTGCCTGGGAATTCCATGAATTTTTAACCAACAGCAGCGGATGTACAAAGCCCCCAAGTCTTTCAAGGTATGCTGCCAAAATATCCCTGTTTGGTGTTTTCTTTTGCAAACAGAAGAAAGGATGCATTTGCAATCAGCTGGTGGTTTAACAGAAAGCAGAAAGCAGAGAGAGTTTGTAGCGTTTCCCCTCCTGGGATCAAGTTAGAGAGGGAACACGGGTACTGCCAAGCCACTTAGCACAACGGTTTGGTGGTCCAGCTGGAGGTTGAAGTTACCTCATGGCTGAGTGGGCAGCCCGTTCCTCCTCTGGCATTGTCTGTAGCAGAATGGGGCGCCTTGCTGGAAAAAGTGCTAAAAGCAAAGCCCTGTACGAGATAATATTCCTGGGCAAAGACGCCTTCCTTCTGCTGGCCTAGTGCAACCCTTAAGATACATTAAGATCTCCTCCGTAGCAGGGGAGGAGAGGATCAGCTCCTCTGCAAGGAAGACTACAGCAGTGCTAATGCCTCCTGCAGCTCTGATGCTGTGTTTTATTCTAAAAGATTCAAAGAAACTATATATATGATGGCAGGATCCCCAAGGAGGGGCTCTGTGGGGAGCAGACTTCAGGCACCAGGCCCATTGGCAGACCAACTCTGTGTTACAAAGATGTCTGCAAACACACACCCTCCAACATTTCTCTGATGAAAATAGGGACATCCCATTCCATAATGATAATTTTCCTGTTTATATCCCACACAACTTACTGGGTTGCCCCAGGCACTCTGGGCAGTTTTCAACATATATAAAAACATAATACTGTAAAACATTAACTTCCCTATACAGTGGTACCTCGGGTTAAGAACTTAATTTGTTCTGGACCTCCGTTCTTAACCTGAAACTCTTCTTAACCTGAAGCAACACTTTAGCTAATGGGGCCTCCTGCTGCCGCTGCACCGCCGCTAAGTGATTTCTGTTCTCATCCTGAAGCAAAGTTCTTAACCCGAGGTACTATTTCTGGGTTAGCAGAGTCTGTAACCTGAAGCGTATGTAACCTGAAGCATCTGTAACCTGAGGTACCACTGTATAGGATTGCCTTCAGATGGCTCGGGGGTCGGATAACTCCATACCCTCCAACATTTCTTCAGTGAAAATAAGGACATCCTAAGGAAAAGCGGGACATTCTGGGTTCAGATCAGAAACCGGGACAGATTCTCCAAATCAGGGATGTCTCTGGAAAATATGGACACTTCTTTCCTCTCTGTTTCCTCTGTGCTGCTCCTTCCCCCTCTGGCACCCACTGCCACCAACAACAATATTTTGCGTTCACAACATGTGCTGTTTATACTTCCAACATCCCAAGCTTAGTACATTGTCAAGGAAAGATTAGTATTTCCCTCTGGAAGGAGCAACACCGCTTGATGCAACTGACCTTTGCTGGAAGGATTCACACACACCACAAGTCCCCATCAAATTATCTCCCACCTTTTGTCCCATCACAGAGCTCAAGATGGTCATAGGTGGGGGCTTCTGGCGGGTGTCGCATCCAGACACTGGCTAGGTCACTCCTGCCCAACCTGGTTGAACCTGCCAGACCTGCTTGCCCAGTACCAGCCGTGTGACAAAAGAAAAAATAAACCTCTTTCTTTCTTTCTTTTTTACAAATTTGTTTATTTGATTTTACACACTAAAGGTTACAATCATACCACAACACCTTTCCACAGGTACAAGATTCCCATGAATCTCTGAACTTCCCTCCTCTTCCTCTGTGGGTCCCATTATTAAACCTTTTCTACTGCATCTTTTATAGTAATCTACCAAGCAGGAGATAACTAGAGTATGGACCACTCTGGCGAGACAATCTGCAGGCAGGGAGGGTCTCATCCTGCGTACCAGGTGGAGCTGGGAGACAGCTGCCCTGGACATAGAATTGACCTGCACCTCCATGGACAGCTGTGAGTCCAAAATGACTCCCAGGCTGCACACCTGGTCCTTCAGGGGCACAGTTACCCCTTTCAGGACCAGAGAGTCCTCCACACCCGCCCGCCTCATGTCCCCCAAGAACAGTCCTTCTGTCTTGTCAGGATTCAACCTCAATCTGTTAGCCGCCATCCGTCCTCCAACCACCTCCAGACACTCACACAGGACCTTCACTGCCTTCACTGGTTCCGATTTAAAAGAGAGGTAAATTCCTATCCCGTCACCTCTTACTCTTTTAAAAAGGGCTGCAACCTTTTCCTAGGGGATCCCTTCGATCATTTCGCTGGCCCTTTTCTGAACCTTCACAATCCCCTTCCTGAATAAAGCCATGGCAGTGAGAATATTGCTGCTTGCCGGCAGAATCCGAGACCAGGGAAAAGAGTCGGTGGAAGAAGATTGGAAGAAATTTAAGGACTATTTGCAGAAATATTGCAAAATTAATGAATGTTAGATTGATGTTGGACAGAAATTAATTGGTTTCCAGCTGTAATGTGAAGGGCGAGTAATAAGCTAAAATAAGTCATAATAAGTTATAATAAGGATTTGTTGAGTTAAGAATTTGAACTGGAATACAAAAGGGGGAGGCGAGCGGAGGTCCGGGAAATAAGATAATGGAATAAGTAATGAAAATTATATTTGTTATTTTGCCATTTTTTGTGCATGCTTTTTTTTTTTTTTTTGCTTGTGTTTTGTATTAATTTGGAAAAACCTAATAAATATTTAAAAAAAAAGAGAGAGAATATCGCTGCTTGGGGGGGGGGGGAGCCTTACACGCCCCAGATTTTTCAGCGAGACCTTTGCAACATGCATCTCAAACCTGCAGCTGCCGGACAGTTTACAGGCAACAAATAACTCTGTGTTCAGGGACAACACGGAGGAGGAGGAGGCAGATCACCGCTGCTGGCCTCTGTCAGGCAGATCAGGTACAAAAACTTCAGAGACCAGCTCTTGCTTTTCGGCTCGCGTCGACTCCCCAAGGACATGGCCACCAAGGTGGAAGTGAGGGTCAACGGACACCCGGGAGGAGTCCTGGCCGGGGCACGAGAGCACGTCCAAGCAGTGACCAGAAACTACATCACCCACCCGAGACTGAGTGAGTATTTTCGGGAGGCGTCAGAAAAAAGACAGGGAGCTCGAGAAATCTCTTGCCCGTGCACACTTCGAAAAGGATGCTGCGATTGCTAAGACTTACCCAAAGAAAAGGCATGTCAGGCGAATCTCCCAGCACCCTTAAAAAACTACAGTTCCCAGAATTGGGGAGGGATATGCCTTAAATGCGCTTGAAAGGTAGGCTGTGGGTCTGCTTAAGATCTCAAGCGGAGGAGATCCAGAAGCCTCTCATTTGCAGGATCCAGTTCTCCTCCTTGCCGTCTCCAAAACTGCCCACTTTATCCCACTTTCCGTGGCTTCCTCCTTCTCCTGGGGGAGAGTGCCTGGGAGGGGAGAAGACCGGGATGCTGAGGATAATGGAAAACATATTATTAAACTGAAGAGGAAGAGTGTGAGAAACTAGGGCAGGAGATCTCTCTCTCTCTCTCGCTCTCTCTCTCTCTCTCTCTCTCTCTCTCTCTCGGTGCTGTTCAGCCTTTGCCTCCTGGGCAGCACCTTATTATTATTATTATTATTATTATTATTATTATTATTATTTATTTGTACCCTGCCCATCTGGCTGGGTTTCCCCAGCCACTCTGGGCAGCTTCCAACAAAGATTAAAAATACATTAAAATGTCACACATTAAAAACTTCCCTAAACAGGGCTGACTTCAGATGTCTTCTAAATGTCAGGTAGTTGTTTATCTCTTTGATATCTGATGGGTGGGTGCTCCACAGGGCGGGCACCACCACCAAGAAGGCCCTCTGCCTGGTTCCCTGTAACCTCACTTCTCGCAGGGACGGAACCACCAGAAGGCCCTCAGCGCTGGACCTCAGCATCCGGGCAGAACAATGGGGGTGGAGACGTTCCTTCAGGTAGCCTGGGTGCCTGAGGACCTAGTATCCCATGTGTTCATATGTTGCCTGGAAAATGAGGAGAACAAGAAATGACGCCCCCAATTCCAAACCCCAGGAAAGGTTTTGCACCGTGACGAGAGAGGGAGGATCTGGGACTGGGGTCTGCAGAGCAGCCAAGCAGAGCAGAGCAGTTCTTTCAGAGTCTGCCTTCGAAGGCCTGTTCCCCAGTTGCCACAGCTTGCCCATGGTTTGTGAGGTGTGTTGCGGGAGATGCATAATCACAAACACACTTCTGGGTATTGCTGAAAAAGTCCACCCAGTAATAGGTGTTGGTGAGGGTGAGGGTGGCATGGGTGTAGCCCCTGTAATTTTTATTTTACATTTGTATCCCCCTTTTCTTCCAAGAAAAGCACAAGTTTCTTTCAAGAAGCACAAGTTGGCATAGGTGGTTCTCTCCCCTCCCCATTTAATCCCAACAGCCCTGTGAGGTAGGTTAGACTGAGAGGCAGTGACTGGCCCAAGGTCACCCTGTGAGCTTCATAGCCAAGAGGGGATTCAAACCCTGGTCTCCTTGGTCCTAGTCCAACACTCTAACCACTAGGCCACACTGGCTCCCATGTGCCTCATCCAGTTGGAACACAGATATTGTTCTGAGTTTTATTCTTTGTGGATCAAGTGTCCCTGGCTGGGTAGCTTAGGAGTATTTCTTCTCAGTTCACCTGCCTGCTCATGCCTCCTTGTGTGAATACAAAACATGAAATAATAATCATCATCATCATCATCATCATCATCATCATCATCCACCCATCTGGCTGGGCTGCCTCAGAAGAAACCAACTCCATACATGTGAGAACAGGGACCTGTCTGCAACACTGGACTTATAATATATTTGTGGGGTTGGGCTCCCACAAAGTCAAGGAGCAAAATTGAAGACCTATGGTCTCCAAGCTCACACAAACACATGGTAAGGCAATTCCCCAATGACCTTGGCCGAGGTGACAGCTTTGGCCTGAAATCTCCCGGTTGCAGTTCCAGCCTGTCTCCATCTCGCACAGCAGGTCAGAAACAGCTCTGAGCTGCCCCAGCCCAACTTGGTCGGATGGGCTCTGGCTGGCTCAGAGGGTTTTATTATTAACCACAGCAAACAGGCGGAGTCTCCAGTCACAAGGAGGCCTGGTATTTCCCCCCCAGGTCTTGAAGGCAAGCTGGCTGGGGCGTGAGAGGGAGAGGGAGAAACAGAATATTGCTGCTGCTGTTATTTCAGGCACTGTTTGATTTCCACACGGGTGCCGGGTGCTATACATAGCAATTCTGTGTTGGGGTTGGTTTTTTAACCATAAAGCAGCGTATAAAATTTATGAAATGAATAATAAACAAACAAGCAGACCAGGGCAGCTGCAATGAGTGATGTGTCAAGTTGGGCCTTGCATTTGGGTTTGTGTAACCCTCAGCTGTGCCCAGTCTGTGTTCTGAAATTTAACATCTACTAAGACTGTCATACATCCAGAATTTCCTGAACATAGCTGGATTGCGGTAGTCGGAAACAGTGTCCAGGCAGAAATCACTGA
This sequence comes from Podarcis cretensis, assembly GCF_951804945.1. Lineage (NCBI taxonomy): Eukaryota > Metazoa > Chordata > Lepidosauria > Squamata > Lacertidae > Podarcis > Podarcis cretensis. The sequence goes on along the minus strand of NC_137178.1, from coordinate 2,386,862 downwards.
TGTCCGGGAACATCTGGAAGTACAGTCATAGCTTGCTTGTCGAATGCCTTGGTTGGCTCCTGAGTGACCGAAACCTGGGAGTGACTGTTCCGATTTTCAATGTTTTTTTGGAAGTCGAATGTCTGGCAGGGCTTCCGCGGCCTTCCGATTAGCTGTAGGAGCTTCCTGAAGCCAATCAGAAGCTATGTTTTGGTTTCTGATTGCTTTGGAAGTTGAACGGACTTCTGAACAGATTCCATTTGACTTCCAAAGTACGACTGTATGGCAACCCATGTCAGACTCAACAACTTTTGTGTCTGGATATTTTCTTTTTGAAATATGGAAAGCCTAATCCAGGGGTCAGCAAGGTTTACCTTGCCTGGGCTGGATCGGTCCTGCAGAGATCCCTCTGTGGGCCGGATCATGTGTGCGCCTGTGATTTTCGGCGTCTGGGTTTGCACACCTGTGATTTTCGGTATCTGCATCTGTGCCAATGCAATTTTCAGTGCCATGGAAGCGAGTCCCCATGCTGCGCTGGTTTAGCGCCATGCGCGAGCAGGCAGCTTGGTTCAGGGTGGCTTGTGGGCCGGTCAAACAACCTCCACAGGCCGCTTCCGGCCCATGGGCCTTAGGTTGCTGACCCCTGCCCTAATCTAAACACCCTTAATTTCTATGATCTGAAGCATGCATGGCAGATGGGCAACAACTCTAGCAGAAGCAAAGGCTAACCCACAAAGAGGGGGTGGGATGAACCAGGAATGCTGGGAGTTGTGTCCCCGGCAAAAAGGCAGAGTTTATAGGTGTGTAGGGAAGGAAGTGTGCATAGGCTTCTTCTCCCTGGGCGCAGGCAAGGATCGTGCATGGGTGAGTGGAAGAACATTCCTCCCTCCCTTTCCATTCCCCCTAACCCCGGAGACCTGTCTTCTGCCAGGCGTGAAGGCACACACTGTTCTTAATGGGTGCAGCCACGGCAGGGTCAGGGGGTTACGACTGTGTCAGAATGTGTCTTTCCAATTGAAACCCCCTCCCCTTCAAGGGCAGGCATTCACACTAGCGTAAAGGAGGATGAGGAGGAAGAGCGGCAAGGGGCACCCAGGAGAGCTCAAAGGCCCAGGAGGTCAAATCTGGGCTGGCAGAAGAGACACAGCCAGACCTTGCCAAAAAAAACCCTTTGTGTTTAGTTGTCCCGGATCCCCAGAACCACCAAAAACGGAGGGCAACATTGGCACCCTCGATGTGCGTGGAGGACGTAGGTGCCAGCTCCCTGGGTGTCCAAGCACTCACAAAATTCCCCATGAAGGGGCTGGTCACCCACACATTTTGGCGCTAGGGCTATGCACATGCACAACCCGGGCACCCCCCCCCCCCAGTCACACACTCCTAGTGGACGATGAGAGGGATGGTATTCAGAATTCCAGCCAAGTTTAGAGAGCTGGTTTCACAACTTCTCCCCCACAGATGCCCACTTAACTGCATTGATCAGCAAAACTGACCCAGGGCCGCATAATACCTGTTCCACATTTTTAAGAACATCAACTTCTAATGTGGGAGCACCTGCACTTTGGAACTCCCCGCCTATTCACATCAAGCAGGCATCTTCTTGGCAGTCTTTTCGGCACCTGCTAAAAGCATTTTCGTTTAGACACGCCCACCCACAAGTTTAGAGAGATGGTGCGAGTTTTTCCTTTTTGAATATTTTAAATTGTTGCTTTCAGCTGGTTTTACTGATCGTTTTGCTCTTGTTTTCTTTTTATAAGCTGCCTTGAGGTTTTTCGTTTTGCAATCAGGTGGTGGATAGGTTTTACAAAATAAATAGATAGAACAAGCAATTTAAGAGAAGTGTAAAAGCAAAAAGCAGAACTTAAAATCAGAAAAACAAAACATTAAAATAACTAGCATACAGCATTCGCTGTATGTTCTCCATGAGATTTTACACATAACAGTAAAAATTATGATTACGATGGTACTATTATTATGTAGAAATGACTTGCTCAAAAAAGAGAAAAAAAATTTAATTCTGTGTGCAGATTATCATTATAAAAATAATAATATTAATATTCCACCTTTTCCCCAGAACTGGGGTTTGAGGCATACAACACAGAAAGCTAAAGTCATATAAAAGATAATAGTTACCTAGTAATTAAACAATAATGGAATTAAAACAATGCAACTCCATACAAAATAATCTATTACAATACAGATAGTAAAAACAGTGAAGCATTATTAAAAGTCCTTTACTTGAAACCAGACAGCCGCCCAAAGCCTGTCAGAAATAGAAAGTCTGGCAAATGAGCAGCAAGGAAGGAGCCAGTCAAAGTTCTTTCGGGAGAGAGTGCCAAAGTTGCCTGGGAGGAGCCACTACTGAGAAGACCCCCTTCTGCATCGCCACTTGGGGAAAGGGCCACTCTTAAAGATCTCAGAACCTAGGCAGCTTTGTACAAGGAATACTGTATTTCAAATAGCCTGGATGGATGCGGGTGGCGCTGTGGGTTAAACCACAGAGCCTAGGACTTGCCGATCAGAAGGTTGGCAGTTTGAACCCCCGCAACGGGGTGAGCTCCCGTTGCTCAGTCCCTGCTTCTGCCGACCTAGCAGTTTGAAAGCACACCAGTGCGAGTAGATAAATAGGTACCGCTCTGGTGGGAAGGTAAACGGCATTTCCGTGCGCTGCTCTGGTTCGCCAGATGTGGCTTAGTCCTGCTGGCCACATGACCCGGAAGCTGTACGCCGGCTCCCTCGGCCAATAAAGCGAGATGAACGCCACAACCCCAGAGTCGGCCACGACTGGACCTAAGAGTCAGGGGCCCCTTTACCTTTAAGCCACATAGGGCATTATGATTCAGTGGTTCCCAATTAGGGGTCCCAGGAACGCACCCAGGGAGTCTGCGGCCCCATTCCTTGCCTTCCCCACCAACTGATTTTCAGCATTTTTTGCACACTAATATATATAAAAAATTGTGGTCTGTTCTGTTTTTTTAGTATACCTAAAACCATTTGCTTATTAGGGGCTACCCCACATTTTCTTCCAAAAATTGCTTTGCAGAGATAACTACCATAGAGTTATCAAACTTTTCAAAAGTAGGGGGTCTGTGGCTTGGCTTTTGAAAAAGAGGGGCTTCCTCAGTAATTAACTAATTGGGAACCACTGTTACGGGTCATAACCTAGGGTTGTAGTATTTCAAAAGGTGAAAATCCGGATGCAAAAGTTGTTTAGCTTTTTTTTTTTTGGCAAAGTTGTTGAGGTATTATATCTAGAGAGCACCATGGAATTGCCTATAGAACAGAACCAAAAAAAGCAGCAGCAAAAAATATGCCATTAAAAATTATCCCAACCTGTCCAATGCCTGGGGTAAGATATACGTTTTTACCTGGCACTGAAAATACGTTTGTTTGTTTGTTTGTTTTTAAAAAAGCTTTTTAGTGTGTTTTATAAACAGGGATCCTAGGAGTTATTTAAATGAGACAAATAAACAGACCATTTCTTCTATGTCATTTGTACATCACAAAAATAGCACGATAAATTTGCAGTGATATCTACAACGTAACAGTTCCTTATTAGCGGTCAGTGTACAAGTTCTTGGTTCGTGGAGATGGTTTAAAGGAAAGCGATATCAGTAACAAAGGAGAAACAGGCTACAGCAGCGAGTTCCACAGATGAACTATTATTTATTTCTTGAATTTTTACGCCGCCCTATACCCGGAGGTCTCGGGGCGGTGCACAGAACTAGGCGTTTGCATGAAGAATTCCTTTCTTTTACCTGTCCTGACTCTGTCCTTTCCTCAGAGCCAAGTGCTGGGGGAAGGGCCCCAATCCGTTACACGCACCCACCTCCCGCAGCTCAATGTCCGGAGGAAAGTTTTGCATCCCTGGAAACGCCGCAGTGAGCGCAACAAATTCTTTATTGCATTAATTTTTTTTTTTTTTGGAAAAGCTGGGATCTTCCTCTCTCTCTTTTTTTTTTTTTGGCAGCCCAGCACATTTCTTTCATTCTTTGCAACCTCCCCACCCCCCCTCCAAAAAGGGGGGGGAAATAGCCCGTAGAGTCACATGACCGTGCAGGTGTGTATGGGAACCCTCTGCTGCGGGGTCCTAATTAGTGGCATAATGTGCAGCCCCCCCGCTGGGCCTTTCACAAGCTCCGCTCGGTTGGGACAGGCCGATGTGTTTGACAGCGCTGCGCGAAGTGACACATCGCACAATGAGCAGGTTGCGCCGGGGAGGGAGGCGGAGGAAAAGCGGAGCCACTAGGGACCATCGGGAAAGTTTTGGATGGCGAGCCGGGGAGGATGGAGATGTCGCTGGCGGTGATGGAGCACCCGCATTGCAAGCGCAGAAATTCCTGGGTTCAGTCCCGCGCGGTGGCAACTCGGAGAGCTGCCAGTCAGAGTAGGCGGTATTCAGCTGCATATGGACCAACTCTTTTAATAATAATAATATTTTATTTAATAATAATAATATTTTATTTAATGATAATATTTTATAGTTAAAGCTATGGTTCTCCCAGGACACGGGTGGCACTGTGGGTTAAACCACAGAGCCTAGGACTCGCTGATTAGAAGATCGGTGGTTCGAATCCCCGCGACGGGGTGAGCTCCCATTGCTCAGTCCCTGCTCCTGCCAACCTAGCAGTTCGAAAGCACGTCAAAGTGCAAGTAGATAAATAGGTAGCGCTCTGGCGGGAAGGTAAACGGCGTTACCGTGCGCTGCTCTGGTTCGCCAGAAGTGGCTTAGTCATGCTGGCCACATGACCCAGAAGCTGTACATCGGCTCCCTCGGCCAGTAAAGCAATATGAGTGCCGCAACCTCAGAGTCAGTCACGACTGGACCTAATGGGTCCCTTTACCTTTACCTTATATGGTTTTCCCAGTACAGTGGTACCTCGGGCTAAGAACTTAATTCGTTCTGGAGGTCTGTTCTTAACCTAAAACTGTTCTTAACCTGAAGCACCACTTTAGCTAATGGGGCCTCCTGCTGCCACCGCACGATTTCTGTTCTCAACCTGAAGCAAAGTTCTTAACCCAAGGTACTATTTCTGGGTTAGCGGATTCTGTAACCTGAAGCATATGTAACCTGAAGCATATGTAACCCGAGGTACCACTGTAGTGATGTATGGAAGTGAGAGCTGGACCATAAAGAAGGCTGATCACCAAAGAATTAATGCTTTTGAATTATGGTGCTGGAGGAGACTCTTGAGAGTCCCATGGACTGCAAGAAGATCAAACTGATCCATTCGGAAGGAAATCAGCCCTGAGTGCTCACTGGAAGGACAGATCCTGAAGCTGAGGCTCCAAGACTTTGGCCACCTCATGAGAAGAGAAGACTCCCTGGAAAAGACCCTGATGTTGGGAAAGATGGAGGGCGCAAGGAGAAGGGGACGACAGAGGACGAGATGGTGGGACAGTGTTCTCGAAGCTACAAACATGAGTTTGACCAAACTGCGGGAGGCAGTGGAAGACAGGAGGGCCTGGCGTGCTCTGGTCCAGGGGGTCACGAAGAGGCAGACATGACTGAACGACTCAACAAAAACAACAACAAGCCTGAAGCTCCCATTTGCTAAAAGACAGTAAAATACAATATTAAAACAGCTGACAGGGAAAATGAGTAATGAAAGTCACTAAGGGCTTTAGATGCATGGAAAGCATGGAAAGAACAAAGAGGATGTAGGTTGGATGGCTGGCTATCATGGATGCTTAAGCTGAGATTCCTGCAATGAAGGGGGTTGGATTTGATATCCCTTGGGGGTCCCTTCCAACTCTACAGTTCTATGATTCTATGACTTATTAGGTGACTGAAAATAGAAAAGGCCTCTCACCACCTACCTAGCATCTGAAGTTGGGGAGCCTGGGGAAGGAAGGAGGGTCCTTAAGAGATTAATACAAGAGGCTTAATTTAATTGTTGGCTTGCAATGGAGACAACTTTTCTGACCATCACTCAAAGCAACAGGAAATCCCCAAAGCATCAGACCTCAAGGATGAAGATGCAGAAACAATGTGAAAATACCATGCAGGTGATCAAATGGTCACCAGGCAGCAAGGAGCCCTTTGCGTTTCTTCCCAATAGGTCTTCTCATTGAAGGCAGCAACATGCCCCCCAGTGCCAGAGGGGGCAGCCCATTGGAAGAGATGCAATTCATACATATAGGAGAAAGCCCAAGGGTGTATTCAGGGATACAGCTGGAAGAAGAGTTAAACTCCTGTGGATCCTCACGCAGGCCTCAATTCTGGGGTGGGTAGAGAGTAGCTCTTGATGCAACTCATATATTTATTTGTTCAACACAGTTTTATAATGCTTTCCCAAGGTAATTGTGTGTATGTACACACATACACACACACACACACACAGAGAGAGAGAGCGAGAGAGAGAGAGAGAGAGAGAGAGAGAGCGCAATAATCAATAACTAACTTCTTCCATACAACTAAGCTTAAATGCATGGGCTAATAATAATAATAATAATAATAATAATAATAATAATAACACCCCGTCCATCTGGTTGTGTTGCCTCAGCAGACCCTTAAGTTTCTTTTTCTTTTTATAATTCATCTCTATTGATTTAAAATATCACCTTACATATATATTACAAATAGTTACATCAAAATTAAGCTCAAAAATATAATAGAAAAAAGATAAATAAAATAAAAATAAAATGCAAAGAAGAGTTAACAATAAGAAATGAATATTGGTTATAACATCCTGTCTTTTCTAATAAAGTCTTCTGAAAGAAACTTCCAATCATTCTCGATGTACTTTTTCTATTGCGTGGCAAGTCCCCTCCCCCATGTGAAATGAAGACACTGGACACATTATTTAAGGTTAATGGGCATAAAAAGGCCACAACTTTATTGATTACAGAATTGAAAGGTATTGGCCTTAGGCATTGGCTCCTATCGACTACCCGGCATGGAGGTTATCCACAAGCCGTGGGAGTCCTGTTGAAGTACGCCAACTAGGATCCCACGGGTGTCACCGCTCGGGGGTGTGCCAGAGGCCCCTACCTCCCTAGGTTTCGGACAAGGCAACGCCCCCCGGAGTCCTCTACCAGACTACCCTTTCCATTGGGGGAAGGTGATGGCGCTTCCTTCCCCCCATTCATTTGCATAACAATTAACCCCTGCCAATGCCTAACCGCCAATACAGCGGAAGTTGTGACGTTTGCTACGAGGTAGGCGAAAAAACCAAAAGGCTGGAAGTGTGTCAAATTGGAAAAATTCCTACCAGGCCCCTTGCGGTGACCAACCGAAGTCCATAGCAAGGTCATAGCTAGCTAAGCCTAAAGGGGTGGGTGGGATGGGAAAACCGCTCGGCTGGAAAGGGGAAAGAGGGTGGTCCCCGGGCGTGCCTGGCCTTAAATAGGCTAGGCCCCGCCTCCCCGGCCCGCCGCGTGTGTGGGAGGAATTAGCCCGCAACCCTCTCTCCTCCCAGGTCAGAAATAGCTTTGTCTTAATTTTATCGCACAGTTTGTTTTATAGCTTTTCCTGTATATTTATCTAGTATATTTATTCCATTTGTTTATTATATACAAATATCATTCAGTTCTGCTAGGATAATGTCATTTTTACAATATAATCTTATATATTCTTTGAATAGTCTCCATTCTCTGAATATTTTTTGATTTGGAGTCCTCTGACTTTTCCGGCCAGCTTTGCTAATTGAAAGAACTCTAGCATGAGTGATTGCCAATCTATTATTGTGTGTGTTGTTTCACATTTCCAACTTCTGGCTATCAGTATTCTTGCAGCCATAACTGAATACAGGCCCTTAAGTTTCTAAGTCTTGTCAGGACAGAATAGTGTCAGGATCAGATATTAAAACTGTTCCTGGGCTGCATGGCCCTTTAAGAACACCAGGAGAGCCGGCTGGATCCATTCAGTAGCCCATACCTAGCCCAGAATCCTGTTCTTGCAATGGCCAACCTGATGCTATAAATTTGTCTAATCCTCTTTTCAAGCCATCTAGGTCACTGCACTCAGTGGCAGGGAGTTCCATAGTTGAACTCTTCTCTGTGTGAATAATAAATCCTTTCTGTCCTAAATCTTCCAACCTTTTTGAGCAAATTTTAAGGAAATTCACCAAAACCGACATTTCCGACGTGGGTTTCCATACGTCTGGATTTCCCCAAACATTTAAGTGATTTCTGGACACTGTTTCCAACGGCCGAATCCCTGCAAGGTCTGGGAAATTCCGGACACATGGCAAGCCTAAATAAGAACCATGGAAAGAGGTGGCGGCCAAGACCCTCCTCTCCTCCTGCCTCTTGAGTAAATGAAACCTCCGCAGGCTGAATACCAGCTAATTCATGGCGAAGGCATAAGCATCTCGGGTTCCAGGCAGATGAAGTGTCCTTAAGCCCCCTTGAAATCCATGGTGCTTAAGTGCATCATTCTCAAGAAGCAGCGTTGACAGAAAACATCCCCTCCAACTTTGGGCAGGAGAGACGACGGTGCTTGTTTTGCTCTCGATAGACAAGGGTGTTCCAATATGGTAGCAGTCGGGAAAGGAGCGCAGAGCAGCCATTTTTGTGGGATGCCTGGAGTACGGAAGGACAAACCTGTCCATTCTGGTTGCCTTAATTTTTTCACAATCATCAATTCAGCTCTCCACCCTTTCGCATCAGTTTATGAATTCAATCATCCCTGATGCAGATCAACACTGTGAATTTTATCTCACGCACAAACATTTTTGTACACAGTCTTGCACAATGTAGACATTTTTGCAATGCTGTTTCCCCTCCTTTACCAATATAAGCAGTTATGTGCACACTAATACCTGCATTTTTTAATACGATGCATTAGTCAGACGGGGAATTGCATTGCAAAATTCAAGAAAGTGCGAATTTTACAGGATGGCTGTGTTTCAGGTTATCGTTTCTGGAAGAGCAAATTTGTTCGATTCTCTTTTAAGAACTGAACTTCTCCTCCACTGATTCAGAAAGTGCATTGATCTACCACAAAATGTATTGTGCTTTTACTGCCTGTAAATACTTCACTGCCAAAAAAAAGAAGGCGAGAGATCCAGAATTCAGAAATTCAGTACGGTTTTGTGACCTGGTTTGCAAACCAGGCCACCAAAGTCAACCTTTATTCCCAGCCCCTTAATCAACTCAAAAATTCAGTTGTTTAACTGAAGCCATTTTAGCTCTCCTGATAATGGAAACTTTTTGTTTGACAAGGAGTGATAGGTTCGAGAGCACCCAAAGATCACCTGCACGGAAGTTTTGGGGATATGCAGAATTATTTAAAGTTGACTGTTGTTGTTGTTTAGTGGTTTAGTCGTGTCCGACTCTTCGTGACCTCCTGGACCAGAGCACGCCAGGCACTCCTGTCTTCCACTGCCTCCTGCAGTTTGGTCAAACTCATGCTGGTAGCTTCAAGAACACTGTCCCATCATCTCGTCCTCTGTCGTCCCCTTCTCCTTGTGCCCTCCATCTTTCCCAACATCAGGGTCTTTTCCAGGGAGTCTTCTCTTCTCATGAGGTGGCCAAAGTCTTGGAGCCTCAGCTTCAGGATCTGTCCTTCCAGGGAGCACTCAGGGCTGATTTCCTTCAGAATGGAGAGGTTTGATCTCCCTGCAGTCCATGGGACTCTCAAGTGTCTCCTCCAGCACCATAGTTCAAAAGCATCCATTCTTTGGCGATCATCCTTCTTTATGGTCCAGCTCTCACTTCCATACATCACTACTGGGAAAACCATAGCTTTAACTATACGGACCTTTGCTGGCAAGGTGATGTCTCTGCTTTTTAAGATGCTGTCTAGGTTTGTCATTGCTTTTCTCCCAAGAAGCAGGCGTCTTTTAATTTCGTGACTGCTGTCACCATCTGCAGTGATCATGGAGCCCAAGAAAGTCAAATCTCTCACTGCCTCCATTTCTTCCCCTTCTATTTGACAGGAGATGATGGGCCCAGTGGCCATGATCTTAGTTTTTTTGATGTTGAGCTTCAGACCATATTTTGCGCTCTCCTCTTTCACCCTCCTCACTTTCTGCCATCAAGGTTGTGTCATCTGCATATCTGTGGTTGTTGATATTTCTTCCAGCAATCTTAATTCCGGCTAGGGATTCATCCAGCCCAGCCTTTCGCATGATGAATTCTGCATATAAGTTAAATAAGCAGGGAGACAATATACAGCTGGTTCAAAAACCAGGCAACGAATCAAGTAACAGCAGGTTAAAATCGCCAAGTGGCCTGAATTATGTGGCCCTCTCCAGAAAAAAAATGAGACGAAGAGTCCGGGTGCCCCTGCTGAAAGCACAAAGAGATGTTCTCTGGCCTAGAGGGAAGCCTGAACTTTGCAGAGGACCCCTTAGGCTTGTTTGAGAAGGGGGGACCGAACCAACAGATGCCGGGGAAGGAGAGGGGGGGCTGGCGGAGTGGAAGCAATTAGCGACTTGGTGTCATTGGGCTGGTTGCCCCCTTTGTCAGCACGGTCAATTTCCTTTGCTCCCTGCTCTGCCCCCCTCGCCTCTCCCTCCCGCCCCATGGGAGTTAATCGGACACAATGGTCAGGGTTAATTCAGATTGTCAAGGATGGGAGCTGTGAATTTCAGGGAGGAGGAGGCGGGCAGAGGGCAGCCTCCGGGGGGGGGGAGAGAAAAAACACCCCGCGTGCACACACACATTTCCCTTTTTAAATTTTTTTTTATGGCATCCACAATTGGGCCCAACAGCTTTGGAGACACCTTTTCCCCTCTCCCCCTGACTCCCTTCACCTCTGCCAAGGAAGCCCACGGCCCACCCACTCTGCAGCCCCCAGGAAGCCTCAAATCCTCTTTTTCTTTTTCGCAGCGGCTCAAGCCCTTAATGATCTGAATTGGTGCTTTCCGGTGGGGCTGTGGGGGGGGGGCCTTCTCCCCGCCTCATTTTCCTGCTTTAAAATGAAAAGTGGAAAATCTTCCTTCTGCAAAATCCAGCCCTGTGGGCATTTCCGTCTCGCGACTTTGTCTCCCATGGAGAAGAGCGGTTCTCCCTCTGAACATTTGCTGGGTGGGGATTTGAATTGGGCCATGAAGTCCCGTTGCTACGGCTTATCTGCTTTGGGTATATTTGGCCAACACTTATAAAGCGCTTGCTCCAAAGAGAGGGAGGGAAAATAATATCCTCCAAGCTGCCTGTCATTCATATCATGATTATATTTATTTATAGCCTGCCTTTTCCCCAGACTCAAGGTGGCTTACGCAAGTTAAAAACAGCTAAATAAAATAAAATGCAAGAAGTTTAAAAACTTATAGAAGGTAGTAATTAAAAAGTAATTAAATTTGAATAGTTAAAACAAGATTTTAAAAAACCAAATCAATTAAAATACAGATAATAAAAACAGCACAGCACTATTATTATTATTAATAATATGAATAGCATTAATGTAATTAATTGAATTTGTATACTGCCCTTCATCTGTAGATCAACCTTTACCTTTAAATCACTGTCAGTTCCCAAAGGAAATTGTCTTCTCCTGCTGGTGGAAAGACAACAAGGAGATTCAATTATATACAAATATTCAATTATATATAAAACATGACTGAAACGCACAAACCAATTTTTTTAAAAAACAAAATTTGCATTGTTAAAAATATCAGTAAATCATTTAAAAGAAGCTTTAATTAAATCATCCTGTCTGGATAGGATTCCTGGAACAGGAAAACTTTCAGCCGGTGTCTAAAACAGCACAACAACAACAACAACAACAACAACAACAACAACAACAACAATTTTATTGTTTGTACCCCACCCATCTGCCTGGGTTTCCCCAGCCATTCTGGACGGCTTCAAGCAGATACAAGAACACAATAAAACATCATTATATTAAAAACTATACAGGGCTGCCCTCACATGTCTTCTAAAAGTTTTATAGTTATTTTTAGGGTTGCCCTACCTTGAAGAGCAAAAAAGAGGGCAGTCTGGGCTGCTGCCCGCCTGAGACAGGGACAGAGGTGTGCCTTTCCCCCCAGCTTAGGCTGGCAGTGGCTGCAACATGCAGAGCAGCCCAAGCCCAACCCCCAACCCCCAAAAGAAAAACCTTGACATTTCCTTTAAAATGTAAAAATTCACCCAGATGGGCATGTTGGCCCTCCCAAAAGAGGACATGTCTGGGTTTTCCCGGACGTATTGCAACCCCATCTCCTTGACATCTGATGGGAGAGTGTTCCACAGGGCCGGTGCCACCACCAAGAAGGTCTTTGAAGATGCTCGAACTCAGGACGCAAGGGAGAAACGTGCTAAGAGGAAGGCACGCTTGGCAAATCCACACTGTGATCAACTCCTGCCCAGAAACCAATGTCCCCACTGTGGAAGGACGTGTGGATCCAGAATTGGCCTCCACAGTCACTTACAGACTCATTGTTAAAACCGTGTTTATGGAAGACAATCTTACTCAGCTACAAGGGATCGCCAAAGAAGAAGAAGAATGCAGGAATCTCAACTCAGGCATCAGATGGCCATCCAACCTCTGCTTAAAAACCTTCAAGGAAGGAGAGTCCACCCCCCCCACCCCCCAAGGGAGACTGTTCCACTGAGTTGGGTGTGAGCAGGGAAGTGGCAAATTTTGCAGATGCTCCCAAATTGCTCAGGGCTGCTAAAACCCAAAGAGATTACAAAGGTCTCCAAGAGGAGCTCTCCTAATGGAGAGCTGTTCTTTTGCCAGATAGAAATGGGAAAAAAGAGTTGGGTGGATCCACCCCCTCTTTCATCTCAGGGGTTAATGATGATAATGATAACGATAACGATAATAGCCCTGTGTCCCAGAAATTCCTCTGGCCTTTGGGGACTTTCCGGGGAGGCGCGTTTTCTCGGGCAGCTCCCCCCCCCTTCCATCCGTCCGCCCGCGTCTCGCAGCCTCAGCCCCATTAGGCCTGACACGTACAGCCACCATTTCTGTAAAGGTCGTAACCTGCTCAGTGGGGCTCAGCAAGGCCAGGTTCCTTGAGCTCACACATCTGCGCGCTGGAGCCTAGACTGCCCCGCGGAGAGGAGGCCAGAGGCCAGAAGGACGGAGGGCCCGGGAGGATCCCACATGCGCTTTTGGGGTGACGCATTTTCCCTGGCGCTTCTGGAGGAAGGGCTTTGCTTCTGTCCCTCCCATAAATAAACGGAGAGTGTGGCCTCTCTGGATTATTATCCATATTTCTATTTCTATTTTTTCTATTTTTTCTATTTTTTCTATTATTTCTTCTACTTCTATTTCTATTTCTATTTCTATTTCTATTTCTATTTCTATTTCTATATTTCTATTTCTATTATTTCCGTTTGTGGAATGTTCTCCCCAGGAAAGTTCGCTGGGCGCCTTCACTATACACCTTTAGGCACCAGGCAAAAACATTCCTTTTTAACCAGGCCTTTACCTTTACCTTGCCTGACTTTATCTACATCCTATACCCTTTCTAAAATGCTGGCTCTTTTTTTTGGGGGGGGGGTGTTATTGGGTTCTTGTTTTTGTTTTGATTTTATTTACAGTGGTACCTCCGGTTAAGAACGTAATTTGTTCCGGAGGTCCGTTCTTAACCTGAAACTGTTCTTAACCTGAAGTACCACTTTAGCTAAGGGAGCCTCCCACTGCTGTCGCGCCGCTGGAGCACGATATACCGTATTTTTCGCTCTATAAGACACACCAGACCACAAGACGCACCTAGTTTTTGGAGGAGGAAAACAAGAAAAAAATATTCTGAATCTCAGAAGCCAGAACAGCAAGAGGGATCGCTGCGCAGTGAAAGCAGCAATCCCTCTTGCTGTTCTGGCTTCTGTGATAGCTGCGCAGCCTGCATTTCCCCTTACTTTTTAGGAGGGAAAAAGTGAGTCTTATAGAGCAAAAAATACGGTATATAATGGGATATATATATATATCCCATTTCCCCCATCCCCTCAAGGTGGGGAGGGCTTACTGCTAAAACAGAAACAACTAAAAGCAGAGAGGCAGCAGGGAAGTCAACGTTAAAAACCAATTAAGCATTAATAGAATCTATCTATCTATCTATCTATCTATCTATCTTGCTATCAATCTATAACGAGTTTGTTTTGTTTTGGTTGGTTGGCTTGGCTTGGCTTGCTTGTTTGTAAGTCACATTGGGATGCCTTGGGTAATAATAATATTAATAGTAAGTTATTATTTATATGGGTTGCCCTGACAAATTAAAAACACAGTGAAACATCGAACCAAAGCGACTAACAAATTTAATAGGGTAATACAGTACTACCTCTGGATGCGAACGGGATTCATTCTGGAGCTCCGTTTGCATCTAGAAGCGAACGCAACCCGCATCCGCGCATGCACGGATCGCGATTTGCTGCTTCTGCATATGCGCATGATGTCATTTTGACCGTCTGCACATGCACAAGCGGCGAAACCCGGAAGTAACGCGCTCCGTTACTTACTGCCGGGTCGCCGCAGCACACAACCCAAAAATACTTATCCCGAAGCTACTTCAACCTGAGGTATGACTGTAAATAAACAGCCTCAGCACCGGCCCTCTCCTTAAAGGGCCACAGCACCATGTGCCCCATCCTGCGCCCACATTCCACCGCCACAAATGCCCCCCACAACCCCCGCCATTGGCCAAATTGCCTAATGTGTAATTAACGTGGGATTAGCACTCCTCAACGATGTCCCCCCCCCTCCCAACACACACAAATTCCTCTCTGCGCTGAGGATTCTGGTGACATCATTTGCAGTGACAGTGGAGTGACTGGGTGAGAGATTAGCTGCGCACGCTTCAAAATGTCACCGTGCGCCTTCTGCTGCGGCAAATCGAGAGGAGCGGCCTTCGGTCGCAAGAGCCCCATCGCGGTTCAGCTTGGAAAGTCACCGGATAGGAAGCAAACGGTGTCAATAAATAAGCAAGGGATCTTGTCTTTTTTTGTGGGGGTTTCCTTCCGGGAACTGGAAGGCGGGCAAAGCTCGATCAAAGCGGGTTTGCTTGCAGCAGCTGTGCCTGTGTGTCATCTAGGGCAGGGGTCAGCAAGACTTGCCAGGCATGGGCCGGATCACTCCCATGGAGATCCAACGTGGGCCGGGCCAGCGCAGTGCGACGCCGGAAATAGCTTCTGCGCATGCCCAGACGCCGAAAATCACGCATGCACAGAAGTGATTTCCGGCGTCTGGGCATGTACAGAAGCAATTTCCGGTGTCTGGACATGCACAGAAACGATTTCCGGCATCTGGGCATGTGCAGAAGTGATTTTTGGTATCTGGGCATGTGCAGTTGCAATTTCTGGCGTCTGGGCATGCGCAGAAGCGATTTCTGGTGTCTGGGCATGTGCAGAAGCGATTTCTGGCATCTGGGCATGCGCAGAAGCGATTTCTGGTGTCTGGGCATGCGCAGAAGCGTTTTCCGGCATCTGGGCATGCGCAGAAGCAATTTCCGGCATCTGGGCATGCGCAGGAGCAATTTCTGGCGTCTGGGCATGCGCAGAAGCGATTTCCGGAGCCACGGAAGAGAGTCCCCGTGCTGTGCTGGGGACTCGCCAAGTGGGCAGCTCTGTTCGGGGGCGGCTCAGGGGCTGGTTAAACGGCCTCCGTGGGCCACAGGCTGGAGGAAGAAGCAGGCTGGAGGCTGTGAGGGAGAGACATGCCTGATTTCTGCTCACATCCAAGGCCATGGCGGCGGGAGAAGCAAAACCCTCTTGGGGTGTCAATGCTGTGAACCCCTCAGGATGTGTGTGTGGGGGGGGGAATAAATCATATATCATACAGCTGCACATATGCGCAGCTTGCAGACTTAACATATATAACAAGAGAAGAACATGTGTTTAGAGCAGATCGCAAAACGTTTATTGAATATATGGGGGGAAATTGTGTATGCTTGAAAACGCTGGCAGCATTAAGATCAATTCAGCAGCGTAAATAAGTTTTGATGGATGCAATAATGGAACAATATATATACCTTCCCCTCGTCTTCCCTTCCCTCCTTTCTGTAGTTATTCATTTAATATATTTTTATTCCTGCGTATCCAATTCAAATCTATTAGCCAATTTCCCCTTATCTTCCCCTTAAGTATCTCTTACTGCATGTGTTTATATCAATCCCACTAATGTTTGGATTTGTTTACAATGTATCTTCAAATAATTAATACATTTCCCCCATTCAATTTTTAAAAGCTTCTCTGCTTGATTTCTTATTCTTCCGGTGAGTCTCGCCATTTCTTCGTACTCCATGGATTTTAGTTGCCAATCTTCCTTTGTTCCTTCCTTCCTTCCATCTTTGGGCGTAAATCCCTTGAGCAGCAGTGGTAGCAGACTTAAAGAATTTTTTTCTACTCGCTGAGTACTTCTCCAAGGATTATACCTAAAAGAAAAGCTTCTGTTTCTTTTCGTAAAAGTCATCTTAATCATTTTTCTTCAACTCATTTCCCAGAAAGTGCCATGTACATTCATGCAAAATGCAAAGCTCCTCTGTCCTCTGAACTTACCTATTCAGTTCTGCTATAATAATAATAATAATATAATAATAATACCCCACCCATCCGGGCAGCTCCCAACAGAATGTTAAACAGAATAAAACTTCAAACATTAAAAGCTTCCCTAAACAGGGCTATAATAACAGCCACTCTATGCAGCTTCCAACAAAAGATTAAAAATACATTAAAATATGTCTTCTAAAAGACTGGTAGTTATTTTTCTTTTTGACATATGGTGGGAGGGCGTTCCACAGGGCGGGCGCCACCACCGAGAAGGCCCTCTGCCTGGTTCCCTGTAACTTGGCTTCTCGCAGGGAGGGAACCGCCAGAAGGCCCTTGGAGCTGGACCTCTGTAGTGCTCCCTAATGCTTACTTCTTTTTCTTCTCATATAATGCCTCCTTATTCCCCTTATTTTAGTCCTCCTGAAATCACCTCTATGGTGCATGACACCAGGGGCAGAGGAAGGGGGTGCGGTGGGGGTGGGCTGCCCCAGGTGTCACCACTTTGTGGGGTGACAAAATGCTGTGCGGCACTCACCACGGGGCCTGCAGCACGCCCGAGCCACGCATCTCTCCTGGGAGTCACGTGGTGGCTTGGGCACCCGCAGGCTCCACAATGCCCCAGACAGTTCACCCACCGCCTCCCCCCAGCTGTAGGGTGGCTGAGTGGGAGGAGGCAGGCAGATTCCTTGGAGGCCCCACAGTGCGTTCTGCCCCAGCTGGCTGTGGGATGTGAAACACAAGAGCAGTCAAGTACAACATTTCTAGAGTGAACATGTTTACACATGGGGAGGAATGTTTGTCCAGCCAGCAGGAAAACTTCCTGTATCCTTCTGGGCTGGGACAGACTTCCTCTGCATGTGACTAGAGGTGGGCGTGGCCTCACCTGTGCAGGTAATGACAAAAGCACAGGGCAGCCATCTCTCTCTGTGTGACTACATGCATCAAAGAAGCAACATCTGCTTAGCCAAAGATGCTCTCTTGGCCTTCAGCCAAGAGAGGACAAAGGGACTGTCTCCTTATGAGATAGTTTCCAGGTGTATGTTACTTTTCTAAGCTAAGTCTGCCTTCTGGGATCCGATTGTGAACAGAATGATGTGCAAGTAAACCTTTTTATACTTTTATAGAAAACTGTGTCGTGTCTTATCTTTTTTGAGGGAATAAGGGGGAAAATACCAGAACAGTTATTATAGAGGCTTTAGCGAGCCTGAGCAAACGCATCCGCTGCAAGTTTAAAAAGGGGAATGTTACTCTGCTAAATTGTGGAAATGCTATAATCAGACAATATATCCTCTCCTGCATCCCTGAACATGCCCACCCACAGCTGGCTCAGAGCAGGTGCGCCGCCCCAGGTGCCCAATTGGCTTGCTCCGCCGCTGCCTGACACAGCTACTTTTTTTATTCCCCCCCCCCCAATCTGTGCATGTTTTCCTTCCTCTCCGGACGTCCCCATAATTATCTCTTCACATTCTCTCCACAGCCTACTGGACCGTGAGTGGCGTGAATGGACCGCTGGTTGTCCTGGACAATGTTAAGGTACGAGACCCTTCCCTTTCAAATGCCATTTGAGATAAATATATGGATATGGTAGGGACGCAGGTGGCGCTGTCGTCTAAACCACTGAGCCTCTTGGGTTTGCCGATCGGAAGGTCAGCGGTTCGAATCCCCGAGACGGGGTGAGCTTCGGTTGCTCTGTCCCAGCTCCTGCCAACCTAGCAGTTCAAAAGCACACCAGTGCAAGTAGATAAATAGGTACCGCCGTTGTGGGAAGCTAAACTGCTAGCAGCCATGGCCACCGTCTCCCTCAACTGCGGAGACGGAACAGTGAAGAACAACTCCTCCCTCCTTTCGAGTCACGCGACAGGAATTGAGGGACGTCACACAGAACTCTTTAACCCTGTGAGTTCTGAAAACATTCATAAGCAGCGTTTCCGTGCGCTCTGGCACTTGTCACGGTATCCCGTAGCACCAGAAGCAGTTTAGTCATGTTGGCCACATGACCCAGAAAGCTGTCTGTGGACAAACGCCGGCTCCCCTGGCCCAAAAAGCGAAATGAGTGCCGCAACCCCATAGTCGCCTTCGACTGAACGTAACCGTCCAGGGGTCCTTTACCTTTTACCTGCCCAGTCACATAACTGAGTTACTTATATTCCTTAAAAAAGTTCTATTGATTTCTGTCTGAGTTTTCATCATAATAATTTTATGTATATTCAATTTTCATTTATTTTTCTTGTCGTTTTAAAAATACTTGTTTGTATCCAGACATCCTCTTTATTGCGCGTTCCTAATGATGGATTGGAACGCGGGTGGCGCTGTGGGTTAAACTACAGAGCCTAGGACTTGCCAATCAGAAGGTCAGTGGTTCGAATCCCTGTGACAGGGTGAGCTCCCGTTGCTCGGTCCCTGCTCCTGCCAACCTAGCAGTTCGAAAGGTTGAACTGCTAGGCGAACCAGAGCAGTGCACAGAAACGCCGTTTACCTTCCTGCTGGAGTGGTACCTATTTATCTACTTGCACTTTGACATGCTATCAAACTGCTAGGTTGGGAGGACCAGGGACCGAGCAACGGGAGCTCACCCCGTCACGGGGATTCAAACCACTGACCTTCTGATCGGCATATATTCAACAACAAAAACCAGCGACAATTTGTTATTGACAAAGGACAGCTGGACATAGAAAGGGCCCCATCCTCATCAAACCTAAATCCGGCCCTGCGTGGCCCCTAAGTTACTACTGAAATCCTGCATCCTTTTAAACCGCAAGTGTCCTGATTTAATCTTTGTCCAGCTATAGATCGCAGGTTTCCCCTCCAGAGGGCAATAATGTCATAACACCGAGAAAGCCTCGCAACACAACTAACAAAGCGGAATTGTGTGTGGACGGTGCAGTATAAAACCCCCCCACAAATGCATCCATAGCATGTTGCAGAAAACACCACCAGCCCCTCATTGTTTAAAACCCTACTGGTGCTAAGCTCTGGCTGTATAGCTGCAGGGGCTTCCCTCAGAGCAGAATAATTTTCCACTGGGATAAAGTGGGAATCTAGCCCTCTTGTCCCCCTCCCCACCAAAAAAGGAAGCTTGGTTTCTGTAGTGATCTCAGCCAGGTCTGTTGGACACAATCTGGGCTTTACCTGTATTTTAAGAAGGCAAAAAAACACATTGGTTTGAAAGACTGACCTCTAGTGACCAAAGACAGCCATGCCTCATCAAGGGAAGGAAAAGTTGCATTTTAATGGACCAACTGGCTATTCGATAAATCTTAATTATTTGGGGGGGGGAGTAAAAAATGGGGGAATGTTGCATATTTATCATCATCATCACCATCAATTTGTATATTGCTTTTCCACGCTCAAAGCGGTTTGAAAAACTTGCATATAATTCGCAAACGGTTACAAGACATAAGAAATTTTAAATTATTTGCAAACCGCTTTGAGGTTTTCTACAATCAAGCAGCACATAAATGTCATCAAATGGCTAATAATTAAATAATTTGTCATAAACAGCAGGCAAATGGAAACCTTTAATTATATGGGGTGGTTGCTGGAATCCAGACTTAGTTTGCGAGATGCACTATTTTTGCCTTTATTTTTGTCATCTTATTCTTAAGCTTTATTATGATTTATCCATAGACTGCTTAATGTTATTTTATAGTTATTCATACAGGATGTTTTCATTAGCCTGCTGTTTAAAGCTATTTAAGCAATGTGTGAATCGAAGCAGAGCCATCCTTCAAAATTCTCACCTCTCCAGTTTTTAGCAGTGCATTTCTTCAGCTAAGCAACATGTACCATAATGTCTCTGCAATGGTAAAGTGTGCATATCAACACACACATATTTCCAGAAATAACATGCAGAGGTGCATTATTTTAGGGTCAATTGTGCTGCAGAAATGTGCGTATTGGGGTGATTTTATGCAAAGATGCGTATGTTACGAGAAATTTGTACCGAAATGCTGCCGAATTCTCACAAGGACTTGTTTAAACAAAAATTCGTGGATGAATGTGGAAACCATAGAATCAGAGAATGGGAGCAATTTCCATAGTTTAACAATGAGCTGTGTAAACAAGTAAATGAGCACATGCAGAGTCCTGATTTATTTCTTCATAATTACTTAAATAATTAATTCACGTCCCTTCACTGAAATGCCACAGGGCAGTCTACGACATAGTGACATAATAAGAGAAACATACCATACAAGCAGGTGTATTCAATTTAAATTAAAGCAGGTGCATTAAACTAATTTTAAGCTGAGTTGCTGTGCTTCGCCCTGGGATCACTTGGAATGAAGTGTGGACCAGAAATACATTAATAAATAGCATAATATCCATCCAATAAATAGCATAATATCCCATGACACCCATAAAACACAGGAGAATTCAAACCGTTATATAAATACATTCCATAATAAGCAGTGCATTGTTTTTAGTTTTTATTTTATTAATTACCCACTCTTCACCCAAGCAATTGAAAATACACTATTGAAAACAATTCTAAAAGCTTACAAGTACAAAAAATGCAACTGCAAAAAATCACATCTAACAAGAATAGCAATCACAGCAGTCTGATAAAAATAACAGAAGTCCTCCCAGTTGCTTATTTTTCTGACTTTAATTCAAACTTGGGAATTCTCTATCCAATGCTGGACTTCGCTCAAAATTTCTTCCACTGGAAGATCTGGGTTCTTGTTTGTCCTGTTACCTCGCTTGCATCTCAATCTTTTTGTTTTCTGATTCAGACATAGCTCCCCTCCCCCCCCAACCCAGGTTTAACTGTTGTTGTTGTTTAGTTGTTTAGTCATGTCTGACTCTTCGTGACCCCCTGGACCAGAGCACGCCAGGCCCTCCTGTCTTCCACTGCCTCCTGCAGTTTGGTCAAACTCATGTTGGTACCTTCGAGAACACTGTCCCACCATCTCATCCTCTGTCGTCTCCTTCTCCTTGGGCCCTCCATCTTTCCCAACATCAGGGTCTTTTCCAGGGAGTCTTCTCTTCTCATGAGGTGGCCAAAGTCTTGGAGCCTCAGCTTCAGGATCTGTCCTTCCAGTGAGCACTCAGGGCTGATTTCCTTCAGAATGGAGAGGTTGGACCTTCTTTCAGTCCATGGGACTCTCAAGAGTCTCCTCCAGCACCATAATTCAAAAGCATTGATTCTTCGGCGATCAGCCTTCTTCCATACATCACTACAGTGGTACCTCGGGTTACATACAAACCCTGCCTGAACCCACTTCGAAATGTATCCAGATGGCCCCTATCCTCCAGAAACTCCTACCACTGCTCTGCCCACCACTCTCTCCACCACCTTGCCCAAGAAAGGGGCATTCATGTCCAGGTGGTCATGAAGAAAAAGGAGGAGGAGGAGGAGGAGGAGGAGAAGATTAATTATACCCTGCCCTCCCCAGCCAAGACTGGGCTCAGGGCAGCCAACAACAAATATAAAAACAATTGATTAAAATACAACTTAAAAACAAGATTAAAATACAACATTAAAATGCAGCCTCATTTCAATGGAAACTCAAATCAAAAACTTTTTGGGGATGAAAACGTCAAATCTTCACCAAGGCTAACTATCCAGACTGGTCCTACGTGGGCCAGAAAAAAAGCCAGGGAATTCCCCAAATAGGAGTTCCATCACAGAAGGAGAAAGGAAAGAGGGGAAGGGTATCAAGTTGATTCCAAGCCAAAAGCGAGGCAGAACAATTATTGTCAACCGTAGTTACATTATCGGCTAAAAATCTCTTTGGTCAAAAGAGCCCAGCCAGAGGGTTCCAAATGGTCAAGCATTTCCCTTCCACAGCAAGCCAGCTGCTTCTGCAAAGCCGGGCATGAATTGCTCCTTTCCTTTGTCCGCAGTGCCTGGGGTGCAAAGATAGATTTCCCCTGGCCATGGAGGTTCCACTGAGCCATCATAACTTCTATCCGTTCAGCCTGGACACTGAGATCCAGCGCTGAGGGCTTCTGGCGGTTCCCTTATTGCGAGAAGTGAGGTTACAGGGAACCAGACAGAGGGCCTTCTCGGTAGTGGCGCCTGCCCTGTGGAACGCCCTCCCACCAGATGTCAAGGCAATAAACAACTATTTTACTTTTAAAAGACAACTGAAGGCAGCCCTCTTTAGGGAAGTTTTAATGTCTGATGCTGTACTGTTTTTAACATTCAGTTGGAAGCTGCCCAGAGTGGCTGGAGAAACTCAGCTAGATGAGTGGGGTATAAATAAATTATTGTTATTATTATTATTATTATTATTATTATTATTATTATTATTATTCACTGGCAGCCACTAAGGGTTGTAGTGGGTGGCAGGTGAGCAGGCTTACGTGGAAATAAGTTCCATTAAAATCAAAGGGGCTTACATCCCAACAAATCTGTTTAGTCCCCGAGTGAGGAACAGTAGGAATGTAGAAAGGACCTAATTCCTGGCACTCCCTGCCCAGTTGACAGGTCTCCAAGTGAGCTATGATACGGCCAGTTAAAAAACCCACATTCCAAATTCAAGCAGGGAATGTGCTCTGGGATGAATTGAAGCTTTGTGGGGCCGTGCCCAGCACAATACACCGTTTCTATGCAGCCCTTTCGTCCTGATAGGTGCAGGAAGGGGGATTAATAAGATCAATTAAAGAGCCGGATCACAGAGGTTTCCCCCCTCCGTTGTAGTGGTTGGCAAGGCTTAAAGTCCAAAGTACAGGCTCGGCAGAAAAGGGGCACGTTTGGGAGGATGGAGGAAGGCAGAACGAGGCTAAACTTGGGGGTGTGAGTAGATGCCAAGAGTTAAGGCGCAATCTGTGGGTGGCTAAAGCCCAAAAAAGCCTCCAAACCCCAGTGCACTATACCACTGAGTAACTGGTTTTAGGGGCAAAGTGTCAATAACTATCATCAATATTATATTTATTTTGCTGCTGTTGTTTAGTTGTGTCCGACGCTTCGTGACCCCCTGGACCAGAGCACACCAGGCACTCCTGTCTTCCACTGCCTCCCGCAGTTTGGTCAGACTCATGCTGGTGGCTTCGAGAACACTGTCCGAGCATCTTGTCCTCTGTCGTCCCCTTCTCCTTGCGCCCTCCATCTTTCCCAACATCAGGGTCTTTTCCAGGGAGTCTTCTCTTCTCATGAGGTGGCCAAAGTCTTGAAGCCTCAGCTTCAGGATCTGTCCTTCCAGTGAGCACTCAGGGCTGATTTACTTCAGAATGGATCGGTTTGATCTTCTTGCAGTCCATGGGACTCTCAAGAGTCTCCTCCAGCACCAGAATTCAAAAGCATCCATTCTTCAACGGTCAGCCTTCTTTACGGTCCAGCTCTCACTTCCATACATCACTACTGGGAAAACCATGGCTTTTGTTATACGGACCTTTGTCGGCCAGATGATGTCTCTGCTTTTTAAGATGCTGTCTAGGTTTATTTATTTATACCCTGCGTTTTCTCATGACAGGGACTCAAGGCACCTTACGCAAACTGAAACAGCACGGTATCTAAAAACTTACGAAAGATAATAGTGAAAGAGCAATTAAACTAAGCAGAATGAAAACAATATAAAAATGGGTCTGTTAAAAGACAGCACAGCACTATTAAAAAGGCCGTTTCTTTTTTAAAAAACAAACAAACAAACAAACTGTCAGTTCCCAAAGGCTTGTTGGAATAAAATGGTCTTCACCTGCCGGAGGAAGGACAGCAAAGTAGGAGTCTGGCTGGCTTCTCTAGGGAAGGAATTCCAATGTCTGGGAGCCACCTCCAATAAGGCCCTGTCCGGCTTCCTCACCAGGTGTGCCTGTGAGGGGGGCAGGACCGAGAGCAAGGCCTCCCCTGAAGAGCTTAGAGCCCAGGCAGGTTGGGGGGGGGGGTGACGCGAATGTGGTCCTTTAGATAGCCTGGGCCAACGGGATAGTTTCCACCTTCATGGCTGGCTTGTGAGAGCCATGGGGTGAGGAGCTCTGACTACTCCTTGAGGGCGTCAGTGCATTTCTTTAAAATATTGCAACATGTTTGTTTAAAGTATGCAGCCCTCCTGTCATTCCGAAAGCCTTGCAACAACAACAACAAAATCCGCAACGTGATTAAAGTCAGTCTCCGTTAAAACATCGATCTGGAGCATGGGACAGCTCAGTTGGGAGAGCATGGGACTCGTAATATCAAGGTCGTGGGTTCGAGTCTCACGTTTGGCAAAAGATCACTGCTTTGCACGGGGTTGGACTAGATGATCCTCGTGGTCCCTTCCAAGTCTATGAAAAAGAGCTCCTGAGCTTGTTTGTGCCTTAAAATCACTAGAGGCGCCGCTGCTTCACATCTTCGCCCTTGTTTTCTTCATCCAGCCTCGGCAGTCAGTCTATGCATAGTTAACCTACGGAACCTCCTCCCACATGAGGCAGTGATGACCAGTAACTTGGGTGGCTTTAAAAGAGGATCAGACAAATTCATGGAAGAGGAGAGGGCTATCGATGGGCTAAGAGTCAGGATGGCTCTGCTCTGCTTCCACGGTTGGAAGAAGCAATGCTTCTGAATCCCAGTAGCTGGAAACTGCAGGAGGGGAGAGTCCTGCTCTTGCGTTCGAATCCTGCTTGCAGGTTTCCCAAGGCATCTTTCTGGCCACTGTGAGAACAGGAGGCTGGACTAGGTGGGCCATTGGCCTGATCCTGCAGGCTCCTCCTATGGAAGCGTCATTTCACTAGGACAGGCATAGGCAAACTAGGCCCTCCAGATGTTTTGGGACTACAACTCCCAGCATCCCTGACCACTGGTCCTGTTAGCTAGGGATGATGGGAGTTGTAGTCCCGAAACGTCTGGAGGGCCGAGTTTGCCTATGCCTGCACTAGTATGACCCCCCTGCTACCATCTTTGGCTCTTTCTGGCAGCCTCGTTGCTCCTGCCGTTCCTCTAACCCAGGGGTCCCCAAACTAAGGCCCACAGGTCAGATAAGGCCCACGGGACTTGTTTATCCAGCCTGCAGCAACCCCCGCCGCCCGCTGCCACCGCCCACTCTTACTGGCGCTGCACTGCGCGGCTGACCACATCCGGGTCAGAGGAGTACTGGAAATAGCTTGTGCGCATGTGCAAGCATTATTTGCGCATGCACAAGCGTTATTTCAGGTGCACATCCGGGTCGGAGGTTACTTCCCGTGCACATGTGCACAAGCGATTTCCGGTGCTGCTCTGACCCGGAAGTGCGCCGGAAATCGCTTGTGTGCACGCGTATGGGCATGCGCTCCCCCGCCCTCCGGCCCGCCACGCGATCGGCGCTGGAGACACCGGCCCGAGGCGCAGTAAGTTTACTGACCCCTGCGCTAACCTGTTTTTTCAAAAAAAAAAAAATTTTATTAAAAATTTAAACAAAAGGTATTTTCCAAAAACATGTCATCTTTGGTGTGTGTCCCCAATTTCCCCCCCCCTCCCATACAAACCCCACCCCCCGACTTCCCTCAGTTCCAATCTTTGGTTTCTCTGTAAATGCTGTTCTCTGCATGTTACAAAATTGTATAAAAAGTAATCTAACTTATTGTCAATGAAGAGTTTGTGAGTGTTTATTCAAAACCTGCCAAGGAGTCCAATTCACTTTGTTGCCTCTTCAAATCAGTGGCGTAGCGTGGGTTGTCAGCACCCGGGGCAAGGCAAGTAATTTGCACCCCCTAACCCGTGGATTTGCGCCCCCTAACCCCCAGATGTTGCGCCCAGTGCGGCTGGCCCCCCCTGCACCCCCACGCTACGCCACTGCTTCAAATACTTTGTAAAGGGTTCCCATTCATCTTTGAAGTCACAGTTATCCTTGTCCCGTAGCTTATGTGTCAATTTTGCCAGCTCTGCATAGTCCATCAGTTTCTCTTGCCATGATTCTTTGGTTGGAATTTCTTCCGTCTTCCATCCTTGTGCTGTCACATACATGAAGATGTTTTCCAGCTTTTTTGGCAGGTCTTTCCCTACAATCCCTAACAAAAATGCTTCAGGTCTTTTAACAAATGTTAAGTGGAACATTTTCTTCAATTCATTATATATCATTTCCCAATTTTTTTTTGATTACATTACAATTCCACCAGACCCCTGCTCTAACCTTTGCCTTCCTTCTCTCTCCTTGCAGTTTGCCCAGTATGCAGAGATTGTCAACTTCACCCTCCCGAACGGCACGCAGCGAAGCGGCCAAGTGCTGGAGGTGTCCGGCTCCAAAGCCATTATCCAGGTGGGTGAGACCGACTCTGTTGACCCCGTGTCTCAGTGGGACTCGATCTGAACCAGAGCCTCCAAGTGTCCCTATTTGCCAGGGATGTCCCTGATTTAGAGAAGCTGTCCCAGTTTCTGATTTGATCCCTGAATGTCCCACTTTTCCTTAGGACGCCC
This sequence comes from Podarcis cretensis, assembly GCF_951804945.1. Lineage (NCBI taxonomy): Eukaryota > Metazoa > Chordata > Lepidosauria > Squamata > Lacertidae > Podarcis > Podarcis cretensis. Next base: position 2,360,194 of record NC_137178.1, on the reverse strand, counting down.
TTATTTTCATTGGAGGGGATGGAGTTATTCAACCCCCCGAGCCATCTGAAGGCAATCCTGTAGAGGGAAGGTTTTTTAAATGTTTAATGTTTTATTGTGTTTCTATATATGTCTGAGGGACGCGGGTGGCACTGTGGGTTAAACCACAGAGCCTAGGACTTGCCGATCGGAAGCTCAGCGGTTCGGATCCCCACGACGGGGTGAGCTCCCGTTGCTCGGTCCCTGCTCCTGCCAACCTAGCAGTTCAAAAGCATGTCAAAGTGCAAGTAGATAAATAGGTACCACTCCAGCGGGAAGGTAAACGGCGTTTCCGTGCGCTGCTCTGGTTCATCAGAAGCGGCTTAGTCATGCTGGCCACATGACCCGGAATCTGTACGCTGGCTCCCTCGGCCAGTAAAGCGAGATGAGCGCCGCAACCCCAGAATCGACCACGACTCGACCTAATGGTCAGAGGTCCCTTTACCTTTACCTATATATGTTGGAAGCTACCCAGAGTGGCTGGGGCGACCCAGTCAGCTGTGTGGGGTATAAATAGGAAAATGATCATGGCGGAATAGGGCATCCCTGTTTTCATCAGAGAAAGGTTGGAGGGTATAAGCCTGTTCCCTGCTTTCATTGCTCACCTTTGGGACATTTTGACAGAGCACAGCCATTGCTTTGCATTTATACCCCACCTTCTCTCTAAGAAGCGCAAGGTGCTGTACACAGAATCAGAGGACCATAGAACTGGAGAGTTGGAAGGGACCCTGAGGGACATCTAGTCCAACCCCCTGCAGTGCAGGAATCTCAGCTACAGCATCCAGGACAGAGGGCCATCCAACCTCTGCTTAAAAATATCCAAGGAAGGAGAGTTGAATTCTCCCACATCCTCATTTACTGTATTTTTTCACTCCATATACGCACTTTTTTCTTCCTAAAAAGTAAGGGGAAATGTCTGTGCATCTTATGGAGCGAATGTGTGGTCCCTGGAGCCAAATTACCCAGGGGAGAAAAGCAGATCATGCTTTTTTTTTTTTTTTTTAGAAAGAAGGAAGGGGGTGTTGAAACAAAGCCGCTGATCGTTTGCCGATCGGGAGGGAGATAAGGGATGCTAGAGATAAAGGAGGCTGCCTGGGAGGGGGGAGGTAAAGACAGCAAACTTGCAAGGAGAGGAGACAGGAAGACTAAAGGAATGAGGAGAGAAATTAGAAGAAAAGGAGGAGCGAAAAATTGCTCCAGCTAATGAAAAGACACTAAGGCAAACAAGAGGGAAGGGGGTGTTGAAAGGAAACAGCTGATCGGCAAGCGATTGGGAGGGAGATAAGGGACTCTAGCGATAAAGGAGGCTGTCTGGGTGGGGGACGGAGAAGCCCACGGATCCTCAGGATTTTTGCATTGGGTCACCCCAAATTCACCATCAGATCACATAGCATGTCCATGGCTACAGCCTGCACCAAAAAAATCACACATCCACTGTTTCCTGGGGCCGTAATGGTGCAAAAACATGGTTACAAAGCACGGACCCACATGGATCCACAGGATTTTTGCATTGGGTCACCCCAAACTCACCTTCAAATCACATGTCTGTGGCCACATCATGAACCACGAAAATCATACATCCACTGTTTCGTTCAGAATATTTTTTCCCCCTCATTTTCCTCCTCTAAAAACTAGGTGCGTCTTATGGTCAGGTACATCTTATAGAGCGAAAAATACGGTAATTCCCACAAAAACCCTGTGATGTAGGCTAGGCTGAGAGGCAGTGCCTGGCCCAAGCCCGTCCAGTGAGCATTTGAACCCTGCTCTCTCCCAGTAGTCTAACCACTGAACCACAGTGGTTCCCATTACCATTTATATTAAACTCCACTGGTTTTGGATGGCTACTGACTTTGTTTGCTTTAAAAGAGGACTGGACAAATTCATGGAGGAGGAAAGGGCTATTGATGGCTCCCGGCCATCTTGGCTCCGCTCTGCCTCCACAATCAGAGGCAAAAATGCTTCTGAAGACCAGTTTCTGGAAACTACAGGAGGTGAGAGTCGGTTTTGTGTTCGAATCCTGATTGTGGGTTTCTCACAGGCATCTGCTTGGCCCAGTGGCGTAGCGTGGGTTGTCAGCACCCGGGGCAAGGCAAGTAATTTGCGCCCCCTAACCCATGGATTTGCACCCCCTAACCCGTGGATTTGCCCTAACCCCAGATGTTGCGCCCGGTGCGGCCGGCCCCCCCTGCACCCCCCACGCTACGTCACTGGCTTGGCCACTGTGAGGACAGGAGTCTGGACCTGATGGGTCCCTTTGGCCTGATCGAGCAATGCTCTTATATTTTTATTTACAACTTTCCTTCTGCCAAAACCAATGCTGTTTTCTCCCTATCTGCTACGGCCGAGCCAACATAATTAATTATGACCATTTCAACACATTCCAGTGGCAGGGATACGTCAAAAACAATGCAGAAAATAACGTAATTATTTACAGAACGTTTGAAGGCTCCGAAGAAAATCATGGCAGCGAAAGCTTCTTTTAGGAGCATGCAGATTGTGGCAGATTGAAACCATTTTGGGGGGAGGACAAAAATACAAAGATCCAGCACAGCTCCAAAGAGATAGTAGAAGTATCAGTTCATACAAAGATCCCCTTTACAAATAATAAAAGATGAATGAAAATAAAAGTATTTCCCCCATGAGCTCCATTATTGACAATAAGATTTAAATGAGCCACACGCAATATTCGTATAAGAAATAACATATACTTTTTAGTCTGTGGGATACCTTTTCAAAAAGCGCAATTTGCCGGAGGTTTGAATGCTGTCCATCCAAATGGCGGCAGTTTTCTGTTTTCCTTTGGGACAGAATTCTTCCCCTTCCTTACTCCCTAGTAAAAGCAGACAGGGCAGCAGCCTTGGCCCTTTGCCTTTTCAGGATGCGGTTCGTTCTCTGCTTAAGACGTCTCTGCAGCAAAGAGAAGCTGATGCTTCATGTTGTTCTTGAACTGCAAGCCAAAAGTCAAGGCTGAGACACCTGGGCATGTGAGGAAGACCTGGAAGTACAAGGGCCATAAATACATAATGCGCTAGAGGGAAACTGACTTGAGACTCAGAGAAGCAAATTGAAGGCTGAGATTTCCGGGAGTCAAATCGAAAGCTCTAGCGCAGATAGAGAAACCAGGAAGCCAGAAAGGATGTTGGTGGGTGGGGAAGATTTCGGGCCACATCCCTTTCAGGGTAGCCTTCCGGGGGCCACATAGCCATTGTGTGCGGGGCCAGAGGGAAAAGTGGGCAGGCCCTTTGTAAGGGAAGCCAAGTCTCTCCACAGAGGCGCGCACACAGGACAGCGGAACATGGCCCAGGGTGTGGGGGGCGACTTTTGAACTGGGGCACTGGGGAGATTTCAAAAAACAGCAACCATTTTTTTAAAAAAAATAAGTTTCTCGTCTTCTGGCGGTTCCCTCATTGTGAGAAGTGAGGTTACAGGGAACCAGGCAGAGGGCCTTCTCGGTGGTGGCGCCTGCCCTGTGAAACACTCTCCCATCAGATGTCAAGGAAATAAGCAGCTACCTTATTTTTAAAAGACATCTGAAGGCAGCCCTCTTTAGGGAAGTTTTTAATATTTATTGCTGTATTGTTTTTAACACTCGATTGGGACCTTCCCAGAGTGGCAGGGGAAACTCAGATGGGCAGGGTATAAATAATAATAATAATAATAATAATAATAATAATAATAATAATAATAGGTTGCTTTTCTCCTAGTCATTTGTACCTCTCATTCGGCTGCCTCAGCTCCACCCATCTTTCCCTTTCTTACCCCAATCTTCCAGCCTGTGCCCGTCCCTCACAAGCGTATCCCCTCCTATTCCTGAGAGGGTTGCCAACTATTTCTCCAGCAGTGCTGCCATGCCTCTAACAGAAGCCCGACCTGTGGAGACTTGGCTGATGAAGCTAGCTAGACCTCACTTGGAGACAACAGCTCTCCTTGCTAAATTCCCTCCACCATCTGGCTGTTGTTAAAGGCAGTGGCGCCCGTGAAAGAAAGAAAGAAAGAAAGAAAGAAAGAAAGAAAGAAGTTGGCAATCTCAACCCTGCAGGTTTTCTTCCAGCCAAATTGTCCTTCCACAACGTCAATGTATGAGGACGGACCTTTCCCTCACCAGCACCCAGAATGTTTGTTCGCATTCCGTGACCTCACAGCAGCTCTATCCAGAGGACCAGACCATGAAAGGAGGGGACCCTCTCTAAGCACAGGACTTAGGCCCAGCAAGGCAGAGGGTCTTCTTCTCTTTGCTGGAGAAGCGGAGAAGCAGGTGCCTCCCCGGGGATGCTCGCCGCTCTAAACCCCCTGACCTTTCCTCGCCCTCTGGGATTGCGCAAAATGCCCTTTGCCGCCTGCCCTGCTCTGATGACCAACGCCTTGAGCCCAGTAGCCCTGTGGAGGTGAGGGACCCGCGGGGATGACCTGCGGGGGACCTCTGCTGGCGAGCAGCCAGACTTCAGCCCTCTAATGCCATGGAGACCTCTGCAGGGCCCTTCTAATCCTATTAGGGAGTCAGCCTCGCCGGCACCCCCTGCCCGGCCTTTGGCAGAAGCTGCTTAGGGAAAGCCTGATATACACGGAGCTGGGGTGGGGGGCTTATTCCACCCTTCCCAGCCCCCCATCCCGCCCTGCCGCAACAGCTGGCCGACGTGTGAACATTCTTTCACAAGGGGCCACACGGATCTAATTAAAGCAGTGGTCCGGAGGTCACTGCCTTCAAACGGTGTCAAATATTATTCCGATCAAAGGGAGCCTTTCGGGGGTCCCTTCAGAATGGATAGGGGAGGGGGAGGCACGCTGGATCCAATTAGAACATAGCTGTCAATGTTTCCCCTTTTTAAAGGGAAATTCCCTTAAAAGACGCCTGCTTCTTAGGAGAAAAGAGATGACAAACCTAGACAGCATCTGAAAAAGAAGAGACATCACCTTGCCAACAAAGGTTCGTATAGTAAAAGCTATGGTTTTCCCAGTAGTGATTTATGGAAGTGAGAGCTGGACCATAAAGAAGGCTGGTTGCCAAAGAATTGATGCTTTTGGATTCTGGTGCTGGAGGAGACTCTGGAGAGTCCCATGGACTGCAAGAAGATCAAACCTCTCCATTCGGAAGGAAATCAGCCCTGAGTGCTCACTGGAAGGACAGATCCTGAAGCCGAGGCTCCACCTCATGAGAAGAGAAGACTCCCTGGAAAAGACCATGATGCTTGGAAAGATGGAGGGCATAAGGAGAAGGGGACGACAGAGGACGAGATGGCTGGACAGTGTTCTCGAAGAGCCCAGCATGAGTTTGACCAAACTATGTGAGGCAGTGGAAGACAGGAGGGCCTGGCATGCTCTGGTCCATGGGGTCATGAAGAGTCGGACACAACTAAATGACTAAACAACAAAAACCCTTATTCTGAATAGGATTCCTCGCAAGAAAAGGGAAAAGTGGGCAGCTATGAATTAGAAGGTGCTTTTCCCTCCGGCTAACCGAGGCCTGCATTGGCCATGACAACAGCACTGGGGTCCTCCTTCCATTGAAGTGGTTTTCCAAAAATGCCAAGTCAGAAGGGATGCTGGTGACACGGGTCCCCTCTCCACCAAGGGTGCCAGGAAGGATCCAGGCGGCACCAAGCAACTGAGGCCAGTTGCTCCAAACGTAGCGCATCATGTGTGGGAGAGAGAGGAGGGCGAATTGGGCCACCCAATGGGGTCTGCACACCTCAGTTTCCCTCTTTACGCAACCAACTGGGTGGGGGCTGTGGAGGCAAAAAGGGTGGGGGGAAACCAGGATGATTAAGGGTCTGGAAAGCAAGCCTGATGAGGAATGGTTGAAGGAGCTGGGCGTGTTTAGCCTGGGAAAGAGGAGACTTGAGAGGAAATTATTATTAGTATTAGTATTAGTATTAGTATTAGTATTAGTATTAGTATTAGTATTAGTATTTATTTGTACCCTGCCCATCTGGCTGGGTTTCCCCAGCCACTCTGGGCAGCTTTCAACAAAATATTAAAATACAGTAATGCATCGAACATTAAAAAGCTTCCCTGAACAGGGCTGCCTTCAAATGTCTTCTAAATGTTAGGTAGTTGTTTATCTCTTTGACATTTGGTGGGAGGGAGTTCCACAGGGCGGGTGCCACTACCGAGAAGGCCCTCCGCCTGGTTCCCTGTAACTTGGTTTCTCGCGGTGAGGGAACTGCCAGAAGGCCCTCGGAGCTGGACCTCAGTGTCTGGGCAGAACGATGAGGGAGGAGACGCTCCTTCAGATATACTGGACCGAGGCCATTTAGGGCTTTAAAGGTCAACACCAACACTTTGAATTGTGCTCGGAAACGTACTGGGAGCCAATGTAGGTCTTTCAGGACCGGTGTCATGTGGTCTCTGTGGTCACTTCCAGTCACCAGTCTAGCTGGGCACATTCTGGATTAGTTGCAATTTCCAGGTCACCTTCAAAGGTAGCCCCACGTAGAGCTCATGGCAGTAGTCCAAGCAGGAGATAAGTAGAGCATGCACCACTCTGGCAAGACAGTCTGCGGGCAGGTAGGGTCTCATCCTGCATACCAGATGGAGCTGGGAGACAGCTGCCCTGGACACAGAATTGACCAGCACGTCCATGGACAGCTGTGAGTCCAGAATGACTCCCAGGCTGCACACCTGGTCCTTCAGGGGCACAGTTACCCCATTCAGGACCGGGGTCCTTTCTCCTCCCTCCACTCTTGGAGGTAAAATACTCAGACATTGCTGCAGCCCTGATATTATTTACCCTTGTGTTCATGAAGCCACTTTGGTGCTGCTAGCACAGCGATTTCACTTCACCCCTGGAGGCAAACTCCATTGTCTTTCGAGACATCAAGGAGTGGAGTTGGCCACAGTGAGAATACACACACACACACACATTTTTATTGTTTTTTTAAACATATCATTTCCAACAAGCATACAGTGGTACCTTCAGGTTACATACGCTTCAGATTACAGACTCCGCTAACTCAGAAATAGTGCTTCAGGTTAAGAACTTTCTTCAGAATGAGAACAGAAATCGTGCTCCAGCGGCGTGGCAGCAGCGGGAGGCCCCATTAGCTAAAGTGGTGCTTCAGGTTAAGAACAGTTTCAGGTTAAGTACAGACTTCCGGAACAAATTAAGTACTTAACCTGAGGTACCACTGTATAACGTACCTTATTTTCTTATACAATGTTTTAGACTTCCATCAATACCTCTGATGATTTTTCGCTCTTATCACTTAGTCTGCGTTTCTTAATTTCTCTATTACTCTTAATTATCATTAACTAATAATTCTCCTCATAATCTGTCTTGCAATATTTCAAATAATCCTCCTTACAAAACTTATTGCAGTCCTACTAGCGTAATCTGTTCATTACAATTAGTTTTCAAATAGTTCGTATATTTACTCATCTTCTAAGAATCTTTGATCCCGCAGGTTTCAATCCCTTCCTGTTAATTTACCTAGTTCTGCATAGTCCATCAATTTCATCCGCCATTCTTCTTTTGTCGGTAATTCTTCTTGCTTCCATTTTTGTGCCAATAATGAGATTCCTAGGTTCTATGGGGAGTTTGGTAGGGTTGCCATATGTCCTCCTTTTCCAGGACACACCCTCCTTTTTGTATGGAGAATCCATAGTTATAAGTAAAGGTAAAGGTAAAGGGACCCCTGACCATTAGGTCCAGTCGTGGCTGACTCTGGGGTTGCGGCGCTCATCTCGCTTTACTGGCCAAGGGAGCCGGCGTACAGCTTCCGGGTCATGTGGCCAGCATGACTAAGCCGCTTCTGGCGAACCAGAGCAGCGCACGAAAATGCCATTTACCTTCCCGCCGGAGAGGTACCTATTTATCTACTTGCACTTTGACGTGCTTTCAAACTGCTAGGTGGACAGCAGGAGGGCCCGAGCAACGGGAGCTCACCCCGTTGCGGGGATTCGAACCGCTGACCTTCTGATCGGCCAGTCCTAGGCTCTGTGGTTTAACCCACAGCGCCACCAGCCTCCCATAGTTATAAGTAAAAGTCGGCAAATGTGTCCTCTTTTGCTCTTCAAAATATAGCAACCCTAGAGTTTGGGCACTGTGAAAACGGGCTGCTGGACTAGACAAGCCACTGGCTGTTTTTATGTTCTTTGGCTTAAATGGGAGATTGAGACCCAGAGAGCCAAAGTCTCTGAGGAGGAGCAAAAGAGGCAATAAGAGAGATGCTTCCTTTTCATCTTGCTGGCGAAAATTCCTCCAAACGCAGATCGCCCAGCGCAAACCACAGCCCCCTCTCCCTGCTCCCTTCCCATCTGGACCTGCCTGGCCTCATTTGCCGTTAATCCTCCCTAATTGCCCGTAATTGGGTCCTTGCCCTCTGGGGCCCTTGCCTTGCAGGTGTTCGAAGGAACATCTGGGATCGATGCGAGGAAGACGTCCTGCGAGTTCACGGGGGACATTCTCCGCACACCTGTTTCCGAGGACATGCTTGGTACGTAAAAAAACGGGGGAATCGGGGAGGAGGAGGAATCCGTCTCGGGTAATGCGTTGCTACAGCTGCAAAGTGAAGTGTGAGCTAATCCCGTCGGGGGAGCGAAAAGGCCGCCAGAGGCTGCAGGAACAAAGGAAAGAGAAGGGAAAGGCCAAAGGGCACCGGGAGATGGCCCTGGCTGCCATCGAAGGAGTTGAAGCAGGGAGAGGCTTTCGGGTGCCGGAGTGGGAGACATGAACTGGCTCTGAGCCATAGGAGCCATGGGCATAGCCAGAATTTTTGTTGGGGGGGCGGGGCAGAACCTCAGTTTAATTATTATTATTATTATTATTATTATTATTATTTATACCCCATCCTTCCCGGCCAGAGCCGGGCTCAGGGCGGCTAACACCAGTAAAATTACAGTAAAAACATAATGGGGGGGGGACCAATTTAAAATGCAGGTTAAAATGCAATTTAAAATGCAGCCTCATTTTAAAAGTAGCCCATAGATCAAAACCATAAGGGGAGGGGAACATAAGGGTCAGACTGAGTCCAAACCAAAGGCCAAGTGGAACAGCTCTGTCTTGCAGGCCCTGCGGAAAGATGTCAAGTCCTGCAGGGCCCTGGTCTCTTGTGACAGAGTGTTGGGGCCAATACTGAAAAAGCCCTGGCCCTAGCGGAGACCTCTAAGCACCTTGCGACTTGGGACCTCCAAGGTTCTGTTATTTGTGGACCTTAAGGTCCTCCGCGGGGCATACCAGGAGAGGCGGTCCCGTAGGTACGTGGGTCCTAGGCCCCATAGGGCTTGAAAGGTCAAAACCAGCACCTTCAACCTGACCCTGTACTCCACCGGGGGCCAGTGCAGTTGGTAAAGCACTGGATGAATGTGATCCCGTGGCGAGGACCCCGTAAGGAGTCTCGCCGTGGCATTCTGCACCCGCTGGAGTTTCTGGGTCAGCTTCAAGGGCAGCCCCGCATAGAGCGAGTTACAATAATCAAGCCTGCAATGTGTTTTTATTGATTTTTATTAATTTGGGAGACAGCTGCCCCTCCCTGCCCCCCAGGAGTCATCTGGGGGTTCATTCCAGCGATGCTTGATGGGGGGGTGCTGCTGAAGGGAGTTAGAATCATAGAACTGTAGAACTAGAAGGGACCCTGACGGTCATCTAGTCCAACCCCCTTCAATGCAGGAATTTCAGATAAGCATTGATGGCTTGGGAGTTGTCTAGGATTGCCATATTTCAAAAAGTGAAAATCCAGACCCAAAGGTTGTTTGGGGCTGCCAAAGCTGTGGAGCTTTTTAAAGTTTTGCCAGAACTTTTGAAAAAAAAAAAAAAAGAAGAATTTTTGGATCTATTTTTAAGTAAATTCGCCAAAATCTACACTTCCAACATGGGTTGGCCTACGCCCAGATTTTCCTGAACATTTCAGCAATTTCCACCCAGACACTGTTTCCAACAGCCGAATCCCGGTAATGTCTTGGAAATTCCGGATGTATGGCAGCCCTAGAGTTGTCGTCCCAAACATTAAGAGGGCACCAGGTTGGCAAATGCTGGCCTAGGCACTGACCCTGGGATTAGGCTGGTCTGTCTCCTTCCTTGGGGTGTAGCTGAGGATTCCAGTAGTGGGAGAACTGGGAAGCTGAGACCCTCCATCCTAAGCTCTGCTGTGCTATGGATCTGTCTTTTGATGCACCGAGTGGAAGATTATGAGGCATGGCGGCAGGGAGAGAGAGGGAGTGTGAATTAAGCAGGGCTGGGTTCCTGTGGGTTGTTAGCTTGCCAACGTTGTCAATGCTGCTTTGTGGATTATGAGTGCTGTAACGGTTTGTGAAGTTCGTAATAGGACTTTTCTTGCGGTTGTGCGGTTCAGCCTATTTTTTAAGCCATTTTGCAATGTGTTTTATAGAAGGCGTTAGTTTTACTGATGGTTCGTAATTGTTTTACACGGTTCATGTTGCAGTTGTGATGTTCTGTTATATCTGGCCTTTGGTTTGGACTCGGTCTGACCCTTATGTTTCCCTCCCCTTGTGGTCTTGATATATCAGCAACTTTAAAATGAGGCTGCATTTTAAATTGGATTTTATCCTGTATTTTAAATTGGGGTTTGCTTGTTTTTTTCTCCCCCCCCCCCCCGTCTCCCCCCTAATTATGTTTTAACTGTGATTTTATTGGTGTTAGCCTCCCTGAGCCTGGCTCTGGTTGGGGAGGGTGGGGTATAAATAAAATTAATAATAATAATAATAATAATAATAATAATAATAATGCAATTTATTGTATGTAAGCCATATTGTATTCTGTCTTATGTCAGTGAATATTGGCATAGAAATATAATGAATGAATGAACTGTGAAAAGGCTAGCTCCATCAGGCCTCAGGCGCAGCCATCCCATCAGTTTCCCTTCTAATTTCATCACCTTTGCTGGAGGCCCAGCTGCATCGAGCACCTCCTTGCCTCTGGACTGTGCCAGCTGCCCATTATCGGAACAACAGCTTAGAAACTGGAGCCTGACTTTTGGTTTTCCTCTGCCATCCCAGTGCTCCTTTCCTTGTGTGTCGTGGCATGGCGTGCCATTCTATTTTTAAAAACAGATTGTAAGCCTGCAGGGTAAGGACTGCTGTGTTCAGATTGTATGGATGCTCTGAGAGCCTTTTTGGCTCAAGAGCTGGGTTCAAAAGCTCTAAATAAATAAATGAGGAGCGGAAGAAGAGCCTGAGAAAAAGCACCCAGCAGGATTGAACCCACGGCTCACCAGGGTTCACTGCAGCTGGCTGCGGGGTTCTACATCGCCAGCGTGTTTTCTGCAGCAAAGCTCTCCAGGGTGTGGGGCAGCTGTCCCCAACCCAGCATTTGAACCTGACACCTTCTGCATGCAAAGCCAATGCTCTTACCATTGTACCATGGAGGAGGGGTAATACCCAGTGGGTATTATCAGCCCTTATGGCTAAAAACAGGAGGAGACCAGAGGCTACTGGGCCAAAAATGGGCCATGGCTGTCCCACTCCCAAGCTGCCACCTCCCTCCAACCACGGTTGTCCAGACATACCTTTTGGTAGGAGGGGGAAGGTCTTGGGTGGTCAAGCCCACCTGGACCAGGTGGATCTTTGGCTTGATTCTGCAAAGCAGTGGCGTAGCATGGGGGTGCAGGGGGGGCCGGCCGCACCAGGCGCAACATCTGGGGGTTAGGGTTAGGGGGTGCAAATCCACGGGTTAGGGGGCGCAAATCCACGGGTTAGGGGGCGCAAATTACTTGCCTTGCCCCGGGTGCTGACAACCCATGCTACGCTACTGCTGCAAAGGCCACCAGGTCCAGGTGGGCAGAGCAGGGGCTGGTCTGAGCACCCGAGTCAAGGTGAGCTTCAGCGCACGGCCGCATCTCCTGCACCTATAATAATAATAATGATAATAATTCATTAGTTATACCCTGCCCATCTGGCTGGGCCTCTCCAGCCACTCTGGGCAGCTCACAACAGAATTAAAAGCACAATAGGACCTCAAACAGTAACAACTTCCCTAAACAGAGCTGCCTTCAGATCCCTTCTAAAAGTCAGATAGTTGTTTATTCCTTGACATCTGATGGGAAGGTGTTCCACAGGGCGGGCGCCCCCACCGAGAAGGCCCTCTGCCTGGTTCCCTGTGACCTCACTTCTCGCAGCAAGGGAACTGCCAGAAGGCCCTCGGTGCTGGACCTCAGTGTCTGAGCTGAATGATGGGGGTGGAGATGCTCCTTCAGGTATACTGCGCCAAAGCCATTTTGGGCTTTCAAGGTCAGCACCAACACTTTGAATGGAGCCAGTGTGGTGTAGTGGTTAAGAGCGGTAGTCTCGTAATCTGGGGAATCCGGCTGCTGGGTGACCTTGGGCCAGTCACACTTCTCTGAACAGTCTCAGCCCCACTCACCGCACAGAGTGTTTGTTGTGGGGGAGGAAGGGAAAGGAAAATGTTAGCCGCTTTGAGACTCCTTAAAGGGAGTGAAAGGTGGGATATCAAATCCAAACTCTTCTTCTGCTGCTGCTGCTCAGAAACATACTGGGAGCCAATGTCGGTATTTCAGGACCGGTGTTATATGGTCTTGGCAGCCACTCCCAGTCACCACTCTAGCTGCCGCATTCCGGATTAGTTGCAGTTTCCGGGTCACCTTCAAAGGTAGCCCCATGGAGAGCGCATGGCAGTAGTCCAAGCAGGAGATAACCAGATCATGCACCACTCTGGTGAGACAGTCAGCGGGCAGGTATGGTCTCATCCTGCGTACCAGATGGAGCTGGTAGACAGCTGCCCTGGACACAGAATTGACATGTGTCTCCATGGACAGCTGTGAGCCCAAAATGACTCCCAGGCTGCACACCTGGTCCTTCAGGGGCACAGTTACCCCATTCAGGACCAGGGAGTCCCCCACACCCGCCCGCCCCCTGTCCCCCCAAAAACAGTACTTCTGTCTTGTCAGGATTCAACCTCAATCTGTTAGCCATCATCCATCTTCTTCCTCTGCCCCCCACCGACACATTTCCTTAGGTGGCCAAATTAACCTTTTCGCCCAAAGATCCATCTTGAACATCCGCCAGACCACCTCCTCTTTATAGATTGGCTATCGGCCACCGCAGGGGAGGAATCAATACAGCTGCATTCGCCCTCCCTGCCTCCCCCTCACCAGCGAGTCCCCCCCCCCCCAACACGCAACAACTTTCTTCCGGTCCTTTAAGAGGGACGGTAGAAAAGCACTGTCCTTGTCACAGCAAATGAAGATCAATGCCAAGATGGAAATGGGAGGAAAGAGCCAGAGGACCATGAAAGGCCAGTAAGCTTGGTATTCACCACGACGCATTCTATTTGTCTTAGACACACATCACTGAAGCACAAAAAAGAAAAGGAGAGAGAGAGAGGGATAAGGGAGGAGAGAAAGAGCAGAGGGAAACCTTTGCTCAATCGAAGCACCTGCAGACGGAAAACAAGGCTGGTGTCCTGCGCTTGCAAGATCTGCAGCTTAGCCGCTCAGAGTGACACACACCATAGATGCCAAATCCCTGGGGCCCTGGGTGCCCCAGCACCCGCAAAACTCCCCATGGAGGGGCCGGCCACAAATTTTGGTGCCAGCGCCATGCACGCTGCATGGCACCATGGTCCCGGGCACCCACAGTTGTGGGGCCAAGTTGACACTCCTTCCACACATATACCTCCCAGTCTCCTTTGCACGCTCTGCTCCTGAGGTTTGTTGTTGTTAATAATAATAATAATAATAATAATAATAATAATAATAAATTTTATTTATATCGCGCCCTCCACCGGCCGAAACCAGGCTCAGGGCAGCTAACAACACTAAAGTAGTGCAACATTATAAAAACATTATAAAAATTAATTAAAATCAAAATCGATGGCAACCATAAAGTTTTGTAAAGATTGCCAAAGGAGGGAGTCAGGCTGCGCCCTGACCAAAGGCCTGGCAGAACAGCTCTGTCTTGCAGGCCCTGCGGAAAGATGTCAAGTCCTGCAGGGCCCTAGTCTCTTGTGACAGAGCGTTCCACTAGGTTGGAGCCACAGCCGAAAAAGCCCTGGCTCTAGTTGAGGCCAGCCTAACCTCTCTGTGGCCTGGGACCTTCAAGATGTTTTTATTTGAAGACCGTAAGTTCCTCTGTGGGGCATACCAGGAGAGGCGGTCCCGTAGGTGTCCTGCGCTTGCAAGTCATTTAGTCGTGTCCGACTCTTCGTGACCCCCTGGACCAGAGCACGCCAGGCACTCCTGTCTTCCACTGCCTCCCGCAGTTTGGTCAAACTCATGCTGGTAGCTTTGAGAACACTGTCCCACCATCTCGTCCTCTGTCGTCCCCTTCTCCTTGTGCCCTCAATCTTTCCCAACATCAGGGTCTTTTCCAGGGAGTCTTCTCTTCTCATGAGGTGGCCAAAGTCTTGGAGCCTCAGCTTCAGGATCTGTCCTTCCAGTGAGCATTCAGGGCTGATTTACTTCAGAATGGATGCATTTGATCTTCTTGCAGTCCATGGGACTCTCAAGAGTCTCCTCCAGCACCTGAGGATTAGGTGCAGCAAAAGCACAGGCCTGCCCAGGATGTGTCACTGCCACCATGGCATTTCTGAAACGCAGTCAGCCCCCTCTGCTGGTGGGGTAGAACTTGGCTGCTTTCTGCACAATCCTGTACAGGACTATCAGCTCACACACTGATTGATTGATTGATTGATTATTGATCCCGTTCATCAGGCTGGGTTGCCCCAGCCACTCTGGGTGGCTTACAACATATATAAAAACACAACAAAACATCAAACATTAAAAAACAGAATATCCTATACAGGCAACAAACCAACCAATCAATCAACCAATCAATCAATAGAAACCAGTAATAACAATAACAACAAAAACAACAATAATAAACCATTTACAGTTATACCCAAATTATAATAACCGCCAACCCCAGCTAAACATTTAACCAACCCCAATCTGACAAATACAAAAGAGAGGAATCAAAATTAGAACCTTTTAATACATTGTAAAACATTTTAGCCAGTTGCCCCAACCCAAGAGTTGTTCCAGCGAGGTCCCTCTGGCCTCCCAGCTCTTTTAGCTGTTTATATTTATTTATTTATTTATGTCTCCCCACCCCCTTTTCCCCTTTACTGAAGGCATCCTGCAGATAAAATAGAAACAACCAGAAACATAGGAGAAAAAGCACATTAAAAACAGTTTAATATTAATAGAATTAAAGATAGATGGATAGATGATAGATAGATAGATGATGATAGATAGATAGATAGATAGATATAGATGATAAATAGACAGATAGATAGATAGTCAAGTACTTTATTATGGTCATAGACCAGCATACGCAAACATCTAAATAAATAGCATAACAGTATGAATCTAAATGAATAATTATTAAATAAATAGGAGCAAGAACCAAACATAGATTTAAACATATACAGTGGTACCTCGGGTTAAGTACTTAATTCGTTCTAGAGGTCCGTTCTTAACCTGAAACTGTTCTTAACCTGAAGCACCACTTTAGCTAATGGGGCCTCCTGCTGCCGCTGCGCCGCTGGAGCACGATTTCTGTTCTCATCCTGAAGCAAAGTTCTTAACCTGAAGCACTATTTCTGGATTAGCGGAGTCTGTAACCTGAAGGGTATGTAACCTAAAGTATATGTAACCTGAGGTACCACTGTACATAGAATATTTAATTAAGCATAGATAATGGGTGCATAAAAGTTTATAAGAAAAATTAAAAGATCGGTTAACAGAGCTATATGGGCTTGGCTTCAGAAGTGCAGATGTAACATTATGGGTCTTCAGTTTAGGGTTGAATTGTAGCATAGACCATTCTTCATATGTATATATATGAAGGCGATGCACAAGGGATGTCTCTGCTTTCGACATTTCTCCTGGTGCAGTGAGAAAATCATATATGAAAGATCTATTGAAAGATCGTATGAAATATCTATTAAAGCATAGAATCGTAGAGTTGGAAGGATGAGGATGATGTCGTCCAGCCCACTGCAATGCAGGAATATGGATCAAACCTGCAACCTTGTCAGCACCACCAACAGCTGACGATCATTGCAGCAAAAACATCACATCACCAGCCCTTTCCTTAAAAAGAGGCAATTCCCCAAAGCCCGTTGGATAAGGCTACGGAATGGCTCTACTCTGCTGCCCACAGCTGGAGGCATAGCTGTCAACTTTTCCCTTTTCTTGCGAGGAATCCTATTCGGAATGAGGGAATTTCCCTTTAAAAAAGGGAAACATTGACAGCTATGGCTGGAGGCAGTAATCGCTTCTGAATGCTGGTTATTGGAAACCACAGAAGGAGAGTGATGGTCTTGTACTTATAGGCTTCTCGCAGGTACCCGGTTGGCCCCTGTGAGAACAGGAGGCTGGACTAGATGGGCCATTGGCCGGATCCAGCAGCCTCTCCATGTGCTCTTAGGGTGATTGATGTCCAAAGGTGATTCCTGCGCATACCTGCAGTTGTGTCTCACACCAGGCCCTCCTTCTCACACCCGTGTCTCTCCTCAGGCCGAGTCTTCAACGGTTCTGCCAAACCCATCGACAAAGGACCAACCGTTATGGCAGAAGATTTCCTGGACATTAACGGTGAGACCTGAGTCAGATCTGTGCAGGTGGGGAGGGATTTCGCTTGACCCATCCCTTCCGAAAAAGACGCTGTCAAAGGGAACTGATGAAAGCCCTGGCCTCCCTATGCTCTTAAACGGGTCTCCCATAGTGTCACGGTCATAAGTAAGGAACTCAATTTTTCCAGGCAGAGAAAACCCCCGTGGTTTTTTCTCTGTTCCCCCACATTTATTTATCTACCGGTACTTCCTTTATATCAGGCTGCTGGGGTCTCCCCACCTCTACTCCCTCCTCTCCTTTTTTGCCAACATGCCAAAATCAGTAGGGTCTTAGGGAGGGACCCAGTTCAGGCAACGAAAGCGGGTTTCAGTACCCCTGGTATAGGTAAAAGGTAAAGGGACCCCTAACCATTAGGTCCAGTCGTGACCAACTCTGGGGTTGTGGCGCTCATCTCGCTTTACTGGCCGAGGGAGCCAGCATACAGCTTCCAGGTCATGTGGCCAGCATGACTAAGCCGCTTCTGGCGAACCAGAGCAGTGCACAGAAACGCCATTTACCTTCCCGCCGGAGCGGTACCTATTTATCTACTTGCACTTCAGTGTGCTTTTGAACTGCTAGGTTGGCAGGAGCAGGGACCGAGCAATGGGAGCTCACCCCGTCGCGGGGGTTCAAACCACCGACCTTCTGATCTACAAGCCCTAGGCTCTGTGGTTTAGACTACAGCACCACCCGCGTCCCTGGTATAGGGAGCCTTTATTTATTTTTTGCATTTATACCTCAAGATGGTCTACATGGTTCTCTCCCGCCTCTTATTTAATCCCTGCAACACCCCTGTGAGGTAGATTAGGATGAGACGAAGGGCTTCTCCACATTTACCTTTGGCATTGCTCTTTCCAGTGAAGTCTGCACTTAAAAGCTTTGTGTCTGAGCTTTTGGGGTTTTGTTGTGGGGTTTTTGGGGGGCCTGAATCTTTCCCTACGAAAACCCACTCTTTAGGATTTGATCAGAACAAATGCCAATTCTTCCATTTGCTCAGATTGAGTAATAAAGAGCAGGTTTTTGCAAAGAAAGCGCCGGGACAGAAAAAAGAATGGCGTTCTCGGACACAGAGCTTTAAATCTGTGTTTGCCACTTTTAACAAGACAGGAATGGCGACTGTTTTGTGGGTCCTGCTGCATTTTTCATCAGGCTTTGAACTGGTGAGACTCCCATCGGCCCCAGCCCAGCACGTAGTTCAAAACATCTGGAGGGCACCAGGTTGGCAACTGCTGGTCTACCAACACCAGCGAGGCAGCAAAGCCTTATAGTCTCTGCTTCGATATGACCATTGCTCTCTGCTTAGTGACTAGCCCATCCCTGACTGGCCAGCTGTGATTGCTGCACTTGAGCTGCGATTCCTACACTGCGGAGGTTGGACTAGATGACCCCTGGGGGTCCCTTTCAACTCTATGATTCTATGACCCCCTCCCTCCTCCTGCCTCGTTTTCCCCAGGCCAGCCCATCAACCCGCACGGGCGCATCTACCCAGAAGAGATGATCCAGACTGGGATCTCCCCCATCGATGTCATGAACAGCATTGCCCGGGGTCAGAAGATCCCCATCTTCTCTGCCGCAGGTCTCCCCCACAATGAGGTAAGCGTATGCATCTGCGGTCTGGATCCTAAACCCTACCCCCACCCCGTTTTGTCTGGATTCTCACGTTCGTTTTTAAAATCGAAGAGCCACACGCTAGAGAATTAATGCTCTCTGGGACCAAGATCTCAGCAGGCAATTAAAAGTTGGCACGGAAGTTGCCTGCAGAATTTCCAGTGGCAGAGAGTTCTACAGTTCTCCGCCCATGACACTCAAGGTTCAGCTTCTCCTTGTTTTGAAACCAGCCTGCAGGTGATCTCATCTGGGACACAAGGGCTCAGGCGGACCCTAAGGCACCATTAACCAATGTTGCTCAGGGCTTTTTGTAAATCAATTTAAGGACCTTGGACCTGGTTCACACAGACACTCCTGTCCCTTTCCTGGTGGGAAATCTGGACCTCTGCTGACACGCCAGCCTGCCTTGCCCCACGGTGCCCTTTGACGGACTTAATAACAATAATGATAATAATAACTTTTATTTATACCCTGTTCTCCCCAGCTGGAGCCAGGCTCAGGGCAGCTAACATCAATAAAATTACAGTAAAAACATAATGGGGGGGGGACCAATTTAAAATACAGGTAAAAATGCAATTTAAAATGCAGCCTCATTTTAAAAGTAGCCCATAGATCAAGACCGTAAGGGGAGGGAAACGTAAGGGTCAGACTGAGTCCAAGCCAAAGGCCAGGAGGAACAGCTCTGTCTTGCAGGCTCTGCGGAAAGATATCAAGTCCCGCAGGGCCCTGGTCTCTTGTGACAGAGCGTTCCACCAAGTCAGGGCCAGTACTGAAAAGGCCCTGGCCCTAGTTGAAACATTGAGGCTCATCTCCGTGTGAATGCACCTGGGGGCAGGATGTGCAGCCCGTGAGAGAGACCAGGGTTCGAATCCTTGGCCACGCAGCTCACGGGGTCTCTGTATCTCCCAGCCCAGCCTACCTCACAGGATTGTTGTGGGGACTGAATGAGGAAGAGGGGAAACCATGATGCCATCCTGAGCCCCATGGAGGAAAAGGTGGGGTATATATCCAATAGATAAACGAATAAGCAGACCAGTTTCCTTGCCACAGATACACACCCAGGGAGGAAGTCAGGTGGAAACTCAGCTCTGACTAATCGGGAGTGACAGGCGAGAGTGAATATGATAAACTCAGGACCTGGAGTGTTGGACGCTCCGCTGCCTGACAGGAGAGTAACGGAGGGAGGTGGGTTGAGAGGCCAGCAAAAGCCCTTCATTTATTTATTTCGTAGAGTTGCAGAGTTGTGGGAAGGACTGCAAAGGGTCGAGCCCCGCTGCAATGTAAGAATCACAGTTTTTGGCACACAGCCTACTTTTTTCCTCCAAGGAGCTCAAGATGGCACAAAAAATGTTCTCTCTCTCCTCATTCTCCTGCAGCAGGAATGCATAGGTCTTTGTCCAAAACACAGTAATATCCAAGGCAACACAATGACCAAGTCCAACAATGCAATATCAATATGAACTCTTTATATAATCTATACAGAACATTGGACAATATGAAAAACCAAATAAACAGAGATCTTATAAATCTCTGAAAGTCACAAAATGTCCACTCTCGATGGATTCTCTTGAAAAAATAGAACCAAATAGACATAAGTCTTATATGTCTCTAAAAAGTCTTTGTAGACTATGCAAGTCTCTGAAAGAAGCAATAGGTCAGATTCTTATCTGGTGAAAACAAGCCGTAAAGCTTTGTCTTATGATGTCCAATGGTGCCAAAGTGGTGAACAGTGAACAGTGATTCCGGATATAGCCACTGTTTCGTAAAATTCTTCTTTAGTGCAGCAGAAGGATACAGAAATGCTTCATAAACTGCAAATGAATTATTGAAACAATGACCTGCTTATACATGGTAACTTACAATAACTCAAATTATTACAAACTATACGCATGAACTGGGATGTGGGTGGCGCTGTGGTCTAAACCACTGGGCCTAGGACTTGCCAATCAGAAGGTTGGCGGTTCGAATCCCCGTGACGGGGTGAGCTCCCGTTGCTTGGTCCCTGCTCCTGCCAACCTAGCAGTTCGAAAGCACGTCAAAGTGCAAGTAGATAAATAGGTCCTGCTCCGGCAGGAAGGTAAACGGCGTTTCCGTGCGCTGCTCTGGTTTGCCAGAAGCGACTTAGTCATGCTGGCCACATGACCCGGAAGCTGTACGCCGGCTCCCTCGGCCAATAAAGCAAGATGAGCGCCACAACCCCAGAGTCGGTCACAACTGGACCTAATGGTCAGGGGTCCCTTTACCTTTACCTATACACATGAACTATAATGACAATTCAATATGAAATAAAACCAAAAGTACATACCCCATCTACCGTATATGGTGAAGGGAAGTGTATAACAACAATTATCTGTGGAGCAGTGGTCATAAAGTTATGTCCAAAACACCCCAGAAACTGGGACAGAGGGTTAAAAACTCACCAGCTGATTGAGGGGTATGTGCAAGAAATGGGAGAGGAGTCGAGGAAGGTCAGGGGTGTGGGTGTGTGACATCCTTATTTTCACCTGAGGAATGTTGGAGGCTGCGCCATCTCCTCTGTTCTGTCCTTGAGACGGTAGCCTTGCCTTCCTTTTGCCTCTCCCCTCAGATCGCGGCCCAGATCTGCAGGCAAGCAGGGCTGGTGAAGAAATCCAAAGACGTCATGGATTACCATGAGGACAACTTTGCCATCGTCTTTGCCGCCATGGGGGTGAGTTTTTTGTTCCTGTTTGAGCATCATTTAGCTGTTGGTCAGCTTTCTCCCCATTCAGGTTGCACCAGAGCAGGCTGCGCTCCTTGCATTTACACATGAGGAGCCATTGGGATCTCATAGAATCATAGAATCACAGCACTGGAAGAGACCCTAAGGATCATCTAGTCCAGCCCTGTGCAATGCAGGAAAAAGAAGTTGTCCCGTCTGGGGATCAAACCAGCAACCTTGGCATTATTGGTGTAATAATAATAATAATAATAATAATAATAATAATAATAATAATTTATTTATTTATTTATTTATTTATTTATTTATTTATTTATTTATACCCCGCCCTCCCCGGCCAAGACTCAGGGCGGCTAACACCCAATATAAATACAGTAAAAACATTAAAAACAAAACGAACAGTTGGTTAAAATATAAGTTAGAATACAGTTTAAAATGCAGCTTAAAATGCAGTCTCGTTTTAGTGGTAGCCTATAGATCAAAGCCATAAGCGGAGACAATGTCAAATATCATGCTCTAGCCCGTGATGTAGGAACCTTCCTGGAGGGATGCTCGGCGGAGGCGGCAGGGCTGGTGGCGCAAGAGGCCTCCCTCTGGGAAAAGACAAGCTTCCCTGCTGCATCCTCAGGCTTTGAGCATCTCCCAGGCAGCCAGGTCAGCTAATTGGCAGCATCTTGCCCCCCCCTAGTGGACAGCCACGTCCTTGCAAGCACTTCCTTTTGGCAGCCCACCTTTGACGCTGGTCCCCAGGTCATCTTTATTGGCAGGTGGGATAAAAGAAAGTCCTTCCTCCCGCAGCGCATAGTTTAAACTATGGAACTCGCTGCCACCGGAGGCAGGGATCGCCAGCAACTTGGATGGCTCTGAAAGAGGACAAGGCAAATTCATGGAGGAAGAGATGACTATTGATAGCTGCTAATTGTGATGTCTATGCTCTGCCCTCCACCTGAGGCAGAATGGAATTATTATTATTATTATTATTATTATTAAGGATATTTAGCCGCATGTTGATGGAGGGAGGTTTTCCTCAACTGCTCTTGTGGATGTGATTTTATAAGACTCAGAAGTGTGGGAATGTTCAGGGATGCAGGAGAGGATATATTGTCTGATTATAGCCTTTCCAACTTGTGTTAACAAGTTCCCCAATTTAGCAGAGTAACAGTCCCCTTTTTAAACTCGCAGCGGATGCGTTTGCTCAGGCTCGCTAAAGCCTCTATAATAACTGTCCTGGTATTTTCCCCTTATTCCCTCATAAAAGATAAGACACGACACAGTCTTCTATAAAAGTATAAAAAGAATTTACTCACATTCTGTTCACAGTCGGATCCCAGAAGGCAGACTTATCTTAGAAAAGTAACATATACCTGGAAACTATCTCATAAGGAGACAATCCCTTTGTCCTCTCTTGGCTGGAGGCCAAAAGAACATCTTTGGCTAAGCAGATGTTGTGAATGACCAGAGGAACTCTCCATTTAACTTTCCATTTGAAAATGCTGTTTGACAATATTAAAGGAAGAAAACAAAGCTAGCCTATTTTCTGGCTAAACACAGAAGTACCGTACTTATTTGTGCCAACCCAGCGTACATTTGCTGACTGGCTAAAAGGGTTTGTAATTTTGCTAAGACCTGGAAACAAAATTATATATATAAGGGCTGTTGCCATCCAAAGACAGATAATGTCTTGGTCACAGTCCTCTGTTATTCTGACTGATCTTGGATGTCAATTTATATTTGCAGTGCTGTTCTGGAATGTTGGCTGCTTGGGCAGTCGGAAATCCTTACAAATTTGTTGGTTTGTAGGTTTTTGAAATGGGTCTTTAAATGCCTGAACTGGCTCTAGCTGTCTTTGACTAAAACCTTCACCACTCTGGTTACAGGTAGGTAGCCAGGTTGGTCTGCCGTAGTCGAAACAAAATAAAATAAAAATAAAAATTCCTTCCAGTAGCACCTTAGAGACCAACTAAGTTTGTTATTGGTATGAGCTTTCGTGTGCAGGTATATGAAGAAGTGTCTATGCACACGAAAGCTCATACCAATAACAAACTTTGCTGGTCCCTAAAGTGCTACTGGAGGGAATTTATTTTATTTTATTTTATTATTTTGTTTCTTCACCAATCTGGTTTGTGCTGCAAACTACAAGTCAGTCTCTGTTCCGTTGCTGGCAGGTAAACATGGAGACTGCCCGCTTCTTCAAGTCGGACTTTGAGGAGAACGGCTCCATGGAGAACGTCTGCCTCTTTCTGAACCTGGCCAACGACCCCACGTGAGTTTGTTGTAAACTGCTTTGGGGTTTTCTTACAATCAAGCCTAGTTATCTCCCGCTTGGACTACTGCAATGTGCTCTACGTGGGGCTACCTTTGAAGGTGACTCGGAAACTACAACTAATCCAGAATGCGGCAGCTAGACTGGTGACTGGGGGCGGCCGCCGAGACCACATAACACCGAACTTGAAAGACCTACATTGGCTCCCAGTACGTTTCCGAGCACAATTCAAAGTGCTGGTGTTGACCTTTAAAGCCCTAAACGGCCTCAGCCCAGTAGAACTGAAGGAGCGTCTCCACCCCCATCGTTCTGCCGGAACGCTGAGGTCCAGCACCGAGGGCCTTCTGGCGGTTCCCTCATTGCGAGAAGCAAAGCTACAGGTAACCAGGCAGAGGGCCTTCTCGGTAGTGGCGCCTGCCCTGTGGAATGCCCTCCCATCAGATGTCAAAGCGATAAATAACTACCTGACATTCAGAAGACATCTTAAGGCAGCCCTGTTCAGGGAAGTTTTTAATCTGTGATATTTTAGTGTATTTTTGGTTTTTATGGAAGCCGCCCAGAGTGGCTGGGGAAACCCATCCAGATGGGCGGGGTACAAATAATAAATTATTATTATTATTATTGTATAAACTTAATGAAATAAATACACGAATCAGAACAGCCTGGCAGCACCCCTGATTAAATCACGGTCCAGCCTGGGGGTTTCTGTGAGTTCAGTGGAAGACAACCCAAGCAGCAGCTTGTGGGAATGAAGGAGCCTCTTCCCAGAGTGCAGGTGTGCTTCTCCCACCTGCAGGCAGCACCTGTGCATCAGCTGATACCACTTCTCCGCCCATCCATGCAACAGCGCACAGGGGCCTCGTGGGCTTTTGTGGCACAGGACATGTCAGGCAAGGAGTAATTTTTGCATGCAAAAACCCACTACTTATTGTAGTGGTGTGTGCAGATAATGGCTACAGAGCCCTGCAATGAAGACCCTTCTAGTGTCCCTATTTTCCAGGAACAGTCAGATTTACAGAAGCTGTCCTGGTTTCTGATCTGATCCCAAAATGTCCCGCTTTCCCTTAGGGTGGCCCTATTTTCATTGGATAAATGTAGGAGGGTATGGAATAGAACATCTTTATTTTCATTGGAGAAATGTTGGAGGGTATGGAATAGAACATCCTTATTTTCATTGGAGAAATGTTGGAGGGTATGGAATAGAACATCTTTATTTTCATTTGAGAAAGGTAGGAGGGTATGGAATAGAACATCTTTAACCTTCTGATCAGCAAGTCCTAGGCTCTGTGGTTTAACCCACAGCACCACCCGCGTCCCTTCAGGGTATGGAATAGCACACCCTTATTTTCATTGGAGAAATGTTGCGATGTCCTATTTTCATCAGAGAACTGTTGGGGGGTATGTAGTAAGGAGAAGACTTGGGCAAGACTGGATGTTCGGCTTGCAAGGCTCAGCACTCCAGACCCCCGTGCTGACACCTCCCTCATTCCCACAGGATTGAGCGCATCATCACCCCACGCCTGGCCCTGACCACGGCCGAGTTCCTCGCCTACCAATGCGAGAAGCACGTCCTTGTGATCTTGACGGACATGAGCTCCTACGCTGAGGCGCTGCGCGAGGTCAGAGGGGCACCCCGCGGCTCAGAGAGGGTGTGGGCTGTGGCACCTAACATGGCAGGGAATGGACCCCCTCTCTGTGCCCCATAATTCACCCCTTTTTCCCCACAGGTCTCGGCTGCCAGGGAGGAAGTCCCCGGGCGCAGAGGCTTCCCAGGATACATGTATACTGACCTGGCGACCATCTACGAGAGAGCCGGGCGCGTGGAGGGCAGGAACGGCTCCATCACTCAGATCCCCATTCTGACCATGCCCAATGATGGTGAGCGGGGAGGGGGCACTGGGAAAAGGCTCAGGGAAAGCCTGGGCCACTGACTTCTATGGGGAAAGTGGTTTGGGGAAAAAGTCCAGCAGCAACAGCAGCTGGGAGTGAGGAGTGGCTGACAAGGGGGAAGGGAGGAAGGCAAATTTTACTGGGAGTCTATGCCCCCCCCCAAAAAAAGCACACACACACTGTGGGAATGTTCAAGGAGGTAGGAGAGGATATATTGCTTAATTATATCCTTCCCAACTTGTGTTAACAAGTTCTACAATTTAGCAGAGTAACATCCCCCTTTTTAAACTTGTACAGCGGATAACGTCTTTGCCAGGCTTGTGTAAGCCTCTAAAATAAGTTTCCATGGTAATTCCCCTTTATTCCCTCATAAAAAGATAGACACGGCACAGTCTTGTATAAAAGTATATGAAATAGTTTACTCACATTCTGTTCACAAATGGATCCCAGAAGGCAGACTTAAGTTATAATATTAATAATAATAATTTATTATTTATTCCCCAGCCACCCTGGGCGGCTTCCAACAAAGTATTAAAATACAGTGGTCTGTTAAACATTAAAAGCTTCCCTAAACAGATGCCTTCTGATGTCTTCTAAAAGTCTGGTAGTTGTTCTTCTCTTTGACATCTGGTGGGAGGGTGTTCCACAGGTCGGGCACCACTACTGAGAAGGCCCTCTGCCTGGTTCCATGTAACTTGCCTCCTTGCAGCGAGGGAACAGCCAAAAGGCCCTCAGCACTGGACCTCAGTGTCCGGGCAGAACAATGGGGGTTACAAAATATATACACCTTGAATCTATCCCATAAGGAGATAGTCCCTTTGTCCTCTCTTGGCTGGAAGCTAAGAGAGCATCTCAGGCTAAGGAGATGTTGCTTCTTCAAGGAATGAACTTAGAAAGAGATATGGGTGCCTCCACTGAGGTATTTTGTTACCTGCACAGGTAAGGTCATGCCCACCTCTGGTCACATGCAGAGGAAGTCTGTCCCAGCCCAGGAGGAAACAGGAAGTTCTGACTGGCTGGTCCAGACACCCCCTTTTTATGTCCATGCTAGGAATGTTGTATTTGACTGCTCTGTGTTCACATCCCACATACACTCCAACTTGAGATCAGTTGATCTGCAAGATTGCCCAATCCCATATATGCCCGCTGGTCTGCTTCGATCGGCAGAACTGGAAATGTTACAGGTGCCACGCAACACCTGCTCCACGTTGGTAAGAAATCAACCTTTTAATGTGGCAGCACCTGCACTTTGGAACTCCCTGCTGATTGACATTAGGCAGATGTCTTTGCTGTACTCTTTTTGGCACCTGCTAAAAGCTTTTTTGGTGCTTTTTTATGCTTTTGAATTCTGGTGCTGGAGGAGACTCTTGAGAGTCCCATGGACTGCAAGAAGATCCAACCTCTCCATTCTTAAGGGAATCAGCCCTGAGTGCTCACTGGAAGGACAGATCCTGAAGCTGAGGCTCCAAGACTTTGGCCACCTCATGAGAAGAGAAGACACCCTGGAAAAGACCCTGATGTTGGGAAAGATGGAGGGCACTAGGAGAAAGGGACGACAGAGGACGAGATGGTTGGACAACATTCTCAAAGCTACCAGCATGAGTTTGACCAAACTGCAGGAGGCAGTGGAAGACAGGAGTGCCTGGTGTGCTCTGGTCCAGGGGGTCACGAAGAGTCGGACACGACTAAACAACTAAACAACAACAACAACAAAAAGCTTTTTGGGGAGCTTTAGATGTTTAGAAAGCTGGTACAAGTTTAAATCCGTTTTTAGCCTATTGTTGTTTAAACTTTTAGAAAGTTTTCTGTGATCTTCGCTCAGGAGGTGGCCCACAACATCTCTGCATCAAAAGTCGACGCTGAATCTCAAAGGCCTTCTGCACTGCTTCCTGTATTCCTTGCATGGAATTTTATTGCATTGCAACCTGAAGTCTGTGGGATGCAAATTGCAGTAGGATGAAATGTGATGTAAGGGACACAAGAAGCAACAGAAACAGGATTAAAACCATGCAGCACAGTTGATTACAGTTGCCACTGCAGAGTGAAAAATCATTTGGTGGTTTGCTGAGACCCTCAGCATTTTTCAAGTGGTCCAGTGGGGTCGGTTGGATTGTGGAGCGTTGCTTGAAAGCCTCCTGCAAACAAACTTCCCAGTTCAAGGCACTGCTGGCTGAGAAACCACAGCCTCGCCAAACACTTCAACTGTCTCAGCCCATTCAAGTTTAGACCACCTTCCTGGCCACAGCTCAGCGGCTGCCTTAGCTTTTTAAAGGAAAGGGAACTGTTTCAATTTGAGCAGGGATCAAGGAGAAGCAAGCGATAAAAAGCAAATTTTAGTTCCTCATACAGTCTTCCACACATCCTCTCGGTTCCTTTGGTGAAATCAGTCATCATCGGGGTTGAAAGGTACCTTAGGATGAAATCTGTAGGTATTTATTTCTGCAGGGGAAGAAGTGAGACAGGGAGGGGCATTTGAAATAATGGGGAAGATGTGGGAGGATAAGATAGAGATGAGTGTTTCTAAAAGTCACACACACCCTTGTAAAATATAGCGGGTGGGAGGTGTTTCTGAATGTTGGGGATGATGTTAAGAGTCTTAAAATATGAGGTAAGTATTTGCAAACAGAGGTAAGTTAAGGCTCAGGTATCCTTGAGGAATACAGAGCTCTCCTTGGACTTGTCAGTTGTGGGGAAGTTTCCTAATTCAGGTGGATATGCAAGATGGGGATTTATTTTGGGGGCACTGGGAAGGGGAGAATGGCATAGAGACCCTCCAGGTAGAGGAGGGAGAAAGGTTGTTTTCTGCTGCTCCAGAGAAGCGGACACGGAGCAATGGCTCCAAACTACAAGAAAGAAGATTCCACCTAAACATTAGGAAGAACTTCCTGACAGTAAGAGCTGTTTGACAGTGGAATTTGCTGCCAAGGAGTGTGGTGGAGTCTCCTTCTTTGGAGGTCTTTAAGCAGAGGCTTGACAACCACATGTCAGGAGTGCTCTGATGGTGTTTCCTGCTTGGCAGGGGGTTGGACTCGATGGCCCTTGTGGTCTCTTCCAACTCTATGATTCTATGATTCTAGGTGTCTTTTTTTAATTGTGCATTCATGATGGTTTCATAAAATCATAGAATTGGGAGGGGTTCCCCAGGGGTCATCTAGTCCAACACCCTGCAATACACGAATCCCATACGAAGATCCCATACCTTTTTCTACCACAAATGCCATGTTTCTTTGTTCTGCTTTGGTTGTGCCAGAACGCACAAGTAAAACAGTCAGAGCTGTTTGAAACTGGAACAGACGCCCTCATTGTGGGAATGTTCAGGGATGGAGGAGAGGATATATTGTCTGATTATAGCCTTTCCAACTTGTGTAAACAAGTTCACAATTTAGCAGAGTAACATTCCCCCTTTTTAAGCTCACAGCGGATGCGTTTGCTCAGGCTCGCTAAAGCCTCTATAATAACTGTTCTGGTATTTTCCCCTTATTCCCTCATAAAAGATAAGACACGACACAGTCTTCTATAAAAGTATAAAAAGAGTTTACTCACATTCTGTTCACAGTCGGATCCCAGAAGGCAGACTTAGCTTAGAAAAGTAACATACACCTGGAAACTATCTCATAAGGAGACAGTCCCTTTGTCCTCTCTTGGCTGGAGGTCAAGAGAGCATCTTCAGCTAAGCAGATGTTGCTTATTCGACTCATGTAGTCAAAAAGAGAGTGAGATGGCGGCCAGTCCTATGCTTTTGTTACCTGCACAGGTGAGGCCACGCCCACCTCTAGTCACATGCAGAGGAAGTTTGTCCGGGCCCAGAAGGAAACAGGAAGTTGACCTACTGGCTGGACAAACATTCCTCCCCATGTGTAAACATGTTCGCTCTAGGAATGTTGTACTTGACAGCTCTTGTGTTTCACATCCCACACTCATAAGGTCTCTCCTTCCTTGGAGGTTTCTAAGCAGAGGTTGGACGGCCATCTGTCCTGTATGCTTTAGCTGAGATTCCTGCACAGCAGGGGGTTGGACTAGATGACCCTCGGGGTTCCCTTCAAACTCTGCTATTCTGTGATTCTCAGTGCCCCTCCAGATGGCAATCATGCAGTGATCCC
Source organism: Podarcis cretensis (assembly GCF_951804945.1). Classification (NCBI taxonomy): domain Eukaryota; kingdom Metazoa; phylum Chordata; class Lepidosauria; order Squamata; family Lacertidae; genus Podarcis; species Podarcis cretensis. The sequence goes on along the minus strand of NC_137178.1, from coordinate 2,331,091 downwards.
TGGAGGAGCCTTGCAGAACTGACAAAGCAGAAGGGTGTGTGGATGGTTCAGGGCAAAACCCAATGCCTATGCGCTGCTGTTGCATCAGTTCCATGTTGCATGTTTTATGTTGCATCAGTTGCACTTGCAAAAAAAACAGCATCACACATGCCTGAAGGGACCCCTAGTGAGAAACCAGATTAGCCCAGGGAACGGAGAATTCACTTGCAATGTTAGCAGGGCCAGCGGCTAATCTACCTGCTTCCCCCCCTTACAGATATCACTCACCCCATTCCTGACTTGACCGGATTCATCACCGAAGGGCAGATTTATGTGGACAGGCAGCTCCACAATAGACAGGTAGGTTTACCTGGGGCTTCCCTTTCCCCTTTGATCCTCACCTCTGCCTGTGGTTCCATCCTTGCAAAGGAAAAGGAAGTGGACATATTGGGGATGCTTCCTCCACTGAGTCGGCTGCTGTAGAAAGGACACCTCCTTGGAAAGAGGTTGACATTGTTGATGCTCATGCCATATAGTGGTAACAAAAATTAGCGGTAGGGAAAGGCTTGTGGGAGATGTCTTGAAGGTGCAGACCCAGAATATGCCCCTAATCCTTCTGAGTTATAGAGTCCATTCAAGTAAGGAGAAGGAGAAGGTTCTCTGTGCTCTTGACTAGTCTAGGGGTGAGACTGTAACTGGGCTGCTGTGAGGGCTTGAGCTTTTCAAACTTTGGTCTGGACTACTTCTTGCTGACGCGGGGGGCGCTGTGGGTTAAACCACAGAGCCTAGGACTTGCCGATCAGAAGGACGGCGGTTCGAATCCCCGCGACAGGGTGAGCTCCCGTCTTTCGGTCCCCGCTCCTGCCAACCTAGCAGTTCGAAAGCACGTCAAAGTGCAAGTAGATAAATAGGTACCGCTCCGGCGGGAAGGTAAACGGTGTTTCCGTGCGCTGCTCTTGTTCACCAGAAGTGGCTTAGCCACATGACCCAGAAGCTGTACGCCGGCTCCCTCGACCAAGAAAGCGAGATGAGCACTGCAACCCCAGAGTCGGTCACGACTGGACCTAATGGTCAGGGGTCCCTTTACCTTTACCTTTACCTTTACCTTTACCTTTACTTCTTGCTGAGGGGCTCAGTGTGGTAGAAGACTGGATAGGTGAGTGGGCAATGTAACTTGGCCTCTCAATCCTATAAGCCTTCAGGTAATCTTCAAGGATGGGCGGTCGGATTGGGTAGACAATACAAGGATATTAAGGCTTTTCAGGACTACAATTTTTTCTCAAGTCTTTTTCTTGAGTATGTGGATAAATGTGGCTATAAAGTAAGTCCTTTCCTTTGAAGTGAACATATTGAACATAGGGCATTGCTTCCCCTGCTAAGGAGTCACTAATAATAATAATAATAATAATTTATTATTTATACCCCGCCCATCTGGCTGGGTTTCCCCAGCCACTCTAGGAAACTCCCTGCGAGTTTCTGGGAACTGCTCTGAGACCTCCAGGTATAGGGCAGTATAAATTTTCAGTTAATAATAATAATAATAATAATGTCTTCCTAAAGAACTTTTTCTCCTGCTGTTTCAGCTAAGGGCTCTTCCACACCTCGGTTTAATGTGGATTTGGGACCCTTTGTGGATTTTGAACCCTCAGCCCATGCGTTGTTCACCTCCTGTTTTCCCATGCTGTCTCCTCCCTGAATCCAGAAAACCCCTGTCCTCTTTAATTTTGTTTCTTAAAAAAAATATTAAAAAATAATTTTTAGTTTTCCATTTTACAACAAATACATGGTTACTGAAATCATCTCACTATCCATGACTTCCCTTCCACACTTTCTGTGTTTCGTTAATATTTCCCCTGTTCAACTGCATATGCAAAATGCTCCTTTACAATTTTATTTTCATCTTGTTTCATTTTCTTAAACTTTCTATGCTTTGGTTATTCTAGTCCTCCTAGCATTTTATGATGTTTACAGGAATTATTCATGTATTCCACTTCCCGTTCTTTCTTAAAAATCTCCTTCTCTTGGTCTCGAACTCTGCTTGTTATCGGAATTACTGCTTCCTTCCATAAATTCCGAACAAGAGAGTTACATTGATTGTCGGCAAGATTCCCTGCGAGCCAGTGGTGGTACAGTGAGGTTTTGCCCCCTCCCCTAACAAAAACCCTAGCTAAGCCCATGGTGTCAGACTAGGATCTGCGTTCAAATCCACAGTCAGCCAGGAAAGGTCACCGGGTGTGACTTCGGGCTGGTTGCTGCCCCTCAGCCTAACCTACTTCACAGGAACAAAATAAAAAGCACCTTAGAGACCAACTAAGTTTGTTCTTGGTATGAGCTTTCATGTGCATGCACACTTCTTCAGATACACTGAAACAGAAGTCACCAGACCCTTATATATAGTGAGAGGGTGGGGAGGGGTATTACTCAGAAGGGTGGTGGGAATGGGTGATTGGCAGATAGCTGTGATGAGCCTGTTGACGACTGTTAACTACAATTGGTCTTACAGGGAAAAGCAAGGGGTGGCTAAAAATCGCTTTATCATGTTTAATGAGATAAGAATCCATTATCTCTATTCAGACCAGGTCTCTCCATGGTTTTAAGTTTGGTAATAAGTTGCAATTCAGCAACTTCTCTTTCCAGTCTATTTCTGAAATTCTTTTGTAATAAGACAGCTGCTTTGAGATCTTGTATTGAATGTCCTGGGAAATTGAAGTGCTTTCCTACTGGTTTCTCCATGTTGTGATTCCTGATGTGAGATTTATGTCCATTTATCCTTTGCCGTGGGACACGGGTGGCACTGTGGGTTAAACCACAGTGCCTAGGACTTGCCGATCAGAAGGTCGGCGGTTCGAATCCCCGCGACAGGGTGAGCTCCTGTTGCTCGGTCCCTGCTCCTGCCAACCTAGCAGTTCAAAAGCACCTCAAAGTGCAAGTAGATAAATAGGTACCGCTCCGGCAGGAAGGTAAACGGCGTTTCCGTGTGCTGCTCTGGTTCGCCAGAAGCGGCTTAGTCATGCTGGCCACATGACCCGGAAGCTGTACGCCGGCTCCCTCGGCCAGTAAAGCCAGATGAGCGCTGCAACCCCAGAGTCGGCCACGACTGGACCTAATGGTAAGGGGTCCCTTTACCTTTACCTATCCTTTGGCATAGGGTTTGGCCAGTTTGTCCAATATAGAGAGCTGAAGGGCACTGTTGGCATTTGATGTTGTTGGGGCCAGCAATGGTGTTGTCCAGGTGTATGTGGCCGCAAAGTTGGCCTACCTCATAGGGTTGTGATGGAGATCAGGGCTGTCAAGCATATGCGGCACCGGGGTGCAAAGATCTGCCCGGTGCCGCCCCCCCCAGGTTGCCCAGTCCTAGGTGTGCAGGAGGGCGGAGCCGGCCAGCCACCTCAGCATCTTGCTGGCTCAGTCGTCCCCCGAACTCGTGGCGCAGAGCCGCCTGCAGCAGAAGAACCCGCTGTGGCACTCTGACCAACAGACGGGCTCTTCCCCGGACTCAACTCTCGGGCCCTAGACTCTCGGCCCGGCGCCCCTGAGAGCCTGGTGCCAGAGTGCCCTGCACCCCTAGCACTTATGGGTAAGACGGCCCTGGTGGGGATTAATCAGGAGGAGGACCACGTACACCAATTTGAACCCCTTGCAGCAAAGGTGGGTCATAAATGCAAATAAATAGAGAATTTCCAGATTTAAGGAGGAGAATGTGTGGGGCAGAAGAGCTGGAGAAGTACGCCGCACAGGCAAGGAGGAATTCAAGGAGGCACAGGGGGTCCTGGGATCTACCCTTAAGCCAAGAAATGGGAGGGCCCTTAGGCTAAACACACACACACACACACACACACACACACACACACACAGAGTGTATTTCCAAAAACCAGAGATGCCCGCCTGCTTTCTCTTGCCACAGATCTACCCTCCCATCAATGTCCTCCCGTCCCTCTCCCGTCTGATGAAGTCGGCCATCGGGGAAGGCATGACCAGGAAGGACCACGGAGACGTCTCCAATCAGCTGGTGAGTGTTTGAGCCTCCGCGGAAAAGGGTCTTCCATTTCAGGAGTCTTTTGGACCCCTCAACTGCCAGGGTTTGGGGTTAGGTGACCCGTGGGAACCCAGCACTAAACTTCTATGATTCTATGCCTGCTGGAAAGCTACAAGCAGGATTCGAACACAAGACCACCTCTCCCCTCCTGTGGTTTCTAGCAACTGGGATTCAGAAGCATTCCTGCCTCAAACGGCAGAGTGTGATAGCGCATAGCCATCGAGAGCGACAAATATTGTTGCCACCCGAGGTTCCAGGCTCTTACCTGGAGTCCGTGTTTTCTTTCAGAAATGAGGCTGTTGTAAACAAAAATCTACCCTTTTCCCCTTATGGGGTATCCAAGAGCCCACATAGAGTCCTTACGTAGGTTCCCTATTGGTAGGAGAAAATAACAGAGGCCAACCAGAGAATATTGAGAAGCAAAGCAGCTAGTAAGCCTGATCTTTAGTGATCTGTTGCAACAGGGTGCTCCCCTCACCACACGCAGGAAAGGAGGAGGACCCAGAACAAAGGTGTGCCCCCCCTTATATAGACATTTTAAATTCCCTGCTCTGGAGCTCAAGACCACCCCTCCATACATCATACATACATCACAGAAAGGGGTGGTCTACAACAGAAATCTGAGTGCGTTGTTTACCTCCTGTCTGGCAGGTCACCTGTTAATGCTTACTCGATTGGATACCCTGGGGAGCCTGGCCAGTCTTTTGTAATGACAAATACTTAGTTCCTGAGCCAGCTCACAGGCTCACCCTATTCATACACAGGCATATCCTTAAGACAGGATTTGTGAAGGAAAAGACAATGGGGAGTCTTTTCCATTTTCCTTTAACTTTGCAGAGAAAACATTTGGTCAGTTTGGGAGTCAAAATGGCTTAATGGCTGTTTTCCTGTGCTGCTTCAGACATGTGGGTTATATATTTATGTACGTGTTTGCTTGGTACATTTATGAACATTTATTATATATTTAAGACCTTAAAAGTCTTATCACAAGGCACAGCAGAGACTGTGGAGTCTTTATGATATACACATATCCATATCCATATTTATGCATATATACAACCTGATGGAGGGGCTCACATCATTGACACCCCCAAATAGTCTTGCTTTTCCCATCGCCGCAGCCCAGGATTCAAAACAGGCTCCAAAACTTCTGAGCTTTTCTCCAACTTGCTGACTTTTACAGACGGGAACCTTTCTGCAGAAACCCAGTCCTAAATTATCTCTGAAACTCTGACCTAATCTAACTCTGAGCTGAAGGAAAGGTCCATCTCCCTGGTGAGATTCCTAATTGCTGGTCGTTCTCCTTAATAGTCCACCCCAAGTGATCTCCTGAACACAGAAATCCAGACTTGCTTGATTTTAATATGCTAAATCCAGTGTCTGGCACGCAGGCATTAAGAAGGGCAGTCCAGGCACCCCACAAACATGTAGAAAACCCCACAAATAAGAACCCCGTGACTAAATTCACAAGATGCCTTGATGCAGAGGGTGGATTTCGTGCATCTACGATGCCCATGTTTTTTTAAAAAAAACCACACACCTTTATAGCTAAGACTTCAGAGCTTCTTTTTGAGGGTGGTTCTGGGGTTTTCCTGGCTGCCTCGGAGTCAGGGCGCTTGTCTCGGGCAGGACCCTGACTCATGCCCTCCGTGTGGTTTCCCGCACAGTACGCCTGCTATGCCATCGGCAAGGATGTGCAAGCCATGAAGGCCGTGGTCGGTGAGGAAGCCCTGTCAGCTGATGACCTCCTCTTCTTGGAGTTTCTGCAGAAGTTCGAGAAGCAGTTCATTGCACAAGGTAGGCGGGGGATGGAGGTGGCCGGGAAGCGCTGACCTGGGAGGGACAAAGTTTGTCCTCGCTCGGCACAGAGGCAGGAAAAAGCACTGTGGCCTTAGAGCAGGCAGAGGGGAACTCAGGACAAATGGGGTCCTCCAGGTATCTCCAGCTGGCCCCAGGCCATTTCCCTTCCCCCAGGATGAAGCCCCTGTTGCCCCTGCTTTGCATCCTCCTTGAAAGTTTCTGCAGAGCTGGAACGTGCCTCTGGACTTGGTTAATGCCTCTTGCTTGTCTGGAAGGAGAAAGAAGCTAGCTCTCTCTCTCTCTCTCTCTCTCTCTCTCTCTCTCTCTCTCGTGCGTTGGAATCTAGACACATATAAAAAATGTTGTGAAAATGCTTTTCTTAAAAAGCGTTTTGAAAAATATATTGAATTTGCCCTAAACTCATCATTGCCATCTAGTGTCACATTTGTAAAGGGAAAGGTACCCCTGGCCATTAGGTCCAGTCACGAACGACTCTGGGGTTGCGCACTCATCTCGCTTTATTGGCCGAGGGAGCCAGCGTTTGTCCGCAGACAGTTTTTTTCGGGTCATGTGACCAGCATGACTAAGCCACTTCTGGCGAACCAGAGCAGCGCACGGAAACGCTGTTTACCTTCCCCCCAGAGCGGTACCTATTTATCTACTTGCACTTTGAGGTTCTTTTGAACTGCTAGGTTGGCAGGAGCAGGGACCGGGCAACGGGAGCTCACCCCGTCGCGGTGATTTGAACCGCCAACCTTCTGATCGGCAAGTCCTAGGCTCAGTGGTTTAACTCAGTGGTTTAACCCGCGTCCCTGTCACATTTGTATAACACGCTTAAAACACACTTAAAACGTTATATTTGTAGCTATATAGCTGAGTCCCAGGTGTTTAAGCAACCTTACTGTGCAAAAAGTAGCATGATTGATTGATTGATTGATTGATTCCCCAGCTACTCTGGGCGGCTTTGAACAGAACATTAAAAACAGAATAGAACTTAAACATTAAAAACTTCCCTAAACATCTGTTGCTCCTCCCACTTTTTCCTCTGGTCCCGACCACCACTGCCATGCAGCCCCTGGGAGGCTACTCAGAAGGAAATGTGGCTTATCTGTAGCTTATGGGATGATCAAGAGGACAGGTTATAACCAGGCCACGTACATCCTGTACAGTAAATGCACCTGGAGCCCTTCTCTGCCTCACTCAGATCTTAAATGTGTAGTGTTGCCTCTAAACCATCACCTTTTTCTTTTCCTTGTTTTGAATGTGCAATATTAAATGTCTTGGACTGGCTGGATGCAGAAGAACGTAGGAGGCACCAGCTGAGGAACCCCAGATGAAGCCCCCCAAGGGGTCCCATTGAGGCTCCCATCCTTTGTGTGTGGGTGCAAATGCACATGGGTTTGCGTGCCAAACTGGGTCTTTGACCCAGGTGAAATAAAGCCTAGTTTCGCCCCTGCCCAAGGGAAGAAGGCTCAGAGCCCAGGGATTGGTGGTGGGACAACAGTGAGTGGTCAGAGGGAGAAGAGGGAGAAGATTGGGAAGAGGAGGTGTCAAAAGCTGGAGAGGTAACAGCGCTCTGTGAGCAGGGAGAGTCGGTGGCAGAGAACAGTCCAGACTCAGAGGCAGAAGCTGAAGCAGGAGAGGAGGGAGACCGAGAGGCAGAGAGGAGTCTGGCTGAGGAAGACTCACGGGTGTCTCCCCCTCCTGCTGAGACCAGCTCCCATCCCTGCTGGTCTCCCAGGACCAGAAGAGGCATGAAAAGGGTGAAGGAGAGGTTAGCTGCAGGCAGGCACAGTCTCTGATTGCCTGGGGGAAACCCTGGAGAGGAGGAGACTAAGATGACTGTGGGAAGTCTCATGGGGGCAAGACCTGCTGGAGATGAGGGGCTGTGCTCATTAGGCCTGACTCTCTGGTGCTTTTGCTCATCAAGAGTTAATTCCAGCTTGCTTGCTGGCAATTTACTGCTGGCTGGCTCCTGTCCTTAACCCACCAGCGATGTTGGTTTTCTCCCAGGCGCCTACGAAAACAGGACCGTATTTGAGTCGCTCGACATTGGCTGGCAGCTACTGCGGATCTTCCCCAAAGAGCTGCTGAAACGGATCCCGGAGAATATCCTGGCAGAGTACTACCCCCGGGAGGCCAGAGGGGCCGAGGGCTCCTCCAACACAGCCCTCTGAGCCTCAGGGCTTGTCCATGGTGGGGCGCAACCCACTTAACTGACATGGCGGTGGGTGGGGTGCCTGGTCCAAGGCTTTGGGGACATTCACACATCACCTCCAGAAAATGGAATATGAGCCTGGATGTACTCACACCCTTTTATTGCCGTGAAATAATCAGTTGTCATTGCTGTCCTGATTCAAAATAAAAGTGTCTACCCAAATCTTGAAATTTTTATTTTTAGAAGCCTTTCTCAGGTTGCTTCCTCAAAATCAAAACTGCAGTGTGGTGTAGTGGTTAGAGCGTCAGACTAGGACCTGGGAGAGAGGAGGGTTCGAATCCACACTCAGCCAAGACCCCGCTGGGAGTGACCTGGGGCCAACCAGTCCCTCTCAGCCCAACCTACCTCACAGGGTTGTTGTGAAGACAGGACAGGAGAGAAAAGCATTTCCACCTTCAGCTTCTTGGGAGAATGGTGGGCGATAAATGTAATAAAATGAGAGAGAGGGAGAGGGGGCTAAATCTCAGAAATCCTTAAGCCTGACCTCTTAGGGGAAGTCTAAAGAGGAAATGGAGTCTCCTTGGAGGAAATGAGACATTGCAGGGAGATAACGGGTAGGCGTTGGGGGGCGGGTGTGCCCATGACAGAAGTCATAAAGAAAAGCACCCAGTTCCTGGTTTTCCTGAAACACCCAAGTTGCAACTCTGAGGCAGAAGCCATTGGCAAACGCTGCTGGATAGCAGTGCCAGACTCCTAATATTAGGTACTCCTAATATCCACAATATCCTCCTAATATTCGTGACCCCCTGGACCAGAGCACGCCAGGCCCTCCTGTCTTCCTCTGCCTCCCGCAGTTTGGTAAAACTCATGCTGGTAGCTTTGAGAACACTGTCCCACCATCTCGTCCTCTGTCGTCCCCTTCTCCTTGCGCCCTCCATCTTTCCCAGCATCAGGGTCTTTTCCAGGGAGTCTTCTCTTCTCATGAGGTGGCCAATGTCTTGGAGCCTCAGCTTCAGGATCTGTCCTTCCAGTGAGCACTCAGGGCTGATTTCCTTCAGAATGGATCGGTTTGATAGGTTTGATCTTCTTGCAGTCCATGGGACTCTCAGGAGTCTCCTCCAGCACCAGAATTCAAAAGCATCCATTCTTTGGCGATCAACCTTCTTGATGGTCCAGCTCTCACTTCCATACACCGCTACTGGGAAAACCAGAGCTTGAACTATACGGACCTTTGTTGGCAAGGTGATGTCTCTGCTTTTGAAGATGCTGTCTAGGTTTGTCATTGCTTTTCTCCCAAGAAGCAGGTGCCTTTTGATTTGATTGTATATGAGGCGGTAAATCGTATATCTTCTCACCAGAGTTTCGATGAGCACTGAAATCTGTTGGCCTCTAGCTAGCTTCTGCAAAAGAGAGCTCCTGGCGGCTGTTGCAAATGCAATTACCAGGTCAGTAAAAAGAAAAACCTAGCAGATTTTTTTAAAAAAAATAAAAAGCCCTGTGGCTTCTTGTGACTTGTCTCATGCTGGAGGAGGAGGAGGAGGAGAGGTTTCGCTTCCCAATTCTATGGGGAAACCTCATCCCTTTCATGCAACTGTGGAGAGAAGGGGCAGAGCAGGCAGATCCTGGCTGAGCACAGACAGTCCGGACCAGAATGGAGCCTTTGGTGGAGGATCTCAGCCAGCTGGCAGGTAAGGATGGGAAATCTGCCTGCCCCAAAAGCAGGCTGAAAGGGTAAGCATGGTAAACACTGTGGCATAGTGGTTAGAGCAGGGGTAGGCAACCTAAGGCCTATGGGCCGGATGCAGCCCAATCACCTTCTCAATCCAGCCCTCGGATGGTCTGGGAATCAGCGTGTTTTTACATGAGCAGAATGTGTCCTTTTATTTAAAATGCATCTCTGGGTTATTTGGGGGCATAGGAATTCATTCATATTTTTTTTCAAAATATAGTCCAGCCCCACACAAGGTCTGAGGGACAGTGGACCGGTCCACAGCTGAAAAAGGTTGCTGACCCCTGAGTTAGAGTGTCAGGCTGGGTCCTGGCAGACACGGATTCAAATCCTCCCGCGGCCTCAAAGTTCTTAGGTTTGCCATTTTTCATGTGACAATCCAGACACATAAAATAAAATAATCATCGTTGTTGTTGTTGTTGTTGTTGTTGTTGTTGTTGTTGTTGTTATACCCCATCCATCTGACTGGGTTTCCCCAGCCACTCTGGGCAGCTTCCAGCATATATAAAAACACAGTAAAACATTAAACCTTAAAAGCTTCCCTATACAGGGCTGCCTTCAGATGTCTTCTAGTCAGACAGTTGTCTATTTCCTTGACATCTGATGGGAGGGCGTTCCACAGGGCGGGTGCCACTACCGAGAAGGCCCTCTGCCTGGTTCCCTGTAACCTCACTTCTTGCAATGAGGGAACTGCCAGAAGACCCTTGGAGCTGGACCTCAGTGTTCGGGCTGGATGATGGGGGTGGAGATGCTCCTTCAGGTCTACTGGGCAGAGGCCGTTGGCAGAGTTGTTGAGCTTATTCTGCAAAATCTCAAAAAAAGAGAAGAGGTTTTGAGCTATTTTCCCAGGCATCCAAGCTATTTCCGCCTGGGCAATGTTTACAAGGGTCGAATCCAGGCAGCCCTAACTGCAGTGGGCAAGTTATGATTTCTGCCTTGATGGATAACCTAAGATGCTAAGGCAGTGAAGGAAAGAATGAAAAGAATGTTGCCGAAAGGAGGTTGTAAAGGTATAAAGTCGAGATGGCCGTGAAGATGTGTGAAGGAATTTGCAGGCACCAATAAATGAACCCGTGGCCTTGGTCTCCCTCACTCCCTGTCTGGGATGTTGCCTTTTGATTTGTGCAATAAGGCTTGGTTACAATTCTGCTTGTTGCAAGACTTAATTTCCACACATGTGCAAAGCTAAGGTGGGGGCAGTGGCGTAGCATGGGTTGTCAGCACCCGGGGCAAGGCAAGTAATTTGCGCCCCCTAACCCGTGGATTTGCGCCCCCTAACCCGTGGATTTCCGCCCCCTAACCCTAACCCCCAGATGTTGCGCCCGGTGTGGCCGGCCCCCCCTGCACCCCCCACGCTACGCTACTGGGTGGGGGAATGCCTCTGTAGGAGCCCGTGCAATTTATCCACCTGCGGACTCCACTTTGGAGGGTCCCTGCTTCGGACGCCACTTGGCCCCAAGTGTTTATGTGGTCTTAAGCATCGCAACTGAAGGAAATCCACTGTATGACTTTGGGCCGGTGAGGCCCAACGTGGAGAGGGAGAGAGCTGCAAGAACTGAATGTTTCAGAAGGAGAGAGGAGATTTCTAACTAGCGATATGACGATCAAGGACAGATGGATTGATGGGCTGATGGGAGTTGTAGTCCAGAACATCTGGAGGGTGCCAGGTTGGGGGAGTCTAGCAGAGCCTCAGTGCTGCCCCTGGGCATTTCGTGGCGACGTTCTCTTTCTGTTCTTCTGCAGCCATTTTGGAATCTGACAGTGACTCCGATTCGGAGAAAGATGAAGACGCCGAGGTATGTGGGTCCTTTCATTTTTTAAAATTCATTTTTAAAATATTTGTATATTTGATGCAGTTTCAAGCATGAAAACGAAAAACCATACAATAAAAAGCACACAAAAGGTTTTTTAAAAAAATAAAAAAATAAGCTTCTGGTCCTCATGGGGAAAGAATGGGAAATAGGTGTCAGGGTCTGGTTCTGGAGTGAAGCCCCAGCAAATCGTGACTCAAAGAAAGTCCTGTTCTCACAACCATTCACTGTGGCTTTCTAATCACTCCCACTGTTTTACTTCAGAGGGCAGCACTCGAACCCGTGCATTCAGATGATTAGAAAGGAGAACTTTTTGACAGTAAGAGCTGTCCAACAGTGGAATAGACCACCTCCTTCCTTGGAGGTTTTTAAGCCGAGGTTGGGCAACCCTCTGTCAGGGTTGCTTTAGTTGTGATTTCTTCATTGCAGGGGTTGGACTGGATGACCTTTAGGGGTCCCTTGCAGAATTCTATTATTCTAAATTCGGGGGGGACAACAATTTTGAAGTCTGCATGAGCAGCTGTGCTGAGGATAGGGATGGTGGGAATGATTGCTTAGCAAAAGCAACTCTGCTGGCAGGATTGGAATCGGAAACATCAGTGACCCAGAAACATTTGTTCCCTTCCATCTTCCAGGAAGCAGCTGCTTGTCAGGAAAGGGATGAAGCCAAGAAAAAGCTAGCCGAATTTGAGTATGGTAAGCATGATCTGCTGGGGTGTTAATGCTCCGAGCCCCTTATGCTCAGATTGCATAGATGTAGAAATCAAACTCTAAATCCCGAAGATGCCACAGTCTCTGCTGATTCTCATTCCAAGGAAACAAAACCTGCTGAACGCCTGGAGCAGGGGACCCCAAACTAAGGCCCGTGGGCAGGATAAGGCCCGAGGGACTTGTTTATCCTGCCCGCGGCAACCCCCGCCGCCTGCTTTTACCGGCGCTGCACTGTGCAGCTGCCTACTTCTGGGTCGGAGGAGCACCGGAAATAACTTGTGCACATGCACAAGCATTATTTGCGCATGCGCAAGTGTTATTTCTGGTGCACATCCGGGTTGGAGAAGGCCCGTGCACATGCACACAAGCTATTTCCGGTGCTCCTCCGACCCCAAAACGCGCCGGAAATAGCGTGTGTGCACACGTATGGGCACACGCTCCCAGGCCCTCCGGCCCGCCACGTGATCAGCACTGGAGACACCAGCCCGAGGTGTGGTAAGTTTGCTGACCCCTGGCCTGGAGCCTCTGACTGCTCGGAGGTTGGGGGGGCGCCTAGCTGTGTCCTGCATTTCCTGCTCCCGACTATTCACAGTGGTGAACCTCAGGATGAGAGGGGGCGATTGCACCCGTGTCCGGCTTGTGGGCATCTCAGAGGACTCTGATCGGGCGTTTTTGGAACCGGGTGCAGAACCAAGTCCCAGGCATATGGGATTTGTGGATGTGCTCAGGACACTTCCGTTGTTGGCAGCGGACAGTGGGCAGTAGCAACCCCTGAAAGGGCTTCAGGATTCCCTATGCAGCCTGGGACTCACAACAACATGACTCATGACAACACTTTGGAGGTCCCAGGTCGCAAGGTGGTTAGATTGCTCTCAACTAGGACCAGGGCCTTTTCAGTACTGGCCCCAACTTGGTGGAACGCTCTGGCACAAGAGACTAGGGCCCTGCGGGACTTGACATCTTTCCGCAGGGCCTGCAAGACAGGGCTGTTCCGCCTGGCCTTTGGTTTGGACTCAGTCTGACCCTCATGTTTCCCTCCCCTTATGGTTTTGATCTATGGGCTACTTTTAAAATGAGGCTGCATTTTAAATTGCATTTTAACCGGTGTTTTAAATTGGTCCCCCCCCCCCATTACTGGTATGCTTTTACTGTAGTTTTACTGGTGTTAGCCGCCCTGAGCCCGGCTCTGGCCGGGGAGAGTGGGGAATAAATAAAATTATTTTATTATTATTATTATTATTATTATTATTATTATTATTATTATTGGGGCAATAAGAGGCAAGACTATCAAACTTTGGAAAGCTGGTATCATTGGATCAAGTTCACCAGTTTTGTCCAATGGATTAAACAGAATAGTTTTAATGTGTAAATTAATATGGTTTGTTTGTTTGCTTGGTTGTTGTTGTTGTTAATTGAATTTGTATACCGCCTTTCATCCGCAGATCTCAGGGTGGTTCACAACACCTGAATAGTTTAAATAAATGTGCAATTAATGGTTTCTGTTTTGAATTTGATTGTGTATTATTATTGTTATGTATTCAATGGCCTGTGTTGGCCTGAGCTTGAATCTCCACTAAGGAATCTGAGCTCCTGTGTTCTGATTCAATACATGATGTCCAATCACAGAACATTTCCGGATTTGGGCCTCTGCCATTGGCCCTTGAACTCTGAGTCGTGATTCGCAGCTTGGAAGTTTAGACAGCCAATCACGTTGAGAGTGGGAGCGGCCCAGGCTTTCAGAAATGTATATAAGCAGTTGCTTTGCCTGCTTCCCAGTTATGTAGTTCAATAAAGGTTCTTGGCTCGTGGGAACCCACCTACACTTCAGTTATCTTCCTTAGTGGGTCGTGCAAACTGCCATTCTGAAGGATGCTTTTTGCAGGGTAGGCTCACGGGCATTGAGGATGAATTTATGTCACCAAGTGGGGAAAGTCTGGGGAAACAGATGATCTTCAGCCTTCCCCCTCCTTTCATTCCCAGCTTCACAGGCTTTGCTCGCTGAGCTGTCCACCCTGGAAGCAGAGTATGAAATCGAGAAGTCGTGCCGAGAGCAGGCAGAAGCCTACGCAGCCCAGGTGAGACAGGCGAGCTGGTGGACGTAGCAAGGCGTCTAACCTGGGGAACAGCTGTAACTCAGGAGTCTAGCCCTTGCGTTGCATGCAAAGAATCCCTGTTCCAATCTCACATACAGCAAATGACTTTAGATACCTATTAGGTCCACAAACTACCATATAGCATATATTCAACACAAAAAACAGGGACAATTTGTTGTTGACAAAGGACAGCTGGACATATAAAGGGCCCCATTACCTTCAGTAGCTGAGAGCCTCATCAAACCTAAATCTGGCCCTGTGTCTCCTGCAGAAGTGAGTTCCATAGTTGAACCCTTTCTTTTATCTGTCCTGCAAGACACCTTGGTTTGCAGCCCAGTTTCTGAGCCACCCTTCCACTGTGATCATCCTGGGCTTACCTTTGCCATTGCATATCGACTCCTGCAGGTGAGCAGAGAGAACAAGAAGCTGAAGCGCATCAGCGCGGCTTTGCTGCCCATGCTCACCCACCTCCCGGGGGACCTCATTGACCCAGGCAACGAGGAGGAGATCCCCACCGAGCAAGTCCTGGATCCAGTGGGCCAATACCTGCAGCAAATCAAAGGTGAGCCATGTTGTCACTTCCCCTCTGGCTCAAAGGCCACCAAGGGAAGCTGCTGCTGCAGGGAGAGGTCTGGGCAGGGACTTTGCAAAATGCACTGATCCTGCAGCAGTGGAGAAGGCCAACCTTGGAGGAAGAGAGGCAGCTTCCTTAAGGATGGAGAGGCGGCGTTCAAGAGATGCTTCTCATAATAATTTATTACAATAATTTATTATTTATACCCCACCCATCTGGCTGGGTTTCCCCAGCCACTCTGGGCGGCTTCCAACAGAACACTAAAATACAATAACCTATTAAACATTAAAAGCTTCCCTAAACAGGGCTGCCTTCAGATGTCTTCTAAAAGTCTGGTAGTTGTGTTCTCTTTGACATCTGGTGGGAAGGTGTTCCACAGGGCGGGCGCCACCACTGAGAAGGCCCTCTGCCTTGTTCCCTGTAACTTGACTTCTTGCAGTGAGGGAACCGCCAGAAGGCCCTCGACGCTGGACCTCCGTGTCCGGGTAGAATGATGGGGGTGGAGATGCTCCTTTAGGTTTACAGGACCTTCAGGTATACAGTGGTACCTCAGGTTAAGTACTTAATTCGTTCTGGAGGTCCGTACTTAACCTGAAACTGTTCTTAACCTGAAGCACCACTTTAGCTAATGAGGTCTCCTGCTGCTGCCGCGCCGCCGGAGCCCAATTTCTGTTCTTATCCTGAAGCAAAGTTCTTAACCTGAAGCACTATTTCTGGGTTAGCAGAGTGTGTAACCTGAAGCATATGTAACCTGAAGCGTATGTAACCTGAGATACCACTGTACTAGATCTCATACCCCCTTCAGTGCCCAGCTGCAACACAACAGCTCTGCAGTGCTGTCCGAGGTTCTGATAGTTGCTGCCACTCCCCTCCCACTTGCTCCAGCATTGCCAGATGGGAGGGGATCTACTGTTAGAATTCCTGCTCCGTGATTGCAGTCATGGGACTGTTGTCTTTCACATGACCATGTATGTTTTGACTCCACAGAGTGGGAAGTGACGGAGACAGGATGTTTGTGTTCCTGTGTTCCGTGAAGTGGGACTATTGTCCTTTGTTCTTTTTCTCTTTGCTGTCTGATGCAGAGAGAGAGGGAGCCATATTGCAGTGCTCCATGTGTGTTTATATGTAAATAAAAGTAGATTAGCCAAAATGCTGAGGTCTGTCACACGCAAGTTGCACAAACTCTGTGGATCCCTAAGTGTGCCGATATCTGTTGGCATCAGTTGCTGTGATGTTCGGGCTGAAGAAAGCTTTTGAAGTTCCCAAACGATCGACCAGGAGGGAGAGAACATGTCAGTCGTGCATGTGTCTCTGCCAGGATCCTACTCGAGTGTAGGCTGAACTCCTGACACCTACAGGGCAGAACTCAGGTCTTTCAAATTTCAGCAAATTTGGTGCCCCCTTCCTCTTGCCTTCTGTTCTGCACATGCAACTGTGTGTGTGTGTTTATTCCTGCATTGCAGTGGGTTGTACTTTCAAGGCCATCCACGTTGGTGGCCCTCGCTGCCTCCTGTGTCAGGGAGTTCCCCTGTTTAACCACGCAATGTGTGAAGAACTTTCTTTTACCTGTCCCGACTTTTCCAACTTTCAGCTGCCAGGAGGTGAAGTCGAGGTGGACTCTAGACACATATAAAAATGCTTTTTGAAAAATATATTGAATTTGCCATAAGCTCACCATCACCATCTAGTGTCACATTTGTATAATGCACTTTAAATGTTTTATTTTCAGCTGTATGGCTGAGTCCCAAGAGTCTGTCCTGTGGTCTGGCTGCTAAGCTGGCTGTTATGTACTGAGTTGAATAGGATCCAAAAGGCAGCAGTCTGATTGGTCCTAGAACAATAGGGTCCAGAATTCAGCAGTCTGATTGGTCCTAGAACAATAGGGTTCAGAATGCAGCAGTCTGATTGGTCCACAGGAGCCACCCAATCCAACTCCAGGTGGAAATGAATCTGCAACCAGATTGGCCTACAGGAGAATCCCGGAATTAGCCAGTCACGTGGGGCCCATTGTGTAAATAATGTATATAAAGCAGACATTCTGGGGGAACTTCCATTCCTCCTCACCACTATGAGCTGAATAAAGAGCATGAAATCCACTCTCGACTCCGAGTATATTTCATTGGCAACAGTCTCTCCTCTAAGGAGCTCAAATTCACCTTTCCCTTTCTCCTTCTTTTTTATCCAGACCTTCAAGCGAAGGTTTCCCTGCTGCTGGATGAAAAGAAGGAACTGGCCGTGCAAGTGATGGGGCTCCAGGGTCGGGTCCAGCAGCTCCAGGAACAGGTATTGTGGCTTACTCCATGGGCACAGCCAGGATTTATGTTAGCAGGGACAAGACAACCACCTGTCAGCATCCTCTGTCTGGCTCTGTCTAGCAGATCCGGAATGAAATGCCTCAAGAGCAGCTGTTTTAAGTTGCTTTCTTTTTTTTTTGGAAATAATTTTTATTAGTTTACAACAAAAACAAAAAGACATACTAATTTCACATCCAATTTTTCACAAATTGTTTCTTTTCTGGACTTCCTTCAGCTTTTCCGTAAATCATCCATAGTCATTATTTAAGTTACCCATTCCTTAGGTTTGTATTGTCATTGTTTATACCCTTCTTTTCTATTCCCTTTAAACAATACTTCTCAATTTTTCACAGTGCTTCTTTAAATCCCTCTAGTGTTATCTGTCCCTCACTTATACTTTCCAGATATTCCACAAATTTCCCCCAGTCCTCGATGAACTTTTGGTCTCTTAAATATCTAATCTTCCCAGTCAATTTATCCAGCTCAGCATAGTCTAACAGCTTCATTCTCCATTCTTCCACCGTTGGTATTTCCTGTTGTTTCCATTTCTGGGCCAGTAACACTCTTGCAGCTGTCACTGCATATTGGAAGAATTTACAATTCTTTCTCTTTATCTCATTTCCTAGTATTCCTAACAGAAAGGCCTCTGGTTTCTTTGTAAAAGTATATTTTAGAATCGTCTTCAATTCGTTATATATCCTTTCCCAGAAGCCTTTCACTTTCTTACATTCCCACCACATATGATAAAAAGAACCTTCCTTATCTCTACATTTCCAACATTTGTTACATGTCTTATACATTTTCGCTAATCTTACCGGTGTTATATACCATTTGTAAAACATTTTCATAACATTTTCTTTTAACATCATACATGCTGTAAATTTTAAATTTTCTTTCCATAATTTTTCCCAATCCTCAAATTGTATGTTATAGCCAAAATCTCTGGCCCAATTAAGTTGCTTTCTTTTGACCCCCCCAGTCAACTCGAAGTCAAGTTTCGAAATGTTAGAATGATTGTAGAACTGTTGAAATGTATATAACTGAAAATCATAAATAAAAATGAAACAGAAGCAATATCTCCTTTGTGCAAAGGTGGAAGAAGAGCAGTTTGAGAAGCAATCTCTGCAGGCTCTGGTGGTGGAACGCCAGAGGGCTTTGAAGAGGGTCAAACGAGGTGAGTTGTGGGGAAAGGTCACAGGAAGAGCCTATTCTTGCACCCAGAGCTCCCTCCCTTCTTGAGCAGGCATTGACTTCCTTTTCCCCACCTGGTCCAGCACCCTCTTCTCGCAGCAGCCAGCCAGGTGCCCATTATGGGAAACCCACGAGCAGGATCCGAGTGCGAAAGCCACGCTCCCCTCCTGTGGTTTCCTGGTATTCAGAAGCATGGCTGCCCCCAACTGTGGAGGCAGAGCTTCCAGATGAGCTGATCTCTTTGCAGGGAGATTAAACGACGTTGGCTCTTTGAACTTGCATTCATTCCCATTTGTTTGTGGGGAGGATAGAGGAAGTTGCACCCAAGCAAATGTCACTCAAGCCAAAGTAAAGTGGGAGCTAGGAAGGGGCATCTCAGCCTCTGCTCGCTCCAGGGATACACACGCCTTTCCCTCCCCAACCTTCATTTGATTCGCAGGTGATTGATGTTTCTTCTGCCCTCTCTCTCCCAGTGTCCCGGCTACTCACTGAGGAGTACGGCAAGGTGTCCCAACAGCTGGACCTGGAGGAGGAACTGAGGCAGCAAGCAGAGACCTTTGCCCACCAGGTAGGAATTCAAGCGGCAAGCCTTTCTCCACAATATCATGCTTCATTTTCCTCTGGCAACCATGAGCCTGTTAGAATTCCTGCTCCGTGATTGCAGTCATGGGATTATTGTCTTTCACATGACGGTGTATGTTTTGACTCCACAGAGTGGGATGTGATGGAGACAGGATGTTTGTGTTCCTGTGTTCCGTGAAGTGGGACTATTGTCCTTTGTTTTTTTCTCTTTGCTGTCTGATGCTAGAGAGAGAGGGAGCCACGTTGCAGTGCTCCGTGTGTGTTTATGTGTAAATAAAGTAGATTAGCCAAAATGCTGAGTTGCTGAGGTCTGTCACACGCAAGTTGCACAAACTCTGTGGATCCCTATGTGTGCCGGTGTCGGTTGGTATCGGTCGCTGTGATGTTCGGGCTGAAGAAAGCTTTTGAAGCTCCCGAACGATCGACCAGGAGGGAGAGAACATGCCAGTCGGGCATGTGTCTCTGCCAGGGTCCTACTCGAGTGTAGGCTGAGCTCCTTACAGAGCCAACCACGTGATACAGCAGCAAAAAAAGCTGCTGCTATTCCAGGCTGCATCAATAGAAGGCTAGTGTCCTTGTTATGTACTGAGTTGAATAGGATCCAAACTGCAGCAGTCTGATTGGTCCTAGAACAATAGGATCCAAATTGCAGCAGTCTGATTGGTCCTAGAACAATGCAGCAGTATGATTGGTTGGCAGGAACCACCCAATCATGCTCCAGATATAAGTGAATTCACAACCTGATTGGCTTACAGTAGAATTCCAGAATTAGCCAATCATGTGCAGCCCATTGTGTAAATAATTTATATAAAGCAGATACTTTGAGGGGACTTTCATTCATTCCTCCTCACCACTATGAGCTGAATAAAGAGCATGAAATCACTTTGCGACTCTGAGTATATTTCAGTCCTGATGAAGGGAAGTCATAGTACCACTCTATTCTGCCTTGGTCAAACCACACCTGGAATACTGTGTCCAGTTCTGGACACCACAATTTAAGAAGGATGTTGACAAGCTGGAAAGTGTGCAGAGGAGGGCGACCAAGATGATCAAGGGTCTGGAAACCGAGCCTGATGAGGAACGGTTGAAGGAGCTGGGTACGTTTAGCCTGGAAAAGAAGAGACTGAGAGGAGATAGGAGAGCCATCTTCAAATATCTGAAGGGCTGCCACGTTGAAGATGGAGCATGTTTGTTTTCTCCTGCTCTGGAGGGTAGGACTCGAACCCATGGCTTCAAGTTACAAGGAAGGAGATTCCAACGAAACATAAGAAGAACTTTCTGACAGTAAGAGCTGTTCAACAGTGGAACGGACTCCCTTGGAAGGTGGTAGACTCTCCTTTCTTGGAGGTTTTCAAGCAGAGGTTGGGTGGCCATCTGCCATGGGTACTTTAGCTGAGATTCTTCCATTGCAGGGGTTGGACCAGATGTCCCTTGGGGGTCCCTTCCATCACTCCTATTCTATGATTTGGTACTCTGGACTTCAGGAAGCTGACCGGCAGTCACTCAATGTTCCTCATGGCTTATTTGAGATAAGGGTTCAACTCTGGAAGTGACTGGTTCTAAATTGCAGCTCCTGCTCTAACCACTTAACTCCCACCCCCTTTTCTCATGTCACAGATGCTGGTGAAGCAGAAGGAAGCCAACCGGCAGAGCATGATCCTGATGCAGAATATTGGGCCAGAGACCCAGCTTCTCCAAGCCATGGAGGAGGTGGCCAAGATGACCCGGGAACTGGAAGAAGCCCAGCAAGAGCACCAGGCTAAGGTGGGTTTGGGGCTCCACTTGCCCAAGGACCTCAGCAGAGACTGGTTCCTGCCCTTTCAATCCATCCATCCATCCACTTTCTTTGTTTACAAATTTATTCATTTGGTTTTCCAGCTTAAATTTTTACAGAGATATACCAAACATAAATCATAAAAAACGAGATTCCAAGGAATCTCCTGGATTTCCATCCTCCCCTTTGTGGGTCCTATTAATTAATTAATTAATCCTTTCCTCCCGCATCTTTTATGATACTCCAAATCCTTCACCTCTTCCATTATGTCTAGAATTCAACCTTAAACTACAAGTGCTATTCCAATCCTACTAACGATTTTAACTGTTTGCAATGCTCTTTAAGATAAGTTATAAATTTCCCCCATTCCTTATTAAAATTCTTTTCTTCCTTATTTCTGATTCTTCCAGTCATTATAGCCATTTCAGCATAGTCCATCAACTTGATCTTCCATTCTTCTCTGGTAGGGACCTGATCTTCTTTCCATCTCTGGGCCAGTAACATCCATGCAGCCGTGGTCGCATACATAAATAGTCTTTTCTGTTCCTTTCGGATTTCGGCACCTAGAATTCCTAAAAGGAAGGCTTCAGGCTTTTTAACAACAATTAAAAAATGTTTTAAACATTTTTTTTCAACTCATTATATATTATTTCCCAAAATTCTTTTACTACCTTACATTTCCACCACATATGATAAAAGGTGCCTTCTTTTTCCTTACATTTCCAGCATCCATTCATTTTCTGTCCAGCCTGCCTGTTTCGCAAAGAAGCCCAGGACATCAAACACCAGAGCTGCAAAAACATTGCAATTAAAAAATATTAATGAATTAATTGATTTCATTTATGGATCACTTCCTGTAATGGCTTGAAGAGTGCCCAGGAAGGCTCATCTGACTTCTTCATTATATATCTTTGTTGTTGTTGTTGTTTAGTCGTTTAGTCGTGTCCGACTCTTCGTGACTCTCTGGACCAGAGCACGCCAGGCACTCCTGTCTTCCACTGCCTCCCGCAATTTGGTCAAACTCATGCTGGTAGCTTTGAGAACACTATCCAACCATCTCGTCCTCCGTCGTCCCCTTCTCCTTGCGCCCTCCATCTTTCCCAGCATCAGGGTCTTTTCCAGGGAGTCTTCTCTTCTCATGAGGTGGCCAAAGTCTTGGAGCCTCAGCTTCAGGATCTGTCCTTCCAGTGAGCACTCAGGGCTGATTTCCTTAAGAATGGATGGGTTTGATCTTCTTGCAGTCCATGGGACTCTCAAGAGTCTCCTCCAGCACATATATCTTTAGGCTCCAGGAAAAACATTCCACTTCTCCCAGGCTTTGGGCTAGTTAAGCAATCTAGGGCATTTTAAACTGGGGGCGGGCAATGTTTTCGTTTGTTACCATGGTGTACATTTTTGTGTTTTTATATTGCAAACCACCCTGTTATCCTCGGATGAAGGGTGGTGTAGAAATTTAAGAAATCATAATGATATGAATATAACGCATCTCAAAGCAATCTCATAATGCATCTTTAAAAGTGCATAGATCAGTTGTATATGTAAAAACCATTAAAATAGTTGCACATATTAAAACAATTAAAAACCATTACACTTTTTAAAAAAACCCCATACACATATAATTAAAATTAAAACATTCTTTAAAACAATTAAGAAAATCTAAAACGTGTAAAACCCTTAAGAACCCTTAAAACCAGTGCTTTTTTCTGGGGTGGTACGCCGGGGTACGCATACCCCTAAACATTTTGTGAATCTTCATACTTTGGTCCATTTACTGTATTTATTTTTTCTGATTTGAACTACAAAATGGTGATTTTCTTGAGTCAAAAGGAGAGTACCCCTAAACGGTGTGGTTTTTTTTAGGAAAAAAAACCCACTGCCTAAAACTGTTTAAAAACAGACACACAGCCTCACAGCTCATGATATGAAGGTTGCCGGGAGCAGAATCTTTCAGCCATCAAATGACTGAACAGGAAATGTTTTAAAATTATGCCTAAATGTGAATATTGAGAGAGGCAGACTCCCTTCCTCAACCTTATCGGTTTAGACTGGAATGTGGCAGGGAGTTCCAGAGGTCAACTCTGCAGCATGCGAAGGAAGGACTGTGTCTTGTCTTTCCTGAATCTCCTGCCCATCCGCAGAGGTATGGTGAGGTATGGTGAGCTGGCACAGGACATTTCGCTGCCTGGGCAAAACCCAACCCAACAATCATAGAATTGTAGAGTTGGAAGGGAACCCCAAAGTCATCTAGCCCAAACCCCTGCAAGGCAAGGAATGCTTTTTCAGAAGTGGTGATGGGGCAGCATCCTTAGAGGGGGCTCTATCCCTGTTGCCCCTCTCAGCATCTCAGCTTGCCTCACCTTGCCTAATGGGGGGGGTGAGTCCTGAGTTCAAGTGTTGCCAAGAGGAAAGCCTCTTTCCTGGCCCACGTCCCTCTGATGTCCTGGGGGAAGGGGCTTGGCTTTGGGCTCCCAGTCTGCTCACGTTGCTCCTTGCTCTCCAGGTGAAGGACCTGGAGGCCCAGCTGCTGGGACGGCCGCAGGCGGAAGAACTCCACAGGCTCCTGGCTGCCCTGGCGGCAGCAGAGGAAGAGAAGGTCCGCCTGGGGGAGAGGCTTCGCCGAGCGGAGGAGAGGAACACGGCTCTGGAAGAGAGAGGTACGGCATTTTCGGTTGCATAGATTAGAAACGCAGGATAGGCTATGGTATAGATACAGCCTCTCAGAGATTCTTTCGCTGCAATGATGGCATGGCAGGGGTCAGACTGGATGACCTTCGGAGGTGCCCTCCAAATTTACTCTTCTGTCATTCTGTGATTCTACGACTTCAGAACCTCAGGATCCAAAAAAGATCAACATATTACTTAAAACTCATTTTCCACAAAATAAAATAGACAAAGTGTTTAAGCCATTCCAATAATAAAGAAAAAAATAACATTAATCATTACTCTCACCTCGGTATCAGGAAATAACAGGTACATCCATTTTTTAAAAGGAGCATTTATAAAGCATCAGTTCCTAAATGAAGATGTCATTTTGCTTAAAGAACTTCCAAAGCCACTTTCCCTGTATTGCTGTACTGCGTCATTCTGCCGTGCAGCCGGCCTCTCTCAGTGTGTCTTTCTGGAGGGAGATGACCCCTTATTTTCCCTTTTCCGTTCTTCAAACTGCTGCAAAAGTGCAAAACCGTTGCAAGGATTGCGGTGGGTGGGTGGGTGACGCACAAGGACTGGCCAATCAGTGCTATGCGCAGCCACGCACATCCTTATCAAGGGCTGCTACCCTGCAGAAAAACAAAACAAAGGCCACCTTCTTTGTGGGGGCCTGAGACCCTGCCTTTCTCATTGCAGTGAAATCCCTGGAAGAAGAGGCGAAGGCGACTGGGACCCCGTCTCCCAAAACATGTCCTGAGGCTCCCCTTCCTCCTCCTCCTCCCCCTCCTCTCCCTCCAGCATGTCATGTCCCAGTGGAGTAAGTATCATTTGCCATATATTATTGTTATTGTTATTATTATTATTATTATTAATGAAATGATTTTAGAATGTTATATCATTTTACTGTTGTTAGCCACTCTGAGCCCGGCTTCGGCTGGGGAGGGCGGGATATAAATAAAATATTATTATTATTATTATTATTATTATTATTATTATTATTATTCATAAACTTGATATGCTGCTTGAATATAATAAAAACCATCAAAGCAGTTGAAATGGAGAGCGAAACCATAAGCTTATCAATGAACACAGATAAAAGCAACTGTTCTAAACACTTGAAAACAATGTTTTTTGTTAAATTGTTTTTATTAATTTTCCAATAAAAAACATCCAATTAATATATCAAATCATAATCCAATTAAAATAAAAAACTAAAATAACAAAGACCAAATTATCATCCAAATTATAATCATTAATTTTGGGGGGCTTCCCATAGTCTGGACCTTCAAGCGTAGCTCCAAATCTCGATCCTACCTCTCCGTGTCATTTCAGTCATGTTCTCCGGTTCTCAGTCATGTCAGTCATCATATATCCTTGCATCCATCGAGTACAGCTTTATTTGTATATATATCTTTTTTCAACTGTCTTTTTGCCAGCGCAGCTTCCTGTGGCTCCATTCCAATCCAGGCTGATGAGATGAGCCTGTCCAGATATGCAGAATTTTGATCTGTGCTTTAACTGAAATCAATTGAAGCACAGATCAAAATTCTGCATGTCTGGACAGGCTCTTCTCAACAACAAGGCGACCCGAGGGTCATCTAGTCCAACCCGCTTCAAGGCAGAAATCTCAGCTTAAGCATCCATGACTAGGGCTGCCATATGTCTGGGTTTTCCTGGAAATGTCTGGGAATCGCTCAGAAAATTGGCATCCGGGCGGATTTTTGCTGAATGGGCAAAATGTCCTGGAAAACATGGACATCTTTAAAAATCATTTTGAAAATCAAAGAAAAGCCCCAAATGGTTTTTTTTTTAAGGGGGTGGAGATGTTCCCCAAAAATAAAACTCCCCAAAAGAAAAGTTCAACAACTCTGTGTCTGGATTTTCAGTTTGGGGAATATGGCAACCCTCTCCATGGCAGGTGGCCAGCAGATGGCAGAGTGGGGAGACCAACAGCATCATTGTTCTACCTGTTATGGGGGTTGGACTAGATGGCCCCTGGGTGTCCCTTTCAACTCTCCAATCATGCAATTCTATGATTCCACAGTTGGAAGCAGCGATTCTTCTGAATCCCAGTTGCTGGGAACTACGGGACAGGAGAGTCCTGCTCTCGTGCTCATGTTCTGGTTTCCCATGGTGGGCACCTGGTTGGTGTTGTAAACAAAGTCTGCCCTTTTCCCTTATGGGGTATCCAAGAGCCCATATAGAGTCCTTACATGGGTTCCCCATTGGTAGGAGAAAATAACAGAGGCCAACCAGAGAATATTGAGAAGCAAAGCAGCTAGTAAGCCTGATCTTTAGTGATCTGTTGCAACAGGGTGCTCCCCTCACCACACGCAGGAGGAACCCGGAACCAAAGTGTGCAAGCCCTTATATAGACTTTTGAAATTGCCACCCTGTAGATCAAGACCACCCCCCGGACACATCATACCTACATCACAGAAAGGGTGGTCTACAGCAGAAATCTGAGTGCCTTGTTCACCTCCTGTTTGCCAGGTTACCTGTTTAATGGTCACTTGATTGGATTGCCTGGGGAGCCTGGCCAGTCTTTTGTAATGAGCCAGGTCAGGCTCACACCCTATTCATATCTTAAATGTGCCCTTAAGACAGGATTTGTGAGGAAAGAGACAACGGGGAAGTTTCCCACTTTGACCTTGCAGAGAAATAATTGAGGTCAGTTTGGGAATCAAAAATGGTTTCAGGTCGGTCTTCCTGTGCTGATCTATGTATGTGCTTGGTTGGTACACTTATGAACATTTAACATATATCTAAGACCTCAAAATTCCTATCACATTGGCCACGGTAAGACCAGGATGCTGGGTGACACGGACTATGGGCCTGATCCTGCAGGGCTCTTCTGATGTACCTGGGCCGGTCTTGACTTTTCTTCTTCCGTTCTTCCATCTCTTTAGCCCCCTGATGGCCCTCAGGCAGAGGAAGGGAAGGCAGCAAGCGAAATGCGGTAAGCGGATCAGGGAGGGAGGTAGGTTTTTGGGTGCGTCCTCCTCAAGCACTTACCTGCACCGAGCTCAGCTGCAGGGCAGTGGCCCCGTAGCCAGAAGGTGTCTGGATGCGACCAAGGAAACGGACTGAGGTTGAATCCTGACAAGACAGAAGTACTGTTTTGGGGGGACAGGAAGCGGGCGGGTGTGGAGGACTCCCTGGTCCTGAATGGGATAACTGTGCCCCCGAAGGACCAGGTGCGCAGCCTGGGAGTCATTTTGGATTCACAGCTGTCCATGAAGGCACAGGTCAATTCTGTGTCCAGGGCAGCTGTCTCCCAGCTCCATCTGGTACGCAGGATGAGACCCTACCTGCCCACGGACTGTCTCGCCAGAGTGGTGCATGCTCTGGTTATCTCCCGCTTGGACTACTGCAATGTGCTCTACATGGGGCTACCTTTGAAGGTGACCCGGAAACCAACTAATCCAGAATGCGGCAGCTAGACTGGTGACCGGGAGTGGCCGGCAAGACCACATAACAACGGTCTTGAAAGACCTACACTGGCTCCCAGTACATTTCCGAGCACAATTCAAAGTGTTGGTGCTGACCTTTAAAGCCCTAAACGGCCTCGGTCCAGTATATCTGAAGGAGCGTCTCCACCCCCATCATTCTGCCCGGACACTGAGGTCCAGCGCCGAGGGCCTTCTGGAGGTTCCCTCGCTGCGATAAGTCAAGTTACAGGGAACCAGGCAGAGGGCCTTCTCGGTGGTGGCACCCACCCTGTGGAACGCCCTCCCACCAGATGTCAAAGAGAAAAACAACTACCATACTTTTAGAAGACATCTGTCAGGGCTGTGATTCCCCCATTGCAGGGGGTTGGACTAGATTACTTTGGGGGGTCCCTTCCGACTCTACAATCCCAGATTCTAAGCCAAGCCCTCCTGCTTGAGGTAAAGGTAAAGGGACCCCTGACCATTAGGTCCAGTCGTGACTGACTCTGGGGTTGCAGCGCTCATCTCGCTTTACTGGCCGAGGGAGCCAGCGTACAGATTCCGGGTCATGTGGCCAGCATGGCTAAGTCGCTTCTGGCGAACCAGAGCCGCGCACAGAAATGGCGTTTACCTTCCCGCCGGAGTGGTACCTATTTATCTACTTGCACTTTGACCTGCTTTTGAACTGCTAGGTTGGCTGGAGCAGGGACCGAGCAATGGAAGCTCACCCCATCGTGGGGATTCAAACCGCCTTCCTTCTGATTGGCAAGTCCCAGGCTCTGTGGTTTAACCCACAGCGCCACCCCCTGCTTGCGGTACAAGTCTCAAACTGGTGATGGGGAAGGAGGCCCTTTGAAGGAGACCCTTTCGGATGCATCCAGGCTCCATGGGATGGGGAAAAGACTTTATTGCTGGGTTTTTACCTTTCACCCCATGAAAAATAAATATCCCTTTTCCCTCTGGGCAGCAGCAAATTCCTGCACCGATGATGTGAAATCGAAAGCGGTGGAAGAAATGATGGCCAGGATCAAAAGCGGTGTGGTCCTGAGGCCAGCCAGAAAGGGCACTGGGGACTTCTTCAAGGTAAAGAAGCAGAGTGGGAGCGCAGAACATAAAAATCTGCCTTAATCAGAGTCATTGGCGCATCTAACTCAATGCTGTCTACCTAGATTGGCAGCAGCAATCCCAGGTTTTTTGTGTGAGCCTCTGACTATTATACAATTCAATCTGTCTTGTATGTTCCTTGTAAGTTCCCTTGAATCTCTCTTAAAAGAATAAAGACTCCACAATCTTATTCAAAGCCAATAAAAGAAGTTTACTTACATCAGTTCACAGTTGGATTCCTGAAGGCAGACTTAGTTACAAATATGTACATGTGGATCTACCCCTTATGGGGGAATAATCCCAGTGCTTCTGCAAGTTGAGAGCTAGCAGAGCAGTCCTAGCTAGAAACTGGTCAAACGAAGAAGGAAGTCAAAAAGAGAGAGGTGTGCTGCGTGACTCGTCCTTTTGTTACCTGGACAGGTAAGGTCAAGCCCACCTTCTATCACATGCAAAAGGAAGGATGCTCCAGCCAGGAGGAACAGGAAGTTTCGAATGGCTGGACCAAACATTCCCTCGCATGTCTTCTCTAGCATTACAAGAAATGTTGTACTTGACCGCCTCTCATGGATCACATCCCACGGCCCGTGGTTCTTCTCCTCTTTCTCCTCACAACGGCCCTGCCAGGTAGGCTAGGCTGAGAGGAGACAGCGTTAAATAATTCGGATTTCTTGTTATTAAATATACCAAAAAGAAAGCACACCAAGA
The DNA here is from genome assembly GCF_951804945.1 of Podarcis cretensis. Lineage (NCBI taxonomy): Eukaryota > Metazoa > Chordata > Lepidosauria > Squamata > Lacertidae > Podarcis > Podarcis cretensis. The sequence goes on along the minus strand of NC_137178.1, from coordinate 2,302,470 downwards.
ACTCAGACCAATATAAGTTTCAGTAGTGGGAGTGGTCCCTACTCGTAAATCAATAGTCAGTTGTAACAAAAACTAATCCATTCAAAAGTATGTATTCTGACAAGGATCACAAACACAAACAGAGATTACAAACTCAAACAGAGATTACAAACTCAAACTCATAAGGATATGTATAACACAATAATTTCTTACAGAATTAAAGATAAGAGTTTATGAGTAGAGATAAATTCATATTAGTCTATAGTCAGATTCTACATGAAGATCTGAGTTTCAATCCAGAAGTCAATTATGGATCAGAAACCAGGACAGGGCCCTGTTTCGATGTATTCACCTTCATCAGCTGGAAGTATCAAATATTACATGAAAATACATTTAAATTCCAAATTATCATAAATTATAAAACAGTCATAAATCATAAGACAGTATTATACAACATTTGTTTCCTTACCTAATTTTTAAGGCGTCGTGTAAGTTTGAAGAATTTGTATAAATATATCCTGTTATTTTCTACATTTCTCAGAGATAACAACTGAAAATAATGAATATTAATAATAATTACATGTGTTGAATCAAATTAAATACTCTGAGGCAGCATATAATCATATGATTCCTCACCTAAGTGTGAGAGGAGACAATGGCTGGCCCAAGTCCACTCCATCAGCTTCCTTGCTGAGTGAGGATCTGAACCCTGGTCTCCCCTGTCCTCAAGGGATGCTCTAGCTGCTACTCCACACTGCCTCTCTCCTTGGAGGAGGAGATGGGAACAAGTTATTTCCTAACGGGCTCCTCATCCATGTCTTCTCCACCTGCAGGCAGCCGTCGTGAACAAGCGCCGGAGCACCACGATGGAGCTGCAGGGTCTCCTGGTAAGAATTGCCTCTGTGTGTGGATCATAATCATAATCATAATCATAATAATAGTAATGGATGGGGTCCAGCACTGCAGCAGCAAAGCTGGCGGGGGGGGGGTGCCTTGGGTCATTTAATAATTAACCAAATACATTTGGCCATTGATTTGCTCTTTATTAACAACAACAAAGAGCAAACATAGAAAAGGGAGGGAGACAGAGACAAAGAATCAAAAATTCAGAATCCGAGACCAGGGAGAGGAGTCGGTGGAAGAAGAGTGGAAGAAATTTAAAGTTTATCTTCAGAAATATTGTAAAATTAAGGAATGTTAGAAAGATGTTGGGGGGGAAATTATGTGGTTTTGGCAGAAAAGATATAAAGGATTAAGTAAAAATGATTTGGTGAAAGAGAGAATGTAAAATTATAGTATATTAAGATAAATTATTAGGATAAAAAACAAAGTTGGAAGGATTTGCTGGAATATCTAACTGAATTAGAATACAAAAATGGGAGGCGTGAGGAAGTCAAGGAAATAAGTGAATGTAAGTAAGTGATTTAAAGGTTTGACTTGTTTCTTATTTCTTATTTCTTTTTTTCTGTTTTTTGATGCTATATGTATTGTTTTTTCTATTGTTATGTATATATATATATATTTGCTCTTTTTTCTTTTCCCTTTTTTTCTGTAACCTTTAAAATCTTAATAAAAATTTATTTTTTAAAAAAAAGAATCAAAAATTCAAACCATAAAGCATCAAAGGCTGGAAGGACAAAGAACTATAATAATAATAATAATAATAGTAATAATAATAATAGTAATCATAATAGCAATCATAATAGTAATCATAATAGTAATCATAATAATAATAATTGGGTGGGGGACTCATCTGACTGGGTTGCCCCAGTCACTCTGGGTGGCATCCAACAAATTATAAAACATCACACATTAAAAACTTCCCCATACAGATAGTGGTTAATTTCCTTGACATCTGACAGGAAGGCGTTCCATAGGGTGGGCACAACTACTGAGAAGGCAGTTCATCAAGTATTTACTAATACAAGGATTCCCTAATCATAAGGATATATATATAAAAAAATAGAAGTAATTGCTACCTGTGAGTTCCATTATTGTTGAGAATAAGGGCTATATATATTCTTAAATGGGACGCAGGTGGCGCTGTGGGTTAAAGCCTCAGCGCCTAGGGCTTGCCGATCGAAAGGTCGGCGGTTCGAATCCCTGCGGCGGGGTGCGCTCCCGCTGCTCGGTCCCAGCGCCTGCCAACCTAGCAGTTCGAAAGCACCTCCGGGTGCAAGTAGATAAATAGGGACCGCTTACCAGCGGGAAGGTAAACGGCGTTTCCGTGTGCGGCTCTGGCTCGCCAGAGCAGCGATGTCACGCTGGCCACGTGACCCAGAAGTGTCTCCGGACAGCGCTGGCCCCTGGCCTCTTAAGTGAGATGGGCGCACAACCCCAGAGTCTGTCAAGACTGGCCCGTACGGGCAGGGGTACCTTTACCTTTACCTTTACCTATATTCTTAAATAAGGGACGTGGGTGGCGCTGTGGGTTAAACCACAGAGCCTAGGACTTGCCAATCAGAAGGTCAGTGGTTCGAATCCCTGTGACGGGGTGAGCTCCCATTGCTTGGTCCCTGCTCCTGCCAACCTAGCAGTTTGAAAGCACATCAAAGTGCAAGTAGATAAATAGGTACTGCTCCAGCGGGAAGGTAAACGGCGTTTCCATGCACTGCTTTGGTTCACCAGAAGCGGCTTAGTCATGCTGGCCACATGACCCGGAAGCTGTACGCCGGCTCCCTCAGCCAATAAAGCAAGATGAGCGCCACAACCCAAGAGTTGTCCGCAACTGGACCTAATGGTCAGGGGTCCCTTTACCTTTACCCAATTTTTCATTAATAACAATCCAATGGAGGCCACACTAATACAATACCAAATCACAATACAATCAAAAGAGCCAATTAAACAGTTCCAAATTAAACATTTTTTGATAACTTCCCATGTTCCAGCTATCAGGAGTTGATGTTGTTCCTTGATCCTGCGCCCATTTTCTTAATTAATTCCGACCTTCTCAGGCTCAGAGCCGCACCAGGAATCCGGTGCGGAGATCAAGCCGACGTCAAGGCAGCCAGAGGAAGCTCACAGACAACCAGCTGGAGTCCATCCTGCAGAGACGTCGCCGGATGGTTGACTGCCCAGCACAGGGCCAAGTCCCCACAACTGCAACCTGTCGTGACCACAAAACACATCACGTCTGTCAGAGCTGCCTCTAGGTCCCAGCTCACAGAGGACCAACGCCAGGCTGCCGTTATGTACAAAAGTCTTTATTGAGGTTCAGTTTCCATTTCAAAGCCGCAGCGCGCAGCTCTACGTCTTAAAGCCTAGACCGGCGAAGTACCGTCTGAGTCTCCTCCCCTATGACACCAGTTTAAGATCCTAGCCCGGCTCCACCTTTTACGCTGCTCTCTCCTCCTCTGGGTCCTCCTGCCCGCTGGGGCATTGCCCTTTCTGGACTCTTCCGACGCTGAGTCGCTTAGCTCCTCCCCCTCCCTCCGGCAGGCTTTAGGACCCGGTTCCCAATCCTCATTCTCTGCTGTCCCGCGCTCCTGTACATTTGAACTTGCCTCTCGCGCCAACCCAGTGACCTTTCTCCTAACCGTTACACTACTTCTGTCACTGCTTCCCTCTTCCGGGATACTGGCCGGATCTGACCTCCCCTCCGTTGTCTGACTCTCCGATGGAGCTGTGGTCAGCCCTGCCTTATCTTCTCTCCCTGGTGGGGAATGCACTGGCCCCGATCCTTGGGACTCTTCCCCCCCCCACTCTGCTCTGGTGGGGAAGCTGGTCCTGATTTCCAACTGCTGCTCTGGGAGTCCCTGCTGCCCCCTTGCTCCTGGGGCGTTCCCCTTGGGAACCCCCTACCCCTGGCCACTGGCGCCCCCTTCTGTGAATCTTCCGATTCGCTGGAGAGGCTCATGGAATCCCTCGGTCCACTGTCCTCTTCTCCTACGCTCCCCTCGGATCCTTCCCCTTCGCTCTCCATCTCCTCTCTTCCCTGTGCCTCTGCTCCTGAACCCCTGACAACGTCCGTTGGAGTTCGGGAGGCCAGGGCGGGTGTCCTCTCTGCTACAGACCCACATCCTTCCACAAAGAGCTCTGGGGATCTTGGCAAAAGTCCAACAGGTGGGCAAGCTTCTTGCTGAAACCGGGGTGGAATCTAGACACATATTTAAGAAACGTGAAAATACTTTTTTAAAAAAACGTTTTGAAAAATATATCGAATTTCCCATGACTCAGCATCGCCTTCTAGTGTTGCATTTGTATAATGCACTTTACAACACATTTAAAATGTTTTATTTGCAGCTGTAGAGCTGAGTCCCAGCTGCCCTCGTCAGCCAGGAAGGAACAAGGAGCCCCGTCCCCGGCAAAATAGCTGTCCCTGGCTCCTCCTTACTTTTGCCAGTTGTTGGTGAAAGGTGTCAAGATGCTGTGAGTCGCCTGAGGGACTTGGCAGTGCCAGTTTACCAAATAGGTATTGGTCTATAGGCACGCGCCAACAGATTAAAATGATATTGATTTGAGCTTGCAAGAAAATTACAGAAACGTATTAGGAGATAATTTGCAAGGGGGCCACTGAGATTTTGACTGCCTAGGGGCCTCCACAGCGTTCAGTCCAGCACATTAGGAACAAATGGTTAACATGTGATAAGTAAGACAGCCTGCGGTCAACATGTATGTAATTAGGACAATCTTGCAATAAAAATATAGTGCTTATACATCAATAAATTTATATGGGGGGCAGCTTTTGGCCATATTTGCACAATGAGTAACATAGGAAGTGGAATGATAATATGTTATTAAGGTAAATGCGATATGCTAGGGGTCAGCAAACTTTTTCGGCAGTGGGCCATTCCGCTGTCCCTCAGACCTTGTGGGGGGCAGGACTATATCTGGGGGGGGGGGTGAACAAATCCCTATGCTCCACAAATAACCCAGAGATGCATTTTAAATAAAAGGACACATTCTACTCGTGTAAAAACACACTGATTCCTGGACAGTCCACAGGCAGGATTGAGAAGGCAATTGAGCCGGATCCGCCCCCCAGGCCTTAGTTTGCCTACCCATGAGATATGCTGTAAACTCTGCTTGCTCTATGCAAGTGTGTATCAATAAAATTTTCCTATTTCACCAATTTTGTCCAGATCATTTTATTTAAAGGATCCTGGTTTTTTTAATCTCTCACAATGACCAACATCTCTTTGTTCTCTAAGGTGACCCTGGCAACCTGGAAGCTACAATCCCACCATGTTCAGAGGAAGAGCCTGCCCTCGCTCAGTCGCAGCTCAGAGTAGCGCCCCTTCAGATGAGCAGAAGGATCGCACTCGCGTCAGGGAGTCGAGATCCCCCCTGAAGCAGCCTGAAACTATATTATGAGGCTGCCTGTATTGCTTTGATTCGGGACTGGATTAAATTAGAAAATACAGATTTGCTAAACCTTGAAGGACATGATAATAGATTGGGATGGCATGCGTACTTGTGGTATGACAAAGGGAAAGTGCACAAAGGATAACCATATAATTAGGAGATCATTTCTAACAGTCTGGGAAAGATATAAAGATTAACTAGAACAGAAAACTCTGTTGTGGTTGTCGCCAATAGAAGCAGTATCAATAAAAAATAATAATAATAAAAGAAAATGGTTTACATATAGAGACATTTTAGATCTCAGGGGAAACGTCTTAAGAGAATAAGTTCAGATATATAGGTTTTAAATGAGAAATAAGATTAAATAAAGTAAAAGTGGATGGCTAATTGGTAAAAGAGAGAATGGAAAATTACAGTATATTAAGATAAGTTATAAGGATAAAAACAAGGATGAAGGATTTGCTGAAATATCTATTTGAAGTAGAATACAAAGAGGGGAGGTGTGAGGAGGTCAAGGAAATAAGTTAAGAAAGGGAATTATATTAAGGTTGGTTTTTTTTTATTGTATCTTTATTTTGTCTTTTTTTTCTTTTTGGCTGTTTTTTTCTTTTTTATTTCTTTATTTTACTTTTCTGTTGGATATGTTGTGTTTCTGTATTCTGTGTTCCTTTTTGTAATTTTTTTTGAAAATTTGAATAAATATTATTTGGGGGGAAAAATACATATAGAGATATTTTAATAGAAAAGGAAGGAACACTAAAACTGAAAGATTTTGAAGAGATTCTGAGGCATCTAATCATAAGCTTGCATTTTTATTAAAGCTTATATGTTTAATCAGGGCTTGTATTTTAAAAAATGAGCTTAAAGATCTTCAAATGTTTCATGCCAGGCAGAAGACCAGCTGCCTAAGAACCTTGGCAATGTTTTTCTCCTAGACAAAGGGGCCCCCTGATTTATAGCAGAAAACAATTCTCAGTGTCGTAAAAAGGGAATTACAGGCTGACAGCCAAGGTTACACTGACCCTACAAATTAAGGGTTGATAAATAGTAAAATGAGCCATATCTTCTTCCTAAGGTTAAGAAGGTCAAGAGCAGTGAAAAAGACAACTGGCTTGGCTGGAGAAAATAGGTTTTCTTTCTTTCTATTTTTGAGGCTGAGAAACAAGAGAAGAAGAGCTGGCAGAAAGAAAGAGAGCATTTTTGGGAAGCCTTTTCTAAAACTGTTTCTTTCTTAAACTAAGATCCTTTTAAGATTTCTTTTCCTTTTAAAAGGTTATTTATGTATTAAATATATTAGCTTAAATATAATTATGCAAAGGATTTAAGAAATGCTAGATTCTTATTTCATATAGTTGTAAGAGTTGTAACTATCCTGAAATTAAGTCAGCCACCAGCCCCCCTTGCCAGACAGGAGACGCCATCGAGCACTCCTGATATATGGTTGTCAGGCCTTTTGTTTAGAAACCTTCAAATGAAGGAGATCTCTCAATGTTGATGTGAACTCAAAATCCTTGACATATGTTTAAGATAAAAATTCAAGATTAACCATCTGTTTTGGAAGGCAATAGGGCAAGGAGGGCAAGAGGTGAGCTGGTAATTAAGATTCCTTGTTGAGACACATGTAAGATATATTACTACTTATTTGTCATTTATAGATAGAAGAATATATAGCTTTTTGATTTCCATAAAAGGACAAGAGGAAAAGGGTGTATCTTTTGTGATTGGTTCTAGCAAACAGCCAATAGGAATTTCAACCAGGCTGATTGGACAGAGGCAGCCACAGGAGGAGCAAGGGGGCTGGATTAAGGAAATATAAGTGCTGGCCAGAATGGCAAGAGGCCAGGCCAGAGCTTGGTAACCATATACCACTGTGCCTCATATTTATTTGTCTGACAAATAAATTATTATTTTAATTTCTCTATTGCTGCGTTGAATATTTCATTCCAGCTAAGCGTTAACCACAAGCAGGGTGCTACAATTCGAGAAAACGTTAGTGATTGGTTGCAGTACAGTGGTACAGACCCTTCAGGTTACGCCTTTTCAGGTTGCGCACCGCGCCGAACCCGGAAGTACCAGATTGGGTTACTTTCGGTGTTTGGCGCTCGCGCATGCGCAGAAACACTAAATTGCAACCAGCGCGTGTGCAGACGCAACACTGCAAGTTGCGAAAGCTGCAGGTTGCGAACGTGCCTCCCGCACGGATCACGTTCGCAACCCACTGTAGCTTCAATTAAATGAGGTATTTAAAGAAGATAATAAGAAAGGATTTATTTACACTCTATCTAGTTTTCAAAGAGAAATTATAGAGGACAATATAGAGGTACAATTTGTTGCTCAGAGTAGCACCCCTTCAGATGAGCAGGATGATCGCGCTCACCTCAGGGAGTCGGGATCCCGCCCCCCCCCCCCGAAACAGCCTGCAAGTCGCCCCATCTCCCAGAGCCATTTCCCCAGCCTCTTGCCAATGGCAAAGTGATGAAGGCAAGCACAAGATAAACGCAAAGCAAACTGTTCCGTTGCAGCGGAGCCTGAATTCATTTGCCCAGGAGTCTTCCTCCCTCGCCTGATTTTGGGGTGCTCACGTCCCTTTCCTGGTAGACGCAGCTCTTTGCATCATGTGGAGCTGCTCTGAACTGGGACACAGGTCTGTAAGAAGTTCAACAGGTGGAGCTTTCGGCTCATAGCAGCCTCACATAGGTTGCTGATAACCTTGCTTGTAGATTCAGGTAGGTAGCCGTGTTGGTCTGATGCAGTCAAAATAAAGAAATAAAAAATAAAAATTGTCCAGTAGCACCTTAGAAACCAACTAAGTTTGCTCTAGGTATAAGCTTCTGTTTGCTTGCCTTAAGGTTATACCCAGACCTTAGTCGCTCTGGTATCTGAAGAAGTGTGCATGCACACGAAAGCTTATACCCAGAACAAACTTAGTTGGTCTCTAAGGTGCTACTGGACAATTTGATTTTTTTATTTATTTCAACCTTGCTTGTCTTCAGGATTGCAAGGCCGGGGCAAATTTGAGCCTCCAGCCAGGAAAGGGGGGGGGGACGGACCCCACACAGAGACAAGATTTTCTCAAAGGCTGTTGTACAAGTCTTACTATGATCCTGGGATTGAAGCACTAGGTCAATGCCACTAAAGTAAACGTGTCAGTGACACGTCATCCTAGATCTCCTTTCGGACTAGTAAGTAGGCTGTTATTTTTAACTGCACTAAATCCCTGAAAGCATATTTGGAAGAGTATTTGAACAGCATCATGCAGCTGATGTCTAATGACTGACTCTCAGTAACGACTGACTTTCGAGTAGCTAAGGGGTGAAATTATTTCCAAAGTATTTGCAGCATCAGCAAATCTTGAATTTTTAAAAAGCCTGATTTTTTATTTTATTTTTAGAAAAATGTACATAGATTGTTTCAAAGGCCACAATGGGGTGGAAGGGTGCTCATGTCAAAGACAACCAATCTATAAAACTAGCCTTTTAACTTTTCTCTTGGTATAACTTGTCGTTCTAACCCCTCTTTTGTCTGGTAGTTGGCACAAACTACGAATGAACCTGGGGGCTGAGGATATTCTGAGATTACTCATCAATTATAAATGCCTTCCTTTAAAGTTACTATCAGTTATGAATTGTGTATATGTAGTTAGTCTGCTCATTCTAATTCGGTTTTTATAAAAAAAATACCTTTCATATTTGTTATCCTTGTTTGTGGTGCAAAATGTCTCAGTCGCTAAACGCTTTTATGTTTCTCTGGGTGTGCATCATATCTGCACAATTCTTTTATCAAGTATTTTTTAAAGTATATTCTAGTCCAATCATCTTGCAAGGCAGGAATCTTAGGCCCAATGTTGGGCTTGAACCCACAACACTGAGACTCAAAGAAGTCTCCCTTCCAACTCTCCAGTCCTGTGGATAAAGAGATGTCCCCCCTGGACCCATAAGCGGGTGTTCAGGCCATGCATGCAAAATAACCAAATAAATTCATGCATGTGCATGTATATACAGTCATAACTTGGGTTACAGACCCTTCAAGGTTGCGCGTTTTCGGGTTACAGACGCTCCAAAACCCGGAAGTACTGGAATGGGTTACTTCCGGGTTTCAGCACTCGCACATGTGCAGAAGCACTAAATCATGCTTTGCACATGCGCAGAAGTGCCGAATTGCAACCTGCGCATGCGCAGACATGGCGCTGCGGGTTGCAGACGTGCCTCCTGCACAGATCATGTTCGCAACCCGAGCGTCCAATGTGTGTATGTGTGTTTGTGTGTGTGTGTATATATATACAGTGGTACCTCTAGGTGCGAACTGGATCCGTTCCAGAGCCCCATTCGCACCTAGAAGCAAACGTAACCAGCAATGGCACATCTGCGCACGCGCACATCGCTTTTTGCCGCTTCTGCGCATGCGTGTGACGTCATTTTGAGCGTCTGCGCATGCGCAAGCAACGAAACCCGGCGCTCTGTTACTTCCGGATTGCCGCGGAGCACACACACACACACACACACACACATATTTATTACATGTGGGGAAGGGGGTGTATTATTGGGTGGTGGTTGGTTTTTATTTTGATTCTGTTCTTGTGGTTTTATATTTTCATTTTATCCTGTGAACCACCCTGAGACCTGAGGGCATAGGGCGGTATATTATTATTAATAATAATAATAATAACAATGCACACATACAATAGATGTATTTATACAATAACATGTAGACAGAGAGAGAGAGCAATGCAAGAGTTGCTGAATGAAAAACAGCAAACCAGGGTAGCAAATTACAATCTTCCATCACCACGTTTCTCAGGACATCCATTCTTATCATTTTGGGTTGCCACAATTCATTAATTATAAATTAATTGTAATTAATTAACTAATTTTGGGAGGTGGGGGCAAAGGGGTTTTTTTTTTTTGCAAAATCTCAAATAAAGAAAAGGAAATAAGTTTGGGGGGTATTTTTGAGGGGCCGCCTGGTCTCTCCTTCCGCGGCGGGGCCTCGAACCCGCGTCTCCCGGGGGCGCCAGGGGGCGGCGCTTCCGAACTGTCCCCGCCCCTCCCCGCCGACGTCAGCGCGCCCCTTCCGGCCTGCGCGGGTTGCCCTGGCAACGGCGCCGCCGCCGGCGGGATGGCGAGGCCCAAGAGCGGCTCGGAAGCGCACGGCCGCCTCGGCGCCTCCCCAAGGCCAGTGGGGGCGGGGCCAGGCGGGAGGGGGCGGGGCCAGGCGGGAGGGGGCGGGGCGAACGCCGCTCTGGCGGGACACGCGTCTCGGCCTCCCCTGACACGCGTCTCCCTCCCTCTCTCTCTCTCTCTCTCCAGCCACCCCCTCGGCCAGGGCAGGTGGTGCGGTCCTGAGCGGCTGCAGGCGGAGCGGGGCTGTACCATTTCGCGCCGCAAGGGGGGGCAGCAGTCGCTGAGCATGTTGTCTCCTCGCTGGGAAACCGGGCAGGGGGTCCCTGCTTTATCTCCCTCCCACCCCCAAAATAGATCCTTTGGGGCAAACATAGGGGACCTCCACCCCCTCCAAAGAAACACCCCCCTTTAAAAAAAAAATAATTTTATTTACAAATTAGAAAAAAAATAAAAATTACAAATATACAAAAGGAAGAAAATACATGTAACCAAGAGAAAATTAGAAAACATTTTACCTCTTATCATATTTACAATTGTAAACAAAGAAACACCCTCCTAATGCCCCCTTCTTGCATGGAAGGGGCTGTTTGGGCTGCATCAAGGGAGGGGAATTCTGCCAATCATCGTTTTAGCCACACATGCCTTTATTTGTTTGTTTGTTTGTTTTGTTTTGTTTGTTTGCATCCTGCTCTCCAGCCTTAAAGGCTTGCGCACAGTCAACTGCTGCAATTCTAACCTCAAGGAAAGACACAGCACAAGAGGGCAAAGGTACAGGGAGGGAAGAGGAAGATCAAAGCTTCAGCACCAATCTCTAACTATACTGGCCGGCTGGCCCATTTTAGAGGCAGTTGGTGCCCATCTCCCTCCCACAGAGGCTGTCCTTTGGGATTCCCATAGAAAGGAATGCAAAATGGATTCATCCGTCCCAGACTTTTAAAAACAACCCCTACAACAGCAATTTAACATGAATTTTACTATCTAACGATACCCTTGAGCCATAAAATGAAAGCAATAAACAATGTACTGCAGTCACACAATCAATCAATCAATCAATCAGTAGCTGAACTGGGTTCCACCCAGCCACAAAAACAAAACAAAAAAGCCACAAAAACAAAAACGCAAAATAAATAGCAAAATCAGACAGAACAGACTTCAGCGTAACACTCAAAATGGAAGTGTGGCGCTCAAAACAGAGCATGTTTGGCTTCTGAAAAGAGTTCCTAAACCGGAACACTTACTTCTGGTTTTGCAGTGTTTGGGTTCCAAGCTGTTTGAGTATCAAGCCGTTTGAGAACCAAGGTACCACTGTGCAAGAGATTCTGCAAAATGTAGTGTCATCAAACAGGATCTGATGGTCCATATACAGACATAAAATAAACCGCAAGGAAGTGAATTTGTGGGAGGTAGCTACTTGAACTATTTTATGGCACAGACATAAAGGTTAAGTACAACAAGGCTACAAAACATGGGCCCTGTTACACCAAGGGAAAGTAATTGGAGTATTCAGATGCCCCTGTATCGGCCCAATTCCCACAGCCGAGGGGAGAAGATTCCTGATGCAGCAGAGCCAATGATGGAGTGTGCTCTGTCTCCCAGGTCCTTGGATTTTGCAAATGTGTCCAAAAGGGGTGATTGACATGGCCATACCTTTTCCATCTTCTTCTTCAGTCTTCTCCCTAGCAAGTTCTCTAAGCAGGCTCCAGCAAGGGTCCTGTCGAAAGACTCACAGTACGCAGCCAGCAGCGGACAAGTTCACTGGCTCAAGATCTGTATCCAAAAAGCCGAAAGCCCGACTCAGGCCGACATTAATGTAAATATCACCTTGTTTGCACGGATTTGGGGTGCGATTGGGGGCACATGCAGTCTGATCCACACTTCGGAACTCCCTGCCTGTTGAGATCCAGGAGGTGCCTTCGCTGTGTTATTTTTGGCGCCTGCTAAAAACATTCTTGCTTAGGCAAGGCTAGCCAGACGCTCAGAAAGCGGTGTAGATTTTAACCTGTTTTAGTGTTTTAACTTTTAAAAACTGTTTTATACTATTGTTCTAAATCTTCCTTGATTTCTTTGGTATGTCCTTTTGTAAACCCCTTTGAGGTTTGGCGCACACACACACCAATCAAGCAGTGTATAAAATTTATGAAAATAAATATATTGCCTCCTCAAGATCCTCAGTGCATATACGGGTATTAAGTGTGCAAATTCGAGGTTGCTTTATAAGCCATTCTGGTTGCAATTCCAGTGGGAGAGAGCAGATCAGCATTCACCAACTTGCCAAAGGATGGCATAGGGACCAGGCAAGAATAGATAAAGGGGCAGATCCGAACCCAGACTTTTCTGTCAGTGTTGCCAGAGAGTAAGGCTAGGTTAACACTCACTTTATTTCCAGTGTTGGGTTTTGATCTGTTGTGAACAGTTGGGCGAGGGGAGATTTGTGAAATGCCCCTACAAACAAGGACTTCACTGCGCTTGAACGTGTGAATACTGTATGGACTTGCTCTCTGTCCCATCCCAGGAGGTCCCCCATGAATGGAAGAAATTCTTTCTGGAAAGCAGAGAGGAAAACTGAGGGTTATACTCAGAGGATTTTGCTAAACCTATAATAATTATTTATTTGTACCCTGCCCATCTGGCTGGGTTTCCCCAGCCACTCTGGGCGGCTTCCAACAAATATTAAAAATACATTAAAATGTCACACATTAAAAGCTTCCATGAACAGGGCTGCCTTCAGATGTCTTCTAAATGTCAGGTAGTTTTTTATCTCTTTGACATCTGATGGGAGGGCGTGCCACAGGGCGGGTGCCACCACCGAGAAGGCCCTCTGCCTGGTTCCCTGTAACTTGGCTTCTTGCAGGGAGGGAAACGCCAGAAGGCCCTCAGCGCTAGATCTCAGTATCCGGGTAGAACGATGGGGGTGGAGATGCTCCTTCAGGTCTACTGGGCCTTTGAGGCCGTTTAGGGCTTTAAAGGTCAGCACCAACACTTTGAACTGCGCTCGGAAACGTACTGGGAGCCAATGTAGGTCTTTCAGGACCGGTGTTATGTGGTCTCGGCGGCAGCTCCCAGTCACCAGTCTAGCTGCCACATTCTGGATTCGTTGCAGTTTCCAGGTCACCTTCAAAGGTCTTCTCTTCTGCCAGGGCTTCTCCGCGCTGCACACGGCAGCTTTGTATGGGCGCCTGGACTGCATTCAGATGCTGGTGGAGAAATTCAATGTCGACGTGAACCTGGCCAGCCTGACGGGCTGGAGGCCCATCCACCTGGTGCTGAGCAAGGAGAGCCGGAATGCGGCGCTGGAGTGCCTGCAGTACCTCATCAAGAAACAGGCCAACGTCAACGTGTGAGATGGGCGGTCCTTGCCTCCCCTTCCCGTCGTTCCCTCGTGCGCACCCGGCTATGCGCAGGAGGGGCAAAGCGGAGCCTCGTTCCTTAGTGGGATTTCCCTGGAGGGGGAGCGGCAGTCATTCGGTCACGGGGCAGGCACAGCGAAAAAAGGGCCAAGTCCGGCTTCCTCAACCTCAGCCCTCCAGATGTTTTTTGCCTACAACTCCCATGATCCCTCGCTAGCAGAACCAGTGGTCAGGGATGATGGGAATGGTAGTCTCAAAACATCTGGAGGGGCGAGGCTGCGGAAGCCTGGGCTAAGTGATGGACAAGCCCCAATCTCCGTCGTTCACAGCCAGCCCTACTGAGGATGGGGAGCATTTCATCTCTGCTTAGAACAGGATTAGGCCAGTGGCCCATCCAGTCCAGCATCCTGTTCTCACAGGGGCTGGAAAGTGACTGCATTGCCTGCCAATTAGTTTCTGTGCCCAATTCAAAGTGCTGGTTTTGACCTATAAATCTGTAAATGATTCAGGACCACAATACCTCAAGGACTGCCTCTTGCTGTCAGAACCTACCCAGACCCTGAGATCATCCTCTGAGGCCCTTCTTTGTGTGCCTCCTCCTCGAGAGGTCCAGAGAGGGGCAGCATGAGAACGGGGCCTTTTCCGTGGTGGCTCCCCTTTTGTGGGATGCTCTTCCCAGGGAGGCTTGCCTGACACCTTCATTGTACACCTTTAGGTGCCAGGCGAAAACTTTCCTCTTCGACCAGGCCTTTGGCTGATTGACATCCCATGCCCTTTTAAATGTGTTGCAGGAGGGGGGATTATTGGTTTTATTTTCTTCTTATTTTTATTATGTGTTTTGTGCTTTTTATGTTGTAATTTAATAATTTTAATAATAATAGGAATAACTTTTTTGTACCCCACCCATCTGACTGGGTTGCCACTCATTTATACCATGAACCGCCCTGAGATCTACAGGCATAGGGCAGTATAAAAATTTAATAAATAATAATGACGGTTGCCTCTAGGAAACCTGCGAGCAGGATCTGAGCAAAGGGGCAAATATTCCCTTTTGTGGTGTCCAGCAATTGGGACCACGGAAGCATTGCTGCCTTCAATTGTGGAGGCAGACCAGTCAACCTTGCCCATTCCTCCTCCATGAACTTGTCAAAAGTTTTTATTTTGTTTCATTCGCTTTATATCATGATGAGCACTCACGGTTCTAAGGCGTTTAAAACTGGAGGAGCAGAGAGCCCTTAGTCCTCTGGGACAATGGCCTTTTTGCTCTGGATTGTGTTTTCTGCCCTTCATAACCGTTTTGTGATTCATCTTGGGCAAACTGATTCGGATTCCTGAAAACATTCTGCAGCTGACTCCGCAAAAAGCAATGGAACCCTGCATTCTTGTTTTCCAGGCAGAACCAAAGTGGGGTGTCTCCACTTCACAAGGCGGCCAGCGAGGGGCGTGAGAATTGCATCTGGGAACTGATCAAGGCCGGGGCCGATGTCCATATCCGGGACTATGAGGGCCAGAAGCCCATTGACCTGTGCAGGATGTGGGGCCACAGGTCCTGTGCCAAGTGAGTATTTTGTATCAAGGCGGGATGGGCCAGAGGCGGCGATGCCAGGGGGCATTGTGGGCATACGCCAGGTGCCCACCTGTGTGCTGCAAGTCAAGTGCACCCAGTCCTGCCCTTAATTATTACTAATAACAATAATAATAATAACATTTTTTATTTATACCCCGCCCTCCCCGGCCAGAGCCAGGCTCAGGGCGGCTAACACCAATAAAATCACAGTAAAAACATAACAGGGAGAAAAGGGGGGGGGAGAGGAAAAGGGGGGAATTAAAATACAGTGGTACCTTGGGGTTACATTCGCTTCAGGTTACATACGCTTCAGGTTACAGACTCCACTAAGCCAGAAATAGTGCTTCAGGTTAAGAACTTTGCTTCAGGATAAGAACAGAAATTGGGCTCTGGCGGTGCAGCGGCAGCAGGAGGCCCCATTAGCTAAAGTGGTGCTTCAGGTTAAGAACAGTTTCAGGTTAAGTACGGACCTCCAGAACGAATTAAGTACTTAACCCGAGGTACCACTGTACAGGTTAAAATGCAGCCTCATTTTAAAGTAGCTGATAAATCAAGACCATAAGGGGAGGGAAACATAAGGGTCAGACCGAGTCTGAACCAAAGGCCAGGGGGAACAGCTCTGTCTTGCAGGCCCTGTCAAGTCCCACAGATGTCAAGTCCCGCAGGGCCCTAGTCTCTTGTGATAGAGCGTTCCACCAAGTCGGGGCCAGTGCTGAAAAGGCCCTGGCCCTAGTTGAAACCAATCTAACCACCTTGTGATTTGGGACCACCAAAGTGTTGTCATTTGTGGACCTTAAGGTCCTCCGCGGGACATACCAGGAGAGGCGGTCCCGTAGGTATGTGGGTCCTAGGCTGCAAAAAGCTATATTGCCTTTGAATTTTTTTATTTTATTTTTTAATGTTGCTTGCGGGTTGCGAGAAGGAATCCTAGTTCTGCTTTGGGGAAGGAGCATAGCTCAGCAGAGCATCTGCTGATGGGTGCGCACCCAGGCAGGGAGCCTGATTTAGGAAGTAAGGATCAGAGGCAGGGGAAGCTTCAGAGCTGGAGGAGGAGGAGGAAGACGCAGGCCAGGGAAGTGAAGGGCTGGGTGCTTCCCCACCTTCTCCTGCTCCACTGTCTCCCAGAACCAGGAGGGGACTGAAAGGAGAAGAGAAGAGGCAGTTTCCACCCAGGCTCAGTCTCTGGCTACATGCATGCAGCCCGACGGGCGGAATTATATAAACTGGTGGAAGGGAAGTGTTACCCAGATTCTGCAACTGCTCTATAGAGCGCAGACTCAGGAACAGCTGCCTAGACGCAAAGTTGGTGTGCGTGCTTCTCCAGAGCTGTAGATGTGACTGTTACCTTGGACAATAAAGGGTTGACCCTCTGCCTTGTGCATTCCTTGGCCGGGGAGCCCCCAGGCTCCATCCCTGGCACCTGCAGGTTGGTCTGGGAATGACTCCCTGCCTGGAATCCTGCACGGCCACTGCTGCCAGTCAGTGCAATGCTGAATTAGATGGGTCAATGATCTGATTCAGAATAAAGCATCTGCTACATCCCTGCGTCTATATTTTCCACTTTGGTATACATGAGATTCCTGGCACAAGCAAGAAGCCCCTGGGAATCTGGAGCTCCTACATATGATCCTCAGAGCATCAAAGGAGAATAAGAAGAGTCCGAGTGCTGGATCAGGCCAGTGGTCCCTCTGGCCCAGGCTCCTGTTCAAGGGGAAGCCCAGAAGCAGGGCCTGAGCCCAACAGACACTTGCTCTCCCTTCCTGTGCTTTCCAGCAACAGAGTCCCTCCTTTGCTTAGCCGTGTGACCTTATGCTTCCCAAGTCTTTCTACAGGCTCTCAGTGCTCTAGAACAGGGGTCAGCAAACTTACCCCACCTCGAGCTGGTTCTCCCGCACCAATCGCACAGCGGGCTGGAGAATGCGTGTCCATACACGTGCAAACACACTAGTTACGGCGCACTCCTGGGTCAGAGGAGCACCGGAAATAGCTTGTGCGCATGTGCACGGGCCTCCTCTGACCCGGATGTGCACCGGAAATAACGCTTGCACATGCGCACAAGCTATTTCCGGTGCTCCTCCGACCCAGAAGTAGGCAGCCGCACAGCACAGCGCCGGTAAGAGTGGGCGGCGGCAGCGGGCAGCAGGGGTCGCCACGGGCTGGATAAACGAGTCAGCCTTAGTTTGGGGACCCCTGCCATAGAAACATCTGTGCAGGAAACGATACGGATACCAGCAGGGGAGCTTTGCGATATGGGACGATGATGCAGGTCTTTCTCTGCCAGTCACCTGAGGCAGATCCTCCTCCTCCTGCACTCATCCAGGGTGGTGCTCTGCCTCCACAGGTGTCTCGCCAGCGCCATGTGGAAAGCAGACAAAGCGCACTTTGTCCAGCAGGTCGCCAAACTGAACAAGATCAAGGAGGAGTGCGAGGTGCAGAAAATTGAATTCCTTAAAAGAGAGCAGGTAAGCAGCAGCATGGATGGGCACAGGCAAAGCCCCCTTCATGGTCGTTTCGGTTACCAGTGCTCCTTACGCCACATGGCTGGGCTGTTTAAGAGAGGGCAAACCATTGGGGAGTTACAGCGCTGTCTCTGGCTGTAGAGACCAACAGGGGAGAGATATGTTTTGTTGCAGCTGGGGCAAATGAAGGTGTCTCCAGTTTTGCTGCTGCAGATGCACCATGGCGTTTCTCCTCTTCATTGATATAATAATAATAATAATAATAATAATAATAATAATAATAATAATAATTTATTTATACCCCGCCCATCTGGGTGAGTTTCCCCAGCCACTCTGGGTGGCTTCCAACAAAACACTAAAATACAATGACCTATTAAACATGAAAAGCTTCCCTAAACAGGGCTGCCTTCAGATGTCTTCTAAAAGTTTGGTAGTTATTTTTCTCTTTGACATCTGGTGGGAGGGCATTCCACAGGGCAGGTGCCACTACCGAGAAAGCCCTCTGCCTGGTTCCCTGTAACTTGGCTTCTTGCAGGGAGGGAACCACCAGAAGGCCCTCAGAGCTGGACCTCAGTGTCCGCGCAGAACTTTGCCCACTGCCTTGTTTGTCCTTTCATTACAGATGGAGATAAATCTCAGCAACAAACTGGCCTTTGATGAGTGGCTGGCCAAAAAGCATTTGCCTCCGCCTCCGGCCAGGATCGTGCGCTGCCTGGACACGAAGCGGAAGTCTGTGCTCCCTCGCAGAGGAACGCGGAAGAAGACCAGCCCGATCCTCTCCTTCGAAGAAATAGTCCCGCTGAGAGTGGACGACACTTACCAGCTGCGGAAGGACCGGCGGTGCCGGCCGTGGAACGTCAGCACCAACTTAGCCTCCCTGCCGGCCACCTGCATCAGCCGGCCAGAGACTGTGCGGCTGGGCATCCATCCTGACCCGCCCGCGGAGCACGACTTCACCTCCTACCTCTTCCTCTACAAGAACGGCTATGGCGACCCCGAGATCCAGGTCGACGGCATCGGCAAGATCCTGGACATGCCTGACCTGCCCTTTGAGGTCCTCAAGAAGAGCCTCTATCCCGACACCCGGGCGACCCGTTTGGATGTCCCGGGGGATCTCAGGCCCCAGCACATATTTGGATTGCAGCACAGGCGCCGCCCCGGCCCTGAGCATCGCTGGACCGATCAGATGGCACTGAGCCTGAGGCAGACGGTGGACCCGGCCCTTCTGGGCACGCTGAAGGCCCACCTTGCCACCTACAGCGACCCCCAAGTGCTCTTCCCAAGGCTGGAGTCGGGCAGCGCCAGCGGCAAAGACATCTCCTCTTCCTCCTCTACCCAGAGCAAAGGCAGCAGCCACCAAGATTCACCCGTGGGGTAGTTCGCTAGCCCAGCACAAAAATATGTGCCTGCCCCAGTTTTGCAGCAGAGCCCAGCAGGGCTGGAAATAATCATTTGATTATTATTATTGATGAGTCTGGATTGAAACAGTTTGCTATGAGAACATTTGCACCAGGCGAGGTGGGGGGGGGGCATTAAACCAGCTTATTTAATGCTTGTTTTTGTGGCGCTGTGGGTTAAACCACTGAGCCTCGGGCTTGCCAATCAGAAGGTCGGCGGTTCGAATCCCCGCAACAAGATGAACTTCTGTTGCTTGGTCCCTGCTCCTGCCAACCTAGCAGTTGCAGTTGTGTGTGTTGCTTGCACCCTCTAGAGGACAGGAGTGTGCAGAACACAAAAGCCTTGAGGAAGCTGGCTTTCAAAACATTTTGCAGCTGTAAAGCAAATTATTCAGTTCTGCAAGGGTCAGCACGATGAGCTAAATACGCAGCATCAGACTCCACTAGTGAAGAGTTGTTGGGCTGGTTCTTTTCAGTTCTAAGACATTCTGTAGTCAGGGCTGTATAGCAGAGGGATTAAAGCCTACAGAGCCTAGTCGGCTCAGAGTACTGGCCTCTTATGGGGCAGCTGCCCCACCTTTGGGAAAACTGTAAGGATTCTTAAGAACACGAGAAGAGCCTGCTGGATCAGGCCAGTGGCCCATCCAGCCCAGTTCTCACAATGGCCAGACAGATGCCCATTATGGGAAACCCGCAAGCAGGATTTGAGCACAATAGCCACTCTCCCCTGCTGTGGTTTTCAGCAGCCGGGATTCAGAAGCATGGCTGCCTCCAACTGTGGAGGCAAGAGCATACAGCTGTCATGGCTAGCAACCTTCAATAGCCCTCTCCCCCATGGATTTGTCTAATCCGCTTTCAAAGCCACTTTCAAATCCACCTAGACTGGGGACCATCATTGCCTCCTGCAGAAGGGAGTTCCAGAGTTTCTTCCACCACCTCCCTCAGATTTGTCTTTGGAGGAGCATACAAGCAAAGTGTGCCCTTGTCCCATGCATAGGAAAGTCCCCGCAGCCAAGGGGGGAGAGCCACTGCTACAGCAGAGTCCACAGCCTGGACGAAGTCCGCCCACCGCTCTTGAATGGCATCACCGCCTCTTAAGCACAACAGCCAGCAATAAGGCTGGGAGTGGGCTGTCCACATGGGGCATAGCACAATCTAGCTTGGGGTCAGCAAACTACGGTCTGCAGGCTGGATCCGGCCCAATTGCCCTCAGGATCCGGCCCTTACACGGACGTTCCATGGATCGACAATTCTGTTTCTTAGTTAATTTTTTTCCGGCACCACCGTTTTTTCCGGCACCATTTCCCCCCCTTCCCTCTCACACACCATGGCGTCTCCTCCCTCCCTCCTGGCTTCTCCCTGCCCTGCCAATGGTGGAGGAAGGGGTTTGGGCTGGACTGCACCTCTCCAGAGCCAGCCGGCCCTTTTGGGTCGCTTGTCCCTCCGCAGCCGCTGACAGCTGCACTCTCCCAGCCGCGGCGCCGGTGCCTGCGCTGGCGAGCGGCAGATGCCGTTGTAGGTGGTGGCAGGACGAGCGGCCCAAAAGCTGCGCCAGGATGTGTGCAAAGTCTCACCCTAGGAATGTGCCTTGTATTAAGTCAGGCAGCTGGGCCCATCTCAGCACCAACAGAAGGGATGGAGCATGAATAGTGCCAGCCCACTCATGAGGCAGGGTGAAGCAGGTGCCGGAGATGGCATCCCTGCCTCACTGCTTCTGCCACCGCCAGAACACTCCACTCTTGCCGACGCTTGGCGAGAGGGGCATTCCAGTGGCAGCAGAAGGGCTGGGGTGGTGCAGCAGGAGGATGGGTTGGGGTGAGGAGTACAGCAGCATATTCCAGGTTCCCCTCTGGGTGAAACGGGGCAGGCTGCCCCTGGGGCTGAGGGATCTCTTCAGCCAGCCGCCTCTACTCCCTGCTAGCGCTGCAACAGCTATTTTGTCAAGCCCAAATGTGCCGTTAAGTAACGGAGCCGCCACCCCCTTGCCCTAATTAGAAAACAGCCTCAGCTCCAGCAGCACTATTTGTCAAGCCTAAATGCGGCATGGGGGGCTGTTTTCGGCATAGGACCTTGCTTGCAACACATGGGGAAGAAAAGCTTGGATTTGATATCCTGCTTTATCACTACCCGAAAGACTCTCCAAGCGGCTAACATTCTCCTTTCCCTTCCTCCCCCACAAACAACAAACACTGTGTGAGGTGAGTGGGGCTGAGAGACTTCAGAGAAGTGTGACTAGCCCAAGGTCAGCCAGCAGCTGCATGTGGAGGAGCGGGGAAGCGAACCCGGTTCACCAGATTACGAGTCCACCGCTCTTAACCACTACACCACACTGGCTCCCAACCTCCCCAACCTCTGCAATAAGTTCTCCCCCACCGCCTGATTAAGGTTAAGAGTGCTGGATTGTGTGTGACAGAAAGCATGGCTGATGGGTCATATATGTGCATGCAGGCGGGCACAGGTGCCTCCGTGTGTCCCTGCCCACGCCTTCTGCCAAGTCAGGCCAAAGGGTCTACCTCACCCCAGAATGCACTGCTCTGGCTGAAAGGGGCTCCCAAGCGCTTTCCTAAGCCAGTTATTGCAGGCTCTTTAGGTAATAATAATAATAATAATAATAATAATAATAATAATAATAATAATTTATTATTTATACCCCACCCATCTGGCTGGGCCTCCCCAGCCACTCTGGGCGGCTTCCAGGCCGAGGCAGTTTAGGGCTTTAAAGGTCAGCACCAACACTTTGAATTGTGCTCGGAAACGTACTGGGAGCCAATGTAGGTCTTTCAAGACCGGTGTTATGTGGTCTCGGCGGCCACTCACGGTCACCAGTCTAGCTGCCGCATTCTGGATTAGTTGTAGTTTCCGAGTCACCTTCAAAGGTAGCCCCATGTAGAGCGCATTGCAGTAGTCCAAGCAGGAGATAACCAGAGCATGTACCACTCTGGCCAGACAGTCTGCTGGCAGATAGGGTCTCAGCCTGCGTACCAGATGGAGCTGGTACACACCTGCCCTGGATACAGATTTGACCTGTGCCTCCATGGACAGCTGTGATTCCAAAATGACTCCCAAGGTGAGTCATTTTAGGTGAACACACTAGGGACCTCAACTGGGACTTTACATAGGAACAGAACCAGCTCCAGGAATGAATGAAACCCCTGTACAGCGGTACCTCTGGTTACGTACTTAATTCGTTCTGGAGGTCTGTTCTTAACCTGAAGCACCACTTTAGCTAATGGGGCCTCCCACTGCCGCAGCACGATTTCTGTTCTCACCCTGAAGCAAGGTTCTTAACCCGAGGTACTATTTGTGGGTTAGCAGAGTCTGTAACCTGAAGCGTATGTAACCCGAGGTACCACTGTACGTCAAACTGCCAGACAGGGGACTCCGGATAGGCTAGACTTGTCCTCCCCCTATAGCCAAGAGGCTGACATGCTGGCAAAGGCTTTCAAAGGAAGTGCCTGATAAAGGGAAAGTATTTTCTTTTTTAAAAAAACAAACCAGCTCACAGGGTTCCTTGGCAAGGAGGTGGAAAGCAAACACACCACTTCTGGGTTGGCCCACAACACACCTGAAAGCGGCAAGCGTTGGGTCCACTCTGGAGATGCTTCAGCCCACACCAGAAGCTTTGGCTCCTGCCCAGACCCCAGGAACCCCCTTCCAAGAGGTCCTTGGGCCGAAGCAACAGCCCAGAGAGGAACACCCCGCCATTCCAGAGGACTGTCCACTCCAGCTTCCGCCAGGAACCCGTGAGAGGACAGAGCGGCTCGCCCTTCTTCGCTTTTAAGGCAAATTTCACCTAACACCTTTATTAACACAGACGGTGTGCTCAGACAGAAACCAAAACGTCCATTAATTTAAGAGAGAACAAGGTGGTATTGTCGTCAGCATCCACAACACAGCGGGCAGCAGCAGCAGCAGCAGCAGCAGAGCCCTCTTTCTTCAGAAACCATCCTAGAATACTTGAGGAGGTGTCTGCCCACGGCTTAAGAAACCAAATGGAAACTGGAGGAACCAGATTCCACGCCTGGATGAAAACAAAAAAAGCCCTTTGCACTCCAGGTTTCTTATTTGCACTTTCATTGTCCTCTTCTCCCAATGTTTTATGAAGCTTGATTTTCACTCATGAAGGCATTCTTCCAGGTTATTAAAACCGTTGAATGGGCAGGGGGAGAAGATATGCTAGCAATCTTTTTTAAAAAAAACAGGGCTTTCAATTTATTACCTCGAGTGCTGCAAGAACAGTGCAGCTCTAGGAAATCTGTTCAAATGATCATCCCTAAATTGCCAAATGAAGTTATGTCTACAGCCTCCACACATATCACCCCCCCCCCCCGAAGCGTCCTTGAAAGGACTGCCCAGTCAAAATGGGGCAAGAGGGGGTTCCCACTTCCTAGTCACTGAGGCAAGATCCATTTGCACAAATTCTGATCACAGATTTGCCTCCAAAAAATGAGAAAGAGACATGTAGGATTCTGGGCTCCTGCTCAACTCTCCCCTACAAAGTCACGATATGTTTTGAACAAGTAGTGTCTATGAAAAGCCAGTCTCTCCATTGCTTCTCCATGGATTTCGACAAATAAAACTCTTTGGAAGAATCTTGGCAGTGGGAAGGGCTTGGGTGTGTCGATCATTAAGTCCATTCGAACCCCGGTCAAACCTTGGAACACCTTCACCCCAAGGAAGAGGTGAGTCCATAGACAAAAGCACCTTTTGCAAAATGTTTTTGGCTTTTAAACGTGAAGAAGACAGCAGCAGCTCATTGCGGGGCTCCATCCAGTTTAAAAGACGCAGGATCCAGATTTGGACAGGGCTGCTGCCTTCCTTGGCCACACACGCCTCACAAGCAGGCTGTCAAGAAAGCACAACCACCCCGGAGAGTGGGCCGCCCAGGCCTGCAGCTGCTTGCCCGGCAATTTACGGTCTGTTCATCCCAAACGTGTCCCATGGACAGGCGAAAGGTGGGGGGAAGGCCTCTCGCTTCACTTGGGGTGAGTGTGTTCCCTCGTGAGCAGAAGACACTGAGGGGCGGCTGGGAGGAGGGCTCAATACATCTTCTGGCGGCTGGGCAAGATGGCTTCCTTAATGAACGAGAAGATGACCAGGATGCCAGACCGCTTCCCTCTCTTCCCTTTCGTGAAGTAGTTCGATACCACATCGTCTGAGGAGAGAGAGAAAAACCCAGGGAGTCATCACATCATCAATTGGGGGGGGGAGGGAGAGAAAGAGATAGATAGAGAGAGAGAGAGAGAGAGAGAGAGAGTCCTGCTGTAGCCGTTGCCTTTAAGCACTGCACTATGAGACTTGTAGTTCCTGGGAGGCATTGCTCAATAGCCCAGATTGGGAGTGTGCCCCTTTGCCTAGGAGATTTGATCAGTTGGCTGGGCTGAAGGGAAGACAGGGCACTCTCTTGGCATTCTGTGCATCCACATATCCAGAAAGTCAACTTTCTTGTCCTTAAGGTGGCATTGGTAAGCTTAAAATTTCCTAAAATCTAAAGCCACCAGCCCAACCCCAACCACTTCAGTCACCACCAGCCCTGACTTGCACAGCTGCCGCCTCCTCCATCCCCTGTTCTTTCCAGCAAATTCTGCTATACATCTAGGGAATGTGAAATAATAATACAAGTCATTTATTTCAGCCGCAGAATCTGCTACAGAGTTCCCACCATTCTGGTTAGCAGGCCTCTCAACCTGGTGTCTGAAATATGTTTTGGACCACAACTCCCATCATCCCAGCACTTGGGATTTCACCAGTTGTTTGGGATTTCAGGCAGGGGGCATCCACAGCCTCACTTGGAGGCACCAGGAGCTGAACCTGGGACCTTTAGCACAGAAAGCCTGTGTGCTTCTGCCACTGAGCTGAAGACGTCCCCTCCCCAGAAATTCCCAAACACCTGTAGGCCACCAGGCCAGGGGAAGGCAGGGGCTGTAAAGGCCAGGCCTGCGGAACTCACCTCCTGGTTGCACCGTGGAAGGCAGCACATTCTCCCCAGCTGACAAGGAAACAAAGAAGGCAAAGGGGATTAGCCACAGGCAGAAGGTGAAGTAGGCAAGCACCTGGGGGCGAAACATGGAGAGAGCATCAAGAAGAGCCACAACCAACCCTGCTCTGCAAATAAAATAAAACCCACAGGGTCCCAGAAAGCCACATGAGAGACAGAGTCTTAGTCCCCGGGAACAAGAGTGGCCCTGTCCTCAGAGTGGCCAGCCACATGCCTGTGGGAAACCAGCAAGCAGGATTCTCTCCTCTCCCCTCCTTTGGTTCCCAGCACCTTGTATCCAGATGCTCTGCTGCCTGCAAGGCAGAGCAGAGCCGTTCTGCATAGCAGCCATCAAAAGCCCTCTCCTCCGTGAATCAGAGGCAGGTTCAATAGCTAGCAGTGCAAGTGTGAGGTCAGATGGGAGACTGGTCCATTTCTCTTTTTAGCAGAGGTGCTACACATGCAACACGAAATGGGAGCACTTTGGTAATTATTATTATTATTATTATTATTATTATTATTATTATTATTATTATTAATACCCCGCCCATCTTGCTGGGTTTCCCCAGCCACTCTGGGAGGCTTCCAACAGAACACTAAAATACAATAACCTATTAAACATTAAAAGCTTCCCTAAAGAGGGCTGCCTTCAGATGTCTTCTAAAAGTCTGGTTTTCTCTTTGACATCTGGTGGGAGGGCATTCCACAGGGCGGTTGCCATTACCAAGAAGGCCCTCTGCCTGGTTCCCTGTAACTTGGCTTCTCGCAGTGAGGGAACTGCCAGAAGGCCCTCGGAGCTGGACCTCAGTGTTCGGGCAGAACGATGAGGGTGGAGACGCTCCTTCAGGTATACTGGACCGACAGTGATAGAACAGAGCTGCCTCTGCCTGCTGAGACGGTGGCACCCTTTAGATTGCAGTAAGAGCCCTTTAAGATCAACATCAAAACCAGCAACAACCCAGAGCCAGCATAAAAACGCTTTGCCATGAGACTCTCAAACCTTTCAGCTGTCTTTTGGCTAGGTCCAGAGAAACTAGAAAAAGTGCTGCAGACCCAACAGGGGAAACCCAGCGGCGTATAAATAATATAATAATAATTATTAAAATTATTATTTAGCATGGCAGCTCACCTCTGCCCTCCTCCCCAATGCCCAAGCTCCATGGGACAGCCAGTGGCATCTCTTACCTCTGAGAACGGGTAATACTCTTCCGCAAAATACTGGAACGCTAAGTAGTGGTTCAGCACAACCAACACTGCCAGTTGGGGGAAAAAAGCAAATTACAAGATGAGAAGCAGCACCTCCAGCAGCATACCGATTCAGCCATGCCTCCCTCCTGCCCATCGCCACTAATCCATTGCTAGTTCCTGTGATCAAAACTCCAACCCCAGAAATATGTAAAACCTCTGAATCCTGGGTTCAAACAGAAGCAACTGAATTGAGTAACTATGCAAAAAGGAGGGGAGGAAAACACCCTAGTTTTGTTGATGCAGCTGAATGAGTGTTATTATTTCCATGGCACCTTCAGAGTTCGAGGTGTTTTACAGAGTAAAAAAAGCAAGAAGGCAAGTTTGCATTCTGAATGCTGATGGGTGGGGATGGTAACAGGAAGAATATGCACATTTAACCTTTGCTTCAGTGAAGGGTGGAGCTCAGACCAAAAGGACCGAACATTGTCCTTAGCACAGAAGAGCAGTCCAGATAAGATAAATGAAGCAACCCCAGCTTCATTCACTCATTATATGAGGCCAACAGCCTCCTCCGGTCTCCTCCTGCAGCTGCCTAAACCTCCAGAACAGATCCAACGCCAAGGAAGTGGCCAGTTGCTGCACTATACCCTGGCACCTATTTGGGCTGTCCAGCCTTCCAGGCAGCATTCAAGCAGCCGGTCTCAACCTATGGAGCCTTGCCTGTCTACAGGCGTAACACGCCAGCACAATTTTCCAGGTCAATCCATTGTACCAACTTCCAAATCGGGATCCCCCCTGAAGGTACAAGCCTCCTTCTCAAAGACTCCCACTTCATCCACTGGGGAAAAACAGTGACTATCTTCCACCTGGGAGAGCAAGAACACAGTGACAAAGGCAGAGCAATTTGCTCCTTGGCCACAAGATCGATTCAAGCAAGAGCTGAGACCCTCCAGACTCAGAGGAGATTCAGCACAGGCTGTTTTGACACTAGAGGTTGTCATATCTGGTGCCCAGCATCTGAAAGGCACTCACCGCAGGACAGGATGAAGTTTGGAGAGGTGAGCATGATGAAAGGGAAGGTCTGCAGCAATCCAAAATAGACCAGGTTGGTGAAGAGGCCCACTCCCACCATGAGGCCCGGGAAGTGCTCAAAGAGGTACAGCCCAACCAGCACAGCTGTGGAGAACTAAGACACCATTGTCAGTGAAAGCTGTTGCTGCAGGGGAAAATGCCAACAGGCCACAGACAAAAGGAAGATTCCCATCTCACCCAACAGCCTGTCTGGTTTCTCTGTGGTCTGTGCCATCCTGCTCGCTCTATATCCATTTAGATGCACATGGAAAACTAATCCCCTCTGGGGGACTTACACAAATATAT
Organism: Podarcis cretensis; assembly: GCF_951804945.1. Taxonomy (NCBI): domain Eukaryota; kingdom Metazoa; phylum Chordata; class Lepidosauria; order Squamata; family Lacertidae; genus Podarcis; species Podarcis cretensis. The sequence goes on along the minus strand of NC_137178.1, from coordinate 2,274,755 downwards.
ACAATCTTAGTTCAGAGCAGGCATTCCCAAACTTTATTGGGTCACCACCCCTTGCTTCCATAAACTCATCCCCAGTGCAACCCACCCCACCCTATAAAAAGCATTACTGTATTCACAATAGCGGTTTGCACAACCCATGAAGGAATGTGACAATGCAATAAAATTCAAAATAAAGGTAAAGGTAAAGGTACCCCTGCCCGTACGGGCCAGTCTTGACAGACTCTGGGGTTGTGCGCCCATCTCACTTAAGAGGCCAGGGGCCAGCGCTGTCCGGAGACACTTCCGGGTCACGTGGCCAGCGTGACATCGCTGCTCTGGCGAGCCAGAGTCGCACACGGAAACACCGTTTACCTTCCCGCTGGTAAGCGGTCCCTATTTATCTACTTGCACCCGGAGGTGCTTTCGAACTGCTAGGTTGGCAGGCGCTGGGACCGAGCAGCGGGAGCACACCCCGCCGCAGGGATTCGAACCGCCGACCTTTCGATCGGCAAGCCCTAGGCGCTGAGGCTTTAACCCACAGCGCCACCTGCGTCCCAACAATTAATTGCACATTCCTTCAAAATCCAATCAAAACAATTTAGTTTCATTAATTCAAGAAAATGGATAAATTTGATCGAGTGATACCAGTTTTTCAAAGCCTGAGAATCATTTACACCTCCATCGCCCTCTGCCTGCCCTTGTCTCTTAGCCCCAAGGTAATCCCACTTTGAGAACCACTGGCGTAAGAGGGTACCAAAAAGAGGAAGGGCCTTTTCAGTAGTGGCTTATGGAATGCTCTCCCCAAGGAGACTTGCCTGGCACGGACACAGACTTCTTTTCAGCAGCAGGCTAAGACATTTCTCCCAGGCAAAAGTGAACCAGCCATTTATTTTTGTAAGCTGCTTTGAGACTTCTTGGGGAAAGTGACCATGAGTGCTATCTGAACCACACCTACGCAAAAGTCCACTGAATTCAGTGGGGCTTGCTCTCAGATAAGTGGGGTTAGGATTGCAGCTGAATGCATTGAATAAATATAAATAGTAATAATGCGAAAGGAACAAAGCAGCTGTGAGCAGCCAGCAGGAAAGACAGCAAGATCATAGAAGCTGTTAGGCTTCACGCAAGAACTATTTTTCAAGTTCAGCTTTTGTTTGGAACAAGCTTCTTGCCAAGCAACTCTCTCTCTCTCTGTCCCCAATAAGCCGCCTGAGGAACTCCTCCCCCTGGAACTTATTTTGGCCTTCCTAGTCTCACACTGTGCCAGCGAGGCTTGCATCACTGGATGGCATTGATAAGATAAGGGAGGGAACTTGTTCCAAAGGCAGCCAAAGACTTACCCAGATCATGTACTTAATGATCCTGCTGGTTGCCACTGTGTACTCTTCTATCAACTCGGCCAAGTAGTACAAGCCAGCCGCTGGAAGAGAGAAGAAAAGGAGCTTGAGACCAACAATTCCTACAACTTCTGGCCACATGGCTTCTGATTTATGAACTACAAAAAGAGTAAGAAACTCCAGGTCTTCTGGCTTTGGTGGGTCCATGGGAACTGAAGCTTGGGGTTTCACATGCCCAGCTCACATCAAGCGCTGAGGCCAAATACTCAGTTTGCAATCATTGTCACCTCAAATTTCAAATCTCTGAGCTTTTCCGGAAAAACAGCTTGCAGCACAATAAATATGTGATTGTCACTCTTTAAAAAGAAGTCCATGTCTTCCCACAAGATACCTCGTCTTAGCACTCAAGGATTCCATCACTTCCAACAGTTACACAGCAAGCAAAACAATGCTTTATTCTGCAAGTTTTACTTATGGTGCTTAAATTTCCTTTGCCATGCTCTTTCCATCCTCAGTCAATGCAGCATTCCACCAGTGGGGTTGTTCAGTGTCAGCTTTGGACAAAGTCTTTGGAGACAACAGGACAGAATGAGTGAAACTACCAAGGTGGAGCAACTGCAGCCACTGATCGAAAGTGAGATCCTCACTTCATCCTAAATTCATGCCCCTCCTGCAGAGGTGCAAACTAAGAGGCTTCTTCGCGAAATCCGGCAAGCAAGGAATGAAGGCCTTGCCCCACGTTGCCCCCAGCAACCAATAATCAGAGAGAGACCAGCTTCTCCCTTGCCTAAGAGCCAGGGATTGATCCTCCATTAATTGCTCTAATCTCCTTTCGAAGGCATCTAAACCCAGTTGGCCAGTCCCTAGTAGGCTGCCTATTTGCAGCAACAGACCAAGCCACATTCAAAGGGGAATTAATCTGGGAGGGAGGGAGGGAGGGAGGGAAGGGCCTTAGTGGAAAGAAACGAAACGAAGCCAACTCGTGGAGGGAAGGTAAAGGGACCCCTGAGCATTAGGTCCAGTCGTGACCAACTCTGGGGTTGCTGTGCTCATCTCGCTTTACTGGCCGAGGGAGCTTCCGGGTCATGTGGCCAGCATGACTAAGCCCTTCTGGCGAACCAGAGCAGCGCACAGAAACACCGTTTACCTTCCCGCCAGAGAAGCTTTGTGCTTTGACGTGCTTTTGAACTGCTAGGTTGGCAGGAGCTGGGACCGAGCAATGGGAGCTCACCCTGTCGTGGGGATTCGAACTGCCGACCTTCTGATCGGCAAGTCCTAGGCTCTCTGGTTTAACCCACAGCGCAACCCACGTCCCTTATGGAGGGAAAGTAGGGCTATCTAATAATAATAATAATAATAATAATAATAATAATACAGTGGTACCTCTGGTTACATACTGAATTCGTTCTGGAGGTCCGTTCTTAACCTGAAACTGTTCTTAACCTGAAGCACCACTTTAGCTAATGGGGCCTCCTGCCGCCGCCCCACGATTTCTGTTCTCATCCTGAAGCAAAGTTCTTAACCTGAGGTACTATTTCTGGGTTAGCGGAGTCTGTAAGCTGAAGCGTATGTAGCCTGAGGTACCACTGTAATAATAATAATAACAATAATTTATTAACACCCTGCCCATCTGGCTGGGTTTCTCCCACAGGCCGGGGCCAGAAATGCTCTTGCGGGTTTCCCCCAACAGGCACTTGGCAGTGAGCGCAGGAGGCTGAACTGGATGGGCCACTGGCCTGAGAGCCGGCCGGGCCCCATTCCCCCCCCCCCGCCCAGCGGCTTCTCCAGGGTAGACTGCCCCTGCACGGGGAGGCTCGACGCAGGCGCAGCTCCTCGGCCACGCCCCCTCCCCTCTTCCCCGGGCGCGAGGGAAGGGAGGCCGCGACCGCCTATTGGCCGGCCGGAGTCGGGCCGTACCATTGCCGTACTCGAGAGGGGGGAGGAGGAGAGAGGAGGGAGAGACCACTTGTGGGGATGCGGGGGGGGAGTGGCCGCGAGGGGGGCACGGAGGGCGGCGGCCTCCCCCTCCGCCTGGTCCCGAGGGGCCTCCTCACCGATGCCGAGCGTGACGAAGGCGGCCTGGATGAGCAGCGCGAGCCAGCTCAGCGCGTACATGAACCACATCGTCGCCGCCGCCGTCGTCGCCTCGCCTCGCCTCGCCCGGCGGATCGGCAGCCGAGGCCCCGCCCCGCCACTTCCGGCCGAGGAGGAAGGGGTCGGAGGCGGCGCGTCACGGAGGGAGGGAGGCGCGGCGAAGAGGAGCGGCGGACGAGAAACAGCGCCGCGGGGGCCTCTGGCGGCTCGGAGGACGCACTGCAGGGGGAGCTCCCCCCACTTCCCCACAGCCAGAAAAGCAAAAGCGAGCGACGCCTGCCTAGATATATATACACATACACAGTATAGGCAGGCAATATATATATATATATATATGGGGTTGGACTTGATGATCCCTGGAAGCCCCTCCCAACTCCACTTCCGCGATTCTTCTGCAATTGTAGCGACTACCAGGCTCACCAGTAATGTTGGCTTTGTGTTGCTAACAATGAATTAAATTACAGATAGGTAGCCGTGTTGGTCTGCCATAGTCAAAACAAAATAAAAAAATTCCTTCCAGTAGCACCTTAAAGACCAACTAAGTTAGTTCTTGGTATGAGCTTTCGTGTGCATGCACACTTCTTCCGATACACTGAAACAGAAGTCACCAGACCCTTCTATATAGTGAGAAGGTGGGGAGGGGTATTACTCAGAAGGGTGGTGGGATTGGGTGATTGGCAGATAGCTGTGATGAGCCTGTTGACGACTCTGAACGACTGCAACAGGTCTTACAGGAAAAAGCAAGGGGTGAGAAGGTGAAAAATGGCTTTGTCATGTATAATGAGATAAGAATCCAATGTCTTTGTTCAGACCAGGACTCTCCATGGTTTTAAGTTTGGTGATAAGTTGCAATTCAGCAGCTTCTCTTTCCAGTCTATTTCTGAAATTCCTTTGTAGTAAAACAGCTACTTTGAGATCTTGTATAGAATGTCCTGGGAGATTGAAGTGTTCTCCTACTGGTTTCTCTGTCTTGTGATTCCTGATGTCCGATTTATGTCCGTTTATTCTTTGGCGTAAGGTCTGGCCTGTTTGTCCAATATAGAGAGCTGAAGGACACTGTTGGCATTTGATGGCATACACAATGTTAGACGATGAGCAATTAAATAGTCCCGAGATGGTATGTGTGATGTTGTTGGGGCCAGTAATGGTGTTGTCCGGGTGTATGTGGCAGCAAAGTTGGCATCTGGGTTTATTGCAGGCTCTGGTACCAGTGTCCGTGTTAAGTCTGGTAGTAGTATTATTGTGGGTTAGGAGTTGTTTAAGATTGGGTGGCTGTCTGTAGGCAATGAAAGGTCTTCCTCCCAGAGCTTGAGAAAGAGAACTGTCATTGTCCAGGAGAGGTTGTAGATCTCTGATGATGCGTTGTACTGTTTTAACTTGGGAGCTGTATGTGATGACTAGAGGTGTTCTGTTATTTTCTTTTTTGGGTCTGTCTTGCAGCAAGTTCTCTCTGGGTATCAGTCTGGCTCTGTTGATCTGTTGTCTAACTTCATCTGCTGGGTATTTTAGTTCTAAAAAGGTTTGCTGTAGATCTCTTAGGTGAGAGTCTCTGTCTGTAGAATTGGAACAGATGCGGCTGTAACGTAGTGCCTGGCTATATACAATGGACTGTTTGGTATGTTTGGGATGGTAGCTAGAGGCATGTAGATATGTTTGTCGGTCAGTTGGTTTACGGTATAAGGTGGTGTCTATGCGCCCATCCTGTATTTTTATAGTAGTGTCCAAAAATGTATTTCTTGCATAGATTGATTCATTGTTAGGTTGATTGTGGGGTGAAAATCATTGAATTTCTGGTGGAAGGTGTCCAGGGTCTGTTGACCATGTGTCCAGATGATAAAAATATCGTCAATGTATCGCAGGTACAAGAGAGGTTTGAGGGGGTAGGAGTTTAGGAAACGTTGTTCTAAATCTGCCATGAAGATGTTGGCATACTGTGGACACTACTATAAAAAAACTACTACAAAGACCTTGGATTCTTATCTCATTATATATGACAAAGCCATTTTTCACCTTCTCACCCCTTGCTTTTTCCTGTAAGACCTATTGCAGTCGTTAAGAGTCGTCAACAGGCTCATCACAGCTATCTGCCAATCACCCATTCCCACCACCCTTCTGAGTAATACCCCTCCCCACCTTCTCACTATATAGAAGGGTCTGGAAACTTCTGTTTCAGTGTATCTGAAGAAGTGTGCATGCACACGAAAGCTCATACCAAGAACTAACTTAGTTGGTCTTTAAGGTGCTACTGGAAGGAATGAATTAAATGTTGTTGTTGTTGTTAATTACATTTATATACCACTCTTCATGTGAGAGATTTGACTTTCTTGGGCTCCATGATCACTGCAGATGGTGACAATAGTCATGAAATTAAAATACGCCTGCTTCTCGGGAGAAAGGCGATGGCAAACCTAGACAACATATTAAAAAGCAGATACATCACCTTGCCAACAAAGGTCTGTATAGTTAAAGCTATGGTTTTCCCAGTAGTGATGTATGGAAGTGAGAGCTGGACCATAAAGAAGACTGATCGCCGAAGAATGGATGCTTTTGAATTCTGGTGCTGGAGGAGACTCTTGAGAGTCCCATGGACTGCAAGAAGATTAAGCCTCTCCATTCTGAAGGAAATCAGCCCTGAGTGCTCACTGGAAGGACAAATCCTGAAGCTGAGGCTCCAAGACTTTGGCCACCTCAGGAGAAGTGAAGACTCCCTGGAAAAGACCCTGATGTTGGGAAAGATGGAGGGCCCAAGGAGAAGGGGACGACAGAGGACGAGATGGCTGGACAGTGTTCTCGAAGCTACCAGCATGAGTTTGACCAAACTGTGGGAGGCAGTGGAGGACAGGAGGGCCTGGCGTGCTCTGGTCCAGGGGGTCACGAAGAGTTGGAAACGACTAAACAACAACAACAACCACCACTCTTCATCCTAACCCTAACCCTAACTCTTCATCACAGGATGGTTTACAATATAAAAACACAAAAATACATTCCAAGGTAACAAACAAAAACAATACCACCACCACCTCCTTCTTCTTTGGTGATCACTCACAGCCAAGTAAGATTGTTTTCCATAAACATGGTTTTAAAAGTGACTGTGGACGCCAGTTCTGGATCCACACGTCCTTCCACAGTGCGTCAATTGTTTCTGGACAGGAGTTGATCACGGTGTGGATTTGCCAAGTGTGCCTTCCTCTTAGCACCCTTGCGTCCTGAGTTTGAGTGTCTTCAAAGCCCATGACACTTTTGGTAAAGGCTGTTCTCCAACTGGAGCGCTCGCAGGCCAGTGTTTCCCAGATGCCAGTGTTTATACTACATTTTTGGTTCAAAAAACCAAAGCAGTTACTTCCGGGTTTTCGACGTTCGAAAACTGAAACATTTGACTTCCGAGACTTTGGGTGATGACCTGCACGTGTAAAAGAGCTGCCACGGATTGAACACTTGAACACCGCAGGTGTCTCTGTCCTTTTTGTGGCCCTCCATTTGTATCAGGGGTAGGGATATGTAAGAACATCCAGAAGGTCTTTGGGCCTACCAGGCCCCCCATATTTCTGACCCTCAGCAGGATAAAGCCCAGTTTATGTGATATTTTCAGCTGAACCCTCTCTAGCTGCCTGGCACGTGGAACGGCTGATCCTTAGCGTACTTCTTGGTCCAGCTGCAAACCGTCACCCCAATCGGCTCCTTTCTGTGTCTCCAGCAAACATGGGAGCCCAGGAGATGACCTTCTGCATCAGATCAGAGCCCCTTAAATGTCACGGAGGCTCTGAGTGAGAAGCTGGAAGGCAGGCGTTCCTTCTCCTTCCCTCCCTGCTCTGACCTGCGACAATCACAGCATTTCCCCTTCGGGAAAGAAGAGCCAGAGAACATTGGAGGCACAAGCCAGGAAAAGTCCTTTAGAAAAGGTAAAGGACATAAAATGCACGTAATTAGAGACGTTTGGCAATTGCAATGTCACGGACGTCAAGGCGGATCTGCTTCCCCGAGGTTTACGGCTGGTATCAGGAAGGCTGGAGAGGAGCAGTAGCAGCAGACTCAGCTCCACATTGGTCTCATCCTGAAGCCCGACAGCAGCTATTTGCACAGCTGGCTGCGCAGGCTGGGGCTTCTTGGAGATGTAGGTGAAAACATCTGCAGGTGGTCCAAGTTGGAGAAGGCCGCCTTTCGGGCCCTTTCATTTATTTTCATAAAACATATGCACTTCTTGATTGCAAAAACCAACCAACCAACCTCAAAGCAGTTTACCAAAAAGGTGGAACAAGAAAATTATCCACCAGAAAAATTAACCATAATAATTTAAGACTTTGGAAAAGTGAAACCAACAATCGTTTAGAAACAGATTCAAATTCGCAGCAGTTTTCTAAACGTCTGGCTGGGCCTGTCTGAACAAAAATGTTTTTAGCAGGCGCCAAAAAGAGTACAGCGAAGGCTGTCAATAGGCAGGGAGTTCCAAAGTGCAGGTGCTGCCACGCTAAAAGATTGAGTTGGGAGACTGAGAGGCGATACAAGAGCCACCCTCAAATATCTCAAGGGCTGTCACTTTGAAGATGGAGCGTGTTTGTTTTCTCCTGCTCTGGAGGGCAGGACTCGAACTCATGGCTTCAAGTTACAAGGAAGGAGATTCCGACTCAACATCAGGGAAAACTTTCTGACAGTAAGAGCTGTTCAACAGTGGGATGGAAGGTGGTGGGCTCTCCTTCCTTGGAGGTTTTGAAGCAGAGGCTGGAGATTTCTTGAGCTGAGATTCCTGCAATTCAGGGGGTTGGACTAGATGACCCTCAGGGTCCCTTCCAACTCTACAATTCTATGAAATGTCGAATGGGTCTCATGGGGCACCAATTCTGCAGATCAAAGAGGTCAAGTCGGAGGTTGCTGAAGCCGGAGCCAGATGGAACGCCAAGCAATCACTTCATCTTGAAATGAAGGGTAGAACCTTTACTTGAAAGAACGGCTTATTCAAGGGAAGGAACTTGGGCTCATGTCCGCTGCTTGAGGGTTTGCTGGGCCGTAGTTCTGAGACAGAGCATCTGCATGCAGAAGGCCTCAGCATCCCCAGGCAGGACCAGGAAAGAACTTGCTCCTCCCATAAACCCTGGAGAGCTTCTGGCAGTCAGTGCAGGCAATACTATGCTAGATGGGTCAGTGAGACCCAGTGTGGCATAGTGAATCATAGAATCATAGAATCATAGAGTTGGAAGAGACCACAAGGGCCATCGAGTCCAGCCCCCTGCCAAGCAGGAAACACCCTCAGAGCACTCCTGACATATGGTTGTCAAACCTCTGCTTAAAGACCTCCAAAGAAGGAGACTCCACCACACTCCTTGGCAGCAAATTCCACTGTCCAACAGCTCTTACTGTCAGGAAGTTCTTCCTAATGTTAAGTGGAATCTTCTTTCTTGTAGTTTGGAGCCATTGCTCCGTGTCCGCTTCTCTGGAGCAGCAGAAAACAACCTTTCTCCCTCCTCTATGTGACATCCTTTTATATATTTGAACATGGCTATCATATCACCCCTTAACCTCCTCTTCTCCAGGCTAAACATGCCCAGCTCCCTTAGCCGTTCCTCATAAGGCATCGTTTCCAGGCCTTGGACCATTTTGGTTGCCCTCCTGTGGACACGTTCCAGTTTGTCCGTGTCCTTCTTGAACTGTGGTGCCCAGAACTGGACACAGTACTCCAGGTGAGGTCTGACCAGAGCAGAATACAGTGGCACTATCACTTCCCTTGATCTAGATGCAATACTCCTATTGATGCAGCCCAGAATTGCATTGGCTTTTTTAGCTGCCGCGTCACACTGTTGGCTCATGTCAAGTTTGTGGTCAACCAAGACTCCTAGATCCTTTTCACATGTACTGCTCTCAAGCCAGGTGTCACCCATCTTGTATTTGTGCCTCTCATTTTTTTTGCCCAAGTGGTGAGTATCTGATTAATCCCTGGGAAACTGAGGTTTAAACCCTTGCCCCTGGGGCCACTCACTGCCCCGCAGCCTAATCTACCTCGCAGGGTTATTGTAAACATTAAATGAGGAATGGGGGAGCCAGGTACGCCACCTGCAGCTCCTCTGAGGAAAAGGGATCTGTCAGCACCCGTCTATCTCGAGAGACAACGGAGTGTGCCTCTGGGGCAAAACACTGCATGAGCAGCAGTACTATTTCAGACACGTGGTTTATATACTTAACGTATGTGTTTGCCTTGTACATTTATGAACATTTATATCTGAGACCTTAGAATTCTTATAACAGTGCAGAACAGTGCATGGGACCATAGCTGCATAAACTATTCCAGAAGGAACAGGACATGTCCCCCACCAGAAGTACCATCCTTCCCCTAACATCCCATCAAAAGTCAAAGGGACCCCATACCATTAGGTCCAGTCGTGACCGACTCTGGGGTTGCGGCGCTAATCTTGCTTTACTGGCCAAGGGAACCAAAGTACAGCTTCCAGGTCATGTGTCCAGCATGACCAAGCCGCTTCTGGCTAACCAGAGCAGCGCACGGAAACGCCTTCCCGCCGGAGCGGTACCTATTTATCTACTTGCACTGGTGTGCTTTCAAACTGGTAGGTTGGAAGGAGCAGGGACCGGAAAACGGGAGCTCCCCCTGTCGCAGGGATTCGAACCGCCGACCTTCTGATCGGCAAGTCCTAGGCTCTGTGGTTTAACCCACAGTGCCACCCGCACAAATGCAATAAATAAACAAATGCCGACTTCCTGCCTTCAGCTAGGGTTGCCATATGCCCGGAATTTCCTGGACATTTCTAGAATACTGAGGTCGGCAGCAGTGTCGGGTGGAAACAAGGGAAATGTCCGGGATAATCCAGACATAGGGTGTCAATTTTCCATAAAAATAGCCCGAAAACATCATATATATTTTTTACAATTTTGCCAACTTTTCTGTCCAGATTTTCACTGTTTGAAACAAGGCAACCCTACTTCAGCTTGCCCGGGCACAATCCTGCCCTGTGCTTGCCTTCCTTTCCCTTGCACTCTCACACCCCTTGCACCCAGAGCACCTTCCTTTCCGCTACCTGGCCTTGATGCCGCTGATGCCGTTTCCAGGCGCTTGCACCCAGACTTCCTTTCATGCACCGACTCCACTCTTGGGGGGGAAAGGAGGCTGGGGGGGCGGCCGTGGCGAGGAGCCCCACGCTTGCGAGTGGCACTCCATCTGACCCCACCAGAGAGGCTAACGCAGAGGGACGTTTGCACATGCCTCTGATCTCCCTTGACCCAGCTTCAAAAGAGGTCTGTCTCTTCGGCACCTGTCTCGCCTGGCCCTAATGCTTGTGGACAGAGAGGCCTCGCGTGGCACAGAGATCAAGGGCGCTGAGGAGGATTTGTGCCAGGCAAAGCTGGCACACAGGAGGGTGGGGGAATATGCCACGGATTCCCATCAGTGATGAAACGGGAGGGATGGAGCTCAGGTGTCAGGTGTCAGGTGCAGGTGAGTCGCCCCGGAAGGATACAGCCAGAGTCCCTCATGAAGCACCAGGCCAGTTACCATGTATTCCCTGACATGTTGGGCAAAACAGTCTTAGCAACCATGAGGACTAGAATCAAGGGGATGTAATCCATAGGTGCAGTCAAATGCAACATTCCTTACCGTATTTTGCGCTCTATAAGGCACACTTTTCCCTTCCTAAAAAGTAAGGGGAAATGTGTGTGCGTCTTATGGGGCGAATGTAGGCTGCGCGGCTATTGCTGAAGCCAGGAGAGCGAGAGGGATTGGTGCGCAGCGATCCCTCTTGCTCTCCTGGCTTCAGGGATAGCCATGAGAAGCCTCTTCAGGGCAGCAGGAGGAACGCTCCCCCTGCCCTGAAGAGGCTTGGCATAGCTATCCCAGAAGCCAGAACAGCAAGAGGGATCGCTGCTTTCCCTGTGCAGCGATCCCTCTTGCTGTTCTGACTTCGCTTCGCTGAAGAGGCGCTGCGCAGAGAGGGAAAGCTGCGCAGCGCCCCTTCAGCAAAGCGGCAGGAGAAATAGAGCCCCTTCCATTTCTCCTCCCGCTTTGCTGGAGAGGCACTGCGCAGAGAGGGAGATAATATTTTTTTTCTTGTTCTCCTCCTCTAAAACTAGGTGCGTCTTATGGTCGGGTGCGTCTTATAGAGCGAAAAATACAGTATTTCCCTAGCCTGGGCACAGGCAGGGGGACATCCAGTCAGTGTAACTTCCTGTTCCGCTGGTCTGGAGCATCTTTTCCCCTGCATGTGTCTTGGGAGATGGGCATGGCTCTGGCTGACTCCATAAAAGAGCCGAGTCACGCAGCCATTTTCTCAGTCCAGTTCCATCTATTCTTGCTTGCTCTCTTGTTCTATCTTTTGCTGCCATGCTGCTCTCCTGCAGCTCTTTTGTTATCTTAATATAATTTTGCTGTCTGCTGGCTCTTAGCCAGCAACACGTGAGTTGAGTCTCCAAATGAGACAAACTCAGACTTTTGTTTATGTAACCACCAAGTAAAGCCTGCCTTTCAGGGATCATACCGTGAACTGAAATGTGAGTAAACTTTTTGTTACTTTACTCAGAAAGACTCCAGTCTTTATTCTTTCAAGAGGGATTAAAGGGGACACCAGGAAATAAGTAGGGACACGGGTGGCACTGTGGGTTAAACCACAGAGCCTAGGACTTGCTGATCAGAAGGTTGGTGGTTCGAATCCCCTCAGCTCCTATTGCTCAGTCCCTGCTCCTGCCCACCTAGCAGTTCAAAAGCAGGTCAAAGTGCTAGTAGATAAATAGGTACTGCTCCGGCGGGAAGGTAAACGGCGTTTCTGTGCGCTGCTCTGGTTCGCCAGAAGCGGCTTAGTCATGCTGGCCACATGACCCGGAAGCTGTACGCCAACTCCCTCGGCCAATAAAGAGAGATGAGTGCCGCAACCCCAGAGTCGGCCACGACTGGACCTAATGGTCAGGGGTCCCTTTACCCTTAAGAGATTCAAACGAATCTGCAAACTAGCTCCTAGCTATATTGAGGGGAATCTGTTCTGCTACATAACTCACTAGTGTGAGTAAAGGAAGGATAATACTTCAATATAATTCAATATATCCTTTCCTACTATCCTTAACATTCCCACAGAATCATGCTTTAGAAGAAGGTGGGACGTCTGTGTTGTATGCAGAAGGTCCATGGCTCAACCCCCGTGATCACTGGGAAGGCCAGGGAGAGACACACACACATATACCCCGCTCTGCAATTGTGGAGGGCTGCTGTCAGTCAGAGTATGCAATACTGAGCTGGGTGGAGTGACAGTCTGACTCACTACAAGGCACCTTTCATGCGCTGGAAAACTTATTCTTGCCTCCATCCCATGATTAGCAGAAGGAGAAGACTGCATTCTGAATGCAGCATATGAGATGTGCAAAAATGCATTATTTATAGACGTTGCATAATCCATCTCTCTCTGTGTGTGTGCAGAGCCTGAACTGCCTTGGCATGGAAGATGGTTACATGTGCCCGTCCGCAATCTCCAAGCGGTGAGAGATCGCAAGGGTTCCAGCTACTTCCCCAGGGTTTGGTTTCCTCAGAATGAAAGTCAGCAGGGACCATGGTGTCTAGAGTGTGCATGGTTCCATTTATTTATTTCATAAGATTTGCACACTGCTTGACTGTGGGTTTTTTAAAAAACCAAACCTCTGAGAGCAGTTTGCAAAAAGATAGAGCAATAAAATCAAGAAAGATTTACAGCCCTACCTTAAAACACGCAAAAGTTAAAATACTAAAACGAATTAAAACTACTGCAACTTTAGGGCATCTGGGTGGAAACAGAATACTGACCTTGATGGGCCATTGGCTCAATCCAGATGGCTTTTCCTATGCTCTTCCGCTGCCCCAAATGTTTCAGTGCAGCTCTCCAGCCAAACATGCATCTAGTGGGGAGGAGGATGTATAAACCAATAAAATGGGCGTGCATTTGTGAAAATGACAGTACAAAAATGCATTCTGTTAGAGGAGATCACTCGCAAGATGTGTCCATTAGGTACACTGATTTGTTTGTTTATTTATTCTTTCAAAGATGGAAGTTGGAAAAGACAGGTTTGACTTACTGAGAGCATATGATTAGCCAACCTAATTGATGCTTTACTGTGGTTTTATAATTTGTTGGAAGCTGCCCAGAGTGGCTGGGGCAGCCCAGTTGGGGTGGGTGGGGAGATGATGATGATGATGATGACGACGACTGTGGGTGGGGAGATAAATGGATAAAGACCAAAATGGGCAGACTCATAGAGAATCTACATAAGGACTCTATATGGACTCTTGGGTATCCCATAAGGGGAAAAGGAGCAGTATTTTTCTTACAACATGACTAACAGAGAAGTGGCGCCATGCGCTCTGGTGGAAGAAGGAATCGGCTGTGGGGCTGCGGGGGAAGAGGTGACGCAGCAGCCCTAGATGCCAGGCCTGTCTGCTTACTTATCTAACCGCATGGCACTAACGCCATTGTTCACCGGCCATTGGGCTTGTGCCGCTAGCCTGTGGCAAAGGAGGGGGTCCTCCTGCATGCGCCAGGTCTTTGGGATGCGCCAGCTGCTGGCGGGACTTTGCGTGCCCTGAAAGACACACACACACACACACACACACACACCATGCTCAAGGGAAGACTGTGCCACGCACTCTCTCCATTAGTGTCGCTTGCTCTCTGCCTTCTGTGGCTCCATTGATGCTCAGCGAAGGCAGAGTGCGCCAGGGAGGGAGCGCACCAGCCGGCCTGCCTGCGGAGCAGAGCAGCCGTGCGTGGCAGATGGCGCCAGAACCTCCAAACAGGAACCTTCTGGAATCAATCCAAAGCCACAGCGACCTAATGAACTCCCCTGCCCCCCCCGGACTTAAAGGGACACAGTCCCGTCCTTCTGCATACCCAGCACCCTGCCATCTATTTCTCTGTGCACTTGGCAACCCAGAAAAGGGGTGTCCCTGCCCCTGAGGAACCTACAGTTGGAAGAAACTGGGTAGTGTGGTTTATTTTGAGGGGGGAAGGGAGAATGGGTGCAGAAAGGGGAGGACAAAGGCGCGCACACAAATTGGAGTTTTGTTTGATGGTGGGGTGGGGAGTTCAGCCGAAAGCTTTGCAAACCAGGTGGGTCAAGAGGAAATGCAGGAAGGTCTTAGATTGGACCGATTGACCAGTCACAAATGCTCCCTTTCAGGGGGAAGGTGGTGGAGATTAGATGACCCTTGGCAGGGGCGCCAACTGTAAGGGGCCCTGGGGGCCCAAGCACCCACAAAAAAAATTGTTACACTTTGGAACTCCCTGCCACTTGGCCCCAGGCAGGTGCCTTCGCTGCAACACTTTCCACGCCTGCTTTAAAAACATGTTTGTTTCGGCAAGGCTATCTGGATGTTCAGAAAGCCGATGCAAGTTTCAATTTGTTATTTCAGCTTTCCAAAAGTCTTGACTTGGCGTTGCTAATTCTTCTTGTCAGTAAGTTTGCCTCTTCTTTTGCAAACTGCTCTGAGGTTTCGTTACAGGCTCCACAACCAAACGGTGCCTGGATTTTATGAAATAAATAACTCAAAAGAGATGCGCTGGCAGAAGCTGATGAGATGTGGAGGCCAAGACGTCCGCTGGAGCCCCGGGTTGGGAAAGGCGGATGTGGGTATTCTGGGAAAGGAGCCGGAAGCAGAGAAAAAGAGCCGAGTCTTTAGTGATCAGGGAGAAGCCCCTTTCTGGGCTGGCAGACATCCTTTGCCAGGACTGGGCTGAGGCAGGAAGCTGCAAGGAATGCTTTGCATGGCCCACAAAGCTCGATTTGGGCTGGGCCCATGGTGGGAAGAGAGAGGCCCTGGTGAGGATAACACAGGTATAAGGGAGGAGCAGGTATATTTAAACTCCAAGAGGCAATGACGGCCACCAATCTGGATGGTTTGGAAAGAAGATTAGGCCAATATATGGCAGGGCTGCCATACGTCAAAGGTGGAAGTGATGTAAAGTAACAAAAAGTTAAGTAAAGTAACAAAAGGTTTACTCACATTTCAGTTCATGATATGATCCCTGAAAGGCAGGCTTTACTTGGTGGTTACATAAACAAAAGTAAATCGATAAAAAAGCTCAACAGTTGAACTTATTGGCAGGAATACAATGACACTTGTAAAGTAACATGGATTTCGGGGTTTGTCTTTAAGAAAGCTAAACAATTTCAGCGGTTTCCTAAACAACTTTCAGGATGTTTTGGTTTTTACTTTTTGAAATAGGGTAAAGGTAAAGGGACCCCTGACAGTTAAGTTTAGTCGGGACGACTCTGGGGTTGCGCACTCATCTTGCTCTATAGGCCGAGGGAGCCAGCGTTTGTCCGCAGACAGCTTCCGGGTCATGTGGCCAGCGGGACTAAGCCGCTTCTGGTGAACCAGAGCAGCGCATGGAAACGCCGTTTACCTTCCCACCAGAGCGGTACCTATTTATCTACTTGCACTTTGACGTGCTTTTGAACTGCGAGGTTGGCAGGAGCTGGGACCGAGCAACGGGAGCTCACCCTGTTGTGGGGATTCAAACTGCCGACCTTCTGATCGGCAAGTCCGAGGCTCTGTGGTTTAACCCACAAATGGGCATCTGGCATGCCCCTGTGAGAACAGGATGCTGGGCTAGAAGGGTCAGTGGCCTGATCCAGTAGAGTCCTGTTACGTTCCTCCTGAGGTGGGGGCACAGGGGGCCGGCACCCTTATGTTTCTCCAGGGCGGATAGCAGAGGCCGCGAAGCGTGTGAGAGATGCAGAGACTTGGAGGAGATAACACCGGGTGGCACTTGTGTCCCTGACGCAAAGTCACCCGGCCGCGCGCTGACCTGGCGGTGCCGTTGCTCGCTGACCGTGCTCTGAACGCCCACGCCCTGTGCGGCAGCCCCGGGGCAACTCAGCCCCCTCTTCCCCCGCCCCGCGCCCTCCAGGCAGCTCCAGGCCATTGGGAAGAGCAGCGAAGAAAAGCGAAGCGAAGGTGGCACACCTTGCTCAGGCCCTGTCAGCCTTGCTCACTCTCTCCCTGGCATCAGACAGCACTTGTGGCAAAACACCCTCCTTCACACATGCGGTGCATCCCAGGAAACGGTCTGTGCTCAGCCAAACAGACTCTGCTGGGATCAGGCCTGTGATAAGAATGTTAAGGTCTTAAATATATATTAAATGTTCATAAATGTACCAACCAAGGACGTACATAGGTCAGCACAGGAAGAGTGACCTGAAACCATTTTTGAATCCCAAACTGACCAAATGTTTCCCCTGCAAGGAGGGAGGAGGGTCCAGGAGCCTTCCCATTGTCTCAGGAATTGAGTAACCAGCTCTTTAATGGGTGACAGACTATCAGGAAAGGCAATCAGATAAACTGGCAGACAGGAAAAACAGCATTCAAATTTCTGTTTTAGACCACCTTTTCTGTGATGGTCTTGGGTGGGTTACACCCCTTCTGTGATGTATGTATGATGTATGGAGTATGTCTTGAGCTCCAGGGCAAGGAATTTAAAATGTCTATATAAAGGCAGGCACACCTTTGTTCTGGGTTCCTCCTCCTTCTCCTGCGTGTGAGGGGAGCACCCTGTTGCAACAGATCAATAAAGATCAGGCTTACGAGCTGCTTTGCTTCTCAGTATTCTCTGGTTGGCCTCTGCTTTTTTCTCCTACAAATAGGGAACCCACGTAAGGACTCTATATGGGCTCTTGGGTACCCCATAAGGGAAAAAGGGCACATTTTGTTTGTTGTTGTTGTTTAGTCATTTAGTCTTGTCCGACTCTTCGTGGCCCCCTGGACCAGAGAAGGCCAGGCCCTCCTGTCTTCCACTGCCTCCCGCAGTTTGGCCAGACTTGACATCTTTCTGCAGGGCCTGCAAGACAGAGCTGTTCCACCAGACCAAGGCACTGTTGGACCCTCTCCTTTGGAAATCCTCACAGAATTCTAGCCCAATGGTTGCCATTAATTTGATTTTGAATTGATTTGAGAATGAATTGATTTTAGAATGCTGTGTTACTTTTGTCTCTTGTGACAGAGCGTTCCACCAGATTGGAGCCCTGGCTCTGGTTGAGGCCAGCCTAACCTCCCTGTGGCCCGGGATCTTCAGGGTGTTGTTATTAGCAGACCGTAGCGTCCTCCGTGGGACATACCAGGAGAGGCGGTCCCGTAGGTACGAGGGTCCTAGGCCGTATAGGGCTTTAAAGGTTAAAAGCAGCACCTTAAACCTGACCCTGTACTCCACCGGGAGCCAGTGCAGCTGGTATAAAGGTAAAGGTAAAGGTACCCCTGCCCATATGGGCCAGTCGTGTCCGACTCTGGGGTTGCGCGCCCATCTCGCTTAAGAGGCCGGGGGCCAGCGCTGTCCGCAGACACTTCCGGGTCACGTGGCCAGCGTGACGAAGCTGCTCTGGCGAGCCTGCACCAGCGCAGCACACGGAAACGCCGTTTACCTTCACGCTATAAAGCGGTACCTATTTATCTACTTGCACCCGGAGGTGCTTTCGAACTGCTAGGTTGGCAGGCGCTGGGACCGAGCAGCGGGAGCGCACCCCGCCGCAGGGATTCGAACCGCCGACCTTTCGATCGGCAAGTCCCAGGTGCTGAGGTTTTACCCACAGCGCCACCCGCGTCCCTCTGGTATAGCACTGGGTAAATGTGGTCCTGTGGCGAGAACCCCATAAGGAGTCTCGCTGTGGCATTCTGCACCCGCTGGAGTTTCTGGGACCTGATGTTGTTCCTGATTTTCTACACACACACACACACACACACACACACACACCTGAGCGCTCCTTCCCTCTCTCCCTCTTTCCCCCTCTCTGCATCCTGTCTTCAATTTGGGCTGCTGCATAAAACATGATGACCGCATCTGTGTCCTCATTTTGGAGGGTCACGCAAACGGTGAGCTTCCCTGGATCTCCCCGAGGGCAGCTTGCATCTCAGGAAGGCTGCTGAGCCAGTGGAGTCTCTTCCAACCAAAATAAAGTCCCGGGTTCAATCCTGGGGCATCTCCAGGTAGGGCTGAGAACGCTCACCGTTTGACACCCTGGAGAGTCACCGCTGGCCAGAGTAGAGTGTGCTGAGCTAGATGAGCCCCTTTTTGTTCATTCCATCATTATTCCACTTTCCCATGATTCTTCTCCCCCTTTTAATCCCCACAACAACCCTGTGAGGTAGATTAGGCTGAGAGGCAATGACTGGTCCCCAAGGTCACCCAGTTAGCTTCATGGATTTGAACCCTTGTCTCTCCCAGGTCTCTAACCACTACACCACCGCTGTCTCCCTATGGTCTGACTCTCTATGCTTCCTGTCTTCCTTTGCCCTCAGTGTGCATGCATGAGAGGCTCGGGCTGCCAAAGACCCAAATTGATGGGGTGCCCTACCAAGTCAATTTGGACTTACAGGTTGCCCAGAGCAGAACCAGCGAGAGGGGTCTCCTGTGGGTGGTCTGTCCCCCTTGAAGAGGCGGGTTTGGCCCAGGACTTGGAACGAACCTGTTTTGTCTAAGGAAATTCACAGAGGACATCCAGAAAGCTCTTAAGCACGCCTAGAAGTAGTTCCCTCGATTGCCAGGTAACAGAGGATAAGGGGGTTGATGTCACAGACTGGCTGGATGCAGAAGAATGGTGGGAGCTGGGGAACCCCCAAGGGAACCCCCAGGGGAAGAAGACCCAGAGCCCAGGGGTCGGTGGTGGGACGGCAATGAGTGGTCAGAGAGAGAACAGGGAGAAGGCTGGGGGAGGAGGTGTCCGAAATGGAAGAGAGGATGACTGGCAAGGGAGCAGGGAGAGTCTGTGGCAGAGAGCAGTCTAGGCTCAAAGGAGGGGGGGCAGGAGGCAGAGGTGAGGCTGGCTGCTGAAGAATCCAGCGAGTCTCCCCCTCCTGCTGCAACCAGCTGCCCTTCCGCCTGGTCTCCCAGAACAAAGAGAGGGATGAAGAGTGCAGAGAGAGACAAGGCAAAGCAGTCTCAGGTTGCTGGGGGAGGAATAGGTGAGAGAGGGGGAAAGGCAGGGACCTTCAGTTTTTGCAACTGCCTTCTTAGGGCAAGGAGGAAGAGCTGCTGGGACCATTCGCCCTGTGCTGTTTGGATTTCTTTGAATTATTCACCAAAGCCAGACTAAACGTCTTTCCTTCTGCAGTGTTGGCTGGCAGGTTGAGAGGAGTTCCCTACCAGGACAGACTTTGCTTGTGTGCTCAAGACATCGATTCTATAAAACAGATTTTGCTGCACTGTGTGAAATACGAGCAAGCCAGGGCTGAACTGATATTACCCTTGCCGGTACCTTTCCCGGGAAAATCAGAGGCTCACTATGTCAGGTTCCTATTGGAAGACTGCTAGAACATTAGCAGTGGTGAAGTTTCTATCGGTGGTTGCAAGAACCAATGATCCCAATCTTTAAGTCTGAACAAAATGCTTGTTTAACCTGGAGGTAGGCTGTCTGAATTGTGCATTGCTTTGTAACGATTTGTTGGGTCTCTGGACCGTAATAAAAATTGATTGATTGAAGAGTTAACTTCACTCACACCAGCAGATTTGCTGCTGACCTACTCCTGACAGGTGAGGATGAACACCACCACAGCTATAGGTTCTACCCCATAACCTATGCAGGGGAAGACAGAGGCTCACATCAGGTATCTAACCAAATTCAATGGGCTGTTTTTAGCATCTCTATGAGACTTATATTGGAATGGCTCCCTTTTGACCTCAGCAGGGCTTACTTCTGAGTAAACATGCATAGGATGGCTTCTGTGAGCTTGCTCTCCTAGAGACAGGGGCGTTGTGTGAGGTCACAACACCTGGGGAGGGGACATGCTGGGAGCTGGGGGGCAGAGGGTGAAGCTGCCCTGTGGGCTTGGCAGACCAAGGGAGAAACGAGCTCCATTGGCCACGGCAAACAATGTCACTGGACCACAAAGGAACGAGCCTCATGGGCCCTGACCCTGTGAGGCTGCAGGGTCCCTGAGATGTGCCCCCTCCCCAAATTGTGCCAGGGGCTCCACTCCCCACTGCCCGCCCCCCACACTACTTCCTTCGATTTCAGACGGAGCTCTTTCCAGATAGGCAAAAGTCGGGCTGCAGGTGAACTCTGGGCTACCCTTCTGGCAGTCCAGTTTGGATGGGGGGGGGTGTGCGTGGAGCAAGGCCCCTCCGGAGAGGCTTCTGCGAGAAAGGGTGGCGCAAACCAGCGCAGATATTTGGAATCTCTCCAGCGAATCAAATCCCTCCTGGACTTCCAGATGGCAGAAGAGAACAAAACAGACAGAAAAACCAAGACTCCGTTCACGAGGAAAAACAACTGTCAGTCTTTGGGATCCCCTGACAGACGGCTGCAGAGCTTAGAGCAGCACTGGGAGGCATGTGCCAGTCAGGAAAGGGTGAAATCGAAGGGGAGCAACACCTTTCCATCTGCAGACCTGCCTCCTGCCTCCCCTGGACTCTGAAACAGCCCAGCGGCCAGGCATGGTGGTTCTCCGCTCTGCCTCCACAGAGGCAGCAAGGCTCCCAGAAAGCAGCTCCTGGGATCCTGCAGATCCTGCTTGCAGGTTTCCCATGAAGGACATGGTGAGAAGGGGACGGTGCGCTGAAGGAACCCTTGGCCTTACTTGGCAGCCTCCTCTCCTGTTCTTATGTTGGGGGGCCTCCCTCTGCCCGTCTCTGCCCAGCAGGATCTGCCTGCCAGAGGAGAGGATAAAAACCCATTTGCCAAATATGTGGAAGGGAAAAGGGAGTGATGGGCAGCAAAGGGAGATTTCTTGGCTTGGAGAAGCAGCAACTGCCTACATTGGATGCTGAGCATCTTTCTTCTGAGAGAGGGATGCAGGAATAAGGACACACACACACACACACCTCTGGGCAATGAGTGCAATGAAAACACACGCACACACACCAACCCCGACAGTCTGTCGCAGCAAAGCCAAGAAAAAGTACTGATATACGCAGCACATAGTTAACCTGTGGAACTCCTTCCCACAGGAACCAGTGATGGTTTTAAAAGAGGATTAGACCAGAGCTGTTTGGCCATGGAATGGTCTCCCTTGGGAGATGGTGGACTCTTCTTTCTTGGAGGTTTTTAAGCAGACGTTGGATGGCCATCTGCCATGGATGCTTGAGCTGAGATTCCTGCATTGTAGGGGGTTGGACTAGAAGACCCTCGGGGTCCCTGCCAACTCTGTTAAATTCACAGAGGAAGAAAAGGGTGTCGATGGCTAGTAGCCACAATGGCTGTGCTCTGCCCTTCCCAGTTGGAGGCAGCCATGATTCTGAATGCCAGTTTCTGGAGGCCACAGGAGGGGAGAGTTGCTCTTGGGCTTGGATCCGCTCGTGGGTTTCCCACAATGGGCATCTGGTTGGCCCCTGTGAGAGGCTGGAGGAGATGTGCCAGCAGGGCTGTTGTTGTTGTTGTTTAGTCATGTCCGACTCTTCATGACCCCCTGGACCAGATCACGCCAGGCCCTCCTGTCTTCCACTGGCTCCCGCAGTTTGGTCAGACTCATGCTGGTAGCTTCGAGAACACTGTCCAACCATCTCGTCCTCTGCCGTCCCCTTCTCCTCGTGCCCTCCATCTTTCCCAGCATCAGGGTCTTTTCCAGGGAGTCTTCTCTTCTCATGAGGTGGCCAAAGTCTCAGAGCCTCAGCTTCACGATCTGTCCTTCCAGTGAGCACTCAGGGCTGATTTCCTTAAGAATGGATATCATAGAATCATAGAATCATAGAGTTGGAAGAGACCACAAGGGCCATCGAGTCCAACCCCCTGCCAAGCAGGAAACACCATCAGAGCACTCCTGACATATGGTTGTCAAGCCTCTGCTTAAAGACCTCCAAAGAAGGAGACTCCACCACACTCCTTGGCAGCCAATTCCACTCTCGAACAGCTCTTACTGTCAGGAAGTTCTTCCTAATGTTTAGGTGGAATCTTTTTTCTTGTAGTTTGGATCCATTGCTCCGTGTCCACTTCTCTGGAGCAGCAGAAAACAACCTTTCTCCCTCCTCTATGTTTGATCTTCTTGCAGTCCATGGGACTCTCAAGAGTCTCCTCCAGCACCAGAATTCAAAAGCATCCATTCTTCGGCGATCAGCCTTCTTGATGGTCCAGCTCTCACTTCCATACATCACTACTGGGAAAACCATGGCTTTTACTATACGGACCTTTGTTGGCAAGGTGATGTCTCTGCTTTTTAAGACAGCAGGGCTAGTCTTGCCCTTTTACAATTTACAAAGGGGAGACACAGTGATGTTGTTTGATAATGTTGACAGGGGAGACCTTTATCCAGCTCAGATGCCTCCAATTCCACAGGGGAGGTGAGGGAGCAGTTTGGGCTGGATAGCACCCTGAGGATGCTCCCTGGCACAAGCAAAGATACCAGGGGACCCACAAAGAGCCTGCAGACCACCTGTCCTCTCCAGGGACAGGTGTGGGAGATCACCTGTGCCCTTGTCAACGGGATGAGATCCATCCGGCCGGCCCACCGACTGGGCAAAGTTTGCCATGCGCCTCCCAGGAAATGTGCAGGGCCAAGGCCGGGTCGCCATTCTTTATGCATGCGTGCCCTGATGCGGCCTGACATGGAAGCTGCATTTGGTACCTCGCACATAAGTGATCTGAACTGCCTGCTATTTTCGTTGATGATAATTTGCTCCGTGTTTGCGTGCAGTTCATGGCTCGGTCAGCCTTGCCTGATACTATATTCCCGTTTGTTCCACTAAAGGTTTCGCTGTCAGCTCGGATCAGCCTCGACGGGCTTGATGAACCGTGAATGCACCGCGACTGGGGATCGGGACACGTGAGCTCGCCGCAGATGGGAACAAGCCGGACTGGCGGGGGCAGAGGAGAGGAGAACCAGGAGCCAGCCAACCAGGGGGCACAGGGGGCGGCCATAGGAGTGGGCACTGAACCCCACGGCCAGCACCACCATTGAGGAGAAGTCTGGGGACGGTGGGGAAGAAGAAACTCGCAAGCAGTATCCCAGCACAAGAGCAACTCTCCACTCCTGCATGCTGGAAATGGCACCCAGAATCTGAGAGTCAGGCTTCTCCTGCCCCTGAACTAGAAATATTCATTTTCTCCACGAGGGATAACGGCCCTGTGCAAAGCATGTCTTGCCATTCCATAAAGTGCCATTATGCCAGGGGGTACCTCAGCCTCTGGGGACGCGGGTGGTGCTGTGGGTTAAACCACAGAGCCTAGGACTTGCTGATCAGAAGGTCGGTGGTTCGAATCCCCGCGACGGGGTGAGCTCCCGTTGCTCGGTCCCTGCTCCTGCCAACCTAGCAGTTCAAAAGCACGTCAAAGTGCAAGTAGATAAATAGGTACTGCTCCGGCGGGAAGGTAAACCGTGTTTCTGTGCGCTGCTCTGGTTTGCCAGAAGCAGCTTTTCCATGCTGGCCACATGACCCGGAAGCTGTACGCCAGCTCCCTCGGCCAATAAAGTGAGATGAGTGCCACAACCCCAGAGTCGGCCATGACTGGACCTAATGGTCAGGGGTCCCTTTACCTTTATCTAGTCTAGCACCCAACAGTGGCTAACCAGGGTGGGAAACCTGCAAGCCAGATACGTCAGCAGGGGTCAGCAACCTAAGGCCCATGGGCCGGAAGCAGCCCATGGAGGTTGTTTGACTGGCCTACGAGCTGCTCCCAAATCGAGCTGCTCACTCGTGCGCTGCGCTAAACCAGCACAACGCAGCGCAGTGACTCACTTCTGCGGTGCTGGAAATTGCATCTGTGCATGCGCAGACACCGGAAATTGTGGTCATGCACGTGCAGTACGGCCCATGGAGGGATCTCTGTGGGACCAATCCGGCACAGGCCAGATAAACCTTGCTGACCCCTGCATCAAAGGATGAAGCAGCTGAGTGCGAGGCACCAGGGTTGCGGGTTGCAATAGGAGCAGGCAGTAAACCCTTGCCCACCAACACGACTGAGGAGAAATCTGGGGACTGTGCAGAAGAAACTAGCAAAGGGTGCACACTCCATGTGTAGGGTGCTGGCCCTGAATGGGAGTGAACAATAATAATTTATTATTTATACCCCTTCCATCTGGTTGAGTTCCCCCAGCCACTCTGGGCGGCTCCCAATTGAGTGTTAAAAACAATACTATAAAACAATATTAAAAGCTTCCCTAAACAGGGCTGCCTTCAGATGTCTTTTAAAAATAGGATAGCTGCCTATTTCCTTGACATCTGCTGGAAGGGCGTTCCACAGGGTGGGCGCCACTACTGAGAAGGCCCTCTGTCTGGTTCCCTGTAACCTCACTTCTCACAATGAGGGAACCGTCAGAAGGCCCTCGGAGAAGGACCTCAGTGTCTGGGATGGATGATGGGGGTGGAGACGCTCCTTCAGATATACAGGACGGAGGCCATTTACGGCTTTAAAGGTCAGCAGCAACACTTTGAATTGTGCTCGGAAATGTACTGGGAGCCAATGTAGGTCTTTCAGGACCGGTGTTATGTGGTCTCGATGGCCACTCCCAGTCACCAGTCTAGCTGCCGCATTCTGGATTAATTGCAGTTTCCGGGTCACCTTCAAAGGTAGCCCCATGTAGAGTGCATTGCAGTAGTCCAAGCGGGAGATAACTAGAGCATGTACCCCTCTGGCAAGACAGTCTGCAGGCAGGTGGGGTCTCATCCTGCTCATCCTGCGTACCAGATGGAGCTGGTAGACAGTTGCCCTGGACACAGAACTGACCTGCGCCTCCATGGACAGCTGCGAGTCAAAAATGACTCCCAGGCTGTGCACCTGGTCCTTCAGGGGCACAGTTACCCCATTCAGGACCAGGGAATCCTCCACACCTGCCTGCCTCCTGTCCCCCCAAAACAGTACTTCTGTCTTGTCAGGATTCAACCTCAATCTGTTAGCTGCCATCCATTCTCCAACCACCTCTAGAAGGGCCCGTATTCTGCCTTGGGCAGTGGTCCGCCATGCACCCTGCAACACAGGCAGAGCCCACTTCTCGCAGTAGCCAACCAGGTGCCCATTATGGGAAACCTGCAGGCAGGACCCAGGCACGAGAAGGATGCTTTCTATAGGGTAACTATCCTCACCTGTGGTTCCCAGCACCCGGGACTCAGAAGCGTTACTGCCTCCGACTGTGACGGCCACAGCAGAGCCACGCCAGCTGGTCGCCATTGATAGCCTTCTCCTCCACAAATTTCTCCAATCCTCTTTAAAAGCCACCCAAGTTGGTGGCCATCGCTGCCTCCTGTGGCAGGGAGTTCCACCGCTTAACTCTGTGCTATGTGAAGGAGGACTTTCTTCGTCCTGAATCCCGCAGCATCCAGCTTCACTCTGTGGGATGTGATGCACAAGTAGCAGTCAAGTACAACATTCCCAGTTTTCCTAGAGCAGACATGCGAGGGAATGTTTGGTCCAGTCAGTTGAAAACTTCCTGTTTCCTCCTGAGTGGGACATACTTCCTCTTGCATGTGGCTAGAGGTGGGCGTGACCTTACCTGTGCAGGTAACAAAACCACAAGGCACACAGCCCCCCTCCCTCTTTTCCACCTTCCTTTTGTCGTGTGAACGGCAGTGGATTGCCAGTCTGCGGTCCCTGGGATGAGATCCACATGTATATACTTTGTAACTAAGTCTGCCTTCAGGGATCCATCTGTGAACTGAATGTGTGAGTAAACCTCTTTTATATACTTTACACAAGATTGTGGTGTGTTTATTCTTTTAGGAGGGATATAAGGGGACTTACCAGGAATCTGATATTGAGAGGCTTAAACAAGCCTGCAACCAGCTACCTGCTGTGCGTTTAAAGGGGAGATATAAAACTCTGCTAAGTTATAGAACTTGCTAGTGCAAGTTGTTGTTGTTTAGTCATTTAGTCGTGTCCGACTCTTCGTGACCCCCTGGACCAGAGCACAGCAGGCACTCCTGTCTTCCACTGCCTCCCGCAGTTTGGTCAAACTCATGCTGGTAGCTTCGAGAACACTGTCCCACCATCTCGTCCTCTGTCGTCCCCTTCTCCTTGCACCCTCCATCTTTCCCAACATCAGGGTCTTTTCCAGGGAGTCTTCTCTTCTCATGAGGCGGCCAAAGTCTTGGAGCCTCAACTTCAGGATCTGTCCTTCCAGTGAGCACTCAGGGCTGATTTCCTTCAGAATGGAGAGGTTTGATCTTCTTGCAGTCCATGGGACTCTCAAGAGTCTCCTCCAGCACCAGAATTCAAAAGCATCAATTCTTTGGCGATCAGCCTTCTTGATGGTCCAGCTCTCACTTCCATACATCACTACTGGGAAAACCATAGCTTTAACTATACAGACCTTTGTTGGCAAGGTGATGTCTCTGCTTTTTAAGATGGGCAAGTTAGGAAGGATATTAATAAACAATATATCCTCTCCTGCCTCCCTGAACATTCCCACCCACTCAGCATTCATTCAGCCCTGGATGAGCAGTGCTCCTCTCTGCATGCCATGTCTAACTTTTGTTTTGTTTTCTCTTGTTCTTCCAACTGAAAAGTTCCAAACACCTTGGCTCCCTGGATTGCAACTTTGCACCGCAGAGCCACGGGCTCCGTCCCTTCGTGGACCTCCGGGAGCCACTAATGCAGTTCAGAGAGGCAACATGTAGGCTGTCTCCCCTCGGTCTCGTCCCCCATCCTCTCACCTCCGAATAGATGAGACTCCCTGAATCCCAGCGCCATTAGGAAGTCTGTGCGCAGCATGTGAGCTTCTGGGAACCCAAAGTGTGGCTCAGGAGAGAGCCGGCGGCTGCCACCGGGTCACTTTTCCTCAGAAGCCCCTTCCGAGGCCTTGTGAGGAGTTTGGCGGGGAGGGGGGCAGACAGACGCTTCGCCCGGCACTTTTCGCTTGAGATCTTGACGTCCAAGTTGCTGAAATGTTAACGGGACCCTCCAGAATGCTCTGCGACATTTCCTATTCCCTTTATAGGCGACAGCTCAGACCCCACAGCCGGGAGGAAGCTGCAAACGTGGCAGAATTTCCTGGAGCACTTGGCATGTTCTGGGATAGAGGTGAGAAGAAAGAAAGAAAGAAAGAAAGAAAGAAAGAAAGAAAGAAAGAAAGAAAGAAAGTTCAGCATTTGTTTCTCTCTTTTTTTGGAAATTGTTTTCATTTCATTTTACCAATACTAGATTATAAAAAAAACCCTAATATATATCCATATACAGAGATTTCTCCATATCTCAGGACTCCCCACCCCCCTCATTGGAGTCCCATTTTAAAGATTTGAACATTTAAACATTTGAAACTGCATCTTGTTCCAATTTTTATATCAGTCCATATTATCCATGGTAATTATCACACTACAAGTGAAACCAGAAAGTTCAGCATTTGTCAAGGCTGAATATACACATCAGTGTGGAAAGGGACCCCCAAAGGTCATCCAGCTCAACTCCCTGCGGGAATGACAGCTAGAGAATCCCTGACAGTTACCCATCCAACCTCTGCTTAAGAATCTCCCAGGAAGGAGAGTCCACCATCTTCAGGAGTCGTCCGTTAGCTGTTGCTGCCAGAAAGTTCTTCCTAACGTTTAGCTGGAATCTCCTTTCTTGGAATTTGAATCCACACCAAACATCGAAAGCCCCCCGACTTTGTTCCATGGCTGTGCCAGTCAAATATCCAATCTCAGCCACTAGACTGGACCTTATCGGATGTGAGGAAAATCAGAGGAGAGGTTTTGCTTAGCCGATTCATCGAGGAAGATCAGATTTTTGCGAGGTGCAGCTGCAGAACGATCAGAAAAGCTCTCGCACCCAGAGGAATTAATCAGGACGTGACACATTCAAAATACGGGTCAAGAGAAATAATAATAATAATAATTTATACCCTGCTGTTCCCGGTTAAAAAAAAACTACTTGGGCCAGCGAGACCAGGGGAGAATTAGCTGTGGGGTGTCAGAGCAGGTAATCTTCATAAAAGGGGAGAGGGAGGGAAGAGAAGGGAAATAAAAGATCAGGCTGAATTCAAATTGAAGGCCAGGCGGAATAGCTGTGTCTTACAGGCCCTGCGGAAGGAGGTTAAATCCTGTAGGGCCCTGGTCTCATGGGACAGAGCATTCCACCAGGTCGGAGCCATCACTGAAAAGGCCCTGGCCCTGGTGGAGGATAGTCTGACTTCCTTAGGGCCCGGGACCTCTAAACTATGGTTATTCATGGACCTTAAGGTCCTCTGCGGGGCAGATCAGAAGAAAGTGTGGACGAGCCCAGAGTTAAGCCTGGAAGAAGGGATGCAGCCTTGAGCAAGTGGGGTTTGCTTCTGGGGGCGAACCCTCTTGTGACTCGCAGGAGTGGCATGAATACCCAGCCCATAAGAAACAGCTCCTCTAAGGCTCCCGGCTGGCCTCTTTCGAGTTAGCAGCAGCTGATTCCACATCTGGATGGATGGTGTGATCCAAGCACAACCCTAAAATGGACAACAGCTGCAACTTTGCAGGAACTACTCTGAAAACAATATTATGAGTTTTTTTGGGGGGTGAAGGACTAAACCTTTTGCAGGCCAGGTCAGGTTCTGAAGCACAGGTGGGCATCCTGCAAGATCTCTCTGCAACAACAACAACAACAACAAACAAAATATTAAAAGACACCAAAAAAATCAACCATTAGTTCCAGCCTCTGATAAGAGCAAGGGGGAGAAAAGGAGAGAGAAAGGAGATTTGGAAAAAGAGGGGCAGATCCCTCATTTTTCATTTTATTGATTTACGAATCCCCTTCCACGTGAGCCCCAAGGCGATTTGCGTAACGGTGGCCAAAAACAGCTTCGAAAGTCGTACGCAAAACCCCGACAGCTAGAAATAGCTGTAAAAAACTGAAGCAGAATAAACACCCAAGGCCTTTCCGCCCAGCTGGAAGAAATCTGTCAAAACCGAAATGCCTTTGATTGTTTCCGTAAAGCACTTTGCACCCGTAGCCAGCCTGCAGCCCTTGAGAAGAGGATTCTGGGACAGAGGGGCCTTTGGCTTGACCAAGCAGAATCTCCTGATGCTCTTATATTAATTGAAGATGACATACAAGCGAGCTGAAGGGTTAACTTGAGCCCAGACACAGCTGGCTTCACACCACCTCTGGCATTCTAGGAGACCTGCCTATTCCTGCATCGCAGGGGGTTGGATGGATGACCCTTGGGGAACCCTATGATTCCATGTGATAAAATAATAGGGGGTGGGGAGTCAAACAGGGGTGCGGCGGAGGGGGGGTCATGGCTGGCTCCCCCCCCCCAGTGTGAAACAACAAGGCAGATATTCTCTTTTCCAGCGTCTCTTGAGAGCCGCCGGCACGTAGCTGTATGACCTAAATGGATTCCCAGATGCAGTTCTTAGGATCATTCGGGGTATTAATAATGAATCACACCCTGGATGCTGCAAAAGCACTTTAGCAAAAAAATAAAAATCTAAAAAACCATTCCGTCGGAAGAGGAGGAAGGAGGAAGGGAAGGAACGCAGACGCTGGCAGACAGTCTGGGCGGCACCTTAGCAGAATCTTACACATGAAGGAAAAGCGCCAAGACGTTATCCTACATTTTCCAGCCCCACAAAAGGAAGGGGAGATTCTCACATGCCTGTCAGTCACTCGTCACAGGCCCTCCTCCCAGTGATCGTAAAGCACCTAAAAATATATGGAAGGCATATGCCTCCAGCACATAGTAGGTCTGGCTTATAGAAATACATCTTTTTATTCTTATTCTTATTTTAAACCCACTACCATCTGATTCCTGTAATAAAGAGAGCAGAGAAATAATTAATAACGAAATAGCTGCAATAATAGAAAGCAGTGTGTTATCACGCACCCGATTCAAATCTGAAGTGGGTTTCGTACGTATCCTGCATTTTGCAGATTTTGAATTCGCTTTCCGTTCTACTTTTTTGTATTTTAAGTTGTCTTTAGATTTACAACGGCACCGAAATCCCAATTAAAAATAATAGTTGTGGAAACAAAAAAACCCATAAAACCCCCGCACACTTTAAATCAGCCTTTCTCCACCTTGAAGCACCAGATGTTGCTAGACTACAACTCCCATCGTCCCTAGCTAGCAGGACCAGTGGCCATGGATGATGGGAGTTGTAGTCCAACAACTGGGGGCTCCCTGGCTTGGAGTTAAATGACCTTTGGAGTTCCCTACCGTTCTATGACTTTCCATGACTTCTGCTCTGGAAACCTCTGGGTAAAAGCATGTTAGATTTCCATAAGAGGGACAATTTCTTTGGCACGCGGGAGCATCCAGGCATGACAAACCTTCTGCGGTGGGACAGGAGCACGAGGCGACTGTCCCACAACGGAAGCAGGACGTCGGCTTTCAGAGCAAACCCTGGACTCTTCTGTAGCCTGTAGGTGGGGGAATTTCCCTGTGAGTTTATTAACTCATTTTCCCTCCCTGCCTGGGGCTAGCTGGCAAATGTTCAAAATAAACAGAGCTGGATTTTCCACTCTGCAGGAGGCTGTAATTGCTGCAAGAGCTTAAAAAAGGAGTGTCTGTGTCTGTCTGTGTGTGTGTGTGTGTGTGTATCTTAGGTGGCAGTCGACAGCTTTTGGCAAGTGTATCCCTTCCAGATGTTTTGGACTACAACTCCCATCAGCCCCATGGCCTTTCCCCCACCCCAAAGGCCACTTTTTCAAAACCTGCAACACACTTGGTCCCTTTTGCCTTGTCCTTGCTGCTACCATCGTCTCCCATCCTTCTTAGGGATATTTTTAAAGCGAACCAAACAAACCTGCAGGATGAAGCCAAACTGCACCCATCTCCAACTGCGTTCTTTGATTTTAAAAGGCCCCACCACAATGTGCAAAGACTTTGGGGGTTGGGGCAGGGAGTCCTAAGGAAATCATCATTAAACAAATGGATGGTGTTGTTAATAATGAATAAAGGCACAGCTGTGCCGCAGTCTGCGCATTATAGCTTTGCATAAAAGGAGGGGGTTGTTTTCCCAGGGTCCCCCAAACAGAACCCCTGCCCCCACGCCAGGCCGCCCTGAAATAATCTCAATTATGGAAGCATGGATCATTTTTAATGACTTGTTTCCTTTGCTGCGGCAAAGATGATAGGCCTCCCTGCCAGCTCCAATTAGTTAATTGCCTTGCATTTGCAAGCTGACTCAATGGCAGAGCCACTGGTCTACAAGATGGCTCCCCTCGCCGCTAACATTTCCATGGAGAAAACATAACGAGAGTTTTATTTATTTTTTCAACCTTAAGCAGAAGACAAGCTGAGCTGGTAATGGAACAGCAAGTAAGTCAAACCATTATTATTATTATTATTATTATTATTATTATTATTATTATACCGCCCTATACCCAGAGATCTCAGGGGCGGTTCACAGAACAAGAACAACGTATAAAACCACAATACATATAATCAAAATAAAAACAACAACCCAATAACACCAATCTCCAAAAGAGCCACATTTTAAAAGCGCATTCCGTTTCAAGGAATCGTTGAAACTGGCTTCCATGCATGCATTTCCTGCAAACTCCATTGCACATTGGTTTTGCTGGATCAGGCCAGCATTGCCCAGCATTATATCTTCACAACCTGCAGGCACAGGATCTGAGCACAAAAGCAATTCTCCCCTTCAGTGGTTTTTTAGCAATTTGGTAGCCTTGCTGCCACCAGCTATGGTGGCAGGGCAAAGCCATCTTGGCTAGAAGTAATAATAATAATAATAATAATAATAATAATAATAATAATAATAATTTATTTGTACCCCGCCCATCTGGCTGAGTTTCCCCAGCCACTCTGGGCGGCTTCCAACAAAGATTAAAAATACATTAAAATGTCACACATTAAAAACAGAAGCCATGCATAGTCCTCTCTCTCCATGCACAGGGATGTACTGGGATGCATCAGTGAAAGAAATCTATCCGTTCTTAAAGGAGCAGCAGCAGCAGCAGCAGCAGGTATCTCACCCTCTCTGAAGACTAAAATGCTCAGCATCTCAAAATCAAGCTCCCATGGTGAGTGAGCTGCAGAGATGCCAAATCTTTCAGAGAGCGCCTTCCCCGGGCGAAACGGAGTTGGCAAGTCGGCTTCAGCTATCAGATGCAAAGTCCATATACCACCATGGCCTGCATGCTCATGGCCCCCAAGATAACAGAAACAGCTGAACCAGAATTTTGCATGCAGGCCGGAAGTCCAATGCTGGGTGCCCATCCAAATGTTTTGGACTACAATGCCCATCAGCACAGCTGGGACTGATGGGAGTTGTAGTCCAAACCATCATAAGAACATAAGAGCTGGCTGCTAGGTCAGGCCAATGGCCCACCTAGCCCAGCATCCTCTTCTCAAAGCGGCCAACCCTACGCCTGTGGGAAACCAACAAGCAGGATTTGAACACAGGAGCCATCTCTCTTTCTGAGGTTTCCTGCCATTGGTCTTCAGAAGCATTGACTGTGGAGGCAGGGCAGAGCCATGTCTGGATAGCAACCATTGCTCCTCCGTGAATTTATACAATCTTTTTAAAAAGCCACCCAGGTTGGTACCCATCCCTGCCTCTTGTGGCAGTGAGTACCATAGTCTGTACTGCATGAAGAAGTCCTCTATCTGTTCTGAATCTTCCAACCTCACCTTTGGACGTCCACCAGTTTGCCTGTTAGGAGAGAGAGGAAAACTTTTCTCCATGCTGTGCACAGTCTGGGATACCTCTATTCCAGGGGTCAGCAAACTTTTTCAGCAGGAAGCCGGTCCACTGTCCGGTGGGCCGGACTATATTTTGAAGGGGGGAAAAGAATGAATTCCTATACCCCACAAATAACCCAGAGATGCATTTTAAATAAAAGGACACATTCTACTCATGAAAAAACATGCTGATTCCCAGACCGTCCGCGGGCCGGATTTAGAAGGCGATTGGGCCAGATCCGGCCTTAGTTTGCCTACCCATGCTCTATCCCAGGGGTCAGCAAACTTACCGCGCCTCGGGCCGGTGTCTCCAGTGCCGATTGCGCGGCAGGCCTGAGGGCGGGAGAGCGCGTGCCCATACGCGTGCGCACACGCTATTTCCCACGCACTTCCAGGTCAGAGGACCACTGGAAATAGAAGAAGAGTTTGGATTTGATATCCCGATTTATCACTACCCGAAGGAGTCTCAAAGCGGCTAACATTTTCCTTTCCCTTCCTCCCCCACAACAAACACTTTGTGAGGTGAGTGGGGCTGAGAGACTTCAAAGAAGTGTGACTGGCCCAAGGTCACCCAGCAGCTGCATGTGGAGGAGCAAAGACGCGAACCCGGTTCCCCAGATTATGAGACTACCGCTCTTAACCACTACACCACACTGGCTCACATAGCTTGTGCGCATGTGCACGGGCCTCCTCCGACCTGAATGTGCACCGGAAATAATGCTTGCACATGTGCAAATAACACTTGCGCATGTGCACAAGCTATTTCCAGTGCTCCTCCAACCTGGAAGTGGGCAGCTGCGCAGCGCCGGTAAGAGCGGGTGGCGGCAGCGGGTGGTGGGTGTCGCTGTGGGCTGGATAAACGAGTCCCTTGGGCCTTATCCAGCTCGTGGGCCTTAGTTTGGGGACCCCTTCTCTATCTTGTTGCCTCTCCCTTTCGCTAAGGTAAAGGGACCCCTGACCATTAGGTCCAGTCGTGACCAACTCTGGGGTTGCGGCACTCATCTTGCTTTACTGGCCAAGGGAGCCGGCGTACAGCTTCCGGGTCATGTGGTCAGCATGACTAAGCCGCTTCTGGTGAACCAGAGCAGTGCACGGAAACGCCATTTACCTTCCCACCAGAGTGGTACCTATTTATCTACTTGCACTTTGATGTGCTTTTGAACTGCTAGGTTGGCAGGAGCTGGGACTGAGCAACGAGAGCTCACCCCGTCGCGGGGATTCGAACCGCCGACCTTCTGATCGGCAAGTCCTAGGCTCTGTGGTTTAACCCACAGCGCCACCCGCGTCCCTAAACTTAGAAGTTCCAAATGCTGCAGCCTGTCTTCTTGGGGGAGCCACTGCAGCCTCTTGATCAGGAGGGCACCAGGTTGGCCAAGGGAGACTCTGGGAGGGCATTCCAGGCCAAGGAGAAGATGGTGAGTCTGCCAAGGTGAAGGAGGAAAAGGTGCAGAGCTTTCTGGGATGGAGACAGAGGTGGGGAGGGCAAGGCCTGTCCAGATGAGATCTCCAGAGAGCAGCAGCGTTAGGAGAGCGAAAATAATAATCATAATAATAATAATAATAATAATAATAATAATAATAATACTTTATTTATACCCCACGCAACTGGCTGGGTTTCCCCAGCCACTCTGTGGAAAGGATAGCAAGTGATTTAAAAGGAGGAGGGGGAGCGCAGAATTAGATAAAACAACAGGATGGATTCAAAACCTGTGGGGCCAGAGATTCACAGAAGTTTGGTAGAAATATACGAATTATTTGAAGAGCAACTGTAATCAACAAACGATGCTAGTAGGACTACCTACAAGAGGTTTTGTAAGGAGAAATGTATGAAACATTGCAAAAGTAGAGGAAGAATAGAGATATCAGTAATGAGTTAAATGTAATTGTGGAAGTAAAGAAATGTATATTTAGTGAAGAGATTGGAAAATTTTCAGATGCGATTGGTGGAAGTCAAAAAAAAATGGTATATGATATGAAAGTATGTTTAATTACTGTTGGAAATGATATGTCGAAAAACCAATAAAAAAATTATAAATGAATAAAAGGAGGAGGGGAGATGAGAGGAAGCCTGAAAAAGTGGACCAAACAGAAAATAAAAAAAAGGAGAGTCATAACCAACACATTCCTCCCTGCTCAGCTGCCCACCTGTCAATCATCTGGTGCACCACTCACACCAGGTGACATATTTCCCCCCCACTCAATCCCATTTTAATTCTGCAACCTGACTCTGTGATTGAATCCCAGCCCCAAAAACACAAAACGACAACCATCTGGAAGCACCTGTAGACCTGTGCTGTTCTCTGCCTCTCTCCCCCCTCGCTTTTCCCTTCGCCAACCCCCCCCCCCCAACCCACAAGCGCTTCCCTGCCAGTTCATTAGCTTCCTTGACATCCTGACTAAACGTTTGGGGATTTTGCCCGCTGAGCGGATGCCCCCCTGGGCTGGGGGGAGTGGGGGGCGGGCGCCGCAGCATCTGGGGCACGGCTAGCCCACGCCAGGGAGTCACATTCAATTGCTGCTCTTCTGATCTGAGGCGACAGGAAAGCAGGCGGCAAAGGTCAGAGCCTGGCGCCTTTCGGCAGAAAAGGCAGGGCTGGGGGGGGCAGGCAGGGAGGAGGGAGGCAGGGAGGGGGGCCAGGAAGTCCCCTTGCTTCCCCCTCCCTCCCTTCCCCATCCCTTGTCCTCTCCCCAAATGGAAAGGGCACCAGCACCCAGTGCCAGGCCTGCGTTTGAAATCCCAGTGCAGAAGGCAGTTGGCACACAAGTTGGCAATGCGATCGTCTTCCTGGGCTGCCGCAAGTCCAGAATTTCCTGGACACAGCCGGGATTCGCCCACTGGAAATGGCACCCAGGCAGAATTTTCAAAAATGGCAGCCCATATCAGTGTCGATTTGGGGGCAATTTGGCTTCATTTTTCTTTTATTCTGAGATTTTCAACAGCTTTCGTGTCTGGATTTTCACATTTTTTGAAAACAGCAAGCCTGTTTCCTTCCTTTATGCAGGTGACTCTCAACACACATTCCAGGAATAGCGTGTGATGCCAAAAGAATAAAAACATTAATGATAATTTTATGATTTATACCCCCGCCCACCTGGTGTATAAAATAGTGTACAGTCATGCCTCAGGTTACAGACACTTCAGGTAGAGTTTTTTTGGGTTACGGACACGCTGAAACCCGGAAGTACCGGAATGGGTTACTTCCAGGTTTCAGCAGTCGCACAATTGTGCAGAAGCGCAAAATTGCGCTTTGTGCATGCGCAGAAGAGCAAAATTGCAACCCGCGCATCCACTGTATATTCAAAACACATTGGGTGCAATGGTGGGTAGAATTGCCAAAGCCTTTTTCCCCTGAACGGCTGCCCCCTTTTAATTTTTTTCACTTGCCAAGCATGTAAAGGGGCAACCCAGTCTTATGGGTAGGGTAATAATAATAATAATAATAATAATAATAATAATAATAATAATAATGTCAGGGACTCAGCGGGAGCGCAGGGAGGAGAGGAGATGGAAAGCGAGGGGGAGCAATCCGAGGGCAGCATAGGAGAATATGACAGCAGCCCGATAGATTCCATGAGCCTCTCCAGCGAATCGGAAGATTCACAGAAGGGGGCGCCGATGGGCAGGGCAAGGGGCGACCCAAGGGGGACACCCCAGAAGCAAGGGGCCAGCGGGGACTCCCAGAGCAGCAGTTGGAAATCAGGAACAGCTTCCCCACCAGAGCGTAGTGGGGGGGAGGAGTCCCAGGTGTCAGAGCCCACATATGCACCACCAGCGAGAGAAGATGAGTCAGGGTTGACCACGCCTCCATCGGAGAGCGAGTTAACGGTTAAGAGGAAAGTTGCAGGCTGGGCGCGCGCGCCAAGTTCAAAGGTACAGGAGAGCGGCACAGAAGGTAGCCCGGATAGGGAACCAGGTCCTAAAGCCCTCCGGAAGGAGGGGCAAGAATCGTCAGGGTCAGCGTCAGAGGAGTCCAGGAAGGATGAGACCCTAGCGGGCAGGAGGGCCCAGAGGAGAAAGGAACTTAGGAAGAGGTGGAGCAAAGCGAGAGTCTTAAACTGGTGTGGTGGGGGAGGAGACTCAGACGGGACTTCGCCGGTCTAAGGTCGGGACGTAGAGCTGCACGCTGCGGCTTTAAAATGGAGACTGAATCTCAATAAAGACTTCTGTACATAACTACAGCCTAGCGTTGGTCCTCTGTGAGCTGGGACCTGGAGGCAGCTCTGACAAATAATAATAATAATAATAATAATAATAATAATAATAATAATAGCTGAACATGCACAAGTTAAGTACATGTAAGTTGTGAGTTACCAATAATGTATTCCGCCCCATGATATACAGTATTTTAAACCACCCTGTGCTCTTTGAATGGAAGGTGCTTCAGAAATTTAATAAATATTAATAGTTTGCCCGCCGAAAGGAGCCCCTTCTTTCCTCCCTGGTCACATAGAGAGTCACATTTTTATGGCTCAGAAAGGCATTTCCCCAGGCCAGGCTGATAGAAAGTAACCCAGGTTTGGTCCTCGGTTTAAAAGGACTTCCTTTCCGCCCTTGGCCCCGTTTGGTGCAGAATGCTGCGACCAGATTGCTGGTCTGGCCGAGAACATGTGACCCCATCGCTAAAACAGCTGCACCGGGTTCGAGGTTCTTGTATTAATTCACAAAGCCCTGAACATTTGCGGTCCAGAGAATGTTAGGGACTGCCCGAACCGTTATAATACGCGTTCTGTATTTTTTATTTAGTATGTTTCCGCGGTCATTGGCTAAGGGGTTGGGCAATTTCAAAAGTTTCTTAAAGTTGTTGCACACTTCGTTCGGGGTCCTCACCTGCTTGCACGTGGCCGGTGGGGGGTGGGGAGTCTGTTGCAACAGGAAAATAAAGTTCTCTCTTGCTTTCCTTCTACTGCTTTCTGCCTCCATTCGTTTTCCTCTGACCAATATCGAACTTAGGCGACCCTGAACCCCTTGATGGAGATCTGGGCAGCAAAAGCCAACCCCAAATGTTTCTAGAACATAGCTTTGAAGGGGATTTAAACCAGTTCATGAAATGTTTCCCTCCACGGAGATTAACCCCCGATAGCTCAGTGGAGCCTCCAAGTTCAGAAGCAGTCTACCTTTGGCTACCAGAGGCTGGCTGCAGACAGGGCTATTGCCTTCCTGCCTGGATTGTGAGCTTCCTGGAAACATCTGGCTAGCCAAGGAGGCAGGATTGGAGAGACCTTTAACCCGATGCATCAGCAGGGCTTTTCTGACGCCATTAATCGATTACCGTTGTTTTAAAACAGCTGTGCTGACTGCCAGCTCATTTTCAGCCACAATTCAAGAAAGGTGTTTAAAGCCCTGAAAGGCTGTCTCCTTCTTCACAGACCCTCTCAGAGGCTGAGATCAGCAGAGGGCAGGTACTCTTGGAAGTTCCCCCACCCTCAGAGGCTTGGGGTGATGTTGTCCAGGAGGACAGGGTCTTCTCTGGGGCAGCCCCTAAGCTATGGGTCTCCCTCTCCACAGAGGTGCACCAGTATACCTGAAAGAGTGTCTCCACTCCCATCGTTCAGCCCAGACACTGAGGTCCAGCTCCGAGGGCCTTCTGGGGGTTCCCTCCCTGCAAAAAGCAAGGTTACAGGGAACCAGGCAGAGGGCCTTCTCTGTAGTGGCGCCCACCCTGTGGAACGCCTTTCCAGCAGATGTCAAGGAAATAAACAACTATCTGACTTTTAGAAGACATCTGAAGGCAGCCCTGTTTAGGGAAGTTTTTAATGTTTAATTCTGTATTATGTTTTTAATATTCTGTTGGAAGCCGCCCAGAGTGGCTGGGGAAACCTAGTTAGATGGGCGAGGTATAAATAATAATATTATTACCGCTATTTTTATTATTATTATTATTATTATTATTATTATTATTATTGCACAGGATGCTGAAGACACAGCTCTTTGAACACTGGAGATACCATGTCTTTAGGACGGGCCTTACTTTTAGGATTGCAAGTTGGTTTACACTGTTTTTGATCTTGGGTTTTAACGCTGTAACCTGCCCGGAGACCTTTGGGTGAAGGGCAGGTAAACCATAATAATGACGGCAATGATAAAAATGATTAAATAGTAATCGTACTAATGATGATGGTTTTAAAAGAGTCAAAGAATCACCCTGCAATTCAAGAGGTGTAATGTTGCAGAGAGATCCCTCTTGGGTCACAACACTCAGATCATGGGCTAAAGAAAAAGCGTTAAAGAAATGGAAACAGGCAAAGAGGGATGAGATATGCTGAGAAGCAGACAATTCACTGGAAGAAAGTTCACCTCTGTGGTCCTGCATGCACAAAGAAACGTCCCTAAGTCGGCATTCTTCGGGATTTCTTTCTTCAAAGTTCTGGCGCCTTGTTCCACCCGTCCAACTTTCACGAGATTTCAGCTCCCCAGCTTTTGGTATCCGAGAAGGGGTTGAGCCCTATGGAAAGGTCAAAACCCACTCTCCCAGTCTGCCGGCATGTGGGATTTCAAACCCTCTGAGCCCTTGTATTCCACAGGTGCCAGGACCAATGGCAAAGGCACGTTCAAATCGCTGGTGGTGATTTAGGAAGCATGCAGTGCGCCTCCCTGTTCAGGTGAAAACAGCCAACAGCAGCCCTGTTCCAAAATCGGCATTGCAGGGCTGCAATTTAACTCTCTTCCAAGGGTTCTCCCCCTTGAGCACCAAGCTCATCCTCTGCATGTTGGTCCTCCAGGCTTCCCATCCCACTCTCCTCACCGGGACCTGATCCCAACATCCAACAAACTTGCATCAACCCAAAAGTGTTCCTCTCATCACAGAGATCGCAGCCTGTGAGTCCCTCTGGTGGCATGGCTAAAAGATGCTCGAATGAGGTGTCGGATTCCCAAGGCCCGTCATTTGGGGCAAAGAGGGGAAACTGCACGTCCAACTTTGCACCTCCCATTTCTCTGCCTCCAACAGAATGGTCCATATTCAGAATTTCAGGTCGGGGTCCATTCCGCCCATCCTTTGTCGCCTGTGGCGTTCACC
The DNA here is from genome assembly GCF_951804945.1 of Podarcis cretensis. Lineage (NCBI taxonomy): Eukaryota > Metazoa > Chordata > Lepidosauria > Squamata > Lacertidae > Podarcis > Podarcis cretensis. The sequence continues at coordinate 2,234,853 of NC_137178.1, read as the reverse complement.
CTTCGTAGCCGTGGCCGATTCGCCATAAAAGTGGAGGATACTTTCCCATTGTGTGGAAGCGTATTCTTTGCGGCTTCCTCTGAATTATTTTTGCTTTCGTTGCCTGAATCCGGTCAGCTCTGAAACAACAACAGAAGCATAACCAGAAGGGAGCGAAACGGGAAAGCCCAAAGCACTGTCGAAATGCAGACAATTCCCTTCTCTGTGTTTTCCATGCTAAAAGGCAAAAAACAACAACAACACGCCACTGTCACGACGAAACAGTACAAAGTCACCTTCTGTCCCCCTTGCACCTGAGTCCAGGTATTTCTCTCACTTTATTCAGGCTCGCCTGCCCCCTCCACCCCTTTCCACCCGGACGAAATGCGCCTTGGAAGCTCTCCTTGCCGCTTGCTCTGGGTGGGCGGCGCCAGGCACAGTATTTGGGTCACTCGGCACCACTTAGAGTTGGCGGCATCAGCAATGACCCTCCAGGAATCTCTGCCCCCTTGGAAGGCCACTCCATCGCTTGCCAGTTCACAGAGGGCCGAGAACCACCCGACGGATTTGATGGGGAGCAGGAGTTGGAAAGTTTGTGCATTCGCACCATGAGCAACTAGCATGTGATTAGCATGCATGCATGTGATAGCTGTTTATGCTCACATCTGCATGTTTGCGCACAACCCTGGCTTGCACTGCTCACATTCCTCCTCTGACTGGCGTCTGCCTTGTCGATGAAACATTAGTCAAAGTATTGCAGAGGAAGAAACAGGAAAATCTACCTGCAGTTGTGAGGAGGTCATGGAATCAGAGAGACGGAGGAGACCCAAAGACTCATCTAGTCTAACCCGCTTCAAGACAGGAATCACAGCTAAATGATGTCACGTAAATGAAACAGGCTGATGGAAGTCAGGGTCATCTTTTTGGTTTGTCTAGTTTCTCCCACATTTCCCCCTTCTGTACTAAAGGCTGGCTTGGATTAGGCATGGCGGCCCCAAAATACGAGTCCTGCCATCGACACACCTGTATTTTTGCATGCAACCGATCCCTCTGGGTTTCCACAGCCAGCACCAGCGGGGGAATCCTGAGAGGAGAGGGGAACGACCCTTCTCAGTTGGTAAACAGCAGGCAGCAAACACAACAACATCCATTTGTGGAGGGACAATCTCTGGGGAGGAATCTGGGGCCTCGGGCCAAGACAATTTATCTGAGCAGCACGCAAAACCATCTCCCCACAGCAACTGCACTATATTGAACCACATTCAGGGCTGTTGCTATTTCCACCAAAGTCTGAGGTTGTTCCTAAAAGGCCAGGCTTTTTTCTTTTTTAAAACCCCTTTATTGATTAAAGACAATAAACAAAGGGCAAATTCAAAGCGCAGACAGCGAAAGGATTCAGAGGTCGGGAGCTGCAAGGACTGTAATGGGTCCAGAATGAAATCCCATCATGAGTTTAGTTTAAGAGGAGGAGGAGAGTGGAGATAGCTGGTTCCTTTGGGAAGAAAGGCGAGGTTACCAGCATGAGTCTGACCAAGCTGCGGGGGGCAGTGGAGGACAGGAGTGCCTGGCGTTCTCTGGTCCATGGGGTCACGAAGAGTCGGACACGACTAAACGACTAAACAACAACAACAAAATAAAATAAAGAAATGAACAAGGAGAGAGGCAGACAGTGGTTTTTGCAGCGAATTGAACGGCGGTCGAGAGAGGCGATTGCTGCTTTTGAAGAGGACATGCATCCGATTATTTGCTTCTTGGTAAACGGGTTTGATGGGAATAAGTATTGCTTCAAAAAAACTTCCTGTCTGCTATGGGGAGATCCACTCCCAGCTGTTGGGGACTCCTGGTCTTCTCTAGGCAAACCTCCAGAGGGGTTTATAAACAGCCCCACTAGTTCATTGCAGCAAAACCCATGACACCTTGAAGGCTGACATATTTGCAGTGGTGCAAGCTTTAGTTGGCAACAGTCTACTTCATTGGATACGCAAAGCGGACTCAAATATATATCTGTATCCCATGGGAGGCCAAATGCATAAGAAAAACTGAGGTGTGCCAGTCGGGTGAGCCCCAATCCAATGCAGACCACAGAGAGATGCAGGATTCCTGGATGACCCACTCTCACCACAGCCATGGACAACTCTTCTGACAGAAGAGGCGAGGCGTTTCCACCCCCAAAATACTGTGCATAAGACAAAGATGAAGCAGAGTCAAGAGGACCACCTGAGCGTTGGGAGCTGTTTGCCCCTGGGATCTGCTACGGAGGACAAGATCATGAGACCTTGGAGGTCTCCAAGCCAGGCTGCTGGGGGGGGTGAGGTCCAGGATCTTGTCCTTCAAAGGACAGAGGTACAACAGAAGATCCACTGGGTCTTCCTTCCAGTCCTGACACCCCTGACCGCCAAGGAAACTCCTTCCAGGGGAGGGAAGCCCGGGAGTTCTGGGTCCTTTCTATCCAAAGCACCCTGGAAGTCTGAGATAAGAGGACTTACCTGAGTGTTGCTTCTCCAGCTTGCTCAGTGCTGGACTGAAACTTTGTCCCAAGTCCAGACCGAAAAAGGGGGAGCAGAGCGTCCTGGGGGGGGTCTCTCTGCCGCCGCCTCCTCCTCCCAGCGTTCCCATCACATGGGACAGACAGGCTGGTGCCAGAGGACTCAGGGAGTTAATGAGGTGGAGAATCGGGTGGCGACGCCTGGACTCTCCTGTCCCCCCCATGCACACGGCTGGCTGTTCTTCCTGGGGGGCCTTAACCCTTGCCCTGCCACTGCTCCTGTGTGCAAGTTGGTGGGGGGAAGGAAGCCGAGCTGGAGTCCTCAGTGAGAAAGGCAGGACTGTGCTGGGATGGGAAAGGGGCAGAGATCTCGCCAGCACGCATGAATATGAGAGAGAGAGAGAGAGAGAGAGAGAGAGAGGCCAGGCTGCGCGGGAATGTCGTGACATCTGTGGCTCCTAGGTTCATAAGAGCATAGAAGAGTCCGCTGGGTCAGGCCAACAGCCCTTGCAGCCCACTGCCCTGTTCTCCGTGGGAAAGCAGGGAGCAGAATTTGAGACAGATCAACTCCTGCGCTTTCCTACAACCGGTGTTCAGAAGCCCCTTGCGGCCTCCGACTGAGGAGGGCAGAGTGTGGTCATTGTGGCTAGGAGACATCACCAGACCCGGCACTCAGCTAGGTAAAGGTAAAGGGACCCCTGACCATTAGGTCCAGTCGTGGCCGACTCTGGGGTTGTGGCGCTCATCTCACTTTATTGGCCGAGGGAGCCGGCGTACAGCTTCCGAGTCATGTGGCCAGAATGACTAAGCCACTTCTGGCGAACCAGAGCAGCGCACGGAAACGCCATTTACCTTCCCGCCGGAGTGGTACCTATTTATCTACTTGCACTTTGACATGCTTTCATACAGCTAGGTTGGCAGGAGCAGGGACCAAGCAACGGGAGCTCACCCCGTCGCGGGGATTCGAACCGCTGACCTTCTGATCAGCAAGTCCTAGGCTCTGTGGTTTAACCCATAGCACCACCCGCGTCCCTGGGACTCAGCTATACAGCTGCAAATATAACGTTTCAAGTGTGTTTCAAGTGCATTGTGCAAATGCGACAATAGATGGTGATGGTGAGCTTATGGTAAATTCAATGTATTTTTCAAAACACTTTTGAAAGTGGACGTGCAAGATAACAAAAGCATTCTGGGAAATGATATACAATGAGTTGAAAAAAATTGTTTAAAATAATGTTTGTGGAAAAATCAGCTTTTTTACTATGACTTATATATGCAGAGATACCAAAGGAGCAGAAAATATTATTTATGTATGCGACCACAGCAGCATGTATAATACTGGCCCAGAGATGGAAAGAAGATAAAATCCCAAACAGAGAAGAATGGCTGATGAAGATGATGGACTATGCCGAAATGGCAAAAATGACCGGGAAAATCAGAAACCAGGAAGGTAGAAACTTTAATAAGGAATGGAATAAATTTACAATTTACTTAAGAGAACACTGTAAACAACTACAAACTTTGGCAGAATTTGAGAAACACTTGTAATGTATTAA